>NC_044033.1:45912474-47112474 GCF_901765095.1 Microcaecilia unicolor | reverse complement strand
ATGAGTGGCTTCCCTTTACCTTTGAGTCCCTTATGGCCAGCCTTGCGTATTCTTATGAGTGGCTTCCCTTTACCTTTGAGTCCTGTATGGCCAGCCTGGTGTATTCTTATGAGTGGCTTCCCTTTACCTTTGAGTCCTGTATGGCCAGCCTGGTGTATTCTTATGAGTGGCTTCCCTTTACCTTTGAGTCCTGTATGGCCAGCCTGGTGTATTCTTATATGTGGATTCCCTTTACCCTTGAGTGCTGTGTGGCACAGCTTTGTGTATTCCTATAGGTAGCTTCCCTCTACCCTTGAGTTCTGTATGGTACAGCCTAGAGTGTTCCTATGAGTGGCTTCCCTTTACCTTTGAGTCCTATATGGCCAGCCTGGTGTATTCTTATGTGTGGATTCCCTTTACCCTTGAGTGCTGTGTGGCACAGCCATGTGTATTCCTATAGGTGGATTCCCTCTACCCTTGAGTTCTGTATGGTACAGCCTAGAGTGTTCCTATGAGTGGCTTCCCTTTACCTTTGAGTCCTGTATGGCCAGCCTGGTGTATTCCTATGTGTGGATTCCCTTTACCTTTGAGTCCTGTATGGCCAGCCCGGTGTATTCTTATGTGTCGATTCCCTTTACCCTTGAGTGTTGTATGGTACAGTTACAGTGTTTCTTCACGAGTGGCTTCCCTTTCCTTGAGTGCTGTGTGGCACAGCCTTGTGTATGCCTATGAGTGGCTTCCCTTTTTCTTTGAGTGCCTGGTGGCACACCCTTGAGTATTCCTTTGAGTTGCTTCCCTCTTCCCTGACTGCTGTATGGTACAGCTTAGAGTGTTTCTTCATGAGTGGCTTCCCTTATCCTTGATATCTGTATGGCATAGCCGTGAGTGTTCCTTTGTGTGGCCTTGTTTTAAGTGTTCCCTGTGTGATTTCTCTTTGAGTCCTCTCTGTGAGGTTTCTGTTTTGAGTTTGAGTGGGTTGCTCTTTCTGTTAGCTGTGACTACTAGCGCAGCCTTCAGTGGTCTCTCTGTGTGGTACGAGTGGGCCGTTATTCTGTTTAGCTGTGTCTACTAGCACAGTCCTGTGCATCCTCTCTGTTTGATTCTGTTTGAGTGGGTGGTTCTTCTATTTGCTGTGACTACTAGCTCAGCCCTGAGCTACCTCTCTATGTGATGTCTGTTTGACTTGGTTAGGACTATTCATTTATAGCTGGGGTTCTAAGCCCAGTCCTGTGCTGCCTTCCTGTGTGGTTTTCTTATCTTTTACTTGTGGTTTCTACCATGTGAGTCTAAGTGAGGTTGTCTTTTCCCCTTCAGTTTCTTGGTGCCTGTGTGTAGGGTCTTTTGACCCCTTGTTTGTGGCTCTGTTTAGTGCAGTGTGTGTGCACTGCTTGAGTAGTATTTGCTCAAGAAATTCCGTTCAGTTTCTTTTCCCTTCCCTCTGGTATGATTCAGTTCCAGTTCGGCTGTGAGGCCTGTAAGCTTGGACTCTGTACGAGTGGGTTCCGGATCGGCCGTGAGGCCCGCGTGAGTGGTCTATCTCCCTTTTCTGGTGATGTTTGTTGTTTGTCTTGAGTGTGCTCTGTCTATTTGCCATGTCTGGTATCCTGTTTGTATTCAGTGCCTGGTTCGCCTCTGCTCTGCGCCTCCCCAAAGGACTTGTCTGTTGCAGCCTGGCTGCAGCCCAAGGGCTCACCATCCTGGGTTCCGTGACACAAGGTTCAGTGCAGGACATAGCCTGCTCAAGGCTGGGGTGCAGCCCTGTGAGGTACACCCGCAGAAGGAGGACAAGCTTAAGGGACCATGCCTGGTGGTAGCAGAGTGATTTGGTGGAGAAGATCTAGTGAAGAGGATAGGCATGGACAGGGGTGCTTGTGAATATGCAAATACCCCTAACAAAGAAAAGGAAAAGAATCTCCTGTACATACATCTGGGAAGAAAGTGATATAGGTGTTCCCCATGGAACGGCAGAAGTATGAGATTCATTTAAATAAGAGTTTATATGTGACTGCTGTGAAGAATCACTGAAGTTGCAAACTGCCTGTTGTAGAAGTTACATTAAAGTTGAGTTTGTTAGAAAGTCCTTTGGAGTGTAGTGTGATTCTTGAAGTACTGAGTGGAACCCAGATCTGGAAAAGTATCTCCCAAACCCACGGATGGCTATTCCGGACCATTGACCCACCCCAGTTCGACTGTAAATGGACTGGAAATGAGGTGTGTGGTAAGAGTGGCTTGAGACTGAGCAAAGACTGCGAAGTTTGTGTACATTTTCTTTTTGTGGCCTGGGGCCACAGCAAGTGCATGGGTGAGACAAGGGTTACATTTACTTTGGGGGAGTTCATTGCTGCCACCAGGCACACACCTCAAAAATCAAACCCAGATTCTGGTGCTAGAGGGTGCAGGAAACTAAAATTTACAAAAAAGGGCAACCTAGGCTTCCTAGAGCTGCTAAAAAAAACTGGAACAAAATTCTGAAACAATCTGCAGACAGCCTAATCTCACTGGCTAGAACACACCAAACCAGAAAAACTGCCAGCTAGAAAACACATAAGCAGAGAACATGCCCCTCCAGCCCCACCTACTCTGCCTTGGCCCGCCCACTCTACCTCATGGCTCCACCCCCTGGAACACCTCAATCCCTCAGCCATTGCAGAAAATATTTTATTTACACCAGTGACAGTAGGGCTGGGGTAAGATGGAGGGAGTAGCCTAGTGGTTAGTGCAGTGGACTTTGATCCTGGAGAACTGAGTTCAATTCCCACTGCAGCTCCTTGTGACTCTGGGCAAGTCACTTAACCCTCCATTGCCCCTGGTACAAAATAAGTACCTGAATATATGTAAACCACTTTGAATGTAGTTGCAAAAACCTCAGAAAGGCAGTGTATCAAGTCCCATTTCCCTTTATTATGCCAGCATCTATTCCCCCCAGGGGCATAACCGCAAGGGTGCTGTTTGAGCAGTGCAGTAGTCGGCAACATGCTTCAGCCGCTGATGCCAGACCTCCTGCATATGCTCAGTTTAGGCACTTGAAAATGGAAAATAAGATGTTATCTTTTTATTGGACTAACCTAATACCTTTTTCCATTAGCTTTCAGAAGCCAAAACCTCCTGCCTCAGGTCAGGTCACTGCTGTTATAGTATCCTCTCCTGACTTGAGGAAAGAAAGTGTTGGTCTCTGAAGACTAGTCAAAAATGCATTAAAATTAGTCCAATATAAAGGTATCATCATGTTTTCTATTTTGAGTTTTAATTGTATTTATTAACCTTTATTAGCACAGCTACATTACTTTATCATAAATGAATTATAAAATTATTTTCTCTACCTTTGTTGTCTGGTCATTTATTTTTTGCTAATTGTGTTGCTCCCACTCTCTTGTTTCTGCTTTCATTCATCTTCCCTTAACTTTCTTGCCTGGGTTTCCAGTCCATTTGTCATTTTTCTCCCTCCTGTTTTCTTTCAGTTTTCTTCAATTTATTTTTCTTCCTCTCTGTCCAGATTTAATGCATTCCTACTATCCAGTCTTTAATTTATGTCTTTTTACTTGATCTACCTATGTACATACCCTTGTTCTCCCTTATGCCCCTTCTTATTCTCCAGTCTTTCACTAATTGTATTCTCTCCCCCTGTCCATCCAGCATCTCCCCTCCCTCTCTCTTTCCCTGCCCCTCCATCAGAGTCCTCCATTTTTCTCCACCTTCTTCCAGTGTCTCCCCCTCTTTCTTTTTGCATCCTTCCATCCAGTGTTGCCTCTTTCAGTACCCTTCCATCCAGCATCTTCCCTTTCTATCCCTACCCTTCCATCTAGCATCTTCTCTTTCTCTCCCTACCCTTTTATCCAGCATCTCCCCTCTTTCTCTACCCATCCTTCCAATGTCTCCTCTCTTTCCTCTAAGCATTCTTCCATCCACGATCTTCTCTTTCTCTCCATACACTTCCATCCAGCATCTTCTCTTTCTCTCCCTATCCTTCCATCCAGAGTCATAGTAACATAGTAGATGACGGCAGAAAAAGACCTGCACAGTCCATCCAGTCTGCCCAACAAGATAAACTCATGTGTATACCTTACCTTGATTTGTACCTGTCTTTTTCAGGGCACAGACCGTATAAGTCTGCCCAGCACTATCCCCTCCTCCCAACCACTAGCCCCGCCTCCCACCACCGGCTCTGGCACAAACCATATAAGTCTGCCCAGCACTATTCCCCGCCTCCCAACCACCAGTCCCGCCTCCCACCACCGGATCTGGCACAGACCGTATAAGTCTGCCCACCACTATCTTCGCCTCCCAACCACCAACCCCTCTTCCCCCCACCGGCTCCACCACCCAATTTCGGCTAAGCTTCTGAGGATCCCCTCTTTCTCTCCCCATCCTTCCAGTGTCTCCCCCCTCTTTCTCTATGCATCCTTCCATTCTTCCCATCCTTCCAGCATCTTCCCTCTTACTCTCTCCCTCCCCCCTTTCATCCATCATCTCTTCATCTCTTTCTCTCTCCATCCTTCCTCTCCCCATCTTTCTACCCAGCATCTTCTCCAGGACTTTTCCATCCGTGTCCCCTCTTTCTATCCCCATCTTTCTACTTATCTCTATCCCTCTTCCATCCAGGTCTCCACTTTTCTATCTTTTTTCTCCTATCTCTCCATTCAGCATTTCCTGCCTCTTTCAACACAATCCCTCCCTTTCCCTCTTACACGGCATCTTCTATCCTGGGCTGGCCACTGCTGTTTCTCCCATTAATGAACAGAGGGCTGTGGGAAAACAACAAATAGGAAACGCGGGGCCGCAGCCTTCAGGCATGTGCTGTCAGCTCTGCTGGCACCTCTGCCTTGGAATAGGAAGTTGATGTCACCAGGGGCAGGGGATCGGCAGAGGTGATAGTGCATGCCTGAAGGCTGAGGTCCCCCGCTTGCTGTTTTTGCCACCGCTGCTGCTCATCGGGAGAAGAGGCAGTGGTGCAGTGTCTCAGCTCTGAGCGGGAGAATCTCCCACTTTGGTGAGAGTGCAGGAGATGACCCACTGAAGGTCTCCCGCTCAATGCAGGAGACTTGTCTGCATAAGCACACAGGCACAAAACTTAAATGGGGAATTGCAGGGATAAATTCAAACAGCTAATCTGCTGAATTTCTTTCAATGCTACACTTATCTGTGCTAGCTTGGAAGATTATTAGCAGCCCAGTGTCTGATGAGGAGGAGACCCCTACTACTGCAGATGCAAATGGTAGCAATAGTATTATTCATGCTACTACTAGCACACCAGTATCTTCTTACACAATAACCATTAGAGCCCCTGTAACATCAAAGATTTTCATAGGAGTGGCCAAGTTTAAGGGAATAAGGAATTCAAGGAAGAAAGCAGACTTTGGAGGCGGTTGTGTGCCCTGAAAGGTCAATGCTTTGCAGAATATATGCACTGTAAAAGCATGTGAGCCAGGGAAAAATAATAGGCCATCTTTCTAGCATTTCTTCGAAGTACCCCTTACAAATGCAGCGTACAGCTAGGTTACTTTCAGGGGAGGCCTGGAGGGCCTTCAGGTTAGAGGAACCAAGCAGTAGCAATAGGAAAGGAACAGCAGAAAGGGGGAGGGTCTAGGTAGCACTGGCTTTGTTATTAATGGGGTCAACCACTTTCCCAGCCCCTACCAGCAGTTACAATGCAGACCCTTTCTCAGACACAGAGGCAGACTGCAATGGAGCAAACGGGATGGAGTCCTACTGCCCTGTCCCATGCCAAGAAGCAGGCTGTATCTAAAGTGGTTACAAAGTACATAGGTGAAATGATTGGTTTGGCTGACCAGCCCCTGCAGATTGTAGAGAATGTGGGGTTTAAGCAGTTGCTCCATCTGTTAACCCCCAAATTACAAAGTGCCCAGTAGGACAACATTTAGTAAGGGGCCCGATCCCCACTCCATTCACCGTGGGGACATGGTGGCATGATGCAAAGCACTGTGTGGGCATCAGCCAGGGCAGGCTGGGCACTGTGTGGGCACCATTGGCAACAGGCAGGGCACTGGGTACTCACCCTGGTCCACAAGGTTCTTTATATGTATGTCATCTTGATATTTGATTTGGTGAGGTGACAATCAAACCTAAAAACCCACCAAATCCAACTCATGGTGTTTCTTTTTCCTAGTGAAGAGCAGGACTACAACTACCAGAATGCAATGGGCTAGGACCTAAGAACCAAAGAAAAAACAGAGACACGCATTATTGGCTGCTGACATTTTGAGAAGAGCACAAAGAATTTAGGAACTGCTTTCTGTAGCTTTCTCTGAGCACTCATAAAATTAGCTGCAGACATCTTATTTTTCTGTTGAAACCTTGTTTCTCAACAGTGGCCACAGCTTTCCTGTTTAGGGGGAAAACAGCCAGGGTGTGAAGCCTTATTGCACAAACTGTTGCTCAGCGCCTTTGTAGGTGGGTTTGACAATATTTATCCTTGAAAATGCACAAACCCGGGTGTGTACACATAAGCATTTATTCATACAAAGGACTCAAATGCAAATCCATCTTTGCAAGCAGCTTTTCCTATTTAAGCGCACAACTATGGAACGCACTGCCAAAAGCAGTAAAAACAACACTCGACCATCTAGACTTCCGGAAAGCACTAAAGACAGACCTGTTCAGAAGAGCATACCCCACCGTCTCAACATAAAAATACCTGGACACCTACGTCACAATGAAACCAAAGACCTTAATGAACATTACCTGACCCTTACTACTACTACTACTACTATTTAGCATTTCTATAGCGCTACAAGGCATACGCAGCGCTGCACAAACATAGACGAAAGACAGTCCCTGCTCAAAGAGCTATGTAATAAAAGTAAGCCAAGTATAGGACAATCAAGCCATTGTGACATCACTGATGAGGTTGGCTCTTATTGGTGGTCTGAGGCATTATGACATCACAATATTAGCTCTGGTTACAAGAGACTACTAACCTACTATTTATCACTTCTATAGCGCTACAAGGCATACGCAGCGCTGCACAAACATAGACGAAAGACAGTCCCTGCTCAAAGAGCTTACAATCTAATAGACCCTTCCTCCCCTCTCCCTCTCTAAGACCCCCCAATCCAACCTACCATGCATGTACTTCATTCCACCACAATATCACTTTGTATTATTCACACCATGTATTCGTTCATACCGGAATCGGCTATCGCCGTTAACGGTAATATGTAAGCCACATTGAGCCTGCAAATAGGTGGGGAAATGTGGGATACAAATGTAACAAATAATAATAAATAATAATAAATGTTCATACAACAATGGTGTCGCTACTCACATAGGAGCCACTGGTATTTATTTATTTATTTACTTATGACATTTATAGCCCACATTATCTGAAATAGGATTCAAGTTCAATGTGGCTCACAACATAACAAAAGTAGAACTGACAAGACGTTCTGATTACATACAACAAAGTATATATATATATATATATATATATATATATATATATATATATATATATATATATAAACACACACAAAGGGGCCATTTTACTAACATGCACCAAATTGGAGTTACCATGTGGCCCTTGCGGTAATTTCAATTTTGGCGCATGTCCGCTACGCACGTCTTAAAAATATTTTTTGTTTTCTGGCGCACGGCAGCTACGTGCGTCCAGTGGCATTTGATGCGTGTAGACCATTACTGCCTGGTTACCGCGTGAGACCTAACCACTAGGTCAATGACTTGCAGTAAGGTCTGAGACCCAAAGAGGGACATAATCAAAAGGGGCGCCCAAGTTTTCCTGAGGACGTCCTCACAGGATGTCCCGGTGAAGGGGCGGGGAAACCCGTATTATCGAAACAAGATGGGCATCCATTTTTTGTTTCCTTAATACGGTCGGGGATGCCCAAATCTTGACATTTAGGTCGTCCCTAGAGATGGTCGTCCTTAGACTTGGTCGTTTCTGATTTTCGGCGATAATGGAAACCAAGGACGCCCATTTCAGAAACGGCCAAATGCAAGCCCTTTGGTCATGGGAGGAGCCAGCATTCCTAGTGCACTGGTCCCCCTGACATGCCAGGACACCAACCAGGCACCCTAGGGAGCACTGCAGTGGACTTCAGAAAAAGCTCCCAGATACATAGCTCCCTTATCTTGTGTGCTGAGCCCCCCAAAACCCACTACCCACAAATGTACACCACTACCATAGCCCTTAAGGGTGAAGGGGGGCACCTACATGTGGGTACAGTGGGTTTGTGGTGGGTTTTGGAGGGCTCACATTTACCACCACAAGTGTAACAGGTAGGGGGGGTGGGCCTGGGTCCACCTGCCTGAAGTGCACTGCACCCACTAAAACCGCTCCAGGGACCTGTACACTGCTGCGAGGTACCTGAGTATGACATTTGAGGCTGGCATAGATGCTGGTACAAAATATTTTTAAAGTTCTTTTTTGAGGGTGGGAGGGGATAAATGATCACTGGGTGAGTAAGGGGGGTCATCCCCAGTTCCCTCCGGTGGTCATCTAGTCAGTTCGGGCACCTTTTTGTGCCTTAGTCGTAAGAAAAACTGGACCAGGTAAAGTCGTCCAAATGCTCATCAGGGACGCCCTTTTTTTTCCATTATGGGTCGCGGACGCCCATGTGTTAGGCACGCCCAAGTCCTGCCTTCGCTACGCCTCCGACACCCCCCCAGGAACTTTGGTCATCCCCGCGACGGAAAGCAGTTGGGGATGCCCAAAATCGGCTTTCGATTAATCCGATTTGGGCAACCCTGTGAGAAGGACGCCCATCTTCTGATTTGTGTTGAAGATGGGCGTCCTTCTCGTTCAAAAATAAGCCTGAAAATGAACGCGCGACAATGTTCATTTTGCCACACGTCCATTTTCGGCTAAAAAAGGCATTTTTTTGTAGGTGTACTAAAAAATAATTCTGCGTGCGCCCAAAACACGCATATACACTACCGCAGGTCATTTTTCAGCGCACCTTAGTAAAAGGACCCCAAAATTACTAATAACAGCATAACATGAAATCCTGATCATAAAACATGTTTGTAATATCATAGGACAGAATGTGAATATGGACAGAGTTGTTGTTATTGCAAGTTTAGTTGGAGGGCTAGTTATTTCTACTAAGAGTATTTTCTTAGATTCTTCCTAAGTCTGTTTCCTCTTAACTTCATCCTATGCCCTCTCATTCCAGAGTTTTCCTTCATTTGAATACATTTGAATAAAGTTTGTGAATAAAGCTTTAAAGTCCTACTTGTAGCTGGATCTACAAACTCTGTGGGCTCTATCATTTGCCCACAGAATCTACAATGACAACATTTCTTGTGTCCAAAAGATTTTGTATTCAAATTAACAGTCTCTGTTGGCAGCATTGAAGGACATAGAAGTTCCTGCAAATTTTTCCCTCGGCAGTATGCCAACCTCAGTGAAGCTATAGAGAAGGCTGGTAAAGTAGTGTTCATATCCCAGTGTTTTCTCACTGCCCTAGTCAGACAGGATTAGATAAGTGCAGCATTGCAATATCTTAATTTTAATGAGTTTAATAGTGTGATAAAAAGTGTGAATAACTGATAAAATTGGTATGGAGGTTTTTATGCCGATGATGAAGAGTTTCTCAGCTCCAAGGGTGTTTATGCCTGGAGCTCTTTGACGCTTTTCCTCCTAACTTTTGTTATGATTTCAAGTGAGTCATTTATACGATTTGAGGATAGTATTTGGTTATTTCATGTTGATATTTTCTTCCTCAACCCATTTATTCATTTACACTGTTACTGAATTGAGTGAGTCAAGATTCAGTGTAGAATCAAATGATGCTGCTCAGTCCATAGGATTCTGCAGAGTAGGGGTTTCTGTGTTTTTATATACAATTGTCAAGTTTTTCAATCTGCCCATACGCAGAAAAATAAGTTGAACTGAATTTCATACAGGATACACATGGGTAAATCTAGGATTTTAAAAGATAGGATGAGAATGGTGTGTTGCGTCATCTTCATCATCATTCTCTTTGCCTCATCTTTCTTCCTAAGTACATAAGCATCACCATACTGGAACAGCCTGGTATTCTGTTTCCAACTGAGGCCAATCCAGGTCATAAGTATGTGGCAAGATCCCAGAAGAGTAAAACAGATTTTATGCTGCTTATCCTCTTACCAAGTCCACCTGGTGAATGGACATTTCTTTTAGGAACTTGTCCAAACTTCTTTGAAACCCTGCTATGCTAACTGCTTTTAACATATTGTCTGGCAACAAATTCCAGAGCATTATTACACATAAAGTAAAGAAATATTTTTTTTTCAATTTGTTTAAAATGTAATCGTTATTGTCTTCTATTCCTTGTGCTTTTGGTAAAAGTAAAGCGATTCAGGTTTACTTGTTCTACTCCACTTAGGATTTTGTAGAACTCTATCATATCTTCCCTAAGCCGTTTCTTATCCAAGTTGAAGAAACTAGTTTCTTTAGCCTTTCCTCATAGGAACACATCCCATCCCCTTTATTATTGTGGTCGCCCTTCTCTGTATCTTTTCTAAGTACCTGCATATAATAAATGTAAACCACTTTGGTTGTACCACAGAAAGGTGGTAAATCAAATCCATGACCCTTTTTCCTTTACCCTTTACCCTTTAATTTCACTATATCTTTTTTGAGGTGAGCAGAATTGCACACAATATTTGAGGTGTGGTCGCACCATGGAGCCAAAGGCATTACAATGCCAGTTTTGTTCACCATTCCTTTCCTAATAATTTCTAACATTCTATTTGCTTTCTTAACTGAGCAAAGGGTTAAGCCACATTGAGCCTGCAAATAGGTGGGAAAATGTGGGATACAAATGCAACAAATAAATAAAATTAATAAATAAACATATCATCAAAGATGAAACCTAAATCCCTTTCCTGGGCAGTGACTCCTAATGTGGAACCTTGCGTCATATAGCTCTAGTTTGAGTTCCTCTTCCCTACATGCATTGCACTTGCTCACAAACGTCATCTGCCATGTGGACACCCAGTCTCATAAGACCTTCTAAAAAAATTCACAATCCTCTTGTGGTTTAACAGCTTTGAATAACTGTGTCATCAGCAAATTTAATTACCTAACTAGTTATTCCCATATCTAGATCATTTATAAATATGTTAAAAAGCAGCGGTCCCAGCACAGACCCCTGAGGAACCCCACTATCTACCCTTCTCCATTAAGAATACTGACCATTTAATCTTTCTTTCTGGGTTTTTTTTTTTAACCAGTTGTTAATCCACAATAGGACACTGCTTCCTATCCCACGATTTTTAAAAATTTCCTCAGAAGTTGTTCATGTGGCACTTTTTCTTAAATGTCTTCTGAAAATCCAGATACACAATATCATCTGCTCACCTTTACCCACATGTTTATTCACCCCTTCAAAGAAATGTGGAGGGACATTTTTAATATGACATCTAAATCTGATTTTGGACGGTTTGCTGCAAATGCCCAAAAATCAAGTGGCAAACATAGCAATTTTCAAACCAGAAAAACATCTATCTTTTTTTTTTTCGAAATGGACATTTTGCTAGATGTTTTTGTGCTCAGTGCATCTATCTTTTGGACCATTAAAAAAAAATTACAAGGAGAAAATGCACAAAAACAAGCCATTGGGATGTATGGGAGGGTGGGGGAGCATTCTTAGTGCACAGGCCACACAGACATCCCAGCAGACCAGAGGGGCACCCTTGTATTGTATGGTGAGCCTTCCAAAACCCACCAGAAACCTTCTGTGTACAGTTGGATACAGAACATGTCTGTAGGTGTCACCTATATGTGGGTACAGTAGGTTTTTGGTGGGTTTTGGAGGGCTCACACCTTCCACCACAAGTGCACCGACCACTAGGCTACTCCAGGTCAGTGGCGTAGCAGGGGGGGCTGCCACCCGGGGCGGGGCGGTTCGCCGTTGCACCCCCTCCCCCGGGTGCAGCACGATGACATCCGCCCCCCCCTCGGCGCATTAACACCCCCCGACCAGCTCCCGCACCCTACCTTTAAAAAGAATGTCGGAATCCGCGCCTGCCCTGCACGTAAAAGAAATGTGGACCGTCGGGCCTTCTCTCGCTCTGTCTGTCCCGCCCTTGCGGAAATACACCCGGGGCGGACCGCCCCTCTCGCCCCCCCCCCCCCCCCCTTGCTACGCCACTGCTCCAGGTACCTGCTTGCAGCTCTAATAGGCCTGGCCATAACATCTGAAGCTGTCACAGAGACTGGTGTGTACTGTTTTTCTTTGGCATGAAATGGGTAAGGTGTCGGGTTTTTCTCTGTTCAGGAAGTGGCCACTGGGGGAGTAAGGGGAATCATGCCTTAATCCCTCCAGTTGTCATTTGGTCATTTAGGGCACCTTTTTGTGACTTTGAAGTGATTGAAACCAAAGCATCTAATTTTTAGGCCTGGACGATTTTGCCTTGTTCCATTATGGCCTGGGTTCTTTTCAAATTAGGCACTACAGGTTTTCAAATTTTACATGGAACTGCTCCATTGTATTTGGTGGATGCAGTCAACCTGAAACTGTATCAGAAATCGGGTCATATGCGTGAAAACTTTCTTTTAAGTTATCCCTTGATACGGAATATTAAATCTACCAAATTTTTAACTGCTTCTCTTTCTTATCAAGTTCTGGTGCTGTGGAACTCTTTGCCAGTTGATATAAGATTAATGGGAGATTACCTAATCTTTAGGAAGTTGCTTATGGCTTTCTTATTTAAGGAATATCTGATGCCTAATTCTAAATGATTTGAGTGATTATTGTAATAGATATTTTCCTTGTACTTTTTATTAGTATGTATATATATCATCTGAATGATTGGTTCATGTTCTTTTTTTATTTATTGTTACCCGCATTGAACTATAATGGTATTTATGATTTATAAGTTTTGTATAATAATAATAATAATTAACCAACTTCATATGGTCCAGAACACTGTTATTCATCTGCTTTATTATGCTCATAGGTCGGAACATGTTTTCCCTCTCTTTGCTTACCACCACTGGCTCCCTGTTTCTTTTTGTATTCAGTTTAAAGCACTCACCCTGGTCCACAAGGTTCTTCACATTGGGAAACCCTCATCTGTTTTTTATTTTTACATTTGTACCCCGCACTTTCCCACTCATGGCAGGCTCAATGCGGCTTATATGGGGCAATGGAGGGTTAAGTGACTTGCCCAGAGTCACAAGGAGCTGCCTGTGCCGGGAATCGACCAAAGTCCACCACCCTAACCACTCCTCCACTCCTCCACTCCTGCACATATCTCTCCCTATTCACCTCCGAGGGTCTTGAGCTCTGTCCTTACTTTCCAATTAACTCTCCCCCCAGTTCACTGTTCTCATCTAGAATCAACCTGTCATTCTGCTTTCTCCGCAGCAGCTCCTTCACTTTGGAATGCCCTCCTGGTCAATCTCCATTGCGAACAACCCTATTCTCATTTTTGGGTTCTTCTAAAAACCTATCTTTTTTCTCAGGCATTCCCTTCTTTTACTCTCGACTGATTTGGCTTGGCAGCCTGCCCTGTAGCTACCAACTGTATGTGCTCTCTTCTCTAGTTTATTCCTCTCTTGTTTTTATTGTACCCTGCCCTGATTGTTGCAAGGTTCCACATTAGGAGTCACTGACCAGGAAAGAGATCTAGGTGTCATCACTGATTATACGATAAAACCATCTGCTCAATGTACAGCGGCACCTAAGAAAGCAAATAGAATGTTAGGTATTAAGAAAGGAATGGAAAACAAAAATGATGACATTATAATGCCTTTGTATCACTTCATGGTGCGACCACACCTCAAATAGTGTGTGCAATTCTGGTCACTGTCCGCACCTCAAAAAAGATATAGTGGAATTAGAAAAGGTATAGAGAAGGGCAACGAAAATGATAAAGGGGATGAGATGACTTCCCTATGAGCAAAGGCTAAAGTGGCTAGGGCTCTACAGCTTGACGAAAAGACGGTTGAGGGGAGATATGATAAAGGTCTATAAAATAATGAGTGGAGTGGAACGGGTAGATGTGAATTGCTTGTTTACTCTTTCCAAAAATACTAGGACTAGGGGGGCACACAATGAAGCTACAGAGTAGTAAATTTAAAACAAATCAGAGAAAATTTCTTCTCTCAATGTGTAATTAAACTCTGAAATTTGTTGCCAGAGAATGTTTTAAAAGCAGTTAGCTTAGCGGGGTTTAAAAAAGGTTTGGCTAACTTCCTAAAAGAAAAGTTTATAAGCCATTATTAAGATGGACTTGGGGAAAATCCACTGCTTATTTCTAGGATAAACAGCATAAAATGTATTGTACTGTTTTGGGATCTTGCCAGGTACTTGTGACCTGGATTGGCCACCGTTGGAAACAGAATGCTGAGCCTGATGGACCTTCGGTCTGTCCCAGTATGGCAATGCTTATATTCTTATGCTAGTATAGAGGCACTTTATATTTAAATTATTTATTGAATTTTTTTATAACAAGCAAAATCAAAAAATCTTTTCTTGTACAGAAACACAGAGCCATATTATTACAAGAATTAATATAGCAATTAAATAGTCTCTCTTCCTTAGACCACAACATTGGTTGGGGGGGCGATAGGTAACGAAGGAGATTTTATAAGCATCTATTCAAACAAAACTCGCCTTAGCCTGATAACCGTATATTATTTATAACTGAAAGTTATTATTTCTCTAACGTACTGCTTAGTTTTTTCTGGTCCAAGAACAGCTGTAGCTGCGATGGTTCTAGGAAAATATACTTATTCCCCAAGTATGTGATCTTACATTTACAGGGATATGCCAACATAAATGTAGCTCCCAAATTTTTTAACTCATTGCGCAAGCTCAAAAACATCTTTCTTCTATCTTGAGTAGACCTAGAAACATCCGGGTATACCCAAACTTTTTGTCCATGAAATAATTTGGAAGTATTTTTAAAGTATAAGTTCAGTACATGGTTCAAGTCTTGCTCAAAAATAAATTGAACTATCAGAGTTCCTCGATCTTTAATCTCACAGGTAGAATTTTCCAGAAAGTCAGTTATATTTTGTTCTGTTTCTTTTTGACCTTTAAAGTCTTGGTTCTTAACAGGTATGTAGAAAACCTTATTGCACGGAGGAATACTAGTAGCAGGAATCTGTAATATTTCATGCAAGTAACTTTTAAATAGGTCAATTGGATTCAATAATGAAGAACGTGGAAAATTCAATAGTCTTAGATTCAATCTTCTAGTATGATTTTCCATTTGCTCAATCTTTCGTTGTATCTTAACTTTTTCTTCAATCAAGGCTCCTACTGAAACCTTAATTTCTTTCATTTCTGTATTGAACTGATTCACTTGGCTTGCGCAATCCATTTTTACCTGCTCCAATGAGGCATCTACTTTCTCAATCTTACTCACTATTTGGTGAATTTCAATTGTAGAATTCTTTACAGCCACAGTCAAATCTTGAACTGCTCTCCAAACAGCCGTTAGGATTGCCTCCTCCTGAGCTCTTTCGGGCCTCCCGGCCTCCCCAGCCTCCACAGCAGACAACTCGCCAACTGGCAGCGCGACTTCAGCGCCTTCCGCGTTAGTCGCGCTCCCATCATCCACTGCACCGGCCGGGCAAGGAGGAGGATTCAGCTCCGGTGGTGTGAGCGATATCTCTAGTCCAGAGGACCCGGGTGCTCCTTCTCCCAGGCTCGTCAACGGACTCACCAATCCGGTATCAAACGGTATTTGATGTAGAAAGTTATCCAGCGTTAGCTGCGAGGGGGAAGATGTTCTAGCCAGCGGCAATTGGCTTCTTATCACCCCTTTTCGTTTAGTGTGAGGCATTATTTCAGGAATCTAATAGAGGCACTTTAAACAATGTTTTTTTTTGTTCCTATTAATAACTTGCTCAGCAGTTAACAGTGATAATTTGCTGTCTTTCAAGTCGGTCTGCTCTTTATTTAAAGGCACCTGTTTTACTATTGCCTGTTTTGATGATATCCTTCAAAGATCTCTTTTGGGCAACTGTTGGCCTTCCCTCAGGTTCTAATTTAAAAGCTGCTCTATGTCTCTTTTAAATGTTGATGCCAGCAGCCTAATTACACCCTGGCCCAGGTGGAGCTCATCTTTCCAGAATAGTCTCCCTCTTCCCCAGAATGTTGCCTGCTCTTAATACTAGACAGTGACTTTAACTGCTTTTTCAAAAAAGTGAAACACTAAACAGTGACTCTAATATAACTGCTCTGCTAGGCTCTAGCTGTTTTAAATAGTGACTTTGACTTCTAAACTGCTTTTGCTCGATATGCAAAGTAATATAAACAATACACTGAAATTACCTATTTAATCCCAATTCCACCTTATCCCAAGTTTGAAAACAATTTCTCACCAAGTAATAGTCACCAGGGCAGCTTTCCTCTCCGCAGCAGCAAGTTCTGTCACAACACTTCTTTATGCTATTTCCAGTTTGCTCTCAATCCCCCCCCCCCCCCATTCTCCTCCTTTTATTTATGCCATTCTCCAGCTTCTTCTTTGTCTCTCCCTCTTTAACCTCAGGTTTTTCTCTGTATCCCACACTCCTTAAATTTATCTTCTACTTTACGTTCCTTTCCAACTCCTCTCCAATCATCTACGCCAAAGATTCTTGTCTAGCTTCTTGTCACACAGCCACAGATTCTTTTCCATCTCTTCTTCTCCTACTAAAATGCTCTTCATCACCTCTGTCCTTGGATTCCTCACTCTCTTACATTCTTCTACATCTCCTCCTTTTGATCAGGGTCCTGTTTATCCCTCCTCCTCCTCTTGATTTCCACTTAATTTCTTCCTTTTGTTCATCTCAATGGATCAATAGGGGGTCCCTTGGGGGCCCCCTTCATTCAACTGAAACAGCGCTTGCTAAAGTCTCCAATGATCTGTTCCTGGCCAGATCCAAAGGTCTCTATTCTATCCTCATCCTTCTCGATCTATCTGCTGCTTTTGACACTGTTGATCATAGCCTGCTCCTTGATACGCTGTCCTCTCTTGGATTTCAGGGCTCTGTTCTTTCCTGGTTTTCTTCTTAACTCTCCCAGCGTACCTTTAGTGTATACTCTAGTGGATCCTCCTCTACTTCTATCCCACTGTCAGTTGGTGTACCTCAGGGATCTCTCCTGGGACCTCTTCTTTCCTCCATCTATACTTCTTCCCTTGGTACTCTGATCTCATCCCATGATTTTCTGTATCATCTTTACGCTGATGACTCCCAGATCTACCTCTCCACACCAGAAATCTCAGCCGAAATCCAGGCCAAAGTATCAGCCTGCCTGTCTGACATTGCTGCCTGGATGTCTCAGCGCCGTCTGAAACTAAACATGACCAAGACTGAGCTTCTTATCTTTCCCTCTAAACCAGCCTCTCCTCCTCCCCCATTCTCTATTTCTGTGGATAACACTCTCATCCTTCCTGTCTTATCAGCTCGTAACCTTGGGGTCATCTTCAACTCCTCCCTCTCCTTCTCTGCACATACAGTATTCAGCAGACTGCTAAAACCTGTCATTTCTTTCTCTATAATATCACTAAAATTTGCTCTTTCCTTTCTGAGCACACTACCGTTTTCATCTCCCGCGGGAGGTGGTGGAGATGAAAACGGTAACGGAATTCAAACATGCGTGGGATATGCATAAAGGAATCCTATGCAGTAGGAATGGATCATCAGAAGCTTAGCCGAAATTGGGTGGCGGAGCATGTGGGGGAAGAGAGGTTGGTGGTTGGGAGGCGAGGATAGTGGAGGGCAGACTTATACGGTCTGTGCCAGAGCCAGTGATGGGAGGCGGGACTGGTGGGTGGGAGGCGGGAAATATTGCTGGGCAGACTTGTACGGTCTGTGCCCTGAAAAAGGCAGGTACAAATCAAGGTAAGGTATACACATATGAGTTTATCTTGTTGGGCAGACTGGATGGACCATGCAGGTCTTTTTCTGCCATCATCTACTATGTTACTATGATACTACCAGAACCCTCATCCACACTCTTATCACCTCTCGCTTAGACTATTGCAACTTGCTTCTCCCACTTAACCATCTCTCTCCTCTTCAATCTGTTCAAAATTCTGCTGCACGACTAATATTCCGCCAGTGTCATTATGCTCATATTACCCCTCTCCTCAAGTCACTTCACTGGCTTCCCATCCATTTCCGCATATAGTTCAAACTCCTCTTATTGACTTATAAGTGCATTCACTCTGCAGCTCCTCAGTACCTCTCCACTCTCATCTCTCCCTACATTCCTCCCCGGGAACTCATTCACTGGTTAAATCTCTCTTATCTGCACCCTTCTTCTACACTGCTAACTCCAGACTCCGTTCCTTTTATCTTGCTGCACCATATGCCTGGAATAGACTTCCTGAGCTGGTACGTCAAGCTCCATCTCTGGCCGTCTCCAAATCTAAGCTAAAAGCCCACCTTTTTGATGCTGCTTTTAACTCCTAACCCTTATTCCCTTGTTCAGAACCCTTATTTTATCATCCTCACTTTAATATTCCCTTATCTCTTGTTTGTCCTGTTTGTCTGTCCTAATAAGATCGTAAGCTCTGTCGAGCAAGGACTGTCTCTTCATGTTCAAGTGTACAGCGCTGCGTACATCTAGTAGCATTTTAGAAATGATAAGTAGTAGTAGTAGTAAAGTCCACCAGGCAGAAGGTGGGGCTACAAACCAAGTGCAGGTGGTTATAATTATTTGTGAGTTCAAAGGGGGGGGGGGGGGATTAAAGCCATGCTCAGAAGCTGAAAGGATGCTGGGTGTTTTGGTGAGGATTTCTGTTTTGCTTAAGGAAAGGTAACCACCAGATGTTTAGGGTGGGGGGGGGGGGGGGGAATCACTTTCTGGTCTGGTCATTAAAATACTGCTCCAGTTATTGTTTCCTTTATTAGTATTAGAAGAAGCAAAATGAAGGAGCCCCATTAAGGTGTTGGTGCAGCAAGAGCAACAGTGGTTCTAAATCCGTGTCCTGTGGAACCTCCGGACTAGACAACAGCAGCAGCTACTACAAACCCACGGGGGGTTCACCGTCAAAATACAGAAAGCCTTGAATCAATTGAGATTTCTGTTTGCAGCAGTGAATGAATTAAATAAATGTCTAATTATCAAACGAATAGTATTGGCCCAAAACATGTCTGAAGCACATGATATTATCCATATAAAGAAAGGAGAGGAGGAAGCAGAAAACAAAAACATTTATTTATTTATTACATTTGTACCCCGCGCTTTCCCACACAATGCAGGCTCAATGTGGCTTACATAGTAATTCGAAATACAAAGTCTTATAACAGAAATTTCAAAACGGTAGTGAAACATTATGAAGTTGAGCTTGAATAATGTATGATAAGTTGAGTTTGATAATGTATGATTAGGATAAAATAGGGTAGACAGGATAGGATAGTATAAGTTGTGGGAAAAGGGGTAAGGAAGGATATAATAAAGGGGAGATGGAGAAGAGAAGGATGGGATGCGTAGAGGGGGAATGGGGAGGAGGGATAAGTAAAACCAATGATGAGGTCGGTATCTAAGTCAGAACAAAATTGGGAATGGAGTTATATGTTTAGTTTCAAAGGAAACTAAAAACTACTAGAACGATTGGGAGTGTTTCCTTGCCCATTTTGCATATGTTTTATTGCTGATATATTATCTGTGGATGTTTGTTGATGCATTATTATCATTTCTATAGTACTACTAGATGTACACAGCACCATACACTGAACATGTAAGAGACAGTCCCTGCTCAACAGAGATTACAATCTAATCAAGACAAACAGAACAAATAAGGGATAAGGGAATTACTTAAGGTGGGAATGATAAAACAGTGCCTGGGGGTTATCCTTAGATTTGCAGAAGACAAATTGTGGTAACATAGTAACATAGTAGATGACGGCAGAAAAAGACCTGCACGGTCCATCCAGTCTGCCCAACAAGATAAACTCATGTGTATACCTTACCTTGACTTGTACCTGTCCTTTTCAGGGCACAGACCGTACAAGTCTGTCCTGCACTATCCCCGCCTCCCAACCACCAGCCCCGCCTCCCACCACCGGTTCTGGCACAGACCGTATAAGTCTGCCCAGCACCATCTCCATCTCCCGCCATCGGCTGTGCCACCCAATCTCGGCTAAGCTCCTTAGGATCCATTCCTTCTGAACAGGAAGGAATTCCGTTTGAATTCCGTTGCTGTTTTCGTTTCCACCACCTCCCACGGGAGGGCATTCCAAGCATCCACTACTCTCTCCGTGAAAAAATACTTCCTGACATTTTTCTTGGTAAATGTATAGTTTTCTGCTCATACGGCCTTTCTTCTAGCCCTGTTATTATCTTAGTGTAAAATATTAATATTTCTGCACTGAACACCTCATGCAGAAGCCTGTATGCTTGCTACTACAATGATTAGGCACACTTGTTTTGCCTGCAGACAATTAGCATGCAATGTGTTTACTTCATAGTAAGTTGCATTTTTTTTGCACAGGTGCTAGGGAAATTCTATACTGAATCTTTGCACATAGTTTTAACTTACAACATCCTACATCGGCACCTAAAGGATCAAAAAGAGATTCTATACGTAACTTCTCATAGTTTGTTCAGAGCAGAGGTAGAACACAGAAGAAATTACAGACCTGTTAGTTTGACATGAGTGGTGGTCTAAGTTATGGAAATACTAATAAAAAATAGAATTACTACTAACTAACATTTCTAAAGCGCTACTAGGGTTACGCAGCGCTGTACAATTTAAACATAGAAGGACAGTCCCTGCTCAAAGAGCTTACAATCTAAAAGACAAGAGAACAATCTAAAGACAAGTGTACAATCTAGAGGACGAGTGAACAGTTAATCTGATAGGGTGGATAGATTGGGGCATTCTATATTTCTCATGCGGTGGGTTACGAGCTTCTAAGCAACATGATTTCCGAAGGCGATGATCCAGCCAAACTTGATTGATTTCTTTCAGGTGACTAGGATAACAAATCAGGGTGTGCCATAGATGTAGCTCAGGGGTAGGCAATTCCAGTCCTCGAGAGCCGCATGCAGGTCAGGTTTTCAGGACATCCAAAATGAATATGTATGAGATAGATTTGCATACCAAGGAGGCAGTACATGCAAATCTATCTCATACATATTCATTTTGGATGTCCTGAAAACCTGACCTGCATGCGGCTCTCGAGGACTGGAATTGCCTACCCCTGATGTAGCCTATCTGGAGAGCAGTAAGACTTTTGACAGTATTCCATACAGAAAACAGAAGGAAGCTTGCCAGTCTGGAGGCAGAAAAAAAATTTATTACCCAGGTAAGAAGCTGCGTATGCAACAGGGCTGACAAGTGTGGAGTCAAAGGGATCCGTGCTTGACCAAGTCCTCTTCAATGTCTTCATAAGTGAAGGGAAATCATGCCTTTTTTGCAGATGATATGAAAATGTGATATACCAAAAGAGAAAGTATGATCACGGGTTGACAATTACACTTGTATAAAAGTAGATTTGGGCCTTCAGAATCCAAGGACCACGTACCATTTTAGAGAGGAAGAACTAGCAGTAACCAAAAGGACAAAATCCTGGGGTTCATCATGTCTAATGATCTCAAGGTAATCAGCCCACAGGACAGGGCAACTGGGAACTTTACAGGTGTACTCGAGTACATAAAGGGGTATGACTCATTGAAAGAGGGAAGGAAATGTACCACTTTACAGGTCTCCGATGAGTTCTCATCTTGAATACTGTGTGCAATTCTGGAGACTACATCTACAATAATGGAGCCAAGTCAAAGATAAGCCACACTTAAGATACGCTCTTTAAAAGAACTCCAGGAAAAGGGAGATATGTTGCAAACATTTAAATATCTATCAGGCTTCAATAATAAACCAACAGGAAGTATTTCTCATTAAATTAAAAATTTAAGGGCAAGGGTCATCAATACAACTGAAGGGATGGATGTTCAAAAGAAATACAATTTTTTAAAAAATACTTCTACTGGGTAGGTGATGGACAGTTGTAGTTGAAACCTAAACAGTGGCAGAATACTCGTTGCACTCATCCTCCCACAAGTGTCAGGCCTCTTTCTTATTTAAATATGCCTCAAGCGATATCATTCTTTCATATATTCATTGTACCAATAACTTCTTGTTGGGTATGAATCCCATTTGCAGGCTACCTTTTGTCCTCCTCTACTCTTCTCTCCCACACCTCCTAGACATTTTCTTCATGGTCCCTCTCTTATCCAGATTAGGGAAGTAATTTTATATAAAATCTTTAATGTGGCAGTTAGGAAGTGGGTTACATTATGCTGATTGCATAAATACTTCAACAGTAAAACTGTGGTCAGATAAGGTTTTTAGAAGTTCAGGAAATGGAAAGATTGCCAGCAAAGCCTTATGCAGTTGAGTTTGGATGTTGAATATTATGGTTTTTTGCCTTAGATCAGATTGTATTATTGTTCAGTGTTTTTTATTCATTCTAAAAAAATTATACGAAAGGGGTCGAATGTCTGTCTGTCTATACATCCGTCTTCCTATCTGGGAACAAAATAACTCTCCAAATATTTAACGGAATTGGATAAAATTTGGCATGAGGGGAAAACCAGTTAAAAGACACAATGAATTTGGCAATGGGCAAATTGGACTGGGGTTCTAGAGAAATAAGCAACCCCCCAAAAATGGCCCAATGCATTTCTGTGGGAAAAGGGGAGGGAATGGGACATGATATACTGCCTTTCCGTGTTTTTTTGCAACTACATTCAAAGCAGTTTACATAGTATATACAGGTACTTATTTGTACCTGGGGCAATGGAGGGTTAAGTGACTTGCCCAGAGTCACAAGGAGCTACAGTGGGAATTGAACTCAGTTTGTCAGGATCAAAGTCTGCTGCACTAACCACTAGACTACTGTAACATAGAAATTTAGATAGAGAATAGGGCACAACAGTTTAAAAGGTGAAATTCCCTACTCATCCAAACCCCCAAACTGCCCCTACTCCCTGTAAACTACCCCCAGCAAACTGCCACACTTCAAAAACCTACCCACCACAACTACTCTACCACCCTATAACCTAATCCCCGCAATTGCTCCACCATCCCACAAACTACCACACTCCCCCAACACTACCCTCCCCCAAGTGACACAACACTGCACAAACTGCACCTTGCCCCCAAAATACCCCAGTAAATGTCCCACCACTATACAAATTGCCCCACCTCCAAAATTAGTCCCCCACAAATATCCCCTACATGTTGTTGGCAGCATCAAATTAAACCTCTGGCAAACTTTGCACAGACTTTGTGTCCATATGTTTAGGGGAGCCCTCTGTGAGATGTGCTCAGCACCCAGGTTAGGATTGCTAATTATCTGGCTTTTTAAAGACGTCATCAGAATTTTACATTAAGGTCCAAAAAGAAGAAGAATATATCATATGTCTGGACCTTTGTGTTTAAAACCTCTAACTGTAGTTTTCCAGTTTCCCCTCCCCCCACCAACACTGTATGGCGGAGCCTGCCCTGCATAGGTGTCGCTGGGTGATGGCAAGCACCCCCCCCCCCCAAAAAAAAATAGCTTATCATTCCTTTGCCACCCCAGTTTCAGTATATATGTACTTTGAAAAGGGGGGGGGGGAAGTAGAACAGAATGCATACCCCCCCCCCCCCCACAGTCCAGCATTTCTCCCTCTTGGTCCTGCCCTGAGACTACCAGTATCTCTTTCACCCTTCCTTCCCTCCTCCCTCTCAGTGGTTCTTCAGTGTTCCCGTGGCCACCGACAGGTTCAGCAAGAAAAGCAAGCTGCCTCTGGCCTGCTGTGTCCCACCTAAGCTAGGGTTGCCAACTAGCCAGTTTTCAGCCTGCCTGTAGAAACTGTAGACAGGGAGGGACAGGAACAAGAGTGGTGATGCTGGATACAGGTGGAGCAATGGGGACATAAATGCTAAACATGGGGAGAGAGACAGGAAAGACCAACCCGTATGCATAGTTAAATGTTTGTTTGTGCATGACGTTTTTCTTTTATTCATTGTCATGACTTCATAAAATCTCAAAAAATAATATTTGAAAGAAAAAAAAAGAAGGCAGGACCAAGCAGAGAGAGAAATCGGGACAGCCGGAAGCAACAACAGATCTTTAGCGTTGCCTGCAACTCTCTGGTTTTTGAGGCCCATGGTGTGAGGGAAGGGAGGAGGAGATGCTGTTGGAGTCAGAGGAGAGGAAAAGGGAGAGGTGCCACACCTGCAAGAGGAAAGGGAGAGAGAGTTGTTGGACTGTGGGGGCAGGGAGCCTAGAGTAGCAAAAAGCGGCCTGTTGGCAACCCTTGCCGGGGAGTAGGGAGTCAATGAGTGAGATTGGGATCCATAAGTGAGTGAGTTAGAGAAAGGGCCTGAATGCGTGTAATCTCATCCCATGGCTTTTCCTACCATCTCTATGCTGATGACTCCCAAATCTACCTTTCTACCCCTGATATCTCACCTTGCATCCAAACCAAAGTTTCAGCGTGCTTGTCTGACATTGCTGTCTGGATGTCTCAACACCACCTGAAATTAAACATGACCAAAACCAAACTTCTCATTTTCCCCCCAAACCCACCTCCCCACTCCCCCCGTTTTCTATTTCTGTTGATGGCTCTCTCATTCTCCCTGTCGCCTCGGCTCGAAACCTTGGGGTCATCTTTGACTCTTCTCTCTCCTTCTCTGCTCACATCCAGCAGACCGCCAAGACCTGTCGTTTTTTTCTTTACAACATCCGTAAAATCCGCCCCTTTCTTTCCGAGCACTCTACCAAAACCCTCATCCACACCCTTGTCACCTCTCGTTTAGACTACTGCAATCTGCTTCTTGCTGGCCTCCCACTTAGTCACCTCTCCCCTCTCCAATTGGTTCAAAACTCTGCTGCCCGTCTCGTCTTCCACCAGGGTCGCTTTACTCATACTACCCCTCTCCTCAAGTCGCTTCACTGGCTCCCTATCCGTTTTCGCATCCTGTTCAAACTTCTTCTACTAATCTATAAATGTACTCACTCTGTTGCTCCCCAGTATCTCTCCACACTCGTCCTTCCCTACACCCCTTCCCGTGCACTCCGCTCCATGGATAAATCCTTCTTCTATGTTCCCTTCTCCACTACTGCCAACTCCAGACTTTGCGCCTTCTGTCTCGCTGCACCCTACGCCTGGAATAAACCTCCTGAGCCCCTACGTCTTGCCCCTTCCTTGGCCATCTTTAAATCTAGACTGAAAGCCCACCTCTTTAACATTGCTTTTGACTCATAACCACTTGTAACCACCTGCCTCCACCTACCCTCCTCCTTCCTGTACACAATAATTGATTTGATTTGCTTACTTTATTTCTTGTCTATTAGATTGTAAGCTCTTTGAGCAGGGACTGTCTTTCTTCTATGTTTGTGCAGCGCTGCGTATGCCTTGTAGCGCTATAGAAATGCTAAATAGTAGTAATAGTAGTACTTGGCATGTCTGGAGCTATTCTGCACTGCCTTCATTGCTAGGTCTCTGACCTATGCTGGCAGGAGGAATGACATGTTATAGTGTGTTAGTTTCTTCTGCCAGTGAGTTCCTGTACTTATGCAAATATTTGTGCAAATCAGGCCTGATAATGAGTCTCTGCACATAGCCCTACAACCCCCACAGGCTGCCCCTGCTTTTACTTCCTCTCTGAGAGAAACATAAGTGGCAGAAAAGGTGATTTCTTCCCTTGTCCACTCTCCCTCATTGCCTGTTTCCCTATCCTGCTTAACAGATACCATGAGAGAGGGGCGGGGCAGCTTTTATTTTAAAGACCAAAAAAGAAGCAAAACCAAGAATTAACCCAGATCTGTATCTCTTCCTCTGCACTAAGGTGGTAGCAGGTCTTTTCCACCTTACACAGTTGGGAGAGGACAAGATCACTTCGGAAAATTCAGAGCCCCTTAAAAAAACTGGTGTCTCAGAACAGCTGGAGTTTCTGTACATTAATGAAACAGGTCCTTAGACAGCTGAAACTGGTAATCACCATGATAAGAAACCGGGCTGGCATGAAGCAAGAAGAGGAGGAAAAGTTCTAATGATTGTAATTTCGACATCAAATCCACGTGGCTAGAAGCAGAATTTCTGTCTCTACTGCTCTGCTGAAACTCTCAGCACAAGGCTAGCCACAATATTAATCTGTTCCTTATCTTTTTACTCCTTACGTCATACTGCTGGGGAATAACCCTCTCCCTGAGATCATCGATCTCAACTCAACCTTCAGGATGTGGTCGCTGGTCGCTGCGTGCATGTCATTTACGGTGTAGTAATGAAGCACTGTACAGCTACCTTACTAAATATTCATTAAGCACTTGTCTACGACTGCTGCATAAGTCTATCAGAACTGTAGTAGCACCAGCAGTATCTTTTAGATAATTTAAAATTATTTTTTTTTTGGTAGACAGAAGGGCTACTACAGTCAGGCAGGTGCTTTCAAGGCATCTTTTTATTTAGAGAAGGTTCACATTATCACATCACTTTTGATTGATTTATTGTACTTCGGTGGATCTGTCCACTTACTTTTTTCTTGGGATCCGCCTTGAGCCTTTCAGGTAAAGCGGAATAGAAATGACCAGATTATAACACACAAACTTCATTAACACCGAGAAGTATTTCCCAGTCAAATATAATCATGGTAATGAATTCCCACTTCTCTCACCATAGCTCTACATAGTAACGAATGCTCATTTTTTTTGGATTTTATAAAGTTTTCTCCCTGACTAATACCACAAATAATATGAAAATATAAAATAAATGAGACACTGCAGTGTGGCAACAATCTTCCAGGACCAGGACATTGGTATAAGTGACATTATGAGCTTTATATGTTTGTGCTTATTAAAAGGGGACATTATCAGAGTATGGGAAAAGGCGATCTGCCTTTCCAAATGGAGCTGAGGCGCTGCCAATTTTAATACAGGAGGCCTGGTGGCGGACGGAGCCGAGGACAGGCAGGTGAGACCAGGGACTGCAGAGCTGGTGGCCTGAAACCAGTGCCGGGCCCCCGCTTGGAGGCCCAGGCCCGAAGAATTTTGTCCCCCCTGCCCCCCCCCTCTCCGCAGCCCTGCTCTGGTGCTCTAACTACTAGGCTACACCTACATCCCAATAAACATCCAAACACAAATTGTATGGCTATACAATCGAAGGCAAAGAGAAGAATCAGTCTCCACAACGCCCACAATGGAAATAAAACAGAGTAGAGAAGACCAAATACATTAGAGCAAACAGGGCAAATCTGACACTCTAAAAAAATGTCCTTTATTAAAAGAAACACACTTCAGTATCTAGTTGTTCAGTAAACAGGTATTCGGCACAGGCCATGTTTCAGCACTGTTGCTGCGGATCTAAGAAAAATTTAGTGAGACCGCAATCAATTTGTAAAACCATGACAATAATGACAAAAACTATCAGATACATAGGACAAATATAACTTAAAATGTATAATTCATGTGAAAAAAGCTCCTGAGACTAGCCTCTGCAGCTCAGTGATGACAGAGATTGTGACCCACCTTCTTCAAAGTACAACTAGCCTGTCCTCCGCACCCCTATGATTAACAATGTACAAGAGAAAGTAGTAATAGTTGGAAGCAAAACAATGCCCTTCCCATCCTGCCCTCTTAAAAGTACAGTAAAAATGTGTTCAGACCCAAGGCAATCACATTTCAGGAGTCTTTTTTCCTGCACTTCTAAGGCAAGCAGCCAAGATTATTCCTGGAGCCCTCTTCCCTCCCCTGGTATGCTGTTATAATGAGACACAGCCCTGTGTTCCATCACATTGACCTCAGTCAAATTGTTTCCTGCTTAACATAAGAATAGCCATGCTGGGTCCGACCAATGGTCCATCCAGCCCAGTATCCTTATTCCAACAGTGGCTAATCCAGGTCACAAGTATCTGGCAGAATCCCAATTAGTAGCAGGTGCTGCCGGGTAACCCCCTGAGGTAATATTTTTCTGGAATTTCTAGTAGCACCAGAAATGCTGCATGCTGGGTACGGAACTATCACTGGAGGCCATGTTAGGCCTGCAGTAGTTCTGATTTGCCGTGCAGCAAGCCTGTTACCGTGCAGCAACACTGAGTCTGTACCTGAGGCAGCGGTGTGTGAAAATTTTGCCCAAGGAGCACCCTTGAGAGAAGCAGGATTTGAACCCTGGCTTTGATAGTTCTGAGCCTACTAATCTAAATACTAGACCACAAACTCTGACTTCACTAGCATTGTATGAATTCTGCTGAAATATCCATGCATAGGTGTCAGTTCTGTCGGCGCAGTAGCTGCTGAACATCTCAGTATTTACCATGCTACTTCACTGTGCCATGGGCGGAATAAAGTTGGGTCCTACATATCCATGGGTTCAAATCTTGGCCCTGTTAACTTAGGGGGGAACTTGACAAGCTGTTACAGATCTAGCCTGCATTATTTGTCCCTTAACACATGTTAAAGGGCAGTAATGCCTGGTTGCGGTGCTCTAATGCATAAATACATAATTATTGCCAAACTAGGACAGACCAAAGCTCCATCAAGCCCAGCATCCTGTTTCCAAACAGTGGCCAATCCAGGTCACAAATACCTGACAAGATCCCCAAAAAGCTCAATACATTTTATGCTGCTTATCACAGAAATAATGGTCTATGGACTTTTCCTTTAGGAAGCCATCTAGACCCTTTTTAAACTCCGCTAAGCTAACTGCCTTTACCACATTACTGTACACAGTACTGATATGCAGAGCACGTAAATGCACGCAAAACAGCTCATTATTTCTGGGTGGGTATGTCACCACTTGGTGGGAGCCTTCAGATTTGGGGGAGAGACTATTGGGGGGGGGGGGCATGATTTGGGGAGTGGCTGTATGAAGGGTTTTGTGCTTGGGAGGTGCTCTAGGACCAGTGTTTTTTTATACATTTTGCTGATCATATCACAGTAAATGATAGCAGATAAAGACCTGTATGGTCTATCCAGTCTGCTCAACAAGACCAGAGCTGCGCCCGCCACTCTGTGCAGGTTACATTCCTTCATGACTGAACACTGGCATCACAATTGGGGCAACTGGCAATTTGTTTCCATGCTTATCACATATAGCAGTTCTATTTGATGCTGCATCCTCATAGTATATGATATAAAATGCGCATACTTGATCCTGACCTGTCTTGGCCATTTTCAGAACACACCGTAGAACTTTGCTCGGCACTGGCCTTACTTTAGTCTGTTATCTTTCCTGGGTATCTAGCTGATACTCCGCATCTTCCTGTGTTTTGCAGCCCTGCCCCATTTTGCTATTGTCAGCCAGGTTTCCATTTACCTGCCCGTAGGGTGACCATCTCACTTCAGATCCTAAGGAACAAGTGAGTTTTTACCCCAGGTTTGTCATACCTTCTTTGAAGATTTGCACAATGAGAAGTTTCCAGAATGCTTGGAGAGAGGAAATGATATAGGCACACAACTTTGGAACTCACTACCCAAAGACCTGAAATTCACAGAAAACTACCTACAATTCAGAAAAAAACTGAAAACACTTCTTTTCAAGAAGTCTTTCCCCCCCTGGATGTGGCTAATCCCACACCACCATACATCACGGAAAGTTCAGAAATGGAAAACAATAATATGAACCTCTCTCACAATATGCTAATATATCAACCTAAGTGTTTATTGTACTTCTGTATTATGTACTAGACTTCTACAAATCTAAATGTTGTAACCGCCTTCTTAGCAATATGTAAGCCACATTGAACCTGCCATATGGTGGGAAAATGTGGGATACAAATGCAATAAATAAAATAATAAAATTAAATATAGCAGGATAATACTGTGCTGTACTTTACAACCTGGAGATAGGTGGTCACGCTGTTTTCAAGGTACTGATGGTACTGCTCTCCAAAATGAATTATCTAATATTAGAAAATAACAATTCGAAGAAAAAATCAGATTGCAATACTTCAGCTTTGCTGTTATCAAAGTGTACTGTGGATTCAGGCAGTACAGGATCAAAGTGCCCTCTGCTGAAGGAATGTCCTGTACCTTTTGTGTAGGTGTGTGGGTTATTAAGTGCTGTACTCTGTTCAGTTGAATTTCCAGAGGGTGCTGACCTTCTGTGGCTTCTCCAGCTGTACTGTGAGCCAGTGCAGGGGACGGATGCAGGTACGTTCTGTTCAAGCTGAGCCTTCCAGTCTTTCCGTGACGTCTGAGACTCGCACGTAACAATAACAACTGGCAAGTGTACAGCTCCCAAAATAGCAGCTCTGTCCATTCATAGAACAAGGCAACACACACGCACATCCACACTACACATGCACATTCACAGCTATACACACACGCTCTCAGTTACACACGTTATACACACATTCACAATATATACGCTAACAGTCACACGTATTATGCACACATCCAAACTGCACAGTCATACACACATACACACACACTCAAACTACACAAACACAATCACAGACATTATACACACATCCATACTGCATATGCACATTCACAGCTACACAAATTATATATGTAAATCTACACTACACACTCAGTTACACATATTATACACACATCCAAATTACACAAACACACACATCCATCCACCACACACACTGAGTCACACACATTATACACACAGCCACAATACACACACACACACTGTCAGTGACACACATTATACACACATCCAAATTACACAAACACACACATCCATCCACCACACACACTGAGTCACACACATTATACACACAGCCACAATACACACACACACACTGTCAGTGACACACATTATACACACATCCAAATTACACAAACACACACATCCACCCACCACACACACTTAGTCACACACATTATATACATAGCCACAATACACACACACACTGTCAGTTACACATATTATACACACATCTACCCACCACACACACTGAGTCACACACATTATATACACATCCACACTACACACACACTCTCAGTTACACACAGTATACACACACTCAAACTACACCATCACACACATTCCCCCGAATTCTAAAATGGCTCTAAAAGTTGCATAAACAACTTTGGTCATGCACCCAATTTGTGTGTGCAATTTAATTGAATAATGAGCCAGTTAGCACCGATAATTGGGCCCTAACAATCAATGATTGGTGCTAATTGGCATTATTAAAATTTATGTGTGTAAATTTACACTGCCGGATCTGCGTATAAAATTTAGGCATGGATCAAAAAAGGGGCAGGCCATGGGAGGGTCATGGGTGGATCGGGGCATTCCCACAATTTATGCACACTGTTATAAAGGATTAAACTCGGGGATTTACACCAGGGTTTCACTTAAAAGTAGTCATGGTTCCCGGCACTAAGCTCTATTTTATCGGCACTGATTTTTTAGGTGCCGTTTACTGAATTTAGTCCGTTATGCACACATCCACACTACACACACTCACGTGCTACACAATCAATCACACACATTATGCACATACATCCGCACTACACACACTCACGTGCTACACAACCAATCACGCACATTATGCACACACATCCGCACTACACACATTCACGTGCTACACAATCAATCACACACATTATGCACACACATCCGCACTACACACACTCACGTGCTAAACAATCAATCACACACATTATGCACACACATCCGCACTACACACACTCACGTGCTACACAATCAATCATACACATTATGCACACACATCCGCACTACACACACTCACGTGCTAAACAACCAATCACACACATTATGCACACACATCCGCACTACACACACTCACGTGCTACACAACTAATCACGCACATTATGCACACACATCCGCACTACACACACTCACGTTGCTACACAACCAATCACGCACATTATGCACACACATCCGCACTACACACACTCACGTGCTACACAACCAATCACGCACATTATGCACACACATCCGCACTACACACACTCACGTGCTACACAACCAATCACACACATTATGCACACACATCCGCACTACACACACTCACGTGCTACACAATCAATCACACACATTATGCACACACATCCGCACTACACACACTCACATGCTAAACAATCACACACATTATGCACACACATCCGCACTACACACACTCACGTGCTACACAATCAATCACACACATTATGCACACACATCCGCACTACACACACTCACGTGCTACACAACCAATCACGTACATTATGCACACACATCCGCACTACACACACTCACGTGCTACACAACCAATCACACACATTATGCACACACATCCGCACTACACACACTCACGTGCTACACAATCAATCACACACATTATGCACACACATCCGCACTACACACACTCACGTGCTACACAACCAATCACGTACATTATGCACACACATCCGCACTACACACACTCACGTGCTACACAACCAATCACACACATTATGCACACACATCCACACTACACACACTCACAGTCACATGCTACACCACATGATCCACATCACAATCCACAAAGCAAATCCACACAACTCTCTACCAAGGGATGTTTGAGCAGTGCAGCTGCACAGGTACAAATATGGAGGAGCTTAAACATTGCCTCCAGTCCACTATCTCCTCTCACTGGCAGTGGCAAAGCAGGTGGGGGGGGGGGGGGGGGGGGGGGGTTGGCGCCAGTTGCACAGGGTGTATGGTCATGAATCCACACCAAGCCCTGAGGTCTCTGGTTTATAAAGGATTAGGCAGGACTATTGCAACCATCCCAGGAGGGGCTGCGCTAACAGAATGACATTACATTGGCATGTTTCTGAAACCAAGAGCACACTGGATCACTGGGGGTCTCGAAAGCATCCTTAAACCAGTGTTCAAGTGTAAAATAAGCTGCAGCCCTGAATCAATAGCCCCTGGTCACTTGTCAAGGTAAGAACCTTGTCTGAGGTGCAGCGACCAGGAAGGGTAACGTTGGTTTTATTTAGAGGTGTATTGTGGCAGCCAATAGCTCAACAGTTGTAAATTATGTTAGAAGTTGCTATCAGTTTCTTGTTCTACACTGTAGTTCTAGATCAAAAAGTCTACATTTATATTGCTTTCTTAAAAACCAAGCATAAAAGATTAGGTCAGTCCAGCCTCCCAACTGTCATTTAGGAGTGTGTGTAGATACCTGAGCAATCTCTTATTGAAGCAGGGTTGGCTACCCCAAGTCCTGGTCCCAGACTCATGATGCCATAAAATCCAGAGACAACATGCTGACAGAAATTTTCAGACCAGACCCCTCGTCTCCCCCTCCCCGCAGTCCTTGTTTTGGTCCCTTTTAAGACTTCCATTGGCTTAATCGGCTCCTTTATGTAAAGATCTAGGATCCAAATGTAGAGAGTATGATGGGATCATATATCACAGTGCACTGCAATCTGACTGCTGGATTAGAAGCTGGTTTTCAATTTAACAGACTTACAGCAGAGCTAATATGATGAGAGATGGGAGCTGGCAGAGACACCTTGGTGATCAGGCTGTGCTTCCTGGTTAGATACAATGACCGTCAAGGACGTAGAAGCTGCAAACACTTTTTTTTTTGTCCAGCTGCATCAGTTAATTTCAATTGTTCCAAACAATGTGCAACCTCTTGAGCAATCATACTTTCAGTCTGTTCATAGTATCCATAATACTTTGCGCTGACTCAATATTACTTGATTCAAACAGAAAACAGCTCTCTTAAAAGGTGACCTAGGCAGGAGCTCCAACACTCAGTTGCATTTGTTAGTAACTGAGGACCTTCTCTTTCCCCATAATTATACAGAACAGTCACTTGATGCTGACATCTCTATTAGCAATGACATTTTGGGGCTTTTGTCCTTTGTCACAATCTCTAGTTCTCTAGCATCAAGCTGTTTTGAGGTTTGTTTTTTTTGTTACATTTGTACCCTGCACTTTCCCACTTGTGGCAGGCTCAAGGTGGCTTACAGGGGGCAATGGAGGGTTAAGTGACTTGCCCAGAGTCACAAGGAGCTGCCTGTGCCTGAAGTGGGAATTGAACCCAGTTCCCCAGGACCAAAGTCCACCACCCTAACCACTAAGCCACTCCTCCACTCCAATGTACCAAGTCATCTGAAAATCTTAATTCTCTATAATTCTGTCAGCAATGTTGTAACATTACAGTTTCCAATGGATGAGTCATGCTACTTTATTGTGCCTTTTCCTATCCGCACATCACACCCAGAGACAAGATGTATGATTTGCTTCCAGACCACTGCTACAGAATCTGCATTTGTGTGTTTTACTGGTGTGCTCTATTTTGGCTGTCAATCATCCAGGGTCAGCAATTGCGGGGCCCTGTGCAGACCATTTCAGTGGGGCCATCTTCTGCTGCCCACCACCGCCCTGCTCGCCCCCCCCCCACATAGCCCCTCCCTTGAGATCCCAGGGTCCCGCAGATCTGGCTTTTACACTGTCACCCTTACTTAGTCCCGCCCCTGTTAACAAGGTTTTAAAAATGTATTAAAAAAATTAAAATCCACTCACTCCATACCTTAACATGCATCTACTACATTTCAGTAGAGAGCGGCAGCAATTTTCATATCCATTGGCTGCTGAACCAAGAGCCTCTTCGCTGCTTCATTCTGCCCTTGCGGAAGCAGGAAGTGACATCAAAAGGGGGCGGCACACAGCAGCGAGGAGGTTCTGGGTTCAGTGGCCAATGGGATATGAAAATCACTACCTGCTGCTCTCTACTGAAATGTGGATGAACATTAAGGGGAAAAGGACTAGGCTTACATAATATATACAGGTACTTATTTTGTATCTGGGGCAATGGAAGTTTAAGTGACTTGCCCAGAGTCACAAGGAGCTACAGTGGGAATTGAACCCAGTTCCCCAGGATCCAAGTCTGCTACACAAACCACTAATCTACTCCTCCAGGCAGGGAGGTGGTCTGAGATAAGGGGACAGACGATGCGGGGCCCCTAGGAGCGCAAAGCCCTGTGTGACCGCCCCTGTCGCCCCTGCCTAAGACTGGCCCTGCAATCATCTTGTCTGTAGTCCACTCACCTGGGTTGTAATTATCAATCTCTCATGTATAGGCTATTTTTAAAGGCACAGAAGCATGGTGCATATGTTGCTGTTATAAGACTGGCCTAAGTGCATTGTTATAAAATTATCCCGCACATGTGTACCTGATTTCTAAAAGATCCATGCCGCCTTCAGCATTTGGGTTGTATAATTTTGGCATACACTGTTTCTTAGGAATTTGCATTTGTCAGCTTGCATTTTGTTCATTAATGAGCCTTAAAGAATTTACCCCCAATATTCAGCCTACAGTGGTTAGTGAATTTAAAGACACTGCCTGCCACGGACTCAGTCTGACATAGATATTCAATGCTGGGCCTAATCCAGGACCAGGATTCATTTATTTGATTTTATTTATTTTTATTTATTTGTTACATTGGTATCCCACATTTTCCCACCTATTTTTTAGGCTCAATGTGGCTTATATAGTACCGGAGAGGCATTTGCAGACTCCGGTGTGAACAAATACAAAGTGATGTTGTGGTAAGAAAGAGTTCATATGGCACAGCCACATTCAGGAATCGTACAGCGGAAGAGTTGCTTCTAGACCATTTGATACTTGTTTCCCACATTATCTGAATACAATTATTCAGCTCTATGTGGCTTACATAAGTAATAAACAGTACAAGTTAATGTATAATACATGTTATGAAAACTGTAAGAGTTAAAGGAACATTCTTGAAAAAGTAGCAGCAAGGAGAAAGATCTTGGCTACAACCGATTTCAACATCTAGAGAAGGAATTTATTGAAAAAAGAAGCCTTCAAGAATTTGCGAAAGGTCAGATAGTTTTTTGAATATCTGGGCTCTTCAATGGACCTGGAAGTTATGCAGGCACCAGCGGTATTCATTACCAGCACCCACATACCTAACCATGCAAAGATAGAACTGGTTCTTCAGACTTATCTTCCAGCTGTGCTCCAACACAGCCCCCAGACCACCTCAGCACTGTCTGGACTATTCAGCAGCACTACCTGGTTAAGTGATGCACAATATCTGCAGATGGCTAGCTCAATGGGGTTTAAGTATGCAGAAGCCTTTCCTGCTTGCTGAAACTATTCTGAATACTGACCCCGTACTGCACATGAAATTGACTTAACACACAGATGACATTTAATGGGAGCAAGTGCAAAGTGATGCATGTGGGAAAGAGGAACCCGAATTATAGCTACGTCATGCAAGGTTCCACATTAGGAGTCACCGACCAAGAAAGGGATCTAGGTGTCATTGCTGATGATACGTTGAAACCTTCTGCCCAGTGTGCTGCAGTGGCTAAGAAAGCAAATAGAATGTTAGGTATTATTAGGAAATGAATGGAAAATAAAAATGAGGACGTTATAATGCCTTTATATCGCTCCATGGTGTGACCGCACATCAAATATTATGTTCAATTCTGGTCGCCACATCTCAAAAAAGATATAGTTGAATTAGAAAAGGTGCAGAGAAGGGTGACGAAAATGATAAAGGGGATGAGATGACTTCCCTATGAGGAAAGGCTAAAGTGGCTGGGGCTCTTCAGCTTGGAGAAAAGACGGCTGAGGGGAGATTAATAATAGAGGTCTATAAAATAATGAGTGGAGTGGAACGGGTAGACGTGAAGCGTCTGTTTACACTTTCCAAAAATACTAGGACTAGGGGGCATGTGATGAAGCTACAAAGTAGTAAATTTAAAAAGAATTGGAGTAAATCTTTCTTCACTCAATGTGTAATTCAACTCTAGAATTCACTGCCAGAAAATGTGGTAAAGGCGGTTAGCTTAGCGGAGTTTAAAAAAGGTTTGGACGGCTTCCTAAAGGAAAAGTCCATAGACCATTATTAAATTGGACGGGGAAAATCCACTATTTCAGGGATAAGCAGCATAAAATGTTTTGTACTTTTTGGGGGATCTTGCCAGGTATTTGTGACCTGGATTGGCCACTGTTGGAAACAGGATGCTGGGCTTAATGGACCTTTGGTCTGTCCCAGCATGGCAATACTTATGTACTTATGTAGTAACCTACAAATTATTGTGCATTATGGGCCATATTCTATAAATGGCGCTTAAAAATCAGCACCGAAAAACCATGCGCTTAGCATGATATGCTTAGCGGCCATTCTTGCAACTAAAATGTAGGCGCACCCATTTAGGCCACCTAAAACCAGGCCTAAGTACCTGTACCTAAGTTAGAGGGTCTTTTACTAAGCTGCGATAGTGTTTTTAGCTCCCGGTAGAAATCAGCTAGTGGTAAACACCAAGACGCCCATTATATTCCTATGGACGTGTCGGCGTTTACTGCCAACTGATTTGTACCATGAGTTATCAATAGAAATCAAGCAAAATAAAACATGGAAAAGAAAATAAGATGATACCTTTTTTATTGGACATAACTTAATACATTTCTTGATTAGCTTTCGAAGGTTGCCCTTCTTCGTCAGATCGGAAACAAGCAAATGTCGGCTACCACACCTCTCTACCATGAGTTAAAAACGCTACCGCGGCTTAGAAAAAGACCCCCTTAGGCATAGATCAAGTGTATTCTATAAAAGTCGCATAGTTTTTGAAGTGTCCATAACCCGCCCATTCCATGCCCATGGCCACACTCTGTTTTTGGCTGCATGCATTAGAATTTACACGCACCACGTTATAGAATACACCTACAAAGTTATGTGTGTAAATTCTAATTAAAGCCAATTAGTACCACTAATTGGTCATTAAGTACCAATCAATTAAGTTGTGCGTGCAGTTTGGCAGTGTGGCCAAATTAGTGCACACAACTTAAGGCGTCATTTACAGAATTTATTTACTATTTATTTATTTATTACATTTGTACCCCACGCTTTCCCGCTCATCGCAGGCTCAATGCGGCTTACATAGTAACAAGAGAATACAATCTGTAGTATCAGAATCAACAAAGGAGGTATGTGATGGGACAAATGAACAAGGAGTAAATGGGATAGAAGAGGTGAGAGAGAAAGGATAGGGATAAGTAAGGAGTTGGGGCGATAAAGGAGAAGTTGGGACGAGCATGGAGGGTAAGAAGGTTGGTAGGAGATAGTTTCTGAGTCATTGTTGTTAATGATTAGTTGAACCGGTAAATAGATGGATTGCTTATGTTTGCTTATGGTATGTCAAGTCATTCGGGTAAACCTGTTTGAATAGATGGGTTTTCAATAGTTTTCTAAAGGGAAGATACTCACTAATTGACCGGGGCTGGTGGTTGGGAGGCGGGGTTGGTGGTTGGGAGGCGGGGATAGGGCTGGCCAGGCTTATACGGTCTGTGCACTGAAGAAGACAGTACAAATAAAAAAAAGTAGCACATATGAATTTATCTTCTTGGGCAGACTGGATGGACCGTGCAGGTCTTTTTCTGCCGTCATCTACTATGTTACTATGAATGTATCTGGGTAGAGCATTCCAGAGTTGGGATCCCAGGTAGGGGAAGTTAGATGCATGGTAGGTTTTGTACTTTGAATTTGGGGGTATGTCCGTATGCAGATGTTAAAAAGTTTGAACAGATGCTAAAAAAGTGTATATTAACATGAATGTGTGCAACAAACTGACAAAACATCCAAAAATCAGGAAAAAAGGTCAAACGAAACAGAGATACTGCATTGGGGGGGGGGGGGGAGCACAAGGTGGGGAGGGGCAAGAGGGAGAGAATTGTGGGACATAGGGTGGAGAGGAGTAAGATAGGAAAAAAAATCTTGCATATGGTGGAGGAGGGGAGGGCAGAGGGACATGCTGCATCCAGGTCATAAGTATCTGGCAGAAACCCAATTAGTAGCAACACTCCATGCTACCAATCCCAGGGCAAGCAGTGGCTTCCCCCATGTCCATCTCAATAACAGACTATGGACTTTTCCTCCAGGAACTTGTCCAAAACTTTTTTTAACCCAGATACCCTAACCGTTGTTACCAAATCCTCCAGCAACAAGTTCCAGAGTTTAACTATTTGTTGAGTGAAATATATTTCATCCTATTTGTTTTAAAAGTATTTCAATGTAATTTCATCGAGTGACCCCTAATCTTTATCTTTATCCTATTTGAAAGAGTAATTATGAATTATAAATGTCAGCAGAGTACAAATGATACACCGTAATAGGTGACATGAAAGAACACTCATAACACAGATGCTTATAATGTCATCACAATACAAATGAAACATCTTAATAGGGAACACAGTATATTTTGAACAGGCAGCTGCGCTCAGCCCAGGGTTGCTTATTGGCTCTTGTTTCTGTAAGTCTGGTGCATTTGATGAAGTGGCACCATAGAGTCTTCTCAATGGCAGCACCTGATTGTTGCAATAAGCTGCCTATAGATACATGTTTGGAAGCAGAACCTTCCGTCTTTTTGGAATCGGCTAAAAATGTATCCTTTTTCCACGAAAATAGATCTAGGGCTTTTTTTGAGGGAGTACTTGGGGTACTGAGAAGTGGCGTTCCTAGGGGGGCGGACACCCGGGGCGGCGCCCCCTCCAATGCAGCGCGGACCCCCCCCCCCGGCGAAACCCCCCCCCCGCGAAACAGCCGCCCCCCCCCGGGTGCATGCCGCTGGGGGGGGGTGCCGCAGCGCACGCCTGCTGCAAGTTTACTAACTTTGCTCGTTCGCTGCAGCTCCCTCTGCCCCGGAACAGGAAGTAACCTGTTCCGGGGCAGAGGGAGCTGCAGCGAATGAGAGAAGTTAGCGAACTCTCGCAGCAGGCACGCACTGCGACACCCCCCAGCGGCGTGCACCCGGGACGGACCGCCCCCACCCTGCTCCCCCTTGGTACGCCACTGGTACTGAGTACCGGCACCTTTTCCATTGTCTGCTAAAATTGACTCATGGACCCCCAAGTTTTAATGAAAGCGCTCAGGCTCTGCACACCAATTCTGTCTTGTCACAGATTCTGTGACTAGTTGCAGAGGGTCTGGCTATTGTAGGATGAGTTCCTCAGTGATCACCCCACCCCTGAATGATGGCCTAGCATTTGAGTACCGGCACCTTTTTTTGCTAGAAAAAAATGCACTAGCCAAGAATCTATAATAACAAAAAAAAAAAAACAGATTTAGGAATAAGACTGACAGTAGAAACAGCAGAACACAAAAAGTGGTCAGTTCATATTGTAGAAGATGTCATGTAAATTCCTAAATTTTACAAACCCCATCCTCCTATGCCTATCTTCCCACTCAGATTGCAGGCTCTGCTCTCACCGGATTGCCTCAACACATCCTGGTCCAGGGCTCCCAGCCGGCTGTAACACTGGAATATCCAAGAACCAGAGAAACAGCTGCTGCCGGAAAATCTCCGCTTCCTTTCTGGGAAAAGGAGTTGTAAATCTCCAACGCAGGGCACTGACTCAACACATCCAGCTCCCATTTCCAGCTAAAAGATCCATGAGTCATACGGAAGGGAAGCCCTGGGGAAGCATGAGCAGAACAGGGAGAAGGGTCAGGAGCCAGGGGCAGTGAGCTGGGAATCAGGCAGCACTGCACAATGGCCTTCTCACCCAGACTCCTTCAAGCAATTAGAAACAAAAACTCTGCCACATTCATCATTTCAATCCAGGGAGGAGGAATAGCCTCGTGGTTAGAGCGATGGGCTGAGAACCAGGGAAAAAAGCACAAAGAAAACAGCAGAGTTGACGAAAATGGCAGGATTTCTTTAATTAGCAATTCTTCAAAATGACTCGACATAAACTGTGTTTCAATGACAGGGACTACTTCAGGAGTCTGTAAACGCTTGCATAGGCAAAAAGTCTAGACAATAACAGGGGCGTAGCTACGGGTGGGCCTGGGAGGCCCCAGGCCCACCCATTCTCAGTTCAGGCCCACCCAGTCTTTCATGACCCTCCAATCGGTGCTGGTCTGGCTGGGCCCACCCAACCAACACAGACCTGCCAAGTCTCCCGCGAAACACGTGGCGCCAGCTCCCATTTCCGGACACTGCTGCTTCTCCTGTTGAGCAGCAGCGGCAGCTACAAAAACAAAGGAGGTAATTTAAAAAGCAAAATTGTTTTTAAAAAGCAAGCGCGGCATCGCAGGCAGCCATCAGGCATTGGCTGTTGGCTCTGCAGCCGCTCCTCTTGCCTCTCACGTCGCTGCGCTCCTCCGGGGTCTTAATCCAGGGGCAGTGACGTGAGAGGCGAGAGGAGCGGCTGCAGAGCCGACAGCCAATGCCTGATGGCTGCCTGCGGTGCCACGCTTGCTTTTTAAAAACATTTTTGCTTGTTTAAATTACCTCCTTTGTTTTTGTAGTGGCCGCTGCTGCTCAACAGGAGAAGCAGCAGTGTCCGGAAATGGGAGCTGGCACCGCGTGTTTCATGGGAGGCTTGGCAGGTCTGTGTTGGGTGGGCGGGCCTGGATGGAAAGAAGGGGATAGAGAGAGAGAGACACTGGATGGAAGAACCGGGAGAGGGGGGTAGATGGATGGAAGGATGGGGAGAGAAAGACACGGTGGAAGGATGGGAGAGAAAGGGGGAGATGGATGAATGGATGCAGAGAGAAAGGGGAGAGATTGGAAGGATGTGGAGAGAGAAGGGACACTGAACAGAAAAGGGTAGAGAGAGAGAGACACTGGATAGAAGGAGGGGGAGAGAGACATTAGATGGAAGGATCAGGGGAGAGGGCAGATGGGTGGAAGGATGGGGAGAGAAAGAGGGAAGACACTGGATGGAAGGGTAGGGAGAGACACTGGCTGGAAGGATGCAGAAAGAAAGAGGGGAGACATTGGAAGGATGGGGAGAGAAAGAGGGGAGACACTGGAAGGATGGGGAGAGAAAGAGGAGAGCTGCTGAATGGAAAAGGAGAGTAGAGAAAGACTGGAGAATAAGAGGAAGGGGCATGGGGAGAACAAGGGTGAGAAAAAGATGAAAAGCCATAGGTAGATTAAGGAAAAAGAAGGAAATTAAAGAACGGATAGTAAGAATGAATTAATTCTGGACAGAGAGAGAGGCTGAAAAATATTGAAGAAAAAGGAGAGAAAAATGACAAATGGCGCAGAACAGTTAAGTGAAAATGAAGGAAAGCAGAATCTAGAGACTGGGAGCAACACAATGAAAAAAAGTAAATGGCCATACAACAAAGATAAAGAAAATAATTTTATTTTAATTAAGGATCAAGTAATATGGTACCTGTGTTAATGAAGTTTCAGAGACCAATACTTCCTTCCTTAGGTCAGGCGAGGATATCGTAACAGCATTATACTGACCTGAGGCAGGAGGTTTTGGCCTCTGAAAGCTCATTGAAAAGGGTGTTAGGCTATTAAATAAATTATTTTCTGAAACCTGATGCACTGAAAAGCAGCACTTTACCCCTGTGTGACAAATGCATCTGATTAGTGTGACTAAATTTTGCTGGGGGAGGGGGGTAGAGAGAAAAGTTTGGTGCCCACCCACTTTGGGTTCAGGCCCACCCAAAATTGGCAGTCTGGCTACGCCACTGGACAATAATTAGATTTATATCACCTGAGTACACAACAAATGTCATCTGCCATTTGGATGCATGTTACAGTCTCCCAGTCTCATAAGGTCCTCTTGCAATTTTTCACAATCCTCTTGTGATTTAACAACTTTGAATACCTTTGTGTCATCATCAATTTTATTCAAAGTTGCTATTATTAGGATTCCGTTTGTCTGTCTCTTCATAAAAGCAGTCAATAAATCCAAATGTAATCCCCTGGTAGATTGAATTTGAGAGATCTGCCAGGGGATTACTACTACTACTACTACTACTATTTAGCATTTCTATAGCGCTACAAGGCGTATGCAGCACTGCACAAACATAGAAGAAAGACAGTCCCTGCTCAAAGGGACAAAAAATAAAGTAAGCAAATCAAATCAATTAATGTGAACGGGAAGGAAGAGAGGAGGGTAGGTGGAGGCGAGTGGTTACAAGTGGTTACGAGTCAAAAGCAATGTTAAAGAGGTGGGCTTTCAGTCTAGATTTAAAGGTGGCCAAGGATGGGGCAAGACGTAGGGGCTCAGGAAGTTTATTCCAGGCGTAGGGTGCAGCGAGACAGAAGGCGCGAAGTCTGGAGTTGGCAGTAGTGGAGAAGGGAACAGATAAGAAGGTTTTATCCATGGAGCGGAGTGCACGGGAAGGGGTGTAGGGAACTAGTGTAGAACAGATTCACTGGGGGGGAGGGGGGAGGGAGAACAGCATGAGTGAGAAGGTGAAGAGACCCAGCCCAGAGGGAGGTTTTGGAGACAGTACCTGACATTAGGTGTCATAGTTGGGGTGGAGCTGGCAGGTTATAAAAGTGATAGGATTAGTGAGCACACGTGGTCTTTGGTTGCCTTTAGCTTCACCAGAACCCATGAGGAGAGGGAGTATTCTGGCCAGGGGGCATAGGCGTAGACGGGGGGGGGCGAGGGGGGGCAGTGCCCCCCCCAAACGACGCGAGGCGCTGCCGCGCCATTAGTTAAAAAAAAAAAAAAAAGTTAAAAAAAAAAAAAAAAAAAAACACATGCAGGCACGCGCTCCTCTCCGTCCGCTTGGCTTCCCTGCCCTCTCTATCTGCGTCCCGCCTTCCTCTGACGTCATTTCCTTTCGGGCGGGCCGCAGACAGAGAGGGCAGGGAAGCCAAGCGGACGGAGAGGAGCGTCTCCGTCTACTCCTCTCTCTTCCTCCCTCTCTCCGGCGCAGGCAGCAGTCTTTTCCAGTGTTCCTGGCAGCAGTAGCGTTGTACACGCTGCCTTTGGCTCTGCCCCGAAGCCTTCTCTTCAAGTTCCTGTTCCCGCATAGGTGGGAACAGGAACTTGAAGAGAAGGCTTCCGGGGCAGACCGAAGGCAGCGTGTATATCGCTACAGCTGCCAGGAACGCTGGAAAAGACTGCTGCCTGCGCCGGAGGGAGGGAGGGAGGAAGAGAGGGGGTAAACGGAGTCACCATCTTGGACCTCGCGCGGGGGGGAGGGGTGGGGAGATGGATAGTACTGGGAGGGGTGGGGAGCAGAGGGAAGGAGCAAGAGATGGATGGGACTGGGAGGGTGGGTAGGGTTACCATATGGCTCCAGAAAAAGGAGGACGGATTGAGCCAGCCGGGTTTTACTTCCATTACTTTTCCATTGAAAGCAATGGAAGTAAAACCCGGCTGGCTCAATTACTTCCATTGAAAGCAATGGAAGTAAAACCCGGCTGGCTCAATCCGTCCTCTTTTTTCTGGAGCCATATGGTAACCCTAAGGGTGGGAAGCAGTGGGAAGGAGCAGGAGATGGATGGGACTGGGGAGGGTGGGAAGCAGTGGGAAGGAGCAGGAGATGGATGGGACTGGGAGGGTGGGAAGGAGCAGGAGATGGATGGGACTGGGAGGGTGGGAAGCAGTGGGAAGGAGCAGGAGATGGATGGGACTGGGAGGGTGGGAAGCAGTGGGAAGGAGCAGGAGATGGATGGGACTGGGAGGGGTGGGAAGGAGCAAGAGATGGATGGGACTGGGAGGGGTGGGTGGGGGAGCAGAGGGAAGGAGCAGGAGATGGATGGGACTGGGAGGGGTGGGGAGCAGCGGGAAGGAGCAAGAGATGGTTGGGACTGGGAGGGGTGGGGAGCAGAGGGAAGGAGCAAGAGATGGATGGGACTGCGAGGGGTGGGGAGTAGAGGGATGGACCAGGAGATGGATGGGATTTGGAGAGGTCAGGCACAGCAGAGGGAAGGAGCAAGAGATGGATGGGACGGAGGGATGGTGAGCAGAGGGAAGGAACAGAAGATGGATGGGACTGGGAAGGGTGGGGAGCAGAGGGAAGGAGCAAGAGATGGATGGGACTGGGGAGGGTGGGGAGCAGAGGGAAGGAGCAGGAGATGGATGGGACTGGGAGGGTGGGAAGCAGTGGGAAGGAGCAGGAGATGGATGGGACTGGGAGGGGTGGGAAGGAGCAAGAGATGGATGGGACTGGGAGGGTGGGTGGGGAGCAGAGGGAAGGACCAGGAATTGGATTGGACTGGGAAAGGAGGTGAGCAGAGGGAAGGAGCAGGAGATGGATGGGACTGGGAGGGGTGGGGAGCAGCGGGAAGGAGCAAGAGATGGTTGGGACTGGGAGGGGTGGGGAGCAGAGGGAAGGAGCAAGAGATGGATGGGACTGCGAGGGGTGGGGAGCAGAGGGATGGACCAGGAGATGGATGGGATTTGGAGAGGTCAGGCACAGCAGAGGGAAGGAGCAAGAGATGGATGGGACGGAGGGATGGTGAGCAGAGGGAAGGAACAGAAGATGGATGGGACTGGGAAGGGTGGGGAGCAGAGGGAAGGAGCAAGAGATGGATGGGACTGGGAGGGTGGGGAGCAGAGGGAAGCCTACTGGAAAGAAGACACTGCATAAAACAGAAGACACTGGGATCAAAGCGAATAGAAAAACTACATGATCAGACAACAAAGGTAAATAATAGTTTCTTTTATTCATAATTTATTAATTGAAATGTCAGCTTTTTGAAATGTGCATCTGTGATATTTTGCCTGTAAATTTCATTTCCTTCCTCCATATTAGCATATTCATTTGCATATGTATATATGCAAATGATATGCTAATATGCTCCGCCCATTTTTTGCCCCCCCAAATGAAACAGTCAAACTACGCCTATGCCAGGGGGAGTACAAAGAACTGTAGTGCAACCAAGGCAGCCGAAAGGAATGCACTCAAAAGAAACAAGCAGACCCCATCGGGGTGTTATGATTCTGCTGGATAGGCAGGGGAATTTTTGGGACTCGCTCTTGATTGGCTTGTCAGGGGCTGAGCCAGCAGATGTCAGAAGCTTGATCCATTTAAGCCTGCCTTTCCCTACAATCCTTGTTTTAGCATTGATTGCTTTGTTTGCTCAGCTGAAGCCAGCCTGTGCTTGGGTGCTTGTATTCATGTTGGAGTTTAGCCTTTCTCCTCGGTGCTTGTTGTGTGTGTGTGTGTGTTCATGTTGGAGTTTAGCCTTTCTCCTCAGTGCTTGTGTGTGTGTGTGTGTGTGTGTGTGTGTGTGTGTGTGTGTTGGGTATTCCCAACATGAGCTTGATTGCCTCACTCCCCTACAGCTTTCTGCTGCTCTAAGGTTGTGCTGTCTGTGGTAGGCTTGTGCCTTGTATTGTTCCAGTTTGTTTATTTAGTTTTCTCTCTCTCTCTCTCTCTCTCTCTCTGTTCCCTTTGTGCTCAGCTGTTACTCTGCTCCCTGTGGTTCTGCCTCCATTTGGCACTCCCCCTGTCCTTGTATATTGCTCCTGTTTGTTGGTTTTAGTTCTCTTTTGCTGAATCTGACTCCTTTTCTGGTCTGTGTGTGTCAAGCCAGCTTCCTCTATTTGCTTACTGTTCCCTTTTCCCTTGTGTGTTGTGGGGCCAGCTTTGTGTATTCTTATAGGTAGTTTTCCTTTTCCTTTGTGCGCTGTATGGTACAGCCTAGTGTGTTCTTTGTAGAGCTTCCTGTATCTTTGTTTGCTGTAAGGTGCAGCCTAGTTCCCTTGAGTGCTGTGGGGCACAGCCTAGTGTATTCCTATGAGTGGTTTCCCTGTTTTCCTTGAGTGCCTAGTGGCATACCTTAGAGTATTCCTTTGAGTGACTTCCCTTTTCCGTGAGTGCTGAATGGTTCAGCCTAGAGTGTATTCCTATAGTTGGTTCCCTTTTTCCCTTAAGTGCTGTATAGTACAGCCTAGAGTGTTCCCTTCTGGGGCTTCCTGTATTCTTGATCGCCCTGTGTCACAGCCTTGTGTATACCCTTAGAGGTTCTGTCTCTCACCATTTTCCTTGTGTCTCTACCCTGCACTGTGTGCACTGCTGGTGCTCAGATCCTTGGGGACCCTTCGTTGTTCTTTTTCCCCTCCCAGAGTGTGACTGGGTTCCCGGTCGGCCGTGAGGCCCGCTTGCTTGGACTCTGCGTGAGTGGGTTCCCGATCGGCCATGAGGCCCACCTGAATGCTCTATCTCCCATTTTCTGGTGGTGCCTGTTAGCTGTTGTGTGTGTGCAGGGATTGGTGGCTGGGGTGGTGTGTAGGGCCTGTTCAGTCTACCCTAGGTCTTGGCCAAAATCCTATACTAGGCCTTGGCCTGGGCTCAAGGGCTAACATCCAGAATAACAAGGGGATAGCATTGTTTGCCATTTTTTTTTTAGTGCATGCCTTTCAGCTGCCTTGGTTGCACTACAGTTCTTTGAGCCACTACCTTTTACTGCACTTCGACTTCGTGAAATACTGCACTGGCTACCAATCAAGGCAAGAATAGCCTTCAAAATTTGCACTCTGGTCCACAAAATAATCCATTGGCCTGCCCCAAACCTACATGACCAACCTTATCGACTTACCAACTAGAAACACCATCGAATCAACGAGAAAGTTTCTAAACCTGCACTACCCAAACTGTAAAGGACTGAAATACAAATCAACATATGCATCCAGCTTTTCCTACATTTGCACCCAGCTCTGGAACGCATTACCTAGAAACATTAGAACTGTGAACACCCATCTAAATTTCCAAAAAAACCTCAAGACTCACCTCTTCCGGAAAGCCTACCCAACAGACCCGAACTAATCCATGAATAATGTATCACATCTATCAAACTAAGAAATGAACAATACTCCTATCCACATAATCCCATTCCTTCAAACTGCACGAATCATACCACTCCAGTTACAATTAATTGTACTTCTACCCTGTATTCTACTCTGTATTGCTCACAAGAAGCTGTAGTCTCGTCTCCGGAGACTTATCAGCCTCACTGGGATTACTTCTACTCTATATGCTACTCTGTATTCACCCACCAGAGTTTGTATTCTCTTTTCTGGAACCTTATCGGCCTCTTTTGCACCTACTTTTACTCTGTATTCCACTCTGTATATATTCCCGGAGTTGGTACTCTCCTCTTCGGAACCTGTAAGCCACATTGAGCCCTACTGCTATGCGGGAAAATGTGGGATACAAATGTAATAAATAAATAAATACTGTTTTGAAGTACATAGTGCATTCTGGGGAATTATTACCAAACCCCTAATGTAGGTGTTCCTGGCCAATTAATTGATTTTGAATATCGGGGGGGGGGGGGGGGGGGGGGGGGGTATGTTACTATGAAATAGAGGACTATGGGAAGAGAGCGAGAGAGAAAGAGAGAGGGAGCAAGGGGAATGCTGGATATAAAGGCAGAGAAGAGAAAACCATAGATCACTGTTAGACAGATATAGAGAAGGAAAAGAAGAAGACAAGAGAAGAAATGGAAAGGCAAACCCAGTGGCATTCCCGGGGGGGCGGTGGGTGGGCTCCGCCCCGAGTGCACGCCGCTGGGGGAGTGCCACGCACCTGTCGGCACCGCTCGTTCCGTGCTCCCTCTGCCCTGGAACAGGTTACTTCCTGTTCCGGGGCAGAGGGAGCATGGAACGAGCGAAGCAGACAGGCGCGCGGCACCCCCCAGCAGGTAAAAATGCACCTGGGGGGGTCATTTCGCCGGGGGGAGGTGTCGTTTCGCCGGGGGGGGGAGGTGCTGCACCCGGGGGGGGGGGGGCGCATCGGCGATCCGCCCCGGGTGTCAGCTGCCCTATTAACACCACTGGGCAAACCTGGGAAATAATTTAGGAGACTGACTCAAGGAAAGTGGAAGAGAGGCTAGACCAGCCCAATAAGAAATATAATGCCAGACAAATAAAAATATTTTTAAATACTTCTTAAGGATCGGAATGTGTCAACTTTGGGAAATGTACATCTTTTCTATTTATGTATATTGCATGTCTGTTTCTTTTACCAGCATTGCACTGTTTATAGGGTCTGGCTTTCTTGGACAGAGGGGAGGGGGATCTCCATTTTGGTTTTAGTCTGCATGTTTTTGTGGTCCCCTATTTTGTATCAGGTGAGGGTCTGTCCATGTTCTGCGTGTGCGATTGAGGTGAAGGATTCTGCTATCATATATGTCAGGGTAGGAATTTATAGCTTGTAGTAGTTGCCCAGTAGTAGGTTTATTGGTGCTCTAGGGTCCAGTACTGAGGAGGTGCTGAGAGAGGAAAACTTCACTGGTGTATCTTACCTGCTGGAAATTGCATTCAAACTTGGGAAAAGGTAAACTTGGGGTTCAACAGGTAATTTCATTGTCTTTTTTTTTTTGTTGTCGTTAAATTACTCTACTTATTTAGCAAAGTCAGTTTAGACAACAATGTAGCCTTTTAAAAGTCTCTGTTAGCGAATTTTTATATAAATAGTGTTTTAGAGTCTAGTTTAGTATTTTAGGTTGCATTTTAGAGCTTGGCTTAACATCAGTTTAGAGCACAGATACCAGTTGAGGGAAACCTCTGTTTAGTGTTGAATTCCCTCTCTCCCATTCAAGGCTGATCTTTGATTTATAGGCTTTCCAGCCAATTAGGAGGTAGACATTTTAGATTGAAGTAGGCTTTTATTGGGGGGGGGGGGGTTGTAACAAGTGCTGTGTCTGATTTTTTTTTCTTGTCTTAGTAGAAAGGACTTAGTTAATTTTCTCTTTAAAGAGCTTCTTTGCTTGCTTGCTCCAGGATTTCTTTTTTTTTTTTTTTTACCACCATTTCAAAAGGAGAGATGACCTAAATCATGTCTTTTGAAGTTTCCACACTTCTGAGGGTTAGACCTTACACAAAAGAAGACATCTCCTACTTTTAGCTTACAGGTCAGCTGAGGAAAAGTTTGGGACTTTGGAAAGACTTTTTCCGTTTTCTTTCTACAGCTACAAATACATCTGCAACTTCAGTATGGCTAGGAAACATTTTATCACCAAAGCTATTGCCCTAGTTACAGCTTCTACCTCTGTGCAGACAGAAAATGTGATCCCAGGAGAGGGGCTGGTTCCATGTGCAAGATGTCTTCAGCTCGAATCCCTCAAAAAAGATGTGAAACAAGAGAGGAGGTGGCAAGGTTGAGAATAATCCGCGATAATGAGAAATACATTGATGATATGCTTCTTGAAGCATCAAACATTTCCAGTAGTGGGGAAGAAGAAGCTGTGCTGAAAGAGGACGACTGGACTCAGATCACAGACTCTGCAGGATTGATACCATGACTCCACTTGCCCTTGAACTGAAGAACCGATAGGTAGCCCTGGAAGTGGAGGAGGTAAGAGCATCCCAGAGAGAGGAGGAATCGGAGCTTGAAATCCCCAAAGTTGCTGGATCAGTGACCACTAAGAAATGGAAGGTAGTGATGGTTGGCGATTCTCTTCTGAGGGGTTCAGAGGTCTCCATCTGCAGACCAGACAGGATGTCCTGGGAGGTGTGCTGTGTGCCAAGCCTAATGACTATTACTAATGCTGCTTATCCATGTTGGCACAAATGATACTGCTAGGTTCCTCTCCAAACGTATCATGTGACTTCGTGGCTCTGGGAGAGAGGGTGAAGCAGACAGATTCACAGCTGGTGTTCTGGACAATCCTCCCAGTTGTGTAAAGGCCAAGGCAGAGAAGCTTGTATTCTGGAGATGAATATGTGGCTGAGCAGATGGTGTTGTCAAGAGCAAAGGTGGACAAAGCGATGGGGCAAGATGGCATACATCTGAGGGTACTGAAGGAACTTAGGGAAATTCTAGCAGCTCCGCTGGCTGACCTCTTCAATGAGTCAGGAGTGGTCCTGGAGGACTGGAGAAGAGCAGATGTGGTCTCTTTTCACAAAAGCGGAAGGAAGAGGTGAAGAACTACAGGCCAGTAAGTCTGACTTCTGTGGTAAGTAAATTAATGGAAACTACTACTACTATTTAGCATTTCTATAGCGCTACAAGGCGTACGCGGAGCTGCACAAACATAGAAGAAAGACAGTCCCTGCTCAAAGAGCTTACAATCTAATAGACAAAAAATAAAGTAAGCAAATCAAATCAATTAATGTGTACAGGAAGGAGGCGAGGAGGGTAGGTGGAGGTGAGTGGTTACAAGTGGTTACGAGTCAAAAGCAATGTTAAAGAGGTGGGCTTTCAGTCTAGATTTAAAGGTGTTCAAGAATGGGGCAAGACGTAGGGGCTCAGGAAACAGTTTTAAAACAGAGATTAGTAAAAGTTTTTTTAATCCAATGTATTACAGGACTCAAAGTGACATGGTTTCACTTGAGGCAGGTCTTGTCAGACAAGTCTGATTGATTTCTTTGACTGGGTAATTATTGAGTTGGATCGAGAGAGAGCACAAAATGTAGTGTATTTAGATTTTAGCAAAGCCTTTGACATGGTTCCGCATAGACGACTAATCAATAAACTGAAAGTGACTGACTCGGTTAGGAACTGGTTGAGTGGATGGCAAAAGAGGGTAGTGGTAAATGGAGCTCACTCTGAGGAAAAGATGTTACCAGTGGAGTTCCACAAGGTTTGGTTCTTTTTAACCTTTTTGTAAGTAGTATTGCTGAAGGGCTGTCTGGTAAGGTTTGCCTCTTTGCAGATGATACCAAAATCTGCAATAGGGTAGACACCTTTGATGGTGTGGATAACATGAGAAAGACTTAGCAAAGCTAGAGGAATGGTCTGGAATTTGGCAGCTTAGATTTAATGCTAAAAATGCAGGGTCATGCATTTGGGCTGCAAAAACCTGAGGGAATGGTACAATTTAGGGGTGAAGATCCTTTGTGCATGAAAGAGGCGTGGTGGACTTGGGTGTGTTCGTATGTGATGATCTTAAGGTGACCAAACAGGTAGAAAAAGTGACAGCAAAAGCTAGAAGGGTGCTTGGATGCATAGGGAGAGGAATGACCAGTAGGAGGTCATGACCAGAAAAAGGAGGTGTTGATGCCCCTGTATAAAATGAGATCGCACCTTCAAAAAGATATAAATAGGATGGAGTTGGTCTAGGATGGTCAGTAGTCTTTGTCATAAAATGTATCAGGACAGACCAGGGCAGGGGGGCAAGATTTCCCAGGGCCCGGCCTCCAGGGGGAGCCCGCCTGGTGCTGGCATGGCTGATTAGTCTTCTGCTCCTGTGTACCGTAGTGTTGTGTTATCGCGTTAACTCTGCTCTCCCAGACATTGGTTCTTCTTCCTGCCTCGGCCCCCCTCCTGTGTGAAGTACTTCCTGTTTCTGCAAACACAGGAGGGGACACAGCAGAAAAGGACCTGTGCGGCAGAGCAGAGTCAATGCGGTCCTGGCACACAGGAGTAGCAGACAAGCATTAAGCAAGTAAGCTGGCCCAGGGGTTAGAGGGCCCATGCAGTGGGGCAAGGGAGCTTGTGTATGAGGGAGGCCCGGGGGGGGGGGGGGCGGGGGGAGAGTGTTTGCCATGGGCTTGGCTTTGTCTCTCGGCAACCCTGGGACAGACTTAAAAATCTCAATATGTATTCTTTGGAAGAAATGTGGGAGAGGGGAGATACGATACAGATATTTAAATACCTCCACGGAAAGAAAGCTCTGGAACAAGGGGACATAGGATGAAGGTGAAAGGGGATAGATTCAGAAGTAACCCGAGGAAATACTTCTTCATGGAAAGGGTGGTAAATTTATGGAATGGCCTCCCGTGGTGGAGATGAAAACAGTATCTGAATTCAAGAGAGCTTGGGACAAGTACATAAGATCCTAAGGGAATTATAGGCAGACTAGATTTAAAACAGCCCTGTTGTAGTCGAAGGGTCCATCTATACGGAGGCTCCTTTCCAGCTGACCTTTCCAGGGTGCCCTTATTACATAAACACAGCTGCACACATGTGATAATCACTAGGTTGGCATCAGGAAAGGACTGAGCAAAATCTTCAAATACCACCTCGTCTTTTTCTCCCTCACTCTGATTAGAGGTTGCTATATGAGGAAACACAATATTTCCTAACTGTGATTTCCCTCCTCCTAATTCTGTCTCTGAGGTAAAGTGTGACATACAGCTTCCCCCTCACTGTCCTTTCCTCCCCCACCCCTGGTCCTTCTAGCCACCCCCCCCCCCCCCCCCCCCCCCCCCCCGCTCTGTAACCTTCTCTCATTGTCTTGTCTCTCCTAGAAATAGGCTGGCATCTGGCTGACATGAAGCGGTCTGCTTCTCCAGCCCCAGGATCCCTCTGCTGCTTGCTCCCAGCAGCATGGGAAGAAGCAGGTTAGCTGCAGCAGGAGACTGCATCTCTCTCACTGCTCTGCCTTCTGCAATATGGTAAAACGGCAACTGAAACATAGCCCTTTAAGGACCCCTTTTCTCCACTCTTTTGTGTACCCTCAAGCAAGTCATTTCATCTCTACCTGCTCAGTACACAAAGGACTAGATTGAGTAAATGGTACTCAAGAAACGACGTGAAAAAAAATCCTCGCAGAGCACTATTCTATAAACGGCGTTCCGAGTTGCGTGCTGTGTATAGAATAGCACTTAGAGCTAATTTCCACGCCACACTTTTGGACACACTTAGTTACACCAAATGAAACCTGGTGTAAATCCTGTCATGCCATTTAGGTGTGGATCCCCAGAACTCAGTAATACCGCATTTATGTTTGGTGAACGGCCCTGACCCACCCATGCCCCACCTATGGCCACGCCCCTTTGCAGGTGCATGCGGATCTTTATAGAATAGCACCTAGCAGGATGTGCTTGCAAATCCAAATTGTTAATAATAAAATATTAGCATTATTGGCTGCACGCAATTATTGGCGCTAATTGGCACGTTAGCTAACTTAGTTGCGTGCTCATCTCAGGACAGCGTGCAATTTTGCACATGGAAATTTGTGCGCCATTTATAGAATTTGGGGGAAAATGCTTAACCGGGATTGAGTTCTTGGGGTCATAGGAGCCAACTTTTCAAAATTATTGGGGGTGCTAAGCCCAATGGAAATAACCCCTCCCTGGACACATACAAGGAATTTTCTCAATATTGGGGGTGCTCAAGCACCCACAGAGTCGGCTCCAATGCTTGGGTTTATGCCACTGTACTCAGAAACAGTTCCAGCAAGTGAATAGAAATACAGTACAGTATTATCCAACCTAAACGGGATCAACCTGTTGTTGGATAAGAGAAAAGTCGGATAATATGGAAAACAATGATAACACCTTAAAAAAGTAACGGAAAACATTCTTTATGCATAAAGAACAGGCATATGCAAACAGGAAGAGAAGCCAAACGCTTCTTAACGGCAATACGATTACATCAGAAGGGGATCTGTCAGATATGCCAGATGATTGGATTAGCGAAGGATGGATAATCGAGATTGTACTGTATTAGTATTATCCCCAGATTCTATATAGTGCGACTTAAGTTGTGTGTGCAAATCCAGTTGTATTAATTATTTAACAAGCCAATCGGCGCTGACAATTGCCACTTAACAAGCAATTATTGACACTAATTGGCATTAGAATTTGCGCACACAACTGTCTAAGCGTATTTTATAGCATGATGCATGTAAATTCTAAGTTGCACAGTTGAAAAGGGGCGTGGTCACGGGCGTTCCTAAAACTATGCGCATTGTTACAGAATATACCCCATCCACGCCTAATTTTGGCGTCAGCATTTACACCAAGTTTTACTGACATAACTGCCTGCAACTAAATTTAGTTGCATGGATGGGCGCTCACCATATTCTATAAACCACACGGAATATTAGGCGTGCTTTATAGAATTCTTCTAGGCATATTTTTTTGGAGTGGAGGAGTAGCCTAGTGGTTAGTGCAGTGGACTTTGATCCTGGGGAACTGAGTTCCATTCCCACTGCAGCTCCTTGTGACTCTGGACAAGTCACTTAACCCTCCATTGCCCCTGGTACAAAATAAGTACCTGAATATATGCAACCCACTTTGAATGTAGTTGCAAAAACCTCAGAAAGGCAGTATATCAAGTCCCATTTCCCTTCCCTTTCCACTCAGAATTTTCAGCCGTCATATATAGAATCTAGCCCTGTATGTTTTGAGAGAGATTGAAAAGAGGCTTCAGGCACACATACATAATCCAATAAATCTTCTTTATATGGGCCTTTTCACCTGGCTCTCCTGCTTTATAATGATATGCATGAGGCACAGTAGGCACCCCATATAAGAGGCTTTGTGGCCGCTTGCTCTCCTTGAAAGGCAACAATAAATCACAACCTTCCACCCGCTCACTCACTTGCTCGCTCTGCCTGCCAGCTGCGGACTCTTCAACTTCCTATCTGCAAACAATGTGAAACCATGGGACCATAGCTCTCTAAGCGCCAGTCGCAGCAGCTCTTGATCCCGCCCTCCAATACAGGAAGTTACATCATAGGGGGATGCATGCAACCTACTGAGCCGCTAGTGGTGCACGGAGAGCTATGGTCCCGCGGTTTCTCATTATTTGGAACTACGAAGTTTGAGAGTCAGCAGCCGGCAGGCAGAGTGAGCAAGTGAGGAAACGGGTAGGATGCATGGAGGGGAAGGTATTTCTTGTTGAGTAGTAGTCCGGCAGAGGTGCCAGTGAAGGACTGAATATTGGAGGGGGGGTAATGGTGCTGGTTGATATTGGGACGGGGGACACAGAGAAAGGAGAGGTTTTGCTGGGTGGTAGGTTAAGGGGAAATGAAATGAGGTAGTACTTGATAGAGGGTTGGAGGAAAGAGACTGGACGATGGTGGGAGGGGAAAGAGACAGGGGTGATGCTGGATTTTGAGGAGAGGAGAGAGATGAGGCAATATTTTGGGGGTAGATAATTCTCTTGAGTGTATTTAGCTTGCATGTTACAATTATTAACAGAGATATGGGGGGGAGGGACAAGGGCAGAGGGACATAGTGAAGGGGTCGTTCCTTGCTATGTTCAGAAGGTGACATACTGACATAGGTGTTGCCACCCCAAGGATTAAAACATTCTATCCCATTCCCACCCTGCCCTACCTCCTCCCATTCTGCTCTATCCCCACCCCACCCCACTCCGCCCTAGCCTCCCCAAACATCTGAGTCACCGACCGCCTATGCGAGTATTTTGGATATGAAAGTCACCCTCCTGAGGCCTGGCATCAGCAACACCTTCAGTTGGAGCATAGTCATGACACGTCATGGTCTCAGGGCAAAAAGGCAAAATCACTTGCCCACACCTCAATCGCTGCTGGGTCCCATTTAATGATGCTTTCTAGCATGTGCCCTGAGTCTATGGGAAATAACAGGGAGAAAAGCACATCACCAGAACACATACAGAAGACAACTCGGTATAATAAAAGTTAAATGCCAAACTTCAGAAACTGTAAGATTTACCACTACCCTCTGTCTCCTTCCATTTAACCAATTTTTAATCCAGTCAGTCACTTTATGTCCCATACCAAGGGCACTCAGTTTATATACCAGGCGCCTGTGCAGAACCGTGTCAAAGACTTTGCTAAAATCCAAGTACACCACATCTAGCATGCCTCCCAAGTCCAACTGTTTGGTCATCCAGTCAAAGAAATCAGTCAGATTTGTCTGACACGACCTGCCTCTAGTGAAGCTATGCGGCCTCAGATCCTGCAGTCCATTTGATTCAAGAAACCTCACAATCCTCTCCTTTAGAAGCGTTTCCGTTAGTCTGCGCACTGCCAAGGTCAGACTGACAGGTCTGTAATTACCAACCCCCTCCTTACTTCCGCTCTTATGCAGAGGGACCACATCTGCCCTTCTCCATCCTCCGGGACCGCTCCAGGCTCTAAGGAAGCATTGAAAATGTCAGACAGCAGAACCACCAGAACCTTTCTTAGTTCCTTTTGCACCCTCGGACGTATCCCATCAGGCCCCATCGCTTTGTCAACTTTTAGTTTAGCTAGCTCCTCACGAACACAGCCTTCTGAGAATTGGTCCCAGTCTACCATATATCCATTCCCATTTGCATTTGTTTTCTGCGGTCCTACCCCCAGTCTTTCATCTGTGAACATGGAACAGAAATAACTGTTAAGCAGTTCAGCTTTTATTTATTTAATTATTTATTTGTTACATTTTCCCACCTTTTTGCTGGCTCAATGTGGCTTACATATATCCGTTAAAGGATTTAGCCGATTCCAGTCTGAACAAATACAAGGTATAATGAATGCAAGGTGACGTTTTGGTAGAATGAGGTACATGTAGAGTAGGTATAATTGGGGGGAACTTAGAAAGTTAGAAAACAATGCTTACAGTTAATGTATCAAAAACCATTTAAATTACAACCATTTATATGCTAGAGACAAAAAAAGATAAGTATAACTTTAAAATGATTTCTGCTACTTACATATGTACATGTTTAAAAATAAATGAAGCCAATTTGAACATATACAATGCATGAACTGATTCTGTGAAATATGTAGCTGTGCAAAATTTATACATAAGGTCTCCCCCTCCCCCCTCCATGAAAACGTCACAAGGCAAATATCAGTAGACTAGCCATTAAGCCCGTAAAAACGGGCAAGGTGTCCAGCTACCCTCCTCGCCGCCGCTCCCTCCCTTCTCCTTGGGGGGAGGAGGGTAGAGGTTGGTGCGCGCAATGTTCGTTTCCAGGCGGCAGCGTCCGACAGTGACTCCAACTCCGTTTCCCTCTCTGTTCCGCCCTCTGACATCATCACATCTTGACACGAGGGCGGGACAGAGAGGGAAGTCTCTACTGCGCATTTGCAGGTGAGTCGGTCACTTGCCATTTATATGTTTGATATTCAGCCACTTGCACAGGAAGTGCAATCCTTCTCAGCTTCTACATATTCCTCCCCCTCAGCTTTGAGCCCCACAATGCTATTATGGCACTTTCTCCTGTCACTTATATAGCTGAAAAATGTCTTGTCCCCCCAATTTTACCATATTGGCTATCTTTTCTTCCATTTGCCTCTTCGCATTCCTGACAGCTTTTATTTATTTATTTATAACATTTGTATCCCATTTCGTTCTTTAGAGTGTAAGCTCCTTTGAGCAGGGACCGTCCTTCTTTGTTTATTTTGTACAGCGCTGCGTAACCCTAGTAGCGCTCTAGAAATGTTAAGTAGTAGTAGTATTTTCCCACCAATTTGCAGGCTCAATGTGGCTTACATAGTTCCGTAAGTGATGATTACCACTTCCGGACAGGAGAAATACATAGTTGAGGTAGAGGGACAGATTAAGTTAGGTTACAGGAGGAAAGTTCGTCCTATTATAAGAACTAAAGGTTAAACTTCATTCATGAGAAAAATAGCTTGAACAATTAGGATCATTAGACTGGAATCAAGATTTAATTAGCAAAAACAGTTGAGATATAGAGAATACATGTTGTATAGTTGCGTTATATTAATTTGGATTTATGATGAGTTGTTATTGTAAACCTTCTTAAATAAATAAGTTTTCAAAAGTTTACGGAAGGTCATTGTGTCGTGTGTTATTTTTATGGATTTTGGTAATGTATTCCAAATTTGCGTGCATATGTAGGAGAAACTGGATGCATATGTTAATTTATATTTCAGTCCCTTACAGCTTGGATAGTGGAGATTCAGAAGCTTTCCCCGCTTCTCTTAGCTTTTCCAGGTATTTTTGCCTGTCCTCCTATTTCTGAGTCATCTTGTAATGTATGAAGGCTAACCTTCTTTCCCTTACCTTTTCAGCTACTACATTCGAGAACCAGAACACTTTTCCTCTTACGTTTATGCAATTTTCTAACTTAAAGGTTTGTTGCCTTTAAAATAGCTCCTTTCAGTTTCACCCACTGCTGTTCTACATCTTTCAGCTGTTCCCATCCAACTAACTCTTTCCTGAGAAATTCCCCCATCTCGACAAAATTAGTTATTTTGAAATCTAGGACCGTCAATCTCGAATAAGCCCTCTCCTCCTTTGTCTTTTCATGCAGGACTTCAGGACTCACAGCACAGATCAGTGAATGCGCCGGAGACTGGGACTGAAGAAGACTAAGGCTGGCATGGGTTGGGGACCCCTGCCAGCAAAGGTACCTTGCAGCGGTGGCAGTGGAGGGGACCAGGACTAAATCTCTGGGGGCCCATTTCCCCGTGGCCCCACCTAGCTACACCCCTGGTTCCAGATTGTTTTGGAGTCTAATCTGCAGCTCCCAATAGGAGGTATATTGGTGTTCTAGGGCACTTTGCTGTATTTCCAGTGCTGCCTTTTCATGGGGTTGTAGCTATTTGACTTCACATCCTAAGTGCTATCTGGGTGCAGCAGGCATGCTGAACGTGTTTTTTACAGGGTCTCTGATACAACACCGAGTACCTTCTGGCAGAGGGAGTCTGTGTTGTTGCTATTAAGAGAGATGACATCAGAATTTGATAATTTGTTTTTGTATGGTGAGTAGAATTGAGAGACTCCAACACCATCTATTGAGCTTTTCCCAGCTTTTCACCAGAAGTTGAGCCGGTGTTGGCAACAGCGGTTATGTTGGAGCGCCCTCGTGTGGCTGAGCATCACTATTACATCAGGGCTTAAAATAACAGCAGATAAGGACTTTAAAGCCTGTGTAGTCTAATTCACTTCCTGGTGGGATACCAGAGAGACCACTTGCTCTCTCTGTACTTACATACTTTCTCATCTTCAGAACTAGGGATTCTCAGTCCTTATCCCACTCTGCTTCCTTCTGTGTCTTCTTCTTTTTTTTTTTTTTGTCCATCTCAGTCAAAACTAATGTTGGGATTTTGCTGCCACAAGTCTTTGTTCACAATTACTCAGTGTTTTAACTCATTTTGTTTTTATTTTTTTTTTTAATATTTTATTTATGATTTTACAATTTTACATCCATTTCAAAAATGTAATAGATTCGGAAAATAACTCATCTAAACATATTACTATCTTTATTCAGATTAAATATAATTTTTTACTTTGACCATAATCATAGTAACATAGTAGATGACGGCAGAAAAAGACCTGCACGGTCCTTCCAGTCTACCCAACAAGACAACTCATGTGTGCTACTTTTTGTGTATACCCTACTTTGATTTGTACCTATGCTCTTCAGGGCACAGACCGTATAAGTCGGCCCTCCACTATCCTCGCCTCCCAACCACCAACCCCTCTTCCCCCCACCTGCTGTGCCACCCAATTTCGGACTCCAGTGATGGGCGGAAAGCCCTCCACTGGAATTCCTAACATTTCTCCAAAATATTTTTTTAGCATGACCTTTGCAGGAATCAGAGGGGATTTCGGAAAGTTAAGAAATCGTAGGTTTTTCTCCTCCCCTGATTATCCAGATACTCCAGCTTCCTAGCTAGAGTATCTCTGTCCTCTACCAAATTTCCTGTCAGGTCTTGTAATTTCTTAATCTTTCCTCCCAGTACTTAGTTTTTCCTTCATTTTCTTGTCATTTCCCACATAACTGTTCTTGAGTTTGTTTTAAACCTGTTATTTCTTCTTTTATGGAAATTATTACCTTGGTAAGGCTGGTGTTCATCTCCTGTAGAGCATCCCACAACGACTCTAGCGTTATCACAGGTGGTTTTATTTTAACACCGTTCTCCACAGAAGGCGCCACCAGGACAGGAGTAAGTGCGGGGTTTACTGCCCCTGGGCCTGTAATCGCTGATTTCTCTGGGGTCGACGCATCCACGGGGCCTCCTCCGGCTGCTTGTGCAGACAGCTCTTCGGATGAATGCTGTAGCTCCCCCTCCGATAGGATCCGAGCACTTCCGGGTTGCGGTGGAGCTGTGGTTAGAGGCGGACTAAGTGACGCTGTCTCTGTGCTGTGGTCCGATAGACCAGCTACAAACCCCATCAACGCGGGCACCGGCGTTTTAATTGTCTGAACACCATACTTTCCCAGCATTTGCTGCTGGAGAGCTGGGCTTCCAGGCTCAGAGGAGGACTGAGTTCCTGTCTTCCCCTTCCTTTTCCCCATGATTCCTCATGGGGGAAAGTGCTGCTCTTTCAGGTGATAACGCCGGATTTCAGGAGCTCAGACACAGCTTCCTCTCAAATCACCAACTTGCCTCAGCCTCATTTTGTTTTTAAAAGAAATGTCCCCTACCCAACTGCTCCTAGACTGGAGGTCAGGTGCCATGTGCCAGGGCTCCAAATCCAGCCACTGACCATCAATTTTATTAATGACCCGAAATTTGTCCCCAACCAGCAGAGGCTGTGGGTGCAGGTTTTGATGCATTTCCCAGATCATGGCAACCTGGAGAGCAGAAGGCCCAATCCAGAAAGAGAACCAAGGATCTTGGAGATGGTAGGGACAAAAATAGTAAGGGAATTCAAAGAGGCATGGGATAAACACAAAGAATATCTATTTCCACTCAAAGCAAAAATGAAAAGGTATTTATGATTGCATGCGTTTCACTTGTTCACTTAGAGGGGCATAATTGAACGAAAACGCCTATCTCCATGGGCGTTTATCTCCGAGAACGGGTCCGTGAAGGGGCGGACCGAACCGTATTTTGGGAAAAAATAGACGCCCATGTTTTATTCAACAATGTGTGAGCTGGGCGTTTTTGTTTTTCAGCGATAATGGAAAATGAAAGCGCCCAGCTCAAAAACGAATAAATCCAAGACATTTATTCGTGAGAGGGGCCAGGATTCGTAGTGCACTGGTCCCCCTCACATGCCAGGACATCAACCGGGCACCCTAGGGGGCACTTTTACAAAACCAAAAAAACAGGTAAAAGAGCTCCCAGGTGCATAGCACCCTTCCCTTGTGTGTTGAGCCCCCCAAATCCCCCTCAAAACCCACTGCCCACAAGTCTACACCATTACTATAGCCCTGTGAAGGGGGGCACCTACATGTGGGTACAGTGGGTTTGGGGGGGTTGGACGACTAATAAGCATTAAGCAGCACAATTGTAACAGGTAGGGGGGATGGGCCTGGGTCCACCTGCCTGAAGTCCACTGCACCCCCTAACAACTGCTCCAGGGACCTGCATACTGCTGCCAGGGAGGTGGGTATGACATTTGATGGTGAAAGTAAAAAGTTGTGAAACATCATTTTTTGGTGGTGGGAAGGGGTTAGTGACCACTGGGGGAGTCAGGGGAGGTCATCCCCGATTCCCTCTGGGGGTAATCTGGTCATTTAGGGCACTTTTTGGGGCCTTATTCGTGAAAAAAACAGGGTCCAGGAAAAGTGTCCTAAATTCTAGCTAAAAACGCATACTTTTTTCCCATTATCAGTGAAATGCGCCCATCTTTGTTCGGCAGATAACCACGCCCCAGTTCCGCCTTCGCCACACCTCTGACACGCCCCCATCAACTTTGTCCGCATCCGCAACGGAGTGCAGTTGAAAACGTCCAAAAATCGGCTTTCGATTATACCGCTTTATTCGTTTTTGTGAGATAAACGTCCATCTCCCGATTTAGGTCGGAACTTGGGCGTTTTTCTCGTTCGATTATAAGCAGGTTAGTCTCCGCTCTGGATAAGAGTGGATTTTAAATAATAAATCTAAGAACACTTCTTTTGATTTAGGGGTTTTTCTTAAAGAGGGTTATTTTAACCTGACTCTGCGTAATTTAATTAGCGTTTATATTGAAAATAAGTACATAAGTAATGCCACACTGGGAAAAGACCGAGAGTCCATCAAGCCCAGCATCCTGTCCATGACAGCGGCCAATCCAGGCCAAGGGCACCTGGCGAGCTTCCCAAACGTACAAACATTCTATACAATCAAGCCATTGTGACATCACTAATGAGGTTGGCTCTTATTGGTGGAATGAGCCACTATGACATCGCAATAGGTTAAATCACTGCTCTATGTAATAAAAGTGAGCCAAGTAGAGGACATAAGTACATAAGTAATGCCAGACTGGGAAAAGACCAAGGGTCCATCGAGCCCAGCATCCTGTCCATGACAGCGGCCAATCCAGGCCAAGGGCACCTGGCAAGCTTCCCAAACGTACAAACATTGGATGATTTATGTCTGTACATTCTTTCTTTTATTTTGTTAGGGGGATTAGGCTCCCTACAATTAGAAGTCCTGGCAAATGGATATATATTTACTATTCTGGCTGAAAATTATCGGTCAGATTCTGGCTGTATGTGTCCACCAAGAATTAGAATCCTGATCTGTTTGCACTTGGTCACATTAAACATCATCTGCCATGCGTCCAAATTGCAGATGATGTTTAATGTGAACAAGTGAAAAGCGGTGCATGTGGGAAAGAGAAATTCAAACCATAGTTACGTGATGCAAGGATCAACATTAGGAGTCACCAACCAGGAAAAGGATCTAGGTGCCATCGTTGATGATACGTTGAAACCCTCTGCTCAGTGTGCAGTGGCAGCTACGAAAGCAAAGAGAATGTTAGGAATTATTAGGAAAGTAATAGAAAACAAAAATGAGAATCTTACAATGTATCCTACCCTGGTTCTCTGAACGTAATCCACTTTGAACAGTAATGGGTATAAGCGGAACGTAAGACATGATGTTATGTTGTGTTACAGAAGGGGGTAACCTATACAAAGTGACAGTTACAACTCTACATAAGTAATGGGAAGGAGGTGGGGCATGTCTGGTGGAGGTTAGGGTAGGGTACCCTGCACGGAGCAGCAGTTACAACTCTAACAACTTTACTGCACAGACTGGATGCACCATGCTGGTCTTCAGCTGCCATCATTTACTCTGTTGCTCATGGGCATGCTGTATAAGAGGCTAACCCTCCCCAGCCCCAGCTGCTTCCTTCCACACCCTGCAGCCAGTTGCTCGCTTTTCCAGACCACCCTTCCTGAAACCTTGGTGGCAATAACAAATTGAGATTGTGGGCTTCCCTTCTCTTCCATTCACTCACTTGTTCACTTGCTGCCTCTCATGATTTGATGGCTGCAGACAAAATAAGACTTGCATGGAGCCAATGGACTTGAAGATGCTGCTTCCGGTCTCCCCTTTCCCCCTTCCCAAGGGAGGGAAGAGACGGGCAGAGCTGGCAGCAGCACACACAGGACCATGGCCCTGTGCACGGTTTCGTTTTGTCTGCAGCCACTGACAGGCAGGGGTGTAGCTACGTGGGGCCACGGGGGCCTGGGCCCCCATAGATTTGGCCATGGACCCCCCTGCTGACGATCCTCTCGACCCCCCCCTCCTGCCGCCAACCCGCCATCGCCTACCTTTGCTGGCGGGGGACCCCAACCCCTGCCAGTCGAGGTCCTCTTCTTCCTTCGTTCTGTTTCTGAGTCTGACGTCCTGCACATGTAGTGGCGGCGGCGGGGGGGGGGGGTCGGCAATGGCAGGGGGTCGGCAGCACCGGGGATGGGGCTAAAATGTGCCCCCTCACCTCGGGCTCTGAACCCCCCCCCTCCCGCCGAGGTCTGGCTACGCCCCTGGTGCAGATACTATTAAGAAATGCAAGCAGAATGCTCCACTGAAAAGTCACCCTCATGCAACGACAGCTCCAGACCTGCTGGAAAATTTTGCACATTACAGGTAGGTGCTTCTTTCTGTGCACTGCACAGAAATGTCTCTGCATCGCACGGAACGCTCATTTTAATACCAATGAGCTCATTGTAATTCATCTGCATAGGATTATCGGTAGCTGCTACAGCGAATGGTAAAAGTGATGCAAAACCCCTTTGTACATTAGACGCTGAATAACATGTGTGCTAGACTGGCTACAACCAGTTTAAATCAAACGTTATAAGCATGGTAAGCTTTGAACATCGGGGCCTGAGTCGGGGAGGCAGTGGGCAAACAGGTGAGTGAGTGGCAGGGAAGGGAATGGAAGTTCATACTTTCTATTTGTTGTGGCCGCTATGGACTCAAGAAGGCAGTGGTCTGGCAGAGTGACTAGGAGGGGCGGGGGAGGAAAGACAGAGAGAGGTGGGGCAATGCTGGATGGTGGGGGATGGAAAGAAAGAGAGATAGGATGATGGGAGGGAGAGAGACAGGCGATGTTGGATAGTGGGGGTAAGACAAACAGAGGGACAATATTGGATGTGAGTGTAAAAGAGAGACAGACAGACAGAAAGAGGAGATAGAGGTTGGAAGGAGAAAGAGGAAATCTTTCATGACTGGGGTAGGAGTGGGGGGCAGAAAGAGAGAGAGAGAGAGAACGAAACAAAGTTGCACTGCCAACTGCTGAGCAAGATGTAAATAGGAACAACAAACATAGTTTGAAATGTCTACATGCGAATGCCAGAAACCTAAGAAATAAAATGGGAGAGTTAAAATATAATGCACCACATGAAAAATTAGATATAATAGCCATCTCTGAGACCTGTTGGAAGGAGGAAAACCAGTGGGACACTGTCATACCAGGGTACAAATTATATCATAGTGATAGGATGGATCGAATTGGTGGAGGGGGTAGCATTGTATGTTAAGGACAGCCTTGAATCAAATAGACTAAAAATCCTACAGGACACAAAACACATCTTGGAATCCCTATGGATTGAAATTGCATGTGTAAAGGGGAAAAGGATAGTGATAGGACTGTACTACCGTCCACCTGGCCAGGATGAACAGACAGATGTAAAAATGTTATCAGAAATTAGGGAGGCTAACAAACTAAGGAACACAATCATAATGGGTGATTTCAATTACACCGAAATTGAATGGGTAAATGTAACACCAGTACAAGCTAGGGAGGTAAAATTCCTTGACGAAATCAAGGACTGCTTTATGGAGCAGCTGGTACAGGAGTCAACAAGAGGAAGAAAAATTCTAGACCTAGTCCTTAGTGCATGATCTGGTGCAGGAGGTAATGGTGCTGGGGCCCCTTGATAGCAGTGATCATAATATGATCAGTTTTTATATCGGTTTTGGAGTAAGTACACACAGGAAGTCCAATACAGTAGCATTTAACTTTCAAAAAGGAGACTATGATAAAATGAGAAGAATGGTAAAACAAACTTAGAGGAGCAGCTGCAAAGGTCAAAATTTACATCAGGCGTGAATGCTATTCAAAAATACAATCCTGGAAGCCCAGGCCAAATATATTCCATGTATTAAAAAAGGAGGAAGGAAGAGCAAACGACAGCTGGCATGGTTAAAAAGTGAGGTGAAGGAAGCTAAAAGCAAATTCTTCAGAAAATGGAAGAAGGATCCAACTGGAAATAATAAGAAACAGCATAAGGAATGGCAAGTCAAATGCAAAGCGCTGATAAGGAAGGCAAAGAGGGACTTTGAAAAAAAGATTGCATTGGAGGCAAAAACACATAAAAACAAGAAACCAGCAAAAGAATCAGTTGGACCACTAGATGACTGAGGGAGAACAAAGCCATAGCAGAGAGATTAAATGAATTCTTTGCTTCAGTCTTCACTGAGGAAGATTTGGAAGAGATACCAGTGCCAGAAATGGTATTCAAAGTTGACGAGTTAGAAGAACTGAATGAAATCTCTATTAACCTGGAAGATGTAATGGTGCAATATGACAAACTGAAGAGTAGCAAATCACCTGGACTGGATGGTATACATCCTAGAGTACTGATATAATTGAAAAATGAACTTACAGAACTATTGTTAATAATATGTAATTTATCTTTAAAATCAAGCATGGTACCGGAAGATTGCAGGGTGGCCGATTTTTTTAAAAAGGTTCCAGAAGTGATCCGAGAAATTATAGACTGGTGAGCCTGATGTCGGTGCCGGGAAAAATGGTAGAGACTATTAAAAAGAACAAAATTACAGAGCATATTCAAAAGCATGGATTAATGAGACAAAGCCAACATGGATTTAATGAAGGGAAATCTTGCCTCGCCAATCTATTATATTTCAAAGGGAAGAACAAACATTTGGATAAAGGAGAGCCGGTCGATATTGTGTATCTGGATTTTCAAAAGATATTTGATAAAGTACCTCATGAAAGACTCCAGAGGAAATTGGAGAGTCATGGGATAGGAAGTAGGGTTCTATTGTGCATTAAAAACTGGTTAAAATATAGAAAACAGAGAGTAGGGTTAAATGGTCAGTATTCTTAATGGAGAAGGGTAGATAGTGGGGTTCCCCTGGGGTCTGTACTGGGACCGCTGCTTTTTAACATATTTTTAAAATGGTCTAGAAATGGGAGTAACTAGTGAGATAATTAAATTTGCTGACAACACAAAGTTATTCAACGTTTTTAAATTGCAAGAGGATTGTGAAAAATTAGCGTACGAGACTGGAAGACTGGGCATCCAAATAGCAGATGACGTTTAATGTAAGCAATTGCAAAGTGATGCATGTGGGAAAGAGAAACCCGAACTACATAATACAAGGTGGTAAACCCTCTGCTCAGTGTGCAGCGGTGGCTAAGAAAGCAAATAGAATGTTAGGTATTATTAGGAAAGGAATGGAAAACAAAAATGAGGACAATATAATGCCTTTGTATTGTTCTATGCTGCAATCGCACCTCGAATATTGTGTGCAATTCTGGTCACCGCATCTCAAAAATTGATGGCTTCCTAAAGCCATTATTAAAATGGATTTGGGGAAAATCCACGGCTTATTTCTAGGATAAGCCGCATAAAATGTATTGTACTGTTTTGGGATCTTGCCAGGTACTTGTAACCTGGATTGGCCACTGTTGGAATCAGGATGCTGGGCTTGATGGACCTTCGGTCTGTTCCAGTAATGTTCTCATGTTCTTAATACATTTTTCAACTAGCTTTCAGAGGCCAAAACCTCCTTCCTCAGGTCAGGACAGTACACTGCTCTAATGGTATCCTATCCTGAACTGAGGAAGGAGGTTTTTATCTTTGAAAGTTAGTCAAAATTAGTCCAATAAAACGATATCACCTTATTTCTATTTCTATTTATTCATATTTATTAACACAGCTACCACTCTATTTTATCATAACCTAAAAATAAATTATATTTTCTAAAGTTGTTGTCTGGCCATTAACGTTTTCTAATTGTGTTGGTCCCAGTCTATGGGTTCTTTCCTTATCCTCTTTTAATTCTCTTGCCAGGATTTCTCATTTGCCATTTTTCTCTCTCCTTTGCCTTTCAAATGTATTCAATTTATTTTTCTGCCTCTCTGCCCAGATTTAATTCTGTCTTACTGCCCAGTCTTCAATTTCCCTCTTTTTAGTATACCTACAATTTTCTGTCTCTTTCCCTCACCCCCTCTATCTAGCATCTGCTCTCTTTCTCTGCCCCTTTGCATTAAGCATATGCCCTCTCCCTCCCCCTTCCATCCAGTGTCTACCCTCTCTCCCCATGCCATCCAGCATCTGCCCTTTCTCTTCCCCTTCTATATAGCATTTGCCCATTTTCTCCCCCTTCCATACAGTGTCTGTCCTCTCTCCTTCCCTCTTCCATTCAGCATCTGCCCTCTCTCTCTCCTTTCATCCAGCATCTGTTGTTTCTCGCCCCTTTCATCCAGCATCTGCCCTCTTTCTCTGCCCCTGCCAACCAGAGTCTGCTCTCTTTCTCTCCCCCTGCCATTCAGCACCTGCCCTTTCTCTCCCTCAGGGCCGTAGTGAGCTATTTGCAAACAGTGTGTCTGCACAGGGCCTTCTCTGTTTGGCTGTGATTTATTTATTTATTTACATCAATTTATATACCGTATCTTATTGCTACTGCAAGACAGAACGGTTTACAATTTATAAAAAAAAAAAAGCAGTACAATAAGTACAAATTGGACAAACATTAGAACTCCAATCATTACAGGAAAGCACAGCAAACCCAACAAACTAGCTACATGCAGTGGAAGAGGGTAGGAGCTCTAGGGAATGTGTCGCACAGGGCATTTTTCCAGCTTGGAACAGTACTGCTCTCCCTCCCCTCCTTCCATACAGCGTCTACCCTCTCTCTCTCTCTGTCTCTCTCTCCCTTCCATCCAGTGTCTGCCTTCTTTCTCTCCCTCTGCCATCTGGCGTCTGCCGTCTTTCTCTGCTATCCAGCATCTGCTCTCTTTCTCTGCTCTCTGCCACCCAGTGTCAGCCCTCTTTCTCTGCTCCCTGCTATCCAGCATCTGCCCACTTTCTCGCCCTCTTCCATAAAGCATCTGCTCTCTCTCTCTCTCTCTCCCTTACATTCAGCGTCTATCCCCCTTTCCCCCATTCCATCTGGCATGTGCCCCCCCCTCTCTCTGTTTTACATCCAGGATCCCTCCTCTCTCCCCCTTTCCAGTTTTCTGTATCTCCTCGCTCTGGCCTCCCCAGCCCCACCCCCAACACCTCTGTTGCTCTGGATCAGCGTCAAAACAAGTTAAAGACATCACAGCTCATTGTTATAACACTATTTCTCATGATAATTTTGTCTTAGACTGGCAACACTGCTTCAACCTGCTAAAACCAGAAAGTTAAACAAAGACAGTGGATCCAGAAGCTGAGGCCATTTACTATTTCAATTATTGCACTGCAATACAAGTGTTATCTTTATGCAATTTCATGAATCAGTTTAAATGTAACCCTGGTCTTGCCACACACTCATAGTCCGGGCACCAGCCAGTTCTTTGCGGGTCAGAACCCAAGACCAGGGCCACAAAAGGAAAACACAAACCATCCAAGTTCTGACTCAGATGCTGGTTGGGTGCAGGCCGAGGCCAGACAAAGACCCAGAAGGCCGTGGGGCTCAGAATCTTGGCATCAACCATGCGGAGTCCCACAGGGTTCCCTGTTGTCACCTGTCGTGTTTAATGTTTATATGACCCAGATGGATTGTGGTTTTTCTTCTCTAGGTGATGATATGCTTTTCTAATTCCAATTAAGAATGGATTGACATTTCATCAATGGTTGCGTCTTGTATCTCTAAAATTCATCATTACAGTCTTATCCATGGATTTAAATTGAACACTGATAAGACTAAATTAAGCTGGTTAGATAGACATATTGATTCTGTTCCTGATGCTATAACTATTTCTTATTTTTATTTATTTGTTACATTTGTATCCCACATTTTCCCACCTATTTGTAGGCTCAATGTGGCTTACATAGTACCGGAGAGGCCTTTGCAGGCTCCGGTGTGAACAAATACAGGGTGATGTTGTGGTAAGATCAAGTTCATGTGGCACAGCCACATTAGGAAATTGGAGAATGGAAGAGTTGTGTTATGCCCATTACGTGCTTTAGTTTGGTTGTTTTGCAGAGATTAGGCATTTAAGTTGGGTCGGTAGGGTATGCTTTTTTAAACAGGTTGGGTTTTAGTAATTTCCGGAAGTTTAGGTGGTCGTACGTCATTTTTAAGGCTTTTGGTAATGCATTCCACAGTTGTGTGCTTATGTAGGAAAAACTAGATGCATAAGCTGTTTTGTATTTAAGTCCTTTGCAGCTTGGGTAGTGCAGATTTAGATAAGATCGTGTTGATTCGGATGTATTTCTAATTGGTAAGTTGATCAAGTCTGTCATGTAACTCGGGGCTTCTCTGTAGATGATTTTGTGAACCAGGGTGCAGATTTTGAAGGCAATGCGTTCTTTGATTGGGAGCCAATGTAGTTTTTTGCAGAGGGGTTTTGCGCTTTCAAATCGCGTTTTACCAAATATAAGCTTAGCTATCGTATTTTGAGCAGTCTGAAGTTTCTTTAAGGTTTGTTCTTTACATCCCGCATAAATTCTATTGCAGTACTCTAAGTGGCTTAGTATCATTGATTGTATCAGGTTGCAAAATGTTTCCCTCGGGAAGAATTGCTTCACGCGTTTGAGTTTCCACATTGAGTGGAACATTTTCTTTGTTGTGGATGCCACTTGGCTCTCTAGTGTTAAGTTATGGTCCATTGTAACACCGAGGATTTTCAAGCTGTCTGAGATAGGAAGGGTGTGATCTGGGGTGCTGATACTTGTGGGGATGTCCGCACTGTGTTGGGATGAGAGGATGAGACAATGAGTTTTTTCTTTATTGAGTTTTAGTTGAAATGCATTTGCCCATGAATCCATGATGTCCAGGCTGAGCTTGATTTCAGTGGTGATTTCTGACAGTTTAGTTTTGTAAGGAATGTATATTTTGACATCGTCTGCATATATGAAAGGGTTAAGGCCATGGTTGGATAAGGACTTGGCAAGTGGGGTCATCATTAAGTTGAATAGGATCGGTGATAGCGGTGATCCTTGCGGTACTCCACAGTCTGCTTTCCACGGTGATGATATGTTTGAATTTGATTTTACTTGATATGTTCTTTTCCTTAGGAAGCCCTTTAATCCAGTTAAGTATGTTTCCACCATTCCCGAACTTATCTAGTAATCTTATTAACATATTATGGTTTACCATGTCGAATGCACTAGACATGTCGAATTGGAGGAGAAGGATGTTTTTGCCTGTTGCTATTTCCTGCTTCAATTTGGTTAGAAGAGTGAGTAATACTGTTTCCGTGCTGTGGAGGGGGCGAAAGCCTGACTGTGATTTGTGTAATATTGAGAATTTGTTTATGTAATCTGTAAGGTGTTTGGTTACCATGCTTTCCATCAGTTTGACCACCAACGGGATAGATGCTACTGGACGGTAGTTAGTGATTTCGTTTGTTTTTTTCTTGGTATCTTTGGTATTGGGGTGAGTAAGATATTGCCATTTTCCTTAGGGAAGAGGCCTTGCTGAAGCATGAAATTTAGGTGGGATGTGATGTCTGCTATGAAGCGGTCAGGGGCGGATTTCATTAGGTAGCTGGGACAGGTATCTAGTTTACAGTGAGTGTTGGAAAACCTACTAATCGCCTGGGTAACTGTTTTGATGGTAAGGAGGGCGAAGTTTAACCAGGTCCGATCTGCCAGGTATTCTCCAATGGTTGGGTCCAATTCATTAAGGAAGTTTTCAATGTCGGTGTTGTTCTGAGGTAGTGTGTTGCGTAGATTTACTTTCTTTAAAGGTCAACAGAACATCAAAGCTTCTTGGTGTCATTTTGGACACCACACTCTCCTTTAAACCTCAAGTAAATCATATTACGCAAGTTGTGTTTTTCAAACTTCATCAGTTATGTCAAATTTGTCATTTTTTTCATGCTCATCATTTTGCTACCTTGGTGTAGGCTATTATATTATTCCATTTTGACTATTGTAATGTTTTATATCTATCCATTACTGTTAAACTTCAATCAAAATTATAGATCTTGCAAAATACTGCAGCTAAATTGATATGGAGACATAAAGAGAAAAGGGACTTGATATACAGTCTTTCTGTGGTTTTTGCAACTACATTTAAAGCAGTTTACATGGTATATAGAGGTACTTATATGTACCTGGAGCATTAGAGGCTTAAGTGACTTGCCCAGAGCCATAACAAGGTGCTGTAGTGGGAACTGAACCCAGTTCCCCAGGATCAAAGGCTGCTGCACAAACCACTAGGCTACTCTTCCACTCCAGATGGTGCTTCTTCAGCTCTTATTTCCCTTCATTAGCTCCCATTCCAAGCTCATGTTTTGTTTAAATTGTCCTGTATAATATTCAAAATGTTTGATGCAGGGGTGTAGCCAGACCTCGTGGTGGGAGGGGGCCAGACCCTGAGGTGGGAGGGCACATTTTTGTCTGCTGCCCTGCTGCCGCCCCCCCCCCTGCCACCTCACTGCGCCCCCCCCTGCTGCCCAGCCTTTTAGTGAAAATGAGCATGCTCAGTTTCACTAAAAGAAGCGTGCCAGATGTGAGGGGAAGACAGAGCAGGGCAGGCAATGCGGCGGTGCCGGAGACCGGCGCTGGACAACACTTCAGCTGGCGTGGGTTGGGAACCCCCGCCAGAAAAACCAGGGGCCTAGAGGAAATTTTTTTTGGGGGCCTAGGCCCCCTAGCCCCACATAGCTATGCCACTGGTTTGATGGTTTTGTTCGTGCTTATATTCTTGATATATTTTTTTCATTTTCTACAGTTAACAGTTTTGTTAGAACTAGGGATCCATTTCCCTTGATTCTGCCTTCTTTCTTAGGAGTCAGATACAAGCGTTATCTTGAGGCTTCTCTCATTTATCAAACTCCTCATTTTTGGTCATCTCTTCCATTAGAACTATGCTCTTTCAGTTCTTATTACTCTTTTCATAAAAACTTGAAAACTTTTTTTGTTTAAAAAATTTTGGAGTTAATTTTGTTATAACCATTCTTTAATTGTTACCTGCTTTGAACCACTTTTTGTGGGAGTTAAGTGAGATACAAGAGCTGTATGATTGTATCACATTACATTTACTCTTTCTGCTTTTCTTTGTTACTTCAGGAGCAAGTACGTTTTTCACTCGCATGGAAAGAAAAGACTCCAGTCCAAGTTTTATATGAAAAACTGTAACTTTACTGAAAATGCTAGATACAGGACGTACACGGTGCAAGACGTCAGGAGTTCGAAACAGATCATCACACAGCGAAGACACCAGAGTCGACCGACGCTGAAGAAGACTCTTCAGCTGGCGGGGGTTGGGGATCCCCACCAGCAAACAAGGTACCTGGCGGCAGCAACAGGGGAGGGTTTTTGCGGTGGCAGCGGCAGCAGGGGGGGTCGGCGGCTAAACAGTACCTCCCCCACCTCAGTCTCTGGCCCCCCTCCCACCAAGGTCTGGCTACGCCCCTGCCCCAATATAATGGGGGATTACATAAACATTCCAAAGAAGTGCCTAAATAAACACCAACGTGAAATAAATTTAATATTACATAGTGCAGTGATGGCGAACCTATGGCACGCGTGCCAGAGCGGGCACGCAGAGCCCTCTCTGTTGGCATGCGCGCCGTTGCCTCACCCACCGAAGTTCGTTCCCTCCTCCCTTCGAGTTCCAGGCCCCCTCCTTCCGAATTTTAAAAGTCATCTATTTTACCTCGTCGGGGTTAGGGCGGCAGCATGCAGGCTCGGTGCTTAGTTCAGGTTTCCCTTCTCTCTCTCTCAGCTCTGGTCCCACCCTTGCGGAAAAAGGAAATGAGGGTGGGACCGGAGCTGAGAGAGAAAGAAGGGAAAACTGAACTAAGCACCAAGCCAAGCCTGCATGCTCTTTACCGCTGCTGCCACCCTAACCGCAACGAGGTAAGATAGATGGCTTTTAAAATTTGGAGGGAGGGGACCTGGAACTCGGAGGGAGGGAGGGGGGACCATGGAACTGGGAGGGAGGGAGGGGGGCCTGGAACTCGGAGGCAGGTGGGGGGGATGAGGGGGAGGGGTGACAGGGGGCAGAGAGAGGGGGGAATGCACCACCTGTTAAATTGCCCTGTTGGCACTTTACGATAAATAATTAGATTTTGGGTTGCTGTTTGGGCACTCAGTCTCTGTAAAGTTCGCCATTTTTTTTTGTTACCTTTGTACCCCATGCTTTCCCACTCATGGCAGGCTCAATGTGGCTTACATGGGGCAATGGAGGGTTAAGTGACTTGCCCAGAGTCACAAGGAGCTGCCTGTGCCTGGTGGGAATTGAACTCAGTTCCTCAGCTCCCCAGGACCAGAGTCCACCACCCTAACCACTAAGCCACTCCTCTCCTCATCACTGACAAAGTGAGAGTTCTAGGGTTATTAGATTCAGATCACAAGAACTACAAGGTCATAGATGCAAGAAGACTGAGGCCCCGATGCACAAAACCTAACAAGCCAGCAACATGGTTTTTACACTGGTTCTAGTCGGTTTAGCGAGCACAGAATTCAGCGAGACATGCACAAAAGGGTTCTGAAGCTCTTTTCCTGTCACGGTAGCAGCTAACGAAAATTGTATGCAAAGTTATTATAATGAGCTAATTACTATACAAATGTGCATGCAAAGCAATGCACACAAGTAGCCCCTACCTTTGCCATGGAAAATTTAACGGAAGGTCTGGAGCTGTCAGTCCTGACAGTTCTTCATTGTTGCAAGTAGGTGAAGGGTAGAAACAAGACAAGCCAGAGCAGGGAGATCACTGACCGCAACAGTGAAGTGTGGAACCAGTAGAACATGCTCACAGGTGGAACGGACCGACGGACTGCATCTGCATACTTGAGCTCTGGCACATTTTTTTCATCCAATGGACCTTTCTGTGACCAGCAACAGCATCTTCAACAAAATTTTAAAAGACTAGTTTTTCCACATGAGAATAGCACAGGGCTATGCAAATTCCGATCCTGTTTCTTCCCCCCTGGAGGCGGGAGCCACTCCCCCCCTCACCCGCAATGAGGAGCAGTGTTGCCAGGTGGGCGGTTTTCCGCGACCCGCCACAGGACATTTTTGCCTGTGGCGGGTTGTGGTTTTTTGGGCTTGTTTTGGGTCTTTTGGGCGGTTTTTTAAGTGGTTTTTTCGGCTGCGGGGGGGGGGGGGCGGGGTTACTGACGTTCTGGGCGGGGCCGATGATGGGGGAGGCGGGGCAGATGACGGGGAGGCGGGGTTGATGATGGCGGGGTGATGACGCGGGGGTGGGGGTGTCAGGGGCGGGGTTTGACTTTGGCCGGGTTTTGGGCTGGTTTGGGGCTGGTTTGGGTGGGGAAAAAATTTTCCACCTGGCAACCCTGATGAGGAGGCAGGGAAAACACCAGAGCCCCTACATGGGTCTGTCCATCAGCCCCTGCTCCAGCCCTGGAAGCACACCCCACAGCAATTTAGAAAAAAAAAAAGCTACACCAGCTTTCGTACACGCTGCTTCTTTGTGTGTATGAAAGCAGTATACAAGCGCTGCTCTGATCATGCTCAGAGCAGCCACGCTTAGCAATTGCCTGTTCTGCACAAGCTCAGCTTGCAGACTGGCTTCCCCCCTATTGAGCTGCTTGGTGCTTTTGGAAGCTTATTTGCATGCGATTCACTTTGGGAATCGCTCTGAATTTTCAAATCAGTAATTTTTACGGAGGTGCAAATAGAGAGTGATTCTTTACAGGGACCTTTGTGCATCTGGGTCTGAATCAGTTCCTGATTTGTTCTTCCAGTGTTGGATCTGCTGCCTGTGTGTCTGTTATCACTAGAAATCCACCTTAAGAGAGATGGGCTAGAGTCAGACCAGGATGTTGTCAGCAAGGGGGAGGGCGGGGTGAAGAGGTCTGAGCAAGTGATGTGAGCATGCTCTGCTGGTTTTTCTCTTGTAGCATCTGCAGGGCTGCAAAGAGTAGAAAAGTGTCAGGAATAAAGAAGACTAAAACTTTCTATTTTCCCAGGACTGGACTCAGGAATCAGCTCCTGCCTTATTAATCTTTCCAGAAACAGGGAACTCACAGACACGAATCCTCCCTGCAACTGCAGGATTCAGAGGGAAACCAGGAAGAAAATGTCTGCCCTGGTTTCTGATCAGGTACAAAATTCTTCTCTTTCCTTTTTTACACAGAGTACCAGCTGAAAAGGAAAACTTTCCCTTGTGTAGTGCTTCTAGCCTTCCCTTCTCTTTCCTTGTTGGTCTGTTTTAGAGTGAACCTTGGTAGAAGGCTTTATCCTCATAGAAGTGGATTTAAATATCCTGCCTGAAGAATTTGTGGAGGCTCATTTTCAAAGCACTTAGACTTACAAAGTTCCATAGCGACCTATGTGAATGTAAAAATACAATGAAAAACACATAAAAATGTGCATAAGTGAAAGTAAAAAGGTTATTGGCTAATATAATACATTTTGAGTAAAAGTACTGTAACTACTTTGAATGCAAGTATTGTTAACATTTTTATCACAATAATTTTATTGTTTTACAATTCAATCTACTTTGCATTTAGTAAAAATGTTGATCATGACTGTCACTCATGCGAATGCACTTGTGAGTCTTTAATCCACCACACTTAGAAAGGTGTTCAACAACTTCACTATCAGGAAGTGGATTGTTCAGGCTGATAAAAAGTTCTTTCAAATCAGGCCAGGCCGCAATATTACTGATGCCTTTTAACTAGGTCTGAAACACTTGACTTCCTTTATAGCAAAGGATGCTTTATCATCATCATTGTCGTTCTCATCTGGATTACTAGTAGTACTTATTCATCATTTGCATCTTCATCTTTGTCATCATTGCGATACTGTCCAGTTATAGAAAAGGCTTTCACAAAGTTGAAATCGTTGTCTGTTATTGTCCTAATTATTTTTCATCTGATGGCAAACTCTGTTTGTATATCTTCAAGAACTGATGCAAGAATGTCAAAGTCTTCAGTCTTAAGGCCAGACAAGCAGGTTAACAGTCCAGTGGGGGATGACCAGCAGTCTGTTGGGATAGAAACATGTGTCTGTTCACCAAGAACTGCAACCAGCTTCAGCCTAATCTCCGCTTCAAAGTGACCCAACTGGTCACTGTTCTGTTTGTTGAACTGGTTACTAGTCTCCAGCCAATCAGGCAACTCCTCTATTCTCATAGGCTGTATTCCCTGAACACCAAAATTTAAGACGAGAGGATCCACTGTGTGTGTGACGAGGTTTGTAATAGCAAAATCCTGTTTCAGGTTTGCTGTTTCATTTGGTTTACTGAGGAATCATCATTTAGGTCTCTCTACCACTTTTACTTTTTACTGGAAGCATCAGAAGTAACTAGGTAAAAGTAGAAAATTTTTCCTGTAGTTCTTTATAAGTAAAAGTAACAAAACTTTCACTTAAGTACAGTAACTAGTTACATTTACTTAGTTACTCTACAACACTGTTTAAAATAAGCCCCATAGTCTCCTGGGGTCCTGGCCCCAGGGATTTATGAGAATAGGAGGAGGGAAGGTGAGCTGCTGCTTTAATAAAAAGTAGGCTCAGGACTTGGGCCCATCATTGTGCATTTATGTGGTTATGAACAGTGTAATGTTCCTGGCCTCAAAATGTACTGTGGGGTTTCCTAACCTGCAGACAGGATGCTAAAACCCATATCCTTTAGGTTAAAGACTCCTGGCAAACATACTTCTCCATCATTTCAACCATTTGAATGTCTTCAGTCGGATCTTTCTGTCTGACCCAGAGGTCTGTGGCTTGCAGCAGCACCTTCTTTCCCTGATATTATTTTTGACATAAAGAGCTACTCCCCCCCCCCACCCCTTCTCCTATCTCTGCCTTTTTAAAACAGATTACAGCCTAGTAATAGAAACAGTACACACAGATGCAAACGGATTCCCTCTCCCTCCTTTTCCCAGGCCTGACCCCAGCACTTTTCACTTTCCTGCCTTTAGGCACCAACCCACCAGCCTCTTTCCCTCCCACCTCTTCGGCTGCCGCTGCTGCCTCCTCCTTCATCCACTTAACACAGGCCAAAGTCCCTGGTGCATTGTTGTCGATTCCTTACGATCCACCTTCCAACTGCTGAATTAGCCAGCTTCTGAAATTTGCACTCAGTCACTAGGAATCAGGCAGTCCAATCAAAATACTAGATAGTTAAGGGAACAGAGCTCTCTTTCCATTGTAATCTACTGGAAATTTGATCTCACTGAAGTCTATTACAGAATCATAATACTGAAACTTTGATTGAGGGGGGCCCTGTTTGCTGTTCCAGGCATTGGTCACTTTCAAGGATGTCACTGCTTATTTCTTGGAAGTGGAGTGGAACATTTTGGGAGAATGGCAGAAAGAGCTGTACAGGAAGGTCATCAAGGAGATTCATGACATCCTCATGTCACGAGGTAAATAAGCCCTTCTACATTATCTGTTGCACATTATGGAATTGGTGGTGGCAACGTTTCAGGTACCTAAAATTTTAGAACCTACTACTAGTACTAATCATTTCTATAATGCTACTAGACATATGCAGCGCTGTACACATTATATGCAGGTACTCTCTGTCCCTAGTGGGCTAACAATCTAAGCTGTTTCTGTACCTGAGGCAATGAAGGGTTAAGTGCCCAGGGTCACAAGGAGTTGCAAGGAACCTGGTTTCTGATGTCATCTGATGTGCAACAGCAGCCAGTGAATCACCTCACCGCTGCAGGTTCTGCTAAAGATGCTGCTCTGTGTTGAGAAATAAAAGTATATCTTAAACTAGAGGCTTCAAACAAGACTTGCTGGAGTCTGTCTCCTTTATCTATACAGCAAAAAAATTGGCATAGAATACCAGAGAGAGGATTTACCTCTCGGATTTCTTGATGAGAACTTCAACTTCTGAGTGAGGGCATGACATGTTAGCTGCACACTAGAGAATGATACAGGGACAAAATCTGTCCCTGTCCCCGCCCCTTCCCCATGGCTCTGTTCTCATCTTCAGAAGCCTCAAACACTTATGATTTTATATTTAAATCTTTTTATTAAAGAATAACTGTGCAACAGTTGTGTATAAATTACAAATATAAAACATTAATAACAATAAGCAGCTATAATAAACCCTCCCACCAACACCACCCTCTACTCTTCCAACCCCAACAATATCTGACCTCTACTACCCCAAGGGATCCTAATCCACCCTGTTAAAATGTCCAGGGGTACAAAATACAACCTGTTCTGTATACCCTAGAGGGGAGAAATATGCCCTATGAAGCTTGATTTTTTAATCTGTGGACGAATAAGAATCAACAATCTCAGGATTCAGTCTAGCTCTCCTGTTTTCTACAGCCCTTCCGGCAATAGAATTTGTCTTCTTAGAAGATGTGCTGGTAGCAGGATGTACAGGATCTGCCCTGTGCAAATTTTGTTAGCTGTGGCCAGCATGTTTGCTTGTTTTTCCAAAACATAAAAATATTGTCGTCTGCATCAATGAAACATAATTAACAGTCCAGTTCATTAACAGGCTTCAAAGTAGAAAGTGACACAGGGACAAAGTTTGTCCCCATCCTCACAGGCTCTGTCCCCATCCCCACCCCATCCCTGAGGTTACTGTGGGTCCCCGTGTCATTCTCTACTGCACACTAATCAGCTATACTGTACAATATGTAACCCCTTCAGATGGTAACCAGATGTCACAGAGATTATTAGCAGCTGCAGTGCCTCCACCAAGAAGGGCCTCAAAGAGAAGTGTCTGTACCAGCAAATCTCCAAGATTTAATCTTAATGAAGTGGCAAGCTGCAGCTGCCTGTTCTCTCCAAGTGTTGTTGAGCACATGTACTCGCTCATTCGCTGCTTCTTCAGAATAGGAAACAGATGGAACCTCCCTAGAGGCTCAATAAATATAGTATAACTGTTATTTTCCTACTTTTATTGACAGGTTATTCAATTGTTAATCCTGATGCTATATTCAAGATTGAAAAGGAAGATGAGAAATATTTCCCTCAACACTTTGAGTGGAATGGAAAGGAAAAACCAAATGACCCCACCAAGAGTAAGGAAATGTTTTGGATTTAAAGGGCACTGCATTTTCAGGTCATGGGAGATGGGTCGTTAACACCAGATATTTGCAGACTTAAAATCCGTATCCTAATTTATCAGATCTTTGGTGAATCCTTGTAAATGTGTTTTCTCATCACAGGCCTTCCGATTGTAACGTCTGTATTCTCACTGAGTGTTAAACAAGAGGAAGATCTCCCCTTCATGGATCATCCCGAATCAGAGACCTCTGAACAGACTCATCCTTCTGTAACAAGTAAGTAGTAAATTCCTCCTGCTTACTTTAACTAAGGCCAGCTGGAACCATTCAGGAATTTTGTGCTGGTAGGATAAAAGGCCAACATCCTCTCTCTTCCTCCCACTGTCTGCTTTGGATGGTGTAGGCTGCCGAATGAGATGGGTGTCCTGGGGTTGAGAAATTAGAATTTTTGGTGCATTTTGACTTAGCCATGGAGCTTTTGTATTGCACTTTGAGTGACTTTACATTAAAGTGTGTAGGTGGGAATCAACCCTAGCTTCAGCTTTTTTTTCTTTTTGTCACCATCACTGTGGAATTCCCTCCCAAAATTTATCAGGGTGGAAGAATCATTTACGCTGTTTCGTAAAACCTTGAAAACCTATTTTTTTGAAAAAAGCTTTTGAAATATAACTTTATCTAGCTAGAGAACCACTCAGGAAAGAAAATATCTCTATTAAATAGGGGATATATATTACCAAAGGAAATAGTATGACTGATGTGATGTGTATGATTGATATATTTAATTGTTTTTGGCCTCTTTGGTATGGACGTTTTTGTTAGTGCTGTCCTATCATAAAATGGATTTCTTAATTTTATTGTTTGTTATTTGTATACGTAATAAGTGACGGTATAGTAAATAAATAAACGATAATACGTGAAATGAAATGCATGCTTCTCCTTTCCCAGGCCATGTCCTCTCCTGACTTCTATTTGCTGACTGATCTTTACATCTGGCTGCTCCTGATAATAGCACTGGGATTGGTTCTCAGAGTGTCTGTAGACACCCAGAGCCAGATGCACAAAGGTCCCGTTAAGGATCCGTCTGCATTTCCAAATCGGTAAAAATTTATCAATTTAGAAACACAGAGGGATTCACAAAGAAAATCGCATGCAAATGAGCTGCTCGTTGCTTTTGCGACCCAGCTCATCTGCATTCAATATGGGGGAAGCAAGTCGGTGAGCTGAACATGCGGAGAACAGTCAATCGCTATGCGTGGCTGCTCTGCACATGCTACAGACGGCTCTCAGCAGTAGATTTACCCTTTTTTTTTTTTTTTTTTGGCAAACAAAAGCGTTTTGTTTTGTTTTGGATGGGCATACCTGTATTGTAGCTCCCTGCCTCCCGCTGCTGGGAAAAAGTAAGAAAAGCCTCTCTGCTGCTCTCCGCTTTTCTGTGAGGAATCAGCAGCATCAGGGCTTGGTTCCACCCCCAGCTGTTCCTGCTGCTTCCTTCTATTGGCTGGCTGACATCCTAGAACACCCATCTCCCTGAAGATGGACTCTCATTGGCTGGCTGCTGTCCCAACTCCTCCTCCTTGCAGGACTTCCCTGATGACATCACTTTAGAGCTGTGAACTGATTGGATCCGAACTTCCTGGTGTCCCCCTCCAGTAATGAGTGGGCAGGACATCCCAGGCTGATGCTGTCCAATTGGTTTAGCCCCTCTCTGTGGAGGGGGACACCAGGAAGTTCGGAACCAATCAATTAACAGCTCTAAAGTGATGTCATCAGGAAAGCCCTGCAGGGAGGAGGAGTTGGGACAGCAGCCAGCCAATGAGAGTCCATCTTCAGGATGAGCGTTCTAGGAGGTCAGCCGGCCAATAGAAGGAAGCAGCAGGAATGGGGGGTGGAACCAAGCCCGTGTCCCACAGACGCTGTTTCTTTGATGGACCCTTGTCTTCCTTGCATTTTTGGTAAGTCACCATTACTTTTATGCTTTTCATTTCGATACTGCCCGCCCTCCCCCCTCCCAATTTCTTGCCAGTAAAATGTTGAAAAAGAAACATATGGCACGGCTTTCATACACATAAAGAAGCTGCGTGTAAGTTGGTATACTTTTTTATTTTTGTGCTTCATTTTCCCTGCTTGTTTCTCCCCTTCTCCTGTTTGCGATAATGAAGAACCGGCAGGTCCACACCTCCCGTTAAAATTTCCACACTAAAGGTAGGCACTGCTTTTCTGCATGGGGTCAGAAACAGTAGTGTATCGCATTCACATTATAATAGTAATTTGCTCATTTGCATTCCGTTTTTGTTAGCTGCTACCGTGACAAGAAAAAGGCTTGGAGAACCCTTTTGTGCATGTCCCGGTTTACTACTTGCAAGTTAAACTGGCTAGAACCAGTTTAAAAACCGTGTTGCTAGCTCGTTAAGTTTAGTGCATCTAGCCCCCAGAGTTCTTTCTGCAGCATTCAGACCTGACCAAGCTATCCAGCAGACAAATTCCCAGCTTCCACTCTCCTGCAAACATATCTCTGGCTTTCTTTGTCCTAATGCTCCCAAGGGACTCTAAAATAATACAAAATTCACTATGACAAAAAGACTCATCCTAGGGGTTCATGGGACCTAACACTGGCACACAAGCATTGAATGGAAGTTACAGACATAGGGGATAAACTGGCAATACCTGTCTGATAGTTCAATGTGTCACTTCTACCCTGAATAGGAGGCTCCTCCTCTCACCGCTGTGGGGGCATTTTGTGCCATTGTAGTTGTTCTCCACCTTTCCAAGAATTCTTTGTCTTTGGTGCCCTTTAGTTGAGGCTGAGACTTCTTCCACTCTGTAACACAGAATCATAATCTGAATGTAAAGCTAAAGTTCAGAGACAGGCACAAGAATTGATGTTTAATTGATGTTTATTTACGGATGGAAGGTTACATATGTAAACATATGATAAAACACAATAAAACATTTAAAGTAAAAAAAAAAAAAAAGATAGCCAGTTGAGGGTGTCAGACAGAATCTGATTTACAGCAACTAGATAAACAGCCTGTGTCCAAGAAAAAAAACAGAAATTTTCATTACGTTTATACGGTAGCAGTATCCACAGCAGACCTGTTTTGTATTTTTTTTGAGGAAAGGAGTTGCCCACCACAGTATTAAAATGATCAGGGCAGGGGAGGAAGTGACGTCACCGACCTAGATGAACGTCTGAGAGACGAGCTCCGGTCGCCCCGCGGCAAAAACAGCAAAAATCGCACTCTAAAACGCGGTTCAAAAACAAGATAAAAGCTTTACTGAGCTCAGGAAGTAGCACGGCACCTGCCTATGCATTTAAATTCTACAGCAACGGATCTTTCTCGATTTGCCTTCGTGAGCGCTGAGTCGAAACCCAAATCCAAGATGGCGGACGCGCGCAGAACAAAAAACATAACGGAGGCAGAAAAGGCTCTAACACACGATACTTTGCTGGAACAGCACATTTCCGAGGAACTAACGGAAGGGGAGCAACTTAGTCTGCACCAGTGGCTACAAAATATTAGCTCCGATCTTAAAGCTCTGCGAACGGAAGTGGCTACGCTGGGAGCAAACTTACAAGGAGAAATCCGCGAACTGGGAACACGCTTGGAAGACACTGAGGTGCAGGTGGAGGCACAGGGGGAGGCCTTGGGAACATTAGAGCAACAGTTTGCAGGGCTGCAGAACGAACACCAACAATTATTAGACAAAGTAGAGGACCTGGAAAATCGGGGCCGTCGCAGCAACCTCAGATTTCGGGGCCTCCCTGAAACCCCCAACTACCAGAACTGTGAGCAAATAATACAGCAAATTGTACAAGACTTGTTCAAAGTAAATGGTGAAACGATAGAACTTGAAACAATACAGATTGAAAGAGCACACCGGGCATTAGGGGCTGTGCGTAATAACAGGCCAAAGGACATCATTGCCTGTTTCACTAGATATAAGCAAAAAGAACAAGTGCTGAAACTGGCGCGCCAGACACAGGACTTTAAATGGGATTTGTATACCATTGAAATATATCAGGATTTGGCGGCAGCAACACTGAGAAGGAGAGGGGAGCTGAAACCATTCACAAGACATCTTCGAGAGTTAAAGATTCAATATAGATGGAGACATCCCTTCGCTCTCGTGCTCTATAAAGAGGGGAAGCAACATCAAATCAAATCATTGGAGGAAGCTCAAGAACTGTTTCCGGAGACAGCAGTCCCAGGAGAGACAGCAGAAACGAGCACTGGAGTGAGATCTGCTCCCCGCCCTCCCCCGCCGAAGTGGCAGAGGGTGGGAAAGGGTCCGAGAAGATTACAGCGCCAACAATCGGCAACACGAATTACCTGAAGTAGCCTGGACAATATAATTGGTAAAAGCTTTGAATGTTAAGTAAAAGTTGTTAAAAGATTGGTTATGATAAGCCTCTGATGGGGCTCTAGACATGAAGAGATAATTTGAGAAATGTTGATGCTGCGGGGTGACTGAGACGGGATAGGGGGTACCTTCCTTCTAGACTAGGCATTCACCGGATACCAAGTGATGCCTAAAATTCAGAGGGGTGAGGCGGGGGGGAGGGAGGGAGGATTCAGAAAGAATGGAAGGGGAAGGAGAATAAGAGTGGTGTGGTGGGGGATACAGATGGGTCATAGAAGAAGGATTTATATGATTGAAGGACTAATGGCATACTTACTAAATGTTGAGATAAATGGGAGACATTAAATGTTTGTTGTTAAACGTCAGGGGATTGAATGTACCTAGGAAACGACAATTGATGTTTCGGGAATTGCAAAGACAAGGGGTGGACATAGGGCTGATTCAGGAGACTCATTTAAAACCCAGGTATGAACGCCTATGCAAACATAAAGCATATCCCCAAATTTACTTTGCCTCTAGTTTAGATGACACAAAAAGTAAGGGGGTTCTTATAGCTTTTAGCAAGGGGAAATCATGGGATATAAAGAAAATTGTAAAAGACAAAGGTGGGCGATACCTATTGATTATTTTTACACTGATGGGTAGAACATACACGTTAGTAAATATATACAGCCCAAATACAAGGCAAGGGGACTTCATTAAAGAAATAGACCAACTACTGACCAGACATATAGAAGGTTCACTACTACTGGGGGGTGATTTTAATCTAACATTAAATCCACGTGTGGATAACACCATACGTCGAATAAATTATGCAAAAAGTGACAGAAGACAACTTCATGAGTTTGTTACTCGTTGGCAGCTACAAGATTACTGGCGTAGAGATAATCCCACTCAGAGGGCCTACACATATTTCTCTATGGTCCATCAATCGGCATCTAGAATAGATATGTGGCTGGGAGACACCTCATTAATGGGAGCAATTGGGAAACATATAATCTTGCCGAGGACCTGGTCGGACCATTCCCCGGTGCTTTTGCAGCTTCGGGGCGTGGGGCCACAGGGTGGACGGAGGCAGTGGCGCCTGGATAATGCACTGCTGTTAGATACAGAGAATATAGCTCAGATAGAACAATACATCAAAGAATACATACAGTTTAATGAAAATGAAGAAGTGTCCCCAACAGTGGTATGGGAAGGATTCAAGGCAGTTCTTAGGGGCCATTTGATAGCCTTACGCTCTAGGAGATGGAAAGAGAGATGCGCGAAGGATAACGACTTGCGCCAGCAATTAATGCAAGTAGAAAAACAGCTGCAGGAGGGGACAGCTCAGAATCCGCTACGCTTAAGGGGACAGGCATACGAGCTGCGCACACAAATACATGAGCTTGAGCTAGCGGATATATCAGAAAAATTACAACGTGTGCGTCAAACGCATTTTGAATTTGGTAATAAAGCCAGCCGGCTATTGGCTCATAAACTAACACAACAAACTAATAGGAACTCGATAGGGGGAATTAGAGAAGGTGGAGGAGAGGTGCATTCAGAGCCTGAGTTTTTAGAAATGGCATTCAGAAGATACTATCAGCAATTATATAGTGCAGAAGGGGAAGAGGGAGATGAGGAAATAAAGACATATTTGACAGATATAGACCTCCCGAGGCTTCCAGAACACACTATGCAGACTTTGGGAAAACCTATCACATTAGAGGAAGTGGAACAAACGATTCGTGCGTTGTCCCCAAATAAAGCTCCAGGACCAGATGGGTTCACCCCTCAATTTTATAAAATATATATGAAACTGCTAGCCCCAATGTTATTGCGAGTATTCAACTCGTTAGAAGAGACCACAAGCTTACCACACACCTGGAACATGGCCACAATAACGGTTATACATAAACCAGGCAAAGATCCCCAATTATGCAGCTCATACAGACCGATCTCACTGTTGGGGGTGGACTATAAGATATTTACGAAGATTATGGCTACACGACTCCAGAAATACCTTCCACAACTTATACATGAAGACCAGTCAGGCTTTGTCCACTCACGGCAGACATTTGACAACATTAGGAGAATATTGCAGGTAGTACAAGGGGCCCATATACTTAAATCACCACTCTGTATATTATCCTTAGACGCAGAAAAGGCTTTCGATAGAGTCGGTTGGCCTTTTTTATTTGCAGTACTGGAAAAGATGGGAATTAAAGGGAGGTTTGTGGAATGGCTCCATCTCATTTACCGAAGCCCATTGGCGGCAGTGCGTATCAATGGAACATTAACAAGCCCATTTCTCCTACACAGAGGTACCAGGCAGGGCTGCGCGCTGTCGCCCTTACTGTTTGCACTGGTGATGGAGCCACTGGCTGCCAAGATTCGAGCGAATCAAGAGATAAAGGGCCTTAGAGGAGGGGGCATTGAAACTAAGATACTTCTTTTCGCAGACGACATTCTCCTTGTCCTAAAAGACCCTCAAAAGGCTCTCCCGGTGATAGGAGAAGAGATACAAAAGTATGGGGCACTATCGGGCTTCAAGATTAATTTTGATAAGTCTGAGGCACTGGACGTGAACATACCTAATTCAACCTTAGCTTTATTGAAAAGGCAATTTCCCTATAAATGGGCTTCTAAATATATCAGATACCTGGGGATAAATATCACACGCCGAATAGAGGACTTATTTGAGAATAATTTCCCGGGTAAGGTACGGGACTTATTCCGGGAACTGGACAGATGGGAAGGCTTGACACTGTCATGGGTGGGCAGGATTAATGCTGTAAAGATGATTATACTTCCGAAACTGCTATATTTGTTTATGGCTTTACCCATAGACATACCTGATGCCTTCTTTCGAGGATTACAGGGCAAGGTCTTCTCCTTCATCTGGAGGAGAAGACCACCTAGGGTTAATCGAGCTACAATGTACCAACCACGAGATAGAGGAGGTATGGGGGTCCCATCCTTTTATGACTACTATTGTGCGGCACACATTAGGCTTTTAGCAACTTGGTCCCAGAACACAGATAAGTTGTGGGTGGGTATTGAGCAACACTGGTTGAAACCATACCCACTAAGAGCGATCCCATGGCTGCCCAAACAAACGCTTCAAGCATTGAGTCGGAAGAGTCCCTATCTTTTAAGATGGCCTCTAGAAAAATGGATTAAGATAAGGGGGAAATTTTTTCCGGAACGTATATATTTCCAACATACATACCTTAGATTTGCCCCTCAATTTGGATCTGAAGAATTTAGCCAGATATATAAAGAGTGGGAGGGAATGGGGTTATATGAACTGGGACAAATGTGTAAAGAAGATAGGATCTATACATATCAGGAAGTATGCCAAGAATATGGGCTTTCCCCGCTTCAGGCCTTCCACTATGTTAGGGTGCAAAATTTCATTAAACACAAAGCGGGAGAGGAACTTGAATTAACTGAAACGCAATTAGAGAGAGGAATAACAGGAGGAGGAGGGCGAGGGAGTATTACTAGAATATACAAAGCCCTATTGTCACGAGAGTACCCAGTGGAATACTATACACAAAAATGGGACCTAGCCATGGGAACAGTTCATAACCCTACACAATGGGCAAGGGTTTTTAAATCTCTATTGCGGGTATCAGTGTCCAGCGCTATGGTAGAAAATGGACACAAGATTCTATATAGCTGGTATTACACCCCTAGCCGCTTGGCTAAAATGCTCAGATTAAGCTCAGCAGAATGCTGGAGAGACTGTGGGGAAGAGGGAAATATGTATCATATTTGGTGGTCCTGTGTACACGCACAAAGATACTGGGCAAGCATAATAGATTTTATTTGCTCAGTGACAGCTTTACATTATGAAATGAAAATGGAATATTGCCTATTACACTTTAAACCACCTAATATACCATGGCATATACATCAATTTGCCAGCCAGATGTTTGTAGCAGGTAAACTAGTGCTTGCAGCAGCCTGGAAAAATCCGGGACTGCCGGACATCTCGATGGTACTGAGAAAATTGGAGTACATTCAACTGATGTCCAAGCTTACAGCTTTAAATAAAGGACGTTTGACTCAACATCAAAAGATATGGGAGCCTTATGTAAACTGGATGGCTACCACTGTAAAACCCTGAAGCCACATATTCTGAAGAAGGGGATAACGGGGGAGGTGGGAGGGAGGGGGTTAAGGGGATTATGACAGAAGTCACATTATTGAGTTTGGTTAGAATTTAGCAATGTTGATGAGTTGATCAGTTAATGCAATTTGAAGAAGTGTATTGTTTGAAATGTGGCATGTAAAACCTTGAAAATGCAAATAAAAAAATATTCAAAAAAAAAAAAAAAATGATCAGGGCATTGCTAAAATATATTTCTGATGACAATCAGTACAGCAGCACCCTTCTACTCTTAGTTCTGTTCTGCAGGCAGTGCCTATGAGAAAAGCACAATTCTGAGCACTTATACATAGGTTCTTTGGTGACTTGTTATAAAGATATTGTACTACCTTTTTCCAATAACAGGCTTCTACAATGTCAAGCCCGACATTTTAATCAGATTTGAGCAAGAGGGATTCAGGACTGAACCTCAGAAATCTGAGGAAACAGGAAATCTGACCACCACAGGCACATGTGAGGAGCAGCATGAAGCAGGTGATGTAGCTTGGATTAAAGTTAGAAATGAGACGGATACAAACTTTTCTTACAAGAGACATATCTCCTCTGGATGAGGCACAAGGAGAATGAGGAGTTATAATCACAGCTTTGCTTTGTGGATAATGAGTTTCTTTGTTATATTTCCCTTGTTTCTATTTTTCTCCTTTCACTTCCAGGTCTGCCTTTTTTGCCTTTCATTTCTTCGCTTTTTCTTATTCTCCCTCTCCATTACCCCATGTATCTCTGTCTCTTCCCTTCTTCTTTCAGCACCTAATATCTCTCATCTTTTATCAGTGTTTATAATTTTCCATGTATTTCTCACTAATTCAGTACATAGATCTCTAACAGCCCGATGATCAAACCCCGGCGCTATTTTAGATAGCGCTCTGGAAATACCGCTATTCCAACGCTGTAGTAGCACGGTGTAGCGCTCTCGTCATGATCAGAAGTTAATATATGCAGATATGAGCTGCGGTGTAGCGGCGCTAACCCCCTGTAGACAGCGTAGTTAAATTAAGATAAGCAGCCGGGACGCATGCTCACTACTACTACTACTACTTGACATTTCTAAAGCGCTACTAGGGTTACGCAGCGCTGTACAATTTAACATAGAAGGAGGGTCCCTGCTCAAAGGAGCTTACAATCTAAAGGACAAATGTACAGTCAGTCAAATAGGGGCAGTCTAGATTTCCTGAAAGGTATAAAGGTTAGGTTCCGAAAGCAACATTGAAGAGGTGGGCTTTGAGCAAGGATTTGAAGATGGGTAGGGAGGGGGCTTGGCGTAAGGGCTCACTAATCAGACGCGCTAGGCCACGAACAGCACACATGTGCGTAGGACTGCTTATCTTTGTGTCGTAAAGTGCGTCCTGTCGTAAAGCGGGTTCAATACGTGGTGCCATAAAACATTGCTCAGTCAGAATCAACCACCCCAACCTACAAGATCACCTAAACCTAATCTTATTTTACAGACCCCCCGGGCAATTGGCAAGACTCACAAACGCACTTTCTGGATTTCATATCGAATACCTGTGTTTCCACCCAGAACCTTCTCATAGTAGGGAGACATCAACCTTCACCTTGAAGATACTAACTCAAGCAACGTACGCAAATGCAAAGACTTCCTCCAACTATGGGAGCTCCATTGGCCAAACACACAACCCACCCATAACAAAGGACGTACACTAGACATTATCACCCACAAATTCTCATCAGAACCAAATCTCACACTATTAGACACAAAATGGACAGCCAGGCCATGGTCCAATCACTACAGTGTAAACTTCTCCCTCCACTGGAGAACAAAATGGACAGAACAAAAACAGCAAACCTATACTACAAGAGGCAAAATAGACCCACTAATATTCTGGCAACAACTGTACACTGATGAATGGACAACACCTACAGACTCACCCCAATTTCTTCAAGAATGGGATAACAGATGCAAAACAATACTAGACAATATAGCGCCACTTCAAACCAGAACCTCACATAGAAAAAACTCAATACCATGGTTCAATGAAGAATTGGAAGAACTAAAAACACAGGTAAGAAGACTAGAAAGAGCATGGAACAAGAAAAAAGACGAAAACACACACAAAGGCTGGAAACAACTACAAAGAAAATACAAATATAATATCAGACAAACTAAAAGGACGTATTACAAAACTAAAATAGGACCAAACTACAAGGACACACACAAACTCTTCTCACTCGTAAACAATCTCCTAAATACTACTACGGCTACCTCCAACAACACAGATACCCCATCAGCAACCAATCTTGCAAGTTATTTCAAGGAAAAAATTATGATTATGGTGGAGAATCATGATACCTATCAATATAACGGACTACACAAACATACTTGAATGTCTAGACCCAAAACCTGGAGGAGAATACCCAGCAGATCGATCATGGACCAACTTTGATACACTCTCATCAAATGAAATCTCACATTGGCTCGGAAAATACGCCAAATCGCAATGCAAACTAGACATCTGCCCTAATAGTCTAATAAGAGCCGCACCCAAACAATTCAAAACAGACCTCACGAACCACGTAAATTACAGGCTTCAAAATGGGTTCTTTCCCATGGATAAAGAAAATAAGATGATACCTTTTTTATTGGACATAACTTAATACATTTCTTGATTAGCTTTCGAAGGTTGCCCTTCGTTAGATCGGAAATAAGCAAATGTGCTAGCTGACGGTGTATATAAGTGAAAACATTCAAGCATTACTATGACAGTCTGACAGGGTGGGAGGATGGGGGTGGGTAGGAGGTATGCATGGGGACATCAAAGCATATCATTGATATTCTAACAGGATAGGTGTGGATAGGTGAGGGGAGGGTGATCAACAGAGAAATACAGCTTTATGGTTTATAATGGGCTAGGAACCCCAGATCCTTGTTAAGTCCTTTCTGTTGGGTGTTAAAATATTCAATCATTCTGACTTCATTGTATGGTTTTAAAGTTACCTTTCAGGATTCTCACTGTGAAGTCACTGGTACAGTGTCCTGGTCCTGTAAAATGCTGACCAACAGGGGTGGGAGCCCTACTGGCACCAGTATTGTTCATGTGATGTCTATGTAAATTGAATCTTGTCTTAAGCATCTGGCCTGTTTCTCCAATATAGCATCCTTTGTTACATTTTTTACACTGAATGATATATACCACATTGGAAGATGAGCAAGTGAAAGATTCCTTTATGTTGAATAGCTTTCCTTTGTGGATGACTGTGGGGTCCTGTGAAATGTTTTGGCATAGTTTGCAACTGGATAAATTACAGGGAAGTGTGCCCTTCTGTTCCTTTTCAGTCTGTGATGGAAGTTTACTTCTGATTAGCTTGTGTTTTAAGTTGGGTGGTTGTCGGAAGGCCAGTACTGGTGGGGATGGGAATATCTCTTTCAGTAATTCATCCTCCTGGAGTATAGGTTGTAGATCTCTTATGATTTTCCTCAGTTTTTCCAGCTCTGGATTGTATGTCACTACCAGGGGAATTCTGTCTGTGGCTTTTTTTCTCCTTGTACTGTAGCAGATTCTCCCTGGGTGTTTTGAGGGAGGAGGCAATATTCTTGGAGATTATTTTGGGGTTGTAGCCTTTCTGTTTGAAGGATGCAGTCAGGGTTTCAAGGTGTCTGTCTCTGTCCTCTGGGTCCGAGCAGATACGGTGGTATCTTGTGGCTTGGCTGTAAATAATGGAACTTTTTGTATGTGAAGGATGGAAGCTGGAGTTGTGGAGGTAGCTGCATCTGTCTGTGGGTTTCTTGTATATAGATGTTTGTATACAGCCATCACTGATTGAGACCGTGGTGTCCAAAATATTGACTTTTTCTGGGGAGCAGTCAATTTTGAATCTGATTGTAGGATGGTATGTATTGAAGGAAGAATAAAATTGTTTCAGAGTTTCTTCACCCTCCGTCCAAATCATAAAAATGTCATCGATGTACCGGTAGTATTTTAGAGGTTTGGTCTGGTGTGTATTCAGAAATGTCTCTTCCAGCTCAGCCATAAAAAGATTGGTATATTGGGGTGCTGTCCTGGTGCCCATCGCAGTGCCCATTATTTGTAGATAGATATCATTGTTAAAGCGGAAGTAGTTGTGAGTTATAATGAATTTCATTAATTTTTTTAATAGTTTCTGGTGAGTATTGATGGTCCAGTGTGGATTTTTTTTTAGGAGTCTTCCACATGCAGCTATGCCATCCGCATGTGGAATGTTGCTGTATAGTTATTCTACATCCATCGTGACCAGAAGGGTGTTAGGTGGTAGTTGTATAAGTACTGCGCGGTAACCGATTGCGCCACAGGAGCCCTGACTGTTAGGTGGTAGTTGCTTGATATTTTTCAATTTATTCAGAAAGTCTGTGGTGTCTTGTATGAAGCTGTTAGTTTTGTGTACAAGAGGTTGATGATATTTGCCGCCCAGCGCTAGTCGTCTTACCGCGCTCCTCTGTGGGCGCCATCTTGGCCGCGCCATGCTGCGGCGTGTATGTAAAGTCTTTGAGGGATTTTCGGACCGCTGCTGATTCTTTCCCGGACATCTCTGCCTTCTCCCGATCTTCCGAAAATCAATAATGTGATCCGCACACTTCAGCGCCGCAGCAGGGGGTTATATTTGATGAGTCTTCTAGTATGGCATGCAGAGCAGTTCTGTCACGCTGCCATTACTCTGCATGACGTCACCGCTCTCCGTAATCCACTGGATTCTAAAAACTGTGTTCTCTGTTTTAAAAGCATTTCCATTCATTTACTTACCACAGAAGTTAAACTACTGGCCTGAAGTTCCCAACTTGAGTGGGACCACATCTGCTCTTTTTCAGTCCTCTGGGACCACTCCCGACTCTAGAAAAACATTGAAAAAGGTCAGCCAGTGTAGCTGCTAGAACTTAGCCTCAGAGGCATGCCATCCAGCCCCATCGCTTTGTCCACATTTAGTTTAGCCAGCTCCTCACAAACACAGTTCTCTGAAAAATCATTCAGGGACTACCACCCCTCCATTCCTATTTGTGTTTGTCTTCTGCAGTTCTGCTCCCGGCCCTTCAGCTGTGAACACAGAACAGAAATATTTGTTAAGTAATTCTGCCTTATCTTTGTCAGCTTCTACATATCCCACCCCCCCCCTAACTTGTGAGTCTCACAATGCCAGTTTTGCACTTTCTCCTATCACTAAGTCTTGTTCTCCCCCCCCCCCCCCCCCCCCCCCCCCATTTTACCACATTGGCTATTTTTTCTTCCATTTGCTTCTTTGCTTTCCTGACTACTCTACCAGTTTTGCCACCTGTCTTCCTCTTTCTGCAATCTCTTGTAGTTTATAAAGACTAACCTCTTTTTCCTTACCTTTTCAGCTACTACTTTTGAGAACCAAAGCTGCCTCCTTTTTACTCTTATTTACTTTCCTTACAGTGGGATCAGTAGGAAAAATGAGGAAGGATGTCCAAACTGACATAACCAGAAGGGAAGGAGACAGAAGATGGGAGTGAGGCAGAATGTTATCTTAGGTTATAGATTACTTATCACCCACCAACTTCTTCAATTTGAGATTCAAGGCGAGGTTCAATAAATGTAAAGAAGACACTGATGCAAAACATCAGGAATTACATAAAATGAATATAAAAATTGAGAATTAACCAAAAAAGCATCATCCTACTAAACATGCCAAAACTTTATGAAAAGAATAATAACACTTCACTCAACGCAAACCTGCAGGAAGATTATTCCATAAATGAACTGCTAAAAATAAAAAAGAATGAGAAAATAAATCCTTGAATCTCATACGTTTAACTCAATCTGCAGCCCCTCACTACTTCTCTACCCTCATCTCCCCTTACGCTCCTACCCGTAACCTCCGCTCACAGGACAAATCCTTCCTCTCAGTACCCTTCTCCACCACCACCAACTCCAGACTCCGCCCTTTCTGCCTCGCCTCACCCTATGCGTGGAATAAACTCCCTGAGCCCATACGCCAAGCCCCCTCCCTACCCATCTTCAAATCCTTGCTCAAAGCCCACCTCTTTCGATGTCGCTTTCGGCACCTAACCATTGTACCTCTATCCAGGAAATCTAGACTGCCTCAATCTTGATTGACTGCACTTTTTGTCCTTTAGATTGTAAGCTCCTTTGAGCAGGGACTGTCCTTCTTTGTTAATTGTACAGTGCTGCGCAACCTGGTAGCACTTTAGAAATGTTAAATAGTAGTAGTAGTAACTGTAGGGAATGCTAAAACTAACCGATTACAGCGCCTAGTATGTGAATTTGAATTTAATATTTTTACCAATTGAATTAGACCCTCCAGACAAGTACCTTCTAAAATCTTAAAAACTAGACAGCGCACCTTAAAAAAGTATCTGAGGTTGTACTGGTAACCAATGTAACTCATTTAATAGAGGAGACACATGGTCACTGCGAGACTTACAATAAATCAGTCTAGCAGCAGAATGCTGAATTCATTGGATTTTGCGAGTCAGCTTAGAAGCTATTCCCGAGTACGAAGAATTGGCATAGACAAGTAGGGCTAAGATTGAAAGTTGCACAATAATTCTAAAATGATCCAAGAAGTAAGAATGCAGTAGACGCGGCTGTTTTAGCTTAAAGTAGGCTCTTCGAACCAAATTATTAATCTAGGGTTCCATAGTTAATGAAGAGTCTAAAAGCATCCCCCAAAACTTAGAAACTCTTTCAACTTTTAATTGAATCTCATCACTAGTTGGAATGAACTGCGGGATGTTTGGCAAATTAAAGGTAAACCATAGGATTCTAGTCTTATCTGTGTTGAATTTAAGTTGTATTTATCTGTATTTAATTTAAGTCGTACAGATATAGACCAATCTCTAATCCTTCTAATGCAATATTCTATGATAGAAGGAATGGAACTTACATCATTACTGATAGGGACCAACACAAAAATATCACCAGCATATGACAGCATACGCTTAGAAAAACTTGTCTAATCAAGCTGATGAATAAGTTATATAAGAGGGGGGAAAGGGGAGAACCCTGAGGTACCCACGGGAGGGGGGGGGTGGAACCCGTGAAGATGAAAAAGTACTGTCTTTTACTACCAAGTACTGTCATGTCCCAACATGATGACAGCAGGATAGATGGATGCAAAGTGGCTCCTTCCCCTCAATGAAAGCAAGGGACAGAAGCAGGAGAGGAAAAGAAGGATGGCCACTACTATCCATATTAGGGGAGAGAAAGGTTGAGTAACTCCCTCTTTAGTAATAGCAGGGGGAAGGGAGACAGGAAGACCCTAATTGTTGAAGAGAGCTGGGATTTTTGAACAAAGGGTATATTCTGCAGCAGTTTTCATTGTCTTAATATCGGAGGAAGCTATTTTTTGTTGACGTTCATGGTTCACTTTCAGAAACACAGAGGGTCCTTACTCCTTCCACCAGGATACTTACATTTTCAGAGCTCATAAAGTTCTCACTAATTTAGTCAAGTTTTGCTTTTCTTAGAGCTTAAGCTATCCTATAAAACTGAATATTCAGATTTGATTCAATTTAGCCCTGAATACATTACTCGTAGTCGGCTGAAGAGTGATTTAAATTTGAATACAGATAATCCGGGGCTCTACTGTTCTCAATCATACAAAAATAAACATTTGATCTCTAATCTCATTTTGCTGCTTTTATTATTTTTTATGTTAAAACTCATTGCTCATTATTCGTATTTGGCTGAATAATTTATTTATTTGTTACATTTGTATCCCACATTTTCACACCTATTTGCAGGCTCAATGTGGCTTACATAGTACCGTAAAGGCGATCGCCAAGTCCGGTATGGAAACAAATACAATTTGATGTTAGACCGGGTAGGTTGGTATATTCAGGTACATAGGGGTTGAGGGTAGGAAGGAATATATAGTGTCCAGTACAGTCAAAGGTTTTGCTAATTTTCATTATTCATATTTGGCCGATTAGTAAAATATGCTATCAGTACAGCTGTAGTTATTTTTCTATTTTTCGTACAGGCAGCCAGAGTTACACTGCTGAGCCCACAGTTGAGTTCCTGAAAATGGAAGAGGTTCCTGACAGTGATTTGCTGGATGGAGGAGAGGAGAATACAGATACCAAGAGAGGTGAGCCAAGAACTCCTTTATAATAAAATCCTTGCTATGTGCCATGGATTATTTCTACCATTCACATACATGGTGAATATTATTAGTGATTTACAGGTATATTTTTATTTCTTAGAAAGTAGAATTCAGTTTTCTTAAACTACCAGGCGTGAGGTTTAGAGTCCAGGTCCTGAATGAATCCCAGTCTCCAGGAGTTTTTAGTTAGTGAATATAATCAAAGTTAAGGGAATCACTGCAAAGACTGGAGGTGAGAATGAGGTGTACAGAGCTAGAAGAACTATCCTGATCTCATGTGTCATGTGATAAAAGCTACTTGCACCTGTCTACAATCAAGACTTCCTTGTCATCAGAAGCAGATGAATCCATTAACTGATGGGTTGTATCCGCCTACCAGCAGGTGGAGCTAGAGAACACTGAAGAACCACAGTGACCGGCTAACCCCAACTGCCTTCAGTATTTCTCTATCTCCCAGCAGGTGTGGACGTAGCTTGATCAGCTCCTGGATTACTGCCTGGGGTGGCTCCTGTTCTTTGCCAGTTGAGCAGGGGTGTTGTAGCTGGTGGTGCCCAAGTTAAAGGCATATAGGTTCGCCCTTTCCCTGCCTTACCCATTCCCCCCGCCTCCCGGAGTCCCTCTGTTGCTGCTTGCCTCCAACTTTCCTCACAACGTTTAAAAAAAAAAAAAAGCGCGCTTTTACTGCGTGGCTGTCCTGAGGCTTTTTCCAGAGATTCTGGTTTAGTGTAGCTTGACTGGAGCTTGTTGACTCGGTCTTCTGAGGTGAGAGTGGTGCCCAGCTCCTCCGGGGAGGTCCCGCGGACGCCGTTCCAAATAGGGTAAGTTTTGGCGAAGCCACCATTTTATTGCTGTTTTTCTCTCCTGTCGGGTGATGGCTGCTGAGGGAGTTAAGCGCTGTTCCCGTTGTGGTAAGCGCAGATCAGCAACAGGGCTATGTAAAACATACTCCTTAGACGCTTGCGCTAGTACGAGCATGGCGAGCGATGTCTCTTCCCACTCAATGGAGCTGGCAGCGGGCGCCATTTTGGAAGCGCCGCACGCTTCGACCCTCGCGCTGGCGGAGGAGTCTGAGGGCAGGGGGACGCCTCGTTTAGAGGCTACCAGAGGAGCTCCAACATCCGTTTCTCCTAATTCGGAGGCGGAGGGTCAAGGTGAGTTTTTCTCCCCTGAATTTGTGCTGTTAATGCATAAAGCTTTCATGCTGAAAAGAGCTCTGCCGCCTGTTCTGAGGCGATTGTTCGCTGTGAGGAAAGTTCATGTTATTATAGCTTTATGGTTCACTCTGCTTTGGAAATCTTAAATACTGAAGGCAGTTGGGGCTAGCCGTCCAAGGGTCACTGTGTTTCTTCAGTGTTCTCTATCTCCACCTGCTGGTAGGCGGATACAATCCATCAGTTAATGGATTCATCTGCAGTGACTAAAGGAAAGAAAATTACCAAGGTAAGAACCTAATTTTCCCGTTTTCCTGTTATGTGACATATGGAAGTATAGCCAAGCAAATGTCTTTAAAAGACTCCTGTGGGGGATATTGGTCTATACATGATTTATTCAATAGCTGTATAATTTATATACATACTTTCATTTTTATCTCATAGATGATGGCTTTGGGAACAAGAGTAAGAGAATGAGAGTGTGCGATGGGCAGCAGAGGGAGGAATGGAAATACAAAGTCAGCCCAGATCCTTCAGTTGATTGTCTGGAAAGTATTAGTAGAGTAATACCACATAGCATAAAAGAAAATGCCCTAAAAGGAGAGAAACCCAATGTATGTATTGAACAAGAGAGCAATTCCACCCACTGTGCAAATCTCAAGCAAAATCAGAGACTTAATGAAGAGACACTTCTTCAGAGCACTGTATTCAAGGAAAGGTTCATTGGGAAGTCAAACCTGGCAGAGCAAAATAAACTTCACAGACATTGTATTGAATATGGAAAATATTTTACATATTCTGTACATGATAAAAACTTTAGTCAAGTATTTGATCTGAGAAGACATGAATTAATCAACACTGGAAAGAAACAAGTAGATGAAATGAACCTCAAGGGAGTGAAGCTATTTCAATGTTCAGTATGCGATAGAAATTTCACTCGAAATAATAACCTCAGAACACATGAAAGAATCCATACAGGAGAAAAACCTTTTAAATGTTCTCAATGTGATAAATGTTTTGCTGCAAAACGTCATCTCAGACACCATGAAACAGTCCACAGTGGTGAGAAACCTTTTAAATGTTCTGAATGTGATAAGTGTTTCCGTTTCAAATCTGATCTAAGAAAGCATGAAAGAATTCACACAGGAGAGAAACCATTTAAATGTTCTGAATGTGATAAGTGTTTCCGTTTAAAATCTGATCTAAGAAATCATGAAAGAATTCACACAGGAGAGAAACCATATAAATGTTCTAAATGTGATAAAAGGTTCAATCGAAAAAATAACCTCAGAATTCATGAAAGAATTCACACTGGAGACAAACCGTGTAAGTGCTCTAAATGTGATTAAAGCTTTTGTCTCAAGAATAATCGTAGAATTCATGAAGGAATCCACACTGGAGACAAACCATATAAATGTTCTGAATGTGATAAAAGCTTCACTCAAAACTATAAACTCAAAATTCATGAAAGAATCCATACTGGAGAAAAACCATTTAAATGTTCTAAATGTCATAAATGTTCCCCTTTAAAATCTGTTCTAAGTATTCATGAAAGAGTCCATGTTGAAGAGCAACCATATAAATGTTCTAAATGTGATAAAAGCTTCACTCAGAAACATAACCTTGGAATTCATGAAAAAGGCCATACTGGAGAAAAACGTTTGAAATGTTCTGAATGTGATAAAAGCTTTACTTAAAAAGGTGATCTCAGACATCATGAAAGTCTCCATACTGGAGAGAAGCCATATAAATGTATTGAATGTGAGAAAAGCGTCACTCAAAAATACAATTTCAGAATTCACAAAAGAATCCACACTGGAGATAAAACATACAAATGTTTTGAATGTGAAAGAAGTTTCACTCAAAAATATAAACTCAGAATTCATGAAAGAATTCACACTGGAGAAAAACCATTTAAATGTTCACAATGTGATAAAAGCTTCACTCAAAGAAATGGTCTCAGAATTCATGAAAGAATCCATACTGGAGAGAAACCATTTAAATGTTTTGAATGCAATAAAAGCTTTGCTCGGAAAAATGATCTCAGAATTCACGAAAGAATCCACACTGGAGAGAAACCATATAAATGTTCTGAATGTGATAAAAGCTTTAATCAGAAAAAAAAACCTCCGAATTCATCAAAGAATCCATATTAAGGAAAAACAAATGGCACTTTCATTAGTATAGTGGGAAATACAACCATTCATTGAAGAAAACTGGAAATACAAAAGGTTTACATTTGCCTCTCCTTAACTATAAGATGAACAATTGATAATTGCAGCTCAGGACTGCAAATTACAGACAAAATTCACATCAAGTTTAGAAAAAGCTGGTACAACAGACATCTGCAGATTTTACTAGAAAGATTTTAAGAATTCTTCATCTTGTTGCTGGCTGCAAAGGTTTGATGGCTGAAAATTTCTGTACAGAAAGGAACACGAAGGTGGCGAGTTTGATCCATTGGAATCTTTATAAATATTACAACATTGCAGGCGAATGAAGAGGTTATGGTCACCTAGGTCATTAAGGAGACTGGACATAGTTATAAAAGAGAAGACCACCAGAATGGCATTGATCAGTTCAGTCCCAAGTGATTGCTCTGTATTGTATGCAGTACCAAGAAGTGCTGTATAAGAACAAGAAAATGGGGCAGAAAGATACAGAAGTATTTCCTATTATTTTGGCACCACAAGCTTAATAAAATGGAATTTTCAAGCATACTTGGATAGGTTGGCTATACATGTTACTTTGTATAAACTCCAGAAGAAAGCTGTCTGACATATTGTGCAAGTATTACAGCTTGGCATTAGCAGTAAATTTCGGAGACTGCAATCATAAATCACATATCCTAATTTAGGAGTGAGGTTCTTTACTGTCATGATATGGGGAAAATTAACCTATGAGGAGACTTTGTCCCCTAAGAGAAATAATTTTTAAATATTCTGAATGTGATAAATAAAAATGTGAATTGAAAACAGAGAGATGCTTCAGCAGCCAGAACAATTTAATGGGGTGTTAAATGATTGCTGGTCAAAGGAGCCATTGTTGGGAAATATTGTAAGTTGTATGGGTTGGGGAAGGTATGCTAAGGAATGGATGAGGAGGGGTAAGGACTATACATGAGAGATTCAGTTGTGTTTTACACTATTCTATTCCGTTTCTTATATTCTACTTCCATTCACATGAAGCTGTCTTCTGTTTCATATGGCTCATCCCTTTGAATGTTCAGCCTTGAAATTGAGCTTTTATTTGTTCTAGACTTAGAATAAGTGGCATATTTTACAGGATACAATACAGGAGTCATGGATGCTGCTGGAATAAGGTTATATATATTTTTTGTTACATTTGTACCCCGCGCTTTCCCACTCATGGCAGGCTCAGTGCGGCAGGCAATGGAGGGTTAAGTGACTTGCCCAGAGTCACAAGGAGCTGCCTGTGCTGGGAATCGAACTCAGTTCCTCAGGACCAAAGTCCACCACCCTAACCACTAGGCCACTCCTCCATCCATTTGAACTGCTATGTCTTAAAGGCTATTGGTGTTTTTCTGCACCAAGGGTAGGTTGACTTGGGGGAGAGGAATGCTGCGGGTGTGTTTATAAAATTAGTTTCTGTGATGTGTTTGTATGTGCTGTCTTGTGAAGAAACAGTGTGTTTTATGCCTGTAAAATGTATTAGACATTTTCCTGTTTGAATTATGTCCTGAAGTGTATTTCTCCTATTTGGCCAGCAGGTGGTGATTCATTGCTTTAAAGCAGTTATAGGGAGCTGAATATTCTTTCTTTTTTTTTTTTTTCGTTAACACAAGTAAGAAGCAAGCAGCAGTATACTTTTAAATCTTGTTGATTGGTCTCTGATTGGCCTGGAGTTTGAAATTACCTAGCAGCAGTTGCTGGTTGTTCATTCAGTCTTAGTCCGGGAGGAAAGAGAGACAGATCTCTTTGCTGAGGCTCGGTGAATTATATGTCCTAACCTTCCCAAGTACTGTTTAGACGGTATATAGATGTTTAGTTAGTGTTATAATTGATCTATATTTCAGTTACCGCTTATTGTTTGCTGATTGCACATTTTTTGTTCATGGTTTCAGTATGACAGTAAACCTGTTTAGTTTGTTGACTTTTCTGTCTGGACTGAAAGAATCCTGGTGGTTTGTGTCTTGGGTCGGTGAGTGCTTTTTGGGAACTGTGGGACCACTGGGAGTGTGGCTCTAGTAACCTAGAAATCACTGGGAATGGGAGACTCGCCCAGAGGCGGTTGGGACCCAGTTGATGGGAGGAGGGTGCTAGTGTACAGCACAAGCAACAGATGCAGGTGGACCTGAGCTGTGCTAGGGATAGACCCTCTAAGTGGCCGCGGGTTAACAGGGTAGCTGGGCATTTTGTGACAGACCTTCTCCTTCTTTTTTGGTGACAGTGTGGTGGGATTGTCAGACTCGGTGCGTGGAGTGAGGGTCACCATCCACTGAGTGGTTCAGAGTCTTTTATCTGTAACCTCCAGACACAGAGCACAGTGAACAAGTGCAGCAGTAACAGGGTCCCTTTCCTGTTCTAGTTTTGTTTTTTTTTTGGTAGTGTTAGGAGATTAGCAGTGTGCTGATGGCAACTGGGAGTGACCAGAAGACACTGGAGATGCCTGACCTAACACAAGAGCAACCGGATAACCTCGGTGGGGAGGAGCTGCAGGACTGGCCTGTGCAGAGTTCTCCGGAGGGGAGACCAAATTTCTTCAGGACAATGGCCTGTGCATTGGCAGGGCTGGGTTCCATGCCAGCTGAAATCTTGCAGATCTACATGCTACAGCAACAGCGGTGTGAGGAATGGGAAGAGCGGCACTGGTGAGAGGAACGGAAAGAGCAGCAGTGGTGTGAGAAGCGGGAGTTCCAGCTGCAGAAATGAAAGATGGACATGGAAATGGTTCATATCCAAAGCTCCAGCCCAACCTCTGTGCCGAGGCCCAAGGCAGGATCCACAGCCCGGATCGGGCCCAACTTGTTTTCGCAGTTTGATGATGCCGGAGGTGACATAGATGGATATCTAAATGCATTTTTAAAATTTTGCCGCCTCAATGACATTCCTCAGAAAGACTGGGAGCACTGTCTGGGAGAAAAGCTCACTGGTACAGCACTTGAGGCATTCCAAGGACTGTCCATGGAGACATGCTCCCAGTTTGAGGAGGTGCGCAACGCTTTGTTGAACCTTTATGCCATTACCCCCAAGACCTACAGACTAAAGTTCCGGACTTTGCAAAAGGGGGCTGATGATACTCACTGCGAGTCTGTGATTCAGCTAAGATAACAGCACCAGCAGGGGCTCAGTGGAGCTGAAGTTAAAACCCTGATGGCCCTGGAGCAGTTTCTGCAGCGTTGTCGTCCAGAGGTGAGGGAACATGTTCAAGATCACCAGCCCCATACTCCAGAGAAGGTGGCTGAGTTGGCTGACATCTTCATTACTAACCGTCCCTGGTTGGCAAAGAAAAGCCGTCCATATCCGCAGCAGCCGGGATCGAAGGGCAGCCAGGGCCCTAAGCTGCAACCTCAGAGGCTGTCAGCAAACCCTCAAGTGTTCCCCAAAAACCTGAAGATGCACATTACACCACCACAAAGGAGAGTTCACAAACTGTGCAGATGTTGAGGCTCCTTTCCATCTAAGAAAAGAACCTTGTTCGCTTGAATAATGACCTCACAGTTAAAAAGCCCTCCAATGTGGTGCCAGTGGGACAGTGTTGTGGCCGTTCAACCCACAACATCTGAGACGAACCAATCAGGATCTGTGCATGGACAATAGGACAAGCAGGTCACCACCCTAGCGGCAGCCAGTGATAAAAGAGGCTGTAAACCTGAACAAAGGGCCAGGGCCGCCGAGAGAGGGGGACAGGGGGGACAAAAGTCCCCGGGCCCGGGCCTCCAAGGGGGCCCGGCGCCGAGTCCGTGGGTGCTCGCCCCTCCGTCCGACTCCTAGGTCCCTCCCTCCGTCCGACTCCCAGGGCCCGCCCTCCATCCCTCCCTCCCTCCCTCCAAATTGCAAAAGCGATCTTGTTCTTACTTCATCGGGGGTTACGGCGAGAGCAGCACGCAGACGCAGTGAAAAGCGTGCAGGCTCCCGCTTCAGCCTTCCCTCGTTGTCTGTCTCTCAGCTCTGGTCCCACCTTTGAGGGCGGGACCAGAGCTGAGAGACAGACAACGAGGGAAGGCTGAAGCAGGAGCCTGCACGCTTTTCACTGCGTTCTCTTCTGCATGCTGCTCTCGCCAACCCCCGATGAAGTAAGAACAAGATCGCTTTTGCAATTCGGAGGGAGGGACTGAGGGGGGCCTCGGAATTCGGTCGGATGGACGGAAGGAGAGGGGGGCCTTGGATCTCAGAGGGAGGGAGGGAGTTTAGTAGCGCTATAGAAATGATAAGCAGTAGTAGAGGGGCCTTGGATCTCGGAGGGAGGGGGGGAGGCCTTGGATCTCGGAGAGGGGGGGAAAGAAGAGATTGCTGGACAAGAGGGCAGGGCAGGGTGGAGAGAGAAGAAATCGCTGGACAAGAGGGCAGGGGGAGAGAGAAGAGATCGCTGGACAAGAGGGCATTGGGGAGAGAGAAGAGATCGCTGGACAAGAGGGCAGGGGGGAGAGAGAAGAGATCGTTGGACAGGAGGGCAGGGCAGAGGGGAGAACTGCTGAACATGGATGGATGATTGGAGGGGGCAGGGGAGAGAGGAAATGTACTGGATATGGTTGGATGGAGGAGAGGCCAGGGGAGAATGAGGAGTTGCTGAACATGGATGGGTGGAGGGGAGGGAAGTCAGGAAGGAGATGCACATGGATGGAGGGCAGGGAAGAGAGAAGAAATGTTGGACAAGGATGAAGGGAAGGAAAGACAAAGGAAGGAGATGCACACGGATGGAGGGAAAAGGAAGAGAGGAGAAATGCTGGATATGGATGGAGGGGAGGGAAGACAGGAAGTACATGCACATGGATGGAGGGGAGGGGAGTGAGGAGAAATGCTCAATTTAAGGGCTGGATCGGAACACTTTCAGGACAGATGCCGAAACTTGAGGAAGGATAGGGACAGGGCTACAGATGGTAGACAGGACGCATAAGGACACAGGAGGATGGTGAGAGAAAAAATATCAAATGGAAAGAAGACACTGCATAAAACAGAAGATGGGACCAAAGCGAATAGAAAAACTATGATCAGACAACAAAGGTAGAAAAAAGTATTTTATTCAGAATTTATTAATTGGAATATGTCAGCTTTTGGAAACGTGCATCTGTGATATTTTGCATGTAAGTTTCAATTTTTCTAGTATTGCTGCATGCTGAGTCTGACTTCTTGAGGTAACTTTCTAGTTCAGTATTTTGCCTTCATATTTTTTTTATTTCTAGTTCCTTGTGTCATATCTGTTGCCATGTGTTTTTCATGTGTGATCAAGGTACAGTATTATGCTAGTGTGTAGTATTTGCAGCCCTTTTTGTTTTGTTTTTCATTAAGTTATGTACTGGTGTTTTAGAGCCCGGTGTAATTATAGTGCTGCCTTTCCATGCATAAGGTTGTAGTTCGTCCTGTCCTGGAATTAGTGCTGTTATGCTGTTATGGTTTGGTAAGGTTATGAGTGGGTTTTTGCACAAGTTTGTGTATAGTGTTTTGCAGTGGAGAGATTGTGTTTTGGCTTTACTGAGGTGGCACCAAAACATCAGAAAAGGTGTAGAGCCTAAATCATGACACACTATCTATTGAAGGATCTACATATAGTGCAAGGGCCCGGCAGTGGGGGGGGGGAGGGGGCCCAGGGGCGGCCTTGTCCCGGGCCCGGCCCAGTCTCTCGGCGGCCCTGCAAAGGGCTGTTTTTGCATTCCATCTGACTGACCTGTCCGAGGAACACTGTGCCACCTGCTGGACATCTGATGCCATCTACAGGTTGTATAGTCTCCATGTAATTGCTGTATATGTTTCTTTGGGTAGGAGCTAGCAGAACTAAAAAAACAATCTTAGGGTTCATGTGCATGATCTATTTTATAATAACACCTTTGATATCTTCATTCTTGCTTTTAATTTTGTTCTTGCTGCTATTATAAATAACAACGATATATTTTTACGATATCCTTGAGTGTGAAGTTAGTTCTGTTATTATTTGGGCATTAAGAATTTGGGTCTATAGATAAAGGGAACAATTACTTTTCAGAGTACCAAAACATGGCAGTGCCACGTGTTTCTGTAGTCTTTTCTAAGTGTCATGTTCCCACTTACACCACAGAAAGCGTGTATGCCTCACAGGTGTTACATTTTTTGCCTCACCCTGTACATGTGTAGCTCTTTATGAAGGAGATTTGTAAAGTTTGTTATTTCCAATCCTTTGATTGTGTTGACCAGCTAATGAAAAAAACATAATAGCATTAAAAATTAAGTCAAGATCTAGGGAAACCTTCTAAGAATACTGAATGATCTTTTAATGCACAATTTTAATTCTTGAATTTTTTGTATTCTCATTGTTATGTGTACTTTGATCTTCTCTTCTGCTGCTACACAATCTTAGAAATGTGCCAGGAGTCACAGCCATCTAATAAATGAGCCCAGTATAGGGGAATCTAGTTATTGTGACATCACTGATGAGGTCACTTCTTAGGCACTGGTGGATTGAGGTACTGTGACATCACAATGCCTGCCTTGGTTACTAGAAATTGAAACTCTTTACTCTGTACCTGTGAAACAGCTGAGATGCCTCTGTAGACTGCCCTCACCATGCTAATAGACAACCACTTCTGGTCTTGGGCCCGCCCCATTCCGCCCCTAGTTCCACTTCCTTTTTGTCTACAAGATGGATCTGTGTTTTCTGCTTTGGTTATAGGAAAAGGTGAGATGTAAATACAACTTCAGCTGTCAGATGGCTTGGAATTTCCACAGGTTTCATTGGGGGTGAGGACTGAAGATTTATGTCTATTTAAACTGTGCTCCTATTAACCTTGTATCTTTCAGCAGTGATTATTATATGTGACCTTTAATTTAGCGCATACTATGGACAGTAAAGAATCTTATTCCTGAGTCATGGTATACGGAGTATGATACTATTAATCTAACAAAGAGGTGATCTCCCTATTGATCAGATTAATATCTAGAAAGTAGGGAGATATCAATTGTCAAGCATCAAAATGTCTGACTTAGTATACAATAACTCAAATGATCAGAATACTGAGCAGAGGAAAGGCCTCGAGAAGCCCCCAGCATAAACCAAAGCTTCAGGGGCTGGACTTCTTCATCATCGGCCGGAAAACCTCTGTAAACCTAAATGATCTTGTCAATTTAGCTCTACAACTTCACTTGATACATACAACTCCACAACGGATTTTACCAGGTCGTGGTCAAAGTGTAGGAAGGACTCGCACGTTAAACACCTGATGAAGTTAAGTAAAATCCGGTGTGGACTTTTATGTATCAAGTGAAGTTGTAGAGCTAAATTGACAAGATCATTTAGGTTTACAGAGGTTTTCTGGCCGATGATGATGAAGTCCAGCCCCCGAAGCTTTGGTTTATGCTGGGGGCTTCTCGAGGCCTTTCCTCTGATCAGTATTCTGACCATTTGAGTTATTGTATACTAAGTCAGACATTTTGATGCTTGACAATTGATATCTCCCTACTTTCTAGATATTAATATGGAGTATGATCTCAGTCTCTCCAATGTACTGCTAATGCTCGCTGTTGAACTTGCACTTTATGAGGGAGATGTGGGCTGAAGAAAGTAAGAGATGGAATCCAACAGTGATCCATTTTACTGGCGACCCATGTCTTAGACATTCCTTATCCTCATTGCTAGGCTGAGAAGCCCCGTTTAAATGAGTAGGTACAGGGAGGAAACTTGAAGAACCTTCATTTCATTAAGCATGTCTTGTTGAAACCTGCATACCCTCAACATGAGATTATAAAACAGTTACATATTGTGTCCTGACACCATTTCTACTGTCAGTATTGCTCATACAGTACATAACAGCAATGATTCACAAATTCTTAAACCAGGGTATGCTGGGTATGATCTCGCTCTCTTAAATTTACTGCTGGTCCTCACCTGAATATTTGCATCACGTCAAAGAGCTCTTCCTTCTGTTGTTGATGTGCTGCAGGGGCGTAGCTACGGGTGGGCCTGGGTGGGCCTAGGCCCATCCAGTCTTGGTTCAGGCCCACTCAGAAGCACTACATCCAAACCAATTCCCTCCCTTCCCTCCAACCTCACTCCCATGTCCAGCACAGCGCCTCTTCCCTTCCCTCCACCCTCGCATGTCCGGCGCCTCTCTCTCCCCTCCCACAGTTCCGGCTCCGCCACCTCCGTGTCTTCCTTACCCACCCCCCATCCTAGCCGCAGCGCTTGCTCACTCTATGATTGCCACCCAGCAGGAACTTCAAACAGCGCGTCAGCGCTGTGTCAGAGCCTTCCTCTCTGCCGCGTCCCACCCAGCCTGCGTAAACAGGACGTTGCGTGAGATGCGTCAGAGAGGAAGGCTCTGACACAGCGCTGACGCGCTGTTTGAAGTTCCTGCTGGGCAGCGATCATAGAGAGAGCAAGTTCCGCGGCAAGGATGGCGGTGGGTAAGAAAGACACGGAGGTAGCGCCGTGGCAGTGCCGGAACTGTGGGAGGGGAGAGAGGTGCTGGACATGGGGATTGGAGGGGAGGGAAGGGATGGATTGGATATTTGGATACTTGGATCTGTTTCTGGTAGTCTTCTAGTTGTAGTGTTGCAAGGGGGAGGATGGGAAGGAGGAGTGGGGAGAAAACGATTGATATGGGAACTTCTGAGTGAGCAAGCGCCGCGGCAAGGGTGGGGGGTGGGTATGGAAGACATGGAGGGTGGCGGTGCCTGAACTGTGGGAGGGGAGAGAGGTGCTGGACATGGGGAGGGAAGGGGCCCTGGACATGGGAGCTGGAGGAGAGGGAAGGGGCCCTGGACATGGGGGCTGGAAGGGAGGGGCCCTGGACATGTATGCTTGTGGGTGGGAGGTTGGAGAGAAGGGAGAGAGGTGCTGGGCATGTAAGGAGATGCTGGAGGGAAGGGATAGAGATGTGGAACTGCGAGGGGAGGGAAGGGATAGAGTTGCTGGATATGTAGGGGGAGAGAAGGGATACAGGTTCTCGATATGTGGGTGGGAGGGAAGGGAGAGAGGAGCTGGATATGTAGGAAGGAGAGAAGGGAAAGATGTGCTGGTTGAGGGTGTGGGAGGGAAGGGAGAGAGCTGCTGGATTTGTGGGGGAGGGCAGGCAGGAAGGGGGAGAGGTGCTGGGCATGCAAGGGAGGCTGAAGCAAAGGGAGAGAGATGCTGGATATGCAGGGGAGGGCTGGAGGGAAGAGGGAGAGATGTGGACCTGCAAGGGGGGTGAGAACGAAGGGAGAGAAGTACTGGACCTATGAGAGGGGGAAGGGTTAGTGTTAGAGGAAAGGGAGAGGGATATTGGATCAAGGCGATAAAGGAATAGGGGGGAGGGGGGTCAAATGCTGAACCCACAGTGGAGAATGAACCAGATGCATAAGGGGGAGGGAAGAGAGAAGGAAAGTTGCTGGTTGGAGTGGGGTTAGAGAGGAAAGGTGTGTGGGAGGGAGAAAGGGGACATAGAGAGGTACAAAGAAACAGAAGGGAGATGATGAGCATTGGATGGGAGCATGGGGACAGGGATACAGATGAGATGCTGTATTGGGATGGCATATGGGCACATAGGGGCAATGCCTGACATGGGGGTGGGGAGGGAGATATGGGAATAGAGATACAATGGACATGGGGGAGGAGGTATGGGAATAGAGATATAATGGACACAGAGGGGAGATACCAGACAAGAGGGAGAATAGGAACACAGATAGGAGATGCTGGGCATGGGGTACATGGGTGTACAAAGGAATGATGATGGATGCAGGGAGATGAACACGGGAGATTCTGGATAAGGAAATATATGGACACAGAGATGGGAGATGGATGGTGGACATGGAGACAGAAGAAATGTCAAATGGACAGGGAAGCAGAAACCAGAGACTGGGACCAATATATGAAAAATAAAATGACCAGACAACAAAAAGGTACAAAAATTATTTTTATTTCTATTTTGTGATTAGACTGTGTCAGATTTGGCATATGTCGGACATGGCTGGGGCCCAGGGAAGAAATCTAGGAGAGGACCCCAAAGCCCATTACCAGGCTGCACCTTCTTCAGCTTCTGGCAGGCTTGGAGCTCTCTCTGGCCAGAGAGCCAAGCTCAATTGCCCTATTTGCACCCCCCCCCCCCCCCCCCCAAAAAAAAAAAAAAAAAAACATCATCCCTAGCCAGCTCCTCACAAACACAGTTCTCTGAAAAATCATTCAGGGACTACCACCCCTCCATTCCTATTTGTGTTTGTCTTCTGCAGTCCTGCTCCCGGCCCTTCAGCTGTGAACACAGAACAGAAATATTTGTTAAGTAATTCTGCCTTATCTTTGTCAGCTTCTACATATCCCACCCCCCCCCCCTAACTTGTGAGTCTCACAATGCCAGTTTTGCACTTTCTCCTATCACTAAGTCTTGTTCTCCCCCCCCCCCCCCCCCCCCCCCCCCCCCATTTTACCACATTGGCTATTTTTTCTTCCATTTGCTTCTTTGCTTTCCTGACTACTCTACCAGTTTTGCCACCTGTCTTCCTCTTTCTGCAATCTCTTGTAGTTTATAAAGACTAACCTCTTTTTCCTTACCTTTTCAGCTACTACTTTTGAGAACCAAAGCTGCCTCCTTTTTACTCTTATTTACTTTCCTTACAGTGGGATCAGTAGGAAAAATGAGGAAGGATGTCCAAACTGACATAACCAGAAGGGAAGGAGACAGAAGATGGGAGTGAGGCAGAATGTTATCTTAGGTTATAGATTACTTATCACCCGCCAACTTCTTCAATTTGAGATTCAAGGCGAGGTTCAATAAATGTAAAGAAGACACTGATGCAAAACATCAGGAATTACATAAAATGAATATAAAAATTGAGAATTAACCAAAAAAGCTTCATCCTACTAAACATGCCAAAACTTTATGAAAAGAATAATAACACTTCACTCAACGCAAACATGCAGGAAGATTATTCCATAAATGAACTGCTAAAAATAAAAAAGAATGAGAAAATAAATCCTTGAATCTCATAACTTTAACTGTAGGGAATGTTAAAAGCAACCGATTACAGTGCCTAGAATTTGAAATTAATATTTTTACCAATTGAATTAGACCCTCCAGACAAGTACCTTCTAAAATCTTAAAAACTAGACAGCGCACCTTAAAAAGTATCTGAGGTTGTACTGGTAACCAATGTAACTCATTTAATAGAGGAGTCACATGGTCACTGCGAGACTTACAATAAATCAGTCTAGCAGCAGAATGCTGAATTCATTGGATTTTGCGAGTCAACTTAGAAGCTGTTCCCGAGTACGAAGAATTGGCATAGTCAAGTAGGGCTAAGATTGAAAGTTGCACAATAATTCTAAAATGATCCCACAAGAAGTAAGAATGCAGTAGATGTGGCTGTTTTAGCTTAAAGTAGGCTTTTCGAACCAAATTATTAATCTGGGGTTCCATAGTTAATGAAGAGTCTAAAAGCATCCCCCAAAACTTAGAAACTCTTTCAACTTTTAATTGAATCCCATCACTAGTTGGAATGAACTGCGGGATGTTTGGCAAATTAAAGGTAAACCATAGGATTCTAGTCTTATCTGTGTTGAATTTAAGTTGTATTTGTCTGTATTTAATTTAAGTCGTACAGATGTAGACCAATCTCTAATCCTTCTAATGCAATATTCTATGATAGAAGGAATGGAACTTACATCATTACTGATAGGGACCAACACAAAAATATCACCAGCATATGACAGCATACGCTTAGAAAAACTTGTCTAATCAAGCTGATGAATAAGTTATATAAGAGGGGGGAAAGGGGAGAACCCTGAGGTACCCGACGGGAGGGGGGGGGTGGAACCCGTGAAGATGAAAAAGTACTGTCTTTTACTACCAAGTACTGTCATGTCCCAACATGATGACAGCAGGATAGATGGATGCAAAGTGGCTCCTTCCCCTCAATGAAAGCAAGGGACAGAAGCAGCAGGAGAGGAAAAGAAGGATGGCCACTACTATCCATATTAGGGGAGAGAAAGGTTGAGTAACTCCCTCTTTAGTAATAGCAGGGGGAAGGGAGACAGGAAGACCCTAATTGTTGAAGAGAGCTGGGATTTTTGAACAAAGGGTATATTCTGCAGCAGTTTTCATTGTCTTAATATCGGAGGAAGCTATTTTTGTTGAAGTTCATGGTTCACTTTCAGAAACACAGAGAGTCCTTACTCCTTCCACCAGGATACTTACATTTTCAGAGCTCATAAAGTTCTCACTAATTTTTGCTTTTCTTAGAGCTTAAGCTATCCTATAAAACTGAATATTCAGATTTGATTCAATTTAGCCCTGAATACATTATTCGTAGTCGGCTGAAGAGTGATTTAAATTTGAATACAAATAATCCGGGGCTCTACTGTTCTCAATCATACTAAAATAAAAATTTGATCTCTAATCTCACTTTGCTGCTTTTATTATTTTTTATGTTAAAACTCATTGCTCATTATTCGTATTTGGCCGAATAATTTATTTATTTGTTACATTTGTATCCCACATTTTCCCACCTATTTGCAGGCTCAATGTGGCTTACATAGAGTACCGTAAATGCGATTGCCAAGTCCGGTATGGAAACAAATACAATTTGATGTTAGACCGGGTAGGTTGGTATATTCAGGTACATAGGGGTTGAGGGTAGGAAGGAATATATAGTGTCCAGTACAGTCAAAGGTTTTGCTAATTTTCATTATTCATATTTGGCCGATTAGTAAAATATGCTATCAGTACAGCTGTAGTTATTTTTCTATTTTTCGTACAGGCAGCCAGAGTTACACTGCTGAGCCCACAGTTGAGTTCCTGAAAATGGAAGAGGTTCCTGACAGTGATTTGCTGGATGGAGGAGAGGAGAATACAGATACCAAGAGAGGTGAGCCAAGAACTCCTTTATAATAAAATCCTTGCTATGTGCCATGGATTATTTCTACCATTCACATACATGGTGAATATTATTAGTGATTTACAGGTATATTTTTATTTCTTAGAAAGTAGAATTCAGTTTTCTTAAACTACCAGGCGTGAGGTTTAGAGTCCAGGTCCTGAATGAATCCCAGTCTCCAGGAGTTTTTAGTTAGTGAATATAATCAAAGTTAAGGGAATCACTGCAAAGACTGGAGGTGAGAATGAGGTGTACAGAGCTAGAAGAACTATCCTGATCTCATGTGTCATGTGATAAAAGCTACTTGCACCTGTCTACAATCAAGACTTCCTTGTCATCAGAAGCAGATGAATCCATTAACTGATGGGTTGTATCCGCCTACCAGCAGGTGGAGCTAGAGAACACTGAAGAACCACAGTGACCGGCTAACCCCAACTGCCTTCAGTATTTCTCTATCTCCCAGCAGGTGTGGACGTAGCTTGATCAGCTCCTGGATTACTGCCTGGGGTGGCTCCTGTTCTTTGCCAGTTGAGCAGGGGTGTTGTAGCTGGTGGTGCCCAAGTTAAAGGCATATAGGTTCGCCCTTTCCCTGCCTTACCCATTCCCCCCGCCTCCCGGAGTCCCTCTGTTGCTGCTTGCCTCCAACTTTCCTCACAACGTTTAAAAAAAAAAAAAAGCGCGCTTTTACTGCGTGGCTGTCCTGAGGCTTTTTCCAGAGATTCTGGTTTAGTGTAGCTTGACTGGAGCTTGTTGACTCGGTCTTCTGAGGTGAGAGTGGTGCCCAGCTCCTCCGGGGAGGTCCCGCGGACGCCGTTCCAAATAGGGTAAGTTTTGGCGAAGCCACCATTTTATTGCTGTTTTTCTCTCCTGTCGGGTGATGGCTGCTGAGGGAGTTAAGCGCTGTTCCCGTTGTGGTAAGCGCAGATCAGCAACAGGGCTATGTAAAACATACTCCTTAGACGCTTGCGCTAGTACGAGCATGGCGAGCGATGTCTCTTCCCACTCAATGGAGCTGGCAGCGGGCGCCATTTTGGAAGCGCCGCACGCTTCGACCCTCGCGCTGGCGGAGGAGTCTGAGGGCAGGGGGACGCCTCGTTTAGAGGCTACCAGAGGAGCTCCAACATCCGTTTCTCCTAATTCGGAGGCGGAGGGTCAAGGTGAGTTTTTCTCCCCTGAATTTGTGCTGTTAATGCATAAAGCTTTCATGCTGAAAAGAGCTCTGCCGCCTGTTCTGAGGCGATTGTTCGCTGTGAGGAAAGTTCATGTTATTATAGCTTTATGGTTCACTCTGCTTTGGAAATCTTAAATACTGAAGGCAGTTGGGGCTAGCCGTCCAAGGGTCACTGTGTTTCTTCAGTGTTCTCTATCTCCACCTGCTGGTAGGCGGATACAATCCATCAGTTAATGGATTCATCTGCAGTGACTAAAGGAAAGAAAATTACCAAGGTAAGAACCTAATTTTCCCGTTTTCCTGTTATGTGACATATGGAAGTATAGCCAAGCAAATGTCTTTAAAAGACTCCTGTGGGGGATATTGGTCTATACATGATTTATTCAATAGCTGTATAATTTATATACATACTTTCATTTTTATCTCATAGATGATGGCTTTGGGAACAAGAGTAAGAGAATGAGAGTGTGCGATGGGCAGCAGAGGGAGGAATGGAAATACAAAGTCAGCCCAGATCCTTCAGTTGATTGTCTGGAAAGTATTAGTAGAGTAATACCACATAGCATAAAAGAAAATGCCCTAAAAGGAGAGAAACCCAATGTATGTATTGAACAAGAGAGCAATTCCACCCACTGTGCAAATCTCAAGCAAAATCAGAGACTTAATGAAGAGACACTTCTTCAGAGCACTGTATTCAAGGAAAGGTTCATTGGGAAGTCAAACCTGGCAGAGCAAAATAAACTTCACAGACATTGTATTGAATATGGAAAATATTTTACATATTCTGTACATGATAAAAACTTTAGTCAAGTATTTGATCTGAGAAGACATGAATTAATCAACACTGGAAAGAAACAAGTAGATGAAATGAACCTCAAGGGAGTGAAGCTATTTCAATGTTCAGTATGCGATAGAAATTTCACTCGAAATAATAACCTCAGAACACATGAAAGAATCCATACAGGAGAAAAACCTTTTAAATGTTCTCAATGTGATAAATGTTTTGCTGCAAAACGTCATCTCAGACACCATGAAACAGTCCACAGTGGTGAGAAACCTTTTAAATGTTCTGAATGTGATAAGTGTTTCCGTTTCAAATCTGATCTAAGAAAGCATGAAAGAATTCACACAGGAGAGAAACCATTTAAATGTTCTGAATGTGATAAGTGTTTCCGTTTAAAATCTGATCTAAGAAATCATGAAAGAATTCACACAGGAGAGAAACCATATAAATGTTCTAAATGTGATAAAAGGTTCAATCGAAAAAATAACCTCAGAATTCATGAAAGAATTCACACTGGAGACAAACCGTGTAAGTGCTCTAAATGTGATTAAAGCTTTTGTCTCAAGAATAATCGTAGAATTCATGAAGGAATCCACACTGGAGACAAACCATATAAATGTTCTGAATGTGATAAAAGCTTCACTCAAAACTATAAACTCAAAATTCATGAAAGAATCCATACTGGAGAAAAACCATTTAAATGTTCTAAATGTCATAAATGTTCCCCTTTAAAATCTGTTCTAAGTATTCATGAAAGAGTCCATGTTGAAGAGCAACCATATAAATGTTCTAAATGTGATAAAAGCTTCACTCAGAAACATAACCTTGGAATTCATGAAAAAGGCCATACTGGAGAAAAACGTTTGAAATGTTCTGAATGTGATAAAAGCTTTACTTAAAAAGGTGATCTCAGACATCATGAAAGTCTCCATACTGGAGAGAAGCCATATAAATGTATTGAATGTGAGAAAAGCGTCACTCAAAAATACAATTTCAGAATTCACAAAAGAATCCACACTGGAGATAAACATACAAATGTTTTGAATGTGAAAGAAGTTTCACTCAAAATATAAACTCAGAATTCATGAAAGAATTCACACTGGAGAAAAACCATTTAAATGTTCACAATGTGATAAAAGCTTCACTCAAAGAAATGGTCTCAGAATTCATGAAAGAATCCATACTGGAGAGAAACCATTTAAATGTTTTGAATGCAATAAAAGCTTTGCTCGGAAAAATGATCTCAGAATTCACGAAAGAATCCACACTGGAGAGAAACCATATAAATGTTCTGAATGTGATAAAAGCTTTAATCAGAAAAAAAACCTCCGAATTCATCAAAGAATCCATATTAAGGAAAAACAAATGGCACTTTCATTAGTATAGTGGGAAATACAACCATTCATTGAAGAAAACTGGAAATACAAAAGGTTTACATTTGCCTCTCCTTAACTATAAGATGAACAATTGATAATTGCAGCTCAGGACTGCAAATTACAGACAAAATTCACATCAAGTTTAGAAAAAGCTGGTACAACAGACATCTGCAGATTTTACTAGAAAGATTTTAAGAATTCTTCATCTTGTTGCTGGCTGCAAAGGTTTGATGGCTGAAAATTTCTGTACAGAAAGGAACACGAAGGTGGCGAGTTTGATCCATTGGAATCTTTATAAATATTACAACATTGCAGGCGAATGAAGAGGTTATGGTCACCTAGGTCATTAAGGAGACTGGACATAGTTATAAAAGAGAAGACCACCAGAATGGCATTGATCAGTTCAGTCCCAAGTGATTGCTCTGTATTGTATGCAGTACCAAGAAGTGCTGTATAAGAACAAGAAAATGGGGCAGAAAGATACAGAAGTATTTCCTATTATTTTGGCACCACAAGCTTAATAAAATGGAATTTTCAAGCATACTTGGATAGGTTGGCTATACATGTTACTTTGTATAAACTCCAGAAGAAAGCTGTCTGACATATTGTGCAAGTATTACAGCTTGGCATTAGCAGTAAATTTCGGAGACTGCAATCATAAATCACATATCCTAATTTAGGAGTGAGGTTCTTTACTGTCATGATATGGGGAAAATTAACCTATGAGGAGACTTTGTCCCCTAAGAGAAATAATTTTTAAATATTCTGAATGTGATAAATAAAAATGTGAATTGAAAACAGAGAGATGCTTCAGCAGCCAGAACAATTTAATGGGGTGTTAAATGATTGCTGGTCAAAGGAGCCATTGTTGGGAAATATTGTAAGTTGTATGGGTTGGGGAAGGTATGCTAAGGAATGGATGAGGAGGGGTAAGGACTATACATGAGAGATTCAGTTGTGTTTTACACTATTCTATTCCGTTTCTTATATTCTACTTCCATTCACATGAAGCTGTCTTCTGTTTCATATGGCTCATCCCTTTGAATGTTCAGCCTTGAAATTGAGCTTTTATTTGTTCTAGACTTAGAATAAGTGGCATATTTACAGGATACAATACAGGAGTCATGGATGCTGCTGGAATAAGGTTATATATATTTTTTGTTACATTTGTACCCCGCGCTTTCCCACTCATGGCAGGCTCAGTGCGGCAGGCAATGGAGGGTTAAGTGACTTGCCCAGAGTCACAAGGAGCTGCCTGTGCTGGGAATCGAACTCAGTTCCTCAGGACCAAAGTCCACCACCCTAACCACTAGGCCACTCCTCCATCCATTTGAACTGCTATGTCTTAAAGGCTATGGTGTTTTTCTGCACCAAGGGTAGGTTGACTTGGGGGAGAGGAATGCTGCGGGTGTGTTTATAAAATTAGTTTCTGTGATGTGTTTGTATGTGCTGTCTTGTGAAGAAACAGTGTTTTATGCCTGTAAAATGTATTAGACATTTTCCTGTTTGAATTATGTCCTGAAGTGTATTTCTCCTATTTGGCCAGCAGGTGGTGATTCATTGCTTTAAAGCAGTTATAGGGAGCTGAATATTCTTTCTTTTTTTTTTTTTTTCGTTAACACAAGTAAGAAGCAAGCAGCAGTATACTTTTAAATCTTGTTGATTGTCTCTGATTGGCCTGGAGTTTGAAATTACCTAGCAGCAGTTGCTGGTTGTTCATTCAGTCTTAGTCCGGGAGGAAAGAGAGACAGATCTCTTTGCTGAGGCTCGGTGAATTATATGTCCTAACCTTCCCAAGTACTGTTTAGACGGTATATAGATGTTTAGTTAGTGTTATAATTGATCTATATTTCAGTTACCGCTTATTGTTTGCTGATTGCACATTTTTTGTTCATGGTTTCAGTATGACAGTAAACCTGTTTGTTTGTTGACTTTTCTGTCTGGACTGAAAGAATCCTGGTGGTTTGTGTCTTGGGTCGGTGAGTGCTTTTTGGGAACTGTGGGACCACTGGGAGTGTGGCTCTAGTAACCTAGAAATCACTGGGAATGGGAGACTCGCCCAGAGGCGGTTGGGACCCAGTTGATGGGAGGAGGGTGCTAGTGTACAGCACAAGCAACAGATGCAGGTGGACCTGAGCTGTGCTAGGGATAGACCCTCTAAGTGGCCGCGGGTTAACAGGGTAGCTGGGCATTTTGTGACAGACCTTCTCCTTCTTTTTGGTGACAGTGTGGTGGGATTGTCAGACTCGGTGCGTGGAGTGAGGGTCACCATCCACTGAGTGGTTCAGAGTCTTTTATCTGTAACCTCCAGACACAGAGCACAGTGAACAAGTGCAGCAGTAACAGGGTCCCTTTCCTGTTCTAGTTTTGTTTTTTTTTTGGTAGTGTTAGGAGATTAGCAGTGTGCTGATGGCAACTGGGAGTGACCAGAAGACACTGGAGATGCCTGACCTAACACAAGAGCAACCGGATAACCTCGGTGGGGAGGAGCTGCAGGACTGGCCTGTGCAGAGTTCTCCGGAGGGGAGACCAAATTTCTTCAGGACAATGGCCTGTGCATTGGCAGGGCTGGGTTCCATGCCAGCTGAAATCTTGCAGATCTACATGCTACAGCAACAGCGGTGTGAGGAATGGGAAGAGCGGCACTGGTGAGAGGAACGGAAAGAGCAGCAGTGGTGTGAGAAGCGGGAGTTCCAGCTGCAGAAATGAAAAGATGGACATGGAAATGGTTCATATCCAAAGCTCCAGCCCAACCTCTGTGCCGAGGCCCAAGGCAGGATCCACAGCCCGGATCGGGCCCAACTTGTTTTCGCAGTTTGATGATGCCGGAGGTGACATAGATGGATATCTAAATGCATTTTTAAAATTTTGCCGCCTCAATGACATTCCTCAGAAAGACTGGGAGCACTGTCTGGGAGAAAAGCTCACTGGTACAGCACTTGAGGCATTCCAAGGACTGTCCATGGAGACATGCTCCCAGTTTGAGGAGGTGCGCAACGCTTGTTGAACCTTTATGCCATTACCCCCAAGACCTACAGACTAAAGTTCCGGACTTTGCAAAAGGGGGCTGATGATACTCACTGCGAGTCTGTGATTCAGCTAAGATAACAGCACCAGCAGGGGCTCAGTGGAGCTGAAGTTAAAACCCTGATGGCCCTGGAGCAGTTTCTGCAGCGTTGTCGTCCAGAGGTGAGGGAACATGTTCAAGATCACCAGCCCCATACTCCAGAGAAGGTGGCTGAGTTGGCTGACATCTTCATTACTAACCGTCCCTGGTTGGCAAAGAAAAGCCGTCCATATCCGCAGCAGCCGGTGATCGAAGGGCAGCCAGGGCCCTAAGCTGCAACCTCAGAGGCTGTCAGCAAACCCTCAAGTGTTCCCCAAAAACCTGAAGATGCACATTACACCACCACAAAGGAGAGTTCACAAACTGTGCAGATGTTGAGGCTCCTTTCCATCTAAGAAAGAACCTTGTTCGCTTGAATAATGACCTCACAGTTAAAAAGCCCTCCAATGTGGTGCCAGTGGGACAGTGTTGTGGCCGTTCAACCCACAACATCTGAGACGAACCAATCAGGATCTGTGCATGGACAATAGGACAAGCAGGTCACCACCCTAGCGGCAGCCAGTGATAAAAGAGGCTGTAAACCTGAACAAAGGGCCAGGGCCGCCGAGAGAGGGGGACAGGGGGGACAAAAGTCCCGGGCCCGGGCCTCCAAGGGGGCCCGGCGCCGAGTCCGTGGGTGCTCGCCCCTCCGTCCGACTCCTAGGTCCCTCCCTCCGTCCGACTCCCAGGGCCCGCCCTCCATCCCTCCCTCCCTCCCTCCAAATTGCAAAAGCGATCTTGTTCTTACTTCATCGGGGTTACGGCGAGAGCAGCACGCAGACGCAGTGAAAAGCGTGCAGGCTCCCGCTTCAGCCTTCCCTCGTTGTCTGTCTCTCAGCTCTGGTCCCACCTTTGAGGGCGGGACCAGAGCTGAGAGACAGACAACGAGGGAAGGCTGAAGCAGGAGCCTGCACGCTTTTTCACTGCGTTCTCTTCTGCATGCTGCTCTCGCCAACCCCCGATGAAGTAAGAACAAGATCGCTTTTGCAATTCGGAGGGAGGGACTGAGGGGGGCCTCGGAATTCGGTCGGATGGACGGAAGGAGAGGGGGCCTTGGATCTCAGAGGGAGGGAGGGAGTTTAGTAGCGCTATAGAAATGATAAGCAGTAGTAGAGGGGCCTTGGATCTCGGAGGGAGGGGGGGAGGCCTTTGGATCTCGGAGAGGGGGGAAGAAGAGATTGCTGGACAAGAGGGCAGGGCAGGGTGGAGAGAGAAGAAATCGCTGGACAAGAGGGCAGGGGGAGGGAGAAGAGATCGCTGGACAAGAGGGCATTGGGGAGAGAGAAGAGAGCGCTGGACAAGAGGGCAGGGGGGAGAGAGAAGAGATCGTTGGACAGGAGGGCAGGGCAGAGGGGAGAACTGCTGAACATGGATGGATGATTGGAGGGGGCAGGGGAGAGAGGAAATGTACTGGATATGGTTGGATGGAGGAGAGGCCAGGGGAGAATGAGGAGTTGCTGAACATGGATGGGTGGAGGGGAGGGAAGTCAGGAAGGAGATGCACATGGATGGAGGGCAGGGAAGAGAGAAGAAATGTTGGACAAGGATGAAGGGAAGGAAAGACAAAGGAAGGAGATGCACACGGATGGAGGGAAAAGGAAGAGAGGAGAAATGCTGGATATGGATGGAGGGGAGGGAAGACAGGAAGTACATGCACATGGATGGAGGGGAGGGGAGTGAGGAGAAATGCTCAATTTAAGGGCTGGATCGGAACACTTTCAGGACAGATGCCGAAACTTGAGGAAGGATAGGGACAGGGCTACAGATGGTAGACAGGACGCATAAGGACACAGGAGGATGGTGAGAGAAAAAATATCAAATGGAAAGAAGACACTGCATAAAACAGAAGATGGGACCAAAGCGAATAGAAAAACTATGATCAGACAACAAAGGTAGAAAAAAGTATTTTATTCAGAATTTATTAATTGGAATATGTCAGCTTTTGGAAACGTGCATCTGTGATATTTTGCATGTAAGTTTTCAATTTTTCTAGTATTGCTGCATGCTGAGTCTGACTTCTTGAGGTAACTTTCTAGTTCAGTATTTTGCCTTCATATTTTTTTTATTTCTAGTTCCTTGTGTCATATCTGTTGCCATGTGTTTTTCATGTGTGATCAAGGTACAGTATTATGCTAGTGTGTAGTATTTGCAGCCCTTTTTGTTTTGTTTTTCATTAAGTTATGTACTGGTGTTTTAGAGCCCGGTGTAATTATAGTGCTGCCTTTCCATGCATAAGGTTGTAGTTCGTCCTGTCCTGGAATTAGTGCTGTTATGCTGTTATGGTTTGGTAAGGTTATGAGTGGGTTTTTGCACAAGTTTGTGTATAGTGTTTTGCAGTGGAGAGATTGTGTTTTGGCTTTACTGAGGTGGCACCAAAACATCAGAAAAGGTGTAGAGCCTAAATCATGACACACTATCTATTGAAGGATCTACATATAGTGCAAGGGCCCGGCAGTGGGGGGGGGGGAGGGGGCCCAGGGGCGGCCTTGTCCCGGGCCCGGCCCAGTCTCTCGGCGGCCCTGCAAAGGGCTGTTTTTGCATTCCATCTGACTGACCTGTCCGAGGAACACTGTGCCACCTGCTGGACATCTGATGCCATCTACAGGTTGTATAGTCTCCATGTAATTGCTGTATATGTTTCTTTGGGTAGGAGCTAGCAGAACTAAAAAAACAATCTTAGGGTTCATGTGCATGATCTATTTTATAATAACACCTTTGATATCTTCATTCTTGCTTTTAATTTGTTCTTGCTGCTATTATAAATAACAACGATATATTTTACGATATCCTTGAGTGTGAAGTTAGTTCTGTTATTATTTGGGCATTAAGAATTTGGGTCTATAGATAAAGGAACAATTACTTTTCAGAGTACCAAACATGGCAGTGCCACGTGTTTCTGTAGTCTTTTCTAAGTGTCATGTTCCCACTTACACCACAGAAAGCGTGTATGCCTCACAGGTGTTACATTTTTTTGCCTCACCCTGTACATGTGTAGCTCTTTATGAAGGAGATTTGTAAAGTTTGTTATTTCCAATCCTTTGATTGTGTTGACCAGCTAATGAACAAAACATAATAGCATTAAAAATTAAGTCAAGATCTAGGGAAACTTCTAAGAATCTGAATGATCTTTTAATGCACAATTTTAATTCTTGAATTTTTGTATTCTCATTTGTTATGTGTACTTTGATCTTCTCTTCTGCTGCTACACAATCTAGAATGTGCCAGGAGTCACAGCCATCTAATAAATGAGCCCAGTATAGGGGAAATCTAGTTATTGTGACATCACTGATGAGGTCAATTCTTAGGCACTGGTGGATTGAGGTACTGTGACATCACAAATGCCTGCCTTGGTTACTAGAAATTGAAACTCTTTACTCTGTACCTGTGAAACAGCTGAGATGCCTCTGTAGACTGCCCTCACCATGCTAATAGACAACCACTTCTGGTCTTGGGCCCGCCCCATTCCGCCCCTAGTTCCACTTCCTTTTTGTCTACAAGATGGATCTGTGTTTTCTGCTTTGGTTATAGGAAAAGGTGAGATGTAAATACAACTTCAGCTGTCAGATGGCTTGGAATTTCCACAGGTTTCATTGGGGGTGAGGACTGAAGATTTATGTCTATTTAAACTGTGCTCCTATTAACCTTGTATCTTTCAGCAGTGATTATTATATGTGACCTTTAATTTAGCGCATACTATGGACAGTAAAGAATCTTATTCCTGAGTCATGGTATACGGAGTATGATACTATTAATCTAACAAAGAGGTGATCTCCCTATTGATCAGATTAATATCTAGAAAGTAGGGAGATATCAATTGTCAAGCATCAAAATGTCTGACTTAGTATACAATAACTCAAATGATCAGAATACTGAGCAGAGGAAAGGCCTCGAGAAGCCCCCAGCATAAACCAAAGCTTCAGGGGCTGGACTTCTTCATCATCGGCCGGAAAACCTCTGTAAACCTAAATGATCTTGTCAATTTAGCTCTACAACTTCACTTGATACATACAACTCCACAACGGATTTTACCAGGTCGTGGTCAAAGTGTAGGAAGGACTCGCACGTTAAACACCTGATGAAGTTAAGTAAAATCCGGTGTGGACTTTTATGTATCAAGTGAGTTGTAGAGCTAAATTGACAAGATCATTTAGGTTTACAGAGGTTTTCTGGCCGATGATGATGAAGTCCAGCCCCCGAAGCTTTGGTTTATGCTGGGGGCTTCTCGAGGCCTTTCCTCTGATCAGTATTCTGACCATTGAGTTATTGTATACTAAGTCAGACATTTTGATGCTTGACAATTGATATCTCCCTACTTTCTAGATATTAATATGGAGTATGATCTCAGTCTCTCCAATGTACTGCTAATGCTCGCTGTTGAACTTGCACTTTATGAGGGAGATGTGGGCTGAAGAAAGTAAGAGATGGAATCCAACAGTGATCCATTTTACTGGCGACCCATGTCTTAGACATTCCTTATCCTCATTGCTAGGCTGAGAAGCCCCGTTTAAATGAGTAGGTACAGGGAGGGAAACTTGAAGAACCTTCATTTCATTAAGCATGTCTTGTTGAAACCTGCATACCCTCAACATGAGATTATATAAACAGTTACATATTGTGTCCTGACACCATTTCTACTGTCAGTATTGCTCATACAGTACATAACAGCAATGATTCACAAATTCTTAAACCAGGGTATGCTGGGTATGATCTCGCTCTCTTAAATTTACTGCTGGTCCTCACCTGAATATTTGCATCACGTCAAAGAGCTCTTCCTTCTGTTGTTGATGTGCTGCAGGGGCGTAGCTACGGGTGGGCCTGGGTGGCCTAGGCCCATCCAGTCTTGGTTCAGGCCCCACTCAGAAGCACTACATCCAACCAATTCCCTCCCTTCCCTCCAACCTCACTCCCATGTCCAGCACAGCGCCTCTTCCCTTCCCTCCACCCTCGCATGTCCGGACGCCTCTCTCTCCCCTCCCACAGTTCAGGCTCCGCCACCTCCGTGTCTTCCTTACCCACCCCCCATCCTAGCCGCAGCGCTTGCTCACTCTATGATTGCCACCCAGCAGGAACTTCAAACAGCGCGTCAGCGCTGTGTCAGAGCCTTCCTCTCTGCCGCGTCCCACCCAGCTCTGCGTAAACAGGACGTTGCGTGAGATGCGTCAGAGAGGAAGGCTCTGACACAGCGCTGACGCGCTGTTTGAAGTTCCTGCTGGGCAGCGATCATAGAGAGAGCAAGTCCGCGGCAAGGATGGCGGTGGGTAAGAAAGACACGGAGGTAGCGCCGTGGCAGTGCCGGAACTGTGGGAGGGGAGAGAGGTGCTGGACATGGGGATTGGAGGGGAGGGAAGGGAGGGATTGGATATTTGGATACTTGGATCTGTTTCTGGTAGTCTTCTAGTTGTAGTGTTGCAAGGGGGAGGATGGGAAGGAGGAGTGGGGAGAAAACGATTGATATGGGAACTTCTGAGTGAGCAAGCGCCGCGGCAAGGGTGGGGGGGTGGGTATGGAAGACATGGAGGGTGGCGGTGCCTGAACTGTGGGAGGGGAGAGAGGGTGCTGGACATGGGGAGGGAAGGGGCCCTGGACATGGGAGCTGTGGAGAGGGAAAGGGGCCCTGGACATGGGGGCTGGAAGGGAGGGGCCCTGGACATGTATGCTTGTGGGTGGGAGGTTGGAGAGAAGGGAGAGAGGTTGCTGGGGCATGGTAAGGAGATGCTGGAGGGAAGGGATGAGATGTGGAACTGCGAGGGGAGGGAAGGGATAGAGTTGCTGGATATGTAGGGTGGAGAGAAGGGATACAGGTTCTCGATATGTGGGTGGGAGGGAAGGGAGAGAGGAGCTGGATATGTAGGAAGGAGAGAAGGGAAAGATGTGCTGGTTGAGGGTGTTGGGAGGTAAGGGAGAGAGCTGCTGGATTTGTGGGGGAGGGCAGGCAGGAAGGGGGAGAGGTGCTGGGCATGCAAGGGAGGCTGAAGCCAAAGGGAGAGAGATGCTGGATATGCAGGGGAGGGCTGGAGGGAAAGAGGGAGAGATGATTGGACCTGCAAGGGGGGTGAGAACGAAGGGAGAGAAGTACTGGACCTATGAGGAGGGGGAAGGGTTAGTGTAGAGGAAAGGGAGAGGGATATTGTATCAAGGCGATAAAGGAATAGGGGGGAGGGGGGTCAAATGCTGAACCCACAGTGGAGAATGAACCAGATGCATAAGGGGGAGGGAAGAGAGAGGAAAGTTGCTGGTTGGAGTGGGGTTAGAGAGGAAAGGTGTGTGGGAGGGAGAAAGGGGACATAGAGAGGTACAAAGAACAGAAGGGAGATGATGAGCATTGGATGGGAGCATGGGGACAGGGATACAGATGAGATGCTGTATTGGATGGCATAGGGCACATAGGGGCAATGCTGACATGGGGGTGGGGAGGGATATGGGAATAGAGATACAATGGACATGGGGGAGGAGGTATTGGGAATAGAGATATAATGGACACAGAGGGGAGATACCAGACAAGAGGGAGGAGAATAGGAACACAGATAGGAGATGCTGGGCATGGGGTACATGGGTTGTACAAAGTGAATGATGATGGATGCAGGGAGATGAACACGGGAGATTCTGGATAAGGAAATATATGGACACAGAGATGGGAGATGGATGGTGGACATGGAGACAGAAGAATGTCAATGGACAGGGAAGCAGAAACCAGAGACTGGGACCAATATATGAAAAATAAAATGACCAGACAACAAAAAGGTACAAAAATTATTTTTATTTCTATTTTGTGATTAGACTGTGTCAGATTTGGGCATATGTCGGACATGGCTGGGGCCCAGGGAAGAAATCTAGGAGAGGACCCCAAGCCCATTACCAGGCTGGCACCTTCTTCAGCTTCTGGCAGCTTGGAGCTCTCTATGGCCAGAGAGCCAAGCTCAATGTGCCCTATTTGCACCCCCCCCCCCCCCCCCCAAAAAAAAAAAAAAAAACATCATCCCTAGCCAGCTCCTCACAAACACAGTTCTCTGAAAAATCATTCAGGGACTACCACCCCTCCATTCCTATTTGTGTTTGTCTTCTGCAGTCCTGCTCCCGGCCCTTCAGCTGTGACACAGAACAGAAATATTTGTTAAGTAATTCTGCCTTATCTTTGTCAGCTTCTACATATCCCACCCCCCCCCCCTAACTTGTGAGTCTCACAATGCCAGTTTTGCACTTTCTCCTATCACTAAGTCTTGTTCTCCCCCCCCCCCCCCCCCCCCCATTTTACCACATTGGCTATTTTTTCTTCCATTTGCTTCTTTGCTTTCCTGACTACTCTACCAGTTTTGCCACCTGTCTTCCTCTTTCTGCAATCTCTTGTAGTTATAAAGACTAACCTCTTTTTCCTTACCTTTTCAGCTACTACTTTTGAGAACCAACAGCTGCCTCCTTTTTACTCTTATTTACTTTCCTTACAGTGGGATCAGTAGGAAAAATGAGGAAGGATGTCCAAACTGACATAACCAGAAGGGAAGGAGACAGAAGATGGGAGTGAGGCAGAATGTTATCTTAGGTTATAGATTACTTATCACCCGCCAACTTCTTCAATTTGAGATTCAAGGCGAGGTTCAATAAATGTAAAGAAGACACTGATGCAAAACATCAGGAATTACATAAAATGAATATAAAAATTGAGAATTAACCAAAAAAGCTTCATCCTACTAAACATGCCAAAACTTTATGAAAAGAATAATAACACTTCACTCAACGCAAACATGCAGGAAGATTATTCCATAAATGAACTGCTAAAAATAAAAAAGAATGAGAAAATAAATCCTTGAATCTCATAACTTTAACTGTAGGGAATGTTAAAAGCAACCGATTACAGTGCCTAGAATTTGAAATTAATATTTTTACCAATTGAATTAGACCCTCCAGACAAGTACCTTCTAAAATCTTAAAAACTAGACAGCGCACCTTAAAAAGTATCTGAGGTTGTACTGGTAACCAATGTAACTCATTTAATAGAGGAGTCACATGGTCACTGCGAGACTTACAATAAATCAGTCTAGCAGCAGAATGCTGAATTCATTGGATTTTGCGAGTCACTTAGAAGCTGTTCCCGAGTACGAAGAATTGGCATAGTCAAGTAGGGCTAAGATTGAAAGTTGCACAATAATTCTAAAATGATCCCACAAGAAGTAAGAATGCAGTAGATGTGGCTGTTTTAGCTTAAAGTAGGCTTTTCGAACCAAATTATTAATCTGGGGTTCCATAGTTAATGAAGAGTCTAAAAGCATCCCCCAAAACTTAGAAACTCTTTCAACTTTTAATTGAATCCATCACTAGTTGGAATGAACTGCGGGATGTTTGGCAAATTAAAGGTAAACCATAGGATTCTAGTCTTATCTGTGTTGAATTTAAGTTGTATTTGTCTGTATTTAATTAAGTCGTACAGATGTAGACCAATCTCTAATCCTTCTAATGCAATATTCTATGATAGAAGGAATGGAACTTACATCATTACTGATAGGGACCAACACAAAAATATCACCAGCATATGACAGCATACGCTTAGAAAAACTTGTCTAATCAAGCTGATGAATAAGTATATAAGAGGGGGGAAAGGGGAGAACCCTGAGGTACCCGACGGGAGGGGGGGGGTGGAACCCGTGAAGATGAAAAAGTACTGTCTTTTACTACCAAGTACTGTCATGTCCCAACATGATGACAGCAGGATAGATGGATGCAAAGTGGCTCCTTCCCCTCCATGAAAGCAAGGGACAGAAGCAGCAGGAGAGGAAAAGAAGGATGGCCACTACTATCCATATTAGGGGAGAGAAAGGTTGAGTAACTCCCTCTTTAGTAATAGCAGGGGGAAGGGAGACAGGAAGACCCTAATTGTTGAAGAGAGGTGGGATTTTTGAACAAAGGGCATATTCTGCAGCAGTTTTCATTGTCTTAATATCGGAGGAAGCTATTTTTTGTTGACGTTCATGGTTCACTTTCAGAAACACAGAGAGTCCTTACTCCTTCCACCAGGATACTTACATTTTCAGAGCTCATAAAGTTCTCACTAATTTTTGCTTTTCTTAGAGCTTAAGCTATCCTATAAAACTGAATATTCAGATTTGATTCGATTTAGCCCTGAATACATTATTCGTAGTCGGCTGAAGAGTGATTTAAATTTGAATACAAATAATCCGGGGCTCTACTGTTCTCAATCATACTAAAATAAAAATTTGATCTCTAATCTCACTTTGCTGCTTTTATTATTTTTTATGTTAAAACTCATTGCTCATTATTCGTATTTGGCCGAATAATTTATTTATTTGTTACATTTGTATCCCACATTTTCCCACCTATTTGCAGGCTCAATGTGGCTTACATAGAGTACCGTAAATGCGATTGCCAAGTCCGGTATGGAAACAAATACAATTTGATGTTAGACCGGGTAGGTTGGTATATTCAGGTACATAGGGGTTGAGGGTAGGAAGGAATATATAGTGTCCAGTACAGTCAAAGGTTTTGCTAATTTTCATTATTCATATTTGGCCGATTAGTAAAATATGCTATCAGTACAGCTGTAGTTATTTTTCTATTTTTCGTACAGGCAGCCAGAGTTACACTGCTGAGCCCACAGTTGAGTTCCTGAAAATGGAAGAGGTTCCTGACAGTGATTTGCTGGATGGAGGAGAGGAGAATACAGATACCAAGAGAGGTGAGCCAAGAACTCCTTTATAATAAAATCCTTGCTATGTGCCATGGATTATTTCTACCATTCACATACATGGTGAATATTATTAGTGATTTACAGGTATATTTTTATTTCTTAGAAAGTAGAATTCAGTTTTCTTAAACTACCAGGCGTGAGGTTTAGAGTCCAGGTCCTGAATGAATCCCAGTCTCCAGGAGTTTTTAGTTAGTGAATATAATCAAAGTTAAGGGAATCACTGCAAAGACTGGAGGTGAGAATGAGGTGTACAGAGCTAGAAGAACTATCCTGATCTCATGTGTCATGTGATAAAAGCTACTTGCACCTGTCTACAATCAAGACTTCCTTGTCATCAGAAGCAGATGAATCCATTAACTGATAGGTTGTATCCGCCTACCAGCAGGTGGAGCTAGAGAACACTGAAGAACCACAGTGACCGGCTAACCCCAACTGCCTTCAGTATTTCTCTATCTCCCAGCAGGTGTGGACGTAGCTTGATCAGCTCCTGGATTACTGCCTGGGGTGGCTCCTGTTCTTTGCCAGTTGAGCAGGGGTGTTGTAGCTGGTGGTGCCCAAGTTAAAGGCATATAGGTTCGCCCTTTCCCTGCCTTACCCATTCCCCCCGCCTCCCGGAGTCCCTCTGTTGCTGCTTGCCTCCAACTTTCCTCACAACGTTTAAAAAAAAAAAAAAAGCGCGCTTTTACTGCGTGGCTGTCCTGAGGCTTTTTCCAGAGATTCTGGTTTAGTGTAGCTTGACTGGAGCTTGTTGACTCGGTCTTCTGAGGTGAGAGTGGTGCCCAGCTCCTCCGGGGAGGTCCCGCGGACGCCGTTCCAAATAGGGTAAGTTTTGGCGAAGCCACCATTTTATTGCTGTTTTTCTCTCCTGTCGGGTGATGGCTGCTGAGGGAGTTAAGCGCTGTTCCCGTTGTGGTAAGCGCAGATCAGCAACAGGGCTATGTAAAACATACTCCTTAGACGCTTGCGCTAGTACGAGCATGGCGAGCGATGTCTCTTCCCACTCAATGGAGCTGGCAGCGGGCGCCATTTTGGAAGCGCCGCACGCTTCGACCCTCGCGCTGGCGGAGGAGTCTGAGGGCAGGGGGACGCCTCGTTTAGAGGCTACCAGAGGAGCTCCAACATCCGTTTCTCCTAATTCGGAGGCGGAGGGTCAAGGTGAGTTTTTCTCCCCTGAATTTGTGCTGTTAATGCATAAAGCTTTCATGCTGAAAAGAGCTCTGCCGCCTGTTCTGAGGCGATTGTTCGCTGTGAGGAAAGTTCATGTTATTATAGCTTTATGGTTCACTCTGCTTTGGAAATCTTAAATACTGAAGGCAGTTGGGGCTAGCCGTCCAAGGGTCACTGTGTTTCTTCAGTGTTCTCTATCTCCACCTGCTGGTAGGCGGATACAATCCATCAGTTAATGGATTCATCTGCAGTGACTAAAGGAAAGAAAATTACCAAGGTAAGAACCTAATTTTCCCGTTTTCCTGTTATGTGACATATGGAAGTATAGCCAAGCAAATGTCTTTAAAAGACTCCTGTGGGGGATATTGGTCTATACATGATTTATTCAATAGCTGTATAATTTATATACATACTTTCATTTTTATCTCATAGATGATGGCTTTGGGAACAAGAGTAAGAGAATGAGAGTGTGCGATGGGCAGCAGAGGGAGGAATGGAAATACAAAGTCAGCCCAGATCCTTCAGTTGATTGTCTGGAAAGTATTAGTAGAGTAATACCACATAGCATAAAAGAAAATGCCCTAAAAGGAGAGAAACCCAATGTATGTATTGAACAAGAGAGCAATTCCACCCACTGTGCAAATCTCAAGCAAAATCAGAGACTTAATGAAGAGACACTTCTTCAGAGCACTGTATTCAAGGAAAGGTTCATTGGGAAGTCAAACCTGGCAGAGCAAAATAAACTTCACAGACATTGTATTGAATATGGAAAATATTTTACATATTCTGTACATGATAAAAACTTTAGTCAAGTATTTGATCTGAGAAGACATGAATTAATCAACACTGGAAGAAACAAGTAGATGAAATGAACCTCAAGGGAGTGAAGCTATTTCAATGTTCAGTATGCGATAGAAATTTCACTCGAAATAATAACCTCAGAACACATGAAAGAATCCATACAGGAGAAAAACCTTTTAAATGTTCTCAATGTGATAAATGTTTTGCTGCAAAACGTCATCTCAGACACCATGAAACAGTCCACAGTGGTGAGAAACCTTTTAAATGTTCTGAATGTGATAAGTGTTTCCGTTTCAAATCTGATCTAAGAAAGCATGAAAGAATTCACACAGGAGAGAAACCATTTAAATGTTCTGAATGTGATAAGTGTTTCCGTTTAAAATCTGATCTAAGAAATCATGAAAGAATTCACACAGGAGAGAAACCATATAAATGTTCTAAATGTGATAAAAGGTTCAATCGAAAAAATAACCTCAGAATTCATGAAAGAATTCACACTGGAGACAAACCGTGTAAGTGCTCTAAATGTGATTAAAGCTTTTGTCTCAAGAATAATCGTAGAATTCATGAAGGAATCCACACTGGAGACAAACCATATAAATGTTCTGAATGTGATAAAAGCTTCACTCAAAACTATAAACTCAAAATTCATGAAAGAATCCATACTGGAGAAAAACCATTTAAATGTTCTAAATGTCATAAATGTTGCCATTTAAAATCTGTTCTAAGTATTCATGAAAGAGTCCATGTTGAAGAGCAACCATATAAATGTTCTAAATGTGATAAAAGCTTCACTCAGAAATATAACCTTGGAATTCATGAAAAAGGCCATACTGGAGAAAAACGTTTGAAATGTTCTGAATGTGATAAAAGCTTTACTTAAAAAGGTGATCTCAGACATCATGAAAGTCTCCATACTGGAGAGAAGCCATATAAATGTATTGAATGTGAGAAAAGCGTCACTCAAAAATACAATTTCAGAATTCACAAAAGAATCCACACTGGAGATAAAACATACAAATGTTTTGAATGTGAAAGAAGTTTCACTCAAAAATATAAACTCAGAATTCATGAAAGAATTCACACTGGAGAAAAACCATTTAAATGTTCACAATGTGATAAAAGCTTCACTCAAAGAAATGGTCTCAGAATTCATGAAAGAATCCATACTGGAGAGAAACCATTTAAATGTTTTGAATGCAATAAAAGCTTTGCTCGGAAAATGATCTCAGAATTCACGAAAGAATCCACACTGGAGAGAAACCATATAAATGTTCTGAATGTGATAAAAGCTTTAATCAGAAAAAAAACCTCTGAATTCATCAAAGAATCCATATTAAGGAAAAACAAATGGCACATTCATTAGTATAGTGGGAAATACAACCATTCATTGAAGAAAACTGGGAATACAAAAGGTTTACATTTGCCTCTCCTTAACTATAAGATGAACAATTGATAATTGCAGCTCAGGACTGCAAATTACAGACAAAATTCACATCAAGTTTAGAAAAAGCTGGTACAACAGACATCTGCAGATTTTACTAGAAAGATTTTAAGAATTCTTCATCTTGTTGCTGGCTGCAAAGGTTTGATGGCTGAAAATTTCTGTACAGAAAGGAACACGAAGGTGGCGAGTTTGATCCATTGGAATCTTTATAAATATTACAACATTGCAGGCGAATGAAGAGGTTATGGTCACCTAGGTCATTAAGGAGACTGGACATAGTTATAAAAGAGAAGACCACCAGAATGGCATTGATCAGTTCAGTCCCAAGTGATTGCTCTGTATTGTATGCAGTACCAAGAAGTGCTGTATAAGAACAAGAAAATGGGGCAGAAAGATACAGAAGTATTTCCTATTATTTTGGCACCACAAGCTTAATAAAATGGAATTTTCAAGCATACTTGGATAGGTTGCCTATACGTGTTACTTTGTATAAACTCCAGAAGAAAGCTGTCTGACATATTGTGCAAGTATTACAGCTTGGCATTAGCAGTAAATTTCGGAGACTGCAATCATAAATCACATATCCTAATTTAGGAGTGAGGTTCTTTACTGTCATGATATGGGGAAAATTAACCTATGAGGAGACTTTGTCCCCTAAGAGAAATAATTTTTAAATATTCTGAATGTGATAAATAAAAATGTGAATTGAAAACAGAGAGATGCTTCAGCAGCCAGAACAATTTAATGGGGTGTTAAATGTTTGCTGGTCAAAGGAGCCATTGTTGGGAAATATTGTAAGTTGTATGGGTTGGGGAAGGTATGCTAAGGAATGGATGAGGAGGGGTAAGGACTATACATGAGAGATTCAGTTGTGTTTTACACTATTCTATTTCTTATATTCTACTTCCATTTACATGAAGCTGTCTTCTGTTTCATATGGCTCATCCCTTTGAATGTTCAGCCTTGAAATTGAGCTTTTATTTGTTCTAGACTTAGAATAAGTGGCATATTTTACAGGATACAATACAGGAGTCATGGATGCTGCTGGAATAAGGTTATATATATTTTTTGTTACATTTGTACCCCGCGCTTTCCCACTCATGGCAGGCTCAGTGCGGCAGGCAATGGAGGGTTAAGTGACTTGCCCAGAGTCACAAGGAGCTGCCTGTGCTGGGAATCGAACTCAGTTCCTCAGGACCAAAGTCCACCACCCTAACCACTAGGCCACTCCTCCATCCATTTGAACTGCTATGTCTTAAAGGCTATTGGTGTTTTTCTGCACCAAGGGTAGGTTGACTTGGGGGAGAGGAATGCTGCGGGTGTGTTTATAAAATTAGTTTCTGTGATGTGTTTGTATGTGCGGTCTTGTGAAGAAACAGTGTGATTTATGCCTGTAAAATGTATTAGACATTTTCCTGTTTGAATTATGTCCTGAAGTGTATTTCTCCTATTTGGCCAGCAGGTGGTGATTCATTGCTTTAAAGCAGTTATAGGGAGCTGAATATTCTTTCTTTTTTTTTTTCTCGTTAACACAAGTAAGAAGCAAGCAGCAGTATACTTTTAAATCTTGTTGATTGGTCTCTGATTGGCCTGGAGTTTGAAATTACCTAGCAGCAGTTGCTGGTTGTTCATTCAGTCTTAGTCCGGGAGGAAAGAGAGACAGATCTCTTTGCTGAGGCTCGGTGAATTATATGTCCTAACCTTCCCAAGTACTGTTTAGACGGTATATAGGTGTTTAGTTAGTGTTATAATTGATCTATATTTCAGTTACCGCTTATTGTTTGCTGATTGCACATTTTTTGTTCATGGTTTCAGTATGACAGTAAACCTGTTTAGTTTGTTGACTTTTCTGTCTGGACTGAAAGAATCCTGGTGGTTTGTGTCTTGGGTCTGTGAGTGCTTTTTGGGAACTGTGGGACCACTGGGAGTGTGGCTCTAGTAACCTAGAAATCACTGGGAATGGGAGACTCGCCCAGAGGCGGTTGGGACCCAGTTGATGGGAGGAGGGTGCTAGTGTACAGCACAAGCAACAGATGCAGGTGGACCTGAGCTGTGCTAGGGATAGACCCTCTAACTGGCCGCGGGTTAACAGGGTAGCTGGGCATTTTGTGACAGACCTTCTCCTTCTTTTTTGGTGACAGTGTGGTGGGATTGTCAGACTCGGTGCGTGGAGTGAGGGTCACCATCCACTGAGTGGTTCAGTCTTTTATCTGTAACCTCCAGACACAGAGCACAGTGAACAAGTGCAGCAGTAACAGGGTCCCTTTCCTGTTCTAGTTTTGTTTTTTTTTTGGTAGTGTTAGGAGATTAGCAGTGTGCTGATGGCAACTGGGAGTGACCAGAAGACACTGGAGATGCCTGACCTAACACAAGAGCAACCGGATAACCTCGGTGGGGAGGAGCTGCAGGACTGGCCTGTGCAGAGTTCTCCGGAGGGGAGACCAAATTTCTTCAGGACAATGGCCTGTGCGTTGGCAGGGCTGGGTTCCATGCCAGCTGAAATCTGGCAGATCTACATGCTACAGCAACAGCGGTGTGAGGAATGGGAAGAGCGGCACTGGTGAGAGGAACGGAAAGAGCAGCAGTGGTGTGAGAAGCGGGAGTTCCAGCTGCAGAAATGAAAGATGGACATGGAAATGGTTCATATCCAAAGCTCCAGCCCAACCTCTGTGCCGAGGCCCAAGGCAGGATCCACAGCCCGGATCGGGCCCAACTTGTTTTCGCAGTTTGATGATGCCGGAGGTGACATAGATGGATGCCTCAATGACATTCCTCAGAAAGACTGGGAGCACTGTCTGGGAGAAAAGCTCACTGGTACAGCACTTGAGGCATTCCAAGGACTGTCCATGGAGACCATGCTCCCAGTTTGAGGAGGTGCGCAACGCTTTGTTGAACCTTTATGCCATTACCCCCAAGACCTACAGACTAAAGTTCCGGACTTTGCAAAAGGGGGCTGATGATACTCACTGCGAGTCTGTGATTCAGCTAAGATAGCAGCATCAGCAGGGGCTCAGTGGAGCTGAAGTTAAAACCCTGATGGCCCTGGAGCAGTTTCTGCAGCGTTGTCGTCCAGAGGTGAGGGAACATGTTCAAGATCACCAGCCCCATACTCCAGAGAAGGTGGCTGAGTTGGCTGACATCTTCATTACTAACCGTCCCTGGTTGGCAAAGAAAAGCCGGGATCGAAGGGCAGCCAGGGCCCTAAGCTGCAACCTCAGAGGCTGTCAGCAAACCCTCAAGTGTTCCCCAAAAACCTGAAGATGCACATTACACCACCACAAAGGAGTGTTCACAAACTGTGCAGATGTTGAGGCTCCTTTCCATCTAAGAAAAGAACCTTGTTCGCTTGAATAATGACCTCACAGATAAAAAGCCCTCCAATGTGGTGCCAGTGGGACAGTGTTGTGGCCGTTCAACCCACAACATCTGAGACGAACCAATCAGGATCTGTGCATGGACAATAGGACAAGCAGGTCACCACCCTAGCGGCAGCCAGTGATAAAAGAGGCTGTAAACCTGAACAAAGGGCCAGGGCCGCCGAGAGAGGGGGACAGGGGGGACAAAAGTCCCCGGGCCCGGGCCTCCAAGGGGGCCCGGCGCCGAGTCCGTGGGTGCTCGCCCCTCCGTCCGACTCCTAGGTCCCTCCCTCCCTCCGTCCGACTCCCAGGGCCCGCCCTCCATCCCTCCCTCCCTCCCTCCAAATTGCAAAAGCGATCTTGTTCTTACTTCATCGGGGGTTACGGCGAGAGCAGCACGCAGACGCAGTGAAAAGCGTGCAGGCTCCCGCTTCAGCCTTCCCTCGTTGTCTGTCTCTCAGCTCTGGTCCCGCCTTTGAGGGCGGGACCAGAGCTGAGAGACAGACAACGAGGGAAGGCTGAAGCAGGAGCCTGCACGCTTTTCACTGCGTTCTCTTCTGCATGCTGCTCTCGCCAACCCCCGATGAAGTAAGAACAAGATCGCTTTTGCAATTCGGAGGGAGGGACAGAGGGGGGCCTTGGAATTCGGTCGGATGGACGGAAGGAGAGGGGGGCCTTGGATCTCGGAGGGAGGGAGGGAGTTTAGTAGCGCTATAGAAATGATAAGCAGTAGTAGAGGGGCCTTGGATCTCGGAGGGAGGGGGGAGGCCTTGGATCTCGGAGAGGGGGGGAAAGAAGAGATTGCTGGACAAGAGGGCAGGGCAGGGGGGAGAGAGAAGAAATCGCTGGACAAGAGGGCAGGGGGAGAGAGAAGAGATCGCTGGACAAGAGGGCATTGGGGAGAGAGAAGAGATCACTGGACAAGAGGGCAGGGGGGGAGAGAGAAGAGATCGTTGGACAGGAGGGCAGGGCAGAGGGGAGAACTGCTGAACATGGATGGATGATTGGAGGGGGCAGGGGAGAGAGGAAATGTACTGGATATGGTTGGATGGAGGAGAGGCCAGGGGAGAATGAGGAGTTGCTGGACATGGATGGATGGAGGGGAGGGAAGTCAGGAAGGAGATGCACATGGATGGAGGGCAGGGAAGAGAGAAGAAATGTTGGACAAGGATGAAGGGAAGGAAAGACAAAGGAAGGAGATGCACACGGATGGAGGGAAAAGGAAGAGAGGAGAAATGCTGGATATGGATGGAGGGGAGGGAAGACAGGAAGTACATGCACATGGATGGAGGGGAGGGGAGTGAGGAGAAATGCTCAATTTAAGGGCTGGATCGGAACACTTTCAGGACAGATGCCGAAACTTGAGGAAGGATAGGGACAGGGCTACAGATGGTAGACAGGACGCATAAGGACACAGGAGGATGGTGAGAGAAAAAATATCAAATGGAAAGAAGACACTGCATAAAACAGAAGATGGGACCAAAGCGAATAGAAAAACTATGATCAGACAACAAAGGTAGAAAAAAGTATTTTATTCAGAATTTATTAATTGGAATATGTCAGCTTTTGGAAACGTGCATCTGTGATATTTTGCATGTAAGTTTCAATTTTTCTAGTATTGCTGCATGCTGAGTCTGACTTCTTGAGGTAACTTTCTAGTTCAGTATTTTGCCTTCATATTTTTTTTATTTCTAGTTCCTTGTGTCATATCTGTTGCCATGTGTTTTTCATGTGTGATCAAGGTACAGTATTATGCTAGTGTGTAGTATTTGCAGCCCTTTTTGTTTTGTTTTTCATTAAGTTATGTACTGGTGTTTTAGAGCCCGGTGTAATTATAGTGCTGCCTTTCCATGCATAAGGTTGTAGTTCGTCCTGTCCTGGAATTAGTGCTGTTATGGTTTGGTAAGGTTATGAGTGGGTTTTTGCACAAGTTTGTGTATAGTGTTTTGCAGTGGAGAGATTGTGTTTTGGCTTTACTGAGGTGGCACCAAAACATCAGAAAAGGTGTAGAGCCTAAATCATGACACACTATCTATTGAAGGATCTACATATAGTGCAAGGGCCCGGCAGTGGGGGGGGGGAGGGGGCCCAGGGGCGGCCTTGTCCCGGGCCCGGCCCAGTCTCTCGGCGGCCCTGCAAAGGGCTGTTTTTGCATTCCATCTGACTGACCTGTCCGAGGAACACTGTGCCACCTGCTGGACATCTGATGCCATCTACAGGTTGTATAGTCTCCATGTAATTGCTGTATATGTTTCTTTGGGTAGGAGCTAGCAGAACTAAAAAAAACAATCTTAGGGTTCATGTGCATGATCTATTTTATAATAACACCTTTGATATCTTCATTCTTGCTTTTAATTTTGTTCTTGCTGCTGCTATTATAAATAGCAACGATATATTTTTACAATATCCTTGAGTGTGGAGTTAGTTCTGTTATTATTTGGGCATTAAGAATTTGGGTCTATAGATAAAGGGAACAATTACTTTTCAGAGTACCAAAACATGGCAGTGCCACGTGTTTCTGTAGTCTTTTCTAAGTGTCATGTTCCCACTTACACCACAGAAAGCGTGTATGCCTCACAGGTGTTACATTTTTTGCCTCACCCTGTACATGTGTAGCTCTTTATGAAGGAGATTTGTAAAGTTTGTTATTTCCAATCCTTTGATTGTGTTGACCAGCTAATGAAAAAAACATAATAGCATTAAAAATTAAGTCAAGATCTAGGGAAACCTTCTAAGAATACTGAATGATCTTTTAATGCACAATTTTAATTCTTGAATTTTTTGTATTCTCATTGTTATGTGTACTTTGATCTTCTCTTCTGCTGCTACACAATCTTAGAAATGTGCTAGGAGTCACAGCCATCTAATAAATGAGCCCAGTATAGGGGAATCTAGTTATTGTGACATCACTGATGAGGTCACTTCTTAGGCACTGGTGGATTGAGGTACTGTGACATCACAATGCCTGCCTTGGTTACTAGAAATTGAAACTCTTTACTCTGTACCTGTGAAACAGCTGAGATGCCTCTGTAGACTGCCCTCACCATGCTAATAGACAACCACTTCTGGTCTTGGGCCCGCCCCATTCCGCCCCTAGTTCCACTTCCTTTTTTTCTACAAGATGGATCTGTGTTTTCTGCTTTGGTTATAGGAAAAGGTGAGATGTAAATACAACTTCAGCTGTCAGATGGCTTGGAATTTCCACAGGTTTCATTGGGGGTGAGGACTGAAGATTTATGTCTATTTAAACTGTGCTCCTATTAACCTTGTATCTTTCAGCAGTGATTATTATATGTGACCTTTAATTTAGCGCATACTATGGACAGTAAAGAATCTTATTCCTGAGTCATGGTATACGGAGTATGATACTATTAATCTAACAAAGAGGTGATCTCCCTATTGATCAGATTAATATCTAGAAAGTAGGGAGATATCAATTGTCAAGCATCAAAATGTCTGACTTAGTATACAATAACTCAAATGATCAGAATACTGAGCAGAGGAAAGGCCTCGAGAAGCCCCCAGCATAAACCAAAGCTTCAGGGGCTGGACTTCTTCATCATCGGCCGGAAAACCTCTGTAAACCTAAATGATCTTGTCAATTTAGCTCTACAACTTCACTTGATACATACAACTCCACAACGGATTTTACCTGGTCGTGGTCAAAGTGTAGGAAGGACTCGCACGTTAAACACCTGATGAAGTTAAGTAAAATCCGGTGTGGACTTTTATGTATCAAGTGAAGTTGTAGAGCTAAATTGACAAGATCATTTAGGTTTACAGAGGTTTTCTGGCCGATGATGATGAAGTCCAGCCCCCGAAGCTTTGGTTTATGCTGGGGGCTTCTCGAGGCCTTTCCTCTGATCAGTATTCTGACCATTTGAGTTATTGTATACTAAGTCAGACATTTTGATGCTTGACAATTGATATCTCCCTACTTTCTAGATATTAATATGGAGTATGATCTCAGTCTCTCCAATGTACTGCTAATGCTCGCTGTTGAACTTGCACTTTATGAGGGAGATGTGGGCTGAAGAAAGTAAGAGATGGAATCCAACAGTGATCCATTTTACTGGAGACCCATGTCTTACACATTCCTTATCCTCATTGCTAGGCTGAGAAGCCCCGTTTAAATGAGTAGGTACAGGGAGGAAACTTGAAGAACCTTCATTTCATTAAGCATGTCCTGTTGAAACCTACATACCCTCAACAGGAGATTATAAAACAGTTACATATTGTGTCCTGACACCATTTCTACTGTCAGCTTTTCCTCATACAATACATAACAACAATGATTCACAAATTCTTAAACCAGGGTATGCTGGGTATGCTCTCGCTCTCTTAAATTTACTGCTGGTCCTCACCTGAATATTTGCATCACGTCAAAGAGCTCTTCCTTCTGTTGTTGATGTGCTGCAGGGGCGTAGCTACGGGTGGGCCTGGGTGGGCCTAGGCCCATCCAGTCTTGGTTCAGGCCCACTCAGAAGCACTACATCCAAACCAATTCCCTCCCTTCCCTCCAACCTCACTCCCATGTCCAGCACAGCGCCTCTTCCCTTCCCTCCACCCTCGCATGTCCGGCGCCTCTCTCTCCCCTCCCACAGTTCCGGCTCCGCCACCTCCGTGTCTTCCTTACCCACCCCCCATCCTAGCCGCAGCGCTTGCTCACTCTATGATTGCCACCCAGCAGGAACTTCAAACAGCGCGTCAGCGCTGTGTCAGAGCCTTCCTCTCTGCCGCGTCCCACCCAGCCTGCGTAAACAGGAAGTTGCGTGAGATGCGTCAGAGAGGAAGGCTCTGACACAGCGCTGACGCGCTGTTTGAAGTTCCTGCTGGGCAGCGATCATAGAGAGAGCAAGTTCCGCGGCAAGGATGGCGGTGGGTAAGAAAGACACGGAGGTAGCGCCGTGGCAGTGCCGGAACTGTGGGAGGGGAGAGAGGTGCTGGACATGGGGATTGGAGGGGAGGGAAGGGATGGATTGGATATTTGGATACTTGGATCTGTTTCTGGTAGTCTTCTAGTTGTAGTGTTGCAAGGGGGAGGATGGGAAGGAGGAGTGGGGAGAAAACGATTGATATGGGAACTTCTGAGTGAGCAAGCGCCGCGGCAAGGGTGGGGGGTGGGTATGGAAGACACGGAGGGTGGCGGTGCCTGAACTGTGGGAGGGGAGAGAGGTGCTGGACATGGGGAGGGAAGGGGCCCTGGACATGGGAGCTGGAGGGGAGGGAAGGGGCCCTGGACATGGGGGCTGGAAGGGAGGGGCCCTGGACATGTATGCTTGTGGGTGGGAGGTTGGAGAGAAGGGAGAGAGGTGCTGGGCATGTAAGGAGATGCTGGAGGGAAGGGATAGAGATGTGGAACTGCGAGGGGAGGGAAGGGATAGAGTTGCTGGATATGTAGGGGGAGAGAAGGGATACAGGTTCTCGATATGTGGGTGGGAGGGAAGGGAAAGAGGTGCTGGATATGTAGGAAGGAGAGAAGGGAAAGATGTGCTGGTTGAGGGTGTGGGAGGGAAGGGAGAGAGCTGCTGGATTTGTGGGGGAGGGCAGGCAGGAAGGGGGAGAGGTGCTGGGCATGCAAGGGAGGCTGCAGCAAAGGGAGAGAGATGCTGGATATGCAGGGGAGGGCTGGAGGGAAGAGGGAGAGATGTGGACCTGCAAGGGGGTGAGAACGAAGGGAGAGAAGTACTGGACCTATGAGAGGGGGAAGGGTTAGTGTTAGAGGAAAGGGAGAGGGATATTGGATCAAGGCGATAAAGGAATAGGGGGGAGGGGGGTCAAATGCTGAACCCACAGTGGAGAATGAACCAGATGCATAAGGGGGAGGGAAGAGAGAAGGAAAGTTGCTGGTTGGAGTGGGGTTAGAGAGGAAAGGTGTGTGGGAGGGAGAAAGGGGACATAGAGAGGTACAAAGAAACAGAAGGGAGATGATGAGCATTGGATGGGAGCATGGGGACAGGGATACAGATGAGATGCTGTATTGGGATGGCATATGGGCACATAGGGGCAATGCCTGACATGGGGGTGGGGAGGGAGATATGGGAATAGAGATACAATGGACATGGGGGAGGAGGTATGGGAATAGAGATATAATGGACACAGAGGGGAGATACCAGACAAGAGGGAGAATAGGAACACAGATAGGAGATGCTGGGCATGGGGTACATGGGTGTACAAAGGAATGATGATGGATGCAGGGAGATGAACACGGGAGATTCTGGATAAGGAAATATATGGACACAGAGATGGGAGATGGATGGTGGACATGGAGACAGAAGAAATGTCAAATGGACAGGAAAGACACAGGGAAGCAGAAACCAGAGACTGGGACCAATATATGAAAAATAAAATGACCAGACAACAAAAAGGTACAAAAATTATTTTTATTTCTATTTTGTGATTAGACTGTGTCAGATTTGGCATATGTCAGACATGGCTGGGGTCCAGGGAAGAAATCTAGGAGAGGACCCCAAAGCCCATTACCAGGCTGCACCTTCTTCAGCTTCTGGCAGGCTTGGAGCTCTCTCTGGCCAGAGAGCCAAGCTCAATTGCCCTATTTGCACCCCACCCTCCCCCCCCCCCAAAAAAAAAAAAAAACATCATCCCTAGCCAGCTCCTCACAAACACAGTTCTCTGAAAAATCATTCAGGGACTACCACCCCTCCATTCCTATTTGTGTTTGTCTTCTGCAGTCCTGCTCCCGGCCCTTCAGCTGTGAACACAGAACAGAAATATTTGTTAAGTAATTCTGCCTTATCTTTGTCAGCTTCTACATATCCCACCCCCCCCCCCTAACTTGTGAATCTCACAATGCCAGTTTTGCACTTTCTCCTATCACTAAGTCTTGTTCTCCCCTCCCCCCCATTTTACCACATTGGCTATTTTTTCTTCCATTTGCTTCTTTGCTTTCCTGACTACTCTACCAGTTTTGCCACCTGTCTTCCTCTTTCTGCAATCTCTTGTAGTTTATATAAAGACTAACCTCTTTTTTCCTTACCTTTTCAGCTACTACTTTTGAGAACCAAAGCTGCCTCCTTTTTACTCTTATTTACTTTCCTTACAGTGGGATCAGTAGGAAAAATGAGGAAGGATGTCCAAACTGACATAACCAGAAGGGAAGGAGACAGAAGATGGGAGTGAGGCAGAATGTTATGTTATGTTATAGATTACTTATCACCCACCAACTTCTTCAATTTGAGATTCAAGGCGAGGTTCAATAAATGTAAAGAAGACACTGATGCAAAACATCAGGAATTACATAAAATGAATATAAAAATTGAGAATTAACCAAAAAAGCATCATCCTACTAAACATGCCAAAACTTTATGAAAAGAATAATAACACTTCACTCAACGCAAACATGCAGGAAGATTATTCCATAAATGAACTGCTAAAAATAAAAAAGAATGAGAAAATAAATCCTTGAATCTCATACGTTTAACTGTAGGGAATGTTAAAAGCAACCGATTACAGTGCCTAGAATTTGAAATTAATATTTTTACCAATTGAATTAGACCCTCCAGACAAGTACCTTCTAAAATCTTAAAAACTAGACAGCGCACCTTAAAAAGTATCTGAGGTTGTACTGGTAACCAATGTAACTCATTTAATAGAGGAGTCACATGGTCACTGCGAGACTTACAATAAATCAGTCTAGCAGCAGAATGCTGAATTCATTGGATTTTGCGAGTCAACTTAGAAGCTGTTCCTGAGTACGAAGAATTGGCATAGTCAAGTAGGGCTAAGATTGAAAGTTGCACAATAATTCTAAAATGATCCCACAAGAAGTAAGAATGCAGTAGATGTGGCTGTTTTAGCTTAAAGTAGGCTTTTCGAACCAAATTATTAATCTGGGGTTCCATAGTTAATGAAGAGTCTAAAAGCATCCCCCCAAACTTAGAAACTCTTTCAACTTTTAATTGAATCCCATCACTAGTTGGCATGAACTGCGGGATGTTTGGCAAATTAAAGGTAAACCATAGGATTCTAGTCTTATCTGTGTTGAATTTAAGTTGTATTTATCTGTATTTAATTTAAGTCGTACAGATGTAGACCAATCTCTAATCCTTCTAATGCAATATTCTATGATAGAAGGAATGGAACTTACATCATTACTGATAGGGACCAACACAAAAATATCACCAGCATATGACAGCATACGCTTAGAAAAACTTGTCTAATCAAGCTCATGAATAAGTTATATAAGAGGGGGGAAAGGGGAGAACCCTGAGGTACCCACAGGGGGGCACCCGTGAAGATAAAAAAGTACTGTCTTTTACTACCAAGTACTGTCATGTCCCAACATGATGACAGCAGGATAGATGGATGCAAAGTGGCTCCTTCCCCTCAATGAAAGCAAGGGACAGAAGCAGCAGGAGAGAAAAGAAGGATGGCCACTACTATCCATATTAGGGGAGAGAAAGGTTGAGTAACTCCCTCTTTAGTAATAGCAGGGGGAAGGGAGACAGGAAGACCCTAATTGTTGAAGAGAGGTGGGATTTTTGAACAAAGGGCATATTCTGCAGCAGTTTTCATTGTCTTAATATCGGAGGAAGCTATTTTTTGTTGACGTTCATGGTTCACTTTCAGAAACACAGAGAGTCCTTACTCCTTCCACCAGGATACTTACATTTTCAGAGCTCATAAAGTTCTCACTAATTTTTGCTTTTCTTAGAGCTTAAGCTATCCTATAAAACTGAATATTCAGATTTGATTCGATTTAGCCCTGAATACATTATTCGTATTCAGCTGAATAGTGATTTAAATTTGAATACAGATAATCCGGGGCTCTACTGTTCTCAATCATACTAAAATAAACATTTGATCTCTAATCTCACTTTGCTGCTTTTATTATTTTTTATGTTAAAACTCATTGCTCATTATTCGTATTTGGCTGAATAATTTATTTATTTGTTACATTTGTATCCCACATTTTCACACCTATTTGCAGGCTCAATGTGGCTTACATAGTACCGTAAAGGCGATCGCCAAGTCCGGTATGGAAACAAATACAATTTGATGTTAAACCGGGTAGGTTGGTATATTCAGGTACATAGGGGTTGAGGGTAGGAAGGAATATATAGTGTCCAGTACAGTCAAAGGTTTTGCTAATTTTCATTATTCGTATTTGGCCGATTAGTAAAAGATGCTATCAGTACAGCTGTAGTTATTTTTCTATTTTTCGTACAGGCAGCCAGAGTTACAGTGCTGAGCCCACAGTTGAGTTCCTGAAAATGGAAGAGGTTCCTGACAGTGATTTGCTGGATGGAGGAGAGGAGAATACAGTTACCAAGAGAGGTGAGCCAAGAACTCCTTTATAATAAAATCCTTGCTGTGTGCCATGGAGTATTTCTACCATTATAAAACAAACAGGAGGTAAAAACCCTCACGGAACCGTGAGATGTGGAGAAAAAAGTGAGGAAATTGAATGAGGATACCAAATATGTTTATTCACATAAAAAATGACGAAATTTTTTTAAAATGACCCGACACGGCCGTGTTTCGGCCCAAAAGGCCTGCCTCAGGGGTCTTTAAAACCTCGGAGAGTGCGGCTTGAAGTATATGCTCCAAGGTGAATGATAAAACAAAATTCTCTTGGGTCTCCTCTCTTCTAAAAGGGTTTTTGTATTTTAAAAAAGAAGAACGGAACAAGCTCGTTAAATGCTTACCTCCTCTGCAAAACGACGTGTATAATTGTAGACCCAAGAGAATTTTGTTTTATCATTCACCTTGGAGCATATACTTCAAGCCGCACTCTCCGAGGTTTTAAAGACCCCTGAGGCAGGCCTTTTGAGCCGAAACACGGCCGTGTCGGGTCATTTTTTAAAAATTTCGTCATTTTTTATGTGAATAAATATACAGTATTTGGTATCCTCATTCAATTTCCTCACTTTTTTCTCCACGTATTTCTACCATTCACATACATGGTGAATATTATTAGTGATTTACAGGTATAATTTTATTTCTTAGAAATTAGAATTCAGTTTTCTTAAACTACCAGGCGTGAGGTTTAGAGTCCGGGTCCTGAATGAATCCCAGTCTCCAGGAGTTTTTAGTTAGTGAATATAATCAAAGTTAAGGGAATCGCTGCAAAGACTGGAGGTGAGAATGACGTGTCCAGAGCTAGACAAACTATCCTGATCTCATGAGTCATATGATAAAAGCTACTTGCACCTGTCTACAATCAACACTTTTTCCTGTTATGTGACATATGGAAGTATAGCCAAGCAAATGTCTTTAAAAGACTCCTGTGGGGGATATTGGTCTATACATGTTTTATTCAATAGCTGTATAATTTATATACATACTTTCATTTTTATCTCATAGATGATGGGTTTGGGAACAAGAATAAGAGAATGAGAGTGTGCGATGGGCAGCAGAGGGAGGAATGGAAACACAAAGACAGTCCAGATCCTTCAGTTGATTCTCTGGAAAGTATTGGTAGAGTAATACCACATAGCATAAAAGAAAATGCCCTAAAAGGAGAGAAACCCAATGTATGTATTGAACAAGAGAGCAATTCCACCCACTGTGCAAATCTCAAGCAAAATCAGAGACTTCATGGAGAGACACTTCTTCAGAGCACTGTATTCAAGGAAAGGTTCATTGGGAAGTCAAACCTGGCAGCGCAAAATAAAATTCACAGACATTGTATTGAATATGGAAAATATTTTACATATTCTGTATATGATGATAAACTTTAGTCAGGTATTTGATCTGAGAAGACATGAATTAATCAACACTGGAAAGAAACAAGTAGATGAAATGAACCTCAAGGGAGTGAAGCTATTTCAATGTTCAGTATGCAATAGAAATTTCTCTCGAAGTAATAACCTCAGAATGCATGAAAGAATCCATACAGGAGAAAAACCTTTTAAATGTTCTCAATGTGATAAGTGTTTCCATTCAAAATCTGATCTAAAAAAGCATGAAAGAATTCACACAGGAGAGAAACCATATAAATGTTCTGAATGTGTTAAAAGCTTCAATCAAAAAAGTTATCTCAGAAGTCATGAAAAAATTCATACCGGAGAGAAACTGTTTAAATGTTCTAAATATGATAAAAGGTTCAATTGAAAAAATAACCTCAGAATTCATGAAACAATTCACACTGGAGACAAACTGTATAAGTGCTCTAAAATGTGATAAAAGCTTTTGTCTCAAGAATAATCGTAGAATTCAGGAAGGAATCCACACTGGAGACAACAAACCATGTAAATGCTCTGAATGTGATCAAAGCTTCACTCAAAACTATAAACTCAAAATTCATGAAAGAATCCATACTGGAGAAAAACCACTTAAATGCTCTAAATGTCATAAATGTTGCTATTTAAAATCTGTTCTAAGAATTCATGAAAGAGTCCATGTTGAAGAGAAACCATATAAATGTTCTAAATGTGATAAAAGTTTCACTCAGAAACATAACCTTGGAATTCATGAAAAAGGCCATATTGGAGAAAAACCTCTTAAATGTTCTGAATGTGATAATAGCTTTACTCAAAAAAAGTGATCTCAGACGTCATGAAAGAATTCATACTGGAGAGAAGCCATATAAATGTACTGAATGTGAGAAAAGATTCACTCATAAATACAATTTCAGAATTCACAAAAGAATCCACACTGGAGATAAAGAAAACTGGGAATACAAAAGGTTTACATGTTCCTCTCCTTAACTATAAGATGAGCAATTGATAATTGCAGCTCAGGACTTCAAATTACAGACAAAATTCACATCAAGTTTAGAAAAATCTGGTACAACAGACATCTGCAGATTTTACTAGAAAGATTTTAAGAATTCTTCATCTTGTTGCTGGCTGCAAAGGTTTGATGGCTGAATATTTCTGTACAGAAAGGAACACGAAGGTGGCGAGTTTGATCCATTGGAATCTTTATAAATATTACAACATTGCAGGTGAATGAAGAGGTTATGGTCACCTAGGTCATTCCCATTCCAACTGATAAAACATGGATTAAGGAGACTGGACATAGTTATAAAAGAGAAAACCACCAGAATGGCATTGTTCAGTTCAGTCCCAAGTGATTGCTCTGTATTGTATGCAGTATCAAGAAGTGCTATATAAGAACAAGAAAATGGGGCAGAAAGATACAGAAGTATTTCCTATTATTTTGGCACCACAAGCTTAATTAAATGGAATTTTCAAGCATACTTGGATAGGTTGCCTATACATGTTACTTTGTATAAACTGTAAATAATTGTCACAAATTGAATGCAGTGAAAAACAGGTTCAGGCTTTCTAAAGTAAACTAGGCCTCTAAAATCATAGCATTTCTCAGTCCTGATACTTCACTGAAGAAATGTGACAGTCTGCTTAACCTTGGCAGAGTTACAAAGTTGGCAAGGGTTGTGTATAGCTGGACATAGGCATACTGAGAAACTATAAAATTAATTAGGCCAGGTGAAGAAAAGTTCAATTTAAGGGTAAAGCGAAGTTTGGAGATAGGAGAGCTGAAACTTGGTCATAATTGGATAAGAGATAAGAAAACTGAGACTTGGTCATGATTGGATAAGAGATAAGCAAACTTGCTAAGGTTGAAACTCGGTCCTAATTGGATGAAAGAAAAGAAAAGTTAGAACTTGGGCATAATTGGATGTATGTGCCAATTATGACGAAAGTGCAGGTGGGAAAGTGAAATGTCTATAGGAATCTATGGGACCAAAAAAGTATAAAAGGTCTGCTACCTAAGCAGTGCTGGGGAGAGACAGAGAAGAAGCCACCAACCTTTGAAGGCACATGTCATCGGTCGTGAAGTGCTGTACTACCATGTGAATGCCTGAACTGTTTGTACTATCTTTGGGTTAGACACTTTTGCTAATAAACTATCTTATTATATCTTTTGAATACTGGGTTTCCTCCTAATTACTGAATTTGCTACTGCCTTGACTATGTAACCCTGTCACGAGCAGATACAAGGTTAGAGTAATTAAGTATTTAGAGGGGATATGCAGTTCTTTCCAGGTTAGTAGAAAGCCCATGCCGCTGCTGCCCAAACAGAAGAGGCAGACCTAATAATAAATAAACAAAACTCCAGAAGAAAGCTCTCTGACATGGTGCAAGTATTACAGCTTGGCATTAGGAGTCAGGTTCTTTACTGTCATGATATGAGGAAAATTAACCCATGAGGAGACTTTTGTCCCCTAAGAGAAATAATTTTTAAATATTCTGAATGTGATAAATAAAAATGTGAATTGAAAACAGAGAGATGCTTCAGCAGCCAGAACAAGTTAATGGGGTGTTAAATGTTTGCTGGTCAAAGGAGCCATTGTTGGGAAAGATTGTAAGTTGTATGGGTTGGGGAAGGTATGCTAAGGAATGGATGAGGAGGGGTAAGGACTATACATGAGAGATTCAGTTGTGTTTTACACTATTCTATTCCGTTTCTTATATTCTACTTCCATTCACATGAAGCTGTCTTCTGTTTCATATGGCTCATCCCTTTGAATGTTCAGCCTTGTCATTGAGCTTTTATTTGTTCTAGACTTAGAATAAGTGGCATATTTTACATGATACAATACAGGAGGGGCACTTGTTATGGAGTCATGGATGCTGCTGGAATCTATATAATAAAACTCACCCTGAACGTTCTGAAGACACTGACGTCACTGAAGCCAAGCCACTGACGTCACTTCCTTCATGAAGGGTTCGTGGTGGTGAAGCCACCGAAATCGCCAAATCTCTGGGCCCCGCCCTCGCGTCAAAAGTCATGACGTCGAGGGCGGAGCAATGGTGTCACACATCGAGGGCGGAGCAATGGCGTCAGTGGCTTCACAATGAAGAAGATGATGAAGGTGTGTTGACGAGGTGTGGAGAGGAAAACCTTGCTAGCGCCAGTTTCATTTGCTCCAGAAACGGGACTTTTTTACTAGTAAGGTTATATTTGAACTGCTATGTCTTAAAGGCTATTGGTGTTTTTCTGCACCAAGGGTAGGTTGACTTAGGGGAGAGGAATGCTGCGGGTGCTGTGGTGCATTCCAAAGAGTAGGTGAGACCCAAGATCACCCCCGAGCTCCCCTGAAACCTTTACCCATTATCAGTGAGCCCTTTGATTGAATAGCTGTGGATTATAGTGGGGCCTCTAGCTGTCCCTAGCCAGACTGGGAAAAGATATATATTGACAGTGGTGGACTTTGCTACCAGATATCCTGAAGTGGTAGCCTTATCCTCTATAGAATCAGAGAAAATTGCCACTGCCCTGCTGGAAATATTTTCCCGGGTAGGATATCCACAAGAAATACTCTCAAACCAAGGGACACAATTTATGTCTGAGCTGATCCAAAATCTGTGGGTACACTGTGGAGTGAAATCTGTACGTACCACACCATATCACCCTGAAACTAATGGGTTGGTGGAGAGATTTAATGGTACATTAAAGCACATGTTAAAGCATTTCATAGAAACAGGAGACCATGACTGGGAGAAATACTTGCCCTACCTACTGTTTGCTTACAGAGAAGTACCTCAGGAGTCTACAGGGTTCTCCCCATTTGAGTTGCTTTATGACTGGAGGGTGAGAGGGCCCCTTCACCTAATAAGAGAACATTGGGAGGGGTAAGTTGATACCTCTGACCCCTGTAATTGAATATGTAGATAATATAAGGCAGAGATTAGAAGAACTTGTGGGCTTCATCAGAGATAACTTGCAGGCAGCCCAGACTAAGCAAAAGACCAGGTATGATTGTAAGGCCCAAAATAGAGAGTATTATGAGAGCCAGCAGATACTTATTTTAGTCCCAGTTCGTCAAAATAAACTTCAGGCTATTTGGGTGGGACCTTACAAGGTCATAAGGTGCCTGAATGATACAAACTACGTTTTATCTATGGACTCTTGACAGAAAGCAGCATAATTTTTCATGTAAATATGTTAAAGGCCTATTCAAATCGCACAGCTATGGTACTGGCTGTGTGCAGCCTACCAGAAGAGTGTCAGGATAGTGAGCCCATACCTGACAGCAGAGACCTTACCAGAGGGATCTATACAACAAATTGTAACTGGAGAGCAATTAACTCCCATCCAAAGAAAGCAGTTAGAAGCAGTATTTTAGCTGATGTGTTTTCCACTAAACCAGGACTTACGCATTTGGCTAATCAAAATGTAAACACGGGTGGCCAGGGTGGCCATGACCCACTGATTCAGGGTCCCTATCGAATATCTGCTGAGGTGGGGAGAAATATGAAGCAGGAGATTGATGAGATGTTAGCCCTAGGTGTTATAAAGAAGTCTCATAATCCTTGGGCTTCTCCTGTAGTTCTCGTTCCCAAAAAAGATAGCACAACCTGCTTCTGCTTGGATTACAGGAGACTTAATGATTGTACTGTATCTGACACCTATCCGATGCCCCGGATGGATGAGTTACTAGACCACTTAGCTGTGGCCCAGTACCTGACTACAATGGACCTTAGTCGAGGTTACTGGCAGATCCCCCTAACAGCTGCTGCTCAGGAGCGATCAGCATTTATTACCCCATTTGGTCTGTATGAGTTTACTGTAATGCCTTTTGGAATGAAAAATGCCCCTGATACATTTCAGTCCTTAGTGAATCGTCTGTTAAATGGACTCCAGGAGCATGCTAGGGCTTATCTTGATGATATTGCTGTGTACAGTCAGACTTGGGATAACCAACTGATCCATTCGAGTGGAGTACTGGACCGGATCAGGGAGGCCCGCCTGACTATAAAACCCAGCAAATGTCAGTTGGGGATGGCAGAAGTGCAATATTTAGGGCACAGAGTGGGAGGTGGACAGCTGAAGCCTGAACCAGCTAAGGTGGAAGCTATACAAGACTGGCCCACTCCTCAAATTAAAAAGCAAGTGTTGGCCTGCCTTGGAACAGCGGGGTATTATAGGAAGTTTGTGCCTCACTACAGCACTATAGCCGAGCCCCTAACTGACCTGACTAAAAAGAGACTATACCAAATAGTTATCTGGTTGCCAGAGTGTGAAGCGGCCTTCCAGGCATTAAATACAGTATTAGCTACCGATCCAGTACTGGCTGCACCTGATTACCAGGAAAGATTTGTGGTGAAGACTGATGCCTCGGCATATGGAATTGGGGCTGTTTCAAGTCAAGTGAATAGCAGAGGGGAGGAGCACCCCATTGTTGCAAACTCCTTGACGGAGAGGTAGCCTATGCCACTATTGAAAAAGAGTGCCTGGCCTTAGTGTGGGCCTTCAAGAAGTTACAACCATATCTGTATGGGCAGTGGCATTCCTAGGGGGGCTGACACCCGGGGCGGATCGCCGATGCGCCCCGCCCCCCCCCCCCCCGGGTGCAGCGCCCCCCGGAACAGCGCGACGCCCCCCCGGGCGAAAGAACCCCCCCCCCCGGTGCACGCCGCTGGAGGGGGGGTGCCGTGCGCCTGCCGGCTCTTCATTTTCATGCTCCCTCTGCCCCGGAACAGGAACCTGTTCCGGGGCAAAGAGAGCATGAAATCGAAGAGCCGAGAGGCGCGCGGCACCCCCCCAGCGGCGTGGACCCGGGGCAGCCCACCCCCACCGCCCCCCCCCCCCCTTGGTACGCCACTGTGTATGGGCGAGACTTTACTGTAATCACAGATCACAATCCATTGGTCTGGCTGAAGAGGATCTCAGGAGAGAATGGGAAGCTACTCTGGTGGAGCCTGTCCCTGAAAATGTACAACTTCACCATACAGAACCAGAAAGGCAGTGAACATGGTAATGCTGATGGCATCTCCAAGAAGGAAGAGCCAGACTGACTTCCCACGTATTGAGCTGCTTGCTGCTTTTGGAAGCTCATTTGCATGCGATTCACTTTGGGAATTTCTCTGAATTTTCAAATCAGTAATTTTTACCAAGGTGCAAATAGAGAGTGATTCTTTACAGGGACCTTGTGCATCTGGGTCTGAATCAGTTCCTGATTTATTCTTCCAGTGTTGGATCTGCTGCCTGTGTTTGCTATCTCTAGAAATCCACCTTAAGAGAGATGGGATAGACCAGGATGTTGTCAGCAAGGGGGAGGGGTGAAGAGGTCTGAGCAAGTGAGCATGCTCTGCTGGTTTTTGTAGCATCTGCAGGGCTGCAAAGAGTAAAAAAGTGTCAGGAGTGAAGAAGACTGAAACTTTCTAGCTTCCCAGGACTGGAAATCCCTTCAAGCTTCTGTCCTAGACCTGCAGAGAGGGAGAGGAAGGACTTTATATGAGACTCAGGAATCAGTTCCTGCCTTATTCATCTTTCCAGAAACAGGGAACTCTCTGGCCCGAATCCTCCCTGCAACTGCAGGATCCAGAGGGAAACCAGGAAGAAAATGTCTGCTCTGGTTTCTGATCAGGTACAAAATTCTTCTCGTTCCTCTTTTATACAGCGTACCAGCTGAAAAGGAAAACTTTTTATTGTGTAGTGCAGCTAGCCTTCCCTTCTCTTTCCTTGATGGTCTGTTTTAGAGTGAACCTAGTGTTGTTGGTAGAAGGCTTTATCCTCATAGAAGTGATTTAAATATCCTGCCTGAAGAATTTGTGGAGGCTCATTTTCAAAGCACTTAGACTTACAAAGTTCCATAGCGACCTATGTGAATGTAAAAATACAATAAAAAACACTTTAAAAATGTGCATAAGTGAAAGTAAAAAGGTTATTGCCTAATATAATACATTTTGAGTAAATGTACTGAAACTACTATGAATGCAATTATTGTTAACATTTTTATCACAATAATTTTATTGTTTTACAATTCAATCTACTTTGCATTTAGTAAAAATGTTGATCATGACTGTCACTCATGCGAATGCACTTGTGAGTCTTTAATCCACCACACTTAGAAAGGTGTTCAACAACTTCACTATCAGGAAGTGGATTGTTCAGGCTGATAAAAAGTTCTTTCAAATCAGGCCAGGCCGCAATATTACTGATGCCTTTTAACTAGGTCTGAAACACTTGACTTCCTTATAGCAAAGGATGCTTTATCATCATCATTGTCGTTCTCATCTGGATTACTAGCAGTACTTATTCATCATTTGCATCTTCATCTTTGTCATCATTGTCATACTGTCCAATTATAGAAAAGGCTTTCACAAAGTTGAAATCATTGTCTGTTATTGGCCTAATTATTTTTCATCTGATGGCAAACTCTGTTTGTATATCTTCAAGAACTGATGCAAGAATGTCAAATGTCAAAGTCTTCGGTCTTAAGGCCAGACAAGCAGGTTAAAAAATCCAGTGGGGGATGACCAGCAGTCTGTTGGGATAGAAACATATGTCTGTTCACCAAGAATTGCAACCAGCTTCAGCCTCATCTCCGCTTCAAAGTGACCCAACTGGTCACTGTTCTGTTTGTTGAAGTGGTTACTAGTCTCCAGCCAATCAGGCAACTCCTCTACTGTTCTCATAGGCTGTATTCCCTGAACACCAAAATTTAAGATGAGAGGATCCACTGTGTGTGTGACGAGGTTTGTAATAGCAAAATCCTGTTTCAGGTTTTGCTGTTTTATTTGGTTTACTGAGGAATCATCATTTAGGTCTCTCTGCCACTTTTACTTTTTACTTTTAACTGGAAGCATCAGAAGTAACTAGGTAAAAGTAGAAAAAATTAGTAAAATTATTACTTCGGTAAAATTAACAAATATTTCCTGTATAAGTAAAAGTAACAAAACTTTCACTTAAGTACAGTAACTAGTTACATTTACTTAGTTACTCTACAACACTGTTTTTTTTTTATTTCAACGGTTTTTATTGATGACAATAAACATTGTAAACATAATCCATAAATTCAAACACTTCGTTAACCTAAGAACAGGTCACTGTTGCGTACATACATCGTAACTGCATCATCAATATTTTCTATCATCATTTTCTCCCCCCCCCCCCCAACCCCCAGGTTAACATCTTCACAATAATCTTCTTACTTCATAGCGTCTAGTCTTTCCCAATATCTATTACAGGACTATACCCATTTACAACCTGGAGTGCTTATCTCCTGAACACCCCATTTGCTAAGGCATTCCAAGTCTATTTAGCACCGCACTTCGTGCTTTGTGGGAGATGTTTTGCAAATACTTACTCCATATATTAATAAACTCCTTTCTTTTCTTTGGAGTACCATAAGCCATCCTAGCCTCCCAAAGCATTAATTCATGCATCCTATTTCTCCAGTACCAAAAGGAGGGTGGATCTTCTTGCATCCAGTGTCTAAGTATGCATTTTTTCCCCACTGCATATGCCTTACATAAAAATTGCTCTATATGTCTGTCTGATATCCCATACGCATCCCTCTTGTTCAACAACACTCCTCTCCAAGAGGGGAGTAATCTTTGCCCTATGAGATGTTCAAGATAGTTCTGTATCGCTCTCCAAAATAGTTTTATTCGAACACATCTCCAGAATGCATGCAAAAAGGTATTACTTTCTCTATTACACTTGGAGCATTGAGCTTCGCCTATCCAACCCGCTCTTGCTGCTTGTTTTTGTGTTATGTATCCCCTGTGTATTACCCTAAATTGACTCTCCTGTAACTCTGCCCCACCTACTTGTTTTGGTATATCTTTTATCAATTTTGCAAAATGTATTCCTTTCAATTTGTATCCCAGATCTTTGCTCCATGCCTCTTTAAGTATCTCGTAGATACGGGGGGGACTCAGTGATACTAAAGCTCTATGTAAACTCGATATTGATACCTGCCCGTGCGCATCTCCCCTTAAAAATTCACAAAGCCTGCAAACAAGCTTTGTGCCTAGTGCTTCTTGGTCCATACTGCACCAGTAATGATGTAGTTGTCTATATGAGTAATAATCCTGGTTGGCTAAAGACAATCTCTGCTGCAGATCCTGGAAGCCATACAACCCTCCCTCCTCATTTACTAGGTGTTCGAGCAAGGTAATCCCCGCCCTCGACCACCTTTCAAATATACCTTTCTCCATTCCCGGTGGAAAGTCCCCATTACCTCTTAGTGGAAGTTGATCGCTAACATTGGGGTTTTGCTTCCACATCTGCATGAGCGATTGACAAATGCTTCTCATTGGCAGTAGCAATATGCTTTTCTGAAAGTTTAATGGTAAATTTTTTGTTTTGGCCTGCAATATGAAATTCAAGTGCCAGGGCTCAAATAGTGTTCCCTCCCATCTAGTCGGCGTATACTGGTTTGTATTAAGCAGCCAATCCCTAAGATGTCGCAACAGGCATGCTTGATTGTATCGTTTTATACAGGGTAATCCCACTCCCCCCTGCACCCAGCCATCATACAGATATTCAAAACGAACTTTTGATTTCTTCCCCCCCCACAGGAACTTCCGGGTTATTCTATTTAACTTTCTGATGTCTTTACCCAGTATATGTAGTGGCAATACCTGCAATATGTAGAGCCACCTTGGGAATATAATCATTTTAAATAAATTGATTCTGCCTATTAAGGACAGGGGCAAGTAGTTCCATCTCTCGAGAGATCTGCTGGTGTCCTGTAACAACTTTTCTATGTTGATTTTATATAGATTAGTAGTATCCATAGTCAAGCGCACTCCCAGATATCTGAATGATTCCTCCGCCCATTTTAACGGGAGTTGTCCTTGCCATTCTCTAACGTGGGCTCCCTCCCTCTGCATAGCTTCAGACTTCTCTAGATTTAGCTTAAAACCTGAAAAGTCGCCATACTCTGCCATACACTCAATGAGAGCTGGTAATGATTCCTCTGGCTGAGTCACATGTGCTAATAAGTCATCAGCAAACGCTGCTATTTTAAAAGTTTCTGTGCCCATCCTAACTCCCTGTACATCGGGTGTTTGTTGAATATTTCTAATCAATGGGTCTAATGTTAATACAAATAATAAAGGTGATAGTGGGCATCCCTGCCTTGTTCCCCGACAAATGAGAAAGGGAGGGGACAATATTCCATTCGCCCACACCTGGGCTTGTGGAAGATAGTATAATGCTCTAATTGCCTCCTGAAAAAACCCTGTTATTCCATACGCATCTAACGTTCCAAACAAAAAGTCCCATACTACCCTGTCGAATGCCTTTTCGGCATCGAAGCTGACCAGCACCGACTGTGTGGCCCGCTCCGATACCGCCTCCAATGTTACCAATATCTTTCTCACATTTTTTGAAATATTTCGACCCTGTACAAATCCCACCTGTGAGTCTTCAATAATATCTGGCAGAATTCGCGATAATCGATTTGCTAAAACCTTGGCAAATAGTTTAGCCTCATAATTGAGTAGCGAAATGGGCCTATAAGATTCTGGTTTCTGTGTGTCCCATCCAGGTTTTGGGAGCACGATGATCTGGGCTGTCCTCAGGGAGATGGGCATTTGTTTTTCTTGCACTATGGCATTAAACATTAATGTGATGGGTACCACTACTTCATCCCTCATCATTTTATAGAATTCTCCTCTATACCCATCTGGTCCCGGGGCTTTCCCCAAAGGTCCCTGCTGTATGGCCCATGATACTTCATCTTCCGTTATGGGGGCATTTAACATATCTTGGCTCTCTATATCTATTCTCGGAAGATTTTGTCCCTCAAGATACATTTCGCTATCCATCGGGGGTGGGTCTGGGACATCGTACAGCTGCCTATACTAATCTTGCAAAATTCTGTTTATTTGGGCATCTTTATTTTCTAAAGTTCCATTAGATGAATATAGTGCGTTTATTTTATGGGGGCCTTGCCTGGGTTTTGCTAACCTAGCCAACATCTTTCCACCTCTGTTAGCATATTTATATAATTGATATCTATAAGAAACATAGTTGTGTTGGGCCTTACTATGAAGTCTCTCATTAAGGGTTTGCTGCAGTTCTAAAAGTTGGGTTTTTAATGTGACAGTATGTTGGCGTCCATATTCCCGCCGTACCCGTGTTATTTCCTTCTCTAACCAAATCTGTTCCTTCTCCCTTGCCTTTTTTTGATGGCTAGTATATGCGATTATCTCTCCCCTAAGTACTGCCTTTGCCGTGTCCCAATAAAGTATAGGAGTTGTCGTGTGTGCCTGATTGGTGTCTTGGAACTGCTTATACTTTTTAATTATAAAATCTCGGAATCCCTGATCTTTGTATAACCGAATAGGGAACCTCCACCGGAACTGTCTGACCTCTCTCTCCAAAGGCTCCCATACCGTCATTACCATTGCATGATCTGATATTTTAATGGGGCCTATTTCTGCACTACATATTTTAGTAAATATTGAACGAGATATAAATATGTAATCAATCCTCGACATGGTGGCATGTGCGCGAGACAAGTGAGTATAGTCACGCTCTACGGGATGCAATGTTCGCCACACATCCACCAGGTCCAGGACATCACTTAACAAATCCAGTCCTCTGGATTCCGTCCCTGCTCCTCTTCTTCCCCCCTGTGATCTATCCAGTGTGGGATCCACCACTGCATTGAAATCTCCCCCAACTATTATGGGTGTTCCTTCAAAACTTGTTAAATGGTGTAACAGTTGTTTATAGAAAGCTTTGTTATAAGTGTTAGAAGCATACACATTACATACAACTACTGGTTGACGTTCTACAGTTAAATGTACCATTACAAATCTTCCCGCATCGTCAGCTATTACTTTGTGTGTAGTAATTTGCACCCCTTTCTTGATTAGAATTATGACTCCCGCTTTTTTTTGCCTGCGCTGGGGATTCATAATATGAGCCCACCCACCAACGGCATAATTTCTCATGTTCTTTGGCATTTAAATGCGTTTCTTGAAGTAATGCTATTGACACCTTTTGCTTGTGGAGTGCTTGGAGTATCTTCTGCCTTTTTATCGGCGAAGAAATACCTCCCACATTCCATGTCACTACTTTAAGGGCCATTAGGTGATATCATAAGTTAGCTGTAATATTACCTTGATTCCTTCTCTGACTGAGCGGGGAGGGCATCCCAGCCTATACCCCCCCCCCTGTAGTTGATCCTGTTTCCACATGGGTATTCTCCTCGTGTGACACCTACTGTGTTGCCTGTATTCCCCTGTTCCTCTTTAACCATGAAGTTCTTGCTCCTCATTATCCCTCCCCCCTCCCTCCCCCACCCTCCCCCCTACTACCCAACTTCCCCATATTCTTATTAGCACCTATAGTGCTCTACTTCCGTGCTTCCGACCCGGGATCCCATCTAGACCAACCTTGCTTATATTTTACTTGACCCCTTCCCCCTCATTTTACCTTATTGACTTTACAAACAATATCAACAACTTCAAAACTTTATAACTCGGCATCAAATAGTCACTGGTCTCCTCACCACTTCTGCTCCTCCTCCTACTGTAGTACCAGTCTCTCTTTTATTATCCACCGCACTATTCAGGTATTGCTCGACGTTCTCGGCCTTTCATCCTCCAGCCGGTCTACAAATGCTTGAGCGGCTTCCACCGTATCACAAAATCTGACTGAACCATTGTGCTGGATTCTTAATTTTGCTGGGTACAATAAACTGAACCTTATCTGCATTTTATGTAGTCGCCCACAAATTTGCGAGTATTGTTTGCGCTGGAGGGAAACTTTGGTAGAATAGTCCTGAAAGCACAGTATCTTATGTCCGTCCACTTCCAGCTTCTCTCCTTTCCGAAGAGCTGTTAACACGTCCATCTTATGTTGATAGTGTAGCATTCGCAATATGACCACTCTTGGCCTTGTGTTAGTCTCTTTTCTTGGACCCAAACGATGTGCTCGTTCTATCTTGATTGGTCCCGCGGTACTTTGGTTAGTCAAAATCTTGGTGAGCCATGGCTCCAAAAAACCTCTCAGTTCCACCTCTGGTATTGATTCTGGTATGCCTACCAGCCGAAGATTATTCCTTCGAGATCGATTTTCCAAGTCGTCCACTTTATCTTCCAAGGTTGTCACCATAGCTTGGAGATGTTCGATGGATTTCGAGGCCTCCTGCGAGGAGGTTTCCACCTCCCCCAGTCGCTGTTGAACCTCCTGGAACTCGTTAGTAAACGTGGTGATTCTTTGATCCATTCCTTCAAGCTTGTCAATTATTTGCTGTAATTTGTTGTTCATGGTTTCCTCTACCGCCATTTTTACCTCCGTGACAATTTCCGTGGCCCAAACGGAACTCACTAATGGTGACGGTGGGGAATTTTTGTCAGCCATCTTTGTACCCCCGCTCTTATTCTTCTCCGGCTCTTTCCTGGAGCTTCTGGTCGCCATACAATAATACAGGAGGCAGCTGTTGTCTATTCGACTGATTTAATACTATTCTTTGTCCCAGTTTCTCAGCTGCAGTGGGTTGACTCGGCTTTTTATTATGTGCTGGATACTGTTTTATTAGTCTTTGTCTCTATACTAAGTATTCCTCTTTCTCTTTATTATTCAACCGGCACATATTCATTTGCAGTGACTGGTGCTGTATTCCTTGCTCTTGTTTCCCCGTGCTTCTCTGCCCATTAGCTCTCCGCCATTTTCTCCAGATAGCACGTTACCTTGTGCTCCTCGTGTCCCACACTCTTATCCGTCCTCCGCCGCACCCTCATCTGGCTGCTCCTACCTACAGTCTCAATCGCCTGATCCAGAGCACACCAGCGAGACCCTTTTGTCTTTTTGATCTTCCAGGTCTCCCGCCAGCATCGGGCCCGTAGTTCCGCTCCCTGCTTCCCGCTGGCCGCCTCCGGCCCCGACTCCACGCGGTTGCGGTCGGACGCGCGATCGCCGATTTTCAACGCACCGTCTTTACCAATCGGCTTCGCGGTTCTCAATTATGCGCCTGGGACTCTCCTCCACAAGAACCCATACACTCCGTCTTGTTCTGGGGGTTGGAGCTGTCGAAATCGATGGGATCCCTGGTCGTTGCCTGCAGGAGCTCACATTACAGCTGCCATCTTGGCCCGCAGCTCCACCGGAAGTCTCTCTCTACAACACTGTTTAAAATAAGCCCCATAGTCTCCTGGGGTCCTGGCCCCAGGGATTTATGAGAATAGGAGGAGAGAAAGCGAGCTACTTCTTTAATAAAAAGTAGGCTCAGGACTTGGGCCCATCATTGTGCATTTATGTGGTTATGAACAGTGTAATGTTCATGGCCTCATTAATATATGTAAATGTACTGTGGGGTTTCCTAACCTGCAGACAGGATGCTAAAACCCATATCCTTTAGGTTAAAGACTCCTAGCAAACATACTTCTCCTTCATTTCAACCATTTGAATGTCTTCAGTCGGATCTTTCTGTCTGACCCAGAGGTCTGTGGCTTGCAGCAGCACCTTCTTTCCCTGATATTATTTTTGACATAAAGAGCTACTCCCCCCCCCCCCCCCTTTTTCTCCTATCTCTGCCTTTTTAAAACAGATTACAGCCTAGTAATAGAAACAGTACACACAGATACAAACGAATTCCCTCTCCCTCCTTTTCCCAGGCCTGACCCCAGCACTTTTCACTTTCCTGCCTTTAGGCACCAACCCACCAGCCTCTTTCCCTCCCACCTCTTCAGCTGCCGCTGCTGCCTCCTCCTTCATCCACTTAGCACAGGCCAAAGTCCCTGGTGCATTGTTGTCGATTCCTTACGATCCACCTTCCAACTGCTGAATTAGCCAGCTTCTGAAATTTGCACTCAGTCACTAGGAATCAGGCAGTCCAATCAAAATACTAGATAGTTAAGGGAACAGAGCTCTCTTTCCATTGTAATCTACTGGAAATTTGATCTCACTGAAGTCTATTACAGAATCATAATACTGAAACTTTGATTGAGGGGGGGCCCTGTTTGCTGTTGCAGGCATTGGTCACTTTCAAGGATGTCACTGCTTATTTCTTGGAAGTGGAGTGGAACATTTTGGGAGAATGGCAGAAAGAGCTGTACAGGAAGGTCATCAAGGAGATTCATGACATCCTCATGTCACGAGGTAAATAAGCCCTTCTACATTATCTGTTGCACAGGCACATTATGGAATTGGTGGTGGAAACATTTCAGGTACCAGGTGCCAAGCCAGCTCATTTTCGAAAGAGAAGGGTGCCCATCTTCCGACACAAATCAGGAGATGGGTGTCCTTCTCTCAGGGCCAGCCAAATCGGCATAATGGAAAGCCGATTTTGGGCATCCCCAACTGCTTTCCGTCGCGGGGAAGACCAAAGTTCAAGGGGGCGTGTCGGCAGTGTATCGAAGGCGGGACGGGGGCGTGGTTAAGAGATGGCCGTCCTCGGCCGATAATGGAAAAAAGAAGGGCGTCCCTGACGAGCATTTGGCCAACTTTACTTGGTCCGTTTTTGTTCACAACCAAGCCTTGAAAAGGTGCCCAAACTGACCAGATGACCACCGGAGGGAATCGGGGATGACCTCCCCTTACTTCCCCAGTGGTCACCAACCCCATCCCACCCAAGAAAACTAATTAAAAAAACATTTTTTTCCAACCTCTATGCCAGCCTCAAATGTCATACCCAGCTCCATCACAGCAGTATGCAGGTCCCTGGAGCAGTTTTTAGTGGGTACTGCAGTGCACTTCAGGCAGGCGGACCCAGGCCCATCCCCCCCACTTGTGGTGGTAAATGGGGGCCCTCCAAAGCCCACCCGAAACCCACTGTACCCACATCTAGGTGCCCACCGTTACCCTTTAAGGGCTATGGTAGTGTTGTACAGTTGTGGGTAGTGGGTTTTGGGGGGCTCAGCACCCAAGGTAAGGGAGCTATGCACCTGGGAGCTATTTGAGAAGTCCACTTCAGTGCCCCCTAGGGTGCCCAGCTGGTGTCCTGGCATGTGAGAGGGGACCAGTGCACTAGAAATGCTGGCTCCTCCCACGACCAAATGGCTTGGATTTGGTGGTTTTTGAGATGGTTGTCCTCGGTTTGCAGTATAGGCGAAAACCGAGGTCGGCCATCTCTAAAGTCAGTGGTGTGCTGGAGCCGGCTCGCAAAAGCCGGTTGTTAACTTTGCTCGGCTCTTGCGAGCCGGCTCTTCCCCTCCCTCCCTCCCTCCCGATCCGATTCCTCCCTCCCTCACGTCACTGACCCGACCTGACTCTTCGAATTCTTCAGGGCAGGCAGTCTTGCCTGTCCGCTGCCAGAACTGATTCTCTCCCGCTGGTGCTGCCGGTTCGCACTTTAAAAATGGCCACCTAGACTTCCAGAGGCAGCCTCGCGAGACTTCTGCTGAAGTCTCGGCGGCCATTTTGAAGCGCGAACCGGCAGCGCCAGTGGGGGAGAGTTAGTTCTGGCAGCGGGCAGGGAAGACTGCCTTCCCCGAAGAATTCGAAGAGTCAGGTCGGGTCGGTGACGTGAGGGATCGGGAGGGAGCAGGGGAGAAGAATTCACCAACAACTCTGGAGGGGGTGGCAGGGGAGAGAAGGGAGTCGCTGGGCATTTGTGGATGGAGGGGAAAGGAGGGTCACTGAGTATGGCTGGGTGCATGCAGGGCAGGGGAGAGGAGGGTCACTGCTGGACATGGATGGAGGGCAGGGGAAAGGGGGGTCACTGGGTATGGGTGCATGCAGGGCAGGGGAGAGGAGGGTCACTTCTAGATATGGGTGGATGGAGGGCAGGGGAAAGGGGGGTCACTGGGTATGGGTGCATGCAGGGCAGGGGAGAGGAGGCAGGAGGGTCACTGCTGGACATGGGTGGATGGAGGGCAGGGGAAAGGAGGGTCACTGGGTATGGGTGCATGCAGGGCAGGGGAGAGGAGGGTTGCTGGGCATGGGTGCATGCAGGGCAGGGGAGAGGAGGGTCACTGGACATGGGTGGATGGAGGGCAGGGGAGAGGAGGGTCACTGGGTATGGGTGCATGGAGGGCAGGGGAGAGGAGGCAGGAGGGTCACTGCTGGACATGGGTGGATGGTGGGCATGGGTGCATGCAGGGCAGGGGAGAGGAGAGGAGGGTAACTGGACATGGGTGGATGGAGGGCAGGGGAGAGGAGGGTCACTGGGTATGGGTGCATGGAGGGCAGGGGAAAGGAGGGTCGCTGGGCATGGGTGCATGCAGGGCAGGGGGAGAGAAGGGTCACTGGACATGGGTGGATGGAGAGGAGGGGAGAGAGAAGAAATGCTGGACATGGATGGAGGGGAGGGAAGAGTGAGGAAGGAGATGAGATGAGGGAAAAGAAAGAGAGGAGAAAAACTGCACATGGATGAAGAAAATAGGCAGAAGCTGAGGACCAGAAATGAAGAAGAAAGGATGAAAGGAAAGAAATAAATGGAAAGGAAGCCCTGGACACGGAGTTAAGAGGACAGATAGCAGCAGAATCGGATACTGGGCCAGCATGATAAGAAAAACAGTCACCAGACAACAAAGGTAGAAAAAAAATCATTTTATTTTCATTATAGTGCTTGGAATATGTTCACTTTGAGAATCAGGTGCTCAACATTAAAAGTTTATATTTATTTACTTATTTATGGCATTTTATCGCACATTAAACATGAATTAGATTGGAACCTGGGATCATTTAATTTTTTTTTTCCTGGAGTAATGCATTGCCCCCCCCCCTCCCAGGCTCTCCCCGGCTATAGCCAGCTCTGCAATTTGGAGGGGGGGGTGCAGAGGGGGACCAGGGAGAGAGCCTGTTAAACATTTACCAGCACACCACTGTCTAAAGTCGACCTGAATGTTGAGATTTGGCCGTCTCCAACCGTATTATCGAAACGAAAGATGGCCGCCCATCTTGTTTTGATAAAACGGGATGCCCCGCCCCTTCACTGGGCCGTCCTTAGAGATGGGTGCCCAGTTCGATTATGCCCCTCATGGGCACCTAAAATTTTAGAACTTACTACTAGTACTAATCATTTCTATAGTGCTACTAGACATATGCAGCACTGTACACATTATATGCAGGTACTCTCTGTCCCTAGTGGGCTCACAATCTAAGCTGTTTCTGTACCTGAGGCAATGAAGGGTTAAGTGCCCAGGGTCACAAGGAGTTGCAAGGAACCTGGTTTCTGATGTCATCTGATGTGCAACAGCAGCCAGTGAATCACCTCACTGCTGCAGGTTCTGCTAAAGATGCTGCTCTGTGTTGAGAAATAGATCTTAAACTAGAGACTAGAGGCTTCAAGCAAGACTAGCTGGAGTCTGTCTCTTTATAAAGCAAAACATTGGCATAGAATACCAGAGAGAGGATTTACCTCTCGGATTTCTTGATGAGAACTTCAACTTCTCAGTGAGGGCATGACATGCTAGCTGCACACTAGTGTATGACACAGGGACAAAATTTGTCCCTGTCCCCACCCCATCTCCATGGGTTCTGTCTCCGTCCCCATAGGTTCTGTCCCTGTCCCCACCCCATCCCGGTGGCTCTGTTCCCATCTTCAGAAGCCTCAAACACTTATGACTTTATATTTAAATCTTTTTATCCTATATAATAATTCTCACCTCCAACGTTCTGAGGCTGCCTGGAACCGTGGCTTCCGCCGGAGGTGGTGGAGTAGATCAAACTGACGTCAGCAGCAAACAGCAACCCAGGCAGGGGGAGGAGTAGCAGCCAGGGGGAGGAGTATGGAGTACATCAAACTGACGTCAGCAGCAAACAGCAACCCAGGCAGGGGGAGGAGTAGCAGCCAGCGGGAGGAGTAGCTAAACCCACTCCAGACTGCCTGCCAACCTCCCAAACCACGCGCGAAAACAACCCGCCCTCAAAAAACCGCCGCAGCCCTCCCTCTCCTCTCCAAGTCAGGATTTGGACTGTCGGAGAGGAAAAAGAGGGAGGGTGGCGAGAAGGCGAGCGGAGGAGGCGGGTGAGGCCTCAGGGCGGGGGGCGGGGTCCAGTAGTGGCGAGTCGGAGGAGGGGGGAGGGAAAGCACAGCGGGTTCGATTCCAGCGCGGCTGTCATCCCCGTTCACTCAAAAGAAAGCAAACAAACCTATGATGTGCTGCAGGACGTTCATTACACAGGAGTGGAAGTGAACAAAGCAAGTCTATGGTAAGCAAGGAAGCCCATTGGTTAATCTCTGATTCCACTTCCCAAAGCAGCCATCATTCCTATACACTCAAAAATAAAAAAAAAAAGGAAACTTAGGAGCTGCTGCTTCTCATTGTCGTTTTTAAAGCTGTTTCCACTGGATAGACAGTGCCTTAAAATGTGGAGGACAAAAGGAGGGGGGAGACACACAGACCCTGTAACTTGGAGGGTGGAGGGGGACCCTGCAACTGGGAGGAAGGGAGGGAGGGGGGGGACACCCCTGCAAATGGGAGACATACTGGGGGGGGGGGGAGGACGACCCTGGAACTGGGAGAGAGGGGAGACCCTGGCACATACTCTCATTCTCACACACACACACTCGCACCCAGTCTCACACTCTCTCTGTCACACACACACTCGCACATTCACACTCTCTCAAACATAGACACTCCGAGGAAAACCTTGCTAGCGCCCGTTTCCTTTAAAACAGAAACGGGCCTTTTTTACTAGTTAAAGTATAAAAAGGAACAATATGCTGTGCAACTGTTGTGTATAAATTACAAATATAAAACATTAATAACAATAAGCAGCTATAATAAACCCTCCCACCAACACCACCCTCTACTCTTCCAACCCCAACAATATCTGACTTCTACTACCCCAAGGGATCCCAATCCACCCTGTTAAAATGTCCAGGGGTACAAAATACAACCTGTTCTGTATGCCCTAGAGGGGAGAAATGTGCTCTCTGAAGCACCGTTATGATTTTTTAATCTGTGGATGAATAAGAAGTCATCAACAATCTCAGGATTCAGTCTAACTCTCCTGTTTTCTACAGCCCTTCCGGCAATAGAAGATGTCTTCTTAGAAGATGTGCTGGTAGCAGGATGTACAGGATCCGCCCTGTGCAAATTTTGTTAGCTGTGGCCAGCATGTTTGCTTGTTTTTCCAAAAAATAAAAATATTGTCGTCTGCATCAATGAAACATAAATAACAGTCCAGTTCATTAACGGGCTTCAAAGTAGAAAGTCACAAAGGGACAAAGTTTGTCCCCATCCTCACAGGCTCTGACCCCATCCCTGAGGTTACTGTGGGTCCCCTTGTCATTCTCTACTGCACACTAATCAGCTATACTGTACAATATGTAACCCCTTCAGATGGTAACCAGATGTCACAGAGATTATTAGCAGCTGCAGTGCCTCCACCAAGAAGGGCCTCAAAGAGAAGTGTCTGTACCAGCAAATCTCCAAGATTTAATCTTAATGAAGTGGCAAGCTGCAGCTGCCTGTTCTCTCCAAGTGTTGTCGAGCACATGTACTCGCTCATTCGCTGCTTCTTCAGAATAGGAAACAGATGGAACCTCCCTAGAGGCTCAATAAATATAGTATAACTGTTATTTTCCTACTTTTATTGACAGGTTATTCAATTGTTAATCCTGATGCTGTATTCAAGATTGAAAAGGAAGATGAGAAATATTTCCCTCAACACTTAGAGTGGAATGGAAAAGAAAAACCAAATGACCCCACCAAGAGTAAGGAAATGTTTTGGATTTAAAGGGCTCTGCATTTTCAGGTCATGGGAGATGGGTCGTTAACACCAGACATTTGCAGACTTAAAATCTGTATCCTAATTTATCAGATCTTTGGTGAATCCTTGTAAATGTGTTTTCTCATCACAGGCCTTCCGATTGTAACGTCTGTATTCTCACTGAGTGTTAAACAAGAGGAAGATCTCCCCTTCATGGATCATCCCGAATCAGAGACCTCTGAACAGACTCATCCTTCTGTAACAAGTAAGTAGTAAATTCCTCCTGCTTACTTTAACTAAGGTCAGCTGGGACCATTCAGGAATTTTGTGCTGGTAGGATAAAAGGCCAATATCCTCTCTCTTCCTCCCGCTGTCTGCTTTGGACGGTGTAGGCTGCCGAATGAGATGGGTGTCCTGGGGTTGAGAAATTAGAAATTTTGGTGCGCTTTGACTTAGCCGTGGAGCTTTTGTATTCCATTGTAGCACACTTTGAGTGACTTTACATTAAGGTGTGTAGGTGGGAATCAACCCTAGCTTCAGCTTTTTTCTTTTTGTCACCATCACTGTGGAATTCCCTCCCAAACTTTATCAGGGTGGAAGAATCATTTACGCTGTTTTGTAAGGCCTTGAAAATCTATTTTTTTTTAAAAGCTTTTGAAATATAACTTTATCTAGCTAGAGAACCACTCAGGAAAGAAAATATGTCTATTAAGTAGGGGATATATATTACCAAAGGAAATAGTATGACTGATGTGATGTGTACGATTGATATAATTAATTGTTTTTGTCCTCTTTGGTATGGACGTTTTTGTTTGTGCTGTCCTATCATAAAATGGATTTCTTAATTTTTTATATTCCAACGTTTTTATTGATGACCTTAATGAAACATATATAACTGTAAAGCATGAAATACAAAAATCAGATTATCCAATCTTATACAAAAAGATCTGAGAAGTAAAGTCCGTCATCAAATTTTTCCATTCCCCCCCCCCACCCTCCGCCTTCCCAAACCCCCGTTATATATCAACTTTCCTGTTTTGTGGTGACATATCAAAGAAAGTTTCCAACAATCCCACAAAACAGGGAAAACATAATACAGAGTCAATCCTACTAGAACAACGCAACAAAAATATCACATCCTCAACCTTATAACAGTGTCTTCCCCCAGCCTTACCCTCAACCCCCCCACCCCTTCAACTCTCCAAGCATCCAATTGGAATATACATGTATCAACACTTTCAACATATTCAGCCTGCCTATACGATCCCAAAGACAAATAACCAGGAGAACACAAGCAGCTCGACCACCTCTGTCCCGCTGAATAAATGCACAACCAGGCAGGAGGCTTTTTTTTCTTATAGCCTCCCATGCTCCAGCCATATCAGTCGTATGAATCAAAGCTGCATGAATCGGTTCTCCAAAAAGCAAGCTACAGAATCACTGTGAGCATACAACATTATTAAACCCCAAAAGGGGAACTCTTTCATCAGACCCCCCCTTCAAAAGATCCCCCCCTCCAACTACCTCCCTCCTCTAATTCCCCGCCCCCCCCTCCGACCTTCCACTTCCACCCAACCAAAAAAAAAAAAAAAATCAGAAACCATTTAACACTGAGCTTCGCGCTCTCAGAGACAGAGATTGTATGTAAGATCTCCAGATTTCCAGGAACCAAGCTCGTCTCTTCGGGGAGGTTCCCACCGCAATATGCTTATGCAACAAAAGATCATGTAACCTGTTCCTCCAATGCCAATATTCCGGCAGAGATACATCTAACCACCCATTCATAATCCGTTTCTTCCCCACTATGCAGGCCTTTCGAATTAGTTGTTTTTGCCCCCGTCTTTGAAGGGCAAAGAGCTCATATTTATCCAACATAATCCCCATAGGGGTGATACTACTAATCCGGGACTTCACAAGACCCTCCAAATATGTAATTATCCCCTCCCAATAAGCTTTTATAAAAGGGCACTCCCAGAGACAATGAAAGAACGTTCCCTCCTGCTGCTGGCACTTGGAACAGAGCGGATCTGGCACCCCGCCTATCTTAAACACCTGCGATTTGGTCATGTACGCTCTATGCAAAATTCTAAACTGACATTCTTGAAGATTTGCATTGACCAATTTCTTAATTTTATAAGTTGGAATTTTATTGTTTGTTATTTGTATACGCAATAAGTGACGGTATAGTTAATAAATAAACGATAATACATGAAATGAAATTCATGCTTCTCCTTTCCCAGGCCCTGTCCTCTCCTGACTTCCATTTGCTGACTGATCTTTACATCTGGCTGCTCCTGATAATAGCACTGGGATTGGTTCTCAGAGTGTCTGTAGACACCCAGAGTTCTTTCTGCAGCATTCAGACCTGACCAAGCTATCCAGCAGACAGATTCCCAGCTTCCACTCTCCTGCAAACATATCTCTGGCTTTCTTTGTCCTAATGCTCCCAAGGGACTCTAAAATAATACAAAATTCACTATGACAAAAAGACCCACCCTAGGGGTTCATGGGACCTAACACTGGCACACAAGCATTGAATGGAGGTTATAGACATAGGGGATAAACTGTCAATACCTGTCTGATAGTTCAATGTGTCACTTCTACCCTGAATAGGAGGCTCTTCCTCTCACCGCTGTGGGGGCATTTTGTGCCATTGTAGTTGTTCTCCACCTTTCCAAGAATTCTTTGTCTTTGGTGCCCTTTAGTTGAGGCTGAGACTTCTTCCACTCTGTAACACAGAATCATAATGATTTATCAGATATCCAGTTGAGGGTGTCAGACAGAATCTGATTTACAGCAACTAGATGAACAGCCTGTGTCCAAAAAAAAACAAAACAGAAATTTCCATTACGTTTATACGGTAACAGTATCCACAGCAGACCTGTTTGTATTTCTTGAGGAAAGGAGTTGCCCACCACAGTATTAAAATGATCAGGGCATTGCTAAAATATATTTCTGATGACAATCAGCACAGCAGCACCCTTCTACTCTTAGCTCTGTTCTGCTGACAGTGCCTATGAGAAAAGCACAATTCTGAGCACTTATACATAGGTTCTTTGGTGACTTGTTATAAAGATATTGTACTATCTTTTTCCAATAACAGGCTTCTACAATGTCAAGCCTGACATTTTAATCAGATTTGAGCAAGAGGGATTCAGGACTGAACCTCAGAAATCTGAGGAAAGAGGAAATCTGACCACCACAGGCACATGTGAGGAGCAGCATGAAGCAGGTGATGTAGCTTGGATTAAAGTTAGAAATGAGACGGATACAAACTTTTCTTACAAGAGACATATCTCCTCTGGATGAGGCACAAGGAGAATGAGGAGTTATAATCACAGCTTTGCTTTGTGGATAATGAGTTTCTTTGTTATATTTCCCTTGTTTTTTATTTTTCTCCTTTCACTGCCTGGTCTGCCTTTTTGGCTTTTCATTTCTTCGCTTTTTCTTATTCTCCCTCTCCATTACCCTGTGTATCTCTGTCTCTTCCCTTCTTTTTTCAGCACCTAATATCTCTCATCTTTTATCAGTGTAACCCCTATGGGGTTAAAAAAAAAATAGAACTTAACTTGTTTTTTTTGTGTGGGGTCTGTGCAGCAGGTCCGGCGGCGTCGTGGGTAGTGGGAGCGGCGCTGTTCGGACGGCACATGGTTGGGAAAGAGGTGGTTTGGGGCTGCAAACTGTTGCGGCACTGGTGAGCCGTTTTGGGGAGAGAGGGCGGCGGTGGCAAGGCTTGTGCAGTGCTGCGCTGTGGAGGAGGAGCAGCGTTCAGACTGGGTTGTTTGAGCTGATGCAACTGCTGAGCTCATGCAATGTGTGACATGGTTAGAGTTCCAAACGTTGTAAGCTGGCAGTTGGGAGGTAAGCTAAGAGCTGGACAGACCTGTATAAGTGGTCTCTGAACAGCCAAGCAGAAAAATTGGTTTTAGTTGGGCTTTAATAGGTTTATGGAGTTAATTGGAAGTCTTGAAGTGTGTCTGCAGTAGATTAACTTATTTAGAAAGCCACTCGCGTTTTGTTAGAAGGCTTTAGGAGTGTGATTGTGAGTTGGATGGGAGAGATCCTGTCAGAATTTCAATATAAGTTAATATAATAAAATCTTCTTTAGTAATTAAAATATCTGGTGCTGCTTAGTACACCAGTTTGTCTCACTGAGGAAAGTGAACTTGTATAAGAACTGGTGTAAGCAGTTAAAATACTACTGTTAGAGGTTTACCTTGTGAAAAGGTTTAATTAAATAACCTCCTCAGTAATTTTAAGTGGTGCTATTTTAAAGAAAAATTTTTTTTATATATAATTATAATCAATCACTCCTGTGACTGAAATAGCTGAGCGCTATTCTACTGCAGAAAAATTCCAGAACACTGGATTTAATAATCCTAGTGTTTGTATTAATTTGAAATACACTTTTGAAGTAATTGGACTGGGAGGGTCAAGATAGGGTTATTTAATTATAATTTGTTTTACCTGGGAATAGCTAGTTAATGAAGAGAATAATAATTTACTGCGTTTTAGTCAGAGTGGCCTGCATAGATAGGGTTTAGGGTTTTTCTTGTTAAGCTTAGAGTAGTAGGTGCTCTGGAGGAGTCCTGGTTCCTGCCAGCATTATACCTGCAATCATCATAAAACAACACGGTACCCAACGATAGAAGAAAGGAAAGAAGACCATACAGAAGAACTGGAGAAAGAGTATCCTTTAATATCAATAATGAGAACACATTGAGGAAAGATTCAACAGGGACTTGTTAGGGAAAAAAACATTGACTGATAATACTTACCTTACCTTTACCTGAAGAAATACCTGGAAAAGAAAAACAAAACAAAGAATCAGCTCTTAAAATTTAAGAGAATTTGAGAAATATATTACTGTTGTGCTTTACATGTTAGAGGGGAAAAAGGGGGTTTTGCTAAGTTTACAAAGTATACTTATCTGATTTGTCTTTGCAAGTTGGTGATGTTAGCTGCGGCATACCTATAAAGAGAAAAGAGAACTGGAAGGTTTTACATTAATAAGTAAATAAATGTCATTTATTTGGCATATCAACTTTGTTTTACCGATTAATTTAGTTTAATTTCCCCCCCTGTTTTAGAAGCAGAAGAGCAAGGGTAGTGAAACTTATTGCACCTCACCTCTGTCAGATCTACAAAAGCTTACCTGAGGTAATCTTAGGGTCATTGTAGGGTGAGCTGTTGTATCAAGAGGTGGGGGTCACATCAGTGTTCATAATCTTCCATGTATTCCTCACTAATTCAGTACATAGGATCTCTTAACAGCCCGATGATCAAACCCCGGCGCTATTTTAGATAGCGCTCTGGAAATACTGCTATTCCAACACTGTAGTAGCACGGTGTAGCGCTCTCGTCATGATCAGAAGTTAATATATGCAGATATAAGCAGCGGTGTAGCGGCGCTAACCCCCTGTAGACAGCGTAGTTAAATTAAGCTAAGTAGCTGGGATGCATGCGCACTAATCAGACGCGCTAGGGCACAAACAGCACACATGTGCGTAGGACTGCTTGCCGTCGTGTTGTAAAGTGGGTTCAATACATGGTGCTGTAAAACATTGCTTCCCTGTTGATCTAGGTGGCTTTGTATTGTATTATTTGTACCTCGTGCGCCTGTGCTGGTAACCGATCTTGGGTTTTCTCACTTCCTCCAGGGTTTTTGTTGTTTTTTATTTTTCTGGTAACCTTTTCGAGCTTATGCTGGGGGGGGGGGGGGGTGGGGTGTAAATTTTACTTTTACTGTACTCTAGGGGGTGGTGTAAATTTTTGGGGTGATGTAAGGGTGTGTATTTTTATTTACCATTTCCCTTCTTTTTTGATTTTTCAGGATTCAAGAGAGTGATAGGAGAAAAGGCAGCTGAGGGGAGATATGATAGAGGTCTATAAAATAATGAATGGAGTTGAACGGGTAGATGTGAAGCGTCTGTTCATGCTGTCCAAAAATACTACGACTAGGGGGCATGCGATGAAGCTACAATGTAGTAAATTTGAAACGAATCTGAGAAAATATTTCTTCACTCATCGTGTAATTAAACTCTAGAATTCGTTGCCAGAGAATGTGGTTACAGCGGTTAGCTTAGCGCAGTTTTAAAAAGGTTTGGACAGCTTCCTAAAGGAAAAGTCCATAGACTGTTATTAAATGGACTTGGGGAAAATCCACTATTTCTGGGATAAGCAGTATAAAATGTTATGTACATTTTTGGGATCTTGCCGGGTATTTCTGACCTCAAGTGGTAAGTCTACAGACAGCACCACACTTCCTACGGCGCAGAGCCATGCCACTTCATTGGTGGCGGTAATTACAAATGCGGTGCGGGATTACGACTTACAGCGCCTACCCCGGGAGTACAGACTGCAGCTGATGCAGTGGTTAGTGTACGGACTGCAGCTACTGCACTGGCTGTTTCGCAAGACCCGGGGCCTAGTAAACCACGCCCGGGGACCAGTCAAGATGAGGGAGTATTTAGCCCTAAGGGTGACACATTATGTGGCGTTTTCACTCTGTCCACAGGCGTCTCTAAAGCAGGGGCGTATCTGCGTGGGGCCACAGGGGCCTGGGCCCCCGCAGATTTCACCCTGGACCCCCCTACCGCCGCCAACCCTCCCCCCCTGCCGCCGTCACCTACCTTTGCTGGCGGGGGACCCCAACCCCTGCCATCCGAGGTCCGCTTCCTCCTGCAGCTGCCTATTAAAATATTCCTTCAGCTGGCGGGGGACCCCAACCCCCGCCAGCCGAGCCGAGGTCCTTTCAGTTCTTCCGTCCTCAGTGCTGGCACTGCAAAGCTGCGCTTAAAGTTTCTGAGTCTGACGTCACTGCATGTTATACGTGCAGGACGTCAGACTCACAGAAACAGAATGAAGTTTCGCAAGACTTCGTTCTGTTTCTGTGAGTCTGACGTCCTGCACGTACAACGTGCAGCGACGTCAGACTCAGAAACTTTCAGCAGCTTTGCAGTGCCGAGGTCCTTTCAGTTCTTCCGTCCTCAGTGCTGGCACTGCAAAGCTGCGCTTAAAGTTTCTGAGTCTGACGTCACTGCATGTTATACGTGCAGGACGTCAGACTCACAGAAACAGAATGAAGTTTCGCAAGACTTCGTTCTGTTTCTGTGAGTCTGACGTCCTGCACGTACAACGTGCAGCGACGTCAGACTCAGAAACTTTCAGCAGCTTTGCAGTGCCAGCACGGAGGATGGAAGAACTGAAAGGACCTCGGCTCAGCTGGCGGGGGTTGGGGTCCCCCGCCAGCTGAAGGAATTTTTTTAAAGGCAGCAGCAGGAGGAAGCGGACCTCGGCTGGCGGGGGTTGGGATCCCCCGCCAGCAAAGGTAGGTGACAGCGGCAGGGGGGGTGGCGGTGGGCGGGCGGGCTATAATGTGCCCCCTCACTCTGGCTGTAGCCCCCCCTACCGCCGAACTTCAGATACACCCCTGCTCTAAAGTGATAAAAGAAAAGATTTGGAAACATGAATTTATTGATATCTTCTCCCTCCTTGTAAGGGAGCTGGAGGATGAGGGTACTATGGCCCGGGACAATTTAACTACATAATATGAGAGAGATAGGATGCCTAAGATTTTCCGGTCTATTACTAACTGGCTGTCAGCTTTCCACATATTCATGACAGTCATAATAGAGAAAGAGCCGGACATGGGCCCATACCTCATACGGTATATGGACTCTATCACTAGAGCACATAGACGATATGGAGGATGGGCGTGGCTCAACTAGGATATAAAATTCCGGAAAAGCATGGCAGACAATCCCTCCATATCTTGGAAGCATAGGGTCATGGACCTATGGTTAGATGAGATGTCGCCAAACAGGCCTTTTCTTGTCAATGACCGTGGGTTCACCCAGGTAGAGGGCACAGGTCAGCGCCAGGGGCAGCCCTTTCCACCAGGACAAAGGCAGTACTCTTCGCAAGGGGCAAAGAGACTATGTAGGCAGTATAACAATGGACACGGCACCTGGCACCCATGTAAGTTCCGACACGCCTGGTCAGCGTGTGGGGGCGGGCATGCTGCCATGCAGTGCAGGCTCCCCAGAGACAGGAGGCAGCAAACAAGTCACCCAGGGCAAGGACCTGAAGGAGCGGCCCCCACCCCATCAGGCTTGAGGCTATGCGGCTATGGTTATCCCGGTATCCTGATATGGTTCAAAACTTTATTTTCAGAGATTCGCCCGACACAGACTGTGTTTCGCCCACAAGGGCTGCGTCAGGGGCTCTACAAAAGCAAATAAAATCAAATACAATTAAAACATATATATTTGTATAATACTATATCATAAAATGTTAATAATGAAAAAGAAACCATATCAGATATATAAAATCAATCAAACACTTGGAAGGAGAAATCAAATATCGTCGAGGAAATAAACATAAATACTTGCATAAACCTATGTTTACAAACATACAAATTTGAATAACACAAATAAGACATAACCATAAATTCTCTGTTATGCATATGATAATAATCTGAAATAGAGATAACTGATTTAGATAGCATAAAAACAATAGTCCAAACAATAATTAGCATAATGAAATATCATTTATACTTACATATATAAAGAATCAGACTCACAACAATTATAACAAAATACCTCATACAATTTTATCACTCAATAAAACTCACAAAAAAAAAAATATATATATGGCGATATATATTTATAATATATTTAAAATGTCAATTATAATTATATATATACAAAAAAGGTAAAATAAAATATTAAAAGGACCAAAATAAATCATATGATTCAACAAGACAACGGCCACACAGAAAAAATTCTATGGCAGTACTTATTTAAAATGTCATTTGTTATCAGTTATCTCTTTCAGAAAGGAATGGCATATATGTTGGATGAATACCTTAATATGAGAAGTCTATTACTATAATGTTACTTGAAAACATACATAATCAAAATAATAAAAACACAGATAACTCACAATAGTCCAAGCAGGACATGAGATTGAAACGTAAAAAACCAGCAGGGTGCTTTCCTCAATCAAGATGAGGACACTGCAAACAAATTGTGAAAAGTGAGAGAAAAAAAAAAGAAAGAAAAACTTTCTATATGCTACTTGGAGACTTAAATTTTATATATTAAAAGTTAAATCTTCCTTTAATAATGATAATAAATCACCATAGCTGTTATCTTATTTAATAAATAAACAGAGTGCTAGCATAACACAAACAGGCTATATACATAAAGCTCTCAATCTCTACACTTGCCTTAAGGAACCATTACTTGCTACAAAGAACTAACTATCAACAGTCCACTATAGAAAGCAAAGTGAAACTGAACTGAAAACATGGGATAAATCCAGAGCTGGCAAGTGTGCACAAACACCTACTCTGCTTGATTGCTCAAACACCTACTCTGCTTGATTGCGGATGGATTTTGCGGATCGTTTGCCATCTTGTTTCTTATCCCGGTATCCTGACAGGCCGGCGGCGGAGGCCTTCACTACGGGTTTCCAGAATGGATACATAATTCCATATAGAGGTCCAATGCCACAATCAAACTATTACCCTAACAATGCTGCCTCTATTCACGCACATCACCAGGTTGCTAGGGTCAAGATAAACAAAGAATTGCTATTAGGCAGAATAGCGGGCCCGTTTGTAGACCCACCGTTCAAGGAGATGATAGTGTCTCCAATAGGCATAATTCCAAAGAAGGAGCCGGGGAAGTTTAGGCTGATCCATAACCTGTCCTACCCATAGGAACCTCAGTAAACGATTATATTGACCCTAGCAGTTGTACAGTGCAATACGCATCGGTAGACCACGCCATTAAGCTAATCAGGCGCCATGGCAGTCAAGCACATTTAGCGAAGGCAGATGTGGAATCGGCTTTTAGGCTGTTGCCAGTGCACCCGCAGTCATTTCACTTGTTAGGTTTCAGATTCCAGGATAACTTCTATTTCGATAAATGCGTCCCTATGGGATGCTCGATCTCTTGCGCCTATTTCGAACAGTTCAGTACCTTTATCCATTGGATAGTGGAGCAGATAGCCCCCACGGGAGCACTTGTGCACTACCTGGATGACTTCCTCTTCATAGGTTGGGATACTCACGCGTGTATGGCCGTGTTACAGGTTTTTATCCAGGTAGCGTGCAACTTTGGTATCCCACTAGCTGAAGAAAAAACGGTAGGGCCCAATCAGACCATTACTTTCTTGGGTATTGAATTGGATGTTCCCAACCAATGATCCAGACTTCCACCTGAGAAAATAGATAAGCTATTTCCCATGGGGCGCATATTTGCCAGGAAGCTAGCCTTAGCAACTACAGGGGTGAAGAAAGCACACTTTCACATACGAATTACACGGGACATCAAGCTGGATTTAAGGGTGTGGGCTACATTCTTAGCGCAGTTTAACGGGATATCATTCTGGCACGATTCACCACCCCAGCGGAAGCGCTACAGTTCTTCACGGATGTGGCATGGGGGGGGAAGGTTTCGGAATTTATTTCCAGGGGGCTTCGTGTGCCGCACGTTGGCCACCACATTGGGTCACGGCAGGGACCACATGTGACATCACATTCCTGGAACTGTTCCCGATAATGGCCGCATTCCACATCTGGGGAAGGCCTTGGCAAATAAGAATATTGTATTTAACTCCGACAATATGGCAGTAGTGGAATCCCTTAACCGGTTGTCCACCCATACTCTTCCCACAATTAACCTACTCAGAGAGATAGTTTTACAATGTCTCCTACACAATATAATGATTAGGGCTAAACACATACCAGGCAGGCACAATGTTATAGCGGACGCTCTTTCTCGTTTCCAGTTTACAGACTTCAAATCCCGGGCTCCCTGGGCGGAGGAAGCGCAGACCCCGGTCCTGGACAGCGTCTGGCAATTTGGCCCGCCGACGTTTTGGACCTGATGCTGCGATCCCTGTCGGACACTACGCAGAGAAGATATAAGTTGCACTACATGCCTATATTCAGCACATTGAAGAGCAAGGGGGTACCAACATATTCTCTGCCCCTTCCCTGGTCCAATACATATTAGCGGCTCGCAAAGAGGGGAATTAGCAGAAACCAAGTGTCACTCACTATAGCAGCCATCAGTTTTTTCGCCAAAGCAATAGCTGGCCAAAACCCAGCTAGGTCCTTCGTAGTCACCAGAATGATGAAGGGATGGGGTAGAGCGGAGTTGCCTCAGGCAGACAGGAGACAGCCCATTACGAGTAAAGAGATGGTTCATCTCTTCGCGGCACTAGATATAATATGCGATAGTGACTTTGAGTGCCGCCTATTCAAATGCGCATTCTCCTTAGCATGGCACGCGGCTCTGCGCATCAGCGAGTTGGTGGCCAAATCCAAGCATGCCCGACCTGACATGGCCCTCTTACTACGTGACATTGCCATGACTGGATCCGCCATTGACGGATGAATTTTGGTGATATTATAGAGAAAGAAACAACAGGTTTTAGGAGTCTGTTGAATATGTGCAGAGAAGGAGAGAGAGGAGTCGAAGATGACCCCAAGGTTACGAACTGATGAGACAGGAGGATTGTCTGACAAAGCCTGCCACTAGTGAATCCATGTTGCCTCAGGTCCTGTAATCCACTGGATTCTAAAAACTTTATTCTCTGTTTTTAAAAGCATTTCCATTCATTTACTTACCACATAAGTCAGACTACCAGCCTGTAGTTCCCAACCTCTTCCTTACTTCCGGTTTTGTGGAGTGGGACCACATCTACTCTTTTTCAGTCCTCTGGGACCACTCCCGACTCTAGAAAAACATTCCAAAAGGTCAGCCAGTGTAGCTGCTAGAACTTAGCCTCAGATGCATGCCATCCAGCCATCCAGCCCCATCGCTTTCTCCACCTTTAGTTTAGCCAGCTCCTCACAAACACAGTTCTCTGAAAAATCATTCAAGGACTACCACCCCTCCATTCCTTCTACATATCCCTCCCCCCCCCCCCCCCCCCCCCCGCTCACTTGTGAGTCTCACAATGCCAGTTTTGCACTTTCTCCTATCACTAAGTTTTGTTCTCCCCTCCCCCCCATTTTACCATATTGGCTATTTTTTTCTTCCATTTGCTTCTTTGCTTTCCTGACTACTCTAACTACTACTACTAACTAACTAAGATTTCTAAAGCGCTACTAGGGTTACGCAGCGCTGTACAGTTTAAACATAGAAGGACAGTCCCTGCTCAAAGAGCTTACAATCTAAAAGACAAGAGAACAATCTAAAGACAAGTGTACAATCTAGAGGACGAGTGAACAGTTAATCTGATAGGGTGGATAGATTGGGGCATTCTATATTTCTCAAGCGGTTAGGCGCCGAAGGTAGCATTGAAGAGGTGAGTTTTAAGCAGAGATTTGAAGATGGGGAGGGGGCATGGCATATGGGTAAAGGAAGATTGTTCCAGGCATAGGGTGAGGCAAGGCAGAATGAGCGGAGCCTGGAATTGTAGTTGCAGTCTCTTGTAGTTTATAAAGACTAACCTCTTTTTTCCTTACCCTTTTCAGCTACTACTTTTGAGAACCAAAGCTGCCTCCTTTTTACTCTTACTTTTATTTACTTTCCTTACAGTGGGATCAGTAGGAAAAATGAGGAAGGATGTCCAAACTGACATAACCAGAAGGGAAGGAGACAGAAGATGGGAGTGAGGCAGAATGTTATCTTAGGTTATAGATTACTTATCACCCACCAACTTCTTCAATTTGAGATTCAAGGCGAGGTTCAATAAATGTAAAGAAGACACTGATGCAAAACATCAGGAATTACATAAAATGAATATAAAAATTGAGAATTAACCAAAAAAGCATCATCCTACTAAACATGCCAAAACTTTATGAAAAGAATAACACTTCACTCAACGCAAACCTGCAGGAAGATTATTCCATAAATGAACTGCTAAAAATAAAAAAGAATGAGAAAATAAATCCTTGAATCTCATAACTTTAACTGTAGGTAGTGCTAAAAGCAACCGATTACAGCGCCTAGTATGTGAATTTGAATTTATGTTTAAACGGTTTTTATTGATACCATAACAAAGAAACAATGGTAATATTGACAGTGCATTTCTCATCTACACTCCCAACAATACATTACTTGCAAATACAGAACAGTATCTGAAAACGTTTACATTTTTCACCCGGAACCCACCCTCCTCCCTCTCCCCTCCGCCCTCCGATGCTGCAAACTTTATAACATAACTATCAGTAGATCTAAAGCTCCACTGAATTAAACTATCATTTTGGGAAACAGAAGACCCATGAGACTGCTAAATAAAATTTTTATATGTCTGTCAGTCTCTCCTCTCTCCCATGTATTTCTTTCCCCTCATCTATGCCTCTGGAGGTTTGGTCTCTGATAACCCCCCAAGACGATGAACGGGATGTTCCTAAATCTAATCCTCTATACCCCCCTTCCCTTATCCAACTCTCCCTAAACAGAACTACTACTACTACTTAACATTTCTAGAGCGCTACTAGGGTTACGCAGCGCTATACAGTTTAACAAAGAAGGACAGTCCCTGCTCAAAGGAAAGGGAAAGAAAGGGAAAAAAAAACCTATTAAATTTTGTAGACGTGTGCAGCAGGCATAAGCCCCCAACCCAAAATCATCCAATGGAGCTTATAACATCTATTGACGGTATTTTTACATAGCATTCAAAATCTGACTTCTCGCCCTATGAGACAGGGATTGTATGTATGCATCCCATATGCTGAAAAACTGTTTCTTTTGTTTAGGAGAATTACCAGCACTCTTCCTCTCCAGTAACATCAGTGAATGTAGATGATTTCTCCACGCCCAAAAAGATGGTTTCCCATCTCCTATCCATTCACCTAGTATGATTCTTTTCCCCAATATTAGCCCTTTCCGCACAAATAAATTTATTTCCTTCTTGTTAATTCCAAATTTTTCATATTTATCTAAAAGTACTCCTTCAGGTTTAATCAGCAGAGAGCATCCCCATAGCCCCCCCCCCCCCCCCCCCCCCCCCCCCCATATATCTCAGAATCTTCCACCACAATGCCTGCACCATGGGACACTTCCAAAAGGCATGGAAAAAGGAGTTAATATCTTGCTTGTACATAAGTACATAAGCACTGGCACGCTGGGAAAAGACCAAAGGTCCATCAAGTCCAGCACTCCGTCTCCGACAGCGGCCAATCCAGGCCCCAAGAACCTGGCAAAACCCCAAAATTTAATAACGATCAATGGACTTTTCCTTCAGGAATCTGTCCAGACCCCCTTTAAACTCAGCAAGACTTTGGACAAGTCGGTGTTTCAACTCCCCCTATTCGAAACATCTGCTCCTGTGTAAAGTACCTTCTGTGTAATACCCGATACTGACATTCCCTCAACTCTGCACTTATGGAGATTTCTGGGATTCTCCTGATCAGTGTCAATAAATCAGACCCAGTAAGTGGGTCCTCCAAGTCTCGACTCCACTTTTCTGACAATGCCGTTCGGGGTACACCCACCAATCGTCGTTGTATGGCCTTATAAATTTGTGAAACAGACATTCCCCCCTCTCGAAATTGGCCAAAAAATTCTTCTGATTGCCCATTTTAATAGCCAATTTCCCTCTATCTAGGGACTTATGATAGTGTTGTAGTTGCGTATATGCTAACACATCCTGGCCTCTACTCCTTCTTTTGTCTGCATATGAGCCCAGCCAAGCAATCTACCCTCCTCATCCATCACATGTTGTAAAAGGATCAGGCCTTGGTCCGCCCATCTTTTGAAGCTAATGTTCTCTTGCCCTGGAGAAAATTGCATGTTGCCCCGAATGGGTATCTGGTCCGAAATTCCCGGGTCCCCTCCCAATAGTTGAGCTATATATTTCCACGCCTCCTGCACCGACCCAGTGGCGTTCCTAGGGGGGCTGACACCCGGGGCGGATCGCCGATGCACCCCGCCCCCCCCCCCCCCGGTGCAGCGCGACCCCCCCCCCCGACGAAAGGACACCCCCCCACACTCCGGCGAAGGACCCCCCCGGGTGCACACTGCTGGGGGGGTGCCACGCGCCGGTCAGCGTCGTTCGTTTCCATGCTCCCTCTGCCCCGGAACAGGTTACTTCCTGTTCCAGGGCAGAGGGAGCATGGAAACGAACGACGCTGACTGGCGCGCGGCACCCACCCAGCGGCGTGCACCCGGGGCAGACCACCCCCCCCCTTGGTACGCCACTGCACCGACTGCAACAGAACACTATGCCTCATCGCTTTTGGGAGCATCTTCCCAGTTTCATGAAGTAGGTAATTAATGTGCCATGGACTATAGTGCTCCGTTTTGAGTTCTATAGGTGTAAACTCATGTTCCTCTAAGAACCAGTCCCCAAGATGTTGTAATAAGCAAGCTTGATTATATACTCGCAGATTGGACAACCCCATGCCTCCAAATTTCCAGGAGCCTATAAGATATTTAAATGCCATTTTGGCTTTCTTCCCTGCCCAACAAAATCTGGATAATAGCTTCTGTAGTGCTTGCAAGTCCCGCTTCAACAACCTAATCGGCAGCACTTGAAGCACATACAGCCATCTAGGGAATAGAACCATATTAAATAATTGTATTCTACCATGAATTGATAGTGGTAGATGGATCCACTTTAGCAGCCAGTCTTTAGTAGATTGTAATAGCCTATCCACATTATGCCGGTATAACAAGGCACTTCTATTACAAAGTCTCATCCCTAAGTATCTAAAAGATGAATCTTCCCACTTTAGCGGGAATGCCCCCCTCCAATCTCGGCGCGCCGATGTACATGTTGGCAGAGCTAAGGATTTGGTTAAATTTAATTTAAGACCAGAAAAATCGCCATACTCTCTCAAACTCTCCATCAATGTCATTAAGGAGCTCTGGGGTTCTGTAATATGAAACAATACATCCTCTGCAAACACAGATATTTTAAATTCTTGCTTCCCTACACGAACTCCTTTTGTCTCAGGATTGCCCACAACCTCTCGCACCAGGGGGTCTATGGATAATACAAATATAAGAGGGGATAGGGGGCAACCCTGTCTAGTACCCCTACTGATCTCAAATGGGATAGAAAGCATCCCATTTAATCCAATCATTGCCTGAGGCGATATATACAGGGTCTGCACTACTCTTAAGAAAAAGTCTCCCACCCCATAATGTTGCATGGTATTGAATAAAAACCTCCAATCGAAATGGTCGAAGGCTTTTTCTGCGTCAAAACTTACTAGTAGAGATGGTACCTTCGACCGTTCCACCTGTTCAAAGGAAATGAGGATTCTTCTCATATTTTTGGTTATGGTTTGTCCACGCACAAATCCCACTTGTGGTTCAGCTATCACAGCAGGTAATACCCTGGCCAATCTATTCGCCAAAACCTTAGCAAACAGCTTAGCCTCCGTGTTCAGTAAAGAAATTGGTCTGTACGAGGCGGCCTGTTTGGGATCTTTCCCAGGCTTCAACAACAGAATAATCTGAGCTAACCTGAGAGATCCAAGTAAAGTCCCATCCTGGACAAACTGCATAAATAACGCTTGCAGCAAGGGTACAACAGACGGTGACAGAAGCTTGTAGAATTCTACTCGTAGTCCATCTGGACCTGGGGACTTACACAGTGCACTTTGCTGGATGGCCAGGGCCACCTCATCCTCTGTTATTGGGTCGTCTAACTTGTCCCGATCTTTCTCTGGTATTCGGGGGAGGGCTAAACTATTTAAGAATACCTCTCCCTCCATCGCCTCTTCCTCCGGCCTGGCATAAAGCCTTTTATAGTAGTTTACAAACACCTCTGCAATTTCTGAGTCTTCCCTCACCAAGACCCCATCTCCTTTTTCTATATGAACAATCCGGGAAGGACCTCTTGTTCCTTTAACTAATTTCGCCATTAATTTCCCAGATTTGTTACCATGTCGGTATAATTGAAACTTATAGTATTGCAGCGACTTTATTGCCCTGGCGTGAAGCAATTCCCCCAGCGCAGTTTGCAATGCTATCAATGAACTACGTCTGTCTTCTGAAGGGGATTTTCCATACAATATCCGTTCCTTAATCAGCTGTTTTTCAAGTCTTAAGATTTCCCGATCTCTCGCCTTTCTCTTAAACGCAGTGTAAGCAATAATAGCCCCTCTAAGCACTGCTTTGGCCGCCTTCCAAAAAAGCACTGGCGTATGCGCATGTTCAGCGTTGTTAACCTGGTATTCATTCCATTTATTTACCAACTATTCTCGGAATTCAACATCCCAATAGAGTTGTATTGGAAACCTTCAACTGTAGGACCCCCCTGCTTCCGGTCCTATCTTTACCGAACACCACACCATGACATGGTCTGACACTCTGTATGCACCAATTCCTGCCTCCAACACTGCTGAAAAAAGTGATGTCGACACCAAACAATAGTCAATGCGTGATTGCGACCCATGGGCCCTTGAAAGATGTGTGTAATCTTTATCACCGGGATGTAGCGTCCGCCAAACATCTAAAATGTGCAAAGTAGAACACAGTAATGGAATCCTTCTACTCTGATTCCCCACCTCTCGTGCAGAGCCCAGAGACTTGACCATACTCGGGTCGTGTACCATGTTAAAGTCTCCTCCCATTAATATTGGAATATCTGGCATCTCTAATAGCCTATGCATGATAGATTGCGTGATTTTATGATCATAGACATTTGGGCCATATACGTTACACAGTAGCATCTCTTTTTTGCAAATCATAGCTCTCACAATTAGAATTCTTCCCTTAGGATCCCTCCAAGTTTGTAATTTATGTACCTCCAACCCTTTCCGAAATCGAATCATCAACCCTGCCGTGCGATTAATCGCTGGGGCTTCCACTAAATCTCCCACCCACTATTTTTTTAATTTCATATGTTCTATCGTAGATAGATGGGTTTCTTGTAAAAATACCACATCTGCTCTCTGCCGATTTAAGGCCTGCATAATTTTTTGCCTCTTGACAGGTGAAGACGCTCTGTTAACATTCCAAGAAATTAATTTAATTGGAGTCATGTGTAATAAAAATGATTATACATCCAACTATCTATTACTGTAAGCCGGGCTTCAGGGCCACCCAAGCATATGGCCCTCCAACCCAAAACCCTTTCAATAAGTGTTCCATCTTCAACCTCCTCCCCCACCGCACACGTCAATCTACTATGAAACAAACAACAATATAACAAACCCAATAAAAGAAACCAATCCCTTCCCAAACATAGACCCCACCCTCCATCCCCCCACCCTCTTTTAATAGCTGTTCCCTTCCCATTCCCCCTCCCCCTTGCCTACTGTCCCATCCTATTTCACCCAGTCCAATCTAAGGTCCGTGTGAAGAGCTCGCCCCCGAGCCCCCCCCCCCTTTCACCCTAATCCAGCCTCCTGCTCTTTTTTACATCATACCTTGGAACATCATCTCGTGTTGCCAATATCCGTTATACATGCATGTCAGCCAATCCACACATTTACATTCACTCCCCCCCTATACTGTCCCAACTTTACTCTCTCATATTATTATCTTCTATCATAGCCTGAATTACATACAGTGGTGGAAATAAGTATTTGATCCCTTGCTGATTTTGTAAGTTTGCCCACTGACAAAGACATGAGCAGCCCATAATTGAAGGGTAGGTTATTGGTAACAGTGAGAGATAGCACATCACAAATTAAATCCGGAAAATCACATTGTGGAAAGTATATGAATTTATTTGCATTCTGCAGAGGGAAATAAGTATTTAATCCCTCTGGCAAACAAGACCTAATACTTGGTGGCAAAACCCTTGTTGGCAAGCACAGCGGTCAGACGTCTTCTGTAGTTGATGATGAGGTTTGCACACATGTCAGGAGGAATTTTGGTCCACTCCTCTTTGCAGATCATCTCTAAATCATTAAGAGTTCTGGGCTGTCGCTTGGCAACTCGCAGCTTCAGCTCCCTCCATAAGTTTTCAATGGGATTAAGGTCTGGTGACTGGCTAGGCCACTCCATGACCCTAATGTGCTTCTTCCTGAGCCACTCCTTTGTTGCCTTGGCTGTATGTTTTGGGTCATTGTCGTGCTGGAAGACCCAGCCACGACCCATTTTTAAGGCCCTGGCGGAGGGAAGGAGGTTGTCACTCAGAATTGTACGGTACATGGCCCCATCCATTCTCCCATTGATGCGGTGAAGTAGTCCTGTGCCCTTAGCAGAGAAACACCCCCAAAACATAACATTTCCACCTCCATGCTTGACAGTGGGGACGGTGTTCTTTGGGTCATAGGCAGCATTTCTCTTCCTCCAAACACGGCGAGTTGAGTTCATGCCAAAGAGCTCAATTTTTGTCTCATCTGACCACAGCACCTTCTCCCAATCACTCTCGGCATCATCCAGGTGTTCACTGGCAAACTTCAGACGGGCCGTCACATGTGCCTTCCGGAGCAGGGGGACCTTGCGGGCACTGCAGGATTGCAATCCGTTATGTCGTAATGTGTTACCAATGGTTTTCGTGGTGACAGTGGTCCCAGCTGCCTTGAGATCATTGACAAGTTCCCCCCTTGTAGTTGTAGGCTGATTTCTAACCTTCCTCATGATCAAGGATACCCCACGAGGTGAGATTTTGCGTGGAGCCCCAGATCTTTGTCGATTGACAGTCATTTTGTACTTCTTCCATTTTCTTACTATGGCACCAACAGTTGTCTCCTTCTCGCCCAGCGTCTTACTGATGGTTTTGTAGCCCATTCCAGCCTTGTGCAGGTGTATGATCTTGTCCCTGACATCCTTAGACAGCTCCTTGCTCTTGGCCATTTTGTAGAGGTTAGAGTCTGACTGATTCACTGAGTCTGTGGACAGGTGTCTTTCATACAGGTGACCATTGCCGACAGCTGTCTGTCATGCAGGTAACGAGTTGATTTGGAGCATCTACCTGGTCTGTAGGGGCCAGATCTCTTACTGGTTGGTGGGGGATCAAATACTTATTTCCCTCTGCAGAATGCAAATAAATTCATATACTTTCCACAATGTGATTTTCCGGATTTAATTTGTGATGTGCTATCTCTCACTGTTACCAATAACCTACCCTTCAATTATGGGCTGCTCATGTCTTTGTCAGTGGGCAAACTTACAAAATCAGCAAGGGATCAAATACTTATTTCCACCACTGTATCTTTGCCATACAGTGTGATTGCAGCGCTATATTGGCATAATAATAATTTACATATATTCATACCTACTAATCTGCTCATTTCTAAAGAAAACCCCTTTTTCTCCATTCATCTATCATACTCTGACACTCAATCACAATCATCTCATCCCATATCCCCTCCACTAAGCACCCGGCCCCATGTTGTTGTAGCTTAAGTTTATTCCCTACTTCAGTATTGGAACAGTCCCATCCCTTTACCGCCACTTGTGCTATCCACTGCGCGTAGTTTCTCCAAAGTCACTCTCAAAGAATGTCTATAGTGTAGCAGACCATCTCACGGAAACCTCACTGAACTTTCTCCGCTTAATCGGGTCTGGATGTAAAGTGACCAAGAAGAAACAAGTCCACTGCAAGTCTTTACACCGTACACTGAAATCTCCATGTGCCGACCCGTGAGGCCAGCAGCGATATCGTCTGGCCGCAGTTCAACCGGTGTAGCACATTAAAGTTCATTAGGATGTCCCACAGAGCAATACACCAACTCAGAAAAATTATATCGTCCACCAGGTTTCCACCCAGCATAGTTGTTTGAGGCTAGTGAGGCTGCACATAGGCTAATCCACCGCGGATGTTTGTAAAATTTAATTACTTCTACTCTCCAGAAACCATAGATTTAAATGACTCTCACTATATTCCATAGGGCACTGTTACTTCTTCCTGTTTCTAGCTCCTCTCCCATCCCGTCCTCTGGGTATTGCATAGCCATATCATTGGGAGGGCAATGTCTGGAGAAAAGCCTTTGCCCCATCAGCCGTTTCAAATAGTTGCGGTTTCCCTTCCATGAATACTTTTAGACGGGCAGGGTAGAGCAACGCAAACTGAATTTGTCTCCGATGTAACTCTCCACAGATCGGAGCGTAGGCCTTACGTAGTATCGAGATCCTGGAAGAGAAGTCCTGAAAACATAACACCCGCTGGTTTTCAAACATTAGTGGTCCTTTACTCCTCATGGCTCTTAATATTTCAGTTTTATGGACAAAGTTCAACAACTTGAAAATGACCACTCGTGGTCGCGCCTCTGCGGACCGCTGTGGGCCTAATCGATGTGCCCTCTCAATGCGCAGCACTCCTGCTTCCGACTGTAGTTGTAGACTCTCACTTAGCCAGGTTTCCAGAAAACTCCGAAGTTCCGGTTCAGCAACTTTTTCAGACAGACCCACCAGGCGTAAATTTCCCCGCCGGGATCTGTTCTCTGCATCATCTAGCTGATCTTCTAAGGTTTGTACCTTTTTTCGTAGTTCTTCATGCCCAGTAGTCAGCTGTAGGACCTTATCTTTGAGATCCGACACCCGCTGACAGCATGTTGCAAATTCTCCATTTAACGCTTCCAGCCTGCCATCTATAATATCAAGTTTGTCGGTGACCCCTTGAAATCGCCTGTCCAGCGAAGCATCGATCGCCATTTTTACTTCGTTGACGATCTCCGCGGCCCACGCGGATCCTACTGTGCCTTGTCCTGAGTCGCCATCCTCCGCCATCTTGTTCTCGCTCTGGCATGGCTTCTCTTTCTCCTTTCTCGGCACCCGCGATGCCATCGTCTTCGAAGAAGTCAATTTATATCCTCCGCAGTTTATATTCCTAAATTCGCTGTTTGTTAAGATATGGCCTTCAACAAACCCTTTTTAAATAGCGATTTGCGGGATGGGGCCCGGGAGCGCTCTTCTCTTACTGCTGCTCTTACCGTGAATTTGAATTTAATATTTTTACCAATCGAATTAGACCCTCCGGACAAGTACCTTCTAAAATCTTAAAAACTAGACAGCGCACCTTAAAATGTATATGAGGTTGTACTTGTAACCAATGTAACTCATTGAACAGAGGAGTCACATAGTCACTGTGATACTTACAATAAATCAGTCTAGCAGCAGAATACTGAATTCATTGGATTTTGCGAGTCAATTTAGAAGCTAATCCCGGGTACGAAGAATTGGCATAGTCAAGTAGGGCTAAGACTGAATGTTGCACAATAATTCTAAAATGATCCCACAAGAAGTAAGAATGCAGTAGATGTGGCTGTTTTAGCTTAAAGTAGGCTTTTCGAACCAAATTATTAATCTGGGGTTCCATAGTTAATGTAGAGTCTAAAAGCATCCCCCAAAACTTAGAAACTCTTTCAACTTTTAATTGAATCCCATCACTAGTTGGAATGAACTGGGGGATGTTTGGCAAATTAAAGGCAAACCATAGGATTCTAGTCTTATCTGTATTTAATTTTAAGTCATACAGATGTAGACCAATCTCTAATCCTTCTAATGCAATATTCTATGATAGAAGGAATGGAACTTACATCATTACTGATAGGGACCAACACAAAAATATCACCAGCATATGACAGCATACGCTTAGAAAAACTTGTCTAATCAAGCTCATGAATAAGTTATATAAGAGGGGGGAAAGGGGAGAACCCTGAGGTACCCACAGGGGGGCACCCGTGAAGATGAAAAAGTACTGTCTTTTACTACCAAGTACTGTCATGTCCCAACATGATGACAGCAGGATAGATGGATGCAAAGTGGCTCCTTCCCCTCAATGAAAGCAAGGGACAGAAGCAGCAGGAGAGAAAAAGAAGGATGGCCACTACTATCCATATTAGGGGAGAGAAAGGTTGAGTAACTCCCTCTTTAGTAATAGCAGGGGGAAGGGAGACAGGAAGACCCTAATTGTTGAAGAGAGCTGGGATTTTTGAACAAAGGGCATATTCTGCAGCAGTTTTCATTGTCTTAATATCGTAGGAAGCTATTTTTGTTGAAGTTCATGGTTCACTTTCAGAAACACAGAGAGTCCTTACTCCTTCCACCAGGATACTTACATTTTCAGAGCTCATAAAGTTCTCACTAATTTTAGTCAAGTTTTGCTTTTCTTAGAGCTTAAGCTATCCTATAAAACTGAATATTCGGATTTGATTCAATTTAGCCCTGAATACATTACTCGTATTCAGCTGAATAGTGATTTAAATTTGAATACAGATAATCCGGGGCTCTACTGTTCTCAATCATACTAAAATAAACATTTGATCTCTAATCTCATTTTGCTGCTTTTATTATTTTTTATGTTAAAACTCATTGCTCATTATTCGTATTTGGCTGAATAATTTATTTATTTGTTACATTTGTATCCCACATTTTCACACCTATTTGCAGGCTCAATGTGGCTTACATAGTACCGTAAAGGCGATCGCCAAGTCCGGTATGGAAACAAATACAATTTGATGTTAGACCGGGTAGGTTGGTATATTCAGGTACAAAGGATCGAGGGTAGGAAGGAATATATAGTTTCCAGTACAGTCTAAGGTTTTGCTATTTTTCATTATTCGTATTTGGCCGATTAGTAAAAGATGCTATCAGTACAGCTGTAGTTATTTTTCTATTTTCGTACAGGCAGCCAGAGTTACACTGCTGAGCCCACAGTTGAGTTCCTGAAAATGGAAGAGGTTCCTGACAGTGATTTGCTGGATGGAGGAGAGGAGAATACAGATACCAAGAGAGGTGAGCCAAGAACTCCTTTATAATAAAATCCTTGCTATGTGCCATGGAGTATTTCTACCATTCACATACATGGTGAATATTATTAGTGATTTACAGGTATATTTTTATTTCTTAGAAATTAGAATTCAGTTTTCTTAAACTACCAGGCATGAGGTTTAGAGTCCGGGTCCTGAATTTCCCAGTCTCCAGGAGTTTTTAGTTAGTGAATATAATCAAAGTTAAGGGAATCGCTGCAAAGACTGGAGGTGAGAATGACGTGTCCAGAGCTAGACAAACTATCCTGATCTCATGTGTCATATGATAAAAGCTACTTGCACCTGTCTACAATCAACACTTTTTCCTTTTATGTGACATATGGAAGTATAGCCAAGCAAATGTCTTTAAAAGACTCCTGTGGGGGATATTGGTCTATACATGTTTTATTCAATAGCTGTATAATTTATATACATACTTTCATTTTTATCTCATAGATGATGGGTTTGGGAACAAGAGTAAGAGAATGAGAGTGTACGATGGGCAGCAGAGGGAGGAATGGAAACACAATGACAGCCCAGATCCTTCAGTTGATTGTCTGGAAAGTATTAGCAGAGTAATACCACATAGCATAAAAGAAAATGCCCTAAAAGGAGAGAAACCCAATGTATGTATTGAACAAGACAGCAATTCCACCCACTGTGCAAATCTCAAGCAAAATCAGAGACTTCATGGAGAGACACTTCTTCAGAGCACTGTATTCAAGGAAAGGTTCATTGGGAAGTCAAACCTGGCAGAGCAAAATAAAATTCACAGACATTGTATTGAATATGGAAAATATTTGACATATTCTGTACATGATAAAAACTTTAGTCAGGTATTTGATCTGAGAAGACATGAATTAATCAACACTGGAAAGAAACAAGTAGATGAAATGAACCTCAAGGGAGTGAAGCTATTTAAATGTTCAGTATGCGATAGAAATTTCACTCGAAGTAATAACCTCAGAATACATGAAAGAATCCATACAGGAGAAAAACCTTTTAAATGTTTTCAATGTGATAAGTGTTTCCATTCCAAATCTGATCTAAAAAAGCATGAAAGAATTCACACAGGAGAGAAACCATATAAATGTTCTGAATGTGATAAGTATTTCCGTACCAAATCTGATCTAAAAAAGCATGAAATAATTCACACAGGAGAGAAACCATATAAATGTTCTGAATGTGCTAAAAGCTTCAAACAAAAACGTTATCTCAGAATTCATGAAAAAATTCATACTGGAGAGAAACTGTTTAAATGTTCTAAATGTGCTAAAAGCTTCAATCAAAAAAGTTATCTCAGAATTCATGAAAGTATTCATACTGGAGAGAAACCATTTAAATGTTCTAAATGTGATAAAAGCTTCAATCAAAAAAGTTATCTCAGAAGTCATGAAAAAATTCATACTGGAGAGAAACTGTTTAAATGTTCTAAATGTGATAAAACGTTCAATCGAAAAAATAACCTCAGAATTCATGAAACAATTCACACTGGAGACAAACTGTATAACAGCTCTAAAATGTGATAAAAGCTTTTGTCTCAAGAATAATCGTGGAATCCACACTGGAGATAAACCATATAAATGCTCTGAATGTGATAAAACCTTCACTCAAAACTGTAAACTCAGAAATTCATGAAAGAATCCATACTGGAGAAAAAACATTTAAATGCTCTAAATGTCATAAATGTTGCCATTTAAAATCTGTTCTAAGAATTCATGAAAGAGTCCATGTTGAAGAGAAACCATATAAATGTTCTAAATGTGATAAAAGCTTCACTCAAAACTGTAAACTCAAAATTCATGAAAGAATCCATACTGGAGAAAAAACATTTAAATGCTCTAAATGTCATAAATCTTGCCATTTAAAATCTGTTCTAAGAATTCATGAAAGAGTCCATGTTGAAGAGAAACCATATAAATGTTCTAAATGTGATAAAAGCTTCACTCAGAAACATAACCTTGGAATTCATGAAAAAGGTCATACTGGAGAAAAACCTTTTAAGTGTTCTGAATGTGATAAAAGCTTTACTCAAAAAAAGTGATCTCAGACGTCATGAAAGAATTCATACTGGAGAGAAGCCATATAAATGTACTGAATGTGAGAAAAACTTCACTCAAAAATACAATTTCAGAATTCACAAAAGAATCCACACTGGAGATAAAGAAAACTGGGAATACAAAAAGTTTACATGTTCCTCTCCTTAACTATAAGATGAGCAATTGATAATTGCAGCTCAGGACTGCAAATTACAGACAAAATTCACATCAAGTTTAGAAAAAGCTGGTACAACAGACATCTGCAGATTTTACTAGAAAGATTTTAAGAATTCTTCATCTTGTTGCTGGCTGCAAAGGTTTGATGGCTGAAAATTTCTGTACAGAAAGGAACACGAAGGTGGCGAGTTTGATCCATTGGAATCTTTATAAATATTACAACATTGCAGGCAAATGAAGAGGTTATGGTCACCTAGGTCATTCCCATTCCAACTGATAAAACATGGATTAAGGAGACTGGACATAGTTATACAAGAGAAGACCACCAGAATGGCATTGTTCAGTTCAGTCCCAAGTGATTGCTCTGTATTGTATGCAGTACCAAGAAGTGCTGTATAAGAACAAGAAAATGGGGCAGAAAGATACAGAAGTATTTCCTATTATTTTGGCACCACAAGCTTAATAAAATGGAATTTTCAAGCATACTTGGATAGGTTGCCTATACGTGTTACTTTGTATAAACTCCAGAAGAAAGCTGTCTGACATATTGTGCAAGTATTACAGCTTGGCATTAGGAGTCAGGTCCTTTACTGTCATGATATGGGGAAAATTAACCCATGAGGAGACTTTTGTCCCCTAAGAGAAATAATTTTTAAATATTCTGAATGTGATAAATAAAAATGTGAATAGAAAACAGAGAGATGCTTCAGCAGCCAGAACAAGTTAATGGGGTGTTAAATGTTTGCTGGTCAAAGGAGCCATTGTTGGGAAAGATTGTAAGTTGTATGGGTTGGGGAAGGTATGCTAAGGAATGGATGAGGAGAGATTCAGTTGTGTTTTACACTATTCTATTCCGTTTCTTATATTCTACTTCCATTCACATGAAGCTGTCTTCTGTTTCATATGGCTCATCCCTTTGAATGTTCAGCCTTGTCATTGAGCTTTTATTTGTTCTAGACTTAGAATAAGTGGCATATTTTACAGGATACAATACAGGAGTCATGAATGCTGCTGGAATAAGGTTATATTTGAACTGCTATGTCTTAAAGGCTATTGGTGTTATTCTGCACCAAGGGTAGGTTGACTTAGGGGAGAGGAATGCTGCGGGTGCTGTGGTGCATTCCAAAGAGTAGGTGAGACCCAAGATCACCCCCGAGCTCCCCTGAAACCTTTACCCATTATCAGTGAGCCCTTTGATTGAATAGCTGTGGATTATAGTGGGGCCTCTAGCTGTCCCTAGCCAGACTGGGAAAAGATATATATTGACAGTGGTGGACTTTGCTACCAGATATCCTGAAGTGGTAGCCTTATCCTCTATAGAATCAGAGAAAATTGCCACTGCCCTGCTGGAAATATTTTCCCGGGTAGGATATCCACAAGAAATACTCTCAAACCAAGGGACACAATTTATGTCTGAGCTGATCCAAAATCTGTGGGTACACTGTGGAGTGAAATCTGTACGTACCACACCATATCACCCTGAAACTAATGGGTTGGTGGAGAGATTTAATGGTACATTAAAGCACATGTTAAAGCATTTCATAGAAACAGGAGACCTTGACTGGGAGAAATACTTGCCCTACCTACTGTTTGCGTACAGAGAAGTACCTCAGGAGTCTACAGGGTTCTCCCCATTTGAGCTGCTTTATGACTGGAGGGTGAGAGGGCCCCTTCACCTAATAAGAGAACATTGGGAGGGGTAAGTTGATACCTCTGACCCCTGTAATTGAATATGTAGTTAATATAAGACAGAGATTAGAAGAACTTGTGGGCTTCATCAGAGATAACTTGCAGGCAGCCCAGACTAAGCAAAAGACCAGGTATGATTGTAAGGCCCAAAATAGAGAGTATTATGAGAGCCAGCAGATACTTATTTTAGTCCCAGTTCGTCAAAATAAACTTCAGGCTATTTGGGCGGGACCTTACAAGGTCATAAGGCGCCTGAATGATACAAACTACGTTTTATCTATGGACTCTTGACAGAAAGCAGCATCATTTTTCATGTAAATATGTTAAAGGCCTAGTCAAATCGCACAGCTATGGTACTAGCTGTGTGCAGCCTACCAGAAGAGTGTCAGGATAGTGAGCCCATACCTGACATCTTAGCAGAGACCTTACCAGAGGGATCTATACAACAAATTGTAACTGGAGAGCAATTAACCCCCATCCAAAGAAAGCAGTTAGAAGCAGTATTTTAGCTGATGTGTTTTCCACTAAACCAGGACTTACCCATTTGGCTAATCAAAATGTAAACATGGGTGGCCATGACCCACTGATTCAGGGTCCCTATCGAATATCTGCTGAGGTGTGGAGAAATATGAAGCAGGAGATTGATGAGATGTTAGCCCTAGGTGATATAAAGAAATCTCATAGTCCTTGGGCTTCTGTAGTTCTCGTTCCCAAAAAAGATAGCACAACCTGCTTCTGCGTGGATTACAGGAGACTTAATGATTGTACTGTATCTGACGCCTATCCGATGCCCTTAGTCAAGGTTACTGGCAGATCCCCCTAACAGCTGCTGCTCAGGAGCGATCAGAATTTATTACCCCATTTGGTCTGTATGAGTTTACTGTAATGCCTTTTGGAAGCTATACAAGACTGGCCCACTCCTCAAATTAAAAAGCAAGTGTTGGCCTTCCTTGGAAGAGCGGGTTATTATAGGAAGTTTGTGCCTCACTACAGCACCATAGCCAAGCCCCTAACTGACCTGACTAAAAAGAGACTACACCAAATAGTTATCTGGTTGCCAGAGTGTGAAGCGGCCTTCCAGGCATTAAATACAGTATTAGCTACCAATCCAGTACTGGCTGCACCTGATTACCAGGAAAGATTTGTGGTGAAGACTGATGCCTCGGCATATGGCATTGGGGCTGTACTCAAGTGAATAGCAGAGGGGAGGAGCACCCCATTGTTGCAAGCTCCTTGACAGAGAGGTAGCCTATGCCGCTATTGAAAAAGAGTGTCTGGGCTTAGTGTGGGCCTTCAAGAAGTTACAACCATATCTGTATGGGCGAGACTTTACTGTCATCACAGATCACAATCCATTGGTCTGGCAGAAGAGGATCTCAGGAGAGAATGGGAAGCTACTCTGGTCTGACCATTTTTGGATTACTTTTTCTTTCTAAAAAGTTATGGGTCTTGGGGGGGGGGGGATCAGATTAACCGTGAGACCTTATGGGAAAAGGCTTTAGCTGCCCAGACTGATAAGGAGAGGGAGAGTGTAGACTCCTAGGAACATCACTTACAGTCTTCCTGTTATCAGGTAATAAATGAGGAGGTACTTTTTAACAGAAATGAAGGATAAACATGATGGGGAGAAATGAAAAAAAAAATAGACTTTTCAGCAGATTTTAGCCCATACGCAGCAGAGCTTTAGAAGTGTTAACTCCCATTCTTTTTTGTTCTCTCTCTCTCTCTCTCTCTCTTTCACACAGACTCTTGAATAAAAGATTCAATTACTCTCTCTTCTTTAACTTCCAAACAAAAATGATGTTTACTTACAGTTTCTTCAGATAACTATTTACATCATACTTGCAGTAGACATGGTAAAACTACTGAATACAAAAATCTGTCAGTTGGTTATCATACAGCTTGAAGAGAGATTGCTAACACCATCTTATGCTGACACAGACTGACTCACTCTCAGAGCAACTAGAGTGACTCAGACACACCCACAAGACATTACACTATATCCAATGACATCATAGCTCATAGAATTGTTGACAGTTAATGCATGCAGCACTTGTCTTTCACATATTCCTACATACCCCTTCACATGCATTATTGTCCAACAATTTAATTCTTATATATTTATTTATATACATACAGTCCTAGCTTTTCTCGTAGATTTTCAAAATTTCTTACAGCTAGCGGTTTCGTCAAGATATCAGCAATCATTTGGTCAGTTTGTTTATATTGCAAACTTATTACTCCTTGCCTTGATAATTCTCTGACATTATGGAATTTTGTTGCAATATGTTTTGTTCTAGACTGTACCCTGTCATTTATTGACAACCTTATACAGCTTTCATTGTCTTCAAAAATCTGTATCGGTCTCTGCTGTTCTATACCAAAATCTGTACACAGTTTTTCTATCCACATTAGTTCACGACATGCTTCAGACACAGCAACATATTCTGCTTCTGTGGATGATAAACTTACAATGGTTTGTTTATGACTTGCCCATGAAATAGATGTTTTTCCATACATAAACACATACCCACTTGTGGATTTGTAATCTGAATGATCTCCAGCCCAATCAGAATCACAGTAACAAATCAATTTCTGATTACTATTTACCGGAATCACCAATTTACAGTCAATTGTACCTTTCAAATATCTTACCACTCTTTTTACAGCAGTCCAGTCAGTCTTAGTAGGCTTGTTCACTCTTCTACTTAAAATTCCTACAGCATTAGCTATATCAACTCTGTAAGTGGTAGTTAGATACAAAAGTTTTCCTATTGCAGATCTGTATAGAATGTTATCTGGTAATGGTTCCCTTTCAGTTTCATCCCTCTGAAAATCTGTGGTCATAGGTGAACCTACTGAGTGTGCTTCCTGCATACCCATACTTTCAATAAGATCATTAATCTTTTGTTTCTGACTTATTAAATAAGAACCATCTTTCTGTTTTTCAATATTCATACCTAAATAGTATGACACATTTCCAAGTTCAGTTATTTCAACATTCTGATTTAAACACTTTACAATGTCTTTATACTCTTTTTCACTTTCACTTGCTATAAGCAAATCATCTACAAATGCTAAAATGTACACACAATGACCTTCCTTTTGTCTAGTATACAAGCATTTATCTGCTTCTCCTTGCTTAAAATCTAAATCAGTTAACATTTCATGCATTTTCTCATTCCAGCATCTTGCACTTTGCTTTAAACCATATAAACCTTTGTTCAGTTTACACACTAAATGACTGTTATTTGTATCTATGAAACCTTCTGTTTGTTTCATATACAAGTCTTCAGATATATCTCCATGAAGAAATGCTGTTTTAACATCTATGTGTTTCACTTGCATTTTCTTTGATGCAGCTATGCTTAGGAGAGTTCTGATTGTTGTATGTTTCACTACTGGTGCAAATACTTCATCATAATCTTCACCATATTTTTGAAGATAACCTTTTGCTACCAGTCTGGCTTTATATCTTTCTACTTGTCCTTGTGCATTTATTTTCAACTTAAATACCCACTTGCATCCTATGGCCTTTTTGCCATGGGGTAATTCAGTTAAGTTCCATGTTTTGTTTTTATGCAACGCGTCGATTTCATCTTGTGCAGCTTTTTTCCATTCTTCTGCTTCTTTTTTAGACATTTGATCAATTTCATCCCAAGTTAAAGGTTCTTGTGCATCATCAGAAGTTGTTAAATAAGATAGTCTTTGGGGTGGATTACCTTGATTTTCTCTGGATGAGCGTCTGACATTTTGTTGGTCTGACCTCTCCGTGTCATCCGAGATCGAGATTCTATCTCCAATCCTTTCCCCTTCATCAGTGGTACTGTCTTCAGTATAAACACTTTCTGTATCTATTTCATTTTCCTGTTCCTCATTAGAATCAGAAAAATTATTATCAGACAATTCTGGTATGTTAGTGTTTATAATCACCGGGATATTGATTATTGGTTTCTTTTCATATTCTGGATGATAAGGTTCATTTGGAATTTTCCAGTCTTTATCAATTTTTTTATTTTCATCAAAATATGTTATGTGTTTTACACCAACAAATCCAGTGTTTAGATTCAGAATTCTATAACCTTTGTGACCTGAATCATAGCCCACTAGAATTCCTTTTTCTGTTGTGGAATCCAGCTTATGTCTCTTCTGTTTCGGCACATGAGCATATGCTGTACTTCCAAATATTCTTATATGTGACAGATTTGGTTTTTTACTATGCCACATTTCATGTGGGGTGCGATCAGTCCCTTTTGTAGGTAGTCTGTTCTGTAGGTATGCTGCTGTGAGAATTGCTTCTCCCCATAATCTCTTTGGAAGATTACTATCAGATAGCATACATCTTGTCATTTCTACAAGCGATCTGAACTTTCAGCTACAGAATTTTGTTCTGGTGTATATGCAACTGTCTTTATGTGCTGAATACCTTCTTGTTCTAGAAATGTTTGTATGGTATGTGAAGTAAACTCACCACCGTTATCAGTCTGTAGAATCTTTGGTTTTTTATCAAATTTATTGCTTACCAAGGCTACAAACTTCTTTAACATATCAGCAACTTGATTCTTTTCTTTTAATAGATAGGCCATACAGTATCTAGAGAAATCATCCACAAATATTAATGCATATTTGTTATTCCCTAGTGATGGAATATTAAATGGTCCACATAAGTCACTATGTATCAAGTCCAGTATTTTACTACTTCTTTTTCCTTTATATGATGGAAATGAGGGTCTTACCCCCTTTTGAGTAATACAATCTATGCATTTTTCCATCTTACCATTACTGGCACTTATTTTTATGCCTGTTGCAAGTTGCTTACTTTGCAGCTCCAAGATCACCTTTGGATCTCTGTGTCCCATTCGACGATGCCAGGTCTCAAGATTACATTCTGTATTCTTCTTTGTTTTTATAAGATGTGATGATTCACCTGTAATGTTTAACTTATAGACATTGTTACTCATATAACCTTCAGCATAAATTTCATTACCATCAGAAATTGTACATTTACTATTTTCAAAATGAATTGAAAAACCTTTCTTGTCTAATGCTGATACACTGAGCATATTACAAACTGCTCGTGGAACATATAAGACATCTTTTATAAGAGTTTTTTTGACTCCATCTGATACTATGCATTTTAAATGTCCATTTCCTTTTGCTTTGATCATTGTTGAGCCAGCATTTACTGTGTGAAGACTACCATCTTCTGGTCTCATATCTATGAAAAATTCTTTATTATTGGTTATATGTTTTGTGCTGCCAGAATCTAATATCCAACTATTTTTATCTGAAGTGTTCTTCATTATATTAAAAGATTTTTCTGTCATTATACAGCTCTTATTCTTACTGTTGTCATGGTCATAATTTCTTCTTTGACCATGCTTATTCTCCATTGGCTTAAATGAGCTAGAAGGGGTGTGGTTTTTCTTGTTACAGTATTTTGATACATGTCCCTCTTTACCACATAAATAGCAAATCAGCTTGTTTCTGGGCAGGCTTTTTTCATTATAGCTCCGCCTCCTACTATGCATCGCTGAGAAAAATGTTTCATTCTGGTTAATCTCTCTTGGTGAACAGATCTCCTCTGTTATAATACATTCTTGTCTAAGCTTAGAGACAGCCTGTTCAAAAGATTGTCCTTCAATTGCTTCATTCACTGTCCTGAATACTTCAAAACTTTTAGACAGAGATGTAAACATAAAAGCTCTCTTTAAAGCATCGCAGATAGGTATACCCGATAATTCTAGCTTCTTAAATAATGACATTAAATGTGTTATATGATCATTACATTTTTTCTTGTCATTCAACTTCAATTGAATTATTTCTGATAACCATATAGGCTGTTGTTTTGTATATGAAGTACCATACATGGTTTTCAATTTTTGCAGTATTTCTTTTGAGGTGTCTGTTCCATCAATCAATATTGCCTGTTTCTCTGTCAGAGCTTCATATAGCATACTTTTGACATAACAGTCTGCAGTATTCCATTCTTCAAAATTGTCAGCATTTCTTACTTGATCCAAACATATATTTAGCTTCTTTGCTTCAATAATACATTTAAATCTCATCTCCCACTGAATATAGTTCTATTCATTCAGTTGGGGCACTTTGAGAGAACATAGTAATGGTGCAGCTGCCATCTTGTTTTTTTTTTTGTGTGGAGAGATAAAAAAAAATTTCTTAATGTTTTCTTTTTTTTTTATTTTAGTGGTCTGGGCCCATAACCCAATATGATGGGGAGAAATGAAAAAAAAAATAGACTTTTACTTCAGCAGATTTTAGCCCATACGCAGCAGAGCTTTAGAAGTGTTAACTCCCATTCTTTTTTGTTCTCTCTCTCTCTCTCACACAGACTCTTGAATAAAAGATTCAATTACTCTCTCTTCTTTAACTTCCAAACAAAAATGATGTTTACTTACAGTTTCTTCAGATAACTATTTACATCATACTTGCAGTAGACATGGTAAAACTACTGAATACAAAAATCTGTCAGTTGGTTATCATACAGCTTGAAGAGAGATTGCTAACACCATCTTATGCTGACACAGACTGACTCACTCTCAGAGCCAGTGTTGCCAGGTGGAAAATTTTTTTCCCACCCAATCCAGCGTAAAAACCGCCCAAAACCCGCCCAAACTCAAACCCCGCCCCTGACACCCCCACCCCCGTGTCATCAACCTCGCCCCCGCCGTCACCGGCCCCGCCTCCCCCGTCACCGGCCCCGCCTCCCCCGTCATCGGCCCCCGCCTCCCCCGTCATCGGCCCCGCCCAAAACGTCACTAACCCCGCCCAAAATGTCACTAACCCCGCCCCCCGCGGCCGAAAAAACCGCCCGAAAAACCGCGGAAAAGAAAAAAAAGAAGCCAAAAAAACCGCGACCCGCCGCGGGCAAAACTTTCCCGCGGCGGGTCGCGGAAAACCGCCCAATTGGGCGGGAAAACCGCCCACCTGGCAACACAGCTCAGAGCAACTAGAGTGACTCAGACACACCCACAAGACATTACACTATATCCAATGACATCATAGCTCATAGAATTGTTGACAGTTAATGCATGCAGCACTTGTCTTTCACATATTCCTACAAAACAGACTAGAATAATAAATGGTTTGGCCCCTGCATTATTGGCCTATCAGTGTAATTTGTGGCATCTTGAGAGGCAGTGACTAGGGGCCAATATTCAGTATGATTTATTACACTAGGAGAGGCTCCTGCACAGTTAAATCATGTCGACCACCCTATCCACAGATCAGCCCTAACTGGGCAGTTTCATATTGTATGTCACTGGGTGGTGCCAAGGCGGTTTAGAGGAGCAGAGTTGGGGCAGAGGCAGGACTTACCAAGTTGGCAGTGATTTTTAATTCACTATGGGGTCCTTTTACTAAGCTGCGGGAAAAAGTGCCCTGAGGTAGCAGCAGGGGCCGTTTTTTACGTGCGCCAGGGCCCTTTTTACCGTAGCGATTAAAAGGTTCCCCCAAAATGGTCATGCAGTAAGATAACTGACCACATGGCATGCGTTGGGGAGCACATACCACCACCCATTGAGTTGGTGGTAAGGGCTCCCGCGGTAACCTGGCAGTAACCGGACAGCACGTGGTGATGTCCTATTACTGCTGTGTTATCGCCACACTAGACAAAAGAAAACATTTTAAATGGTGTGTGCTCAACCCAGAACGACTGCCAACGGCTGCATTGCTCTGGTGGTAGTTCAGTTTTAGCATGCAGTAAGCCCGCGTTGGGCTTACTGCCGCTTTGTAAAAGGGCCCCTAACAGAGTAATTGTCCAGATAAAGTTAGGACAGCAAAATCACTGCCCTCCCATGTTCTGTCAAGTTGAAATGGAGCTGGAATGAAATTTATGACCGATTGACCCTGACCCAGCTATATTGAAACGCTGGCCAACGTCGGTCATGGTCCGGTGTCTGTTTGGGAGAAAGACATTATGCAGCTAAATACTATTTTTTTTTTTTAAATAAAACGGATTTTGTGCAGGGAAGTTTTTTTTTTTCCCCCGATGATGAAGTCCTGCACAACCAGCTAACGGCTGGGAGCTTCTTAAGGCTTTTTCTTCCCTTGCCTTTTGCTGCTTACATTTAATTCATGAGAACCTAGATTTATATATTATTGTGTTGATAACATTTTTGGTTCTCATCCCAGTGTGTGTTTTGTAGCCTAATTTTAAAAATACCATTACTATAAAAAAGCCTCAAAAAAGGACCCTTACCCAATGCGTATCTATGTAATTAAAAGTATAAAACGAGAAGGGAAGCAGGTTAAAATGTAAACGATAAGCTTAACACATATAATAATCAGTTATAAAACAAACCAGATAAAACATCAAAACTGGTAAAAGGTGTCAAAACCGTGATTTGAAGCGCGGTATGAAAGCTATACCTAGGAATCGTCCTGATTTTTAAAGTACCATTATGGAAATGAAAACAACTCAACATGAGCCCACTTTGTTTATAATAATAAAACTGAGATGTGTAAACCATAAGGATACCGGTTTTACTAAAACCGCTAAACACCATAAGCAAGTAAACCAGTTACAAGTAAAATCATATAGGATGTTAAGAGTGGTTAAAAAGGCTCCAAAAGACCATGATTAGAAAGACGTGGTCAAAAACAGTTTAAGGCTGATTCAAGGACGTATCCACCACTGGAGATGTTTATGGAGAAAACACTTTATTGATGCAACTGTAAAAGGACCCGACATGGTCCGTGTTTCGGCGTTTAGCCTGCATCAGGGGTCATATGACTAGTTCATCCAAAACAGCCTATTTCACTTTTGAACGAAGGTCGAACCAAATGTCCGTAATACAGATGGACACCTCTACTTCTTCTTGTTTGGTTTTATTAATGTAGAGGTTTCCCCTGTTTGTGTTTGGACAAAAACAGTTAAAAACTACTACTACTACTTATCATTTCTAAAGCGCTACTAGACGTACGCAGCGCTGTACACTTGAACAAAAACATTAACTTGATAATTAATAAAAATATGTGCAATGTCTTATTCTGGTGAAACTTACCAAAGGGAAAGAGCTTGTCAAACGTAGATGACTGAGCAGCCACCGTATCATTTTGAAAGAAAAAAGGTGAAGTTTAATATAAAATAGAGAAATTCTGTTGTAGTTAGTTAGACAAAACGTTAGGCATACTGCTGTGTTCTGTATGGACTGTAGTCTTTTCAGTTGACTCAAAGTACAGCCCGAATAGCCAAGATTACCGTAATTGTGAGAGTAGGAGAGTCTGTACCAAAAAGCTGAATTGATCTTTCTCAAAATAGTTTTGGATACAGCAAAGTTTCCTCATCAGAAAAAAAAACAATTTCTTTACTAGGATGGAGATTTGGGCTTACATAGAAGCTGAGCAGTCAACTAGGTCACTCAAGATCTTTATCAGCATGGACAACTTGTATTCTACTTGATTAATGCAAATGGAACTGCGAAACACAGAATAGTTATAGGACCAGGCCAGGACCAGAGTTTCCCTGGCAGGCCACATACTTTTCACTTCACACAATAATACAGTCCACATCAGCTACTCTATCCGAACCAGAACGCCTTTATTGTCCTTCAATTAATGAGGGTATAAAAAAAGTCCATTAAATTGATGGCCAACTGTATACAAAGTTCATCTCCTCCAGCAGTAAGCATGGTTAGAAACATTTCTCCTTCTCTTTGACTTACTTTTCACCAGGATGGGTGAAGATCAATTCTCACTCATAGTCCTTTAATTGTTGTTAATCATTAACAATTATCAGTGTTGTATTCAAAGATGTTAAACACAATTTATTTATTTATTTGTTCCATTATAATTCCCAGAACAGGTTACAAAATTACCTACATAATAGGGTTAAATATACAACATAACTTAATGTAAAACTAACTGATCACAGATGTAGAGGGGCATTTTCGATGTGATGTTTCCGTTTTCCTCAAAATGTCCCAAATTCAAGTGGTGAATACAGCAATTTTTGAAACAAAAATGTTTATCTTTTTGTTTTGAAAATGGCAAGATGTTTTGTACTCAGTGTGTCTATCTTTTTAGACCATTTTCAAAAACAAAACGTCAAAGTGAAAAATACACAAAATGAAGCCCTTAGGATGTAGAAGGAGCCACCATTCTTAGACTGGCTACACAGACATCCCAGCAGAGCTATGGGGCACCCTAGAGGGCAGTGCAGTGGATTTCACACAAAAGTCCCAGGTATACATCTCTCACCTTTGCTCCTTTATCTTGTATGGTGAGCCTTCCAAAACCCACTGTACCCAACTGTACACCACTACAATAGCCCTTATACCTGCAAGTGTGACCTTTATGTAGGTATAATAGGTTTTGGGTGGATTTTGGAGGGCTTGCTCTTTCCACCACAAGTGTAACAGTTAGAGTCGGATATGGGCCTGGGTCCCCCTCTCTACAGTACACTGCACTGGCCAATAAACTACTCCAGGGACCTGTTTGCTGCTCTAATAGATCTGGCTATAGCATCTGAAGCTGTCATAGAGGCTGCTATGTACTGTTTCTTTCACATCTTTGGGAGGTGGGAGGGGGGGCTTCAGTGACCACTGGAGGAGTAAGGGGGGGTTCATGCCGTAATTCCTCCAGTGGTCATCTGATCATTTAGGGCATCTCAAAAAAGGTATAGTGGAATTAGAAAAGGTGCAGAGAAGGGTGACAGAAATGATAAAGGGGATGGGACGACTTCCCTATAAGGAAAGGCTAAAGCGGCTAGGGCTCTTCAGCTTGGAGAAAAGGTGGCTGAGGGGAGATGAACAGGTAGATGTGAAGCATCTGTTCATGCTTTCCAAAAATACTAGGGGGCATGCGATGAAGCTACAATGTAATAAATTTAAAACGAATCAGAGAAAAATGTTCTTCACTCAACGTGTAATTAAACTCTGGAATTCGTTGTCAGAGAATGTGTTAAAGGCAGTTAGCTTAGCAGAGTTTAAAAAAGGTTTGGACGGCTTCCTAAAGGAAAAGTCCATGGACCATTATTAAATGGACTTGGGGAAAATCCACTATTTCTGGGATAAGCAGTATAAAATGTTTTTGTACATTTTTGGGATCTTACCGGGTATTTGTGACCTGGATTGGCCACTGTTGGAAACAGGATGCTGGGCTCGATGGACCTTTGGTCTTTCCCAGTATGGTAGTACTTATGTACTTATGACTTAGTCATGATAAAAACAGATCTAGACCAAAACGTCTGAATTGTAGCCCCGGACGTTTTTGTTCCATTATGGCAGAAAAATGTCCAAGTGTTAGGAACACCCACATCCCATCCTCAACATGCCCCCTTTGTGATTTGGACACACTGCTGATGAACTGCATAGCAAAACGTTTAAAAAATGGGTTTCGAAAATAGTGATTTGAATGTTTTGGCAAGCAAAACATCTAAGTACTACTTTGTTCCGCTTTTTGAACATTTTTCTGTTTTGAAAATGAGCCCCTTAAATATACAATTTATCAAAACATTAATTAAGCAAGTAAGTTTTAACAGCTCTGCGATACCCTAATAAATCATCCATTGATCTTACAGAGGAAGGGACTTTATTCCACAGCCAGGACATAGAATGTAGTAATATGCTCGAGAATGAGCACACTCAAGATGGAAAGACCTCGTGGAAAGTATCAGACAATGCCTTGCACTCTGTGAACGTAGCAGACATCCAGGGACATAAATTGGTATTTTATCTAACACATAATTTGGTGCCATCCCATGAAAATGCTAGCAATAACATTTTAAAAATACATAGTTTCTCAACTGGAAGCCAATGCAAAAAGAAGAGAATTTGTGTAATATGATGAAATGAACTCGAATTCAACAAAAGTCAAGCAGCTGTGTTCTGAACGTACTGAAGTCTCTTCAAACTCTTATGAGGTAATCCAACAAACAACGTATTGCAATAATCAATATGTATGATCACATAAGCATAAACCAACTGAGCAAAATCAGACACCGCAAAATAAGGATGGATCGACGTAAATAATAAAAAGAGGAGGAAACCATTTGTGATATATGATTCTCAAAAGTCAATCCACCATCCAAAAGAACTCCCAAACTACGTACCTGGTCCTTAGGAAGGAAGGACAGGAGCATGAACAACTACCTCTATAAATCTACAAGAATTCAGTCTTGGATGAATTCAATTGTAATTTATTCAACATCATCCACTTCTTTATTTCAGTCAAGCAAATCCTCAATTGGTTCTCTCGATCTAATCCCAGAGAAACATACAAGACCAGCTGGCGACAGACTTGGTGGCTCCTGTCCAAAGATGTTATCAATTTTTCTTGTTGCCAGATTCTTATATTGGAACACACATAGAGACTGCTTCAACATAGAAGAAACAGGGCACCTGGATGACAGGAACAGATAATCTCTGTGTATCTCTCCATCTCCTTCCCATGGGCACTAGAGGGAGCGCAAAGGTTCCTCATACCTCCACCCAGTACAAGTCAACATCCTTCCGTAGGATCTAATGCTTGGCCTCTTGCCTATGACTCTGCTCCTCTAGCAGGTGCTTAGATGACACTAACCCATGAGGATATAGTCTGTCACTTCATACAGGGCAATTTAGCTGGCATGGAGTGGGCTTATATACCCAGGGGTAGGCTACTGCTGAACCAGGCTCTACTCCCTGAATTAGTAAGGCACTCTACAAACCCTGAATATCACTTTATTTATCCATACTGATGATGTACTGCTTCTCGTTTTCCCTTGATACCACTGATTCATCTGTGATTTCTGATATTTAATGTAAATTAACCCTGCTTGCTGATTGGTTCTCTTCACATTGTTTGAAACTGAATCCCTCCAAAACCATTGCTTTTTTCTTCCCTTTAATAGGCTCTTCCCACCTTCCCTCTATTCCCTCTGTCTCTGGATGCCTATACCTGTCAAAGATGAGATTAAAATTGGTGGAGTTCTCATTGATAACTATCTCACCTTTAAAACTCATATTTCTGCAATTGTTAAGAAATTGCTCTTTGTGCTTTGCCAAATGCATCTTGCGAGATCTCTCTTTGATAAACCCTCACTCTGCTATACAGTCTTGTGATTTCACACGTTGACTATTGTAATTCCCTTCTCCATAGCATACCACAGTACCAATTGCGCAGATTGCATTCAAAGTTGCCAGCTCTGTGGTTTTCCCGTGGAATTGGTCAGCTTTTTTAAGTTGTCTGTCGGCACTTTTCAACATTCACGGTTTGTGACTTTTTGCCACTGACTGAAGTACAGTACAGTCTCGATTATCTGATGTACATGGAACCGGCACGTTGTCGGATAAATGAAAAGTCAGATAACATGGAACACATTGAAAATTCATAGAAAATGTGTATTTCAAGTGCTGCAGTGAAAGCAAGATCAAAGCCAATAATTTCTAAGTGTTGTAGTGAAAACAGGGACTCAGTAGCAAATCCAAACAGAGGTAGGTCTACCCTTCCAGTGAATCAAATGTCAGGAAAACGTAAAAAAGCCAGCAGTGATGTCACTGAGGGTGGGGAGGGGGGTCTGTCGGATATGATGTATGGTCAGATTAGTGAAGGTAAAATAATCGAGACTGTATGTAATTCTTACTGCAACTAACTGCAAGCCGGGCCGGTGTTGGGCCTTGATCACCTGTGCATGCTCCAGGCCTGCTGGTTCTGAGGGTGGGAGCCAACAGGCTTCGAGCATGCGTAGATGTTTAAGGCTCTGCACTGGCCCAGCTTACTTCAGTGTCAGTGGCAGCATCGAGGTGGTACCGGTAAGAAAAGAAATGCTGTCACCTTGAGGGGGGGGGGGAATTTTCTTTATCCCCAGTCTAATGTATTGACTTCAGAATATGACGGAACTCCATACTTTTGAGAGTATCAAAGCTTATCACCTTGGATAGCTTTAGTTCACTACCAGTCACACAGAAAGTCTTTACATAGCAAAGGGGACAAATGGCTTCTAATAGAAGCCTAATCATTAGCATTACCTGGGGTTTTTTCTGCCAAGATCCTCGAGACACCCATCTGTCTAGTGTATTAGCCTTTGTTATTCCTTCAAAATAGCAGTCCCTTCAGTGTGTACCAGGAGGTGGCATGGAAAGGGATTGTGGGCATTCCCTATTCAGGAGATGATACTCAGCCAGAAAACTGCCTGATGAGAAGGTGGGAAGGCCTTAAGCTCCCTCTTGTGATTTTCCAATAGGATTCTGTGAAAAATCTGATGCTGCTGCCTGACCTCTAACCTAATGAACTAACACAACTGACAGTGTAAACATCCACCAAACTGGCTACTGGCATCATACACAAATGTATTGTAGTGTGTCGCTACAGACGATGTAAACTTCTTTGGGTTCCATTTTAGAGAAGGAGGCAGCATATAAGCAGAAAATATCACAGCTCTGCTTCCAGTGCTCTGATCCATTCCTTTACACAAGGGTCATGGGAGAATTAATAAGCACACTGTCTCTGCTGTCTGTGGCACTATCCACCTGTCCTTCCATTTGAGAAAATCCATTGTTTACCCCTGGAGATAAGCAGCATAAGATCTATTTTTAGGATCCTGCCTGGTTTTCATGATTTGGTCACTGTTGATACTGGGCTGAATGAACCTTTGATCCGATTCAGTATTGCAGCTTTTATGTCCTTAAGTCCTGTACTCAGAACATGTCAGTGCACTTACGGTACACAGTTCACAGCCTTTTTACTTTTCTCTGTATCTCCCCTCCCCCCCCCCTTTTTTTTGGCTTTTAACAAGTGATGTGCATAAGGGAAAAATTCTGTTCATTTTTAGCCAAGACCTGATTTTCCCTTCTGCTCTCTGCAGCTTTTTTTTCTTTGTTAAGATACCTTAGTATCCAGGCAAGATAGAAATGCTGCTCAGCTCCAGCCAGGTAGAGGGATCTGGAGTCCTCCGTGTACCGATATAAGGAAAACAGCTTTTTCCTTTACACGTTTTTTTGTATGTTGTTTGCTATTAGGAATGGCTAGTCTTGGTGGAAAGCGAAAACGGATGTCATATGATGCTGAATTTAAATTGAAAGTCGTTTTGAGAGCAGAAGAGAGTAATAATTCAATTGCAAGCAGGGAATTTGGCGTTGATGAGAAACAAGTAAGAAGTTGGAGAAAGCAGAAGGCTGAATTGGAACAGATGCCAAAATCCAAAAAGGCTTGCCGCGGTTTAACTTCATCATTCTCGGTTCTTGAGAGTGACTTGAACAGCTGGGTTCTACAGTGCCGACAAAACGGATACTGCATTACACGCACAGGAATTCGCTTACGTGCCCTTCAAATGGCAAAACAGGACGAGTATAAAGCTAAAGGTATAGACAAATTTGTTGCATCAGCAGGCTGGTGCAGCCGCTTTATGACCAGGTACGGGCTTTCTTTACAACGGAGAACAAAACCTTCTCAGAAACTGCCACAGGATATTGAAGAAAAGGTATCTTCGTTTCATAAATTTATTATAAAACAGCAAAAATTATATCATTTTGAGCTCGAGGACATTGGGAACATAGGTGAAACGCCAATGACTTTGGACTTTCCCAGCCACAGAACTGTAGCAAACCTAGGAGATAAAACTGTTTTTTTGAGGACACCCGGGAATGAAAAAAAACATTTCACTGTTGTTCTCTCTTGTTTGGCGAATGGAATCAAGTTAAGGCCTGTAGTTATTTTTAAAAGGAAGACATTGCCCAAAAACATTAAATTCCCACCACGAATTACTGTGCGTACACATATCAAGGGCTGGATGGATAAAGAAGGAACAAAAAAATGGCTTGATGAGATTTGGAATGGACGACCAGGTGTGGCTCTGAAGAAAAAACCATCGTTGCTTGTTTGGGATACGTTTAAAGCCCACATAGCTGAGGACATCAAACAGAAAGCAAAGTCTCTTCAGACTACGCTGGCAGTTATACCAGGAGGACTTACCTCTGTTTTACAACCACTGGACGTTTGTTTGAATAAACCTTTCAAAGATCGTGTACACAAGATGTGGCATGAATGGATATTCTCTGGTGAAACATGCTTGACAAAAGCTGGAAATCCAATGAAACCAGACATAGAACTGATTTCAAAGTGGGTCAGAGATGCGTGGGAGGACATTCCAGAAAATATGGTTCGACTTGCTTTCAAAAAATGTGGTATAAGCAATGCCATGGACAGCAGTGAAGATGATGTGCTGTATGAGAGTGACAACAGCAGTGATAACGACAATGCCTATGCTGATGACCTCACAGAAGCCGACTTCCACTGTCTGTTTGGGAATTCTGATGATGAGGACTCTTGTTTTGAAGGATTTTAAAACATGTATTGATGACTAAAATCTACAAGTGAAGTTATTAAAACTTAGGGCAAGGATTATCTAGTCTAGGTAGTCTTTGTAAATTGGCTCACCATGATCACCCAAATTTCTATCCTTGGTTTATATTCGAGTAAACCATTTCCCTCCTCCCTTTTCTTTGGGGGGGGGGGGGGGAAGGTACTTCACCTTATATTTGGATGGATGTATATTTGAGTATATAAGGTAGTGATAGTTCTCTTTTCATAACTATGTTTTGAATGTCTTCAATTAAATTTCTGTCTACTTCTCTGCCCATGAGCTCTAAAGGTGTTTTATACATGATAAATACACAAATATGTACCACCTCATTAATATTGTTTAAAAAGACTTGTTTGTGTGGTTTTTGGGCTCCTTAATATTAACTTTGCTGGTTTCCCAGTGCTCCAGTCATAAAATACAGGTACATAGGTGCACAGTTGTGTGGGTGTGTTGCAGCTTTCAAGGAAGATGTTTTTTAAAGGCATGTAGGTGCATATTCTGGGTTTACAAAAACAGGTGCTTATGTGCCTTGACAATATAGGTGCTCACATGGGTAAAAAGTCTGAGTGCTGTGAAATACAGTATATACTTTATCCACATAGAGAGAAGACTAAATGGCTTTTGAAAATTGTTCCTCTTATTATTTATCTGCACGTGTCTAAGCACATTACCCAGTTGGGTGCTATCAATCTAACCTGCCATTGCCCCAGGTACAAAGATTGTGAGCCCTCTAGGGACAGAGAAAATACCTGCATATAATGTGTACAGCGCTGCATATATCTAGTAACACTACAGAAATTAGTAGTAGTAGTAGCAGTAAGGTATTCTTGAGGCTTCTCCAGTTCCTTCTTGTATGTTTTTAATGTCCCGATTGCAGTAGCCACCTTCATTGTTATCACTGGAAAGAGATCTCCTGGACTATTCCAATTCCAACTGTCAAAAGCTCAATGCAGGAAACTGGAATAGGCCCCAATGTAATAAAGTGTCAGCTAAAATATGTGTAAGTATATTGCATATATTTTATTTGACTTACATGTTGAAAAACCACCTTTATACCTGATTCAGTAAGCTAATGATATGCTAAAGCTCCAGCGATTAAAAAATCTGTGCTAAAAAAAATGTACACTAAACCCAAATAAAATGTCTGTTAAGCTAGGCGCACATTTTTATCTCAAGGCGGGGAGCAGAGTGCCTTAAAAGTAGCAGTGAAGTAGAAACTGTAGTTCTACTTTTAGAGCTAAACAGTTGGAGGCTGTCTGGTCCAGCCTGTGACCCTCAAGGCAGAATGATTCTGACATTGGATCAGAGAGATTCCAGCCCCATCCCTCACCACCTATAGACCCTAACCCAACTATCCAGCTACCCATTCACCTACTTACCTCTCGCCCAACTATCACCGACCCTACCTACCACTCCACCCATCTGCTTACTTAACTACCCACTCATCCACCACTCTACCTACCCAGTCCCCTGCCTACACAACCCACACCCTACAAGCCCCCTCATGATCCCTTCATATATTCTGAGGAAGATGAAGGCTGCCTCCTCCTCCTCCTTTTATGCTCTTCACATGTGGTGAGTGATTGAAAAATATGGCACAACTTCATCTGAGGTCAAAAGGAAAAATAAGAGAGGACCAATCAAATTCCAGCTCAAGGGTAAAAAGGTAGATTAGACTCGATGTAGATCTGCGTTTCAGCGTACAAGTGCCTGCCTCAGGAGTCAACAAATCTTTCAAAAGTGAAATGAATACCAGGGTACACTGCATATAAAGCAATGTCTTTATATACCAAAATTCCAAAAACCAGCGATACTATAAAAAAAGAAGTTTGTTGAGCTTAACTTTGAGGTTTTATTGCAGCACATAACATTCATTTTGCTGGTATTTGTATTATTGAAAACACTGCTTTATATCCACATTGTGTGCATGAGATTGTGTACCCTGATATCCAATTTCACTTTGCATAGATTGATCGACTCCTGAGGCAAGAGCTTGGGTTGGAATTTAATTGGTCCTCCTGTATTTCTCCTTTTGATTTGAGCTACTCAAGGGATTTCTCTTCTTATTTGTTGTTTTCTACAAGTTCATCTGAGGTCATTAACTCAGCTGAGTCTTTGTCATTTTTTAAATGGCCAACACAAGGGAAGAGCATAAGAAGAGATGGGGGTGGGTGATAGGTAGGTCCTACAACAGTCCTTCTGGCTTCATGGTCCCAGGTCCAAGACTATCTGTCTGAGGTTTTGAGGATAGAGATTGTCTGACTCAGGAGTCCTAGGCTTCAGATCAGGAGTCTGGTAACTTGGGAACCCCAGGCTACTCTCATTAAAACTCCCATATACTTCCATTGAAGTAAATGAAAGTTAGAAATGTTACATCACATCTAGGGTTGTTGTTAAACAGTACTTAAAGATGAACAAAAGTTCTCTAACTCTACTGCATTTTTTCTGTGCTGGCAGTAATTCCATGTGCAGGTCTTTGCCGTGCATTTTCAAGGAAGGTGGACTAATCTTAAAAAATCTCTATCAAATATTGGAGTAAAATTAGCACTGAAAAATGTGTGCCAAAACCTGTGTAAAAAAAAACAAAAGAAGCTTTCTAAGGGCCCCTTTTTGTAGCGCTTAGTGTGCACTAACAGAATTAGTGCACGCTAAATACTAAGAAGCCCATTTTATTCCTATGGGCTTCTTAGCATTTAGCGCACACTAATTCCATTAGCGTGTGCTAAGCTTTTGTAAAAGGGCCCCTAAGGTTGGTGTACTTTATTACTTTGGGCTCATAGTGGTAAAGAAGAAAAACGTAAGAATAGCTTTGCCACTAGAAGTGCCAAAGCCAATAAATTGTTCAATGCAATTTATGGAGAGAAAAGTGATCCTCAGCTACCAAGAAATGACATCAGCGACTCAGAAAATGTAGTAAAATGATACAACAAATCATTTCCATCAGGCTGGGTCCATAACTCTGATGTAAAGCAATTTGCAAGCACACCTTGATATGTTTTTCACACAGCACATCAACACCAGAAGGAAGAGCTCTTTGACGTGATGCAAATATTCAGGTGAGGACCAGCAGTAAATTTAAGAGAGCGAGATCATACCCAGCATACCCTGGTTTAAGAATGTGTGAATCATTGCTGTTATGTACTGTATGAGGAAAAGCTGACAGTAAAAATGGTGTCAGGACACAACATGTAACTGTTTTATAATCTCCTGTTGAGGGTATGCAGGTTTCAACAAGACATGCTTAATGAAATGAAGGTTCTTCAAGTTTCCTCCCTGTACCTACTCATTTAAACTGGGCTTCTCAGCCTAGCAATGAGGATAAGGAATGTGTAAGACATGGGTCTCCAGTAAAATGGATTACTGTTGGATTCCATCTCTTACTTTCTTCAGCCCACATCTCTTAAAGTGCAAGTTCAACAGCGAGCATTAGCAGTACATTGGAGAGACTATGATCGTACTCCATATACCATGGCTCAGGAATAAGATTCATTACTGTCCATAGTATGCGCTAAATTAAAGGTCACATATAATAATCACTGCTGAAAGTTACAAGGTTGATAGGAGCACAGTGTAAATCGCCATAAATCTTCAGTCCTCACCCCCAATGAAACCTGTGGAAAATCCAAGCCATCTGACAGCTGAAGTTGTATTTACATCTCACCTTTTCCTATAGCCAAAGCAGAAAACACAGATCCATCTTGTAGACATGGAATGGGGCGGGGCCAGGACCAGAAGTGGTTGTCTATTAGCATGGTGAGGGCAGTCTACAGAGGCATCTCAGCTGTTTCACTGGTACAGAGTAAAGAGTTTCAATTTCTAGTAACCAAGGCAGGCATTGTGATGTCACAGTACCTCAATCCACCAGTGCCTAAGAAGTGACCTCATCAGTGATGTCACAATAACTAGATTCCCCTATACTGGGCTCATTTATTAGATGGCTGTGACTCCTAGCACATTTCTAAGATTGTGTAGCAGCAGAAGAGAAGATCAAAGTACACATAACAATGAGAATACAAAAAATTCAAGAATTAAAATTGTGCATTAAAAGATCATTCAGTATTCTTAGAAGGTTTCCCTAGATCTTAACTTAATTTTTAATGCTATTATGTTTTTTTTCATTAGTGTAACCCGAGGGGTTAATAAAATAAATAAAATTACCTGGGTCCCAGAGTTCCATTGTGGCCAGCAGCATAGGGCCTTAGAATTTGCTGAGACCTGAGCTTCTGTTGACTTGGTAACAGCAGCTGGCAGTTGAGAGAGAGTGAGTTTGGGTCTCAGAGGGAGAGGAAGCACTACACTGGTTGTGTGTGAGTGAGAGAGGAGTAATTTCAATGGAAAAAGAAAGGAAAAATAATTTTAAAGGTAGTTGGGATAATTGAAGGTGGGGAGAGAACTAGGAGAAGTGTCTGTTTAAGAGGGAAGTGTTTTTGCTGCAATTTATGTGTTTGGTGGAGTTAGTGTGTGAAAGGTATGTGTAAGAGCTTAGTTAAAATTTAATGAATGTGAGAGAGAGGTTAAGTAGGGGATTGAGTAGGTTTAATACATTTTTGGGGAAAATTATACATTGTAAGGGGAAAAGAATTTTAAAAAAAAAACTGTGTATGTAGGGTGAGAACAGTGAGTGGAATGTTCAGAGCTGTGCTGCTGGTGGAATGTTGAAACTGCTGCACCACTGAGAGAGAGACCAAACGCACTGGTTAAGAGTAGGGAAGAGAAATCAATAGCATAGGCGCTGGAAAGTAAGGGCTATTTATTTATATTGATTTTACTTAAATAGAGCCCACAGTTCCGCTGTTGACAGCACTCCCTGATAAAGATTATTAAAAGAAGAAAGTAGGAAGAGTAAGGTTTTCCTTCCAATTATTTTAATTAAGAGAGAGGTGAAGGAGGAAGACCATAGAAAAAGTGAAGAAAACCGGACAACTCACGAGCTCCAACGCAAGCAAGGCCAGGAAGAGAAAGAAACAAAACTTCTACAGCTAAGTAACTGTATACACTGAACAAGAAACATAATAGGAAAGAAATATACACAGAAATACATGAAAGAAAATAAAAAAAGAGATACTTACCCAAAGTCCATGGCAAAGAAAATTGGCTGAAAACCTGAAAAGAGAGAAAAGCAAAGAATCAAATTCTTGTCAAACTATACTCACGTGAATGATACACAATAACATTTACATCTTCCAAGGAAAAGGTTAAAGAAAGAGACACTTATCTGACAGTGCGCTGAATACAAGTAGATGTTTGATTTATCTGTAGGAAGATAAAAAGTTATTTTAATAATAAAAAAAGTATTATATGCTTGGTTATAGAGTTTTAAGCAAAGTTTGATTAACTGTACAAGAGAGTTGAGTTTATGTTCGTTTTAAATGCTTAAGTTATTAAATTAAAACTGTTTAAAACAACATGGGAAACTAAGTTTGTTCTCCTTTATCAGAAAAATCCTGAACTTTAGTTTTAATTCCTCTTCCGTCCTTTGAGGGCGGAAGACGAGGATAGTATCCTGCACTAGTCCCCTAATCCTGAGTGTGTTTTCTGACAGCAGCCACGACTATAACATCGCTGTCCTGAGACCACATCTCTGGGAAATAACCCTGTCTGGGGGGGGGGGGGGGGGGACTAGTTACATTAGCTGGTCAACACAATCAAAGGATTGGAAATAACAAACTTTACAAATCTCCTTCATAAAGAGTTACACATGTACATGTAACACCTGTGAGGCATACACGCTTTCTGTGGTGTAAGTGGGAACATGACACTTAGAAAAGACTACAGAAACACGTGGCACTGCCATGTTTTGGTACTAGCCAGTGTAGTCTGAAAAGTAATTGTTCCCTTTATCTATAGACCCAAATTCTTAATAACAGAACTAACTCCACACTCAAGGATATCGTAAAAATATATCGTTATTTATAATAGCAGCAAGAACAAAATTAAAAGCAAGAATGAAGATAACAAAGGTGTTATTATAAAATAGCTCATGTACATGAACCCTAAGATTGTTTTCTTTAAGTTCTGCTAGCTCCTACCCAAAGAAACATATACAGCAATTACATGGAGACTATACAACCTGTAGATGGCATCAGATGTCCAGCAGGTGGCACAGTGTTCCTCGGACAGGTCAGTCCGATGGAATGCAAAAACAGCCCTTTGTTCAGGTTTACAGCCTCTTTTATCACTGGCTGCCGCTGGGGTGGTGACCTGCCAGTCCTATTGTCCATGCACAGATCCTGATTGGTTCGTCTCAGATTTTGTGGCTTGATGGGCCACAACACTGGCCCACTGGCACCACATCCGAGGGCTTTTTAACTGTGAGGTCATTATTCAAGTGAACAAGGTTCTTTTCTTAGATGGAAAGGAGCCTCAACATCTGCACAGTTTGTGAACTCTCCTTTGTGGTGATGTAATGTGGTTGTTATTCTCGTCCACCGGCAGCAGAGTTGTTCTGAGCCTCAAGTCACTGTTCCAGTAAACAACATTGTTACTGCTATTGATCTCAGTTCTGTAGCCTTGGCCACATTTTAGCCGGGTCCTTCTATACATAAGCTAAGGCCTTGGTAGTAAAAAATGAAGGGAGTCTTTTACTAAGGTGCACTAATGTTTTTAGCTCTGGCTAACGCTGAGACACCCAGAGGACTATAATGAGCATCTCAGTGTTTAGCGCCAGCTGATTTCTAGTGAGAGTTAAAAACATTAGTGCACCTTAGTAAAAGGCCCCCAAAGGTTAGCCAAAGTCTGTATTTTTATATCAGGTTCATAATGCTGGAAGGTGCCATGTATTAGTGGTTAGAGCACCAGCCTTGACATCCAGAGGTGGCCGATTCAATTCTCACTGCTGCTCCTTGTCACTTAACCCTCCATTGCCTCAGGTACAAAAAAAAATTAATTTGTGAGCCCTCCAGGGACAGAGATATACCCAGTGTAGCTGAATGTAACTCATCTTGCGCTACTACTGACAAAGGTGTGAGCAAAATCCAAATAAATAAACTTGTTATATAGTGGCATGTAGTGCCTTTTGCTCCTACACACCTAGGGCCCTATTTACTAAGCTGTGCTATAGGTGATCTAATGTTTTTAGCATGCAGTAATGCTAGAGACACCCATAGGAATATATGGGTGTCTCTAGCATTAGCACGTGCTAAAAACGCTAGTGCACCTTAGTAAACAGGGCCCCTAGAGTTTTTTTGCCATTTTCCCAGCAACCGCTTTGAATTTCAACGAGACATTTTACGTATCTCTTTGGTCATTATACTTAAGCATTACTATTAAACAACATGTAATTATCTTATGATATGTTGATGTTATTGACATTTTAGCATTACTACCTAGGGGTTTTTGTGTGTTAAAACATGTTAAATATAACGTAACACTCTAAAATAATGTAATTCAAACAATACAATTAATAATGTGTCAGAATTTCACAGTCACTGTGTACTCGATGAGTCCAGAGCTTATTCTGGACAAATTGAATACAAGTACATTTCAAGGCAAGTAGTTCTCCAAGAATGATAAGTATCAAAAGTGTTCTTACAAGTCAGTCCAGGGTATATAAAGATTTCAGCCTGTTTTTACAGCTAGCCATGGTGGCTTTTCTTCAGCGTCAACTGCTCTTTGGTTCCATATGTTCCCCTCTTTTCCCCTCCTGCTTTATCTCCATGATGCTATTAGAGTCAATATGATCATATTGCAATGAACAATTTGTAGACTGTGGGTAGCTAAATAATGAGTCTATTTTTTTTAATGTAAGCCACTATTATTAGAGCAGACTGATCAATTGATTTTTGCAGTTTGTCATGACTCCCTGAAGAGATATTGTTTGAGTCAAAAATTGATCACCCTATCAGGGCGCCAGGGCTTTTCTTAACCAGGTTTCTAATTCTTTTGTGTTGAATTCAGACCCGTCCATTATTTTGATGTTTATCTTTTTCAGATTCTTCTGAATACTGGGCTTGTAATCTGCTATAAAATTGATGTGGTTGCTATAAAAAGCCTCTTCATTTACTAAGCTGATGCTAAAAGTTAATATGTGATGCAGAATGGAACAAACCTGCTTTTGTCATTAGAAATTGGGCTTTTCAGAGGCCTCTCCCTAAGCATCCAAAGCCTTACCTTTGACCTCATGTCCATGCTTGTACTGCTTTGTCACTGAATAGTCCCTGCCAAAGTCAGAGGCCTTCATCTCCTCTTATCAGTTAGCAACTGAGGGAGAGAAACATTCCCTTTTCTGAATATGTTCATGTTACCCTGCTTGTCTTGTTGTTTTGGGCTGGACAGAGCAAGACTAACTGCACTATGCACTGGTATGTTTGAAGCTTCTTTTTACATTTCTTTTTCTTTGGCTTTTTGCTCTGATATTCCATCCCTGTGTACTGTGGAGATATAGTTGCAAGTCTCTGCAATCTAGAAACTTCATTCTCCCTCCCTGTGCAAGAGAGGCAAGAGATTGCCATGATACCTCGGTAACCATAAGCTGTGTGAGATAATTATTCTGCTGGCATCATATTAAAGGTATCTATCGTATCCTATTTCCTGGGTGAATGTGTGAGTCTATAGTTTACACCAGGGGCGTAGCCAGCCTTCCGTGGGAGAGGGGTCTGAGCCCGGGGGGAGGGGGCACATTTTAGCCCTCCCCCCGGCGCCGCCCCCCCACCGCCGACATTGCCGCCCCCCCTCCCGCCGCGAACCCGCCCCCGCCGCCGCCTACCTTTACTTTTGCTGGCGGGGGATCCCACTCCCCGCCAGCCGACGTCTTCTTCTTAGTCGCTTCCCGCTCTTCAATTTGTTTGCTGACGTCCTGCACGTTGTACGTGCAGGACGTCAGACTCAGAGAACAGAACTGTTCTCTGAGTCTGACGTCCTGCACGTATAATTACGTGCAGGATGTCAGCAAACAAATTGAAGTGCAGGAAGGACTGAGAAGACGTCGGCTGGCGGGGAGTGGGATCCCCCGCCAGCAAAAGTAAAGGTAGGCGGCGGCGGGGGCGGGTTCGCCGGGAGGGGGGTCCTGGGGTGAATCTGCGGGGGCCCCGGCCCCCTCAGGCCCCACGTAGCTACGCCACTGGTTTACACACAGTTGTCATCCGAAAATACAAAAGAACTGACAAGGTATCATCAGGAGTCACTATTGTTCTAGATCATAAGGAGGGCCATAATTGAACGGAGCTGGCCATCTTCAAGGCCGGCCCCGTAAAGCGGCGTCCCAACCATATTATCGAAACAAGATGGCCGGCCATCTTTCGTTTTGATAATACGGTTGGCGCCGGCCAAATCTCAACATTTGGGCCGGCTTTAGAGATGGCCGGCATTGGTTTTCAGCGATAATGGAAACTAATGGCAGCTATCTCAAACCCGGCCAAAGCCAAGGCATTTGGTCATGGGAGGAGCCAGCATTTGTAGTGCACTGGTCCCCCTGACATGCCAGGACACCAACCGGGCACCCTAGGGGGCACTGCAGTGTACTTCAAAAATTGCTCCCCGGTGCATACCTCCCTTATCTTGTGTGCTGAGCCACCCCAAATCCCCCCCCAAAACCCACTGCCCACAACTGTACACCACTACCATAGCCCTTAGGGATGAAGGGGGGCACCTACATGTGGGTACAGTGGGTTTGGGGGAGTTGAAGGGCTCCCATTTACCATCACAAGTGTAACAGGTAGGGGGGGATGGGCCTGGGTCCATCTGACTGAAGTGCACTGCACCCATTAAAAACTGCTCCAGGGACCTGCATACTGCTGTCAGGGAGCTGGGTATGACATTTGAGGCTGGCATAGAGGCTGGCAAAAAAATGTTTTTAAATTTTTTGGGGGGGGGGGTGGGAGGAGGTTAGTGACCACTAGGGGAGTAAGGGGAGGTCATCCCTGATTCCCTCCGGTGGTCATCTGGTCAGTTGGGGCACCTTTTTTGAGGCTTGGTCGTGAACAAAAAGGGACCAAGTAAAGTCGGCCAAATGCTTGTCAGGGCCGGCTTTCTTTTTTCCATTAGTGGGCGAAGCCGGCCATCTCATAACCACGCCCCGTCCCGCCTTCTGTACCCTGCCAACACGCCCCCTTGAAGTTTGGCCGGCTCCGCAATAGAAAGCAGTTGAAGCCGGCCAAAATCTGCTTTCAATTATACTGATTTGGCTGGGTTTAGGAGATGGCCGGCCATGTCCCGATTTGTGTCGTTCAAAAATAAGCAGGATGGTATCAGAAGACAGATATTTCTCAGATGACAATGTGCAGATTTGGTAGCTGATAGGTATTGTTAGGTGTATTTTCTTATTATGGTTTTCTAATAAAGAATACATGTCAAGCATCTCTGTTTGCTATTGTGAGTGCATCACTGTTGTGCAAAAATATTCTTAGATTGTAGTTTGTTACAAAAAGGTTTTCTTGTATGTTGTGAAATTTAAAAATTATTCACCATGTGTGTTTGAAGAGCACAGAATTATATTGAATAAATTGCTGGTTATAGAGATTAAATTTTAACTGCCAGACCCTCAACCATTCTTCTAGTCATCTCACTTGCCCTTTCCGCTGCCTTTAATTTGGTGGACCACTCCCTTTTTGCTGGCCTGCCTCAGACATTGGGTTACCTGGGACAGAGGTTCTCATCATTTTTACTTTCTGTTAGTTCTCAACTGGTGATTCAATCCCATACTCTCTTGCTTGTGGAGTCCCTAAGGGCTTCATCCTATCACCCCTGCGTTCTGATACCTACTTAAACCCTTTGACCACTCTTATTCAATCACATAACATCAAGGTGTTCTTTTATGCTGATGACATTTTGTTAATTTTTCCCATCTCACTGATCAATACTGATCTTCATCCACTGCAGGTATGCCTGAATTCCCTTGCAGCCTGGCTCACGCATTACAAACTAGTTCTGAGCCTGGACAAGATTTTTACTTGCTGAATTACAGTTCAATAACTGTCCTTTTCAATATCGCAATCCCAATGGCTCCTCATTTTTGCTATCTGGGGGTTACTAAAGATTCTTCAAAAACAAATTTCTGATGTTGTTAAATTAGGCCTTGCGTCTCTGCCTAGACTTCACTACTTACGTAATTACCTGAACGATCCTACCTTTCAAATGGTCATCCATGGTTTTTTTGATCCCCGGTTGGACTACTACAACTCTGTTTATGCAGGTGTTGTTGGTCATCAACTTGCCCTATTTAAGATTCTATGCTTGGCACACGGCATAACAGCTGAGATTTCCTTCATGCCTGTTGTCTGTGATTATTCCCTATATATCTTTCTAGTCCCTAACATCTATGGGCTCCCATTGCCAAATGAGCTCACTACAAATCTACTAGGCATTCAGCTTTTTATTTCCTAGTTCCTAAAATTTGGAATGACTTTCCCCTTTTATCCATGTGGAATAGTCATTTAAGAAATTCAAGATCTTACTTAAACCATATTTTTTTTTATTCAGGCTTTTGGTGACCCAGCACTGGGTTCAATCACTTAGTCCAATGCCCTCTACTCAGTTTCCAATTGCATGTTTGGTTTTTGTGTGCCTGCTTAATTCCTGTCCTACCTTGATTGGCATTCCTTTCTAATTATTATAGATTTTTTTTTGTTTTACTGTACACCATCTAGACCTGCTCATCAGATTAGGCAGTACATCAAGTCCTCAATAAACAATATTTAGTATGACCTGTGTCTCTCAAATTTATTGCTAACATTCAGCATCGAATTTGCATCGTGCCAAAGAGAGCTTCCTTCTTAAGTTCCCAAGATCTAACGTGTCTCTCCTATATAGAAATTACGGGCCAACTGAATTTTGGTTTCGGTTTTGGCTTTGGTGCCGAAACTAGTCCAAAATCCGTGTTTGGCGTTGTTTCGGTTTCAGTTGAAAATGCCTGTTCATCTTTGACTGGACCTGAAAATGTTGTGCAGCCCCCCCCCCCCCCCCCCCCCCCGCAAACCCACTTGCTGGTGGCAGCCCATATCCCGGACACACACCCCATAGGTGTCCCTCCTTCTGTGTCGCCAAGTATATCTTTTTGTCAACACTTTTTGGTGACACTAAAGAGGGACACAGAAGAAATTGCGCACCAGTGCAAGACAGTCTGTCTTCTGAGGAAGCAGCGAAATGGAGGTGCTTTGTTGAGCCAACCGATGTGAACGGCACACCTATAAAGATAAGTAATGGTGGTGTCCTCATTAAAATAATTTATGAAAGATTATGAAACATAAAAGAAGATTACAGAAGAATCACATAAAGTAAAAAAGAACAAAAAAATAAGTAAATACATATAAAAAGATTCACATATAGGAGGTTTTCAGGCTGCTGAAGAAGCCCGACCATCAAATTGCTAAGTACAAAAATTAGCCGAGCATCTGAAGCATTTTTCCTCCTTGTAATAAGAGATAAATCAAGTATAGCAATAAGAAAGCAAAGACAATAACTTGTTTCAATTAAATCGGGACGTTCTCCATATAAGAACTCCAAAATAAGAAAAAGGTGGTTAGGAAATTGGCGCTTTGGTGTGATACTCTTTTAAAGCAGAAAGCTGAGTGTTGCTGGCTTGAAAGATCATGGTGGAAAACTAAGGACGAAAATATATTAATGTTTGTGGAAGGTTGAGATCAAACAATATAAATCTATGGCTTCAATAGCAAAAAAGGAATATTATGCTAAGGTTATATAATCAAATCCACTTTGATCCAAAAGTATTTTTCCAAACAGTTAATAAGTTGTTATCTCCCCCCTGAACTCAGTTCTGCTACCCTTGTTGAAGGACCCAATGCTCAATCACTGGCAGATTTTTTTCTCTTCTAAGGTTTGTAAAATTAGACAGGAGTTGAAGCAGCTTCCTGTAATATCTAATGAGAGTGTACATAAGCAGTGGCTTAGCAAGGGCGGGGCGGTCCGCCCCGGGTGTCAGCAGAGAGGGGGGGGGGTGCTCCACCACTCCCGCTGCTCGCTCCAGCCCTTTAAAAAGAAATCGCCGACGCGGTAGCGAAGCGCAGCACCTCGTGTCTGCGACTGCAAGCAAAAGAAGCGGATCATCTCATTGGCCCTTCCCTCAACTGTCCCGCCCTTCTCTGACGCAACTTCCTATTTCCGCAAGGGCGGGACAGAGAGGGAAGGCCCGATGAGAGACGATCCTCTTCTTTTCTCCAAAGACAAGCAGGCCAATATTCTCACTGTGGGTGACGTCACGTCGGCCCGGAGGACTTTCCAGCAAAGTCCATGACAAAGTCTAAAATGTCCCCCGTCGCGCGGGCGGATGCAGTGCGCATGCGCGCGTCCACTTTCCCGCCCGCCGCGCGGGCACATTCCTCAGTTTTTTCTTCTCCGCGTCTGAGGTGACACGGAGCTCGACGAGTTCGTCTTCGTGTTCCTCCTGTGCCCGGAGGTGAAGAAAGAAGAAAAAAGCGAAGTATCCTTTTTTTTTGTTATCTTAGATTGTGTTTCGTTTATTAAGTTTCCTTTATTTTAGTCTGCGATTTTATTTAAATCGCTCGGTCGGGTAGTTTTCCCGTCTTTTTCTTTTGTTTTTCTGTGTCATTATTTTTCTAGACACAATCGCGTCTTTTGATTTGGCAGGGACAATTTTTCCCGAGATGTCAACGAAGACGCCCAGCGGCTTCAAGCCTTGTGCCCGCTGCCATCGGGCCATCTCTGGCACTGATACACACTCGTGGTGTATTCAGTGCCTTGGGCCGGACCACCGCTCGGAGAGTTGTAAATTGTGTCTTGCCATGAAGAAGCGGACACTGCTCTCTCGAGACGCCCAGAGAGAGAAGATTTTTGGGCCCGGTGCTTCGGCGTCGGCGCCGTCGACGTCGTCTAAGTTGGTGCCCTCCAAACCGGCGCCGGGCAAGTCGGTGCCGGTGAAGTCGGTGCCGTCGAGGATGATGTCTTCGAGGCCGACGTCGTCGAAGTCGACGTCGAAGGAAGCGTCGGCACCGGGAGACAGGGGACAGGCTGCCTTTAGACCCATGCACGCTGGGAGCAGTGATGCATCGAGTGGGTCTCCACCCGCCTCGGCGCCTCCTGCTGTGCAGGCCCCCCGGGACCGTCCTGCGTCGGACCCGGCCCCGAGGAGACGTGTGGATTCCACGTCCTCCTCTCCGGTGCCGAGGAGTCTCGATGACATGCGTCGGGCGAAGGCCAAGAAGCATCGTCGTCGATCTCCTTCGAGACACGGCACCGGGAGCTCCGGGTCATCGATGCACTCGATACCCGAGAAGCGTCGGTGCCGAGAGGATCGCTCTCCCTCTATTACTGAGGTTCCGATGCGTGGGGTCGCTGGCAGCCGAGTCCCCACTCCCCAACCTCAGCAGACTTTGCCTCTGGCACCTCAACCGACCCCGCAGCCTTTTCCGACACCAGCTCTGGATGAGAGTATGCAGGCCATGTTCCCTTTTTTCTTGAACATGATGCAGCAGTGGCAGTCGGCATCGAGGTTGTCGGTGCCGACGGCGTCGACGGGGCCGGTGTCGATGTTTTCAGAGGCACCGGTGCCGACGGCGTCGAAGGTGTCGACATTGCCGATGCCGGATGTTCCTGCATCAGGCCTTCAGCCTGTGGTGAGGTCTGTCTCACCGGTGCCGTCTCCGGTGCCCGTGCCTTTGACTTCCCAAGTTGACTCTCCCGAGGCATCGGAGCAGGAAGCTTCCCCGGAGCCTCAGGGACCATCAACTTCTCGGCACCATCATAGAGGCCATCAAGCCTCTTCGTCGAGACGGGCTCAGATTCGGGCGGCTCTGTCTGAGCTTTTAGCCCCATCTGATGATACCTCATCCGAGGATGATGAAGGAATGCATGGGGAGTTTTCTGGCGAGGATTCTCAAGGCATTCCATCTGACTCCACTCCCTCACCACAAAGGCAGCTGTCTCCTCCCGAGAGCTTGTCTTTTACATCTTTTGTTCGGGAGATGTCTGAGGCCATCCCCTTCCCCGTGGAAATTGTGGACGAGCCCAGAGCCAAAATGCTTGAGGTTCTGGACTATCCATCTCCACCTTCATCTTCTGCCACAGTTCCTTTTCATGAGACTCTTAAGGAACTTATGCTGAGGAACTGGGAGAAGCCTTTTTCAAGTCCAACCGTCCCTAAAAAAGCTGAGTCCCAATATAGGATCCACGGGGAACCCAGTCTCATGCAGACCCAATTGCCTCATGATTCAGCGGTGGTGGATTCTGCCCTCAGAAGAGCCAAGAGTTCCAGAAATTTCTCCTCGGCGCCCCCGGGGCGAGAATATGCAACTCTGGACTCTTTTGGGAGGAAGGCGTATCAGGCTGGTCTGCTCGCTTCCAAAATCCAGTCTTACCAACTCTTCACGAGTGTACATTTACGGAACTCTGTGAGGCAACTTGAGAGTTTAGTAGATACACTCCCTGAGGAGAAAGCTGAACCCTTTCGCCAAGTGATCAGGCAGCAGAAGGCGTGTCGCAAGTTCCTGTCCAGGGGCATTTTTGACACTTGCGATGTGACATCTCGCTTTTCCGCTCAAGGTATAGCGATGCGCAGGCTCTCATGGCTGCGTGCCTCTAACCTGGAGGAAAGAACTCAGCGGAAAATAGCAGATATCCCATGCCGGGGGGATCACCTTTTTGGAGAGAAGGTTGAAGAGATGATTGATCATCTCTACCAGCGTGACAACGCTATGGATTCTCTCTCCCGCCGGGCGCCTTCTGCAACCACTTCCACTGCTAGGAAGTCTTTTAAGGGAAAGAGGAGTGCTCCCTTCGCTTCTAGAAATCTCAGGTACACTCCTTATTCCCGTCAGCCGGTTCAGGCTCGACCCCAGCCCGCTCGCTCTCGTCAGCAGCGGGCACCGAAGCAGCCCCCTGCAGCTCCCCAGCAAAAACCAGGGACGGGTTTTTGACTGGCTCCAGCAGAGCATAGCCGAAGTCAAAGTACCTGTGCCGAACGATCTGCCGGTCGGGGGGAGGTTAAAATTTTTTCACCAAAGGTGGCCTCTCGTAACCTCCGACCAGTGGGTTCTTCAAATAGTCCGGTGCGGGTACACCCTCAATTTGATTTCCAAACCTCCAAATTGCCCACCAGGAGCTCAGTCTTTCAGCTCCTACCACAAGCAGATACTTGCAGAGGAACTCTCCGCCCTTCTCAGCGCCAATGCGGTCGAGCCCGTACCACCAGGGCAGGAAGGGCTGGGATTCTATTCCAGGTATTTCCTTGTGGAAAAGAAAACAGGGGGGATGCGTCCCATCCTAGACCTAAGGGCCCTGAACAAATATCTGGTCAAAGAAAAGTTCAGGATGCTTTCCCTGGGCACTCTTCTTCCCATGATTCAGAAAAACGATTGGCTATGCTCTCTGGACTTGAAGGATGCTTACACTCACATACCGATACTTCCAGCCCACAGGAAGTATCTTCGGTTTCGGCTGGGAACACAGCACTTTCAGTACTGTGTTTTGCCTTTTGGCTTGGCGTCTGCACCCAGGGTTTTTACAAAGTGCCTGGCCGTTGTGGCAGCGTCGCTACGCAGACTGGGAGTGCATGTGTTCCCTTATCTGGACGATTGGCTGGTGAAGAACACCTCCCCGCAAGAAACTTTGCAGTCTATGCGGATGACTATTCAGGTGCTAGAGATGCTGGGCTTTGTCATCAATTACCCCAAGTCCCATCTCGTCCCTGTGCAAAAATTGGAATTCATAGGAGCTCTGTTGTGCACACAGACAGCTTGTGCTTATCTCCCAGGACCCAGGGCAGACAGACTTCTGTCTCTGGTGTCCAAAGTGCAAGCATCTCAGCAGGTCACAGCTCGGCAGATGTTGAGATTGCTTGGCCACATGGCCTCCACAGTTCATGTGACACCCATGGCACGTCTACACATGAGATCGGCTCAATGGACCCTAGCTTCTCAGTGGTTTCAAGCCACAGGGAATCTAGAGGATGTTGTCCGGCTGTCCATCAATTTTCGAAATTCCCTCAGTTGGTGGACCATTCGATCCAATCTGGTCTTGGGACGCCCATTCCAAATTCCTCAGCCTCAAAAAGTGCTGACGACGGATGCATCCCTCCTCGGGTGGGGAGCGCATGTAGATGGGCTTCACACTCAAGGAGCTTGGTCTCTTCAGGAGAAGCATCTCCAGATCAACCTCCTGGAATTGCGAGCGATCTGGAACGCTCTGAAGGCATTCAGAGATCGGCTAGCCAACAAAATTGTTCTCATTCAGACAGACAATCAAGTGGCAATGTATTACACCAACAAGCAAGGGGGTACCGGATCCCGTCCTCTGTGCCAGGAGGCCGTGCAGATGTGGCTATGGGCCTATCAAAACGGAATGTTTCTCCAAGCCACTTATCTAGCCGGTGTAAACAATGGTCTGGCCGACAGACTGAGCAGAGTTATGCGGCCTCACGAGTGGTCCTTGAACATGACTATTGCCAAAAAGATCTTTCGAGTTTGGGGAACTCCGTCGATAGATCTTTTTGCTTCCCAGGACACTCACAAGGTTCCTCAATTCTGTTCCAGACTCCAGGCCCACGGCAGACTAGCGTCGGATGCCTTCCTCCTTTTTTGGGGGACAGGACTCCTGTACGCTTATCCTCCCATCCCTTTAGTGGGGAAGACTCTCCTGAAACTCAAGCAGGACCAGGGAACCATGATTCTGATAGCGCCTTTTTGGGCCCGTCAGATATGGTTTCCTCTTCTTCTGGAACTTTCGTCAGAAGAGCCATGGAGATTGGATTGTTTTCCGACCCTCATTACTCAGAACGAGGGGGCGCTTCTACATCCCAACCTCCGGTCTCTAGCTCTCACGGCCTGGATGTTGCGAGCATAGAGGTTGCCTCCTTTGGTCTCTCTGAGGGTGTCTCCAGAGTTCTGTTTGCTTCCAGGAAAGATTCCACACATAAGTGTTACTCTTTTAAATGGAGGAGGTTTGCCGTCTGGTGTGACAGTAACGGTCTAGATCCTTTCTCTTGTCCTGCACAGACCTTGCTTGAGTACCTTCTGCATTTATCCGAGTCCGGTCTTAAGACTAACTCGGTCAAGGTTCACCTTAGCGCTATCAGTGCTTACCATTCACATGTTGATGGCTTGCCGATTTCTGGACAGCCTTTAGTCATGCGTTTCATGAGAGGTTTGTTTTTGTCAAAGCCCCCTATCAAACCTCCTCCAGTGCCATGGGATCTCAATGTTGTTCTCACCCAGCTGATGACAACTCCTTTTGAGCCACTGGATTCCTGCCATCTGAAGTACTTGACCTTGAAGGTCATTTTCTTGGTGGCTGTTACTTCAGCTCGTAGGGTCAGTGAGCTTCAAGCCCTGGTAGTTCATGCACCATTCCTTGTCTTTCATCATGACAGAGTAGTCCTCCGCACCCACCCAAAGTTTCTACCGAAGGTGGTGTCGGAGTTCCATCTGAACCAGTCAATTGTCTTGCCAACATTCTTTCCCCCTCCTCACTTGAGCCCGGGCGAAAGCAAGTTGCACACTCTGGACTGTAAAAGAGCACTGGCCTGTTACGTGGAGCGGACGCGCCCCTTCAGAAAGTCCGCCCATCTGTTTGTTTCTTTTAATCCCAATAAGAGGGGAGTTGCTGTCGGAAAACGCACCATCTCTAATTGGCTAGCAGATTGCATTTCCTTCTCTTACGCCCAAGCCGGGCTGACTTTGGACGGTCATGTCACGGCTCATAATGTTAGAGCCATGGCTGCGTCGGTGGCTCATCTAAAGTCAGCCACCATAGAAGAGATTTGCAAAGCTGCGACGTGGGCTTCGATCCACACATTCACATCACATTACTGCCTTCAGCAGCATAGCCGACGCGACAGTCGGTTTGGGCAGTCGGTGCTGCAGAGTCTGTTTGGGGTTTAGAATCCAACTCCACCCCCCTAGGCCCATGTTTATTCTGTTCCAGGCTGCACTCTCAGTTAGTTGAATTTGGTTTCAGGTCAATTTTGTTTTTTGTCCTCGCCGTTGCGGGACCCAATTGACCATTCTTTGTTGTGTTGAGTGAGCCTGGGGGCTAGGGATACCCCATCAGTGAGAATATTGGCCTGCTTGTCTTTGGAGAAAGAGTAGTTACTCACCTGTAACAGGTGTTCTCCGAAGACAGCAGGCAATATATTCTCACAACCCTCCCACCTCCCCTTTGGAGTTGTATTCCTCTAATTCTTGTAATTAACTGAGGAATGTGCCCGCGCGGCGGGCGGGAAAGTGGACGCGCGCATGCGCACTGCATCCGCCCGCGCGACGGGGGACATTTTAGACTTTGTCATGGACTTTGCTGGAAAGTCCTCCGGGCCGACGTGACGTCACCCACAGTGAGAATATATTGCCTGCTGTCTTCGGAGAACACCTGTTACAGGTGAGTAACTACTCTTTACATGCAGACACGAGGTTCTGCGCTTCTCTATCGCGTCGGAGATTTCTTTTTAAAGACCGGCTGGCAGGGAGAAGACGAGGCAGGGTGAGGGTGGGAGGGACTCAGATGGCAGAAGGGACTGGGTGGCGGACAGATGGGGTGAGAGGGACTCGGATGGCAGAAGGGACTGGGTGGGGGGACAGATAGGGTGGGAGGACTCAGATAGCAGAAGGGACTGGGTGGGGGTCTGGGGACAGATGGGGTGAGAGGGACTCGGATGGCAGAAGGGACTGGGTGGGGGACAGATGGGGTGAGAGGGACTCAGATGGCAGAAGGGACTGGGGGGATGACAGATGGGGTGAGGGGGACTCGGATGGCAGAAGGGACTGGGTGGGGGACAGATAGGGTGGGAGGACTCAGATGGCAGAAGGGACTGGGTGGGGGTCTGGGGACGGATGGATTGAGAGGGACTCGGATGGCAGAAGGGACTGGGGGGATGACAGATGGGGTGAGGGGGACTCGGATGGCAGAAGGGACTGGGTGGGGGTCTGGGGACAGATGGGGTGAGAGGGACTCAGATGGCAGAAGGGATAGGGTGGGGGGACTCAGATAGCAGAAGGGACTGGGTGGGGGACAGATGGGGTGAGAGGGACTCAGATGGCAGAAGGGACTGGGGGGACGACAGATGGGGTGAGAGGGACTCAGATGGCAGAAGGGACTGGGGGGATGACAGATGGGGTGAGGGGGACTCGGATGGCAGAAGGGACTGGATGGGGGTCTGGGGACAGATGGGGTGAGAGGGACTCAGATGGCAGAAGGGATAGGGTGGGGGGACTCAGATGGCAGAAGGGACTGGGGGGACGACAGATGGGGTGGGAGGGACTCAGATGGCAGAAGGGACTGAGGGGACGACAGATGGGGTGAGGGGGACTCGGATGGCAGAAGGGACTGGGTGGGGGACAGATGGGAAAAGGGGCATGGAACTGGGGTCTGAAAAGTGGGCAGGAGGGAGAATGGGGTCATGCCTGGGGCAGGGTAGGTGGGAGAATCAATGGATCTGGAACTAGGGGCAGCCGCAGGTGGGATAATGGGGCTGAAACTGGGAGCCGAAAAGAGGGGGCAGTGAGAGGGGGGGAATAGATCCTGGATGGAAGGGGGAGTGAGAGGGAGGGCAGACCCTGAATGGATGGGAGAGGGAGGGCAAATGGTGGATCGAAGGAGCAGAGAGAAAGGGCAGACAGTGGATAGAAGGGAGTGAAAGAGCAGACAGTGGATGGAAGGAGGCAGAGATAGAGGGCAGATGCTAGATGGAAAGGAGAGAGAGAGAGGGCAGATGCTAGAAGGGAAGGAGAGAGAGAGAGAGCGGGCAGACATTGGATGGAAGGGGCAGGGAGAGAGGGCAGACGTATGGAGGGGACAGGAGAGAGAGAGCAGACACAGGATGGCAGGGAGAGAGAGAAGGCAGATGCTGGAAGGAAGACAGTGAAAAGAAGATGAGGAAAGCAGAAACCAGAGACAACAAACTGTAAATAAAATATATATATATATATATTTTTTTTTTTTTTGCTTTAGGATAAAGTAGTATTGTAGCTGTGTTAATAAATGCTTATAAATAGAACATGGAAATAAGGTAAGCTTTATTGGACTAATTTTAATACATTTTGACTAACTTTCGGAGAACAAAACCTCCTTCCTCAGGTCAGGTTAGGATACTGTAACAGCACTATACTGTATTGACCTGAGGAAGGAGGTTTTGGCCTCTGAAAGCTAAATGTATTAGTCCAATAAAATGATATTATTTTATTTTCTATTTTTGTTTTATTTCTATTTGTTAATTTGTAAAGTAATTGGTATTTGTTAGTTTTTTCAAATTTACATCTGCTGTCTTTATATTTCGCACAGTACTTGGGGACATTTTCTGTTTCTGTGGTGTTGCATTGTATGCTCAGTCTGGCCTCTTGGGGGTTCAGTTTAATGTTTGTCTAAATAGAAAGTTTATGATTACTTATTCTATAGAGGTTTAGGGTGTATCTGTGTGTGAAAAAGACATGGCTCTCAGTTGGCATTCACTGAGCAGGATCGAAGATCTGTACTATTCTGTCTGGTTTCGTTTTACAATAGGTGAATTGATGTTGTAGTGCTCACTGTAGTGTTTAAAATGCTTTCCTTTTCCTTATGTGACTCGTAGAAATTACTGCTTATGGTATGGTAGAATTGCTCTAGAGATCCTGAGTGTTTTGTATTCTTGGTATGCCTAGTACTGGATTTTGGAGGGGGGTGTTAAAAAATGACCGGCCCCTGGTGTCAACTACCCTAGCTACGCCACTGTATATAAGGAAGATTTTGTTAGGGGTGTACCTGTAGATAAATATTGGAGTGTTTTTCAACCTGCGACTTGTGAGGAAATATCATCTTTGGTAAGAAAGTTTTCTCAAAAGTATAGTGTGTTAAGATATTTGCCCTTCTTATTAGTTAGCTCATGTGCCTCCTTATATAACTAGCCGTTGAGCCCGTTAAAACGGGCTAGTATGGGGTTTTGGCAAGGCCCCCTCCCCTCGCCGCTGCCCCTCCCGGAGTTGCCGCCACCACCCCTGCACCCGGTCCGGGCCCTCTCTTCGGTATTGAACTTACATCGACGAAACGCAGGCAGCACGCAGATCAGCTGAGCTCCCGTCGGCCTTCCTTCTCTGCCTGTGTCCCGCCCCCTTGTGACATAACGTCGGCGAGGGCGGGACACAGGCAGGGAAGAAAGAGCGACGGGAGCTCAGCTGTGCTGCGTTTCGCCAATGTAAGTTCAATACCGAAGAGAGTGCTCAGGCCGGGTGGAGGGGGGGCGGCAGCGGTGGCGACCTCGGGGGGGAGCGGTAGCGTCGGCGGCTTTGCGCAGTTTCCCTCTGTCCCGCCCCCGTCATCACGTATTGACGCGGGGGCGGGACAGAGAGGGAAGTCTCTACTGTGCATTTGCGAGTGAGTACGGTCACTCGCCATTTATATGTTTGATGATGCTCAGGATATCAACCCTGATTAATCTTATTCTAGAAAGGAGCTAGGACGAATTGTACTCACGCCTCTATTGAAATCCAAAGAATTGGACAGACCTGTATCCTCTAGTTATAGACCGGTTACTAGCATTCCATTGTTTGCTAAGATAGTAAAAGCTGTTGTTGGACCTAAATTATCTCACTATTAGGATAAATTCTCAACTTTACATGATTCCCAATTTGGATTTTGGAACTTGAAGGCTTGGCAGGAACTTGGAGACAAGGCAGGTCTGGAGCTTGGCAGGAACTCATAGGCAAGACAGGGCTGGAGCTAGGCAGGAACTCGGAGGCAAGGCAGGTCTGGAGTTTGGCAGGAACTCATAGGCAAGACAGGGCTGGAGCTAGGCAGGAACTCGGAGGCAAGGCAGGGTTGGAGCTTGGCATGACTGAGTCCAAGGCAAGGCTAGGTCCAAGGCAAGGCAAACACAGGAAGCAATGCACAGGAAAGCCTCTTGCGAAGGCCCTAAAGAGATACTGGGGCCTTCCTTAAGTACTGTGGGGCAGGAAGTACTGCCCCTCCCACACACACAGGGTTTCCCACTGCGGCACATAAACAGAGGCTCTTCAGCGCACTTGCACTAGGAGGACAAGCCACCAGGAAGCATCCCTAAAGACTGCAGGATGTCAAACCCACAGCCCACCAGTCACAATCCTGGACACCGCGGGACCCCACCAGGGGAAAAAGATATGTTGGGGCAGGAGGCATGCCAGAGTTGTCATTTATCATTGGAATTCAATTTCACTGCCATTAGATCTAAGGAAGTTTTCTATGGTTATTCCAAGAACAATTAGTCTTAAATGCCGTATAGACAGCTTAGCTTTTTTTATTCTGATTGTGTTTTTCTATGAATGATTATTTAATTGTATATTGGAGTAATTTTGCTGTACACTGCTTTGGACCCATTAGAGGAATTTAGCAGTAGATAATCTTACACTTGATTTAGATTAGATTAGTACTCTCCCATCTTGCCCTAGAAGGTCCCAGAAGGACCAATCCATGATCATTGATGAAGTGTAAAAGGCATGTTGGAGCATAAAAGTTGATAGGCGAAGCTAAATAATCAGGAAGGCCAGTGTGTAATGCTCTATAGGTAAGCAGCAAAATTTTAAACTTGAGCCTAAAAATTACAGCAACCAATGCAAGCTTTGAAGCAGTGGAGATACTCGATCATATCTCCCTGCCCTACATAGAAATTGCGTAGCCCTGTTTTGCAGTGATTGTAGGCACCTTATATTTGCTTGCTTTATTCCTGTAAAGATCACGTTACAGTAGTCAATTCTAGATATTACAAGGGCAAGGATTAGTGTATGCACAGCTTCAAAAGAAAGAGAATTTCTCACGGAAGGCGTAGAAAGAAAAAGCCAGATTTTACTACCTTTGATATATGCTGGGTAAAGGTTAAATGCAAATCAATAATCACTCCCAGATATCTGAAGGATGGTACTGTAGAGACCAGTAAGCCAAATAAAATAAGGGGTGATTGAGGAAGTAGGACAATGTCATGTAAGCCAACAGGCTGTAATCTTGAAAGGATTTAATGCTAACCTATGGTCATGGAGCTGGGAGAAAACAGCATCGAGGCAAGATCATAGGGGGGATAAGTCCAAGAAATCTACTTTAGTATAGTGATGAAGGAGGATATTATCATCATAATAATAGACACTAATACCATGTTCCTGAACTAAAAGCGCTAGGGAGCTAAGAAAAAGATTAAACAAGGTCGGGGACATAATAGTCCCCTGTGGATCACCACAAAGTAATAGCTTTGGAGATGAGAGTGTTGAGTGCCATAATACTTGACATGTACGGTTTTGTAAAAAAAGAAGTAAACCATGCTGGCACTGTACCAGATATGCCAAGGAGGAACAATTGTTGCAATAACAGCTCATGATTAACCAGATCGAAAGCAGCACTGAGATCTAATGATACTGCTAGGGCTATGAAACCATTTTCAAGGTTGCTATTAATTTCGCCAAGTAGTGATATCAATACTGTTTCTGTGCTGAAACTTACCCTAAAACCAGATTGCCTAGGATGCAGACAGTGCTGATGAAGATTCCAAGAACATTTGCAATTGTGTAAATATAATTTGGGATCATGACCCTAAAAGAAAATAGTTATCAGCATCACATGTGAAGGGATTCAGAAGGACTTTGGTTAAGAATTTTAGTGTCTCCTCCTTGGATGTGTACACATATTCACCAGCTCTACATTGCAGGCTCCATGTCCACTTGAAATACTTATAACATTTAATTGGGTTCTCTTACAGGGGCAATATCTTAATATTATACTATACTATATATATACTAGTAAAAAAGGCCCGTTTCTGACACAAATGAAACGGGCGCTAGCAAGGTTTTCCTCGGAGTGTGTATGTTTGAGTGTATGTGAGAGTGACTGTGTGTGAGAGTGAATGTGCGAGTGTGTGTGTGTGTGAGAGAGAGAGAGTGAGTCTGGGTGCGAGTGTGTCTGTGAGAGAGAGTGTGTGCAAGTGCGTATGTGAGACACAGTGTGTGAGAGTGTGTTTCACACAGATACAGTGTGTGCGAGAGAGAGAGAGAGTGTGTGAGACACAGACTCTCTGTGAGACTGAGTGTATGAGACCAAGAGAGTGTGTGAGTGACTGTGTGACACAGAGTGAATGTGATAGTGTGAGACAGAGTGTGTGAGACTGAGAGAAAGACATTGACTGTGAGAGAGAGAGAGTGTGTGTGTGAGACAGAGATACCTCCCCCCCTCTCTGGTGTCAGCCCCCCCCCCCCTCTCTCTCTCTCTCTCTGGTGTCTGAGCGCTACTGTGCAGGACGCTGAGCTCTGGCTGTGCTTCAAGGAACTGACCAATCCTATTTAATAGAATGCACCTCCAACATTCTGAAGCCGAGAAACCTCGTGTGGTTGGTCACTTCTGCTTGTGACAAACCTGGAAGTACGTGATGTCAATTCAAGAGATGGATACAGAGAGCAGGAATGCCTCAGCCATGCAGTCAGCTTCAGAATGTTGGAGGTGCGTTTTATTATATACTAGTAAAAAAGGCCCGTTTCTGAAACCAATGAAACGGGCGCTAGCATGTGTTTTTTTCTGTGTGTGTGTGTATGTGTCAGAGTTATTTTGTGTGTGTGTGTGAGGGTGCGGTGTGTGTGCAGGTTGTTGATGTGTGTCTTTTTTTGTTTTGTTTTTTGCTTGGGGGTTGGGGGATGTGCTGTGCTGTGCTGTGCTGGCAAAGTGGGTTGGATTGGTGTGTGGCTTTGAGGGTGTGTTTCTGTTGTATTGTGTGTGTGTGGTTTTGTCTGTCAAGGAGGTTTGTGGAGGGGGGTCTTTCTGTTGGTGAAATGTAAATGTGGTTGTAGGGGGGTCAGCCTTTGTTGAGTGTTGTTTTTTTTCCATGTTTTTTTTTTTGTGTTGTGCTGAGGCAGCAGTGTTGTTTTAGATGGGCGGAAGGTAGAGGAGCACGTTCTTTGTCTGTCGGTATTTTTTGGCCGTTTCAGGGCTGCTGTAGGGGAATGCTGGAAGAGAAATGTGCTGTTGGAAGCAGCGCCTTCTTTTTCCATTGGGCTGGGGTTCTGGGCATCCTGGAGGTGGGTGACGGCTTGCCTGAGGACAGGGATGGTTGTTTTTAAGTTGGCGGAAGGGAGAAGAGCACGGTCTCGGGCCGTCGGGGGGTGATCCGGTATGTTTGGTCCATTTCAGGCCGGCTGCAGGGGAATGCTGGAACATTTATGCGCTGCAGGAATCAGCGCCGTCTTTTTCCGGGTGCTCGGGGAATCCCCAAGGTGGGAGACAGCTTGCCTGAGGCTGGGGATGGTTGGGCACGTCCTTGGTCGCTTCGGCAAAAGGGGAAGAGGAAGGGGGTGGGGAGTCACCTGCAGCCGCCTGAGAAACCATGTATTCTTTGTTTGTTTTGTATTATTAGTTTGCATTTCTGTTGAAGAAACAGTGGATGCCTTTCGAATGATGGAGGTGGTGCGTCGGTGTGCGGTTGTTTCGTTAGTTTGGCAGCCAGTCTCCAGCGATTCCTAGGCAGGGAAGGAGTACTCCTCCCCCTTCCTTGGTCGTTGTTTGCTGCTGGCTGGGTCGCAGGTAATCCTTCCAGCTGGGCCGCAGCTTGTCCTGTTCGCCCACGTCCCAGATGGTGACGGGCACGTTGTTTTCCGGCTCCTCTGACTCCATGTCAAGCGATCCTAAATATAGTCTGTGCTATAGGCCCTCTGGCACTCTTCAGTACTGGCATTAGGCATTTAAAAATTTCTCCCCCCCCCCCTCCCCCGGTCTATTTTTGCACATACTCACAGCAGGAATATTCTTCTCTCGTTCCAGCGGTGGTTCTGTGCTCTCCGTGCTGCACAGATAATGAGCCATTCTGCTGGGGAATGCTCCTCCCTTATTGTCACGTAGTTTCCTCTGATTGGTCCGTCTTACGTTGCCTAGTGTTGCCTGGGAACAGTGTTGTGATGGTCATTTGTGTTTCAGAATGTTGAGGGTGTTTTTTCTGATTGGTCCGTCATGCGAGGGCGGGGCAGAGAGACATGGTCAGTGTTGTGGCTTCACCACCATGAATCCATGAACCCTTCAGGGAGTGACTGAGTGACTTCAGAATGTTGTCTTCAGAACGTTGAGGGTGAGTTTTATTATAGTAGATAGGATATGGTATTATAGAGTGATTCGTTTAGAAGCCATACTTTAAACTACATTCCAAAAGGTCTTTCTTGTGGTCTTAAGAAAGACCACAACGTTCCTCTATAAGAGAATCACTCTATAATACTTTGTCCACAAGTGCATACGGACAAAGCATCAAAACTCCTGAAGAAGGTACTTCCTGAGCCGAAACAGGGTACCTTGTAGAGTCTTCTCTCAATAAAATTTACCTCAACTTTGGATGTCCTTCAGTCTGTTTTTTGAAGAGCCTGGTTTTATTTTTGTACATACCGTGACAGTCATAAACCTCACTCCTAAGCCAGGCTTGGTGGAGTATGATCTCAAACTCTTAAACTTACTGCTAAGGCTTGCCATAGTACTTGTATTGTGCTAGGCAACCTATCCAGCAGTCAGTGGCTTCTAATACACCGAGTAATCGCTTCGGATCGATACCTCTATGATCAATACTGTTGTGGTGTATTTCTCTTAAGGGCATGATCAAAGTGCGTTTCTGGTATAGTGATGTTGTAGTGTTTACTACAAAGTTTCCAATGGAAGAGACATGCCACTTTTTGTGCCTTTCTGTATAAAACATTTCTGCCATCAGCACTTCGTAGACAGCTATGAGATGAGTAACTGTCTCCAGTAATTTCTTACAAAATCTACAAATATCTATTGTACCATTTTTGTTCTATCCCAACTGTGAACTACCCCACCTGTAATCCACTGTCCTGGGCTGCAACTATCAATCTCTTATCCTTAGGTTTTAGTTCTCCTCCCTTTAACTGTTTGTTTGTTTGTTTGTTTGTTTGTTTATTGCACTTGTATCCCACATTTTCCCACCTTTTTGCAGGCTCAATGTGGCTTACAGAGACCTGTTATCGTATAACTATACCAGGTTAAACAGTTGGTATTACATACAGGTAAAGGAATACTGGGAGGTTTGAAAAGTCGTTATTGGAAAATACATTCCGTGCCATTTTAGCTAGGTATTCATGTGTCCAGGCTTGATACACATAAGGTTCTTGGAGTAACACTTTATATTTACCACTATATGTGAGCACTTTCCATTTGTTTTTCCTTGTTTGTTGATCTACTTCATTAAAGAGCTTTTTCTCCTGCTTTGCGTTTTCTGTTGATTCCATTCCTGTACTTTCAGATGGATTTTCATTCATTATTTCTGCTTGTCGAAATGCCTTTCCAAACGTAATGATGGAACTAGATTCTGAATGCTTGCACTCATACTTTTTCTGCATTTGGATCTGTTGATGCTGTTAAATAGGTTTGGAGGCCTATGATGGTAGCTCTATATGTATATTCTATTTCTATGTGGCCTATTCTTGCTTCATGTCTAGGAATGTATTGTCTCGACATAGTTTGTAAGAATCAGTGTATTTCATGAATGTGGAGTTTTGTTTTTTATCCTGTTCTTTCATCCAATTTTTCACAATATCAGTCCACAGTTTCAAAGCTATATCAAAGACTACAGGAATTGCAAGCTAGTTGATGGCTTGTATTTTATTCTTTTAAGTTAGTGCACTTTTCAGTATCACTTTTAATCTCATGTAATACTCTTTGATGGCCTTTTCTGTCAGTACTTGATGCTGGATTATTGCTCCTTCCTTTACACCTGTATATTTATATACCTCTTTCTGTTCAAGTTCTGTGATAACACAATCATCAGTCAGAGAGATATTTTCAGTTTTACTCAATTTTTCTTCTAGGAAGGTTGCCTAAGCACATTTATCTAGTCCAAACGTCATCCTGATGTTATCTGAAACACATTTTACTAAACACAGTTTTATCAAATGTTGATTGCTGGGACTAGAGCTTCAACGAGCAGGTGTGATGCAATCCCTGGGTTTTTGCCAGTCCTATGTGAGTCATTTAAACTGATGCAGGTTGCCTTTCAGATCAAAACATATATCCCATTCAGAGCATTTAAATTGTTTGTGTCCCACGTGAGACGGTTTATGCAGTCGTGAATTATTATTCTAACTGAAACATCAATCACATTCAGAACATTTAAATACTTTCTCTCAAACATGGGTGAGTTTATGCAGTCCCAGCCCACTTTACATGTGTCATTTTATGTCGTTGCAGTTTACTTTTTTGACTGAAACACTTATTACATTCAAAACATTTAAAAGGTTTCAACCCCGTGTGAATCATTGTATGCTGTAGCATTTTGCTTTTTTGACTGAAACACTTATCACATTGAAAACATTTAAAAGGTTTCACCCCAGTATGAGTCATTTTATGCCGTTGCAGGTTGCCTTTCTGATTGAAACATTTATTACATTGAGAGCATATAAATGGCTTCTCTAGTGTGTGGGTGATTTCATGCCGTTGTAGGCTCTGTTTCCACCTGAAATATTTATCACATTCAGAACATTTAAAGGGTTTATGCCCCGTGTGAGTCATTTTATGCTGTTGCAGTTTGGCTTTTCGACTGAAACATTTATCGCATTCAGAACATTTAAATGGTTTGTTTCGGGGGCAATTTCCTGCATGTGCCGTCTTATGCTGCTGTATCTTGCCTTCATGACCCAAACATTTATCACATTCAGAGCAATTAAGTAGTTTGTCTTGGTTGGCAGTGTCTCCAATGTGTTAGTTTGGCATATATCAGAGTAATGAACCTCACTCTTAAGCCAGGATAGGTGGTGCTCAACAAAATTGAAGTCTGTGGTGAAAATTTCTTGAGTATCGGCACTTTTAAAAGGCCTCTCACTTTCTTTGAGTCCCTGAGTTTGTAGAAGTCTTGGGAAGCAGCTGGAATTTCTCTCTTGTGTGTTTGATCCCTCTCCTTGTTGGGTTATTTCTTTCTGTTTTGGTGGTGATATGCCACTGCTACTTCCCTCACAGTCAGCTGAAGGATCTGGGCTGTCTTTTGAGGGATCTTTGTGTTTCCATTCCTCCCTCTGCTGACTGCTGCACAATCTCATTGTCTTACTATTATTCCTAAATCCTTCATCTGTTGAATAAAAATGAGACCATAATCATTAATTTTACAGCTATGGAGAACTATCACCATATGATTATTTAAAGAATACATTTGCTTGGCTAACGTTCCAAAATTAACATATAACAGCAACTGGTGCTACTTCTAGTCAGGAATAGGTGGACAATGGCACATGAACAGAGGGAAACAGACTATATCCGATCACATCCTCCTGGTTATGTGCATCTTGTCACTTCCTGCAACAATTCCATCCTCTCTGGTGACAGTCACTAATCAAAATCTCTGCGACACCCTGCTGGAGACCTGGGATTTATTCAATCCAAGCTACATCACCTGTTTCATACAGTTGTTCGCATGTGTCCGCGTTGGGCAGGTTTCCTCTTTCCTCAAGTTCCTGGGGCTCAGTGCTGAATCCCTGTTCCTTAAATCGGATTAAGATTTCAGGTTTGACATTGGGCGATCCTGTTATAGAAATTCATAGATACAACTGGATCAATTTTTAAAGCTGGTGGCCGTCATATTTTTTTTAAAATTCTGACTGCATATTTAAATAAATATATATATTTCGTGCCATCAAACAGATAGTCAGTAGCACTGAATAACCATAAGTATAGCCTAGTTTTACTTTAGGACTGCTACTGATAATAAATGGTTTCCCCCACCTCCCCAGCTCAGCTTTAGCACCACTCAGGCCAGGGGAGAAGTGATGATTAGGTGCTGAGCAGATCCCTAACAGACCAGCTCCTGAGAACATTCCCAGTGCCAAGACAGTAGAAAATACCCAAGACAGGCAAACACTGGTAAGCCCCGATGTACACTGCAATTTTGAGGAGCAAATGATCCCTAAAAGGCAAGAATAATGCCACAGGCAACCAATAATAGGGCCTGAAATGCAGAACTGGGAGTGCTTATGCTGCAAGATGAAGTGATCAGAAAGATTACCAGGAGTCTGATGGCAGTTTTCAATCAATGAGATAAAAGTCTGGAGAACCAGACCGCATGGAGGCAGCAAGTGAAGGAGAGAATCTCGTGGCAGAAGACCACACGAAAACAGCAGAGGCCCAGATTCACACATTCAAAATCAAGAGTCAGCAACTCTATATGTGAACTGAAGACCAGGCAAAATAAGGCAGACAGAACAAGGTAAGGATTGTTGGCCTTCCTGAGTCTGTAACGCAGAAAAAATTATTTTTTACTTGCCTGTTACAGGTAGGTTAATCAGTTCAGATGTCTCTGATTCAGGATTATCCAGGAAGGGGAGATCTTCCTCTTGTTTAATGCTCAGTGAGAACACAGACGTTACAACTGGAAGGCCTGGGATGAGAAAACAAACATGTCTAGAAGGATTCAGCGAGCCCTGATATCATATTAGGAAACATACCTTTTGGGATCCTTTTACTAAGGTGCGCTAAGAATGGCCTGCACTGGTGTAGACACGTGTATTGGATGCGTGCAGGTCCATTTTTCAGCGCACCTGCAAAACAGGCCTTTTTGTGGCCGAAAATGGATGTGCGACAAAATAAAAATTGGCACGCGTCCATTTTGCGCCTGAGACCTTACTGCCACCCACTGACTTAGTGGTGAGGTCTCACGCATTAACTGGGCGCTAATCATCAATGTGCGAACACTGCCGATTACCGCCCAGTTTGCGCCGCGCGCTGGAAACGAACATAAAAAACAAAATTACCACCCGGGCCACACGGTAGCCGGGCAGTGGTTCCCAATTGGCGCACGTTGGGTGCGCGTAGGCACCTATGCGGCTTAGTAAAAGGGCCCCGTTTCCACATGTTTGATGTCAATGACTCATCTCCTGTGATCTGAAAACACAAAACTTTTTAACTGCAAAACATTTACTTACTCATGGTGGGGTCATTCATGTTTTCTTTTCCCTCCGATTCACAATAATGAGTGAAATATTTCTCATCTTCCTTTTTAATCTTGAATATAACATCAGGATTAAGAATTGAATAGCCTGTCAATAACAAATAGAAAAATTACATTTAAATTATATTTGTAAAATCCTCTGGGTTTTTTCCTATTTTTCTGGTAGGGGAGTGTATTCATGCTGGTGTATTATTTTGTGACAAAGCTTTGGGGCCCTTTTATGAAAGGGTTGCCGAGTGGCAACCCAGAACTACTGCTGGCCCAACAAGGTCGCTGGCGGTAGTTCTGGCTTGAGCGTGCGCCATTTCCGGCAAGATGGAAAATATTTTTAGAATTTTTACTGTGGTGTTTAATCTGGCAGTTACTGCAGGAGCCCTTACCGCCACCTCAGTGGGTAGTGGTAAGTGCTCCCTGCCACATGGCCATGCAGTAAGAGTAATCTTACTGCATGGCCATTTGGGGGGGGGGGGCTTTTTGCCTGCTACGGTAAAAAAGGACCCTGGCATATGGGGAAAACAGCCCCCTCCGCTTCTGCAGGCACATCTGGTTACCTGAAGGTGTAACAAATTTATGGTACTGATTGAGGGTTTAATTTGTAGCCAAAAAATGAAGCGGAATTGAGGAACGGGGGAGGGTTGGGTGGGTCAGAAGCAGGAGCAACTGGAGAAATGGGGCAATGTTTGGAAGTACAGTGACTGTTCTGTGCTCTGCTCCAGGTTCATCCCTCTTTCTTTCGCTTCCCTGAGCTGCAGCAGAACACACTGATGCTCTGGAGTTTGAAAAGAAGTAGCAGATCTATGTTCCCCCAGAAATTAACCCTTGCAGAGGTCAAACATATGGGACTAAATTCTATACATGGTGCCTAAGAAATCATTTAGCGCTATTCTATAAATGGCACTTCAAGTTAGGCTTAACAGGATAACGCTAGCACCAGGAACCATGACTACGCTTAGGCATGACCATTTATACCAACGAAACCTTGGTGTAAATCGTGCCTAAATTAGGCACGGATTCCCTTTATTCTACAATGCACATAAATGACCTACCCATGGCCGCACTCCCTTTTTTGTACTCACATGTAAATTTTAATTAATTCCAATTAGCACCAATAATTGCTTGTCAAGATCTCAGTTATCGTTGCTAATTGGCTTGTTATTCAATTAAATTGCGCACACAATTTTTGGCGCCTTTTATAGAATTTGGGGGATGCCTTTACACAGAAGTAGTGGTTCTCAGGTAGGAACCAGAGGTAAGTCCTCCCTCCTCTACCCCATGTCAGGTTTAGCACAGGTAAAAAAGAGACAGCCTCCATCTTTTGCCACACCTGCAGCAGTGGTGTCTTTCACTAGTCCCGCAGACTCACAGGAGCACCTACTGCACTTGAGATTATCATCAGAGTCGTCCTAAATTTTAGGGACCCGGCATCTGGGATTTTTCCAGCCCTGACAAAATGGCAACACTCATTAGTGCATGTTCTGAATAATATATCCCTTAGACGTGATATGCTGCCAATGATACTGAAAGAGACACTGCTGAAAAGTTCAGGGTTAGACCCTAATCCAGTGGTTCCCAATCCTGGTCCTGGAGGCACCCCAGCCAGTCAGGTTTTCAAGCTACCCACAATAAATATTAATGAGATAGATTTGCATGCAGTGGAGGAACTGCATGCAAATCTCTCTCATGAATATTCATTGTGGGTATCCTGAAAACCTGACTGGCTGGGGTGCCTCCAGGACCAGGATTGGGAACCACTGACCTAATCTCTTAAAACACCAAGAAAAACTATGCTGAGTCAGGTCAAGATGCTGGGTCTGATGGACCTCTGGTCAAACTCAGCATGCCACATCTTATGTTCTTAAGGAATAAATATTAGTTAATAAATAAATCCTGTAATGTATTTGTGGGGGGGGGGGGGGGGGGGTACGTGACAGAAAAGCATATTTACCTTGTGCTATCAGGAAACTCTGAATCTCCTTGATGACCTTCTTGTAAAGCTCCTTCTGCCATTCTCCCAGAATGTCCCACTCTACTTCCAAGAAATAAGCAGCGACATCACTGAATGTGACCAATGCCTGTGTAAAGGTTCGGGTTCAGTTTATTTGATGTACCAGAAATATAACAAAGAAACTCTAAGCCATTTACAAATCAAAATAAGTGGGGAAGGGAAGATGTACATAATAACAAAAACACTGGACGACAGAAATCAAGACAGACCAAAATTACATGTGGAAATCTGGGGAAAGGAAAAATTTACAGTATAATAAAAGGGTAGGTGGGGGGGGGGGGGGGAGAAAAATACAAAAGGTGAGGTTTTACAACTTTTTCCTCCAAAGAGAGAACTAGAGCAAGATCTAAAAATTCATCTGAAATGCACTGGAGAAATAATAGGTTTTTAATAGGCTCTGAAACTTATTGAAGGATGCGTCATTCCTCAACGAAAGGAGGAGGAAGTTCCAGAAAGTTGAGTCCATCGCTCTGAAACAGGAACTTCTGAAATTATCCAAATAAACCTGACGGAAGAAGGGAACCATTAGAAGATGTTTCTGTGAAGAACAGAGTGTTCTTGAGGGTGAACAGCAGACCAAGAGGCTGGCAAGAAAAGAAACATAGTAACATAGTAGATGATGGCAGAAAAAGACCTGCACGGTCCATCCAGTCTGCCCAACAAGATAAACTCATATGTGCTAGTTTTTGTGTATACCTTACCTTGATTTGTATCTGTCATTTTCAGGGCACAGACCATATAAGTCTGCCCAGCACTATCCCTGCCTCCCAACCACCGGCTCTGGCACAGACCGTATAAGTCTGCCCAGCACTATCCCCGCCTCCCAACCACCAGCCCCACCTCCCACCACTGGCTCTGCCACCCAATTTCAGCTTAGCTTCTGAGGATCCATTCCCTCGGAACAGGATTCCTTTATGTTTATCCCATGCATGTTTGAATTCCGTTACCGTTTTCCTCTCCACCACCTCCCGTGGGAAAGCATTCCAAGTATCCACCACTCTCCGTGAAAAAATACTTCCTGACATTTTTCTGACAAGAAGGTAGACTTGAAGATTGGATCTGATAACACAGTATGTTAAATTTAGAAGGGATGCTGTACCTTACTTAGTAAGTGTTCGGAAATGAGAAGAGGGCTGACATGATCAAATGTCTTACATCTACAGAGAAGTTAACATACATAACAAAAGTTAGAGTAGTTAGTAGAAATTAAGCCCATTTGTGTATTATTCTTGGATCTTGGAGAGCAACATTGGTGTTATGGATGTTCTAGTTCTGGGAAATGCCGCTATAACTGTGTGTCTAGTGTATTGTCCTCCTAATATGTTGCAACACGATTGTTCTTCATTTCAGTGGTAACTTAACTGGTGGACTTGTCTTCCTTAGTAGTCATGGAAGACTTCAATTTACCTATTGTTCCCAACATGCCTTATCCTCATGTTTTGTTTGATGCCTTTTCTGCTTTAGAACTTTGTTAGATTGTTAAACCAGGCCACACACTCGGCTGTGCGTGTTTAATTTTAATACCTTTTGCTTTGGCATTTTTCTACTTGCGTAGATGCTCTCCCAATGGTGTGGTTTTCCTATCTGGTACTTTGGTTAAGATGTCCCATCAGATCCATAATCTTGGAATAATACTGGACTTTTCATTGTCTTTTAGCTGCAGTTGCAAATGGTGATTACGAACTTTTACTGTTGCGATTATTGAACATATTGCAACCACTTTTGCCAATATCTGATTTTAGGGCAGTTTTGCAATCAATGGTGTTAAGTGGGATTGATTACTACAACATTGCTTATCTGGGGTTACTTTTTTTTTGTGTGTGTGTATTGTCTTTCCAAATCATAGAAAATTCTGCAGTATGGCTTGTATTAGGGCTTCTTAAATTTGAATATGTAACCCCCCCCCCCCCCCCCCCCCCATCTTATTAACTTGCACTGGCTTCCTGAGTCATTTCGTATTAATTTCCTATTGCTTTTGCTGGCTCACTTCATTTTACCTGCACAGCATTCTGGAGCCTTATATTCCCCTGTGGACTTTGCAGTCAATGAATGCATGTGAACTCGCTGTACCTGACTTGTGGTGGTCAAGACTTGAACAGATAAGGAAAAGTGCCGTTTCTGTAGCTGGCCCTTGTGAATGATTATCACAAGGGCCAGCTACAACAGCACACAAGTCTCTTTTAAAAACCTGTTGAGGTGCCATCTGCTTTGATCGGCATACTCTTTTTGCTTTCGGCACCTAACCTTTATACCTTTCAGGAAATCTAGACTGCCCCTATTTGACTGACTGTACATTTGTCCTTTAGATTGTAAGCTCCTTTGAGCAGGGACTGTCCCTCTATGTTAAATTGTACAGCGCTGCGTAACCCTAGTAGCGCTTTAGAAATGTCAAGTAGTAGTAGTAGTAGTACTCAACACCTCAGGACTATTGAGGGACTGGAGTAACTTGTCAATGTAATGGCAGGACTTGGGTTATTTGTTTGTATTATTTATTGTTTTACAATTATGCATATGATTTTGTAATCCACCATGGAGAAAGGCTGACTATAAATAATTCTCCTATTGTTCCATTTTTATCCTTTTACTGCCTGAAGGTTGAAGATCTCAGTGCGAACTGTTTCACAGCATTTATACAGAAGCCAAAACCATAAAAAGTAGAAGAAGCTACAAACTGCAGAGACCTGTATACCACAGCTTTAGAACAAAGTCAGTAAGAGAAAATACCAGCCACAGACCCTGCACTCCAAAGTTGATTCTCCTCTCCGGTGAGATAACCCTGGGCAGACTTGAAGAATAAGTTACAGACTACAGTTGGCTCAGACATTCTGGACATGTGAAGCCAGATCAAACGATGGAAGACAAAGACTGAAAGTCCTTTAAATTCAGGATTTTTATTGGTTTTTCTTGGGACAATGTCTTTTTATTCTCTAGCACATGGACTTCTATGAAGTACTCTCCGCTGGGGTTTGCCTAGTCTCCAAATTTCTGTCAATAAGGGACCTATAAAGTATACATTCCAACTGTCATCTTCCAGAGAAATGTCTTTACTAAAAAAAATATAAAAGCTTATAAATATAATTAAATACAAATACATCCTTAGGGCCCTGCTTACTAAGGTGCGCTAGCGTTTTTTGCACACACTAACTGTGTAGACGCCCACTGGAATATTATGGCCATCTACACGGTTAGTAAACAGGGCCCTAAGTCCCTTCCTTCTACTTTCATTGTAATATGTATTAAATAAACTTTATTATCTGGCCTCCATCAATGTGATCGCTAGATTATACGATGGTTGAATGAAAAGTAAGGCCTCCACCTCCATAATTCAACAGATGATGGCACTGACACACTACACATGTTCACTTGTTCTTTGGGATCTCTTCCTTCACCTCAGTTGGAGGGAAGTGTCTGTATGAAGAGGCTATTTTGCTATTGCTTGGAAAATTGCCCCGCTGTCTCTCTCAACCCCCATCGTTTTTCTCTCTTTCTTCCCCATTATAACACTGCCCTTCTGTCTCTCATCCCCCAGCATTGCCCCATCTCTCTCTTCGCCTGTCTCTCTCTCCCAATAGTCCTTCTCTTTCTTCCCATTCCCCACCATGCAGCATCATCCCATGTCTCATCCCCTTACCCCACAATGGCCCTTTCTCTTTCTCTCCTTCCACCCCCCTCCCCTTCACTCACTGATACCTCTATTGGGCCACTGCCTGCCTGAGTCGACAGGAGCAAGAATAAATAGGAACTATGAGCCTTCTTTCCTTTCTCTAGTGCTCTCTCTCCTACTTGGTGGCTGCAAACAAAATTAAACCATGCGCAGGGCCAGAGTCTTGTGTGTGCTGCTCCCGGCTCTACTGGTCTCCCTCCCTGAAACAGGAAGTTACATCACAAAGGGAGGGAAGAGGAGGAAGACTGGTAGAGCTGGCAGCAGTACTCATAGGGTTCTGGCCCCATGCATGGTTTAATTCTGCTTGCAGCTACTGAGTCAGGGAGACAGTGGCAGGGAAAGGAAGGGAAGCTCTCACGGTTCCTATCTGTTCTTGCCATCGAGGACTCGAGCAGGAAGGAGAAGTTCCGCTTGAGGTTGGGGAGGCTATCCTCCCCAAGCCTCTTATACCGGGCACCTATGCTTGAGAGTGTGCCAAGGGAGGGTGGGGGAAAGATATAATGATAGCTGGGGATAGAAGAATGAGAGGTGAGGGTGGGGGAGGGAGAATGAAAGGTTGGAATACTGCACCTGGAAGAAGATTTTGGAGGTAGACAAAATTAGGGGTCTTGTTGGGAGTTAGAGGGAGACAGAACTGCATCATGAGTGAGAGACGGAACTGCAAAGGCTGGAACCAGAGGAGTTAAAAGGCATGCGAGCATTTCAGGCTTTATGAAGGGGAAATTCTGGCAAAAACACTACAAATAAGCAATACAGAATTCACCCAGGAACATTATATACCTATGTGAAGAAAAGAGAGTGTGTTCATACTTGTTTGTACACATTATGTGTGTGCATGTATGAGAGTGTACATTCATGTGAGAGAGAAAGCGGTGTATGAATAGAGAAATCATTTCTTACCTGATCAGAAAACATGGTAGACATTTCCCTCCTGTTTTCTCTGAATTCTGCAGCTGCTGGGGGTGGATTTGGGCTGAGGATTTTTCTGTTCCTGGAAAGATGAATAAAACAGGAGGAGACTATGCTGATTCCTGAGAGTCCCAGATCAAGTCCCTCCTCTCCCCCTATATAGATCTAAGACTGGGACTTGCAGGGATTTGCAGTCCTGAGGAGGCACAAAATTTCTGCTTTTCTTCTGATTCTTTTCTTCACAGTCCTGTCTGTGCAGACTCTAGGAAGAGAAAGCAGCTGAGCATGCGCAAAGCTCCCCAGCTGAGGTCATGCTGTGGTATCCTGCCTCCTTAAGGTGGATTTGTACAAATAGCAACATAGAGGTCCTGTATCCCACATAGGATGGAAAAGTCAAGGACCTGATTTAGTCCTGTTGCATTTGTGGACTCGTAGCTCTTCTGTTTTTGAACAAGTCTGTTAAGATTATCAAATCTGTATTTGCAATGGGGCAAAACAATTCAGTAATTTTGTTGTTTGTCTCTGTCTCTCTTCAATTATCTAACTATAGGGTCCTTTTAGCAAGCTGTGGTAAAAAGGTCCTTGCGCTAGCAGCGTTTCACCGCAGCGGGTAAAAAAGGCTGAAAATAGCCATGGCCATGTGATAAGATTGCTCTTACTGTGTCGCCATGCGGGAGGGTGGCAGTGAGGGCTCCTGCACTAAGCCGGCGGTAACCTAGTGTGCGGCACTGCCTGATTACCACTGGGTTAGCGCCGAACTAAAAACTATGGGCCGATTTTCCCCAGTGAGGGAAATGGCACGCTGGGGCTGAAATTACCACCGGCGCCTATGTTGGGCTGGCGGTAGCTCAAGGTTAGTATGCGGTAAGGACCGGCATTAGGGGTGGGCAAACAGGGCAATTGCCCTGAGGCCCAGTGGCGTTCCTAGGGGGGCGGACACCCGGGGCGGTGCCCCGCCCCCCCGGGTGCAGCACCCCCCCCCCCCCCGATGCAGCGCAGACCCCCCCCCCGGGTGCACGTCGCTGGGGGGGTGCCGCAGCGCGCGCCTGCTCAGTGTTCCCTGACTTTACGCGTTCACTGCAGCTCCCTTGCTCCCTCGCTCGTTCCATGGTCCCTCTGCCCCAGAACAGGAAGTAACCTGTTCCAGGGCAGAGGGAGCACGGAACGAGCGGAGCCAATAGATGCGCGGCACCCCCCCCCCAGCGGCATGCACCCAGGGTGGACCGCCCCCACCTTGGTACGCCACTGCCCCCATGTTCACTATCTCTTCTCTCTGTCCCTATCTTACTCTATCCAGCATCACCCTCTCTGTTATTCCTCCCCTTGCATCCAGCATCACCCGTATCCCTGTCTCTATGCTTCCTCCATGCCCAGCATCTCTTCTCTGTCTCCTTGTCCCTACCCATATCCACTTTCTCTCCTCTTCCCTTCCTCCTCTACCCCTGACTCCTAACTCCCCTTCCTCCTCCATAGTCCAGCATCTCTTCTTTTTATCTCACCCTCCCTCCTCCCTTGAGTTGGGGTCTCTAGCTCTCCCCCTTCCTTTGGTCCAGGGTGTCTCCCTCTCTGTCTCCTTCCTCCCTTTTGGTCCAGGGTGTGTGTGTGTGTGTGTGTATATATATATATATTTTTTTTTTATTATTATTATTTATTGCATTTGTATCCCACGTTTTCTCACCTCTTTGCAGGCTCAATGTGGCTTACAATACATCATGGATACTGGAAATGAGAGGAGAATATACATTTGATTTTACAGAAGGATTTTGGGTTACATGGTCATGAAATATAAGATAGTGGTATTGCAGAACACATTAACAAACATTAGGAATACAGATAGTGGTATGTATACACACACACACACACACACACACACACACACATATATATATATATATATATATATATATATACGTGTGTGCGTGTATTCTCTCTCTCCCCCTCCCTTCTTGTTCCAGGGTGTGTGTGTGTCTCTCTCTCTCTACATCCCCAGTCCAGCATCTGTCCCTTCTCTTCTACCTCTCTGTTCTTTCAATCTCCCTTACTCTCTTCTCCCCACAGATGGGTCAGCATCTCTACAGCTCTTCACTCACTCACCCGCTGGCCCTCCAAAGGCTACAGCTGGTCGTGGCAGGCAGAGATAGGCTAAAAACTGCCTCTCACTGGTTATTAGAGAAGAGTTTCTTGAAGAAACTTTCTCCTGCCTGGGCCTCAACTAAACCCTGCGGTTCTGGTAGTGTGGTAGATAGAAACATAAGTGAAGGTAAGGATTTTACATTTCTTAGCTAAGAAATCACAGCCCCAAATTTGCCTCTGAAAAACAGGCAGGATTTTCTCCAGCTGACTGCCAAAAAATAAGTTCCTTACCTGTAATGGTAGTTCTCCATGGATAGGAGATCTTCTAGCCACACAGATGAATTGATGTCATGGTGACATAACTGTCATGGTCATTCTGCAAACTTAAAAAGCTTGCTGCACATGTCCCTAAATTCCCACCTAAACACAAAGTAGATATAGTGTAGAACTCACCCCCTTACTCAATTTCATAAATAGCAATCAGGAAGGGAGGGACTGTGTGGCTAGAAGATCTTCTATCCATGAAGAACTACTGTTACAGATAAGGAACTCTTATTTCTCCTTGGACTAGACGATCTTATAGCCATACAGATGAAGACTCTCAAGCTATACACAGGTAGTAGACATAAACATACATTATATACCATGAAAATGTATAAAGCAAAAATGTCTAGTACCTGTGAGTGGTGGAGGAGGCAAGTTGTCAGTTCATAAGCTGGAAGCCAATACTGCTTGACCGAAACTTGAATCAGCAGCCGAATCAGTATCCAGGCAGTAATGTCTAGTAAAAGTATGGGCAGATGACCATGTAGCTGCTCTGCATATGTCCATCATTGAGGCTTGATGTAGTTGAGCTGTAGAGGCCACCGTCACTCAAAGGTTATGAGCTGTAATGTATGGAATACTGCCAAAACTTTGCATGAGATTGTTCTGGTAGCAAAAACTTATACAATTCGCAATTCAGTGTGATATTGTACATTTAGTAACTGGATGAGAGTGGTCTGGGCTAACTGATAGAAACAATTGTGAAGGTCTATGTGAAGATGCAGCACATTGAAGGTAAATAGTGAGTGCCCTTACATAATCTAGTGTGTGCAATTGTTTTCTGGTTGTCTGATGAGGAGGCGAGAAGAAAACTGGTAAAATTATGGACTGGTTACAATAAAATGAAGAAACTTTGAATGTGGACATAAAATTACCTTATCTTGTAGAACCTATGTACAGTGGGGGAAATAAGTATTTGATCCCTTGCTGATTTTGTAAGTTTGCCCACTGACAAAGACATGAGCAGCCCATAATTGAAGGGTAGGTTATTGGTAACAGTGAGAGATAGCACATCACAAATTAAATCCGGAAAATCACATTGTGGAAAGTATATGAATTTATTTGCATTCTGCAGAGGGAAATAAGTATTTAATCCCTCTGGCAAACAAGACCTAATACTTGGTGGCAAAACCCTTGTTGGCAAGCAAAGCGGTCAGACGTCTTCTGTAGTTGATGATGAGGTTTGCACACATGTCAGGAGGAATTTTGGTCCACTCCTCTTTGCAGATCATCTCTAAATCATTAAGAGTTCTGGGCTGTCGCTTGGCAACTCGCAGCTTCAGCTCCCTCCATAAGTTTTCAATGGGATTAAGGTCTGGTGACTGGCTAGGCCACTCCATGACCCTAATGTGCTTCTTCCTGAGCCACTCCTTTGTTGCCTTGGCTGTATGTTTGGGTCATTGTCGTGCTGGAAGACCCAGCCACGACCCATTTTTAAGGCCCTGGCGGAGGGAAGGAGGTTGTCACTCAGAATTGTACGGTACATGGCCCCATCCATTCTCCCATTGATGCGGTGAAGTAGTCCTGTGCCCTTAGCAGAGAAACACCCCCAAAACATAACATTTCCACCTCCATGCTTGACAGTGGGGACGGTGTTCTTTGGGTCATAGGCAGCATTTCTCTTCCTCCAAACACGGCGAGTTGAGTTCATGCCAAAGAGCTCAATTTTTGTCTCATCTGACCACAGCACCTTCTCCCGATCACTCTCGGCATCATCCAGGTGTTCACTGGCAAACTTCAGACGGGCCGTCACATGTGCCTTCCGGAGCAGGGGGACCTTGCGGGCACTGCAGGATTGCAATCCGTTATGTCGTAATGTGTTACCAATGGTTTCGTGGTGACAGTGCTCCCAGCTGCCTTGAGATCATTGACAAGTTCCCCCCTTGTAGTTGTAGGCTGATTTCTAACCTTCCTCATGATCAAGGATACCCCACGAGGTGAGATTTTGCGTGGAGCCCCAGATCTTTGTCGATTGACAGTCATTTTGTACTTCTTCCATTTTCTTACTATGGCACCAACAGTTGTCTCCTTCTCGCCCAGCGTCTTACTGATGGTTTTGTAGCCCATTCCAGCCTTGTGCAGGTGTATGATCTTGTCCCTGACATCCTTAGACAGCTCCTTGCTCTTGGCCATTTTGTAGAGGTTAGAGTCTGACTGATTCACTGAGTCTGTGGACAGGTGTCTTTCATACAGGTGACCATTGCCGACAGCTGTCTGTCATGCAGGTAACGAGTTGATTTGGAGCATCTACCTGGTCTGTAGGGGCCAGATCTCTTACTGGTTGGTGGGGGATCAAATACTTATTTCCCTCTGCAGAATGCAAATAAATTCATATACTTTCCACAATGTGATTTTCCGGATTTAATTTGTGATGTGCTATCTCTCACTGTTACCAATAACCTACCCTTCAATTATGGGCTGCTCATGTCTTTGTCAGTGGGCAAACTTACAAAATCAGCAAGGGATCAAATACTTATTTCCCCCACTGTATATGGAGATTAATAGACAAGGGCTTGAATTTCTCCAACCCTGCATGCAGATGTTATGGTGAGAAGAAAGACAGTTTTCCAAATAAGAAATTTGAAATTGGTTCAAAACGAGGTCTGTAAGCTGATTTAGAACCATATATGAACAGGTGTTTTTAAATTCAATAAAACTTTCAAAAACGTTTAGTAATTGGATGGCAGAATATGATACTAAAGAATCATGAAATACTGATAGGGCTGCTAAATATACCTTGATTGTAGAGCATGTCAAACCAGAGTTTGAGAGATGCAGGAGGTAGTCCAGTATTTTGGAAACAGAACAGGAGATTGGATCTATGCTCTTCAGAGAACACCAATTAACAAATCTGTGCCATTTAGCAGCATATATCTGTCTTGTCGAATGTTTCTATAGGCAAGTAAAACATCCACCACTGACTCGGAAAATAGAGAATTTAACTGCTTAGGCTGAGAAACCAAGCTGTTAATCAGAGTTTGGAAATTTCTGGATGGAGAAGAGTCCTGCCTTCTTAGGTTAGTAACTCTGAGAAATATGGAAGAAATTGAGGGGGCTAAGCTGCTAGATTGTGCAGTATTGGGAACCAGGGTTGCCTGGGCCAATACAGAGCCACCAGAATCAAAGTGGCTTTGTCTTGTATTGCTTTTTGTAATGTTCTTCGAATCATAGGAATTGGAGGAAATGCATAGAGGAGACAAGATGACCTTGGGAAAAGCATTTTCTGTTATGCGCTTCCTACTGGGCTAACTTCAGCAAAATTTGTGACATTTGTTGTTCAGTGGGGATGCAAAGAGGTTAATCTTTGGAGTACCCCATTGAGCAAATACATCTTATGTAATTGTTGTCTAGAGAGATCACTCATGTGGCTGAAGTCTTCTGCTTAAAGAATCTGCTAGTACATTACTGTCCGGGAGGTAAGTCACCTGTAAGGTCGACTGCAGAGAAAGAATTAGGTTCCAAATCTGAAGCACTTCGGAATTGAAATGTTGAGAACCTATGCCTCCCAGTTTGTTCAGGTAATACATGGCTACCTGATTGTCCATATGGACCTGAATAACATGATGATGAAGGTTTTGTTGAAATGCTCAAATTGCCAATTTGATTGCTTGTAGCTCCAGATGATTGATTGAATACTGAGATGCCTGAGGTGACCGAAGACCTTGAGTGGAAAGATGATCCATATGTGCTCCCCAACCTAGTTTGGAAGCATCCATTGTTAATACTTTGGATTGTACAGGGTGCATGTGAAGTCCTGCTAATGGAATGACATTGTCCATTGAGGCCATATGACCTAACAATATTAATAAGGTTCTGGCTTTTGTTATCACAATAGATTCAAGATGACAAACCAGTTGAATGATTAACAATGATCTTTGTATCGGTAAGAGTGCCAATGGTATGGTTGTGTTCAGGTCTGCTCCTATAAATTCTAGTGTCTGTGATGGGTTGATATGGGATTTCTTGTAGTTGATCAGAAAACCTCTCTGTAAGTACTTGGCTCGTGAGATTTAATGCTGCTAGATTTTGTTCCAGAGAATCTGCTACAATGAGCCAATCATCTAGATATGGATACAAGATTATTCCCCTCTTACAAAGGTTTGCTATCGATGGTACTACACACTTGGTGAATATTTTGGGTGCTGATGTGAGGCCAAAGGGGAGGACTTTGTATTGATAGTGTTGATGTTTACTATGAATCAAAGGAAGTATCTGTAAGAAGGATGGATAAGAATGTATAGATATGCATTCTGAAGGTCTAATGATGTCATTCAAGAATTTTGTTAAATGAATGGAAGAATCAGTCCCAGAGTAGTCATGCAAAACCTTTCTTTTCAAATGTATTTGTTCAATAGTCAAAAGTCTAAGATTGCAATCTTTGAACTTCCTGAAACAACAGAGGATGTTGCTGTTTTATTAACCTGAAATGAGACGGCATCCTGATGGGTGGATGACAGTGAAAATTTAACCGGTAACCCATCTGAATAATCTGTAGAATCCATTTGTCTGTAGTGATTCTTCGCCAAGCAGGGTAGAATCTTTGAAGTCTTCCCCCTATAGGACTACTGGACAGAGATTGTCAAAAAGTAGGGATTTGTTTTGGTTGTCCTGAAGAGACATCCTTTTGATTTCTTTTATCTCTTGTGTTCCTGGGTTGGTAAGAAGTACGCTGATGTCCTAACCTAGGATTATATGATGTTTGGTAGAGATGTATCTTTTTCGCTGTTGATAATGGGATCTTGATGAGTAGTATGGAACTTTTTTATAATTCTTATCTATGAATTTGTTGTTTATATAATGTAGTACAATCATCCCTTAGACCATCAATCAATTTTTTTACTTTATCACCAGATAGTCATCTATATATGGGGCATCTGCAACTTTTTCAAAAACTTCTTCACGAAGGGCAGAGACTCACAACCATGCAATTCTGCGTGACGCTATGGCAGAAGCTGCCCTCTGATGGAAGTATTGGGCAGCTGTAATTATTTGTTTTGAACAGTCTTCCAAGTTAGACATAATGTTCTGGAAAGTAGAAAAGTTATCCTGAGGAATTACAGATTGGAATTTTGCGCGTTCATCCTTAATTATATATAAATATTCTACATGCTGGAATGTGTGGACTGATATTCGAGCTGATAACATGGCTGATTGGAACAATCTATGTGCTATGACATCCATAACCTTTAAATTTTTTGGAGGTGGATGGTTAGTAAAGTCATTTTGTGTCTTATGCTTTTTCATTGCAGACTTAACTATTAAAGATGCATAAGGCAGCTCCTGCTTACCAAATCCTAGAATATCCTCAACCTTGTAATTATTATCTATCCCTTTCTGTGTTGGCGAGTAGAAAACAGAGTGAGCCACATCTTTTTGTGATGTTAATGGAGTATTGAAGCAACTGATAAAGCTACAAATTCCTTGGTGATATAATATTTAGTAACTGAACGCTTGTCAGAAAATTGATCGGATTGGTGCATGGTACCTCCAGCTGGGGAAAGAAGTGTTAGTGAGTGGGATTACCCTCTTCTCCCCTAGGAACCCCCACAGGGTCAAGTCCAAACACCACTGTGGGAAATAAGACTGGTTATGTTCAGGCTGTCTAGGGACAACGGCACACTTTCTAGTCCAAAATGACCACTCCGTAGTCAACAGCTTAAAACTGTTCATTCTTCAACTTGAAACCACAGAAACATTCCAACTGCATAACTCTCCATCACTTGGTGCAATCTTTAAATGTTGTTCTTCCGATATTCCCCCGGGAAACTCCTGTATTCTCCTCCCTTAGGGTATATTTTACAAGGTACTCAGAAACAGATTTACAGTTGGTATAGTTTCAGTCCTTGCCTATCCCCAAAGATAGTGCTCCAAAGGCTATGATCCTCACTATGTTTCAGGTTCATACCCTCTTCGTCTGACCTACATCCAGGGTGACCTTTGCATTAGCCCACCCAGGCCTTGGGATGGGCACTTCCTAGCTCCTATCCCGCGCTCCTGGGCTAGGTCTCTCCACGGCCCACCCAGACCTCTCCTTCACAGTTACTGTTTTTCTTAGCGGCAACTCTCCTGGTCCTTAGCCAATGGATTCACTTCTTTTAAATGGGATCCTCCTTCTTCTTTGGATCACTTGGCAGGGACTTGTAGGCAACCAAAGACCCACAACAACAAACAAAAACCAACAGAAAACAAAACCAAAAAAACCCTCTCCAGGCCTAACTATCACCTTAGGAGATATTTCCTTTCCAAAAATACTAGGACTAGGGGGCACTCAATGAAGCTACAAAGTAGTAAATTTAAAACGAATCAGAGATAATTTTTTCACCTTTTATCTCCTCCTCCATTGTCACTCTTCTTTCTCCTAGTACTATCTCTGCATTTTATCCCATAACCCTCCCCTTGGGCTGGGCTTCCTCCCACCTGGGGACCTCCCAATCACTCCCCACAGTGACTCTCTACAGGGACTTAATCTGCTAGTAATTCCCAATTTAATAGGAGATTTCACTAGTCTGGCCCTGAATGGGAACAGCCCCCACTCCTTCTATCACCCTTCCTGCCCCTCCCCCGAACCTACTGTACCATTGGTGGTCCAGTGGCTAGTCGGAGCAGGAGCGATCCCCAGTCGCTCCTGCCCATGCCAGTTCCATTGACAAAATGGCTGCCAAGACTAAACCTGGGAGTCCTGGCAACTTTTGACACTGGAGCAGACATGTTTAGGAGCGACTGGGGATTGTTCTTGCCCCCTCTAGACACTAGACCACCAACAATATGATGGGCATGCAGGGATGTGAGCCTACGTGTGGGTCAGGGAGGGGGGCTGTGGGTTGCTCAGCAGTTTTAGTTTCAGCCAAAAATGCACTGGCATTTTCAGCTGAAACCAAATTTTGGGCCAATATCGGTGCTGAAACCAAAACTGAAATTTGGTATGCTTTTACTATGAACCCCTCTCCCCCAAGAGATAGGGAGCATTGATGCCTGGCTCTTTTCCACTCTTCCTCTCCACTGTCACACACTCTCTATTCCCTTGAGTCAGCAGGCAGCAGCAAGAGAAGCATTTATGGTCTCACATGTTCTCTCAGCTGTGGTTCCAGTCTCCTGACAAAAGCCATAAAATCTCACAGCTCTTATCACACAACTGGTACTGCTGCCTGGGGGTTGGGGGAGAATGTGCATAGTAGGGAGGAACAGATAAATGCTATAGGGACAGACTGCTTTTCTGACTGATGTTGCTGGATGACACCTGGGGCAGATACCCCATTTGCCACCCCACACACCATTCCTGGATTTTATCATTTTAAAAATGTATTCACTACCAATAATGTATTAATGGGATTCACAAATGCCATGCAACCAAACTGGAGTGTCACTCAGGAAGCATTAGAAACAGGGATATATATATAGCAGCCAACTAAAATACTCTACCTGCACTGGAAATCTTTGACATACCCAATCACAACCCCCCACCAACACACAACTAAACCAGTTAATCGAATGTAACTATTCTAATACGTTTGTAAGCCACATTGAAACAATGTTAAATGGAAAATGTGGGATATAAATGCCAAAATAAAATTTTAAAAAATAATTTAGAGCCATCATATAGAGAAACTTTTTTCTAGGGACATTAGATGATTTTTAATACACAATTTTAGAACTGTTTAGGTATCACTGCTCCATCTAATAAAAAGTGAGCCCAGTACAGGAGAATCCAGTCACTGTGACATCGTTGATGAAGTCACCTCTTAGTCACTGAAGAAATGAGGCATTGTGACATCACACTGTCAGCCCTGGTTACCAGAGATTGGAATTTTCACATTCACTGCTCAGTACCAGTGAAAGAGCTGAGACACCTCTACAGACTGCTCTCAGTTTTCAAACTGTGTACAGCAGGCCCCAGAGAAAAGGAAAATAGAACGTCTGCTAATAGGCAAATATTCAGCAATCATCTGACCAGATGGAACTAGGGCTCCTGCTTTGGCCACAAGAAAAGGTAGGAAGAAGATAAAGACTCAGCTGGTTGGTGGCTTGGATTTTTCACAGGTTCCTAACATTTTGAGATTGAAGATTTAAATTAATTTCAACTATGCTTCCATCAACCTTATCTTCTAGCAGTGATTAGTGAATGATGGTGTTTCCTTTCAGAGGTATGTGGGACTGAAGAAAGTAAGGGAGATATTCTAATAGTCATTCCACCAGAATGGCACAATCCTTTTACTTTTTACTACATAGGGCACTTTGGACCCCTATGAAAAAGTGGAAAGCGGGTCTCACTCCTAGCAACTCTTGTTAGCATTGTACCAAATACGAACGTACATTAACCCATATGATATATTTATGCCTAATAAATTAAGTTGTTCTGCATGCAAAGTTGGGAATACATCCAAGCTATATTTCACTATCAAACCAAGCTCTCAATTGATAAAATTATTTTACATTCGGCACAACCTCAATTAGATGTGCAGGAATCAGATCTCAAGCTTTTTGATATTTTAATCTCCATTGCCCTGCAGATGATTCTATTCTAGGCAACTGGAAAAATGCAAACATGTTAGATGCTACTTTCTGATGGAGCACAGTATGCATGATATCAAAATCTGAATTAAGATTTGCTAAAAAAAACAAACAAACCAAATAACTGACAGGCTATTCTTTGGACATGGAAACCTTTGGATACATATTTAAAACACGATTTGTAATCACATTGACATTCTATGTATGGCTATATAAAGGCTCAAGGCAGCCAGTGCTTTATATCTACTCATTCCGTTTGCTATTCACAGAAAACTAGCAGCTTATTATGTCTCTGTATAGTATCTCCCTTCTTTTTTTTTTGTTTAGTATTTTAGTATTGTTTTTTCCATAATTGTTTTAATAGTTCTGTTCATTGGAGCATATAATATACTTATTTGATGAAACATTAACCCATACCAACTGAACTGAAAACAATCAACGAAATAATGAACTTTCGTAAATCTCTGAAAACGTACCTCTTCAACAAAGCCTACAAAGAGAACCCATAGCTTAACTACACCACATCGCCGATCCACCCCATCTCTGAAAATCATCTTTCTATAACTATCTGCTCAGATCTCTTTTCTCATCCTTAATCTTCTTGCAATACCAATTGTATCTGATAACCTGGAATGGCTATGCTATAACAGGTCCCTGTAAGCCACATTGAGCCTGCAAATAGGTGGGAAAATGTGGGATACAAATGCAATAAATAAATAAATAAATAAATAAATAAATAAATAACATCATTTTGTATACTTGTTTTTGTATACATGTTTTGTATACATGTAAACCATCACATGGTTTAGAGGAGGCCCAGATTAGATGAACAAGTACAGTGAGGGAATGAACATATTGGAAGGGTCAGAAGACATACAAAATTAAAACTCGAGAGCCTAAGCACCCCCAACTGAAACTTGTATACACATTCAACATGAAAAGACAAACAGGATCTTTAATAGAGGCAAATTTCAGCCTTAGACCTCTTTTCCCTAGATAGTTTTTGTCCTGCAAGTAAATGTCCACTTTGCACAATGATAGTAATGAACCTCACTCCTAATCCAGGGAAAGTTGGAGCTCACCTCGACACTTCCATTTTTCCAAAGACAGCTTCCCTCTGCAGTTCAGAAGATATAATATGCACAGTGAGAGTACTGAAGGTGACTATTACAATAACACCAAAGGGGTCAACTGCAAAAACATACTACAAAATCTTGAAGAACAGTTTAGTCAAATTCTCCTTCATCTCCTGTTGCCTCAGATGCAAACCTTACCCTCCATTATTCAGAGCGATTTAAGTGGGTAGGAGAAGCTACAGCTGCTTACATCATTCTGAGATGCCTAACAGATGAAATTCAGCGGGCACTAAACCGAACGGTGCCACTGAATATTGTCTCTTACTGTCCATGTCAAACGTGGGCTGGGCAGGGCAGGGTCGGCACGGGAGGAGCTCAAAAGCTTTGGCTGGCTTAGTTATGCAGGTCCTGGCAATGAATATTCACCGGGACCCCCATAATTTTTTTAACTCCCCAATCCCCTGAAGAATCCCCCCCTTTCTTCCCCATCCCTCCAGCCCACCAGTCAAACTCCCTCTCACCCCCTCCCCTGGAATGATGCCCCAACCTCCATCTCAGTAAGCCCCCTTGGGCCTACCTGTTAGCCCTGGTGATCCAATGTGGTCAAGAGTGAAGATCACTTGCTCCTGCCCCTTGTAAAATCGTTGGTGGCAGCCTTGCAGTACTATACAAGTATCGTGAGCTGCAGCAAGAGGTCATGGCAACCTTATTCTCTTAGCAGCCACAAGGGGCAGGAGTGAGTTGCCTTCGCTCCTGCTCCCATCGACCCCACTGGACCACAAGGGATATCAGGCCTTGGGGGGGGGGGGGCTATCGGGACAGGCGGAGGGGGAAGAAAGGAGGTGGGGCTATTTCAGGAAACTGGGGAGCTGAAAAAAAATTATGTGGGTCCCAGCCAATATTCAGCTGGGGCCCGCAAAACTGTCTTACCAGGCCCTGACCGAATATCAGCCGGGACCTGCATAAGCCCCGGTGACCAGGGCTCTTTCAGTTAACCCTGGATATTCAGTGCTGGTGCCCAGACATGGTCTGGCACTGAATAATGGAGCTAATCTAGCTGGTGACGGTAAGTTTTTTAAAAAAAATACTGACTGCCAATGGCTGAATAACGGCTGGTTAGATTCTAAGGCTTCTGGGGATAGGAAAAAGCTATTGTACCTGACTACATGGTAATTCATCTTGAGTTACCAAACAAAAGGTGTGAGCAACATCTAATATAATAATTTGCACCTCCAACGTTCTGAAGTTGACTCTGTGGCAGGGTGGCAGTGAAGCCATGTAGTGTTCCTGGGATTTGTAATCACCCCACCCTCGTGACGTCAGAAGGAGAAGGGACCAGCCGCAGGCAATTGCACTCGCTCTCACTGCCCCACCCTCGGAGGGAAGGCTGCCTAGCAACCCGCAAACAAATGTTACTCCGTCCCGAACAGCCCTGATCCCCTGCCCATCCCCTCCAGCCACCCAGCGATTCATCTCGCTCTCATGATTACCTCCATCGAAGCGGCCGTGTCATTGAAAGCCCTGCCCATCTCCAGCCTTCCCTTCGAGTTCGTTCCCTCAGAGTCCCGCTTTCTGACGTCATTTCCTCTTTCCGCGAAGGCAGAACTCTGAGGGAACGAACTCGAAGGGAAGGCTACAGACGGGCAGGGCTTTCAATGACGCGGCTGCTTTGACAGAGGTAATCAGGGGAGCGAGGAGAATCGCTGGCTGGCTGGAGGGGGGGGGGGGCAGGGGAGAGAGGAGAATCACTGGCTTGCTGGAGGGGGGGGGCAGGGGAGAGAGAAAATCACACACACTCTCACAGACACATTCGCACCCACACTCACTCTCTCTCTGTCACACACACACACTCGCATATTCACTCTCTCTCTCACACAGTCACTCTCACACACACTCTCTCAAACATACACAGTCCGAGGAAAACCTTGCTAGCGCCAGTTTCATTTGTGTCAGAAACGGGCCTTTTTTACTAGTCTACATATAAAGAGAAAATTTCTTCTTAGCAAGCTTTGTTATCAAAAAGGGGGAAGAGTCTATTGCATATGACTTTAGGTTATTTGGCATTTCAACTGCCTTCCTAGGTTTTGCTTTCAACATGTTCTCATTCACTTCGGCCCATATTTTAGAAGTCCCATTCATGATTTACACATGTAAAGCACATATACACATATAATTCAGTTTTAGAAAGGGAGCATAAGATAAACTTACCCTTATTCAAACTGATGCTACACTCCATCATAAATTATACAGCACTGATCATTTTGGGTTCCACTCATGAACACATCATGAAAGTAATATGCCTCACTTCAAAGCCAAGGTATGATCTCAGTCTCTAAAATTTACTCTTAGGGCTCACCTGAATAATTATATCAGAGGAAGCAATACATGTGGTGTGGAATTTTAGAAAGGATGTCCAACTACAATATGGACATCCACTTCTCACGTGCTTTAGAACAGGATCTACTGACATACAGCCTGTTCTAAAATATATGAAAAATGGATGTCCAAGTCCTGGCTACATCCAGCATGAACATCCATTTTACTAACTGAAACAGCCAAACTACGAACAAGGCAAAACATGGGGAATGAGGAGAAAAGAGAGGGACCAAAGTACACCAATCAGACAATGCAGAACAAAAAAGCACTAATGGACCTTCTCATTGTCCAGTTCCTGAAGGTCCATTTGTGCTTTTTTTTTTTAAACAAGGGACATGGATATCTTTGTGGCAGCACAGAAACATCCATATTATAAAATGGCCACACAGACATCCATGTGGAAAAGCAACCTAATGGTTACAGCAGCCAGCTGAGAACCAGAGCCTGATTTCTCTTACTCCCTCCAGTGGAGAACTGATCAATCAGAGAACATTTCTCTACTTTGGATGTGCCAAGGACCAGGTATAAATATGGACATCCATCTTTATGTAGATTTTGTGACCCCTGAAGCAGGCAACCTTCGCCGAAACACTGTTCCCATGTCGGGTCTGTTCAGTTCTGTTTTATCAATAAACCTCTTGTTTTGGACCTCCCTTGGTTCTCTGTTCTGCCCTACTTTTTTTCTTTTTGGACCTCCATCTACATAGGGATTTTCTCTGGTTCTGAGTGTGGGCATCCATCGTTTTGGCCATGGACGTCCCTTCCCCTTCTGCAATCGAAGTTGGGCATCCATCCTTTGGCCCCTCCCTAGTCCTGCCCCAAACACGCCCAGACCACATCCCCTTGCTGCCATATGGACGTCCATACCCTGCCTTTGTAAAAATCAGGATTTGGACAGCCATGGATGTCTAAATGCTGTGTTTCAGGCAGCCAAATCAGGAATACAGCTTCTAAAATAACCACCATAAGCAACTTATCAAGGTGTGCTTGGAAATTACTTTTGAAGGATCTTCATTTTCTCCACACAATATATATAGAATATTCACTTGGCTGTAACACTTCAACGTATATGTTTATTGAAAAGTTTCTATACTACTGTACACAGAGCAGTTTACCATCAAATAGTAATAGAGAAAAGAGTATAAATTAGAAAAAGAGAAAGAAAATGCTTCTGGATTGAAGGGGTATAGGATGAAGGGGAATGGGGAGAAGAGACTCAGGAGTAACCTGAGGAAATATTTCTTTACAGAAAGGTTGGTGGATTTGTGGAATAGTCTCCCAGTGGAGGTGTTGGAAACAAGGACTGTGTCTGAATTCAATAAAGCATGGAACAAGCACAGAGGAAGAGACTGTACAGCATACCAGTAAGTATGCACTGGCAGACTGGGTAGGCAGGATGGTCTTTATCTGCCATCATTTTCTACCGGCGTGGGATACAAACAAACGTTTTCCTATAATTAATCCAGACTAAACTGAGATTTTTTTCCTGCCTCATAACTGAGCATAATGGATTTATTCAAAACTAGGCTATGCTCCCTTTTTATCACTCTTCTGTGCTTTACCTTGGTGTTATTAGGGTCAATATGACCATATATTCTATTAGCACCTACTGACATGAACAATTGGTAGATTGTAGGTAGACAAGAGATAGTTCTTGATGAATGTTACTTAGGTTTCTCTCAAGGAGAACTGTCCTGCCTGACCAGCTGATCCACATAGTGGCTGCCACCATACGGATAAATCCCCTAAACGTAGGTAGAAGAATAAGCTGGGCAACAGAGGTCACACACCTATAAATCTTTTTTTTCCCACACAGCATCAGCAACTAGGGAGACGTAGGGGCTAAGATAAGAGCTTAGCTTGTTTGTTTGTCCCTCTTATGAAAAAAGGTGTTCCACTGCTCCTGCTCCTCCATGTGAATTCTCAGCAGCAGAACACAGATTGTGTCATGGAACATAAATTCTAACTGCGCTGGTAGTAATACCATATTAATTCTAAACTTAGCTGTAGTGTGGTCACCACCAAAAAGTCTTTAATTATAGAATCTCCTTGTGTACTCCCACTATTTATGCTCCTCAATGTAAGCCTGCCATTCATTGTCTACACTTAGGATCCTAATTAAGGTGCCTAGTGCTGAAAACCAGTGCTAAGATCCTAACTTTTTTTCCCTGCCCTAAATCCACCCCAGTTGCCACTTACCTTTCGGGTTCTTAAATGTAAGAGTTTAGTGAAATTTTGAGCATACATTTAGGTATCCAGGGCCTAAAAACATTCAAATTTAAGAACTTAAAGCCTTTGAATAATCAGCCTCTTTTGTGGGTACTTCAGGCCATTCCATTATCATGTTTAATTTTTTCAGGTTCTTCAACATACAAGGTAACTATTCTGCTGTCTTTTGATGTACACAGTCCTCATCTAAATTTCTCCAAAAGCTTTTCTATTTCAGGTCTAGGAGGCAGTAATTTAATAGCTGTAGTGGTCTTCTCCAGTTCCTTATGAATTGCTTTGGGTTCTCTCTAAAAAAATTTTAATTTTTATTTCTTTCTTTTCTGTTTTCTTTGTATTGCTGCAGTTTCTGTGCTTTTGCTGCTCTGTTCAATTAAATCTACTAATTAATTTTATTCCTGTGAGTCATTTCATGAACTTGCATGCTTTGTTTCCATCTGAAACACTGACCACATGTAGAACATTTAAATGGTTTTTCTCCTGTGTGGGTGATTTTATGCAATTGTAAGTTACTTTTCTGTCTGAAACATTTATCACATTCACCACATTTAAACGGTTTCTCCCCGGTGTGGATCATCATGTGTGATTGCAGTCTGTCTTTCTTAGTGAAACATTTATCACATTCAGAACATTTAAACAGATTTTCTTCCGTATGGATCCTTTTATGCAGTTTCAGGCTTCCTTTCCATTTGAAACATTTATCACATTCAGGACATTTAAACGGTTTGTCTCCCATATGCGTCATTAAATGTAATTGCTGGCTTCGCTTCCATCTGAAACATTTATCACATTCTGAACATTTAAACGGCTTCTCTCCTGTATGGATCATTTTATGCATTTCCAGGTTGCCTTTGTAATAGAAGCATATATCACATTCAGAGCATTTAAATAGTTTTTTCCCCATGTGAGTCATTTTATGTCGTTGTAGGCTTGCTTTCTTATTGAAACATTTATCACATTCCAAACATTTAAACAGTTTTTCCTGGGGGTCAATGTCTCCAAATGGTTTAATTCTGCCCATATCATGACAGTGATGAACCTCACTTCTAAGCCAGGGGATGGTGTCCTCAACAAAATATGAGTTTGTAGTGAAGTTTTCCCAAGTGTCAGGATTTTTAAAAGGTCTCTCACCTTCATTGAGTTCCTGAGTTTGTAGAAGACCTGGGCAGTAATTAAAATTTCTGTCTTCTGAGTTTGATCTCTCTCCTTTATGGGCTATTTCTTGAACTCTGGTTGGTGTTAGACTACTGAAACTTCCCTCACAGTCAGCTGAAGGGCCTGGGCTGTCTCTGGAGGTGTCTTTGTGGTTCCATTCCTCCCTCTGCTTCCCACTGCACATTCTCATTCTTTTATCATTATTCCTAAGTCCATCATCTATTGGATAAAAATGAGAGTATGATCATTAATTTTATCGCTATGAAGAAGACCATATACAAAGAATTGGTTTTGTGTATGATTATTTTAAAATCATTTGCTTGATTAATGCTCCATATGACACATAACAAAAATGGTGTTGCTTGTGGAAAGGAACAAAGGCACACTCACAAAGAGAAACAGACTGTGTCCAACCTCATCCTGCTGGTTCTGTGCATCTCATTATCACGTTCAGTCTCTGCAATGATTCTTTCACTCTGATTACAGTAACTAACTAAAAACTTTGCAATGCCCTGCTGAAGATATGGAATTGATTTGGGATCTCAGAAGCTCAGACTTGTCAGCTTAAAAATATTTCGCCCAATATTCAACCAGCAGGAGGCACCACTTTGACTGCTAGAATTCAACACGGATATTAAATACCAGGCTGTTTCTGGCAACCGGCATTAAATATCCGGGTTTTTCAACCCCAGCTACCGCATAACCTGTTGTCGATATTCAGACATGGTTTAGCGGGCAAAGATAGGTCTGCTTTTTATGCGGCCTAATTTGCCACTAAGCCTAGCTGGTGTAATGGACTAGAATTTTAAAGATTGTTTTTCAACCCTGTCTGGACAGACCAGTGCACTCGGGGTCTGTATTGCTGATTAGAAGTAATTCTGTTTGAAAATGATTATTTAATACACTCTGAAATCTTGTCTTGAGCGAAAGTAACTTTTCTTGAAATGCAGGAGATAAGACACAGATCTAACTAATTTGGTATGCAAAAGGAGGATGGTTCCTGGTTCTTTCCCACGCCCAGCTTGGCCACCTGGACTTGGGAAAGCATGTGATCACGTTCCCATAGACTTAAGCATAGAAGCATTCTGTAATTTTCCCTTAGAAGCTTTTAGTAACTTTCCTTAGGCTCTGGACATGAGCTCAGAGCCTATAAAAAGGGAGGGCTTGTCACAGTAAGGTGGGGTTCATCTGTGAGTAACTTACGGACTGCGCAGAGATATGTTCCTGGTCTAAAGCTCCTAGCTCTCACGCTGCGTGACCCGGGCCCCCCCAGTTGTTAAGAGCCTGGATGATGAAGAACCAGTGATGATTGTATGTATAGTGTAATTATTGTTTATATAACTAATCATGGTGTTTGCTTCTTTTCTTGGTCTAAAGAACTCTTTGCATGGCTTAGATGTAGAGACCAGTGATGTAATGATTGTTTATACAGCTAACCATTGTGTTTCTAGAGCTAATTACTGTATATGTGCTAACCATTATATATATGCATATATATTAACCATTGTAGAATTTAGCTTCCTCTAGTAAAAGGTTTCATTTACTTATCACGAATCCAAAAGAATCCACAGTAATCACAGAGCAGTCTGTGTTAGTGAGACAGGCTGTAAATCCAGTGCAGAACAGCTGGTTAAGTTCCGAATATTGGGACTTAACCAGTTACACCCCTGGAACGCCCCCAACAATATCAGCTTTCTTTTCGGCACTATCTTGGCATTTTCCGCAGCGATAACTGGTTAAATGCTACTGAAAATGACTGGTTATCCGCAGAGCCGTGAGTTAACCAGCGGAGGAGTGGGGGAGTGGCCTAGTGGTTAGAGCACTGGTCTGGCAATCCAGAGGTGGCTGGTTCAAATCCCACTGCTGCTACTTGTGATCCAAAATCCAAATAAATAAAGGGGGTGTCAGAGGCATAGCAGGCATGGATGTCCTTCTCACAATCATCCACGTTTTGGAAGTCTTCAACTGCCGTCACAGGGACGGAGGCATAGAAATATCCAGTGTACCTGAATGTAACTCACCTTGAGCTACTACTGAAAAGGTGTGAGCAAAATCTAAATAAATATTTGAGATTCTACATGGAATGTTAATGTTGCTATTCCACTAGCAACATTCCATGTAGAAGCCTGCCCTTGCAGATCAGCAACCCGCGCAGGCTTCTGTTTCTGTGAGTCTGACGTCCTGCACGTACGTGCAGGACGTCAGACTCACAGAAACAGAAGCCTGCGCGTCCACAAGGGCAGGCTTCTACATGGAATGTTGGCAGTGGAGGAGTAGCCTAGTGGTTAGTGCAGTGGAACATGGAATGTTGCTACTATTGGAGATTCTACACAGAATGTTGCTAGTGGAGGAGTGGCCTAGTGGTTAGAGCACTGGTCTTGCAATCCAGAAGTGGCCGGTTCAAATCCCACTGCTGCTCCTTGTGATCTTGGGCAAGTCACTTAACCCTCCATTGCCTCAGGTACAAACTTAGATTGTGAGCCCTCCTGGGACAGAGAAATATCCAATGTACCTGAATGTAACTCACCTTGAGCTACTACTGAAAAAGGTGTGAGCAAAATCTAAATAAATAATAAATAAAACCAGTCAGCAGCCATTTCCGGCCAGTTACCTCACACTGAATATCGGCTGGATAGAATTCTAATGACTTAGAAACTGACTGTAAGCCAACAGTAAGATTCAACCTCTATGTATACAGTAGGAAATTATTCACAGCAAGGATTTTAATGTAAAGTTAAATTTTCCTCACCACTCTTGGAATCAGTTTCCTCTTTTCCTCCCTCCAGCAGGATACTGACATGATGTTCTTCCATTTTCAGAATCTCAATTCTGGTGTCAAGATTGTAATCTCGGCCACCTGGTAGAAAAATGGTTAAATCTCTTCACTTTCTAAATTTAGGTGTCAAATTTATTTAAAAAGTTGGCATACTGCCCATCATCACAAACATCTAAAAGGTTTACAACAATAAGTAAATCCGTATGCGCAGGGCTCGACAAAGCTCAGGTGTCAGGTAGTCACAGCGCCTAGAAATGCACCCTGGCACTTGGGATTTCATACCTCCAAATATTTTTTTGTCGGACTCTCTATAGTTAAGCCATGCGGTGCAAGATATTTGGGGAGTCTCGTGCGACTTGAAACCGCAAGACTTCCCAAACCTCCTGCACTGCATGGCTCAACTATAGAGAATCTGATTGCTCTGCAGAGCTGGGAGGAGCAGTTTCTAAGCACAGGCGTTGCTATGGGATGGCAACTTCCACCCCAACTAGATCAAGCACTACCTGTACCCTGGTCTGGCTGGAGCTGCAGCCTTGTTATCAGCCATGGGTCAAAGACTCACCGAGATCCCTCTTTCCTCCTTTCCATAGCTGCTGGGCCTGCATTACTGAAACCTGTGTTTGACCGTGGGGTTTTGTGAGTAGAAGCCCTACATGGTTCAAATAAATCTCAAAACCCCACTGTTCAAACTCAGGTTCCAGTCACGCAAGCCCGGAGGCTGTGGAAAGGAAGAAGGAGGGATCACTGTGAGTTTGTGACACATGACTGGTACCAGGGCTGCAGCTCCAGCTAAATCAGCTACTGTTCCAAGTATGTAGACACAGAGGAGAGCCTTAGGTACAGAGGATCGGGTCCCTGCAGCCTGCAAATACACATAATTACAGTGGCAGTGAAGCTCAGTAGGAAAGCCAGTGATGCACGGGGCCTTTGGCCTCTTTGTGCGCTGAAATCAGGCCTGCCTCTCCTTCCACTTCATGCAGACTTCCTGTTAGAGTGGGTGGGGACATGGCCTGCCTTAAGTGCATATAGAGTCTGAGGTTCCGCACTGTGCTCTTGTTCTAATTGTCGGCTTTCCTTCTGATTCGCAACTGAGATGTCGGACCACCAGGGGCTGGGGATGTGGGGGACTGAGTGAGAAATGTCAGACTACCAGGAAGGAGAGGAAAATAAGGAGAGAGGGGTGGATGTGGATTGTCTGAGAAAAAATGGGAAGGCGATGCTGTGTTTCGGCGTGTAACAACGCCTACATCAGGGGTCAGATTACTAACTCTGATCAAAAGCACTGGTATTCAATCTTCACTACTCTAGCTGCAAAGGACTCAAGTACAAATCAATTTACGGATCCAGCTTCTCCTATATAAGCACGCAACTGTGGAATGCACTACCAAAAGCCATAAAAGCAACGTAGAACCAGAAATCACTAAAGACCAATCTGTTCGAAAAGGCATACCCAACTGACCCAACTTAAGTGCCTGAACCCAGCAACACAACGAATCCAAAGCCTGTAAAGAACACTATATAACTCTTCTTCTCTACGATTTCCTAATGTGTCTGTAACACATGAACCTCTTTCGACAATAACATCACTTTGTATTTGTTTCATCACCCAAGGTGGCTAACACCTCACGGTACTATGTAAGCCACATTAAGCCTGCAAATAGGTGGGAAAATGTGGGGTACAAATGTAACAAATAAATAAATACTGTGTGAATATGGAATCGTAGAGTTGTGAATTGGGACAAGCTAGTCGGAGCTCAATCGCAAGTAAACCGCCACTGGGAAGCACTGTAGGGTCCACTTGTATATACGATTAGACCCTACAGTGCTTGTCTCAATTCACAACTCTACGATTCCATATACAAGCAGAGTTGAATACCAGTGCTTTTGATCAGAGTTAGTAATCTGACCCCTGATGTAGGCGTTGTTACATGCTGAAACACGGACCGTGTTGGGTCAATTCTTATCTGCATTAAACAAAAGATTGTTGGATAACATCTCCAGTGTTGGATTTGTTCTGCCTCTACATTGGTCTGCTACTTTTACAAGGTGCCAGTAAGCCCAACACGGGCTTACTGCTCCCTAAACAGAAAGTACCTCTGGGCTACCGTAGCAGCCCAGCAGTACTTCCCACCTCCAGCGTACTGTCATACCCGGCGCTACAAAAATATAATTATATTTGTAGCGCCGGGATGTACCCGGCGGTAATTGTACAGTGCCGTGCACTGCCCGGTTATTACCAGGTTAGCGCGGGAGCCCATACAAACACCTCATTGGGCGACAGTAAGGGCTCCCCCCCCCCCCCTTGAAATGGCCGCACGGCCATTTCCTGCAGAAAAGAAAGACTACCCTTTTACCAGCTTCGGTAAAAAAGGGGCCTTGGTGCGCCTCAAAAACACACGCCGACGCAAGCGCAGGCCCCCCTTTTGCCGCAGCTTGGTAAAAGGGGTCCTAGCATCTTGCGGTAGCACTGAGAGGCCTGAAATAGTGAGGAATAGAAAGAAGTTTACAAAATCTCACAGGGGTTTACAGACACTAGGGGGTCCTTTTTACAAAGCCGCGCTGAAAAATAGCTTGCGGTAGCGTAGGCGCGGGTTTTGGGCGCGCACCGATCCATTTTTTAGCATGCCTGTAAAAAAAAAAAGGCCTTTTTAAAATTTTTGCCGAAAATACCTTACTGCGGTAAAGACTCATGCAGTAATGACCTACGCACGTCAAATGCCACTTGCCGCACGTCCGTTACATGCGCCCAAAAATAAAAAAAATATTTTTCAGACGCGCATATCGGACTCACGCCGAAAATGTAATTGCCGCAAGAGCCATGTGGTAGTCGGGCGGTAACTCCATTTTTGTGCACTGGGCGCACATAGTCGCTTACGCGGCTTAGTAAAAAGGACCCCTAGATGATATAAGATGAAGAGAAAGAACAGAAAGACATGGAAAAAAAACAGGACAAAAAGGGAGAAAAGTAAAGACTGGAGAGGGAAGAGGATTTGCTTAGGGGAATTAAGACAGGTTGGAGAATAATTGTGGGGGTGGGGGGGAGGATGAAAGTGAGAAGATAATAATGAAAGCCAAAATCAAAAATAGAATAAGAGAAGAAAGACATGAAAGAAAAAGACCTAAAAATTAAAAAAAAAAACTAAACAAAGAACAGAGAATTAATTATCCAGAGAAAGGGTCAAGGTCAGGAGCTTTGATGCTTCATTCTTGCTCAGTCTGGTCCAGAGGCTGCATCTTCCTTGTAGGAACTATTTGGATCATCCATTAGTAGACTGAATCCAAGCTACACCACCTGTTTCATACAGTTCTTCACATGTGTCTGCGTTGGGCAGGTTTCCTCTTTCCTCAGATCCCTGCGGCTCAATCCTGAATCCCTCTTCTTTAAATCGGATTAAAAGGTCAGGTTTGACATTGGGAGAGCCTGTTATAGAAAAATATCATTACAGTTGTGACCGTTTTTAAAATCAGCACCCGGAGTATTTTCTTAAATGCTGGCTGTGGCATTTTTAAAAGACATACATTCAATACTGTATGCAAATAGTTAGCGGTGATTAATATCCATATTTGCTGCTGACTGCAATTATTTGCATAGTAGTGATATTCGGTCGCTTTACGGATAGACTGAGGGTTTTATTTTAGGTCCGATACAGATAATAAATGGTTTTCACCCTTGTTCTGCCCCAACTCTACTCCAGTATTCTGAGGGTAATTTTAGAACAGATTGCTCGGGCACAGATGTAAATGTTGCAGTATGTATAAATCACAACTTTATCCATGCCCCACCAAAACCTGCCCCCGAACACGCCTACACCCAGGTCACGTAATACATCTGTTATTGCATTCTTTTATGCAAGCTGTGTGCAGGTGTGCTTGGGAGCAGATCTGGGTGACGCACAGGCAGAGTCACAGTCTACGTAAGTACTTTTATGTGTGAACATTTATGTCTGCTCCCGAGCACGTGGACGTTTCACAGTTTCATTTTGGCTGAGATTTCTGCTGCTTGCTTGGGTAATTTTTATAAAGACACATTGAGGTGTATTTTCAAAGCACTTAGCCTTACGTGGAGGGGCATTTTCGATATGATGTCAAAGCCAACTTTGGACGTTTTGCTAAAAAAGTCCAAAATTCGTGGGGAATATATCCGTTTTCAGAACAGAAAAAAGTCTTTTTTTTTTCCCCAAAACTGGCTATTTGCTAGATGTTTTTGTGCTCTGTGCATTTATCTTTTTGGTCCTTTTTCGAAAAAAAAAATCCATGTGAAAAATGCACAAAATCAAGCCATTGGTCTATAGGAGGAGCCAGCATTCTTAGTAGAATGGCCACACAGACATCCCAGGAGACCAATGGGGAACTGCAGTGGACTTCAAATAAATGCTCCCAAGTACACATCTAACCATTGCTCCCTTGTCTGCTGAGCCCCCCCAAAACCCCTTACCCCCAACTGTACATCACTACAACAGCCCCTATGGGTGAAGGGAGCACCTATACATGGGTAAAATGGGTTTCTGGTGAGTTTTGGAAGGCTCACAGTTTCCACAACAAGTATAACAGGTAGGGAGAGATATGGGTCTCGGTCCACCTATCTGCAGTGCACTGCACCCACCACTGGACTACTCCAGGGACCTGCAAAATCGGGTTTCGATTATACTGATTTGGACGTTTCTGTGAGAAGGACGTCCATCTTCCGATTTGTGTCAAAAGATGAACATCCTTCTCTTTCGAAAATGAGCCCGTTAGTATCCTATCGAGACATGATCAGCGCTAGTTAACTGGGTAGAAGTCTCTTGCTAAATATTGCCCCCTTTGTTTTTATTTTTTTTAGTTTTATTCTATTATCTGTTACATGGCTTTTAGCAAGTTTTTATTTCGGTATCATTTATCTTCTTGGCCAGTCTGTTATGTATTCTCTCTTTATTATACTGATTGAATATTAATTATATTTCATTTCTATGTTCTATCATTCCTCTGGAATCAATAAGACAGTTTTATAAATAAAAAATAATACATTAAAAAGTCAATGTTATACTTGCCTGTTATAGGAGAGTGAATCTGTTCAGACATCTCTGATTCAGGATGATCCATGAGATCTTCCTCTTGTTTAACGCTCACTGAGAACACAGACGTTACAATTGGAAGGCCTGTGATGAGAAAACAAACATGTCTAGAAGGCAGAGGACAATCATTTTTGGCTGAAACAAACTCCCCCATCCAACCAAAGGGAGGCTGGATGCCCCCCATCCCCGACAGAAAACTGGCCCCCCAGACCTCCACCAAAAGCCACCACTGCTGCCCTCTCTCCATTTGTAGGGCCTCCTCAGGCCTACCTTAGAAACCTGGTCAAAATTACCTCATTGGGACAGGAGAGATCCCCAGTTACTCCTGTCCATACCAGCTGTGCGATGAAAATGGCTGCCAGGGCCTCTTACAGCAGTCTCACAAGGAAGTCACGCAATCATATTGACTGCAAAGTCAGCATAGGCAGGAGTGACTGGCAATCACTCCTGCCCCAACAAGGCCACTAGACCTCTAGGGCTAAGTTAGGCACAGGGAGGGTCTCCAGGTGGTGGAAGGGCAGTGGCTTTTGGTGGGCGAGGGGGGGGGGGGTCATCGGAGGCCGTGCAGCCTGGTTTCGGTTTCACCTCCTGTTTTGGAAGAAACTGTGTGGCAAATTTCAGAAGCAGATTTGGTTTTGGCCAAAACCAAAACCCCCAGTTTTGGTCATCCTCTATTAAAAGGATTAACTGATGGCCTGATTCTATTATACTAGGAAATTGATTTTAAATTTACTATTCTTTAATGCTAATGGCCCACCTCCTATCATCTGAAAATGCAAAGCCCTTTAAATCCTAAGCATTTACTTACTTATGGTGGGGTCATCCATGTTTTCTTTTCCTTCCAACACAGAATATTGTGTGAAATATTTCTCATCTTCCTTCTTAATCTTGAATATAACCTCAGGATTAAGAATTGAATAACCTATCAATAGCAAATAGAAAAAATACATTTTAAATTATATTTGCAGAATTCCCTAGGAGTTTAGTTTCTCTCCTGTTCTGATGGGGCAGTGTGCATGCAATATGTATTTTGGTGAGAAGAAATGGGATTTGATATACTGCCTTTCTGTGGTTACAATCAGTTTACATTTTTATATACAGATACTTATTTTGTACCTGGGGCAATGGAGGGTTAAGTGACTTGGCCAGAGTCACAAGCAGCTGCAATTGAACCCAGTTCCCCAGGCTGTTGCATTAACCACTAGGCCAGGGGTAGGCAACTCCGGTCCTCGAGAGCCGCAGGCAGGTCAGGTTTTCAGGATATCCACAATGAATATGCAGGAGATAGATTTGCATACCATGGAGGCAGTGCTTGCAAATCTATCTCCTGCATATTCATTGTGGATATCCTGAAAACCTGACCTGCCTGCGGCTCTCGAGGACCGGAGTTGCCTACCCCTGCACTAGGCTATTCCTCTACTACCTGATTAAGATTAGTTCTTGGAGATTTTGATATAGCCATTTCTAATCATGATTAGGGGCATTGCAGGTGCCAATGTTCTCTGTAAGCATCTACCCTGATGGGGAGATGAAAACAGCATCTCATTAACAGCATTCAAAAAAAGGAGAAAAAAAACAAGCTCTGGATTTAAAGATAGCTCTACCTTGAGATCATAAGTACATAAGTAGTGCCATACTGGGAAAGACCAAAGGTCCATCTAGCCCAGCATCCTGTCACCGACAGTGGCCAATCCAGGTCAAGGGCACCTGGCACGCTCCCCAAACGTAAAAACATTCCAGACAAGTTATACCTAAAAATGCGGAATTTTTCCAAGTCCATTTAATAGCGGTCTATGGACTTGTCCTTTAGGAATCTATCTAACCCCTTTTTAAACTCCGTCAAGCTAACCGCCCGTACCACGTTCTCCGGCAACGAATTCCAGAGTCTAATTACACGTTGGGTGAAGAAAAATTTTCTCCGATTCGTTTTAAATTTACCACACTGTAGCTTCAACTCATGCCCTCTAGTCCTAGTATTTTTGGATAGCGTGAACAGTCGCTTCACATCCACCCGATCCATTCCACTCATTATTTTATACACTTCTATCATATCTTCCCTCAGCCGTCTCTTCTCCAAGCTGAAAAGCCCTAGCCTTCTCAGCCTCTCTTCGTAGGAAAGTCGTCCCATCCCCACTATCATTTTCGTCGCCCTTCGCTGTACCTTTTCCAATTCTACTATATCTTTTTTGAGATACGGAGACCAGTACTGAACACAATACTCCAGCTGCGGTCGCACCATGGAGCGATACAACGGCATTATAACATCCGCACACCTGGACTCCATACCCTTCCTAATAACACCCAACATTCTATTCGCTTTCCTAGCCGCAGCAGCACACTGAGCAGAAGGTTTCAGCGTATCATCGACGACGACACCCAGATCCCTTTCTTGATCCGTAACTCCTAACGCGGAACCTTGCAAGACGTAGCTATAATTCGGGCTCCTCTTAGCCACATGCATCACTTTGCACTTGTCAACATTGAACTTCATCTGCCACTTGCACGCCCATTCTCCCAGTCTCGCAAGGTCCTCCTGTAATCGTTCACATTCCTCCTGCGACTTGACGACCCTGAATAATTTTGTGTCATCGGCGAATTTAATTACCTCACTAGTTATTCCCATCTCTAGGTCATTTATAAATACATTAAAAAGCAACGGACCCAGCACAGACCCCTGCGGGACCCCACTAACTACCCTCCTCCACTGAGAATACTGGCCACGCAATCCTACTCTCTGCTTCCTATCTTTCAACCAGTTCTTAATCCATAATAATACCCTACCTCCGATTCCATGACTCTGCAATTTCTTCAGGAGTCTTTCGTGCGGCACTTTGTCAAACGCCTTCTGAAAATCCAGATATACAATATCAACCGGCTCCCCATTGTCCACATGTTTGCTTACCCCCTCAAAAAAATGCATTAGATTGGTGAGGCAAGACTTCCCTTCACTAAATCCGTGCTGACTTTGTCTCATCAGTCCATGTTTTTGTATATGCTCTGCAATTTTATTCTTAATAATAGCCTCCACCATCTTGCCCGGCACCGACGTCAGACTCACCGGTCTATAATTTCCCGGATCTCCTCTGGAACCCTTCTTAAAAATCGGAATAACATTGGCTACCCTCCAGTCTTCCGGTACTACACTCGACAGATTGCATATTTCTAACAGTTTTAGGGACAGATTGCATATGTCTAACAGTAGCTCCGCAAGTTCATTTTTTAGTTCTATTAATACTCTGGGATGAATACCATCAGGTCCCGGTGATTTACTACTCTTCAGCTTGCTGAACTGACCCATTACATCCTCCAAGGTTACAGAGAATTTGTTTAGTTTCTCCGACTCCCCCGCTTCAAATATTCTTTCCGGCACCGGTGTCCCCCCCAAATCCTCCTCGGTGAAGACCGAAGCAAAGAATTCATTTAATTTCTCCGCTACGGCTTTGTCCTCCTTGATCGCCCCTTTAACACCATTTTCGTCCAGCGGCCCAACCGACTCTTTGGCCGGTTTCCTGCTTTTAATGTATCTAAAAAAATTTTTACTATGTATTTTTGCTTCCAACGCTAATTTCTTCTCAAAGTCCTTTTTTGCCCTCCTTATCTCCGCTTTGCATTTGGCTTGGCATTCCTTATGATCTATCCTGTTACTTTCAGTTGGTTCTCTTCTCCACTTTCTGAAGGATTGTTTTTTGGCTCTAATGATTTCCTTTATCTTACTGTTTAGCCACGCCGGCTGACGTTTAGTCTTTTTTCCCTTTTTTCTAATACGTGGAATATATTTGTCCTGAACCTCCAGGATGGTGTTTTTAAACAGCATCCACGCCTGATGCAAGTTTTTTACTCTGCGAGCTGCTCCTTTCAGTCTTTTTTTCACCATCATGAGAGGAAGAAAGAATATTTGATCTGTGACATCTGGTTACCTGGTGATGTAAAATGTTTTTCCTTAGCGTCAGCAGCAGATGAATCCAGAAACTGTCTACTAGCAAGAGTACAGCTTTGTACTGTGCCTAACAGGACATCATGCTCACTGGCCAGTCAGTATTCTCCATCTCCAGCAGGCAGACGGATGTGTTCCACAGGCTCCTGGCTTCTTCTGCTTGCTCCTGTTCTGGCCTGGCTAGTTCAGTGGAGCTGGGGGTGGCTGGCTGTATGGCGCTAGCTTTGGGGGGTACACCTGGTCACCTCAGGTCCCTACCCCACCCTGTACCCCTCTAACATCTGCCTTCCACTGCCTCCTTCCTCGCATATTGCCTGCATTGTTCCTTAAAAAAAAAAAAGAAGAACGGAGCACGTTGAGTACTCAGGCAGCAGTCTCTGCTTTTGGTGGGCTCTGGAATTTTTTTGCTAGTGGGCAGTAGGAAAATGCCTCTCCATGCAGCATCATCTTCGCTGAACTGCAGGCTCTCCTGTCTCTAGCCCGTGAGTCAGCTGATTCCCACCCAGAAGCTGGAATACTTGGGAGTGCTCTTCGACATGGTGTTTCTACCAGAGCACAAGTGGCTCAAACTGCAGGAGCAGATCCATCTTTTGTTGCTCGATTGCGCTCCAGGGTTTTGTCTTATGTCCAAGTCTTGGGTTCGATGGCGGCAACTCTGGAGGTGGTTCCATGGGCATGGGTTTACATGAAACCCCTGCAGCAGTCTCTGCTGAGCCACTGGTCTCCAGTCTCAGAGGACTATGAGTTATGTCAGCTGTGGCAGCCATGAGCGTGTCGCAGCCTGGATTAGTGGTTACAGTCCCATCATTTGATTCAGGGTGTCCCTCTAGCAGCTCCCTAGTGGACGGTTATAATTACCAATGCTAGCTTCTCGGGGTGGGAGGGCGCACTGCCTTTCCCAGTACAGGCAGGGTTGCTGGTCCACGATGGAAGCCACATGGTCCATTAACTGCTTGAAACTTTGGATGATATGCAATGTGCTGCTGGCATTTCACTTTCTTCTCCAAGGGAAACTGAGAGTTCTCTCAGATAACATGAAGGCGGTTGCTTACATCAACCATAAGGGGGGAACACGCAGGTCCTCTGTTAGCTCAGGAAGCAGAACTGCTGCTTCAGTGGCCGAGAGTCATCATTATCTACCCCACGGCTCAGATCGCCAGGGTAGACAACGTGCAGGCCGACTTTCTAAGTCGGAGTACTCTGGATCCAGGCAAGTGGGAGCTTTCACCAGTAGTATTTCATCAGATTGTTTGGCGCTGGGGGAATCCCAGGCTGGACTTGATGGACTCCAGCGCTTCTTTAGCAGAAGTCCAGGCCCCTCGCTTCTTCAGCAGAAGAAGGGAGTACAGCTTCAAAGGCATAGATGCCCTTTGTCAACCTTGGCCGGTCGATATTCTTCTTTACGTCTTTCTGCCCTGGCTGCTGATAGGCAGGATGCTCCGCAAGATTCAGTCTCACTGGGGTCATGTGGTGAGGTGGCTCCAGATTGGCCCTGACAACTGTGGTATGCGAATTTGATCCGGCTGTTGGTGGCTGATCCGTTCCATCTTCCTCCAGTTCCCGATCTTCTTTGTCAGGGCCTAGTCAAGGAGGATCCCTCCTGCTTTGGTCTTACAGACTGGTTCTTGAGTGGGCAAAGTTGAGAAAAAAGGGCTATTCTGACTCGGTCACCGCTACATTACTTCAGGCCTAAAAGTGGTCCACTTCACGGCTTATGCTCGGGTTTGGCGTGTCTTCGAATCTTGGTGTGCTGAGAGGACGTTTTCTCTCGTTCACACCTCCTTGCCTCAGATTTTGGCCTTTTTGCAAGAAGGGTTACAGAAGGGGCTGGTGGCCTCTTCCCTCAAGTTCAAGCGGCAGCCTTAGCTTGTTATCACGGCCGAGTTGCTCAAGCTCCCCTAGTGTCTCATCCGGATTGTCAGGTTCTCAAGGCAATACTGGATTTGCGAGCCCTTGGACCACAGCCGTAGGACGGCAGTGGCAGGCAAAACCCCCCAACCAGCACTGGGCAAACACACCAACAAGACACGGACTACAGATACAGAGAAGCAAAGCAGGAACACACTGGACTAGAACACTCGGACTGGAACAAGACTTCACCTGCACCTGGCCGCCGTTCCCTAGGGATTGAGCCCCTAGGTGCGGGCAGCCGGCAGGACTTACCGGATACAGGAACACCCACAGGGAATGGGACTCCAAAGCAAGCTTGACTAACCAGGACCAGGAATCAGGACTCAGAACTGAGGGTACCACCTCAGACAACAGGATACAATACAAGCTTGCACAAACAGGGACTCGAGGTAAAGGCAGAGGGGACTAGAGAACCAACACAAGACAGACAAGGGAGACAAACATGAGAGGGAACAAGACAAGGCCTACAGACATGAACCTAAACAAGGCAGAAGTGCTCCTAACAGCACCAACAAAACAGAAGTGCACCACACAGCACACCAACAAGACCGAAGTGCTCCTAAGCACCAAAAGGGAACAGAGAAATGCAGGGAAGCTCAAACAAAGCAGAAGTGCTCCTAACAGCACAAACACAGACCGCGACCTTTAGTGTTGCAAAGGCAAAGCAGAAAGTTTCCAGGTGGTTAATATGCCCATCAGCAGCAGAGGCTCAGCTACAGCAATCTCAAGACAGCTGAGGCTAGCTGCCAAATTTCAACCCAAGTCTGGAGGGCTGGAATATCTGGGCCGGACCAGAAAGAAAGTCTGGAATGAGTAGGGAGACAGCAAGACAGTCTATGGTAGCCACCGGTTCTGGCCACCAGAGGGTGAGGAGAGCACAGCCAGGGAAAACAGTCACAATCGTGACAAATATATCCCTGAGAAGTGATATGTTGTCAATGATACTGAAAGAGACTGCTGAAAAGTTCAGGTTTACACCCTAATCTCTTAGAACACAAGAAAAGCTATGCTAAGTCAGGCCAAGATGCTGGGTCTGATGGACCTCTGGTCGAACTCAGCATGCCACATCTTATGTTCTTAAGAAATAAATATTAGTTAATAAATAAATCCTGCAATGTATCTGTGTGTGTGTGGGGGGGGGGGGGGGGGGGGTAGGTGACAGAAAAGCATATTTACCTTGTGCTATCAGGAAACTCTGAATCTCCTTGATGACCTTCTTGTACAGCTCCTTCTGCCATGCTCCCAGAATGTCCCACTCTACTTCCAAGAAATAAGCCGCGACATCACTGAATGTGACTGGTGCCTGTGAAAACATAACAAAGTTAGGGCAGTTAGTGGAGATTAAGAGGGAATGTTATCAACATGGGCTATCATTAGGACATGTTTTACTGTTAACCCCAGGTATTAGTAAATAGGTCTCATTGATTAAAATAGGACCTGTGTTAAAATAGCGGGAAAAGACAGTAGAAGCTATAAATGGCAGAGGCCTGTATACCACAGCTTTAGAACAAAGGGGCTGCAGGAAGCTTGAATTAGAGCTGTGTACTGATGGATTAAAGCTGGCTTCTAACACAAGTTGAACGCATAATTTTGCTCACTGATGTAGTAAAGAAATTATATGCAAATAGGACCAGCACAAAACTTGTGTGCTAATCAGGAAACACACGTGCACAAGATTCTCCACTAAGGACAGATAGTGTTATGCACTTATCTGAACAGAAAAATGTATCAGCACCCAATTGCACATGTGCTGGAATGTGCAGAACTGTCACCTCCCCGCTGTCTTTTTTTTTTTTTTTAACCTATAATCTTCATGGAGGCCATGAAAAGGACTGACTGGTCCCGTATGCCCACGGGAAAAGTACAGCAGGCATTATATCCTACAGATGGAACTGCAGAAAAGCGAGCTAACCTCCATACGACTCTTCAGACACGGTGTTAAGGTTTCCGCGTTGTGATCAGCCTTAAAGTTTACTGCACGCTTCTCTGCATTGGCACAGAATGGCTAATAGCCTCGTTACTAACAATTTTAATATTCTGTGCACTGGTGTCTAATGCAGGTTTAGCTTCTGTTCAAAACCCTTTTATTTTATTTATTTAGATTTTGCTCAAGGTGAGTTACTTTCAGGTACTCTGGATATTTCTCTGTCCCAGGAGGGCTCACAATCTTGGTTTGTACCTGAGGCAATGGAGGGTTAAGTGACTTGCCTAAGATCACAAGGAGCAGCAGTGGGATTTGGCCACCTCTGGATTGCAAGACCGGTGCTCTAACCACTAGGCCACTCCTCCACTCCATCGTATTCCCACAAACCTGTACACAGATGTTGCACTAACCCTGCGCCAGCGTCTGGGTACTGTTGCTGCATTGGCCACCAAATCAGTAAAAGAAATTACCAACAACAGACTCTGCAATCCAAAACTTCCGATTCTGTTCTCTGATAAGTCTAGGCAGAATTGAAGGATCAATTACAGACGACCACTGGATCAGTGAGGCTGTACAGGTAAAGCCAGCCCACATGGCCAGTTGGAAAACACACCATATTTGGGAGACAAAAGGCTGAAAATACTAGAATCTCCAGACTTTTACTATTAATCTAGAGACAATGTCTTTAATTCCTTAGCAGATGAATTTCCATGAAGTACTCTCCACTGACGTTTGGCCACTCTCCAATTTCCCATCAATAAGAGGCCAATAGACCTTTTTGCTACAAAATACAAACTTGAGTATTGACATCTATTATACCATAAAATGCAAACGGGACACTCTCAGTTTCACCCCTCCACCTTCTTATAATCTGTGTGTAATAAGCTTTTTATCTAATTTCTGACAGTGAGATCAACTCTCCGGTATATTTTAGCTTGAAGAGAAAACAGCATTTTGTATAGATTGCCTAATTTCCAGAGAAATACCGGAAACCTCAAGTACTGGTTAATTTCAGTGGTGAGGAGGAGGAGGAGGAGGAAGAGGAGAGAACAGTATATGAGGTTGAGAAGTGTCAGTATAGGTCTATGCAGGTTAAATGAAGGGACAGATAGAGATTGGAATGTTGGTGTGAAGATAGAAAAGTGGAGCATCCTGGGTCAGGGTCAGCAGGGCCGCCGAGAGGGGGGGGGCGGGGTCTCTCTCTCTCCTGCTCCTGACGGAACATGTGATCGCATCCCGACAGGCGCAGGAGAGAGAAAAAAACGGTGCCGGGCCCCCCTTGGAGGCTGGGGAGGACCCGGAGCTTGCTCCAGCGCTGCTCTTCTGCCCATTGCTTGCTGAGCGGCTGCTTTTCCTCTCAGGCGTGTATGCTCAGTTTTGAAACCGGGGATGTACACCTGAGAGGAAAAGCAGCCGCAGAGGAAGGCAGTCAGCGCTGGAGGAAGACGTCTTCTGCTGGTGGGGCCTCAGGATCCCCGCCAGCCAAGGTATTCCAATCCTGTTGCGGCAGCAATCGGGGGGGGGGGGGGGCGTCAGCGGCTCACAAACCATTGTGGGGGGTGGGGGTTGGCGGCAGCCCTGCCCCGAGCCCTGTTCAGTCTCTTGGCGGCCCTGAGGGTCAGAAGGGAGGTCGAGGGTGTGTAAGCTTCAGACTAGCCTTAAACAGGTTGTTCCAACTAGATGGAACAGTATCTACAAAACGCTAATATCAATAAGTACAAACTTAACACATCTTAGACAACTGGCAGCTGAATTCAATGATAAAAACTGCAGAAGCAGGTTTTGGATTTAAACGAAGCATTGTTAAATTATGTCATTTGTGTCTTGTCTGCCTTTGATGTGGCAGCAAGAGTCTTGTCTGCTGATCGAACTCCCACCATCTGCAACGTCCTTCCATCATGTGCCCAGTTGCTCAAACATCTTCCTGTTACTGCAACAGATTCATCTATTGTTGCTGGCATCAAGGAACATTTCCAACACTTAATCGACACTTATTTTCCTGTTCCATCTACTACACAGTATTGGTTCTCTTCTATACCCACGTCTGAAAGACAATCCAATTATCTTCCCAGATGATGCAAAAACACAAGCAACCAAATCTTTGAGAAGGCTGTACCAAAACCAGATCAAAATGGAAGGCTCCAGCCCATCAACAACTCAGGATCCTCCACAATTCACATTCCCAGAAAACATCACATTTGTGGAAGAGCCCCCCCCCCCCCCCCCCCCAAAAAAAATAGAATGAAAATGATGTTAGTGGTTTTATGAGCGACGTTTAGGAACAATGTCTCCTTTGAAGGCTATTGTTAATGAATTGGACAGTTATTTGAGTGATGCAGATGACAATGTTTTGATTTTTTGGAAAACCAAGCAAAAGTGCTGGCCAAAACTGGTAAAACTGTGCACTCCTGCTACCAGCACGTCTTCTAAGAGGAAATTTTCTGTTGCAGGAAGGACTGTGGAAGACAAGAGAGCTAGACTGAATCCTGAGATTGGTGATGACTTATTCATCCACAGATTTAAAAATCTTAACAGTGCTTCATAGGGCATATTTCTCCCCTGCTAGGGCATACAGAGGGGTTTGTACTTTGTTCCTTTGGACTAGAGAATGACACAGGGACAAGTTTGTCCCCATCCCCATATTTAACTGTATGGCCCCATACCTGTGTTATTCTCTAGTGTGTATGAGAGTGTGCTTATGTAGGGTTACCGTATGTCCAGATTTCCCCAGACATTTCTTCCTTTTCAGGGTTTCTGGGCTGGTGGGCCTTCTCCCCCTCCCCCTGCACCTGAACCTACCGTAGCACACTCTGGTGGTCTAGTGGCCTATTCAGGGCAGGAAAGAACCCCACTCTTTCCTGCCCACTGCTGCCACTTCTTGAAAATGGCTGCCAAGACTTGGGATGGGGACAAGACTTCAAGTAGACGTCTTGCGAGGCCACTCCTTGAAGTCTCGGCAGCCATTTTCAAGAAGCAGAAGGGAGGTCAGTGGCAGCGGGCAGGAAAGAGTGGGGTTGTTTCCTGCCCTGAAAAGACCACTAGACCACCAGGGCTGTAAGGTAGGCCCAGGAGGTGAGGGAGAGAAGGGGACAAGCTGCTCATGAATGAGAGGGAGAGAAGGGGACAAGCTGCACATGGATGGGAAGGAGACAAGGGGGCAAGCTGCACGTGGATGGGAAGGAGACAAGGGGGCAAGCTGCACGTGGATGGAAGGGAAAGGAAAGGGAAACATGCGGTTCATGGATGTTTGCTTTTTTGGAAATGTTCATCTTTTCTAATTTTGTATTTAGACTGTGGAAGAAAATGCATAAAATCTGGCTTTCTTGGAGGGGTCAAGGTGACTGTGCGGCAGGGGTGGGCTGGGAGCTGACCAAGGGTAGGGTAGCATTTTATTTTTTGCGTTCTCTCTTTTGTCTCTGCAAATATGGTAACCCTATGTTTATGTGTTTGAGAGAATGTTTACATGCATGTTTATTGCTATATGTACATGTAGGTGAGAAAGAGATTGTGTGCGCTCTTCAGTATGAGAGTGTATGCGTGTGTGTAAAAGAACAAATGTGTATACATGTACCTTGAGGACAGAGAGTGTGTGCATGAGTGTGAATGTAATAACAGCATGTGTATGTGTGTGTGAAACAGCAATTGGTACAGATAAGAATTTCTTACCTGATCAGACACCAGGGCAGACATTTCCCTCCTGTTTTCCCTTGGAATTCTGTAACTGCTGGGATGGATTTAGGATAGGATTTCCTTGTTTTTGGAAAAATGAATAAAAGACAGGCGGAGGCCAGGCTGATTCCTGAGGGTCTCAGATAAAGTCCGTCCTCTCTCTCTGCAGATCTGCAGTTGGGGCTTGCAGGGATTTCCAGTCCAGGGAGGCAGAAATGTCAGTTTTTATGCTGAGATTTCCCTGCTATTTACAAACCTACTACAGAAAGAGAAAACCACTGAGCATGTGCAAAGCTTCCTGGTTGAGGTCATGTGGGGATCCTGCCTCCTTAAGGTGGATTTGTAGAGATAGCTGAGAGTTGCAGGGGTGTCCAAAGCAAGAGGAACAGGTCAGATCACTGCTTTAGTTCTGCGGCAACACAGACTTGTAATTTTGCTGGTTTTAGAGGTGCAGAAACGTTTCAGAGTTATAATTAAGAAGTGAATTTTCCTCCTATTTATTTGTATTTTTTTTTTTACCTTTTAGTGTTGGTTGTTTGTTTGGTTGTTTTTAATCGAGTATATATGAATGAACCATTTTGAATACCTGGTTTACCATAGTATGTAAAACCTGATAAGAAAGTAAGCCAAATAAATAAATCATTGCTGTATTACAACTAAAAGTTAAGGTGACAATCAGATAGGAAAACAGGAGATATAACATACTGTCCTGACTTGTGAAAGAAAGTTCCAGTCTTCAAAAGCTAGTCAAAATATATATTAAGTTAGTCCAATAAAATAGGTTTTATTGGATTTGGATAGAATTTATTATTTTTAACCTGCCCCTATCCAGGGTGGCTTACAAAAGCAACATACATAAAATCATATAAAAAATACAAATTCTTCTTAATACACAAGAAAACAAAAACAATGTCCAGGTCTCTCAAATAGAACATAACGTAACATTTGCAGGCACAAAATATGCCAGGCATAACAAGTGTGCTTTCAGTTGGTATTTAAATGTTTGTACTAGACGTTAATTTTTAAGATAATTAGGTAACTTATTCCACAAAGATGGTCCTGTTATCGAAAAAGTTCCTCTTCTAGTCAGGTATGACGGTGATTGTAACCGACGAGATGGAACTTATTTTTTCTATAGCATGTGCCAAATACATAGAAGATTCCTGATACAAAACTTTATGTAACAACAAAAATAGCTTATGTTTTATAGGCAATTGGCAACTACTTCAATCTTTTCAAAAATACTGTTATTTGTTCAAATTTCAGCAAATCAGATAACGGGCCACTGAGTTCTGTACCATCTGCATAGATGTGATACCAATAGCTGATATACCCAAACAGACTATCCTATATAATAATTTGCACCTCCAACGTTCCATGTCTGGCTGCCTGGGTTCGTAACATCTCCTGACGTCAGCCAGCCTCCAGTGTTCCATTCCCCCTCACTGTCCCGTCCTCGCATCAAGACCATCTTCCGAAGGTTACTGAAAACAGATCTTTTCAAGAAGGCATACCACAAACATCCATCTTAAATACTAAATAATAACATTCTACACGATCTATACAAATCCGAACTCTTTCACGTGACTGTGCTATGAATGATCAAGCACTATCACTAGATGACCAAATGTATGTTACAATCCAATTAATATTCAGTAACCTTCACGCAATACCATAATGAACTCTTCTTTATCATGTATGAATGCCCATGGTATATATATATATACCATGATCTGTTCCATATATGTTATGTTCCACGTATGTTACCAAATATGTATGCACCTGAATGCAATACTATTTGTAATTCTGTTAACCGGAAATGGCAACCACCATTACATCAAATGTAAGCTACATTGAGCCTGCAAATTGGTGGGAAAATGTGGGATACAAATGCTACAAATAAATAAATAAATAATGACTTCAGAGGGCAGAACAGTGAGAGGGAAGGGAACGCTGGAGGCGAGTTGACATCAGAAGGGATATTACGAATGGAACGGAAGCCAGCGCCAGCCAGCCAGAGAACATTCAGGTACAAATCGAGGGGAGGAGAGAATCGCAGGACATCGAGGGGAGGGGAGGGCAGGGCAGGGCAGAGGAGAATGGATGGGATGGGAGGACAGTAGAGGAGAGAATCGTGGGACACGGATGGGAGGGCAGGGAAGAGGAGAATCGCTGGGCATGGGGGGAGGGAAGAATTGCTGGAGGGGAGGGCAGGGGAGAGAGAAAAAAAAGCTTACACGACAGCCTTCCTAGGGCCCGTTTCATTGTTGAGGAAACAGGCATGGTTTCACTAGTATTACAATAATCAGTGCCACTCAAAACCACAGATTTATATCCCACATTTTCCCACCTCTTTGCAGGCTCAATGTGGCTTACAATACATCATGAGTAGTGGAAATACATGAGAAAGTATACATTTAGTGATAATAGAAGGATTTTGGGTAACATGATAATGATAGAACATGATAGTATTTTAACATGCAAACATAATAAGAAATATTTAAGAAATATATAAGAATTATATAAGAAAATATACATTTAGTAATAGCAAAAGGATCTTGGGTAACATGTTAATGAAAAAAAAACATGGTGATATTTTGGCAAGTAGATATTGTGGAGGCAGTTCTGGATATGTGTATAGGAGTTCATATTTGTTGATCATTGTTGTATACCTTGTTAAAGAGATTAGTCTTTAGTAGAATTCGGATTCAACCACTCGTACTCTCATTTTACTTTTTCTGTTTTTTTTATTTTTTTTAATTTATTACCTTTAAAGTGAAATAACAAGGCACCTGCCCAAAACAAACCTATCTAGTTGGTGTACCATGTGGGGAAGAAAGTTGGTTGATCCATGGCCCCAGTGATGCACCCTATTCTACTGTCTTTGGGTAGAGGGGGTGGTTAATTTAAGGCTGCCAACTGGATCCAGATTCGCAGGACATGGTTTAGAGTTGTAGTCTTGCTTTTCTTATTGAATGCAATGGGAAAATCATAACTACAAGTCCCTGCAAGCAACGGGGTAAATCCAAGACTGGATCAACCCTGTCCTGCGAATCTAGATCCAGTTGGCAGCCTTAGGTTAATTGGAAAAATATCACCAGGTGCACTCTGTTTGCAAAGTAATGGTTCTAATGATGGATTTAGCTTTACTCCTCTGCAGGTGTATTTAGGGGGGGGGGGGGTTGTAGGATTTGCTTGCATTAACACAATGCCATAATACACCTTCATCAATAAGCATATTAAGTAAGGCATATATACCTGTTGTAAGCACAGAAAAACATAAGATATTTCTCATATGAACATCAGCCTATTTAAATACTTCCCAAAAGTTGACTTTTATCCTATAGCAAGATGCAACATGCTAAATGTTAGTGGATTCTACAGGAGCAGAAGGCATGGAAAGCCAATGGAAGAGAGGCTGGCCAAGAGGTAGAAAAAGGTTACCATCCTCCACCCTGATGAAGGGTACAATTCTAGTATTCAAGGACCCAGTTACTGTGCACACACTGTGAAAGATGTGGTAGAGGGTGAGCTCAGATACCACTATGACCTTGTACATAACCAGGCAGGTTCCAAGTTATACCTGGCCTTGTTAAGTTTTAGAACTTGTATGGGTCATGCAAGCAGAGTTTGATAATTATTTCAAATTTCCAAATCTGAAGTGAAAATGACAGGACCTCAGATGATGTTTCTATGATATGTAATCCCGCATTATATGGGGATTACTGAGTGGTATCAGCTTTCCCTGGAGTCACTGGTGGGGGGGGAGGACATGGGACAAACTGTATTTCCATCATTCATAATGTATTGTAAGCCACACTGAGCCCGCAAAAAGGTGGGAAAATGTGGGATACAAATGCAATAAATAAATAAATATCCCTGGGTGAGAAGGAAGCCCAGCCCAAGGGGTGTGTTGTTGAAATAAACTGCAGAAAGAAAGTGGGGTTGCTATTTGATTGATAGGTAGGGAGGAGTTTGGAGTAATGAAAGGGACTTGATATACCGTTTTTTTGTTTTGCAACTACATTCAAAGCAGTTTGCATAGTATGTACAGGTACTTATTTGTGACTTGCCCAGGGTCACAAGGAGCTACAGTGGGAATTGAACCCAGTTCCCCAGGATCAAAGTCCACTGCACTAACTGCTAGGCTTGGTTGCCTGTACTCCCGCTGGGACTCTTGGTGGAGAGGAAGAATCCCAAAATGGCTAAATAAACTCAGGCTGATTAAGGAGTAATTGCTGCCCCATTAAGTGGCAACTGTGAAGGTGTCAGAGCCGATGATGGGGAAGAGGAAGCCACTCCAAAAACAGGAACCTGGACAGGGGAAGTCCGTTCAAGGCCAGGGGGCAGCTCCAGAAGTGCATCACTGGAAGAAGGACAGCCTAAAGGGTCTGTACCTGAGGGAAGTGGATTGTGATCAAGGAAATATAGGAGGAACCTTGGATTATTACCAGCCTCTGGGATGGATAAAGGACAGGAGTATCTATAAACGTGTAAATACTGAAATTTCTAAGAAGATCAAGTTGAGAAAAGGGTTAAGGTTGTAATACACAATCTTGAAAGGATGGGAGTTCTACTGTACAAATGGCATTATAAAATTTTGATTTGACTGCTGTTTGCAGAAAGTTCAGTAAAGTTGAGTTTGTTTCAAAAGACACCAATGGAGTGCTGTGTGATTCCTATGAAGCGGGAGTGAGGACATTTGCTCCTGGGACTGGTGAGGCACTGTAAAGAAGCCCCACTTAAATTCACAATCCACGGATCTCTATTCTAGACCATTTACTCACTCTCAAGCTCGAACTGGAAAGGACCGTGTTGAATGGAGAGTGCAGAGTAAGTGAGAGACTGGTGTGGTAAAAGCAGGGCTTTTTTTGAGGGGGTACTTTGGGGTACTGAGTACCGGCACCTTTTCCATTGTCTGCTAAAATTGGCCCATGGACCCCAAGTTTTAATGAAAGAGCTGAGGCTCTACACACCAATTCTGCCTTGTCATACATTCTGTGACCGGTTGCAGGGGGCTTGGCTATTGTGGGATGGGTCCCTCAATGATTACCCCACCCCTGAAGAGTGGCCTAGCATTTGAGTACCAGCACGTTTTTTACTAGGAAATACGCACTGGGTAAAAGTAATAATATCCCTGTGACTCGGGTCAGATATAGAATGAAGTGAGCTGAGCCAAACTGAAGGGCAGACCTGGGCTACAGATATATTTGGCATTACTAATGTCAGTGGTGATATTGATTGCACACATTTCCCATTGACACCATTTTCCAGAGGGAAAAGGCCTTGAGACATCATTTCCTCAATGTGCAGATGGTGTTCATGGAGAATGTGGTTACCAGGCTTCCAGGGTCCTGCCATGACTCTATCTTGTGCAAAGGTTCCCTCTTCCATCAATAGCAGATTGCTGCTAGGTTAGTATTCCTTTGTGTCTTACCCTTCTTTAGCCTTTCCCTACCATGTATCCAAATATCTGTTATTCTACAGGTATAGACTTACAGATTTACGGGACAGACTGATTCAGTTTGCTTTTATTTCACTGTGTGCAGCACTTATCATCATGCTTTTCTTAAGAAAATCAATAGTAACTCCCAAATTGCCAATCCCTGCAGGCACTGGGATCAAACTAGAGCTAGACCAGACTGTTCTGAGAAACTGGAGTCAGGTGGCAACTAGTGTTCCTTCCTTCCTGTCAATGGTTGCTCACTGTTTTGTTCCTCCCAACGCCCCTCAAACCAATCCCACTTCTCCAGAAATTTCACAAGTACAGGTTGAGCATTGCGAGGTGCGCAGAAGCATGCAAGCAGACTTTAAAAAACCCATTATCTTGCTTAGATTCTTATTACAATCTCAGCTCCCACTCTCCGCCTTCCCTCTCTCCAGCCCCCAACACCTGCCTTTTCCATCCTCTATAGCCTTTGTCGAAAAGTTGCTTCAACCTGTTGGAAACTCTGTTTCATTTCAATACCTTCACACCTCATTTTAACACTCTTGGCTCCCAAACCAAGCTTACGGAGAGTTGAGCTAATTCAGCCAAGTATCTAATGAAATATTCATAACCCCGTCTATTCACTCCTCTGCCTCTCTGAGTAGCAGTCATTCATCAAACCCCTGATAAGTCCCTTTCTAACTTTCTCACTGACTTTGACGCCTGGCTTTCCTTCTAAACCCATAGCCTAAAGAGTTAACAAAAGTACTTAAGGGGTATTTCTCAAAAGGACGCAAGGATAGTGCACGCTAAGGGCTAGATTCTATATATGGTGCCAAAAAATATATATAAATAAGCGCCAAAAAGGGGGAGGAGTCAAGATGGCGGTTTGGGCTTGAGGCTCTGTGGAAGCCAATGCTGAGCTCTGTTCAATATTACCTTTTTCCAATATGCCGCATACAAAGCGAAAAGGTGCAGTGAAGGGTGTTTTACCGTCGGCCCAATCACTCCCTCCGGGCCAGCGAACGCTCCTACAGTTTGCCACGAGCACCCCTGTGGATACTGGCATGAGGAAACCCGCTGTTGGATCCGCCGAAAGAGCGGCGTTTCCACTAGGGTCGGAGACATCGCTATCCCCGCCAGAGCTTAATCCGCCGCTTTGCCCTGCAGCCCTTCGGATGAGCGATGAGGACTCGATGGGACCGGAAGTCGGTAACCAAAGGGCCTTAGACGGCAGAACTCTTCCCCAGGACGCAGATGGTTCGATCATAGAGCCTCAGGCTCCCCAAGCGGTGACTCTACACTCTATTTGGGCAGCAATTCAACAACTAACAACTACGGTCACAAAAACTTCTCGAGATACAGCATTGCTGGTAAATAAGCTTGACTCTTTAACATTAACCTTAGAAACTGTTAAGACTGAACAATTTGCTAAAAAAACCGAAATAACATCGTTAAAATCTGTTACGGATGCTTTGATAAAAGACAAAATGAAAACTTCTTTAAAATTGGAACATTTAGAGAATTATAATAGAAGATTAAATTTGAGGTTACTGAACTTTCCTTTTCAAATTGGAGTTACCCCAGTGGATTTCCTAAAAAAATATTTAATGGAAGTTCTGGCTTACCCTCAATCAGCAATACCACCTATTAACAGAGCTTATTATCTGCCAGATAAAATCTCCAAAGCGAATCCATGTGATAATAATCAAGGTCCAGAGGTAAATTTGCAAGACTTATCAGCATTTCTGGAAGAATCTATTTCAGAGATAACTTGTCGAAGGACTTTACTGATATCGTTTGTTTTCTAGCAAGATTTAAATGCATTATTAAGACTTTACTTCAAGAATGCTACTAAACTTTTTCATGGTCAAAAAATCTGGATCTTCCCAGACGTGATAAAAACTATTCAGGATCATAGGAGAGCGTTTCTAGCCTACAGAGAAGAGGTTAAAACTATGGGTGCCACCTTTTTGTTAGCTTATCCCTGCAAATGCTGTATCAAGTATTTAGGGAATAAATATATATTTTTTGAACCAGACCAGCTAAAAAAGTTTATAGATGCTAAAAAGCTATCCAAGTAAATGTGTAGAAGATATTAAGGATATGGAAATTTGACGGGGGAATACGAGCCAGGCTATTTACTTTTTGAGTTTCTTGTTTTAACTCCTTAATTGCTTTATCTCCTCTCCCCTTTTCTGACTGTTGTGGTCTAAGAAAGTAGACCATGTTTCATAGTTAATATTTGTTAGGTATACTGAAATTCTTATTAGTTTGAGATCATCTTGAATTGTTTCATGTAACAGTAACCTATGACAATTTTACTGCTGTATTTCCATTTATAAGTCTATCTTGTAAAATTGAAAAATTCAATAAAGAAAAAAAATAAAATAAAATAAGCGCCAAAAAGTGCTATTCTATAAGCTGTGTTTAAAGTTAGGCACAGTTTATAGAATAACACTTACGCCTAGGAGACATGCTTAACTACAGGAGCAGGCATTTGCACCAACTGAAACATGGTGCAAATGTACTTGCCTACATCCTATATAATAATTCTCACCACCAACGTTCTAATGTGGGACTGCCTGTGTCCGTGTCTCCTGGAGTTGCTGAGCTAGGCTCCGTAGCCCACCCTGCCTGGGAATCAGCTATCAGTGCGCCACTGCCTGCCACTTCAGAGCAAGTGGCAGGGAGCGGCGCACCAAAAAACTACAAGCGCAGCACCACAGAACCCCCCCCCCCCTCGGCGCATCACCCAAATCATTTGCAAATGCCCGAGTCTTACAATGCAGTCTCTGCAGCCGCTTCTCCTCTCGCCTCCATGTCACTGCCCCTGGAGTAAGACCCCGGAGGAATGCAGTGACGTGACAGGCGAGAGGAGGAGCGGTTGCAGAGACTGCATTGTAAGAACATTTGCGAATGATTTGGGCTGGGTTTAGAAACATTTATCGCTTCTTTTCTTTTTGTAGCGGCCACTGCTGCTCAACAGGGGAAGCAGCAGCGGCCAGACAGCGTTACCACTGGCAGCTGCGGGTGGCGAGGGGGTTTGAGGGGGAGGGGACGGTTGCTGGACATGGGTAGCTGGAGGGGGAGGGGAGGGTCACTGGACATGGGTAGGTGCAGTGGGGGCAGGGGGAGAGGAGGGTCGCTGGACATGAATGGCTGGAGGCGGGGCAGGGGAGAGGGAGGTGGGGAGAGAGTCCTGAGACTCTGGTGGGGGCCCTGCGAGAGGGGGGGTGGGGGCTCACACTCACTCACTGTCTCTCACATACACTGTCTCTGACACACTCCCTGTCTATCACACTCTATCTCTCTGTCACACACACACAGTCTCACACACACAGACACTCTGTCTCTCACACAAACACACAATGTCGCTGTCTCTCTCTCATTCTCTGTATGACACACACACTCCATCTCTCATACACACTCTCTCTCTCTCTCTCTCTCTCTCTCTCTCTCTCTCTCTCTCTCTCTCTCTCTCTCTATCAAACATACACACTCCGAGGAAAACCTTGCTAGCACCCATTTCATTTGTGGCAGAAACGGGCCTTTTTTACTAGTTATAGAATAAAGGAGATATGCACCTAACCATGCACATATATTTTAGGAACACCCCTGTTATGCCCATTACCACACCCCCTTTTTTGGATCCTGCATCTAAATGCCAATTAAATCTATAATTAGTGCCCATAATTGCTTGTTAAAAAGCCAATTATTGATGGTATTTAGCATGTTATTCAATTAATTTGCATGCGCAATTTTTGGTGACTTTTATAGAATTATGAGATAAGTGCCCATTCAAAAATGGCGATTACACGTGTAGGTCATAATTTGTGCATGTAATGGGTATGACCATAACTACAATATTCTACAAGTTTTGCGCACTATTCCTGGGCACGCCCCTAACCCGCCTGTGCTACTTCCTGGTCAATGCCTCCTTGCAGTTGCACACGTTTGTCGACTAGTGATTAAGGGGTCCTTTTACTAAGGTGTGGTGAAAAATGGCCTGCGCTGGTGTAAACGCGTGCATTGGACGCTCAGACGTCCATTTTCAGCGCACCCGCAAAAAAGGCCTTTTTTGGCCGAAAATGGACATGCGGCAAAATAAAAATTGGCACATGTCCATTTTGGGCCTGAGGCCTTACTGCCACCCATTGACCTAGTGGTAAGGTCTCACGCATTAACTAGGCGGTAATGGTCTACGTGCGTACAGTGCCGATTACTGCCAGTTTAGCGCCGAGCGCTGGAAAATTTCCGGCGCATTTAGTGGACGTGCCCTACCACGGCTTGGTAAAAGGACCCCTATAAAAGCAATGAACTTCACTGCTAAGCCACAAATTTACTGCTAATGAATCATGCCAAAGAAAGCAACTTATTTAGGTATGCTTGAAAATGCCTTTTAATCAAACCTGTCTTACCCAAAAGGATAGGAAAAATTTCGGTATCTTTTTGCCACAGTTTCTTGGTGTCGGACTGCATTTCTTTGTACTTAAGCATCTTTTTTTCCACTCGCTCTCAACATGACTCACAGAATAATCATTTAGGCCTGATCAATGCCATTCTGGTGTTTTGTTTTTTTTTAATTTTATCACTATGTTTGTTCTCCTCGCATCGAGCATTTTATCAGTCAGAATGAGGATGTCCAAGGCTTAATTTGTAGTAAAAAAAAAAAAAAAAGTAAATCTAGAGGAAGGCGGAGAAAGGGGTAGTGAACTGTATGGGGGCAGTGGCAGCAGGCTGTATCTTTGGGGGGAGCTCTGGTGACAGCAGCAGTAGCAAAACCTTTGGCAGATTTGGAGGTGCATTGAGCTCTGAAGCACAGCACAAGGCAGCAGCCAGACAGCACCTGTTAAAGGGAAAATTAATTAGAAATAACCAAAGTATTTTTTTTCAAAATTCTTTTGATTACTTGAATGAAAAAACAAACATGTCACAGTGCTCTTTATTATAATTTTCATGGCAAGTTCAACAGTGTTTTAGAACTCCATGACCTTCATACGTCTGTCTAGCAGGTCTTCATGGACAGATGGCTATCAGGCTTATTTTCGAAAGAGAAGGGCGCCCATCTTCCGACACAAATCGGGAGATGGGCATCCTTCTCTCAGGGTCACCCAAATCGACATAATCGAAAGCCGATTTGGGGCGTCCTCAACTGCTTTCCGTTGTGGGGACGACCAAAGTTCACGTGGGGGGGGGGGTGTCGGCAGCGTAGCGAAGGCGGAACTTGGGCGTGCTTAAGAGATGGGCGTCCTCGGCCAATAATGGAAAAAGAAGGGCGTCCATGACGAGCAGTTGGACGGCTTTACTCAGTCCATTTTTTTTTATGACCAAGCCATGAAAAGGTGCCTGAACTGACCAGATGACCACCGGAGGGAATCGGAGATGACCTACCCTTACTCCCCCAGTGGTCACCAACCCCCTCCCATCCTAAAAAAATAAAAACTTAAAAGATTTTTTTTGCCAGCCTCAAATGTTATACCCAGCTCCATGACAGCAGTATGCAGGTCCCTGGACCAGTTTTAGTGGGTGCAGTGCACTTCAGCCAGGTGGACCCAGGCCCATCCCCTCCTACTGGTTACACTTGTGGTGGTAAATGTGAGCCCTTCAAAACCCACCACAAACCCACCGTACCCACATGTAGGTGCCCCCCTTCACCCCTTAGGGCTATGGTAGTGGTGTATAGTTGTGGGTAGTGGGTGTTTTTTTTTTTGGGGGGGGGGTTGGGGGGCTCAGCACACAAGGTAAGGGAGCTATGCACCTGGAAGCAATTTCTGAAGTCCACTGCAGTGCCCCCTAGGGTGCCCGGTTGGTGTCCTGGCATGTCAGGGGGACCAGTGCACTACGAATGCTGGTTCCTCCCACGACCAAATGACTTGGATTTGGTCGTTTCTGAGATGGGCGTCCTCGGTTTCTATTATCGCTGAAAACCAGGGACGACCATCTCTAAATGACGACCATCTCTAAGGTCGACCTAAATGTTGAGATTTGGGCGTCCCCAACTGTATTATCGAAACGAAAGATGGACGCCCATCTTGTTAGGATAATAAGAGTTTCCCCGCCCCTTCACAGAGGAAAACTTGGGCGCTCAGTTCGATTATGCCCCTCCATGTAAGTGAAGAAAGGGTTATGAGGTGGGTGAATGTTTAGCAAAGATTGGAGGAGATGAAAGTATGCAAGGAGGTTATGTCCATGGAAGTGTATGTCTGTGGAGGAAGATAGAACATAGACTTAGGCAGAGGCATTTGTAGAATATCCCCTGCCATCTTGAATCTTCTCAGAACCCCAAAACTTTCTCCTTCACCCCTTCCACACTCCCCTACTTGCTCTTACAGCCACCACTCTTATTCACAAAACTCCCAATTTGCTTGGCCTTCCCAGCTCCATTCCAATGCTTTTCCACCAATTCATCTTCCACCCCTCCCTTCTTTATCAGTCCCCCACCCTGACTTTGTCGCCTCCCTATTTCATTCCCCATTCTCTCGATCCCATGCTCTTTTCATCCCCTCAAAAAATGATTTACCCTCATGCTTCCCTCCCCCCCCCCCCCCCACCAAGAAATCATTTACCACATGCTGCTGCTCGACTGTCACTACTGCAGACAGCTGGAAAACAGGCAGCACAGTGTTTTGCTGTTATTTCCGGCTACCAGACGCTACTATTGCCGCATGTGAGCAGGGGGCCTCCTCCTTGTGTGGGCCCTGGTGCAATTGTTCCCCCCCCCAGCCCTTCCAAATCTGGGTGTTCCCATTCTTTCCCTCAAATTATCACCAAGTCGGTGCTCTCTGGAGTACAGTCCCAGTTCCCCACTCTTGACACTGTTAGTCTTCGTCTGCTACTGGCCTGGATTTCTCCCTTTTCTCTCCCCCCTCACCCCATCTTTTTGCCATAACCCTTTTATTTTCCCTTTTGGTCCTCCATTCCCATCTGCCTTCCCATCTTTGTCTTCACTGCTTTTTTTTTTTGGCCCCCTCCCACTCCCTTCTGTCTTCCCCTTTTACCTCCCCATTCCCTCCAGGTTCTGCAGTCTTTCTCAAGCGGGCTACAGCAGTAGCACACTGAAATGTTCAGGGGTGCAAGTGTAGACAGTTTCAACAGTGAGGCTCTCACAGCAGCACTTTTCTCCCCTCAGTAGTCCTCTGTCCAGTCAGCACTGGTAAATCCACATTACTTTCTGCTACATACTGACTCCTCACATATGCGTAGACTGGGGGGGGGGGCGAGGGGGGCAATGCCCCCCCAAACGACGATGAGGCGCCGCCGCGCCATTAGTTAAAAATAAAAAACCACATACACGCACGCGCTCCTCTCCTTCCGCTTGGCTTTTCTGCTCTCTGTCTGCGTCCCGCCTTCCTCTGACGTCAGAGGAAGGCGGGACGCAGACAGAGAGGGCAGGGAAGCCAAGCGGAGTAGCGGACGGAGAGGAGCGTGTCCGTCTACCCCTCTCTCTTCCTTCCTCCCTCCCTCCGCCGCAGGCAGCAGTCTTTTCCAGCGTTCCCGGCAGCGGTAGCATTGTACACGCTGCCTTTGGCTCTGCCCCGAAGCCTTCTCTTCAAGTTCCTGTTCCCGCATAGGTGGGAACAGGAACTTGAAGAGAAGGCTTCCGGGGCAGACCGAAGGCAGCGTGTACATCGCTACCGCTGCCAGGAACGCTGAAAAAGCTGAAGACTGTTGCCTGCGGCGGAGGGAGGGAGGAAGAGAGGGGGTAAACGGAGTCACCATCTTGGACCTCGCGGGGGGGGGGGGGCAGAGGGAAGATGGATGGGACTGGGAGGGGGTGGGAAGCAGAGGGAAGGAGCAAGAGATGGATGGGACTGGGAGGGGTGGGAAGCAGAGGGAAGGAGCAGGAGATGGATGGGACTGGGAGGGGTGGGAAGCAGAGGGAAGGAGCAGGAGATGAATGGGACTGGGAGGGGTGGGAAGCAGAGGGAAGGAGCAAGAGATGGATGGGACTGGGAGGGGTGGGAAGCAGAGGGAAGGAGCAAGAGATGGATGGGACTGGGAGGGGTAGGAAGCAGAGGGAAGGAGCAGGAGATGGATGGGACTGGGAGGGGTGGGAAGCAGAGGGAAGGAGCAGGAGATGAATGGGACTGGGAGGGGTGGGAAGCAGAGGGAAGGAGCAAGAGATGGATGGGACTGGGAGGGGTGGGAAGCAGAGGGAAGGAGCAGGAGATGAATGGGACTGGGAGGGGTGGGAAGCAGAGGGAAGGAGCAAGAGATGGATGGGACTGGGAGGGGTGGGGAGCAGAGGGAAGGAGCAGGAGATGAATGGGACTGGGAGGGGTGGGAAGCAGAGGGAAGGAGCAAGAGATGGATGGGACTGGGAGGGGTGGGAAGCAGAGGGAAGGAGCAGGAGATGAATGGGACTGGGAGGGGTGGGAAGCAGAGGGAAGGAGCAGGAGATGAATGGGACTGGGAGGGGTGGGAAGCAGAGGGAAGGAGCAAGAGATGGATGGGACTGGGAGGGGTGGGAAGCAGAGGGAAGGAGCAAGAGATGGATGGGACTGGGAGGGGTGGGAAGCAGAGGGAAGGAGCAGGAGATGAATGGGACTGGGAGGGGTGGGAAGCAGAGGGAAGGAGCAGGAGATGAATGGGACTGGGAGGGGTGGGAAGCAGAGGGAAGGAGCAAGAGATGGATGGGACTGGGAGGGGTGGGGAGCAGAGGGAAGGAGCAAGAGATGGATGGGACTGCGAGGGGTGGGGAGCAGAGGGAAGCCTACTGGAAAGAAGACACTGAATAAAACAGAAGACACTGGGACCAAAGCGAATAGAAAAACTAAATGATCAGACAACAAAGGTAGATAAAAGTATTTTATTTATAATTTATTAATTGAAATGTGTCAGCTTTTTGAAATGTGCATCTGTGATATTTTGCCTGTAAATTCAATTCCTTCCTCCACATTAGCATATTCATTTGCATATGTATATATGCAAATGATATGCTAATATGCTCCGCCCATTCTTTGCCCCCCCCAAATGAAACAGTCAAACTACGCCTATGACTCCTCATAACTTCCTTTTCAGCCACGTGATTCTCATTGTAGCACTGTTTGAACCATGAGGCACTTTCTACAGAGACCCAGGAGGTTCAAACATTGCTGCTGTAGGAGGAGCCATGTGGTTGCAATAAGAAGTTAGAAGGAATTAACATCTAGCAGAATATGGTACAGATTTACCAGTGCTGGCTGGGCTCAAGATGGTTGAGGGGAAAAAAGGCAGGCCAGGAGCAGCTGCAACATAGATTCTAGGAGGTGAGAGTTGGGATTCAGGGTATTTATTTCAACAGTTTTTTATTGATGGTTCAGCATGTTACACATGAACATACATTTCGATATATAATTGTTTAAATAACATAACATACTTATATGCATAGCTCATTAACTTCTGCTAGCTCGGTTTTTTGTTCCCCCCCCCCCCCCTCAATCCTTTGTACTATGAACATAATGTTTATATCTTTGTTGTTAAACAAACTTTGAAATAAAGTATTGGATTCAAATAATAACTCTTATTGTGTATTACTTACTATTTCCCTGTTCTGACCTATTTCCCTTCCCTCCCCCCTCCCTCACTTATGGTTCATAGGTTTCTTATTGATGACAAGTCAAAAAAGATATATCCAATATTACTAAAATACACAGATACAAAAGAAAATGCACTCGTTACATCAAATAGGATTCAGGGTATTTAACAATAAGAAAAGTTGGTCAGACTTAGGGCAGAGTGGCCAGTACTTATGACACAGCGAAGTCCTGGAACACAGTTCTGCCCCATTCCAATAGAAAGTAAGCCCTGAGGATGGCCCAGGTAATCATAACCTCTTCATTCTCCATAATGCTGTGATCCTGACAAAGCTTCCAATAGATGAGTCATGCCATCTTATTGTGCCTTTCTGTATAGAAATATTCTGCTGTCAGAACTTTGGAGCTCGCATATGGATGATTTTTTGCTGATGTGGGCTTTGCTTCATATGAAACATTTATTTTATTTATTTATTTTTTTGTTACATTTGTACCCTGCGCTTTCCCACTCATGGCAGGCTCAATGCGGCTTACATATTGTATACAGGTACTTATTTGTACCTGGGGCAATGGAGGGTTAAGTGACTTGCCCAGTCACAAGGAGCTGCCTGTGCCTGAAGTTAAATGGTTTATCTTGGGGGCAATTTCTTCAAGTGTGTTAGTTTTGTGCATACTGTTACAGTTATGAACCTCACTCCTAAACCAAGGAATGTGGAGTATGATCTCAGTCTCTCAAATTTACTGCTAACACTCACTGTAGTACATTGTGCCAAAGAGAGCTTCTTTCTGGAGTTCATAAGAGGTAACATGTATAGGCAACTTATCCAAGTCTGCTTGGAAGTTATTTTTAATCAAACCTATGACACCCAAAACGATGGAAAATATCTCCTGTGTGAGTCATTTTATGCAGTTGCCGATGGGCTTTCCAACTAAAACACTTATCACATTCAGAGAATTTAAACGGTTTCTCTTAGGGGCCAATTTTCTCAAATGGAATTTGGACATACTATGACAGGAATGAACTTCACTCCTATGCCAGGAGTGTAAGAGTGGCAGTATATCATCTCCTTTTTATCTTCAAGTCCACCTAACTTTTTCATTAGTTTCTGTGGTTTATCGCCTGCTGCAAGTTCAACATGGCCTATAGCTGCATCAGGGATGCTGTCTTCTCCTGAAGGTTCTGCACTATTGCTATGATCATCATTAAGCCTAGTGTGTAAACCAGAGCCTTTTGAGCCTGGCAATTTGTGGCATGTATCTTTTCCCCTTCCTACCATACTTATACAATAGTTTTGTCTTATTGAGATTTGGTTTAGATGTTATACAACAGGGTCACCACATGTAAGTACTCTGCAAGACTTGAGGAGTAAACGTATTCCCTTCCCCTCAGAAATACATCACAATTCACCAGTTTTTCTGCTGAATTGTTTTGTTGTGTTCCACTTTGACTTGTTTAAATGGTTTGTTTCGCATGTGAGTTATTCTGTGCCTCTGCAGATGGCCTTTCTGACTGAAACATTTACCACATTGAAAACATTTAAAAGGTTTGTCTCCTGTGTGAGTCATTTTATGCACTTGAAGATGAGCTTTCTGGCCAAAGCATTTAACACATTCAGAACATTTGAAGGGTTTATTTTTCGTATGAGTTGTTTTATGTCTTTGCAGGTCACTTTTCTGCCGGAAACATTTATCACATTCAGAACATTTAAATGGTTTGTATCTTGTATGAGTCATTTTATGCCTTTGCAGGTCACTTTTCTGACTGAAACATTTATTACATTCAGAACATTTAAATGGTTTGTCTCCCATGTGATGTATTTTATGCCGTTGCAGATGGGGTTTCTGACTGAAACATTTATTACATTGAGAACATTTAAATGGTTTGTCTCCCGTGTGAGTCATTTTATGAAGCTGTAGGTTGGCTTTCCTTTTAAAATATTTATTACATTGAGAACATTTAAATGGTTTGTGCCCCGTGTGATTCATTTCATGCAGTTGTAGATAGGTTTTTTGAACAAAACATTTATCACATTCAGAACATTTAAATGGCTTGTTTTCCATGTGAGTCATTTTATGCCTTTGGAGGTCACTCTTCTGCCTGAAATATTTATCACATTCAGAACATTTAAATGGTTTGTCACCTGTATGAGTCATTTTATGCAGTAGCAGGTGGGCTTTCTGAGTGAAACATTTATCACACTCAGAACATTTATATGGTTTGTGTCCCGTGTGAGTCATTTTATGCCTTTGAAGATGAGCTTTCTGACTGAAATGTTTATCACATTCAAAACATTTAAATGGTTTGTCTTGGTTGGTAGTATCTCCAAATGAGTTAGCTTTGTGTATATCTTGGCAGTCTTGAACCCGAGTCCTATGCCTGGGTAGGTGGCGCTCTACAAAATTTAAGTCTGTGGTGACATTTGCCCAAGTATCAGCACTTTTAAAATGTTTCTCATCTGCTTTGATTTCTCTACTTTCTACAAACACTGGGCTGTAGTTGGAATTTGTCGCTGGTCCATTTGATCTCTCTCCTTTTTGGGTTATTTCTTTCTCTCTGGTTGCTGTTATGCTACTGATACCTCCCTCACAGTCAGTTGAAGGATCTGGGATGTTTCTGAAGGGGTCTTTGTGTTTCCAGTCCTCCCTCTGCTCCCCATCACACATTCTCATTCCTTTACTATTATTTCTAAATCCATCATCTGTTGGATAAAAATAAAAGAGTATGATCATTCATTTTATAGTGGTACTGATCTCATCATGCTGATTTGGTGCATCTCATCCTCACCTCCAATCTCTGCAGTGATTCCCTTCACTCTGATTACAGTAACTAAGCAAAAACTCTGCAACACCCTGCTGGAGACCTGGAGTTCATTCAATCCAAGTTACGTCACCTGTTTTATGCAATTCTTCATATATGCCCATGCTAGGAAGATTTCCTTTTTTCTCTGATCCCTGGGGCTCAGTCCTGAATTCCTCTTCCTTAAATCGAATTATGATGTCAGGTTTGACATTGGGGGAGCCTGCTATAGAAAAACAGAGTTACAGCTGGGTCATGTTTTGAAACTGACAGCATAATTTTTTTTTAAACAATGACTGCAATGTTTAAAAAGCATATATATATTCAGTGCCACAAAGGAGATAGTCCAGTGAAATGGAATAATAACAATCATCATTGATTACCACCTGCTATCTGAGTAATGACAATATTCAGCTGGTAAAATTTATAGCCCAGGAGTTTTAGACTGCTATAAATAGTAAAGGGCCCCCCCCCCCGCCCAGGAGTTTTAGACTGCTATAAATAGTAAAAGGTCCCCCCCCCCCAGCTCAGCATTAACTCTACCCATGCACCATATAAGAAACCACCTAGTTTTAGGTGTCAAGAACGCACATAAATACTGGTGTTCTAGAGGGGAATAATCGAACGTCACCGGCGAAATAGGTCGCCGGCGATCTATTTTGGCGGCGGCGCAACAGCTGGCCGGAACCGTATTTTCAAAAAAGATGGCCGGCCATCTTTTTTTTCGATAATACGGTGTGGGCCGGCGAAATGCCTTGGATTTCGCCGGGTTTGAGATCGCCACTTTTGTTTTTCCGCAATAATGGAAAAAACTGCCGGCGATCTCAAACCCGGCGAAATCCAAGGCATTTGGCCATGGGAGGAGCCAGCATTTGTAGTGCAATGGTCCCCCTCACATGCCAGGACACCAACCGGGCACCCTAGGGGGCACTTCAAACATCTTTTATAAACAACCAAATTAGCTTCCAGGTGCATAGCACCCTTCCCTTGTGTGCTGAGTCCCCCAAATCCCCCCCAAAACCCACTGCCCACAAGTGTGCACCATTACCCTAGCCCTACTGGCTGAAGGGGGACACCTACATGTGGGTACAGTGGGTTTTGGGGGGTTTGGGAGGGCTCAACATTACCCACCACAAGTGGAACAGGTAGGGGGGGGGATGGGCCTGGCTCTGCCTTTCTGCAGTCCACTGCAACCAACAACAACTGTTCCAGGGACCTGCATACTGCTGTCTGGGTGCTGGGTATGACATTTGAGGCTGGCATACAGGCTGGCAAAAAAGGTTTGTATTTTAATAATTTTAGTGTGGGAGGGGGTTGGCGACCACTGGGGGAGTAAGGGGAGGTCATCCCCCATTCCCTCCGGTGGTCATCTGGTCAGTTGGGGCACCTTTTTGAGGCTTGGTCGTGAAAATAAAAGGACCAAGTAAACCCGGCGAAATACTGCTTATCGCCGGGTTTTATTTCTCCATTATCCGCGAAAGCCAGCCATCTGGTAGCCACGCCCAAGCCTGCCCATGTCCTGCCTTCACTTCACCGCCAACACGCCCCTTTGAACTTTAGCGGCGAAGCTATCACAAATGTAGCTTTCGAATATACGCTTTTCGTCGCTTTTGCGAAATCGCCAGCCATATCCCGATTTGTGTCGGGAAATAGCCGGCGATTACTTTCGATTATAAGCTGGCTAGTGAGATAGACATGGGTAGGCTAGAATCCACCCACTTTGGGCTCAGACCCACCCAAAATTAGCCATCTCCCTTGCTATAACTTGAGGGGATCCTAAGCCCCACTAGCTGAAGACCTCCTCCTCCTCCTCTCCAGCAGCCAGAACTCTCTAAGCATGAAAGAGCAGGGGGGGAGGTGGTGACATCAGTTGGCCTTAATCCGGCCCTGAGTGACAGTCATTTTCAAAATGTAGCTTTACTAGAAGCAAAGTGGTTTGAATTGTAGAGCAATAAAGTTGTCGGTATAAAAACATTAACAATAGTTACATTCATTGTAGTTGCAATACTTTTACATTTTACTCATAAAGTATTATATTAGGCAATAACTTTTTTACTTTTACTTAAGTACATTTTTTAAAGTGTTCTTCACTGTACTTTTTACTTTAGTCTTAAAATATACATTTATTTTTACTTGTACTTTGGTATTTTGAACAACACTGATAAGAACTACCTTGATTAGGCTCCCTTTGCAGCACCACAGAGCAGTGGACCAGGAAAGGACATTAACAGTTCTCCCTTAACTCCCTAAATTTTACTTAGTTTTATACTTAGTATGTAATACTCTGCATAGTCAATGGTAGCAGAGAATGTCATAAAATGTTAGAGGTCAAACAAGCCACAGCGCCGTATCATTCAGCCTTTGTGGCTGCCAATTTAGGCTGCTCCTCTGCTACAGTATATTAATTTCATGGAATTCAAACTCTGAGGATCTTGATTCCTTGTAGTAGAACCACAAGCATTATCACATCCAACCATAAGCAGAAAGTGTGGCCGCCAAGATGGATGGAAGTACAGGTGTGGATGTAGCTAACCAGATGGATGTTGATGTAATGGAGACAATATGTATGTTTGCTCAGTCATATGAAACTTTAGAGGGCCAAAGAAAGGACAATACAAGCCATGCCTTATTGTCTGCCAATTGGCTTGTATTCTGACAGTGGTAATACAGCTGAAGCTGGCTTTCCAGAAAACTAGTGTAACCTCAAGAAGTGCTCACTTGGACTCAGAAGCCACTGTCACTTCTAACCAGTGTGTTTTTTCTAGCGAAAAAGGTGCCGATACTCAAATGCTAGGCCACCCTTCAGGGGGTGGGGTGATCACGGACGGACCCACCCCACAATAGCCATGCCCCCTAGGGTTACCATATGGCTCCAGAAAAAGGAGGACGGATTGAGCCAGCCGGGTTTTACTTCCATTGCTTTCCATTGAAAGCAATGGACAATTACTTCCATTGAAAGCAATTACTTCCATTGAAAGCAATTGCTTTCCATTGAAAGCAATGGAAGTAAAACCCGGCTGGCTCAATCCGTCCTCCTTTTTCTGGAGCCATATGGTAACCCTACTTGCAACCAGTCACAGAATCTATGAGAAGGCAGAATTGGTATATAGAGCCTGAGCTCTTTCATTAGAACTTAGGGGTCCATGGGTCAGTTTTAGCAGACAATGGAACAGGTGCCAGTACTCAGTACCTCCAAGTACCCTCTGCTTCTAACACTTTTCATTTAAGACACACTGGATCTCGTTACTCTTAATGGCAGAGTTAGGTTACTTTGCATTCATGTGATAAAATTAAATAAAATTACAAATACTATCATTGCTAACTGCTCTGCTCTGCTGTGTTCTGTATGAAAGACGATACAGCAAATATACAGTAAACAAACATTCCTCAGCTTATTCCTCCATTAAACTCTTTCACTCCAACAATTTAGAAATTACCACCATTGGAACTGTGATGTGAAACCAAGTACCTGGCTTTTAAAATAAAAGTCAAAATTTGGTCATACAACCAAACATTTCATGTTTGACCAGTCATTATTGGCTGCTCTAAAATTAATATATTTCCACATCATGTCTTTCTGTTGCTTTATTACCATATAATTGTTGTTTGTTGTTATATTTATGTTATTGACTGCCTTTGATTTGATTTTATTGTAAGGAGGCCTTACTTTTTTTTTTCACTGGTTTCCTGATACTAGCAGAATATCCTATCATTACTTTCTAAAATTTTGAAAATAATAGTCCCATATTATTTAAGTTAACATACTTGGCTGCTGGCTGATCTGCAAGGCTTCGTTCTGTTTCTGTGAGTCTGATGTCAGTGCAGGACGTCAGACTCACAGAAACAGAACGAAGCCTTGCGCCGGAAGAAGAGGACCTCGGCTGGCAGGGGTTGGGGTCCCCCGCCAGCAAAGGTAGCCGATGGCGACGGGGGAGGGTTGGCGGCGGGAGGGGGGTTGAGAGGGTCATCGGCAGGGGGGTCCAGGGCCAAATCTATGGGGGCCCAGGCCCCTGTGGCCCCACGTAGCTACGCCACTGGTGACCACACAGCCGTTGTACTAACCATGTGCTAATATTTGCTATTAAGGCACGGTAAATTGAAAAACTTACTGAAAGTAAAAGGGCCCCTCTGTAAGACTTGACTATTCTCGTTTGCCTGCATCTGTTGGAATTTGTTTTTCTTCTTTCAGTTGAATCAGTTTTAAAATGGTTATTTTTATTCTAGTATCTGTTGCATGGTTTTTGCTGATCATTTGTCTTCATTATACTCTACTTTGTCAGACATTATTTATATTTCATGTTTTGTGTTCTACCATTTGTTTGACGTTCACAATGCAGTTTTATTAATATGAATAAAAAAAATAAAATAATTAAATGTTATACTTGCCTGTTATAGGAGGATGAGTCTGTTGAGATGTCTCCGATTCAGGATGACCCAGGAAGGGGAGATCTTCCTCTTGTTTAATGCTCAGTGAGAAAACAGACGTTACAATTGGAAGGTCTGTAAAGAGAAAGCAAACAAATCTAGAAGGAATCAGCAAACCCTAATATCATTATGGGGGTCTGCTAAACGTTAGCGATGTCCATATATTCTAATGGATGTCGCTAACGCTTAGCACACCCTAAATATTACAGTACGCTAAAAACATTAGCGCACCTTAGTAAAAGACCCCCCTCAATTACGAAACAGATTTTAGGTTTCCACATCTTTGACGTCTCCTGTGATCTGAAAATGCAAAGCCCTTTATCTTCAAAACATTTACTTACTCATGCTGGGGTCATTCATGGTTTTTTCCCCCTCCAATTCACAGTGTTGTGTGAAATATTTATCGTCTTCCTTTTTAATCTTGAAGATAACATCAGGATTAAGAATTGAATAACCTATCAATAATAAATAGAAAAATTACACTTTATATTACTAGAAGTTCCTGGGAGGTTTTATCTCTTTCCTGTGCTTGCATATAGGTGTGTATTTTCATGACAAGTCTAGTAAAAAGAGATGGCTGCAGCCTGACTGAGTAACATTAGACTTTAGACAGATTCTGATATAGTCATTTCTATTCATGATTAGGTGCCAATATTCTTTGTAAGCATCTACCATGATGGAGAGATGGCCATGCGCTAACCGGGCGGTAACTCCAATTCGGTATGCGTTCGGCACGTGTAGGAGTCTACGCAGCTTAGTAAAAGGGCCCCTATAAAATCCAAGAGTTGTTTTGGATCAAACAATAAGCAAGATTTACCTTCAAACATAAAAAGACAATTTCAAGGACATTTCAACATATAAGTGGCCATAACGCCAGGACCCTTGGTTTATAGACCAAAAAATCCTGATGCCTTATCTGAGTTATTCTGGTCAGATCAGGAAATACACAAACCTTTGACCCTAAACATAGCTCATGTATACACCTAAAATATAAACATAAGACAGCATTTCTACCCGGCTCAAGCGCAAAAGTAGCTAGCAGGGTGGTCCTTTGAGTAATCCACGACATCAAAAATTCAGTCAAGTTTAAAGATCCTGCGTCTTTTTCTTGCTGACCAATAGTCTCACTCATATTTCCTCCACCAACTGTTAAGTCTTGAACTCTCACCAGTGGTGGTAACATTTCCACCGGTATACTCAGTACTTCACACGCATATTTCCGAAGTATGTCGTTTGGGGAAATTATGGGGATTTAGGAAAATTCAGGAATTTTTTTTTTGTTTCTTCTCAACCAACTCTCTCTAAATAGTTCACTTCCCAGCTTATAATCGAACGAGAAAAACGCCCAAGTTCCGACCTAAATCGGGAGATGGGCGTTTATCTCACAAAAACGAATAACGCGGTATAATCAAAAGCCGAATTTGGGACGCTCTCAACTGCACTCCGTCGCGGATGCGGACAAAGTGGACGGGGGCGTGTCGAAGGCGGAACTGGGGCGTGGTTATCACCCGAATAGAGATGGGCGCCCTTCGCCGATAATGGATGCGTTTGTAGCTAGAATTTAAGGCACTTTTCCTGGACCCTGTTTTTTCACGAATAAGGCCCCAAAAAGTGCCCTAAATGACCAGATTACCCCCAGAGGGAATCGGGGATGACCTTCCCTGACTCCCCCAGTGGTCACTAACCCCCTCCCACCACAAAAAAATGATGTTTCACAACTTTTTATTTTCACCCTCAAATGTCATACCCTCCTCCCAGGCAGCAGTATGCAGGTCCCTGGAGCAGTTGTTAGGGGGTGCAGTGGACGTCAGGCAGGTGGACCCAGGCCCATCCCCCCTACCTGTTACAATTGTGCTGCTTAATGCTTATTAGTCGTCCAACCCCCCCAAACCCACTGTACCCACATGTAGGTGCCCCTCTTCACCCCTTAGGGCTATAGTAATGGTGTAGACTTGTGGGCAGTGGGTTTTGAGGGGGATTTGGGGGGCTCAACACACAAGGGAAGGGTGCTATGCACCTGGGAGCTCTTTTACCTTTTGTTTGGTTTTGTAAAAGTGCCCCCTAGGGTGCCCGGTTGATGTCCTGGCATGTGAGGGGACCAGTGCACTACGAATCCTGGCCCCTCCCACGAACAAATGCCTTGGATTTATTCGTTTTTGAGCTGGGCACTTTCCTTTTCCATTATCGCTGAAAAGCAAAAACGCCCAGCTCACACATTGGCGAATAAAACATGGGCGTCTATTTTTTATCGATAATACGGTTCGGTCCGCCCCTTCACGGACCCGTTCTCGGAGATTAACGCCCATGGAGATAGGCGTTTCTGTTCCATTATGCCCCTCTTCATGATGTAAAAAGAACTTCTTGGACCAAACTCCCTAACTTCATTCAAAGTGGATATTTTACTATCCACAAGCAAAAGTTTAGTTGTATGTTCTTCCACTACTCGAGCCTGAGCCCTCCACTGTCTCAGTAAGCCTTCAGGAGAACAGTGCAAAAGTTTTGTACGGCTAGTACTTAACACTGGTACATCTTCATCATATATATCCAGCCACCTCCCCACTCTATAGATGTAAATGTGGGAACCAGAGAACCATGGGTTATATACGTTGGACCTGCTGCAAAGTTTGAGCCTCTTGGAGGTCAGTGCAGGCTCAAATGTAGTCTTGGATGCGATTCCTTGGGATCCTGCAATCTTTCTTTTCAATAAACCAATTCAAGGGGTCCATAAGGCATGACGATTACTATCTAAACAAAGTTTTAATGCTGCCAGACTGATAATAGCAAAGTCTTGGAAGCAATCTTGTTGTCCTTTCTTAGTTAAATGGTACAACATGCTATGGTACATCTGTGAAATGGAGAGACTCTCTGCTGAACAGAGACATATTCTGCCTAAGGGGGAGAGGATGTGGAGGGGCATAACTGAAAGGGACCCCCAAATTTTCCTGAGGACGTCCTCACAGGATGTCCCAGCGAAGGGGCGGGGAAACCCGTATTATCGAAACAAGATGGGCGTCCATCTTTCATTTCGATAATACGGTCGGGGACGCCCAAATCTTAACATTTAGGTCATCCCTCGAGATGGCCGTCCTTAGACTTGGTCATTTCTGATTTTTGGCGATAATGGAAACTAAGGACGCCCATCTCAGAAACGACCAAATGCAAGCCCTTTGGTCGTGGGAGGAGCCAGCATTTGTAGTGCACTGGTCCCCCTGACATGCCAGGACACCAACCAGGCACCCTAGGGGGCACTGCAGTGGACTTCAGAAATTGCTCCCAGGTGCATAGCTCCCTTACCTTGTGTGCTCAGCCCCCCAAAACCCACTCCCCACAACTGTACACCACTACCATAGCCCTTATAGGTGAAAGGGGGCACCTAGATGTGGGTACAGTGGGTTTCTGGTGGGTTTTGAAGGGCTCACATTTACCACCACAAGTGCAACAGGTAGGGGGGGATGGGCCTGGGTCCGCCTGCCTGAAGTGCACTGCACCCACTAAAACTGCTGCAGGGACCCGCATACTGCTGTCATGGAGCTGGGTATGACATTTGAGGCTGGCAAAAAACTTTTTTAAAACTATTTTTTTTAGGGTGGGAGGGGGTTAGTGACCACTGGGGGAGTAAGGGAAGTCATCCTCGATTCCCTCCAGTGGTCATCTGGTCAGTTCGGGCACCTTTTCAAGGCTTGGTCGTAGCAAAAAAAGGACCAAGTAGTCGCCCAAGTGCTCGTCAGGGACGCCCTTTTTTTTCATTATGGGTCGAGGACGACCATGTGTTAGGCACGCCCAAGTCCTGCCTTCGCTACGCCTCCGACACGCTTCTGGGAACTTTGGTCGTCCCCGCGACGGAAAGCAGTTGGGGACGCCCAAAATCGGCTTTCGATTATGCCGATTTGGACGACCCTGTGAGAAGGATGCCCATCTTCCGATTTGTGTCGAAAGACGGGCGTCCTTCTCTTTTGAAAATAAGCCTGATGGTCTCCTTTTACCACATCTTGTATTTAAGTCCTGTGAAAGAGGTGTAAGCAGACTACAAGTTTATCTACAGTAGTACAGTGTTGGGACTTGATCCGAGTACATTAGTATGAGTGTGAAATAGTTCATTGCCCTTCATGGAGTGTGCAGGGGGATACAAGGGTTTCCTTGTAGTGTCAAGGACGATAATGTGTTACTACAGTTAAAATGCTATTACTACTACTACTACTTAACATTTGTAGAGCGCTACTAGGGTTAGGCAGCGCTGTACAAATTAACGAATAAGGACGGTCCCTGCTCAGAAGAGCTTACAATCTAAAGGACGAAATGTCAAGTTGGGGTAGTTGAGATTTCCTGAGAAGAGGTGTAGTGATTAGGTGCCGAAGGCGACACTGAAGAGGTGGGCTTTGAGCAATAAAAACAATGAATCAATGGGGGGGTAGGCGATAGATAAGCATATTTACCTTGTGATATCAGGAAGCTGTGAATCTCCTTGATAATCTTCTTGTACAGCTCCTTCTGCCACTCTCCCAGAATGTCCCATTCTACTTCCCAGAAATAAGCAGCGACATCACCGAATGCGACTGATGCCTGGGTAAAGATAATAAAGTTAGTAGAGAGAGAGAGATAGCGGAAGAATTATCAGCAATTTTAGAAACCCCCTTCCCATATGATTCTAAGTGGTGTTTGCTTGGATGGGGAAACCAGAGAGGGCAAAAATGGCAACAAAGAGTTAAACGCATGGGACTTGCAGCAGCGAAAACAGTTATAGCGCGCCACTGGAAAAGCAATAAGGGGCCCACAATAAATGATTGGAGAGTGAAGTTGAGTGACATTATAGAACTTGACAAATTAACAGATAAAAGGAAGGGAAGATATAACAAGAGGCAAAAGAATGGGTGCGGATGCAAGAGGTTCTGTTTGACAAAAGGAGAGAAGAGAACAGCTTGCCATCCTGAGGGATAAAGAAGAGGGGGGAGGAGAGGGGGAAGGGAGGAGGGAGGGAGGGAAAGGGAAGGGGGGAAGGGGGGGGGGAATGTTTCAAAATGTATTGAAGTCTTGTTAAGTTATAAGGTGATATGTAACGATATGATAAGCTATGAAGCAGTTGTGTTATCTTGACTTAAATAAAACTTACAAATTAAAAAAAAAATAAAGTTAGTAGAGATGGGGTCGTTACTTTTTTAAAGTACTTAAGTAAAAATTAAAATTACTGGCTTCAAAAGTGAAGTAAAAGTAGAGGGTCTTATCCCCCCCCCCCAAAAAAAAATACTCAATTAAAAGTAATAAAGTATAGTCTCTTAAAAGTACTTTTTTTATTACAAAGTAAGCAATATTCTTAACAAGTTGGACACATAATTTTAATCCTTCTTAATTGATTTTGTAATTAAATGCTGAGTAAAGGCCCCAACAGTAGCTGATGTTCAAAATGGTCATCAGTCATTTTACCTCTGTCTGGATTAAACGACTGTCCAAAAACACTAAAAAAAAAAAAAAAAATTCACAAGCACACAATCCTTCCTTTATCCACCCTCTCAGTCCCCTGATACAACATATACAGACACTCCTTCCCTCCTGGGAGGTGGGATGACCAACATTTGTCATGACCATGTTGCTTTAGCTCTCCTTCCCCCTCTTCCTTCCCCTCACCCCCACCCCACAGTTGATCATTTTATTTTCCGTTTGCATCCTCACACAGCATGGTCCCTCAGGGCTAGGGCTGGGGGCTGAACCAATGGTGGTTCCAGACTTTTGATGTGCCCTGGGAATGGGACTCAGGGCAAACAGCTGTTAAAATTGTGGCTGTAGATGGCGATCAGCAGCCACATCTGAAGCCCTTTTCCTACAGGCAGGAAATCCAGCTATTTTGTGCCAGAGCCACATGTCTCCTGCACTGTGGTTGGTTGGGAGGGGGGTCAGGCAATCAGGAGAACCCCTGGGAATTGCTGTGGAGGACTTGCTGTAAGAGCTGAAAATTTGGGGGGAAATCACCTGCTTTTTCCAAAAGCCCCGGTTTCTCTGCAAAGATGCTGTCTCAGCTGGAAGGGACATCGACCACCTCTAAAACGAAAGCATAGCTATTGGTGTATCAACGGTAAGATCAGGTTGGCTGCAGGCGGCTGGCGCAACACTGTGGGAGCAGTTCCAGACTTTTGCTGCACTGCGCTGTGGGAGTGGGACTCGGGCTTGCTCGGGCACATCTCAGTGGTCAGGTTGGGGGCAGGCAGCACCACCACCACCATCCTGCAGTACTTCTTTGCCGCTTGGCTGCAGCGACTGAGTTTTCCAAGTGATGTCAGAAGCTGGCTTGCATCTGATTGGGCCTGAACCTCTGGTCCCAGATCAGCTGTTTACTAAGTACAAAAGTACAGCTTCAATGTAACAAGTTACAAGTAAAGTATGGCAAGAAAATTGTAACTTGTTACATGTGAAAGTACTGACAATTGTACTTAAGTATTGTAACAAAGTGACTGTACTTTGTTATTACCTAACCCCGGTAGAGGTGAAGCCCATTTGTACATTGTTTTCCTATAGTTCAATTTCTCTGTCTTTACAGGCTGAATATTGAAGATCTGAGTATAAAATTGTTTCATACTATTTAGACAGAAGCCAATAGATAAAAGACAGCAGAAGAAGGTACAAACTGCATTGACCTGTATACCACAACTTTAAAACAAAGTAAGAGAAACTTCCAGCCACAGACCATGCCCTCCAAAGCTTCTGATTCTGATGAGATAAGCCTGGGCAGACTTGAAGAATCAGTTACTGACTGCCAATAGATCATAGTAACATAGTAAATGACGGCAGATAAAGACCTGTACGGCCCATCCAGTCTGCCCAACAGGATAAACTAATTTTACATGGTATGTGATACTCTATATGTATACCTGAGTTTGATTTGTCCTTGCCTTTCTCAGGGCACAGACTGTAGAAGTCTGCCCAGTACTGTTCTTGTACTAAGTTCTGAAGCCAACATCGAAGCCCCTTAAAATTTACACTCCAGCCCATCCCTATCTATTCAGTCATGCTCAGGGCGTAGACCGTAGAAGTCTGCCCAGCTCCCGTTTTGTTTCCAGTTACCGGCGTCGCCACCCAAACTCCGCTAAGATTCCATTGAACCATTCGTTCAGTGGACTCTGAATGGAGTTTAGGTGGCGACACCAGTAAATGGAAACAAAACGGGAGCTGGGCAGACTTCCACGGTCTACGCCCTGATCGTGACTGAATAGATAGGGATGGGCTGGATCAGTGAAGTCAGACATGTAAGACCAGATCAACTGAATATTTGGAAAGCACATCATATCTGGGAGGCAAAAGACTGAAAATACCATAAATTTGGAATTTTTATTATTATTCTTTGGGGCAGTGTATTTTATTCCCTAGCACATGGGCTTCCATGAAGTAACCTCCACTGAGATTTAGCCAATCTCCAGGTTCCATAGAAGCATAGTAAAGATAAAAGATCTGCATAGTCCATCCAGTCTGCTCAACAAGGTGGCCGGAGTTGAATCTGGTATTCTGCACAGGTTCCACGTCTTCATGATTAAACACTGGTTATATTTAATCTCTCTGTCCCTGCCAATTTTGGAGCACAGACCATAGAAGTCTGCCCGGCACCAGTCCTACTTCCCAACTACTACAGTTGCCATCAAAGCCCAGTCCAGCCTTGATTCTGATCTGTATTTGTCATTTATGGGACCTAGACCGTAGAAGTGTGCCCGGTATTGGTCTTACTTCCCAACCCCTGAAGCTGCTGTCAAAGCTCATTCCAGCTATGAGGTCATTTAAGTTTTCCTTTAATTGGATTCCATCCTTTTTCTATATAGTGATCCTCTTTGTTTATCCCATATATTCCTGAATTCTCACCTTTTGCCTTCACAACCTCCCGTGGGAGGGCATCTACCACCATTTCTGTGAAAAAGTATTTCCTGATGTTGTTCCTAATTCTCTCACCCTACAACCTCAACTCATGATCTCAGTTCTACTGCTTCCCTGTCGCGGAAAAAAATTAGCTCGCATATTAATACCTTTCAATTATTTAAACATCTATATACATATTGGAATCTTCAAATCTCTTCTCATAGGTGTTTTGCCACAAGCCCCATATCATTTTTGTCACATTCTTCTGAACCGCCTCAAGTCTTTTGATGTCCTTAACGAGATACAGCCTCCAAAACTAAACACAATACTCCAAATGGAGCCTCACCAATTACTTGTACAGGGGCACTAACACCTCTTTTCTTCTACTGAATACCCTTCTCTCTATGCAGCCTAGCATCCTTCTGGCCAAAGACACCGCCTTGACACGTGGAGGGGCATAATCGAACGGGGCACCCAAATTTTCCTGAGGATGTCCTCGCAGGACATCCCCGCGAAGGGGCAGGGAAACCCGTATTATCGAAACAAGATGGGCGGCCATCTTTCGTTTCGATAATACAGTCGGGGACGCCCAAATCTCAACATTTAGGTCGACCTTAGAGATGGTTGTCCCTAGAGATGGTCATCCCCGATTTTCGGTGATAATGGAAACCGAGGACCCCCCCATCTCAGAAATGACCAAATCCAAGCCATTTGGTTGTGGGAGGAGCCAGCATTCGTAGTGCACTGGTCCCCCTGACATGCCAGGACACCAACCGGGCAACCTAGGCACTGCAGAGGACTTCAGAAAAAGCTCCCAAGTGCATAGCTCCCTTACCTTGTGTGCTGAGACCCCCAAAACCCACTCCCTACAACTGTACACCACTACCATAGCCCTTAGGGATGAAGGGGGGGCACCTAGATGTGGATACAGTGGTTTGTGGTGGGCAACGTGGAGGGGCATTGAACGCTATTCTATAAACACCATTCCGAGTTGTGCGCTGCTTATAGAATACTGCATAGGCCAGGATCCATGCCCAACTTTGGTATAAAGACTCATCAAATTAGGCACAGATCCCCCGAATTCTATATTACTATGCACATCTTCAGTGAAAAGCCCCTGACCCACTCTTGGCCTTTTTCAGTTATGAGCTAAAAGATTTGTGTGTGCATCTTTATAGAATACTGCACATAGCAAGATGCATGTGCAAATTCAAATTGTTGCCACTTAATGCCAGTAACTAATTGTTAACACCCAATTATTGGTGCTAATTGGCTCTTTCCTCAATAAAATTGCACACACAACTATGTTAAACCATACGAAGGAAAGGCTAAAAAGATTAGGGCTCTTCAGCTTGGAAAAGAGATGGCTTAGGGGAGATATGATTGAGGTCTACAAAATCCTGAGTGGTGTAGAATGGGTAAAAGTGAATCAATTTTTTACTCTTTCAAGAAAAAGTACAAAGATCAGAGGGCACTCAATGAAATTACATGGTAATACTTTTAAAACAAATAGGAGGAAATATTTTTTCACTGAAAGAATAGTTATGCTCTGGAACTTCTTGCCAGAGGATGTGGTAACAGCGGTTAGCATGTCTGGTTTTAAAAAAAGGTTTGGACAAGTTCCTGGAAGAAAAGTCCACTGCTTGCCCTGGAATTGGTAGACTGGAATGTTGCTACTAATTGGGTTTCTGCCAGGTACTTGTGACTTGGATTGAGAACTGTTGGAAGCAAGATACTGGGCTAGATGGACCATTGGTCTGACCCAGTACAGCTATTCCTATGTTCTTATGTAATCTGGGGGAGAGTGTTTGTGCCTGCGAGAGGATTTGTGTGTATGTTTGTGAAAATGAGGGTGTTATGTTTATTCTTATTCGTATATGTGTGACAGAAGGAATGCGTTTGCATATGTGAGAGTCACAATGCATACATAAGTGGGAAAATTAATATCGCATCTGCATCTGAGACACAAAGAGGGGCATTTTCAAAAGAAACGTCTAAGTTGGAATTTGGGCGTCTTTGTAAAATGTCCAAATTCTGAGGCGGGGAAAAGATCATTTTCGAAAAAAGATGGACGTCCATCTTTTGTTTCGAAAATACCAAGGACATCCTTGGATTTGGACGTCCTTGACTTTTGGCGATTTTCGAAACCAAAGATGTCCAAGTCTAAAACATCCAAATGCAAGCCATTTGGACGTGGGAGGAGCCAGCATTTTTAGTACACTGGTCCCCCTGACATGCCAGGACAGCAATAGGGCACCCTAGGGAGCACTGAAGTGGACTTCATAAAATGCTCCCAGGTACACAGCTCCCTTACCTTGTGTGTTGAGGCCCCCCAACCCCCCACCCAAAACCCACTACCCCCAACTGTACATCACTACCATAGCCCTTACAGGTGAAGGGGGGCATCCAGATGTGGGTACAAAGGGTTTCTGGTGAGTTTTGGAGGGCTCGCTGTTTCCTCCACAAATGTAACAGGTAGGAGGGTATGGGCCTGGGTCCATCTGTCTGAAGTGCACTGCACCCACTAAAACTGCTCCAGGGACATGCATGCGCTGTCGTGGACCTGAGTATGACATCTGAGGCTGGCAAGTAATATTTTTAATGATGTGTTTTGAGGGTGGAAGGGGGCTAGTGACCACTGGGGGAGTAACGGGAGGTCATCCCCGATTCCCTCCAGTGGTCATCTGGTCATTTCAGGCACCTTTTTGTGCGTTATTCGTAATAAAAATAGGTCTGGGTGAAAACGTCCAAGTTTTAGTGCTGGACGGCTTTGTTTTTGTCCATTATCGCTCAAAGACGTCCAAGTCTTAGGAACGCCCAAGTCCTGCCTTGACCACAACTCCGGTACGCCCCCTTCAGATTTGGACGTCTTTGCGACAGACTTCCTATAAAGACGTCCAAAATCGGGTTTCGATTATACCGATTTGGACGTCCAAATGCTGATTTATGTCGCTTTTTGGACGTCCATCTCTTTCGAAAATGAGCCTCAAAGTGATACATGGCGAGAAAATAATTTCTTACCTGATCAGAAACCATGTTAGACATATCCCTCGTATTTTCCCTCTGAATTCTGCAGCTAAGTGGATTCAGGCCTGGGATTTCTCTGTTCTTGCCACAATCTAGGATTGAGGCTTCCAAGGATTTCCAGTTCTACCAGACAAAATTTATTTTTTTCCTGGCTCTCAACAGTCCTGTTGTACACACTACAGGAAGAGAAAGCAGCAAATCATGCCCAAATCTCCTCTGCTGGGGGTCATGTGGGGGATCCCGCCTTCTTAAGGTGTATCTGTAGAGATATCAGATAGCCACAGGGTGTTCCAGGCAGAACAAACAAATCATTTAAAACACAACAGAAAAAGAGGCAAAATTCCTGAAGATTCCAAATATAGTATCAAAGCAAGAATAATATAATAAATAAATAATGATACAAGAATCAAAATCTATACTGGATCGACAGCATTTCATACTGATGAACAGATGCCAAATTACCCAGTTCCAGGCTGTAGACTTTTTGGCCAGTCCTGGGTTTGAACTCATATCCTAAAGCAGTGTGACATTTATAGTGCCTGATCCTACCCATTGAAATCAGTGCTGCAAGTCCCGTAATGCACCAGGATGGATTGGTCAGAAACCCAGGACTTTCCTACCATCTCCAACCTGGAACTAGGCAACTTAGCTCTATGCTGCAACAGTTACAGGAAAACACAGGAAGGAAGGAAGGAAGTATTTCTGTATCCTAGTTACTGCTCCCGCCTGTCCCTGCAGCCTGTTGGCTGGCATCTGTCCAATAGACTGCAGGGAGAGGAGGGAGTTGCTGCAGCCTAGCAGCTGCCAATGGTAGAAGGGAAATGTAGCAGACTGGCACTGACAAAAGGAACAAATAGACTCAGATAACTTTATTGGCATGACAATTTGACCTATGTTGCCAAAGTAATACCTAGTGAAGGGTAAAAAAAAAGACAGAGAGGTACTGGGAGAGGAGAGGAATAAAGGGGGCAAGGAAGGGGTAAAGGAATGGAAAGGGGTCACTGGTTAAGAGAGATAATGCTGCTCTGAAATGCTGGAAGAGGCAGAAAGAAAAGGGGATGGGGACAGGGACTGATAGTTGAGCTGTGGGAGAGGAGTAGAAACAGTCTATGAGGGTCAGAGGAACTCAGAAAGGACATGAGCTGTGTGGAAGAAGGTTGCTAGCAGGAGGAGACATGATCTGGGAGAAAGAAGAGCACACAGGGGGACACAAGCTGCAGACAGAAGAGGAGCTGAAAGACATGAAGAGTAGCTGCTGTGGGACTGGGAAAGGAGTGAGTGAGGGAAGGAAGGGGGGGTCTTGGTGGAAAGAAGAGACATGAAGGTGGGAAAGGGTGAGATGTGGAGGAGGGAGCAAGACTAGAAAAAAGTGAGATGAGAGAAGCTGTAGAGAGAAACCATGGAGAGACAAATATACATGGAAGAAAGAGATGCTGAGGGCATGGGAGGAAGACTGGAAGAAGGAACGTGAGGACAAGAACAAGTAGAAATAGGACTGAATTTAAATTACAGACATAAATGTTGGAAAATTGTTTTAAGTTAGATTGTTCAGTCCTCTGACAGCCTTGCACTAGTTTATAATTTGACCCTAAAATGTGCTTAATGCTTTTACTGTTATTCTCACTTCTAAGGATTTTCACTGCTGCAGTTCTCACTGCAAAGATATGTGAGCAATGCATTGTGTGTAATGTAGTTTCTCCGAGGACAAGCAGGCTGCTTGTTCTCACATGTGGGTCGACGTCCGCGTCGGCCCAGGAACCGGCATTTTTGCAAGCAAAATATAAAAAAATCTTGCCAGAGCCTTCTGGCACGCGTGCAGCGTGCACCGCACATGCGCAGCCGATTTTCCACCCGTCGCGTGAGCGTTCCCACTCAGTTATTTTTTCTCTTCGTTGAGGTGCAGTCGTGTTTTCCCCCGCTCCTCTCAGGCCCGGGAAAGAGTCTTTTTCACTTTGCGGCTTTTGCCTTTTTTTTTTCTTGTCTTTTAGTACAATTTATCATGTTAAAAAAAAACTTTCCCCGTAGTTTTCTTAATTTTTTTGCCCTTTTAAAGTTTCCTTTCTTTTCCGCGCAGTCAGGTTGTTCCCTTCTTTTTGTGCCCTTTTTTCTTTTAACAGGAATGATCACGTCTTTTGATTTCGCCGAAGCCGTTTTTCCTTCCATGTCATCGAAGACACTCAGTGGCTTCAAGCGTTGTACTCAGTGCAACCGGACCATCTCGGGTACTGATACCCACGTCTGGTGTATCCACTGCCTTGGGCCTGACCATAGCCCAGCCGCTGTGTCTCGAGAGGCCCAACAAGAGAAGCTCCACCTGTCTTGAGGGCTCCTGTTATGCAGTCCCCCGGGACTGACCTTCGTCAGACCCGGCCCCAAGGAGACACGAGGATTCCATGTCTTCCTCATCGGTACCGAGGAGTCTCAATGACTGGCGTCGAGCGAAGGCGAAGAAGCATCGTCATCGTTCTCCTTCGACACACGGTGCCGGGAGCTTCGGGCCGTTGAGGGATTCAGCACCCAAGAAGCGTCGGCGCCGAGAGGATCGCTGTCCCTCTATTCAGGAGGTGCCAATGCGTCGGTCTAGCAGCCCGATACCTGCTCCTGAGCCTCGACAGATTCTGCCACTGGCTCCTTTACTGACCCCGCAGCCTTGTCCGACGGCGGTTCTCGACGAGCGCATCAGGGCCCAGCTTCCAGAGCTTCTGGAAAGGTTACTGTGCAAGTCTGCTTCGGTGTCAGGGGTGCTTGCGCCTTTCGTACCGTCTGCTGCAGCGGTATCTGGCCCTTCGCCTATGGTGAGGTCCCCGACCTCGGTGCCGCCGCCGGCATCGGTGTCGGCTGCCACCCAGGTCGACTCCCCTTCAACATCGGTGGAGGAAGCTTCATCAGAGTCCAGGCAGGCGTCGACTTTCTCTGCACCGCCATCGAGGATGTTGTTCCTCGGCGTCAAGGCAGGCTCCGTTTCAGACTGCTTTGAGAGATGTCTTGTCCGATACCGAAGATGAGCGTTCGTAGCAGGAAGAGGAGGATCCTAGGTACTTTTCATCTGATGAGTCCTATGGGATTCCTTCTGAACCTTTCCTTCCACCAGAAAGGAGACTGTCTCCGCCGGAGAGTCTATCCTATATCTCCTTTGTCCGGGAAATGGCTGCGGCTATTCTCTTCCCCATGGAGGTTGAGGATGAGCCCAGGGCTGAGATGCTTGAGGTCCTGGATTATCCTTCTCCATCTAGAGAGGCTGCAACAGCTCCTTTGCGTAATGTACTGAAGGAAGTCCTTATGCGAAACTGGTCGTTCCCTCTGTCTAATCCCGTGATCCCAAAAAGAACTGAATCCCAATATCGGATCCACGGGGAGCCTGGATTGATGAAGTCTCAGCTACCTCACAATTCCATGGTGGTGGACTCCGCTCTCAAAAGAGCCAAGAGTACTAGGGACTATGCCTCGGCGCCCCCAGGCAGAGAATCTAGAACCTTGGACTCTTTTGGGAGGAAGGCGTATCAGGCCGTTATGCTCGCTGCCAAAATCCAGACATACCAGCTCTTCATGAGCATCCACTTGTGAAACTCGGTGAGGCAACTGTCTAGCTTGGTTGATGCACTCCCTCCAGTGCAGGTCGAGCCTTTTTGTCAGGTTGTCAGGCAGCAGAAGGTGTGTCGAAATTCCTGGCCAGGGGTACGTTCGACACTTTTGATGTAACATCCAGGATCGCTGCCCAAGGTATAGTGATGCGCAGACTCTCATGGCTGCGTGTCTCTGACCTGGATCATTCGGTCCAGCAGCGGATGGCGGATGTTCCTTGCCATGGGGATAACCTTTTTGGTGAGAAAGTAGAAGATCTGGTTGACCAGGTCAAGAAGCACAATGATGCTATGGATTCTCTCCCGCCGGGCGTCTTCTGCTAGTACCTCCTCATCTAGGAGGTTTTTTGGAGGGAAGAGGAGTGCTCCCTATTCCTATGCTAGGCATAGGTACACTCCTGCTTCTCGGCAGCCTGTCCAGGCTCAGTCCCAGCGCGCTCGTTCCCATCAACAGTGTGCGCCCAAAGCCTCTGCGGCTCCCCAGCAAAAGCAAGGGACGGGCTTTTGACTGGCTCCAGTTCAGCATAGCCTCAGTAAAAGTGTCTGACCCGGACGACTTGCCGGTCGGGAGGAGGTTGATATTTTTTCACCAAAGGTGGCCTCTCATAACCTCTGACCGGTGGGTTCTTCAAATAGTCCGGTCAGAATACACCCTCAATCTGGAATCCAAACCTCCAAATTGTCCACCAGGAGCTCATTCTTACAGTTCCCAGCACAAACAGGTACTTGCAGAGGAACTCTCCGCCCTTCTGAAGGCTCAAGCGGTCAAACCCGTTCCACCAGGGGAAGAAGGGGTGGGATTCTATTCCAGGTACTTCCTTGTGCAAAAGAAAACAGGGGGGATGCATCCCATCCTAGACCTAAGGGCCCTGAACAAATTTCTTGTCCGAAAAAAGTTCAGGATGGTTTCCCTAGGCATCCTTCTTCCCATGATTCAGGAAAACAATTGGCTATGCTCTCTGGATTTAAAGGATGCTTACATTCGCATCTCGATACTTCCAGCTCACAGGAGGTATCTTTGATTTCAGCTGGGAACACAGCACTTTTAGTACCGTGTACTGCCTTTTGGCCTGGAGTCTGCACCCAGAGTGTTTACCAAATGCCTAGCTATAGTCGCAGTGTCGCTACGCAGACGGAGTGCATGTGTTTCCTTATCTCGACAATTGGCTGGTGAAGAGCACCTCGAAGAAGGGTGCTATGGAGTCCATGCGAATGACAATTCAGGTGCTAGAGCTACTAGGGTTCGTCATAAATTATCCCAAGTCCCATCTCACCCCAGTCCAAAAATTGGAATTCATTGGAGCCCTGTTGCTAACTCAGACAGCTCGAGCTTATCTTCCCGAGACAAGGGTGGACAATCTTCTGTCTCTGGTGTCCATGGTTTGATCGTCTCACCAGGTCATGGCTTGGCAGATGTTGAGACTTCTGGGGCACATGGCCTCCACAGTTCATGTCACACCCATGGCACGTCTACATATGAGATCAGCTCAATGGACTCTAGCTTCCCAGTGGTTTCAAGCTGCAGGGGATCTAAAGGATGTCATCCAATTGTCCACCGGGTTTTGGAATTGTCTCCACTGGTGGATGATTCGATCCAATTTGACCATGGGACAACCATTCCAAGTTCCTCAGCCATGAAAAGTGCTGACGACGGATGCGTCTCTCCTGGGGTGGGGGGGGGGAGCTCATGTAGATGGGCTCCACACTCAGGGAGCCTGGTCCTTTCAGGAAAGAGATCTGCAGATCAACCTCCTGGAATTAAGAGCGATCTGGAACGCTCTAAAGGCTTTCAGAGATCGGCTGTCCAACCAAATCATTTTAATTCAGACAGACAATCAGGTTGCCATGTATTACACCAACAAGTAGGGGGGCACCGGATCTCGCCCTCTGTGTCAGGAAGCCGTCCAGATGTGGCTTTGGGCTTGCCGTCACGGCATGTTCTTCCAAGCCACTTATCTGGCAGGCGTAAACAACAGTCTGGCTGACAGGTTGAGCAGGATAATGCAACCTCACAAGTGGTTACTGAACATGGGCGTAGTCCGTAAGATCTTCTGAGCGTGGGGCACCCCCTCAGTGGATCTTTTTGCCACTCAGATCAATCACAAAGTCCCTCAGTTCTGTTCCAGGCTTCAGGCTCACAACAGACTAGCATCAGATGCCTTTTTCCTGCATTGGGGAACAGGCCTTTTGTATGCTTATCCTCCCATACTTCTAGTTGGGAAGACTTTGCTGAAACTCAAGCAAGGCTGCGGAACCATGATCCTGATTGCACCCTTCTGGCCGCATCAGATTTGGTTCCCTCTTCTTCTGGAGTTGTCCTCCGAAGAACCGTGAGATTGGATTGTTTTCCAACCCTCATCTCTCAGAGTCGCTTCTACATCCTAAACTCCAGTCTCTGGCTCTCATGGCCTGGATGTTGAGAGCTTAGAATTCGCCTCCTTGGGTCTTTCAGAGGGTGTCTCCCAAGTTTTGCTTGCTTCCAGGAAAGATTCCATGAAGAGGTGTTACTCTTTCAAATGGAGATTTGCCATCTGGTGTGACAGCAAGGCCCTAGATCCTCTTTCTTGTCCTACACAGACCCTGCTTGAATACCTTCTACACTTGTCAGAGTCTGGTCTCAAGACAAACTCCGTAAGAGTTCACCTTAGTGCGATTAGTGCTTATCATCGCCATATAGAAGGTAAGCCTATCTCTGGACAGCCTTTAGTTGTTCGCTTCATGAGAGGTTTGCTTTTGTCAAAGCCCCCTGTCAAACCTCCACCAGAGTCACGGCATCTCAATGTCGTACTCACCCAGCTGATGAAAGCTCCTTTGAGCCACTGAGTTCCTGCCATCTGAAGTACTTGACCTGGAAGGTCGTTTTCTTGGTGGCTGTTACTTCAGCTCAAAGAGTCAGTAAGCTTCAGGCCTTGGTAGTGCATGCACCTTATATCAAGTTCCATCACAACAGAGTAGTCCTCCACATGCACCCTAAGTTCCTGCCAAAAGTGGTGTCGGAGTTCCATCTGAACCATTCAATTGTCTTGCCAACATTCTTTCCCCGTCCTCATACCTGCCCTGGCAAAAGCAGTTTGCACACCTTGGATTGCAAGAGAAAATTGGCCTTTTACGTGGCACGGACAAAGCCCTTTAGACAGTCCACCCAGTTGTTTGTTTCTTTTGATCCCAACAGGAGGGGAGTCGCCATCGGAAAACGCACAATCTCCAATTGGCTAGCAAATTGCATATCTTTCACTTACACCCAAGCTGGGCTGACTCTGGAGGGCCATGTCATGGCTCACAATGTTAGAGCCATGGCTGTGTCAGTGGCTCTCTTAAAGTCAGCCTCCATTGAGGAGATTTGCAAGGCTGCAACGTGGTCATCAGTCCACACATTCACATCTCACTACTGCCTCCAGCAGGATACCCATACCCAACGCGACAGTCGGTTTGGGCAGTCGGTGCTGCAGAATCTGTTCGGGGTTTAGAATCCAACTCCATCCCCCTAGACCCATTTTTGTTCTGTTCCAAGCTGCACTCTCAGTTTTTTATGGTTTCAGGTCAATCTATGTTATAGCCCAATTGACCAATGTTCATTGTTTTGAGTGCGCCTGGTTGCTAGGGATACCCCACATGTGAGAACAAGCAGCCTGCTTGTCCTCGGAGAAAGCGAAGATACATATCTGTAGCAGGTATTCTCCGAGGACAGCAGGCTGATTGTTATCACAAGCCCGCCCACCTCCCCTTTGGAGTTGTGGTTTTTTATTTGCTTTTTGATTAAACTGAGCGGGAATGCTCAAGCAACGGCGGGAAATCAGACGCGCATGTGCGCCAGAAGGCTCTGGCAAGATTTTTTTAGATTTTGCTTGCTAAAATGCCGGTTCCCACATGTGAGAACAATCAGCCTATTGTCCTCGGAGAATACCTGCTATAGGTATGTATCTTCGCTTCACAGGCAATGCAGCCACACTTGCCTGACTGTATTAGAACTGTTACTATTGGTTTGTGCTGCTGCCTAGACCTCTTCTCTTTCTCAGCCAAGCTTGGCTCCTTTGTCTACCTGCCAGTGCTTTGTTTGTAGAAAAAAAGGTGCCGGGGTCACCACATATGGCTCCACCCCTATGATAGCCACACCCACAGTAGCCACACCGCTTACACCAGCCATGGCACATATAAACAGACATCATTGAAAATATTATACTAGTATAGGAGAAAAAAATAACGTGATTTTTTTTCATTATAAATCATTTCTGTAAGCTGTTACAGCTCCAGTATACCCAGTGCAATATAAGACAGCAGATGTAAATTCTCAAATTGGACATATTACAAACACTAAAATAAAATTATTCTTTTCTACCTTTGTTGTCTGGTGACTTTGTTTTACTATCCATATTGGTCCCAGTCTCTGATTCTGCTGCTCTCTATCTGTTCTCTTAACTCTGTTTCCAGGGCATCCTTTCCATTTATTTCTTTACTTTCCTCCTTTCTTCTTCATTTCTTGCCCTACATCCATAAGTAAAAGCTGTGTCCTCATCCGTGGAATTGACTGGAGGAGGTATACAGTGGATCCAGCTTTTGCCTATTTTCTCCATCCATGTGCAGTTTTTCTCTGTTCCCTTTCCTTCATCTCCATCCATGTGCATCTTCTTCTTTTTTTTCTTTCCTCCCCTCCATCCATGTCCAGCAGTTCTCCTCTCTCCTCCCCTCCATCCATGTCCAGCAGTTCTCCTCTCTTCCCTCCCCTTATTCATATAAAGCAATAATTCTCTCTCCTCTCTACTCCATCCAAGTTCAGCATTTCTCCTCTCTCCCCCCAAACCCCTCCATCCATCCATGTCCAGCAATTCTCCTCTTTCTCCTGCTCTCCTCTCCATCCATTTCTAGCATTTCTCCTCTCTTCCCTGCTCTCCCCTCCCACCCATGTGCATCTCCTTCCTGTCTTCCCTCCCCTCCATCCATGTCCAGCGATTCTCCTCTGTCCCCTGTCCTTCCCTGCCATCCATGTCCAGCGATTCTCCTCTCTCCCCTGCCCTCCCCTTCCATCCATGTCCAGCGAATCTCTCTTCCCTGCCCTCCCATTCATGTCCGGTATGTCTCCTCTCTCCCCTGCCCTCCCCTGCCATCCATGTCCAGCGATTCTTCTCTGCCCCCTGTCCTCCCCTGCCATCCATGTCCAGCGATTCTTCTCTGCCCCCTGTCATCCATGTCCAGTGATTCTCCTCTCTCCCCTGCCCTCCCCTCCATGTCCAGCGATTCTCTCTTCCCTGCCCTCCCCTTCCATCAATGTCCAGCGATTCTTCTTCCCCCAGCCCATCCTCCTCCCAGCTCGTCTTCCTTCTCCACAGCCTTCCATACCTGCTACAAAGCAATAAAGGCTGCCAGCATTGGACTTGGCAGCATGAACGGTGCAGGCAGCAATTGAGAGAGGCTGGCAGCATCGGAGCTTCCCTCTGCGAGTCCGCCTATGCGGAAACAGGAAGTTGAAACAAAGTAGGCGGGACTCGCAGAGGGAAGCTCCGACACTGCCAGTCTCTCTCAATCGCTGCCTGCACCGTTCGCGCTGCCAAATCCTAGAAAAACAGTAAGTAGGGAGTGAGAGGAAGGGTGCAGGACTCGCCCGGGAAAAAAGGTGCCAGTACGCCGTACCGGTGCGTACTGGCATATAAAAAGCCCTGCTACCTGCTATCATTTCCTGGTCATTCTTACTATCTCTGTCCTGAGAGGTCAGCCAGGTATGACCTTTGCCTCCAATTGAGGGCTGTCCTCTAGGACCACCCTTACTACCTGATGACAGGCTCTGTCCCCATTGGTCTCTTTACCCCTCCTGCCTGGGCATGTGTGAGCCTTCTTGGCCTCTCTGTCTCTTCCTTCTTGAGGCATTCTCCATCTTGCTTCAGACAGCACTTGTCCTGCTAAACTCCTTGGAACGAACTTGGTTTTTTACCTTGAATATATCTTCCTAATGAGATAGTGCACTCTCCAGTCACCCAGCTCTGAGCTACTTCTACCTGTTCAACTATTTTCTCACCTCTGCAATACAGCTGCATCTCTTCAGATTTCTACCTCCAACCACTGATCCAGCTGTCAGAATTACAGGGTCTCTGTGCCCTGGGGCAACACTTCTGAACATCTGACTGTGAGTATTTATTCAATAAAGGAAACTTCAGAAAATAAGGAGACTTCAGGTGTGTTCTGGTGTGCCAAGGTTATACTTCAAGATATTGAGACTTTACAGTTAAGTCTTGAGAGGCTTGACAAAGATTTCTGTGCCAGCTAGGCTGGATCAAGGCAATAACTATATTTTGCCTTTCTTCTTCACCACTGTAGTTACCAGAATTAATGTGTTATTTTACTGGAAAGATATAAGGGAGCAGGAGGGGATTATGTCAATTTTAGATACCGTAGTCTGAAAAATATCTTTACAATTGCTTCTCTTTGGCAGCTCTGAACTGCACAGGCCTATGATTGAGTCTCAAATTGAAAAGAAAATAGAAAGTAACACCATCTCTCTTTTTTCATAAAAAGAAAAAGTCATTCCCTTGTTATGGTAAACCGTGGTGTTAGATTAAGTGGGCTTATTCTGCTGCATCCTCCCAAAGAAATAGTATGGTAGGAGCATGAAGAGGTTACAGGAGAGATGGGTGGAGTTTGGAAGGGGGTAAGGGGTTCTTGGTTTGATTTTCCTCTTGGCTCTGCTACTAAGCCCTGGCTTTCCATTTTCACTCCCAGCACAGCTCTACTGCTCAACTTCTGACTCAGCTCAGGCAAGCTTTTTGGGTGCATAATCTGTGTGACTGTGCAGGGCACCATGAATGAGGGGATACTAAGAACATAAACGTTGCTGTATTGGGACAGACCAAAGGTCCATCAAGCCAAGCATCCTGTTTCCAACAGTAGCCAATCCAGGTTACAAGTACCAGGCAAGGTCCCAAAACAGTACAATCAATATATTTTGTGGTGCTTATCCTAGAAATAAGCAGTGGATTTTCCCCAAGTCCATCTTAATAATGGCTTATGGACTTTTCTTTTAGGACGTTATCCAAACCTTTTTTAAACCCTTCTAAACTAACTGCTGTTACCACATTACCAGAATTTAATTACACATTGAGTGAAGAAATTTTTTCTCCAATTTGTTTTAAATTTACTACTTTGTAGCTTAATTGCGTGTCCCCTAATCTTAGTATTTTTGGAAAGAGTAAACAAGCAATTCACGTCTACCTGTTCCACTCTACACATTATTTTATAGACCTCTATCATATCTCCCCTCAGCCGCCTTCTTTCCAAGCTGAAGAGCCCTAGCTGCTTTAGCCTTTACTCATAGGGAAGTTGTCCCATCCCCTTTATTATTTTCGTCACCCTTCTTTGTACCTTTTCTAATTCCACTATATCTTTTTTGAGATGCGGTGACCAGAATTGCAGATAGTATTCTAGATGCTGTCACAATACAAAGGCATTATAACATTCTCATTTTTGTTTTCCATTCCTTTCCTAATAATATCTACCATTCTATTTGCTTTCTCTGATGCCACTGCACACTGAGCATAGGGTTTCAACGTTTCATCAACTATGACACCTAGATCCTTTTCCTGGGTGGTGACTCCTGATGTGGAACCTTGCATCAAGTAGCTATAGTTCGGATTCCTTTTTCCCACATGCATGACTTTGCACTTGCTCACATTAAATGTCATCTGTGATTTGGATGCCCAGTCTTGTAAGGGCCTCTTGTAATTTTTCACAATCCCCTTGTGATTTAACAACTTTGAATGTGTCATCAGCAAATTTAATTACCTCACTAGTTACTCCCATCTCTAGATCATTTATACATATGTTAAAAAGCAGCGGTCCTGGCACAGACCCCTGGGGAACCCCACTATCTACCCTTCTCCATTGAGAATACTGACCATTTAACCCTACTCTCTATTTTCTATCTTTTTACCAGTTTTTAATACACAGCAGAACACTACTTCCTATCCTATGACTTTCCAATTTCCTCTGGAATCTTTCATGAGGTACTTTGCATATGCCTTTTAAAAAGGTGAGCCGATAGGGACCTATACAATATCGGATCATGCTTGGGTATTCATGGAATGGTCCACGAGTTCTCAGAGGGGGGGCAGAGGCTGTTGGAGGTTCCCGATGGAGTTATATAGGGACACACGTTTTAAGGAGAAAATTGTGGGTTGCTGGCGGGATTATACAAATTTAAATGGGGGACATGTAAATGATCCAATTCTGTACTGGGATGCTGCGAAGGCGGTACTTAGAGGAGAAGTCATCAGTTACTCACATTTTGTAAGGGTGGCTCGTAATAGAGAAATTTTGAGACTGAGTGCGCAAATTTGCAAAGCCCGTAAACAGTTTGGTCAGACACATAGTACGGCTCATAGAACGCGCCTAATGGAATTGCAAGTGGCATTAAATGAGCTTTTACATCAAAGGGCAGCTAAATCCCAAGCCTATTATAAATACCAATTATATTTACATGGTAACAAGATGGGCCGCTTATTGGCTCGCTTGGCAAAGCCTAGAGGGGGAGGAGGAAGGGTGCTTCAATTGAAGGATAATCAGGGGAAGGTAGTACGGAAAGATGAGGATATATGTGGGGTCTTCCAAAAGTTCTATAGCAGATTATATGAGAAGCCGCAAGACCAGGGGCTGCCGGGACATCTTTATTTAGAAAATCTTAACCTGCCAACTTTGAGGCAGATTGACATAGAAAAGCTGAATGAATCAATACAGGAAGAGGAGGTGGCATTGGTGATAGCAAGAGGTTCACTTGGTAAAGCCCCGGGACCGGATGGGCTCAGACTGGAATTTTACAAGACACTGGGAGAGGAAATCATACCAACGTTGACTAGATATTTAAATAGAATGGTGGAAGAGGAGAAAATGCCGCATACGTTATCCTCGGCACAAATTGTAGTCCTGCCAAAACTGGGCAAGGATCCATCTAAGCCAGAGTCCTACCGCCCCATTTCTCTGTTAAATGTGGAAGCTAAAATATTGGCCAAGATAATGGCTAATCGAGTGGCAGGAATGTTACCTAGCTTGCTGCATGAGGCGCAGGTGGGATTTGTGGAGGGGAGGACAGTAGCAAAAAACCTAAGGAGAATACTGATGGCGCTAGAGACTCGAAAGAGGAGTGGGATCCCGTCAATGCTTGTCAGCTTTGATGCTGAAAAGGCATTTGACAAGGTACGATGGGATTTTATGTTTACTACTCTAAAAACATATGGGTTTGGGGGGCGTTTTATGTCGGCAGTCAAAGCCTTATACCATGCACCTCAGGCCACAGTTCTGGTAAATGGTTTAGAATCAGAATGTTTTCCTATACTCCAAGGAACAAGGCAGGGATGCCCACTATCGCCCTTGCTATTCGTCTTAACTCTAGACCCTTTTATTAGAGACGTGGCAGATAATGTTTCAGTGAGAGGTGTACGGGTGGGAGATAGAGATTTTAAAATTGCAGCATTCGCAGATGATTTGCTGGTGCTGTTGACTGACCCGAGGGAATCATTTATAGCCTTAATGGAAATCATACGGGAATATGGCGAATTTGCGGGCTTACGTATAAATTTAGCTAAGTCAGAAGCGTTGGCCTCCTCAGAGGAGGTGAGACAGATATGGGGGGGAACATTTCCATTAGTTTGGGCAGACGGCTCATTTAGATATCTGGGCATCAGATTGACATTGGAATTGGAGAAGTTATATGAGCTTAATATTAAAGACTTGTTGAGAGAAACCAAGAAACATCTGGTAAACTGGGGAAATCTCCCATTATCCTTGAGAGGACGGATAAATTTAGTGCAGATGATGATATTTCCCAAGTGGCTCTATGTGTTGCGGACATTACCGCTTCGTCTGACTCGGAAAGACTTGAAAAAGCTCTATGGAATTTTTATCAATTTCTGTTGGGCAGCAAAGAAGCCAAAGATAAGGTTTTCCTATTTGTTAGGGAATTGGAATCAGGGGGGCCTGGGAATCCCCGACTTGTATGTGTATAACCAAGCTTGCTTGCTACGCCATCTGGGGGACTGGGTTTGTAAGACCAACATATATACACCGACTGATATGGAAAGGGAGTATTTTGCCCCATATGATTTCCTCTCTTTGTTGCATATGACCCAGAAACAACTTCCGCGACAATTTAGAGGATGTGTGATACTCACATCAATGAGAGAGGTATGGAAAGGGTTGGCGAGGAAGTTGGGGGGGAGCTACACAGTGTCTGACCAATTGGCAATAAGGGGGAATCCGACTTTCCAGTCAGGCACAGATAATCCAGTATTTATCAAATGGGAAAGAGAGGGTATTAGGAAACTGGAACACCTCCTGGGGAGAGAGGGAGACCTAATAGGTTATGAAGAATTGCAGAGACGAGTAGGAGTTTCTTGGGGGAATAAGTTCGCGTATGTCCAAATTAAACACTATATATCTGCCTTAGATCAACATATGCTGAGACAGGGTTTGGGGCAAAAAGTAAGGGACTTTTTTCAAGAGATAGAAGCAACAGGCCTGTCAGTGTCGGCACTTCATAAAGCATTGACCCGTCGGGGACCTCCTGCAAAGAATTACGAAGTTATAAAAGGTAGATGGGAACAGGAGGCAGGGAGAACCCTGGTGGGCTGGGAAGGGGGAACCATGCTGAAAGGAATAGCAACCCTTACGTCAGATGAAAGGCTACGTGAGTGTGGCTATAGGACAATCATGCGGGCATATATGTCAGGGCAACAGTTGTCACATATAGGCGCCCCGCAAGGAGCGAGTTGCATTAAGTGTAGTCAAACCCCGCATACATTGTTCCATGCGTTTTGGGCATGTCCAGGGGTAAGGGCTTTCTGGACACAGGTTGAGAGATTCTTGTCCAGGATGCTGGGTTCATCAGTAACGGGAACTTGGGATCACTTTGTATTGGACACCACAGGGGCCTTCAGGACACATTCAGCGGGGGCACGTACCTTATGCCGTAAGCTTAGCTTGGTGGCGCGGAAAACTGTTCTGCAGTATTGGACGGCTCCGGAGTCGCCGGCTTACTGGCACTGGAGAAATCAGGTACACCTTTTAGCCACATGGGAAGCACGGGAGGCAAGGGGCTCCCCGAAGAGATATGCACATTTTAAACAGATATGGGGCCCTTATTTGGAGGTATTAAGCCCTAGAGGACGTAGTATACTACTTAATTGGCATAATGCGACACCCTGAAAGTTAAAGATAATTCTGATCACACATATTCTGTAGTCAAAAGACAGCAGGGGGGGCGGGAGGGAGGGGGAAGGGATCTTTCAGGGCTATCAGAATACAAGACAGGAGGGAGATTGGGGAGGGAGGGGTGAAGGAGTAAACAAATGGATGGTATCATTGGAAAGAAGGGGGAGGGAGGGAGGGATGGGGGGGGAGGGTGAAAAGGGGGGGGGAAATAATGTTTGATGCTGATAATGATCACAGACGACAATTGGCTTTGTAGATTCATATGTGCAAAATTTTATTTCTGTATTGGTTGGTCAATAAAAATGTTGAAACATAAAAAGGTGAGCCGGTTGATACACAGTATCGACCGGCTCACCTTTGTCCACGTTTGTTCATTCCTTCAAAGAAATGTAGTAGATTGAAGAGGCAAGATTTCCCTTTACTAAATCCATGTTGGCTTTGTCTCACTAATCCATGTTTTTGAATATGCTCTGTAATTGTATTCTTCATGCTGGTTTCTACCATTTTGCCTGGCACCAATGTCAGACTCATGGGTCTATAATTTCCTGGATCACCTCTGGACCCTTTTTTTTTTAAATCGGCGTTACTTTGGCCACCCTCCAATCTTCTGGTACCATGCTTGATTTTAAAGATAAATTACATATTTACTAACAATAGTTCTGCAAGTTCATTTTTCAATTCTATCAGTACTCTGGGATGGATACCATCCGGTCCTGGTGATTTGCTACTCTTCAATTTGTCAAATTGTGCCATTACATCTTTACAGAGATTTCATTCAGTTTCTCTGACTTGTCAACTTTGAATACCTTTTCTGGCACCGGTATCTCTCCCATATCTTGCTCGGTGAAGACCAAAGCAAAGAATTCATTTAATCTCTCCACTATGGCATTGTTTTCCCTGAGTGCCACTTTTACCCCTCAGTCATCTAGTGGTCCAACTGATTCTTTTGCCAGCTTTTTGGTTCTAATATACCTAAAAATGTTTTTACTATATGTTTTTGCCACCCCTATATCATTCCACATGAATCAAACCACTCCAGTTATAATTAGTTGTACTTCTACCCTGTATTCTACTCTGTATTTGCTCCACCCCCATCCTGCTCTCTGTTGGAGTTCCTCAGGGATCTGTGCTTGGACCCCTTCTTTTTTCAATCTACACCTCTTCCCTGGGCTCGCTGATCTTATCTCACGGTTTCCAATACCATCTCTATGCTGATGCCACCCAGCTTTATCTCTCCACACCAGACATCACTGCGGAAACCCAGGCCAAAGTGTCGGCCTGCTTATCCGACATTGCTGCCTGGATGTCCAACCGCCACCTGAAACTGAACATGGCCAAGACAGAGCTTATTGTCTTTCCACCCAAACCCACTTCTCCTCTCCCTCCACTCTCTATCTCAGTCGATGGCACCCTCATCCTCCCCATCTCATCTGCACGCAGCCTCGGAGTCATCTTCGACTCCTCCCTCTCCTTCTCTGCGCATATCCAGCAGATAGCCAAGACCTGTCGTTTCTTTCTCTATAACATCAGCAAAATTCGCCCTTTCCTCTCTGAACACACCACCCGAACTCTCGTCCACTCTCTCATTACCTCTCGCCTTGACTACTGCAACCTACTCCTCGCTGGCCTCCCACTTAGCCATCTATTCCCCCTTCAATCCGTTCAGAACTCTGCTGCACGTCTTATCTTCCGCATGGACCGATATGCTCATATCTCCTCAAGTCACTTCACTGGCTTCCAATCAGGTACCGCATACAGTTCAAGCTTCTCCTACTAACCTACAAATGCACTCAATCTGCAGCCCCTCATTACCTCTCTACCCTTATCTCCCCTTACGCTCCTACCCAAAACCTCCACTCACAGGACAAATCCCTCCTCTCTGTACCCTTCTCCACCACCGCCAACTCCAGGCTCCGCCCTTTCTTCCTCGCCTCTCCCTATGCTTGGAATAAACTTCCTGAGCCCATACTCCAAGCCCCCTCCCTGCCCATCTTCAAATCCTTGCTCAAAGCCCACCTCTTCAATGTTGCCTTCGGCACCTAACCATTATACCTCTATTCAGGAAATCTAGACTGCCCCAATTTGATTGACCGCACATTTTGTCCATTAGATTGTAAGCTCCTTTGAGCAGGGACTGTCCTTTTTTGTTAAACTGTACAGCGCTGCGTAACCCTAGTAGCGCTTTAGAAGTGTTAAGTAGTAGTACTAGTAGTTGTATTCTCTTCTACGGAAACTTATCAACCTTACTGGGACTACTTTTACTCTATATGCTACTCTGTATTTGTCCACCAGAGTTTGTATTCTCTGGAACCTTATCAGCCACTTTGAACCTACTTTTACTCTGTATTCCACTATGTATGTATCCCTGGAATTGGTACTCTCCTTTCCAGAACCTGTAAGCCACATTGAGCCTACTGATATGTGGGAAAATCTGGGATACAAATATAATAAATAAAATAAATAAGTAATGCTGCTGGGCAGAGAATGTAGGAGAAGGGGATGTTTGGTAAAAGGAGAAAGAGGGATGTTGTGCTGGAGTCACCACTAGTTCATGCATCCTGCTTTTCTTACATTGGCACGCAACTGTGGAATACACTACCACTTAACGTAAAAAATATTCATGACCTTATCAACTTCCGAAAATCACTAAAGACCTACCTTTTTAACAAGACTTACCATAATAATCAAGAACAGGAACTCCAACACATCATTACTTACTAGAGAATGTCTGTTGGTTTTTTTTGATTTATCGAATTGTTTAATCATTTTGTTTTCTGATTTATTGAATTGATTTTATCCATTATGTTACACTTGTTCTTTATGTAACCAATGGTTTTATCTACTCTTGATTGACGATTGTTAGGATGTATTATTGTAAGCCACATTGAGTCTGCAAATAGGTGGGAAAATGTGGGACACAAATGCAACAAATAAATAAATAAAGGAGGGGGCATTGTGCCAAAAAAGAAGAACCTCTGCAGAAACACACAGGCCCCCTCTTACTAAGGCGCACTCACGTTTTTAGTGCATGCTAAAATTGTGGGTGTGCTAAACATTAGAGACGCCAATGCATTCCTATGGGCGTTTCTAACGTTTAGCGCGCCCACAATTTTTGCACGCGCTAAAAACATGAGCATGCCGTAGTAAAAGGGGGCCTCAGGCAGCAAAGGTGATCCAGGGAATGTGGAACAAACGAGAGTTCACCTGCCTTCGTCAGAGGTCACCAGATTCCTTCAAAACAAACACTATATGTAACAGACACAAAGACACTCTGCTGAAGATGTTCCATTGAATGTTCCAGCATTTGCTTTGAAGGAATCTGGTAACCCCTGATGAAGGCAAAGCCAAAACTTGGCCAAGTTGGGTTTCTCCTCAAGAAAGTCTATTTAGGGTCACATGTTGCCCTAGGGGCTATGCAGCAAATGATTGCTGATCTTCCAAAGTTTGTGCATGTAGGTGGTGGAGCAGCTTATAAGGCCTTTCTGGATGTGGAACTGCTATTGGATTTTAGTCAGTGAGTTCTAGATATGAATGGTATCGGGGGCTCTGGGAAAGGGGAGTAGGACTAGTATTTCACCACTGGCATTTAATTCAACAAGGGCTAGTTTTTAACACCTGGCATTTAACTCAAGCGAGACTAGCATTTCTCCCCTGGCATTCACCCTAATGCAGTGGACTGTACATAAAAGGGACCCAGGCCCATATCCCACTCTAACTGGTACACTTGTGGAACGTGTGAATCCTCCAAAACCCACTAAATACCTACTGTACCTATATATAGGTGACACCGGCAAGCTTCAGGACTACTGTAGTGGTATACTAGGTTTTTTCACTGTTCCTTGAGGGCTCACCATACAAGGGAGGAGTGGCCTAGTGGTAAGGGTGGTGGACTTTGGTCCTGGGGAACTGAGTTCGATTCCCACTTCAGGCACAGGCAGCTCCTTGTGACTCTGGGCAAGTCACTTAACCCTCCATTGCCCCATGTAAGCCGCATTCAGCCTGCCATGAGTGGGAAAGCGCGGGGTACAAATGTAACAAAAAAATATATAAGAGAGTTATAGTGAGATGTGGACCTGGTACCTTTTATGCAAAATCCACTGCAGTGTCCTTTAGACTGCCCCACTGCTCTATTGTGTTTTCTGTGTGGCTAGTGTACTAAGAATGATGGCCCCCAGACATCTAAATGGCTGATTTGGGGGTGTTTTTCTCTTGGACTTTTTTTTTTCCCCAAAAGAAAAATGCACTGAAGATTTTCGAACCAAAAAGACAGACATTTTTTCAGGTTCGAAAATGACTATGTTCGCCAGGATGTTTTTAGCAAAATATCTAAAATCGGACTTAAGACATTTTATCGAAAATGCCCCTCCACATGTGATGAATTGGCAACAAAGATGGGAATTCTGAGAGGACACCGGCCACTCTTAGCAGAGCCTGAATCATTGTTTTCCCCATGTAAGTACCAATATACCTTAAGAGGAGCTGGGTATAGACTTTCTATGCTAAGGGTTGGGATAAGGAATGGATCTGTAAGCATTTGGGGTTAAGGACAATTGCTGTGGAACCAGCTGGCCTGGAGGAGGCACTAGATCACAACACAAACACCAATAGTCTTTAGGATACAACAGTGCAAATGTAACCCCACTCCACTGGCATCCATAATTCTGTAATAAAAACTCAATTGTCCCTCCCATATCATATCAAGTAAAACATGCCACTGTTTCATCATAGATCCAGAATTAATTAAAACACAATGACAAGGCTGAACATTCAAAAGGGCTGAATCATATAAAACAAGACAACTTCACAAAGCATAAAACACAAGTGTGGTTACAACATCTCTCATTTTTAATGTCTCCCATTCCCCAACATACCTACCCCAACTTGCATTGATACCACATATTTAATACCCCCGTTAAATTGCTCTGGCTACTGAAGCACCTCTCTATTTTCACTCCTCTTTGTTTCTTTCTGAATTATTTCTCATGAGGGTTTCTTGCATAATAATAGTTTAGTTTATCTTCTGCTTCAGTGGGTCCATGAACAAGTTCACTATCGCTTATTGCCGTATCAGGGATGTTTCATCTCCTGAAATTTATTGCACTATTACTGACAAAAAAGAAAAAGTACCAGGAGCCTTCACAAGCGGGACAAAATCTTTATTCACACTACAAATATTCAGTATAAAAAACTTGTATCATGGACCAGACATGGGCCGCGTTGCGGTTCAAAGCGCCTACGTCAGGCGTCGTTGACTTCTGGTCGTCCACTGACAACTGAATCCAAATGTGACCAAGCTTTAGTCCAAGCAAATCCAAACCTACAATTATCCCGCCAACCGTGCGCAAGAAGCCACGATCCTGTGCACGGTTGACAGGAAATTTGTAGGTTTGGTTTTGCTTGGACTAAAGCTTGGTCACATTTGGATTCAGCTGTCAGTGAACGACAAAAGATCAATGAACCCTGACTTAGGCGCATTGCGCCGAAACACGGCCCGTGTCGGGTCCATGATACAAGATTTTTATATGGAATATTTGTAGTGTGAATAAAGATTTTGTCCCGCTTGTGAAGGCTCCTGGTAATTTTTCTTTTTTTTTTGTCTGGATTCTGTTTTATTGCAATATTGCTACTACCATCTAAACACTAGAACATAAGCTAACAGTGACCTCCTTATCCTGGGTAACATTTGACCAGTACGTATTATTCTTTTACCTTCTTACCACACTTCTACTGTAATATAAGCTTCCTGAGATTTGTATAGCGTTTATAGAATGGAGTTGCTGTATGAATGTGCTCAGCATGACTCGGGGAGACAAGTTTGTTCTGTCCCCCTCAGAGATATACAAATCACCAGATTTCCTTTTCATTGATGTTAAAGCACTTTTCAGTATTAGTTTTAATCTCCTATAATGCTCTTTTCTGGTCTTTTTTTTTTCTCAGTACTTTCTGGTCTTTTTTTCTCAGTACTTTATACTGGACTGTTGTTCCTTTCTTGACACCTAAATATTTATATGCATCTTCCTGTTCTGGCACAATCAGACAGATGATTTCAGTTTCTCTCTAGCATGGAGTCTTTCATGAATTCTGAGGTTATATTTTTGAGTGAAGCTTTTATCACATTCAGAACACTTATATGGTTTCTCTCCAGTATGGATTCTTTCGTGAATTTTGAGTCTATATTTTTGAGTAAAGCTTTTATCACAATCAGAACATTTAAAGGGTTTCTCCCCACTGTGGATTATTTCATGCTTTTTTAGATCAGATTTTGAACAATAATATTTATCACATTCCATACATTTAAAATACTTCTCCCCAGTGTGGATTTTTTCATGATGGCCAAGTTTAGATTTTTGAGTGAAGCTTTTATCACATTCAGAACATTTGTATGGTTTCTCTCCAGTGTGTATTCTTTCATGAATTCTGACGCTATATTTTTGAGTGAAGCTTTTATCACATTTTGAGCATTTATATGGTTTTTCTCCACTGTGTATTATTTCATGCTTTCTTAGATCAGATTTTGAGCGGAAATATTTATCACATTCAGAACATTTAAAAGGTTTTTCTCCAGTGTGAATTCTTTCATGATATGCTAAGTCACCTTTTTTAATGAACCTTTTATCACATTCTGAACATTTAAATAGCTTTGCTCCCTGGAGGATTATTTCATTCACTTGTGTCTTTCTAGTGTTGATTAATTCATTTCTTCTCATTTCAAACATCTGACTAGAGCTTTTATCAAGTACTGTATATTTTGATGGTTTTCGTCCATTATGAATTTTTTGATGAACTGTAAGCTGTGATTTATATGTAAAGCATGTTTCACACTCAGTACACTGTAATTGCTTATCATGTCTACGAATTTTCTTCTGTTCTGTCATATTTGTCTGCCCAGTGAACTCTTTCTTACATGATGCAGTGCTCTGAAACAGTCTCTCTCTATCGAGTCTCTGATTTTGTCCAAGGTTTGAGAAGAGATTGGAATTTTTCTCTTGTTCAGCACATGCATTGAGTCTCTCTCCTTTCTGAGCTTTTTCTTTCACACTAGATGGTGTTACTCTACTAATTCCTCCCACACAATCAGCTGAAGGATCTTGGCTGTCTCTAGAGGAGTCTTTGTGTTTCCATTCCTCCCTCTGCTGCCCATTGCACATGCTCATTTTATTACTCCGGTGCCCAAATCCATCTGTTGGATAAAAATGAGAGTATGTACATAAATTATACAGCTATTGATAAGTTATGTAGAGGCAAATATGCCCAAAAGAAGCTTAGCTAAGTCTTCATATCACATGTAACAGAAAATGATGTAGGTGATACACAGGTACAGTTGGGCAATGGTACATGAACAAACAGAAATAGACCATCCTGATATCATCTTGCTGATTCTGTGCATCTTGTTCTCACCTCCAATATCTGCAGTGATTCCCTCCACTCTGATTACATTCATTACCCCAAAATTCTGAACAAACTCCTGGAGATCTGGGATTCATTCAGGACCAGGTCTCTAAACCTCACAACTGGTAGCTTAACGGCATTCTAATACTAAGAAATACAAATGTTACTGAAAATCACTAGTAACATTCTGTCTATGTGAAAATTTAGAAATGCTGTTCATAAGTACATAAGCACCGCCATACTGGGAAAGACCAAGGGTCCATCAAGCCCAGCATCCTGTCTCCAACAGCGTCCAATCCAGGCTTCAAGAACCCCCCCCCCCCCCCAAAAAAAAAAAAATTAATAATGTTGAATGGACTTTTCCCTCAGGAATCTGTCCAAACCCCCTTTAAATTCCGTAAGGCCAGCTGCTGTCAGTACATTCTCCGGCAACGAGTTCCAGAGTCTAACTACACACTGAGTAAAGAAAAACTTTCTCCTATTTGTTTAAAATCTACCATATTCTAGCTTCATCTTGTGTCCCCTGGTTTTGTTGTTGTTTGAAAGTGTAAACAATCGCTTCACATCTGTCCGCTCTACTCCACTCATTATCTTGTAGACTCAGCCGCCTTTTCTCCAAGCTGAAGAGCCCTAACCTTCTCAACCTTTCCTCATAGGGAAGTCGTTCCACTCCCTTTATCATTTTCGTCGCCCTTCTCTGTACCTTTTCTAATTCCTTCAGAGCACCAAGGATTTCAATTCAAGGAATTCTTGGCTCACTGCTATTGTTATCAGTATCCTCCTTACCTCCCTCTAGCTGGTCACTGTAATGAAATTCTTCCATTTTCAGGATCTCTACTGTGAGGTCAGCAGTGTAACTCTGGCTGCCTGTAAGAAGAATGGAAAAATAACTTCAGGATTTAAAGGAAAGCTTTAGACCTAGGAATAGCAAAACCTGGCTAAAATGGAGATGATGGGATTTTCATGAGCTCAGAAAGTATAAATATCCTGGTGAACGCAGTTAAGGACCTTTTGTAGTTCTGAAAATGAACCACGACATTGAACACAAACAGGTTCCTACAATATTCTGTTAATGAAAACTGCTGCAGAATACAGCCTTTCCTGTAGAATCCCAGCTGTCTTCAGTCTGCTGCCCCAAATGTGTGTCTTGCTGTGTCCCTTCCCCTGCTACTGTCATTGGATGGGGTACTCAATTTTCCTGCTTTTGGGCTCTTTGTCAATTTCATTCTGTAGGTTCACTCCTCGATAAATTGGCTGGAAATTGCTGGGTGGCAAGTAAAGCACCTCCTACTGTCAGAATGGTCCTTTCGGTCTCCTGGTGCTGCCACTTCGGCCATCTTTCCTCATTCTTCCTGCTGATCCTACTGGGGTTGACTTTCCTCCACAGCCTCTTCCAGTAAGATTATAAAAATTGACAGAGGCAGTATGTGTTGAAAGAAGAAAGGAAGGAACCAAGAGGTGTGGGAAAATAAAAGAAAGAGAAGAAATTAAACACAAAAAAAGCAGATCTGCTAATGAAAGGAAAAAAGTAGAAATAAGGGGGGGGGGGGGCAATATCAGCCAGCGGGAGGCAGCCCGAATAAGTGCCACATTCAGTATTAACCTCAGATATTCAATGCCAGGCCATTTCTGGTGACCAGCATTGAATATCCAGTTTTATTTTTGGCTGCCGGAACTTAACCGGTTAAGCCGATATGCAGCGCTAGCAGTTAAAGATAGGAGGACTGGTATTTACGCAGTCCTATTTATTTATTAGGATTTATTTACCGCCTTTTTGAAGGAATTCACTCAAGGCGGTGTACAGTAAGAATAAATCAAACATAATCAATAGGCAAGTACAGCAGTAAAAATACTCAACTAACAATACAAAGTATGGCATAGTATACTACTTACAATGTCAACACAATACGTAATAGAACATTTTAACTGATAGTGAAGGGTAAAGCAAAGATAGAACATATAGACAGGTAAGAGAGTAAGAAAGTAAGGTGACTAATTTAAAGAAAGTTGCACATGAGGTCAGAGAGATGGTTAAATATTATCTCAGCTAGGGTAGGAGTGGATAAGCATGTCCTCCTGCAGTATGTGCAGCCCGTGTGTGTGTGTGTGTGTGTGTGTGTGTGTGTGTGTGTGTGTAACAACTTAAGTTACTAAGTCCATTATAGGCCTGGTTGAACAGCCAAGCTTTCACCTACTTCCTGAAGTACAGATAGTCTTGTGTTAAGCGGAGCCTTCAGGCAGTGCATTCCTGAGTGTGGGGGCTACTCTGGAGAAGGCTCGCTTGCGGGTTTCACATTGTGTAATGTCTTTTGGAGAGGGTGTAGTTACTGATAGTCCTTGAAAGGACCTTAGTGTCCTTAGTGGTGTATAGAGGGTCATCCTGTTCTTCAAGTACTTCGGAGCCATTTCCTTTAAGGGCCTTGAACCACTTAACCTAGTGCTGAATATTGGTGCTAAAAAGATATATCACATGATATAGCCAGTTAGCTGCTATCTCCCAGATTCTATATAGTGCGCCCAGAGATCTGCACCGAAATCCGAGTGTATTCTATAACAACACGCATAACTTAATTGGCTTAACAAGCTAATCAGCGTTGATAACTGTTAACAAGCAATAATGAGCACTAATTGGCAATAATTAGAATTTAGAGCACAAATTGCGAAGCATATTCTGTAATGCAGTGCGCCTAAGTTCTAATGCGCACAGGCAAAAAGGGGCGTGGTTATGGGTGGGGAAATGGGTGTTTTGTGGGCATTCCAAAATTTACACGGGTAGTTACAGAATATGGCCCAGTAAGCCTAAATCTACATGCCGGGATTTACGTCACGTTTTCGTTGGTGTAAATGGTGGCCCATAGATTTAGGCGCTGATATATCAACTAAGTGTATTCTATATACAGTGCCTAAATATGGGTCTGCTTATAGAACACGCTTAGTCGGCATTGATTTCCGCACTGATTTTTTATGTGCCATATATAGAATCTTCCCCATGCGCTAACCGCGAATATTCAGTGGAGATAACCGGCTATCTCCCGCTGAATATTAGCGCTTAGTCAGCGAAATGCAATTTAACTGGCCAGGAGCCACTCCTGGCCGGTTAAATAGTGCTGAATATTGGGAGAAGGAAAATCAAACAACACATTATCCACACAACAAATGTTAGATGTCAGGGGTTGTGATTGATAGAGAATGCAGCTTTCCTCTAAGAAACATTTTGTATTGCCTTATTAGTAGATTTAATCCAAACTACATCACCTGCTTCGTGCTGCTCCTCACATGTGCCTGTGGTGGTCAGATTTCCTCTTTCCTCAGATTCCTGAGGTTCAATCCCAAATCCCTCTTGCTCAAATCGAATTAAAATGTCAGGCTTGATATTATGAGAGCCTGTTATAGGAAAAGATAGTACAACAACACACTTTCAACAATACAGGTTTCTCAACTCCATGGCACTCTATGATGAAAGCTTTTGCAGGCCTGATCCCACCTACCTTCTGAGATAACCCCCCACCCCCATCAAGTGCCTCTACAGGCAGCCTACTCCATCCAAAGTAGGGAAACAGACAGTGGGAGGTGAGAGAGGTCAATGGCCTCTTATCCCACCAGTGCTGAATTCTTAAATGGTCCTAGCTGACCTTAATAAAGATATGCAGGAGGAATTTTATACTTACTGGTTACAGAAGGATGAGTCTGTTCGGAGGTCTCTGATTCAGGATGATCCACGAAGGGGAGATCTTCCTCTTGTTTAACACTCAGTGAGAACACAGACGTTACAATTGGAAGGCCTGTTATGAGAAAACATGTCTAGAAGGATTTACCCAGGATCAGATAATATTAAATCAGGAAATGGATTTTAAGTAGGGCTGCATTTCGATTAGAATTTTTAATCACTATTAATTGCACGATTGAAGGGCAATATCAGAAGCCAGCAGAGAAAACTTCAACTACAGTAACAATATTTGGGGCCGATATTCAGATTGCAGGAGTTAGACCGGGTAACTTCCGTGGTCAGCGCTGAGCCTGGATACTCAATGCCGGGCCATTTCCAGTGTCCAGCATTGAATATCCGGTTTACTTTTGGCTGGTTTAAAGATAACCGGCTAAGTTGATATTGGAGAAATAAAAATAGTAATACATTTCCTTTTCTACTGAACACAATACAAAGGCATTTGCTATGCACATTTTCCAAACATATTCCATTTAAAATATTCAAAATAAAATGCTTTTTTCTACCTTTTTTTGTCTGGACATTTATTTTTCCACCATGTTGGTTCTAGTTTTCCTTTTCTGCTTTCCTATTTGCTAATTCTCTTTCAAGCAGCTGTTGTCCATTTGTTTTTTCTCCTTTCTGCTTCTATTCCTTCACTACACCTACCTCTGACTTATTAATCATTCTTTTTAGCTCTTTCCTCTTTTCTTTTTCTTTTCTGCCTCTCTGTAAACTCAGATTTCACCCTCTCTCTTATCCTTCTCCTCCTTTTTAGCTACATATCAGATTTCCATCTTCTCTCACCCACTAGCTCTCCCATTCCCCATTTCATTCCTTCCCCAGCCTTCCATTCCCTTTCATCCTTAATCTAATCCCCATTATCATATTTCTACCCTCTGTAATCACTATCCTCTCATCTATTTCCTTGCCACCCCCCTCAGCCACCTGTTGACCTCTCTCACATGGTTCCACTATTCTTAGCGTCTTCCTCCCTCCACTTTTCTAGCCCAACATCTCCCTCTTTCCTCCCTCCCCACCCTCGTAGCCTGACATCTCCTTGTCCCCCAGCATTTCTCCCTTTCTTTCCTCAGTCCCATTGTCCAACATCTCTCCATCCCTTCCATCTGCTCCTGAATCCATTTCCCTCTTTCTCCCCTCTCCACCTCTGTTCATCTCTCCCTCCCTCATGTCCAACATTTCTCCCTCTCTCCCATTGTCCATCATCTCTCTCTCCCTCATGCCCCAGGTCCTACATCTCTCTCTTCCCCCCCCCCCCCCATTGCAGCCCCTTTTCCTTTTCTCCTCTCCACTGTCCTGTCCAGCATTTCTCCCTCTATTCTCCCTCTCTTCCCCATGCACTCTCTCCCTCCCCTTCACCCTATGTCCAATATTTCTCCCTCTCCTCCTCCATGCAGCATCTCTCCCTCCCCGCCATCCCCATATGCAAGATTTCTCCCTTTCTCACCCTTTCCATCCCTTTACCACATCACTTCCTTCCCCCCTCCAATGTCCAACAATTTTCCCTCTTTCACCCCTCTCCCTCACCCAATGCACCATCTCTCCTCTTACATGCAGCATCTGCCCCTCCTCTCCAACCCCATATGCAAGATTTCTCCCTTTCTCACTCTCATCTTTCCCTTCCTCCCCTCCACTCCCACAATTCTCCTTCTTCCCCACCCCGTGCAGCATATCTCCTTCCCTCCCCCACCCCACCTCTCTTATGTCCAAAATTATCCTTCTCTTTTCCCTCTCCCAAATGCAGCATCTCTTTTCCTTCCCTCCCCTTCACCCCCATGTCAAACACTTCCCCCTCTATCTCCCCTTCCTCCCTCCTGCTGTCCATTACTTCTCTGGATCATTTCCTTTAGGAAGCGTTTCACTCTTCAGTGGATCCCCGGTGGTGGCAGCGATTCCCATATGCTGCCTGCTTCTAACCTGGAAGCCTCCCCTCTACCGTTTCCCGCCCTTTCTGTTGCAGCTTCCTGTTTCTGCATGGCGAGCGAGGCTTGATCAGGGAGAGAGATAGCCATGGAGCCCAGCCAGCTCTGCTCCCCCCCAAGTCAACACTGTCAAGGATGCACTGCTGCTGGCTGGACCCAGGCCCACCCGAGTCCACCTGGGGCTATGCCCCTGCTGTCTAGCAATGATTAGATGTGACAATTTTGTGTTTCTTCCACCACTGAAGTGAGCATTACTCTTGATCTATCAGCAGCCTAGCAATATTTCGGGGTGGGAGGAGGGAGACACATAAGGCTGAAACCCAGAAGTCTTTTACACCTACTTTCTCTTACCCATTCAGCATTAACCCTCATCTCCTTACTTACCTCCCTCTAATCAAATATGTGCAGGAGGTCAATATCAGCAGGGCCTTAATGGGCTGCAAGCACATGGGCCAGCTCTCCTACAACTGCACATATGGTGCTTTAATTAGTTGCTGGTGTAAGCCAGCCTTGTGGGGGGGGGGGGGGGTGGACACAGACAGAAAAAAAAACCAGTAGGAATGCTGGGGGGGGGGGGGGAGCCAGAGGGAACATGAAACAGCAGGACCTCGGGGGGGGGGGGGGGGTTAGGCGGGGCCAGAACCAGGGCTGCTGGGGGTGAAGCCAGAGGGAAGATGAAACAGTAGGACCTTGGTGGGGGGGCAGGGGGGCCAGAACCATCAATGCATGCAAAGATCCTGGATTCTAGTACTTACAGGTCTCTAGGAGGTAATGGTAAGCGGTGGCAGGGGCACTGGGAGGCAGTGGGGTATAAGCTCCTCTCTCACCTCTAAGCAGCCTCAATATCTGCACTGCTGATTGCCTGCAGACTGGGCAGGGAGCCAAACAGCCAATCACAGTCTTGATGATGTAGTGAGGCCAATCCCAGAGGAAGAGAGAGTAAATATCGCATTAATTGTGGTTTTAATCACTATTAATGTGCAGCCCTGATTTTAAGTCTCCAAATGTTTGATACTAATGACCATCATCTCCTGTAATCTGAAAATGCAAAGCCCTTTAAATTCAAAGCATTTACTTACTTTTGTTGGGGTCACTTAGGTTTTCTTTTCCCTCCCACTCACAGCCTTGAGTGAAATATTTCTCATCTTCCTTTTTAATCTTGAATATAACATTAGGATTCACAATTGAGTAACCTGTCAATAAGAAACAGGAAAATTACCTTTAATTTCTATTTGTAGAATCTATTTGTAGGTTCCACCTGTGACCTGTTATGATGGAGGTGTGTGTGTGTGTGTGTGTGTGTGTGTGAGTATGAAGGTGGGGGGGTGTTTGGAGATATGAGGCAGCTAAGGCCTGCCTCTTGATTTAAGATTAAACTTTAGAGGTTTGCTGATACAGTCATTTCTCTTCATGACCCTCCAAGCTGAAGAGGTTACACACTGTACACTTTTGTTAAGTAGTGTGTAGCTGACCAGTCATGCACTTACACAGAAGTTTTATTTCTCAGCAAGAACTCAGAGGTAAATCCTCTCTGGTCTTCTGTGCCAAATTATTTGTGTACAAAAAGGGAGACAGACTCCAGCTGGTCTCGTATGAAACCTCCAGTTTAAGGTATACATTTTATCTTAAAGCACAGAGAAGCATGTTTTGCAGAGCCTGGAGCAGTGAGGTGTTTCTTTGGCTGCTGTTGGATATGGGATAGCATTAGAAGCCACGAGATCTGGTACCTGCTCGTTTTTCACCATAGATTCCATAATGTGTCTGCAGCAGATGACAGAGAAGGCAATACCTTGTGACAACAGAATGCCATGAACCTCCTTGATGACCTTCTTGTAAATCTCCTTCTGCCATTCTTCCAAAATGTTCCACTCCACTTCCAAGAAATAAGCAGCAACATCCTTGAATGTGAGCGACACCTGGAAGAGCAAAGAGGATACCCTCAGCCACAGTTTCATTAACATGGCTGTTTGGAGGTCCATTTTATCTTATGTATCTAAGATCTGGAACTCGACTTGGAGATATGACGTTGCATTACTATTTGGACATCCTAGGAGGTTGTGTAAGCCCAGTCCCAGAGGATTTACAGAGTTTGTGTCTAAAGCGATTATAATCTTCAAGCAAGTTATATTGGTTGAATGGATTTCAGGCCAGCCGCCCGCTAGGCAGCAATGGAGAACAAGAATGTTGTTCTTAATGCGCTTAGAACGAATGGGGATTACTCAATTAGACTCGATGGCGGGGAAGAAGTTTCAGCAATGCTGGGCCCCCTTTTGGATGACACTTGCACCAGCAGCTCGGAGCTACCTGTTAAACCTCTGTCAAAGAACATAAGAACACTGTAGACGTTGTATGTGAGGAGTAAATATGTTTGGGTGTGGGTTAGAGAATAGAGAGGGGGGGGGGGAAGGGGGAGTGGTGTTTTTTTGGGGGGGGGGAGAAAAGTTGAAAACTGATGTTGTTTTGATCCTTGCCATGATGTAGACTAAACGTGATGGATATTGAATAAGAATTTTAGGTAATTGATTTCCGATCTGAGGAAGAAGGGCAACCTTCGAAAGCTAATCAAGAAATGTATTCAGTTATGTCCAATAAAAAAGGTATCATCTTATTTTCTTTTCCATGTTTTATTTTGTTTGATTTCTATTGATAACCTTTAAGAGTGGACTAACACAGCTACCACATCTCTCTAAGTAATTTAAGATATCCATAAAATAGGCATATGAGAAAGATGTTATTTACAGCGTTAATGTGTAGCTGTGTTTTGCATCAATAAAAAAGATTTAAATATAACATGGCTGTGTTCTTTGCTCTATGACCTCTGTCAGTGAGATCCCTTAAATACATATTTTGGATAGATTGCATGGTTCCCACTGACACAGGTGGAAATTTCACATATTGGCTAATTTAGCAGTTGAAAGGAGAAACAAGAGCACTCCAAAAATGTAAAGCATAGACATCGGCCTGTATGGGGTGGATGAAGGAGGAGCTGAAGAGGTGGGATGGAGCGAGGCTGGTGGATTTGTGTCTAAAGGCAGGAAAGTAAAGAGTGTTGTGGTCCGGCCTAGGGACAGTGTAAGTGTGCGAGAGACATTACAGCCCGGGTTTCAGCACTGGCTAAAAAGTGCTTTTACGCGATTCACCAATTCCGAGCATATCCGTTATTACCTTGATATGCCTTCTCAAATAAATCTCTTACATGCATTAGTAGCCTCCGTTTAGACTACTGCAATATTGCCTATGTGGGTTTACCCTCCTACTTAGGTGTCTAGAGCAAAACATGGCAATAAGACTCTAATAGAGCAAACACTGGGCCTTCAGGATTGGGAAAAATGTAGTCCTTTATTACAATGAAGACCCGACACGGGCCGTGTTTTGGAATACAAATGCCTGCATCAGGGGGTCAAAAAAACTCCTATAGGTCAGTTTATGGACTAATAAGCAAGGATGTGAAAACAACAATCAGGAAATATTCCCCCTTGTTAAAACAACTCGTATATGGTCAGAAAAACATTGAAGGCGTTTTTCTGTCCATATACGAGTTGTTTTAACAAGGGGGAATATTTCCTGATTGTTGTTTTCACATCCTTGCTTACTAGTCCATAAGCTGACCTATAGGAGTTTTTTTGACCCCCTGATGCAGGCATTTGTATTCCAAAACACGGCCCGTGTCGGGTCTTCATTGTAATAAAGGACTACATTTTTCCCAATCCTGAAGGCCTAGTGTTTGCTTTTTTTGTTTGTCTGGTTGTTTTTGTATGCTGTTTTCCCTCTTTTTGTGACTGAATAAGACTCTAATGCCATGCTAATAGATATGACCGGGTCACCCCTCTTTTGCTACTGGCTTAATATAGAATCCAATAAAAAATCCTCACACTAACCCACAAAGTTTTCCATACTGCCGTCCCCTTATACCTCTCTTTTCTGATTACTGCTCACACCCTCACAGAAAATATTGCACTTCCTGCATGATGGCTGTCTCTACTTATCCCTAGCGCAATATGCACGCCTAGATTCTTCACATTGCCCTCCCTCTGGAATTCACTTCCAAATAAAGGAGTCATTTTCTACATTTAGAATGGCCTTCAAGACCTACCTGTTTTGGCAGGCCTACCCAGACATTCCCTTAATGATCAGACCCTTAAATAGACAACCATTCTTTTCATTGTGGAAGTCCGAAGAAGGCAAACCGTTGTCTATATAAATATAATTATTTATCCACTTTTAGGGCCCTGTTTATTAAGATGGGCTAGCGTTTTTAGCGTGTGCTAAAAATTAGCGCGCGCTAAACGTGTAGGCACCCCCAGGAATACTATGGGCGCCTACATAGCTTAGCACGTGCTAAAAAATGCTACCGTGCCTCTAGCGCAGCTTAGTAAAGAGGGCCCTTAGTTTCTTCTACTTATTTCTCTGCCCTATCACTTTAATTGGTATTCCTTTCTGATTTTAATATGTTATTGTAAACCCCCCTGTCATGTTGTCAGCAAGGGCATTATGTTAAGAAATTAAACCACAAACTATAAAACGAAAGCATTAAATATACCAAATAATCTTAAGACCATTTATATTTTTAGGTATCTCTACTCCCTTTAAATAACTTAGGGCTCCTTTCATTAAGCGGCTGTAAGCCCAACACGGGCTTACCGCTCGATATACGGGAAGTACCGCTGGGCTACCACAGCAGCCCGGCGGTACTTCCCACTCCTAGCATGCTGTCATTTCTGGCACTACAAAAATGTATTTATTTTTGTAGCTCTGGAGCGTACCCGGCGGTAATTGGGCAGTGCAGCATGCTGCCTGGTTACCGCCAGGTTAACGTGGGAGCCCTGTACCGCCACCTCAGTGGGTGGTGGTAAGGGCTCCCCCTGAAATGGCCACGCGGCCATTTCCTGCAGGAAGGCGGGACTTCCTTTTTACCAGATGCGGTAAAAGGGGGCCTCGGCACGTGTGTAAAACACGCGCCAACGCCAATTCCAGCCCCCTTTTGCCTCAGCTTGGTAAAAGGAGCCCTAAACAACTTCCCATTACTAACATGCAGACAACAGGCTATAGTGAGACGTGGTACTCAATGCAAAAGACTGATAGCACCCATGCATGATTATGTTCTAGCTGGTCAAAGGTCATATATGTTCACTCAGTACAAATAACTCCTGGGTGTCAGAGAATGAGCCTGATCTCTTGAGGCTAAAGTAGCGGAAGAGTTGAGGCAGACAGACCGCAATACTGAGGAGACATACAGGGACGTAGTTATGTTATGTCTTGCCAGTTCTTGTATTCTGCCTATACCTATTCAGTTCAAGGACGGATTACAGTAATCAAGAGCTGGACCAGTCAATCCAGGAGCTACAAAAAATTAAAACAAACTAATAACATAATCTAAATATTAGATAAACCCGCCTTGCAGAATAAGAAAGCTTTTAAATGTTTTCTGAATTGAAAATGAGTACAAGACCTAAAAAAACAACGGAAGCTGGTTCCACAAGTTAACTGATATTGAATAGACAATGTAAGATGTTTGACTGATTTTAAATTCTTATACATTGGAAATCTTAGTTGAAAAAGATTACGAGTATTATATCTAGAAGAAGACCCTTGTAGCAATGATACTAAATTCAGCATATAATCAGGAATTTCCCCAGTGGTAATTCCTAGTTTAAACTGAATTCTCTGAGCAACTGCTACCCAGTTAGCTAATCGGATAAAGTTAGGACAGCAAAAAGGCTGTGGAGTGGAAGAGTGGCCTTAAGCAGCAGCCTGAGAACCAGAGTAGTCTGGTCCAAATCTCACTGCATCTCACTGTAATCTTGGGCAAGTCACAACCTTCCATTGCTTCAGGTACAAACTAGCTCCCCCTTTTACAAAGCTGTACTAGTGGCTGCTGGTGTGGTAATGCCAACATTGCACATTCAAAGTGAATGGGCTGTGTCGGCATTATCATGCAGCTATGTAAAAGGGGGAGGGGTGGTAAGATCGTAAGTCTTCCAGGACAATAAAAAATTACTTACTGTATCTGACTGTACACTGCTTCAATAGCTTACAGGCTGTATATACAGTGGGGGAAATAAGTATTTGATCCCTTGCTGATTTTGTAAGTTTGCCCACTGACAAAGACATGAGCAGCCCATAATTGAAGGGTAGGTTATTGGTAACAGTGAGAGATAGCACATCACAAATTAAATCCGGAAAATCACATTGTGGAAAGTATATGAATTTATTTGCATTCTGCAGAGGGAAATAAGTATTTAATCCCTCTGGCAAACAAAACCTAATACTTGGTGGCAAAACCCTTGTTGGCAAGCACAGCGGTCAGACGTCTTCTGTAGTTGATGATGAGGTTTGCACACATGTCAGGAGGAATTTTGGTCCACTCCTCTTTGCAGATCATCTCTAAATCATTAAGAGTTCTGGGCTGTCGCTTGGCAACTCGCAGCTTCAGCTCCCTCCATAAGTTTTCAATGGGATTAAGGTCTGGTGACTGGCTAGGCCACTCCATGACCCTAATGTGCTTCTTCCTGAGCCACTCCTTTGTTGCCTTGGCTGTATGTTTTGGGTCATTGTCGTGCTGGAAGACCCAGCCACGACCCATTTTTAAGGCCCTGGCGGAGGGAAGGAGGTTGTCACTCAGAATTGTACGGTACATGGCCCCATCCATTCTCCCATTGATGCGGTGAAGTAGTCCTGTGCCCTTAGCAGAGAAACACCCCCAAAACATAACATTTCCACCTCCATGCTTGACAGTGGGGACGGTGTTCTTTGGGTCATAGGCAGCATTTCTCTTCCTCCAAACACGGCGAGTTGAGTTCATGCCAAAGAGCTCAATTTTTTGTCTCATCTGACCACAGCACCTTCTCCCAATCACTCTCGGCATCATCCAGGTGTTCACTGGCAAACTTCAGACGGGCCGTCACATGTGCCTTCCGGAGCAGGGGGACCTTGCGGGCACTGCAGGATTGCAATCCGTTATGTCGTAATGTGTTACCATGGTTTTCGTGGTGACAGTGGTCCCAGCTGCCTTGAGATCATTGACATGTTCCCCCCTTGTAGTTGTAGGCTGATTTCTAACCTTCCTCATGATCAAGGATACCCCACGAGGTGAGATTTTGCGTGGAGCCCCAGATCTTTGTCGATTGACAGTCATTTTGTACTTCTTCCATTTTCTTACTATGGCACCAACAGTTGTCTCCTTCTCGCCCAGCGTCTTACTGATGGTTTTGTAGCCCATTCCAGCCTTGTGCAGGTGTATGATCTTGTCCCTGACATCCTTAGACAACTCCTTGCTCTTGGCCATTTTGTAGAGGTTAGAGTCTGACTGATTCACTGAGTCTGTGGACAGGTGTCTTTCATACAGGTGACCATTGCCGACAGCTGTCTGTCATGCAGGTAACGAGTTGATTTGGAGCATCTACCTGGTCTGTAGGGGCCAGATCTCTTACTGGTTGGTGGGGGATCAAATACTTATTTCCCTCTGCAGAATGCAAATAAATTCATATACTTTCCACAATGTGATTTTCCGGATTTAATTTGTGATGTGCTATCTCTCACTGTTACCAATAACCTACCCTTCAATTATGGGCTGCTCATGTCTTTGTCAGTGGGCAAACTTACAAAATCAGCAAGGGATCAAATACTTATTTCCCCCACTGTATATATAAAATAATAATATTATTAACCTAACTGATCTGTAGGCAGTATGGGGAAAGGAGTCATCAGTGTAGTTTGCCTGATTACTTCGGGGGTGGCAAAGGGTGAGAAAGTTGTATTGGAAGTGGGAAAAGAGAGACCAATTTGACATTACCACCCACAACATTTGGAAAGATGCTGCCCCCCTGTGCCCAACCCGAACTACACCTATGGAGGAGGTGCTATTTGCAGGTTAAGAAACCCTGTTGTCATTTTATCTGTGAACGTGACGTGTTCCTGGACACATTAATGTATGATAGTGGGCCCTGATCCCAAGTTTGCTATCTATTAAAGAGGTCACAAGCATGAAGTTAAAAAAAAAAGAAAATAAAAATGCAACTGCCCTTCCCTCTTCCTATTCTCATAAACCCCTGGTGGCCAGATTCCCCCAAAAGCCTACCTATTCTGCAGAAAGGATACTGTAATCCACAGCTGGCAGGTTAAAAGTCTTCTGAAGAAAAGTATCAGGAAACAAACCTCTGCAGTAGCACACAAGCAGCACAGACGGAAAAGGTGATCCAGGGAATGACAAACAGACAAGAGTTCACCAAACCAAATTTTATTGAAGAGGGACCCAACTTGGCCAAGTTTCGGCTTTGCCTTTCTCAAGGGTCACTAGAGGGGGGCCTTTTACAAAGGTGGACCAAAAACAGCACTGCGGTAGTTTGGGAGAATGTTTTTGGCATGTGCCAGACCCTTATTGTACTGCGTCAGGAAAAACAGGATGTTTTTAATGGGCTGGAAAATGGACGTGCGGCAAAATGAAAACCAGCACAGTTACATTTTCGGCCCGAGACCTTACCACCACCCACTGACTTAGCGGTAAGGTCTCACGCGCTACCCGGGCAGTAAGAACGCACCGTGCGCCAACTGCCAGGTAGGCACCCCACAGTAGAAAACAGAGTTTTTTCGGCGCACACCAAATTCAGAATTACCACCTGGGGCACACAGTAGCCAGGTGGTAATGCCAATTTGGTGTAGACTGGACATGCATAGGCCCTTACAAGCCTTTGCAAAAGGGCCTCTAGATTACTTCAAACAAATCCTGAAAGGTTCAGTAAACAGACACATCATCAGCGGAGTATGGTAGACACACTCCCCTGCTGATGTATCTTTTATTGAACCTTTCAGGATTTGTTTGAAGTAATCTGGTAACCCCTGACGAAGGCAAAGCCGAAACTTGACCAAGTTGGGTCCCTCTTCAATAAAATTTGGTTCTCTCTCGTCTGTTCGTCAATCCCTGGATCACCTTTGCTCTCTGTGCTGCATATGTTAAATCGTCTACCAACAACACTTCCCCCCCCCCCCTTCGTTCCCACCTTTTGTGTGTCTTCAGCCAGTTCACTGTCTAATCCCCTTCAGACACGAGTTTACACAAGTAAACTCCGTAATAAAGAAAATTTCTATTCAATGTGGAAACTTAAATGCATAAAACCTTAATTCCCAAGGGAAATTTTTCGAAACCTAATACAATCAATGGTCCTAAGTCAAGCAGATTATTGCAACGGAATCTATGCGGGATGTAAAGAACAACTCACAAAAAAACTCCAAACCGCCCAAAACACAACAGCCAGGCTGATATTCGGCAAAACACGATTCGAAAGTGCAAAACCACTCCGAGAAAAGCTGCATTGGCTCTCAATCATATAACGGATCATCTTCAAAATCTGCACCCTGATCCACAAAATTATCTACGGCGTAGTCCCAGGATACATGATAGACCTCATAGACCTACCAACCAGAAACAAAACCGGATCATCAAGAACATATTTAAATCTACATTACCCAAATTGCAAAGGACTCAAATACAAAACAACGTACACATCTACCTTCTTCTACATAAGTGCACAACTATGGAACACACTCCCAAAAACTGTGAAAACAATCCATGACCACCTAAACTTCAGGAATCACTAAAAACCAACCTCTTCAAAAAGGCTTACCCCACCAATCCAACGTAAACCTCTACACCAAGCAACACAGCAATACCAATGATCGTACTGGACAATATATAATCTTCACTCCCCTTGACCCTCATGATATCTGATAGACATCTTCCTCATTCGACCACAACATAACCTTGTATTTGTTTCTCAACGGGTCTTGGCGAACGCCTTTACGGTACTATGTAAGCCACATTAAGCCTGCAAATAGGTGGGAAAATGTGGGGTACAAATGTAACAAATAATAAATAATAATAATTTAAGTTGGAGGTATACAGATGGCCCACAGTACCTCCTTCTTTCCCCATACTCCTGCATTTCAGTCACTTTGATATAAGTTTTGACAGGCACTCATATACTTTGTTAGTAAATCCCACTGGAATTTTTCAGCAATAACAAAATGCAAAAACCTGCTATATTATCACAGCTTAGTAAACAAGCAACTCTTTAAGTATGAAGTGGCTTGTCCAAGATCACAAAGAATGGCATTTGAACCCTGATTTCCCTGATGCAATCAGTAGGTTCTTGCTCCACTCCAAACAGGGAAGGAGAAGGAGGGAAGGCTTGAAAAGCAACACAAGGGAAAGATTTCCTTTTAGTGTTGGTCCCATTTTGTTTACCTGATCAGAAACCAGGGCAGACATTTCTCTCCTGTTTTTCCTCTGAAGTCTGCAGTTGCTGGTGGGATGGATGCAGGACGGAGATTTCCCTGTTCCTGGAAAGATTAATAAAAGACGGGAGAAGGAGAGTCTCTGATAAAGTCCCTCCTCTCCTCCTCCTCTGCAGTTCTAGGGCTGGGGCTTGAAGGGATGTCCAGCCCCCCTGAGCAGTAAGAAAGTTCTTGCTTTCTAGTCTTTTTCTTCTTTGAAGCCCTGTAGACAGCACCGGAAGATGAGATCACACACTAGGATCCCGTTTCTTAAGGTGGATCTGTAGAGATAGCCGATAGATGTTGCATTTGTAGATTCATAGCTCTATTGTTTTTAAGAATAACAGATTAGTGGATGCAATTGGAGTAAAACAATTGAGCAATAATTTGTTTCTGTCTGTCTGCAGTTGCAGGGCCGGTCTTAGGCAGGGGCGACCGGTGCGACCGCACAGGGTCTCACGCTCAAAGGGGCCCCCGCGGGAGATCAGGGCCGAAATTGGTGCAGATTCTATAACAATGTGCATAATTTAACAAGCTTAACAAGCAAATGAGTGCTGATAACAGCACTTAACATGCAATAATGAGCATTAACTAGCACTGATTCAAATTTAGGCACACAACTCGTTAAGCTTATTCTGTAACAATGTGCGCCCAACATCTAATGTGCGCAGGCAAAAAGGGGTGTGATTATGAGTGGGGCAGTGGCGTAGCCACAGGTGGGCCTGGATGGGCCAGGGCCCACCCACTTAGGGCTCAGGCCCACCCAACAGTAGCACACGTTTGGTGGTAGCTGGTGGGGATCCCAAGCTCAACCAGCTGAAGGCTTCCCCTTGATGGTAACGAAAACAGTACTCTCCACGATACCGGCACCTGCTCATGTTCAGTTTTCTGCACATGCCTGCTGCAGACTGAAAAGGTAGAAATTAGCGTTTTCTCACCTGCTGAGATATTTTTTTGGTGGTGGGGGGAGGGGAAGAGAGCACTTGGTGCCCACCCACTTCTTGCCTAGGCCCACCCAAAATCTGTAGTCTGGATACGCCCCTGACACTCACTATCTCGAGACGGACGGACGGAGCGGATCGAGAACCAGGCTGTGCACGCCGCCGTGCACAGCCGCTGGATACCGCGTAGGATGGAACAACATCATCACTCTGTCATCTGAGTCATCAGCAGCACGCAGCGGCCTCAGTGCGGAATAGGACATCACGCACGGGGTTAGAGGTCTGTGCCATGCATGCCGTCTGCCTCAAGCCTAAAAGATAGGTGGGCTGGATCAGCTGAGCAGGCGCCGCTACGCTACGGCTACGGGAAGGCTGCTGCAGTTTGTGCGCTTTTTAGCCACGTTTGTTTGGGTGGGTGGATGGGCCAGAGCCGACATTGGATGGGCCTGGGCCCACCCAGGCCCACCCGTAGATACGCCCCTGGTGAGTGTGATATAAAATTACAATCGAACTGTTGTGGTGCAACTTTACTGCCAAGCAGCTGCCAGCCCACTGAGCCCAGCCCAGCACTACAGGTAATAAATTTTTAAATACGTTTTGTTTTAAACTTTTTACATCATAATTTTTAACATTTTTTTTAATTAAGCTAGCTGGGGCCTGGGCAGTATTAAAATTTATTGTTGGGGAATTTCTGGGTGGGGTAAGCACTTCACTGCCTAGGGCAAAAAATGTATATATTTAATGATTAAAGTATACCTTTTTTGCCCTGCAGTGAAGAGCCCACCCCCACCCAGAAGCCCACCACCATGACCAGCCAGCGTTTTGATTACTCTGGTCTGGTGGGGTAGATGTTTCACTGCCTAGGGCAATGAGGAGCTTATATGATATATATATATATATATATATATAATGCCCACCCATATTAGCTCTGGGCCCAGCCAAAATGTCAGGTCTGGCTACGCCACTGCCTTGAACACTGTATTTTCTGATTGTAAAAATAGCAGCAAGGTAAATTTTATGTTTTGGTGTAATTCAGGCAGAGACTTTGAAAAGAAGATTGTGTTAGAGGCAAAAACACTTAGTACAAATTTTTTTAGGTATATTAGAAGCAAGAAGCTGTTGGACTGATAGATGACTGAGGAGTAAAAGGGGCATTCAGGGGACAACAAGGCCATAGCGGAGACTAAATTAAATGAATTCTTTGCTTCGGTTTTCACCGAGGAAGATGTGGAAGAGATATCCATGCTAGAAATGGTATTCAATGCTGAGTGAGAGAAATTGAAACAAATGTCTGTAACCCTGTTTGTTCAGGCCACAGCGGTATATCAAGTTTTAAGAAATAATAATAATAATAAATAAACCTGGAAGATGTAATGGAGCAATTTGACAAAATTGCAGAATAGCAAATCGGCTGGACTGGATGGTATACATCCCACAGTACTGATAGAATTGATAAATGAACTTGCAAAGCTATTGTTAGTAATAAGTAATCTGTTTTTAAAATGAAGCATGGTACTGGAACATTGGAGGGTGGCCAATGTAATGCCAATTTGTAAAAAGGGTTCCAGAGGTGATCTAGGAAATTATAGATTGGTGAGCCTGATGTCGGTGCCAGGCAAAATGGTAGAGACTATTATAAGGGGCAAAATTACACAGCATATACATAAGCATTCAGGAGATGACATCTTATTAACACATCTCCTGCTGCCAGTGGAATAGGAGGCTGCTGAGCGGGAGTGCAGGAGTCTGCCACTGAATGCGGGAGACTTGGTAGGTCTGAACAACAGAATTCATCTAAGAATTACCTCCAATTCATACTGGATTTGGATGTTTTTAAATCATAAGAACATAAGCGTTACCACAGAGAGACAGACCAAAGGTCCATCATCCTGTTTCCAACAGTGGCCAATCGAGGTCATAAGTAACATAGTAACATAGTAACATAGTAGATGACAGCAGAAAAAGACCTGCACGGTCCATCCAGTCTGCCCAACAAGATAACTCATATTTGCTGCTTTTTGTGTATACCCTACTTTGATTTGTACCTGTGCTCTTCAGGGCACAGACCGTATAAGTCTGCCCCGCACTATCCCCGCCTCCCAACCACCAGCCCCACCTCCCAACCACCGGCTCTGGCACAGACCGTATAAGTCTGCCCAGCACTATCCCCGCCTCCCAACCACCAGCCCCACCTCCCAACCACCGGCTCTGGCACAGACCGTATAAGTCTGCCCAGCACTATCCTCACCTCCCAACCACCAGCCCTGCCTCCCACCACCGGCTCTGGCACAGACCGTACAAGTCTGTCCAGCACTATCCCCGCCTCCCAACCACCAGTCCCGCTTCCCACCACCGGCTCTGGCACAGACCGTATAAGTCTGCCCAGCCCTATCCCCGCCTCCCAACCACCAGCCCCGCCTCCCGATCTTGACTAAGCTCCTGAGGATCCATTCCTTCGGCACAGGATTCCTTTATGCTTATCCCACGCATGTTTGAATTCCGTTACCGTTTTCATTTCCACCACCTCCCGCGGGAGGGCATTCCAAGCATCCACTACTCTCTCCGTGAAAAAATACTTCCTGACATTTTTCTTGAGTCTGCCCCCCTTCAATCACATTTCATGTCCTCTCGTTCTACCACCTTCCCATCTCCAGAAAAGGTTCGTTTGCGGATTAATACCTTTCAAATATTTGAACGTCTGTATCATATCACCCCTGTTTCTCCTTTCCTCCAGAGTATACATGTTTAGTTCAGCAAGTCTCTCCTCATACGTCTTGTAACGCAAATCCCAAATCATTCTCGTAGCTTTTCTTTGCACCGCTTCAATTCTTTTTACATCCTTAACAAGATACAGCCTCCAAAACTGAACACAATACTCCAGGTGGGGCCTCACCAACGACTTATACAGGGGCATCAACACTCCCTTTCTTCTGCTTGTCACACCTCTCTTTATACAGCCTAACAACCTTCTAGCTACGGCCACTGCCTTGTCACACTGTTTCGTCACCTTCAAATCCTCAGATACTATCACCCCAAGATCCCTCTCTCCGCCCGTACCTATCAGTCTCTCCCCGCCTAACACATACGTCTCCCGTGGATTTCTAATTCCTAAGTGCATCACTTTGCATTTCTTCGCATTGAATTTTAATTGCCAAACCTTAGACCATTCTTCTAGCTTCCGTATGTCCTTTTCATGTTTTCCACTCCCTCCAAGGTGTCCACTCTGTTACAGATCTTAGTATCATCCGCAAATAGGCAAACTTTACCTTCTAACCCTTCGGCAATGTCACTCACAAATATATTGAACAGAATCGGCCCCAGCACCGATCCTTGAGGCACTCCACTACTTACCTTTCGCTCCTCCGAGCGAATTCCATTCACCACCACCCTCTGGTGTCTGTCCGTCAACCAGTTCCTAATCCAGTTCACCACTTCGGGTCCTATCTTCAGCCCATCCAGTACCTTGCAAAATCCCAAAATATTATTTATTTATTAATTATTCCTGCTTTGGTTCTATACTTGGAACTTGCAATAATTTTGCCTCTTTTTCTGTTTTCTAAGTCAGACTATTTCCTTTTGACTTTGACATACATATCTGCTATATTTCTATATATCCACCTTAAGAAGGCGGGATTCCCACAGCATTGACCTTCAGCTGTGGAGCTTTGCCCATGCTCAGCTGCTTTCTTTCTTCTTCCTGTTGGGTCTGCAGGACTGCTAAGAGGAAAAAAGATAAAACGAAAAGCAGCAGAACCTTTATGTTTTAAAGATCAGGAAATCCCTGCAGGGAATCCTAGATCTGTGTAGGGGGCGAGGAGGAACTTTATCTGAGACCCTTCGGAATCAGCCCAGCCTGAAATCTGCAGCTTGAATTCCTCTCGGCAGCTGCAGAAACAGGAGGGAAATGTCTACCCCGGTTTCTGATCAGGTAAGAAAATTATCATGTTCCATGTTCTGTCTTGCATATGTACCTTTTCTTTCACCAACAGAAGAAAATCTCCACTGAAGGAAAACGCCAAACATCAAACAGCAGAGGAGAAAAGAAAAAACCTCTGGCAGATGGTGTCCAGGAGAAAAAAACTTAATACATAAATAACTCTACGAAAAAAATATCAAAAGATACATAGCTAGGAATTTATCATGTCAAACATATTCCCAGACAAGTCATGAAATAAAGTCTCCTATTGGCAATCTAAACATTATATACAAAAAATAAATAAATAAAAAGGTTGTATATACAAGAAAAGTATATAAATTTGCTTATGATTATGTGTATTTATATTAATATTGTTGATATTTTTATTTATACAAGCTGTCTTTATGGTATTGAAGTCTCATTTTATACATTTATATTACTATTGTTTTTTTATACAAGCCCTTTTATGATTTTGAGGTCTATATTATTATTTATTGCATTTGTATCCCACATTATCCCACCTATTTGCAGGCTCAATGTGGCTTACATAGTTTTGTTATGACATTGTCATTCCAGAATATCAGATACAGTTAGTAGTGTGTAGAGATTAAGTAGAGAAGAAAGAGGGAGTGATTAGGTGGGTGATATTAGAAGTGGATTTTCATAACTAGTTGGGTTGGGAAGGTGAATTAGTGGAGCTGTTGGTTCTCGTTGTAGGCCTTGTTGAAGAAGTATGTCTTCAGAGATTTGCGAAAGTTATTTGTTTCAACAATTGATTTCAGGTCTGTGGGTAGAGCATTCCATATGTGCGTACTCGTGTAGGAGAAGGTAGTGGCATGCATCAGCTTGTATTTTAGTCCTTTACAGCTGGGGAAGTTCAAATTGAGAAATTTGCGGGATGTTCTTGTGGCTTTTCTGGGAGGTAGGTCCACTAGGTTCAGCATCTAGATCGGGGCGTCTGCGTGGATAATTTTGTGTACAATCGTACATATCTTGAACGCAATGCGTTCTTTAAGTGGGAGCCAGTGCAGTTTCTCTCTTAGGGGTTTTGCACGTTCATATTTAGTTTTTCCAAATATGAGTCTGGCGGCAGTATTCTGGGCTGTTTGGATTTTTTTGATAGTCTGTTCTTTGCAGCCCGCATATAGTGCGTTGCAGTAATCCAGATGGCTTATCACCATTGACTGTACCAGGGTGCGGAAGACGTATGTCGGGAAGAATGGTTTTACTCTTTTGAGTTTCCACATGGTGTGGAACATCTTTTTCGTCGTGTTCTTCACTGGTCTCAGATTTCAATTTTATATTTTTTTATGTGTCTCTTACATGCAAATGTATATACATTTGTTGTATATACAACCTTTGTATTTATTTATTTAATGTATCTTTTGATATTTTGTTCCTTACAGTTATTTATGTGTTAATATTTTTGTGTGTTTTATTATTTATTTGTTTACAATATTTTAGACCCCTGATGCAGGCCGGTAGGGCCAAAACATGAGTCTTGTCGGGTCCCCTTTATTATTGAAGACTGTTGTTAATAAAGATTTCTCCTGGACACCATCTGCGAGAGGTTTTTTCTTTTCTCTTTTTCTTTCACCAACATGCACATATTTATAATTTTCACACTTCTGTACACCTTCTCGCACTCTGCATTCCTTCTCTAACTCAAATGTATGCACACACACTCAAACAAGGATACATATATACATAAACACTTACATAGCATATACATGCATACACCATCACTTTCACAAGCATAGGTACAAATTCTCTTTCACATACATAAACACTCTATCTTATAGATGCTTTCTCTTATTCTCTATTTCACCCCCAAAATTGACCCAACACTCTCCTCTTTTCTCTTCAGATGCCAACCCACCTGTCTCTATTAATCCCACCTGTTAATCAGCTGCTACTTCTTCAATCATCCTACACAGACCAATACTGACCCATCTCCCTTTTTAATATGCTAATGTCTCCTCTTTTTTTCTAATCATTGAATCAGAAGTTTCCAGTGTTTCTTTGAAAACCAGACATTCCTTAGCGTCAGCAGCAGATGAATCCAGAGACTTGTAGATTGTGACCATAGGCATCCCCTCCCTGGGTATTGGTAGTAACCGCCTGTTGGGCTGGGGGGGTGCATTGCCTTCACTACAGTTCGCAGGGGCGAGGGGCCCAGGATGAGTCACAGTGGGCCATCAGTCACTTGAAGCTGAGGGCAATTCAGTTAGCCTTTTGGGCATTTCAACCACTGCTCCAATACAGAGCAGTTCAGGTTCTCTCAGACAACATGACAGCAGTAGCCTTTGTCAACAGACAGGGAGGTATCCGCAGTCTTGCCTTGGTGCTGGAGGCATGGCTTCTGTTCCTATGGGTGGAGCGTCACTTACAACAGCTTTTGGCAGCTTACGTTGTGGAATCTCTCAGTGTGCATGTAGACTTCCTCAGCCACACCTTGTTGGATCTTATGGAATGGAATTTGTCAGCACGGCCTTTTGCAGTGTCATGAAGAAGTGGGGCATGCCAGGCATAGACTTCATGGCAACGCGTCGCAATGCCAAAGTCCCCAGGTTCTTTAGCAGGGGAAAAGAATTTGGGTCGGAGGGCACAGACGCTTTTCTTCAGCCATGGCCAAAGTCCGTTCTCCTGTACATCTTTCCTCCATGGCCTATGATCAGCAGGATGCTTCATCGCACTCGACATTGTTGCGGCCGGGTAATTCTAATCGCATTGGATTGGCCCTAGCATCCCTGGTATGCAGACCTGGTGTGCCTTCTGGTGAACAAACTGTTTAGCCTCCCATTGGAGCAGAGGCTGCTACATCAAGGACCCATCCTGCTTTGGTCTTATGGCCTGGCTCTTGAGCGGTTGAGATTGAGGAAGAAATTTTATGCAGAGGACATCATAACCACTTTACTGCATGCCAAAAAGCACACTACCTCTGCAGCGTACGCAAGGATTTGGTGGGTGTTTGAGGTTTAGTGCTCTGAGAAGGCAGTGGATCCTTTTCAGGCTAGACTTGCACAGATTTTGGCATTCCTGCAAGAGGGGTTGAAGGAGTTGGCCTACAATGTGCTTCGGTGATTGTGGTGGCTCTCTCTTGTTATAGAGACCATGTCAATGGTGCTTTAGCTTCTCATCCTGATGTAGTCTGTTTCTTCATGGGACCTAATCATCTACAGCCTCCGCTTCGACGTCTATGCCTGGAGTGGGATCTTCATCTGGTCCTGTGGGTGCTGCAGTGGGCTCCTTTTGAGCCACATTGATGGATCTGACGCTGAAAACGTTTTTTCTGGTGGCAATTTCATCCACCTTCATGGTGTCAGAATTGTAGGCATTGTCTTGCAGAGATCAGTTTCTTTGTTCCACGGAGTCAAGGGTGACACCTCCTCTAGTCCCATCCTTCTTGTCTAAGATGGTGTCTACCTTTCATGTCAATCAGACACTTTTTCTGCCATCACTCTCTCCACGCTTTTGATGTTCATCGAGCAATTTTGCTGTAGTTGCAGGCTACTAATGAGTTCCAGCGTTCAGATCATCTTTTCATTCTGCTTTTGGGGCCCAATCGGGGGAATGCTCTGTTCAAAGCAGCCATCGCCTGGTGGATTAGATGGATGATTTCAGATGCTTATGTTCTCTCACACAAATGGTTTCCAGAGGCTGTGCGAGCTCATTCTATGTGCTCCATGGTGACTTCTTGGGTAGAATCTACCACCTTCTCATTGGAAGAGATTTGTAAGGCCGCAATGTGCTCATCCTTGCATACCTTTGCATGGCATTATCGTTTGTGTATCGCCGCTTGAGAGGATGCTGTCTTTGGCCACTTAGTTCTGGCGACTGGGGCTGCTTCTTCCTGCCCGACGTGAGGACTGCTTTACTACATCCTACAAATCTCTGGATTCATCTGCTGCTGATTCTAAGGAAGGAAAAGTTATATCTTACCTGATAACTTTCTTTCCTTTAGTCACAGTAGATGAATCCAGAACCCCACCCGTTATCAGTGATTTCCATGGTTCAAGGGATTTGCTTGTCTGTTACAGTGGTTGTTGTTACTGTTTTTCATCTAGTTATTTGTTTCTAGGTTAATGATGAATGCGGTTTCACTCTGTGAGGAAGGAGGCATAGGTGTCTCTTAGTTCCTTCTGCTTTGGCATGAGTTATAGACTGACCAGGAGGGGTTCTGTCCTATAAGGCAGGGTTCAGTTCAGTACTCTGTATCTTCACCTGCTGGTAGATGATCACATCCCACAAGTCTCTGAATTCATCTGCTATGGCTAAAGGAAAGAAAGTTATCAGGTAAGACATAACTTTTCCATCTATACAAAATACGGAGCTTTTTTCATCATAAAATCTAGTGAAGAGCTGATCTTGCTGACAGAGACCAGATAATAAAGCTTATTACACACATATTATAATGAAGGTGGAGTGAGGGGACTAAGCACATTCTATTTGCATTTATTTACATTTATGACAGATATCAATCACTCATGTTGAGCTTTTATTTTTTAGCAAAGATTTTTTTTATAAGAAGGTAGGAATTTGAATGTATATTTTATAGGCCTCTGATGGAAAATTGGAAGTTCCATATGTTAGGGAATAAAAGACATTGGGGGGCCGATATTCAGACTGTGGGAGTTAGACCGGACGTTCAATTCCAGGCTGTTTCCGGTGAGCGGCATTGAATATCTGGTTTATTTTTGGCTGGTTTAAAGATAGCCTACTAATTCGATATTCGGACTTAGTCGATATTCAGACTTTGCCGGTTATCTTTAAACCGGCCAAATATATCCTGCTTTTTCACACAGCCAAATATGGCTGCTAAATTGGATTTAAAAATAGGTGCATAGCCAGTTATATCGGGCGATATAACCAGCTAGCTGCTAACCGTGGATATTCAATGGGGGATAGCCAGTTATCCTCCGCTGAATATCGGCAGGTAGCCATTTAAGCGTTATTTAACTGGTCAGCCGTTGTTGTGGCCAGTTAAATAGCGCTGAATACCGGGTGGATTGTCCCAAGAATAATAATGAACTTAGATTGTAAGCTGTTTTGAGCAGGGACTGTCTCTTTGTATCAGGTGTTCAACGCTGCGTGCGTCTGGTAGCGCTATACAAATGCTAATAATCTAATATAATAAAACGCACCCTCAACGTTCTGAGGACAACGTTCTGTGAAGCCTTGAAGCCTGAAGCCTGAAGCCTTGAAGCCTTGAAGTCATCTGACGTCACTCCCAGGCTGAAGGGTTCGCGCCGGATTCGTGGTGTGAAGCCTTCAAGCCAGCCAGCTGTCTTTGCCCCGCCCTCGCCTCAAACCAAACAAATCCGGAAGCGAAGCGTCAGGGAAGGAGGCGGCGTTCCCGACGTCTAGCCTTCCCTTCGCTGTGTTCCGCCTTCAAAAGAAGGCGGGAGACAGCGAAGGGAAAGCAAGACGTCGGGAGCGCCGCCTCCTTCCCTGACGTTTCGCTGCACGAACCGCCACGGAGGTAAAGTTAAAACGAAGAAGAAAAAAAAAAAGGGATGCATGGATGCGAAGGGGGGGGGGCATGGATGCGAAGGGGGGGGCATGGATGCGAAGGGGGGGGATGCATGGATGCGAAGGGGGGGGGATGCATGGATGCGAAGGGGGGGACATGGATGCGAAGGGGGGGGGGGAGAAGAGGGCGGGCCAGGCTGGGACATGGGAGAGAGAGGAGCATGGATGCGAGGGGGGGGGGTCATGGAAGGGAGAGAGGGGACTTGCTGGAAAAGGATGAATGGAGGCGGCAGGGGACAGAGGAGCATGGATGGGCATGGAATGGGAGGGCAGGGCTCAGGGAGAGAGGGGAATTACTGGAAATGGATGAATGAAGGGGCCAGGGGACAGAGGAGCATGGATGGGCATGGATTGGGAGGGCAGGACTAAGGGAGAGAGGGAAATTGCTGGATAGGGATGAATAGAGGGGACAGATGGGCATGGATGGATATGGATTGCAGGGCAGGCCTCAGGTAGAGAGGGCAATTGCTGGATAGGGAAAAATGGAGGGGCCAGGTGACAGATGAGCATGGATTGGAAGGGCAGGACTCAGGGAGAGGGAAATTGCTGGATAGGGATGGATGGAGGGGACAGATGGCCATGGATGGATATGGATTGCAGGGCAGGCCTCAGGCAGAGAGGGAAAATGCTGGATAGAGAAAAATGGAGGGGCCAGGTGACAGAGGAGCATGGATGGGCATGGATTGGAAGGGCAGGACTCAGGGAGAGGGGAATTGCTGGATAGGGATGAATGGAGGGGACAGATGGGCATGGATGGATATGGATTGCAGGGCAGGCCTCAGGCAGAGAGGGGAAATGCTGGATAGGGAAAAATGGAGGGGCCAGGTGACAGAGGAGCATGGATGGGCATGGATTGGAAGAGCAGGACTCAGGGAGAGGGGAATTGCTGGATAGGGATGAATGGAGGGACAGATGGGCATGGATAGATATGGATTGCAGGGCAGGCCTCAGGCAGAGAGGGGAAATGCTGGATAGGGATGAATGGAGGGGCCAGGTGACAGAGGAGCATGGATGGGCATGGATTGGAAGGGCAGGACTCAGGGAGAGGGGAATTGCTGGATAGGGGTGAATGGAGGGGACAGATGGGCATGGATGGATATGGATTGCAGGGCAGGCCTCAGGCAGAGAGGGGAAATGCTGGATAGGGAAAAATGGAGGGGCCAGGTGACAGAGGAGCATGGATGGGCATGGATTGGAAGAGCAGGACTCAGGGAGAGGGGAATTGCTGGATAGGGATGAATGGAGGGGTCAGATGGGCATGGATGGATATGGATTGCAGGGCAGGCAGAGAGGGGAAATGCTGGATAGGGATGAATGGAGGGGGCAGGTGACAGAGAAACATGGATGGCCATGGATTGGGAGGGCAGGGCTCAGGGAGAGAGGGGAATTGCTGGAAAAGGATGAATGGAGGGGGCAGGGGACAGATGGCCATGGATTGGGAGGGCACGGCTCACACTCTCTCTCTCATAAACAATGTCTTTCTGACTCTCACTCTCACACACTCTGTCTCACACTGTATCACATTCACTCTCTATGTGCCACACAGTCACTCACACACTCGCTTGGTCTCATACACACACTCTCTCTCACACTGTGTCTCACATACACACTTGCACACACTCTCATTCTCACACACACACTCTCTCACAAACACACTCACACCCAGACTCACTCTCTCTCTCACACACTCACACTTTCACTCTGACTCTCAAACAGTCACTCTCACATACACTCTCCCAAACATACACACTCCAAGGAAAACCTTGCTAGCGCCCGTTTCATTTGTGTCAGAAACGGGCCTTTTTTACTAGTAATAATAATAAAACCCCAAATTTATAGTATTTTTCATTCTTTTTTCGCCCAAATATGGTGTGCTTTCCAGTTGTTCAGGTGTTCTGGCTTTATCTGTACAGCTTCACTGAGTCTGTAATTTATTCTTCAAGTCTGCCCAGGCTTGTCTAATCAGAGAGCAGTATCAGAAGATTTTGAGAGTGCAAGGGCTGAGGCTGGTTGTCTATCTTATACAGACCTCTGCAGTTTGTAGCTTCTACTTTCTTTTAAGTTCTTGGCTTCTGTATAAATGCTGGGAAACAATTTGCACTCAGATCTTCAAAGTTCAGCCAGTAAAGGGACAGAACATGAACCACAGGAGAATGCTATACAAGCAGGCATAATCTACGGTAACTACCCAGACTGTGTTACTTGTACACAGGCATCGGTCGCATTCAGTGACGTCGCTGCTTATTTCTTGGAAATGGAGTGGAACATTTTGGGAGAATGGCAGAAGGAGCTGTATAAGAACGTCATCAAGGAAATTCATAGCTTCCTGATATTACAAGGTAAATATGCATATCTGTCACCTACCCCCACAGATACATTGAAGGATTTGTTTATGATTTAAATATGTATGTTTTTTTATTCAGCCATCAACAACATTTTCAACATACAAAGTTGCAAATAATCAAATACTTTTTTCCACAACTCTTAACTATGATCTGTATGACCGATTTTCATTATAGAATATTCCCCCCCATCTCTTCCCCTTTTGTAGAGTGCGCCAATATACATCATGGATTGCATAAATCTTAGCCGCAATTACCCATCCTTCTAACCCCCTCCGAAATCCCATCACTCCCAAACAGTGAATTCTAAATCATGTCTAATGTCATCATTTATGACACATCCAAATCATTTAAAATAACTGGGCGGACTCTCAGGAGTGAGGTTCCCAAATAACGTTCCCATATTTTCAAAAATGTCTTCTTTGCAGGTCGTCCCCTAAGGACTGCTGTCAGGATGTTTATTAACTAATTTATTCCTTGAGCACATAAGCCCCCGGATTCTATATATGTCACACAAAATTATGCGCACAAATTTGAGTGCGCTCAAGTTAATTGAATAACAAACCAATTAGCACCGATAATTGGGCACTAACAATCAGTTAGCGGCACTGTTTGGCAATAAATCACAATTTACGCGCGAATCTTGTATTCTGTAAAGAAGTGTGCGTAAATTCTAGTGTATGGATCTGAAAAGGGGCTTGGCCACAGGAGGGGCATGGACAGGTCGTAGGTTCTCTTTTATAGAATAGATCTGAGCTGCACAGATTTACACCAGGTTTCAATTGTGGAGGAGTGGCCTAGTGGTTAGGGTGGTGGATTTTGGTCCTGAGGAACTGAGTTCAATTCCCACTTCAGGCACAGGCAGCTCCTTGTGACTCTGGGCAAGTCACTTAACCCTCCATTGCCCCATGTAAGCCGCATTGAGCCTGCCATGAGTGGGAAAGCGCGGGGTACAAATGTAACAAAAAAAAAATTGGTGTAAATCCTCACACCTAAAAGTTAGGTACGGATCCCAGTGCTAAGCGCTATTCTATAAAGTGCCCAACTCGCACCGTTTATAGAATTGCGCTTAGCATATATATGTTTAGCGCTGATTTTTCGGCATCATATATAGAATTTGATCTAAGATGTGCCATGCTGGCTAAGACCAGAGCATCCTGTTTCTGTGTCAGAAACTAGCATCCTGTTTCTGACAGTCCAGTTCAAGTACCTCATAAGATCCCTAAAAATAGAACTGTTCCTTATTTCTCATTCCCAGGGATCAACATTGGCTTTCCTAGGTTTACATGGCTAATTATGGTTCATGTCAAAATCACTCTACTATAGAGCTTAATTAAATCAATCCAGTGCAATATTACCTTTTATTCACACTATAAAACACCAGAATGTATCTTGTAACTACTAATTATATATTGTTTTCCTCATCGGTGCTACTCGTTGAACTTCACTGTAATCCATGAGATTTTCAGTACCCACCTCCTCATCAGCAAATCAGTATGAACAAGTGCTTAAGATTATTTTGCAAACTCATATTTTTCTAGATAACTTCCACAATCTGGATAGTTTCTTAAATGTCATTCACTTATCTTTTTATGAAACTTTCATCTAATGATGAAAGAAATTACTGGTCAGGGACTAAATCGTCCGACATGCATGTTTCGCACGCCCATTTTCGGCAAAAATTTAAAAAAGGTCTTTTTTACAGGCACGCTGCAAATGGATCAGTGTGTGCCCAAAACCTGTGCCTACATTACCACCAGGGGCGTATCTGAACTGCGGCGGTAGGGGGGGCCAGGGCCAGAGTGAGGGGGCACATTATAGCCCCCGCCGCCGCCATTGCTGATCCCCCTCCCCCAGCCGCTGCCATTGCCAATCTCCCCCCGCCGTTGCTGTCGCCTACCTTCGCTGGCGGGGGACCCCAACCCCCGCCAGCCGAGGTCCGCGTCCTCCTTCCGCTGCCGGCTGCCTTTAAAAGAATTCCGTCAGCTGGCGGGGGACCCCCAACCCCCGCCAGCCAAGCCAAGGTCCTTTCATTTCTTCCACTAAAGCTGGCGCCGAAAGTTTCTTCTGAGTCTGACGTCGCTGCACATTGTACGTGCAGGACATCAGACTCAGAAACAGAATGAGCAGCGGTAGGGGGGTCCAGGGCGAAATCTGCGGGGGCCCAGGCCCCTGAGGCCCCACGCAGATACGCCCCTGATTACCACAAGCCATTTTCAGCGCACCTTAGTAAAAGGACCCCTTAATCCCTTGTATACAGACCTGCCAAAACAAGCACCTTTTTAAAAATCTGTTGGGGAAATGTTTTCCTATAAATGTGGAGATTTTTGTGCAACCTAAGGTATGTGCAAGCCACATACCCTGTTATGCCCCCTTGAAATCTCTTCATGTTGTGGATCTACCCATGTACTGTAAATAGCAGCTTTCTGAAATTACTACTGCTTACACATAGACATGTTTAAAAGAACCCCTTAAATGTGTAAATTAATTAGTCAGATGTAAGAAGATTTGAAGTGGTCCAGAGGAAGGCTACAAAAATGATATGGGGATTGTGCCAAAAGACATGTGAGAAGAGACTGGTAGATCTGAATATGTATATACTACTATTGTACCTGGGGCAATGGAGGGTTAAGTACAGGAGTGTAGCCAGGCCTGTTATTTTGGGTGGGCCCTGAGCTAACCCAGGTAGGCCTTTCCCACCCCTACCCCTGTCCATTCATACAGTTTTTTTGTTAAACTTTCCCTCAGTCCATGCCCCTCCCCCCTGCCCAGTATCCACTCCTCTTTCTCTCCCCCCCCCCCCCCCCTCTCCCTCCTCGATCTACCTCCAAGCCATTTTCTGGCAGCGATTTCCAGTAAGCAGCCTGCACCAGTGCTTCCCTCTACCGCATCCCTGCCAGTGAAGAAACAGGAAATGATGTCATTGAGGGCGGGATGCGGTAGAGGGAAGCCTTCAAGGCTGGCCCTCGGAGATGAAACCCCTAAAGGGTTCTGCAAGTAAAATTTAAAATGTAATTTTCCTATTTTTTATTGACAGGTTATTCAATTGTTAATCCAGATGTTATATTCAAGATTAAAAAGGAAGATGAGAAATATTTCACTCAGCACTGTGAGTGGGAGGGAAAAGAAAACATGAGTGACCCCAGCATGAGTGAGTAAATGTTTTGGAGTTATAGGACTTTCCATTTTCAGATTACAGGAGATGAGCCATTAACTTCAAACACTGTAAACTTAAAATCCATTTCCTGGTATAATATTATCAGGCCTTGGTGAGGGTATTTGATATAGTGTTTCTGCTGATCACATTAAATGGGATGTTTTTAAGCCTGTAAGTGAAAAATTCATTTTGATTATATTAGTATGACTTACTATATGTTTTTTGGATATTATTTCAGTACCAGTTGTTAAATCAGTGAAAATTTTTAAATATTATTTCTAATGGATTTGCACCTATGTTTACTAAGGTGCTCAATGGCACGTTAGCATTTTTAACACACGTAAATGGTTTAGGCGCATTAGCGTATAACGTGCCTTAAATTTAAGGGCGCATTAGAAACTCTAACGCACCTTAATAAACATTCTGGGTTTGATCTTCTGTAATCTAGGGATGCATGTCTTATTCCCATTATAAGAAGGCTGTTAGTGTTATAAAGTCCATTAAAAAGAATTTATCTGCTTCTCAGGTGGATTGTGCCAACTACCATCCAATATTGACAATCATGTTTTTAGGAAAATTGATAGGACAGGTTTACAGTTCAATGCTTATGTTACTCTTGGGGGAATTTGCACAGTATTCCTCACCTCCGCAGAATGCACAGAATTCTGCAATTTCTGTGCAGAATTCCTCGGTAGGTGGTATCGGGTCTCTCCTCAATCTCTCTCCCCCCTCCCCTACAGAGATCATGCTGCAAGAGGAGGAGGAAGTAAACCGCTGCACATCAGGCCACGACCTCCTCCTCTGTTGGTCTAGACCTGATTTATTATGTGACTCACACAGGCCAGTGTTGCCAGGTGGGCGGACCAGGTGTTGCCAATTGGGCGGTTTTCCGCGACCCGCCGCGGGAAATTTTTGCCCGCGGCGGGTTGCGGTTTTTTGGGCTGCTTTTTGGGCTTCAGGGCGGTTTTTTGGGCGGCTTTTTCGGCCGCGGGGGGGCGGGGTTAGTGACGTTTTTGGGCGGGGTTAGTGACGTTTTGGGCGGGGCCGATGACGTGGGAGGCGGGGCCGATGACGGCGGGGGCGGGGTTGATGACGGCGGGGGCAGGGGTGATGACGCGGGGGTGGGGGTGTCAGGGGCGGGGTTTGAGTTTGGGCGGGTTTTGGGCGGTTTTATGCTGGATTGGGTGGGAAAAAAATTTTCCACCTGGCAACACTGACACAGGCCTCTGTGCAGCCCTGCAGTCACATAAACAGTTGGGTCTGGACAGGTAGAGGAGGAGGAAATGACACAATGACCAGTGATTCACTTCCTCTTACTCTTGCTGCATGATCTCTATGGGGGAGAGGCAGAGAGATTGAGGAGAGATATGATGCTGGCTGTTTGTGCCATGGGGTATAGAGGAAGGAAGAGCAAGGTGAGTGTGCCCAATGGGGGGGGGGGGGGGGGGGGGAAGGTAGAGCAAGGTGAGAGTATGCCATGGGGATGGGGGCAGGGGCAGGCAGAGCAAGATGAGTGTGCCATGGGGATTGGGAAAGGCAAGCAGAGCAAAGCAAGTGTGCCATGGGGATGAGGGGGGGTGGGGGCAGGCAGAGCAAGGTGAGAGTGTGCCATGGGGATTTGGGGGGGGGGCAGGCAGAGCAAGGTGAGAGTGTGCCATGGGGATTTGGGGGAGGGCAGGCAGAGCAAGGTGAGAGTTTGCCATGGGGATAGGGGGCAGGGGAAGGCATAGCAAAGTGAGAGTGTGCCATGGGGGTGATGGGACAGGGAAAGCTGTAAGTGTACCATGAGTATTGGGGAGGTGGGGATAATGAATAAGTGTGCCATGGGCATTGGGGGAGAGGAGAGGTAGAGAAAGCGGAATGTGCCATGGGGTTGGGAAGGGCGCAGAAGCTGAGTGTGCCATGGGGATGGAAAAAGCAGCAGAGGAAGCTGAGTGTGCCATGGATGGTGGTTGGGATTAGGATTCGGATGTGAGTGTGCAACTGCTGTAGAGGGAGATCAAGCTTGAGGGTGTGTCATGGGGAGGGTGGGAGAGAGATACAGTCATAACTGGGGAGGGAAGGAGAAAGAATAAAAGGTAGGGGGTGTGTGCTGGGGGGAAGAAGGCGAAGACTCTGAGGGCAGACTGAATTTGGGGTCTCGCTGAGAGTTAGAGGGAGAGAGAACTGCAGTTGAAGTGAGAGATGGAACTGGGGAGGCTGGAGCTGAAAATGGCAGGAGGGGATTTCAGGCCTTAGGATGGGGAAATTCTGTGCAAAAACACTATAAAGCAGAATTTTGCAGAATTTCAAAAATATTGAGCAAAGAATTTTCTGAAAGTTTCTGCTGAAAAGAATAGCAATTACAAATTATCAGGCAAAGATCAAATAACATAATAGTCCAAAAGAGTTCACATATCTTGGGGTATTTTCGGTATGAGGGCCACAGTTGTGTGAAAAGCCAGATCTCCTGAGGTTTTGAAAGAAATTAAAGGCTCAGCTGTTTTAGCATTTTGTTATTCATGGAATTTGGGATTTTGTAAAGTATTGTACTGTTTTTGTTCATTTAGTATATATTACTGTACATTTATATTTGTAAACCACTGAGAATTGTAGAAGTGAAATGACAGACAAATATACATTTAATAAGTGAAATGTGTATTTTCTGATCACAGGCCTTCCGATTGTAACATCTGTGTTCTCATTGAGTGTTAAACAAGAGGAAGAGCTCCTTTTCATAGATCATCCTGAATCAGAGACTTCTCAACAGATTCATCCTCCTGTAACAGGCAAGTGTAAAATCTACTTTTTGTTTTATTAATCCTTTTTATAAAACTGCCTTATGACTGTAGACAAATGAGAGAACATATAGCATGAAACATAAATAATATCCAACAAGTACAGCATAATAAAGACAATAAATAACATCCAGGACAAGAAGATCAATAAAACTAAAATTAAAACATGCTAAAAAAAACATGTAACAGATACTAGAATACAAAATAAAAAAAACAAAGGAATAGATTTTTAAATGGACTTAAGTGGGCAGGAGATGTTCCTGCCTACTTAAGCCCTGATAAAAGCAGGCCTCGAAGGTAAAATTATGTATAATCATACCTGATAATTTTCTTTCCATTAATCATAGCTGATCAATCCATAGACTGGTGGGTTGTGTCCATCTACCAGCAGGTGGAGATAGAGAGCAAACTTTTGCCTCCCTATATGTGGTCATGTGCTGCCGGAAACTCCTCAGTATGTCGATATCAAAGCTCCATCCGCAGGACTCAGCACTTAGAGAATTACACCCACGAAGGGACACTCTGCCCAGCTCACCACCGCCGAAACGGGGGAGGGGAATTAACCCAGCTCATCCCCACACAAGTGGGGGAGGGGAATCCGTCCAGCTCATCCCCGCGGAGCGGGGGAGGGACACCACACCCGCCGATGCGGGGGGATCTGGCTTATCCTGCAACCGCAACCGCGGGAGGAGCTGACTGACCCTAACACCGCCGAAGCGGAAGGGGTACAAAGCTGCCCTACAGCCGCACGAAGCGGGAGGGAGTGCCGGCAGAATTTATGTCTCAATCCAGCCCCGTAAAACGGAGGGGAGAGGAATGCAGCAGCTCACTGTAACACAAACTCGTCTCAACTCTTGAAGAATCCAAGTGAAAGAAGAAATTGAACACGAAGTCCTCCTGAAGTAACTGAAGGCTAAACTTGAACCTAAAATTCAACCAGAATATAAACAGTACAGATATCTGGGAGGGGCTATGGATTGATCAGCTATGATTAATGGAAAGAAAATTATCAGGTATGATTATACATAATTTTACCTTCCATATCATCAAGCTGATCAATCCATAGACTGGTGGGATGTACCGAAGCAGTACTCACCCAGGGCGGGACATAGAAATCCCTGACCTCAACACTGAAGCTCCAAACCGGGCCTCCGCCCGTGCAGCCACAGTCAAACGGTAATGCTTGGAGAATGTATGAGCCGAAGCCCACGTTGCCGCCTTGCATATCTCTTCCAAGGAGACGGATCCGGCCTCTGCCATCGAGGCCGCCTGAGCTCTCGTGGAGTGAGCCTTCAGCTGGATAGGCGGCACCTTCCCCGCGGCCACATAAGCCGCTGCAATGGCTTCCTGGACCCATCTTGCCACTGTAGGCTTAGCAGCCTGCAGACCCTTACGAGGACCTGCAAACAGGACAAACAGATGATCCGATTTCCGGAAATCATTGGTCACTTCCAAGTATCTGATGATGACTCGTCTCACATCCAGATATTCAAGAGCGGAGTACTCCTCTGGGTAGTCCTCCCTACGAAAGGAAGGGAGACAGAGCTGCTGATTCACATGGAAGCGAGAACCAATCTTGGGCAGGAAGGAAGGCACTGTGCGAATAGTCACTCCTGCCTCAGTGAACTGCAGAAAAGGCTCTCGACATGAGAGCGCCTGGAGCTCGGAAACTCTTCTGGCTGAAGTGATAGCCACCAAAAAGACTGCTTTCAACGTCAGGTCTTTCAGAGATGCCCTCGACAAGGGTTCCAAAGGCGGCTTCTGCAATGCTGTTAGCACCAGGTTGAGATTCCACGCAGGCACCACTGAGTGCAGAGGAGGGCGCAGGTGATTAACTCCCTTGAGAAAGCGCACCACATCTGGCTGCGAAGCCAGGGAAGCACCCTTCAGGCGGCCCCTGAAGCAAGCCAGAGCCGCTACCTGGACTTTAAGGGAACTGAGCGACAGGCCTTTCTCCAGACCTTCTTGCAGGAACGCCAACACTGAAGAAATTGGAGCAGTGAAGGGAGAAAGTGAGCCTGCTTCACACCATGCTGCAAAGATACGCCAAACCCTGGCGTAAGCAGTAGAAGTAGAGCGCTTCCTCGCTCTCAGCATAGTGGCGATGACCTTGTCTGAGAAGCCCTTCTTCCTCAGACACTGCCGCTCAATAGCCAGGCCGTAAGACCAAAGGGAGAGGGATCCTCCATCACCACGGGACCCTGATGTAACAGGCCCTGCTCCACTGACAGCCGCAGAGGATCGTCGACTGAGAGCCTGAACAAGTCCGCATACCAGGGACGTCTGGGCCAATCTGGACCCACCAGGATTACCCTGCCGGGATGCTTTGCCACCCGGTCTAGCACCCTGCCCAACATGGGCCAGGGCGGGAACACATAGAGGAGCTCTTGTGTCGGCCACTGTTGGAGAAGAGCATCTACTCCCAGGGATCGAGGGTCCCGTCCTCTGCTGAAAAAGCGCGGCACTTGGCCATTGGCCGATGACGCCATCAGATCTAGGCTCGGCTGGCCCCAGCGCTTCGTGATGTCCAAGAACGCCTGAGCAGATAGTTGCCACTCTCCGGGCTCCAAGGTATGGCGACTGAGAAAGTCCGCCTTGACATTCATGACTCCGGCAATGTGGGCCGCTGAAAGCTGCTCCAGGTTCGCTTCCGCCCACTGGCAAAGACTCATAGCCTCCTTGGCTAGAGGGGCGCTCTTGGTACCTCCCTGGCGGTTGATATAGGCCACAGCCGTGGCATTGTCCGACAGGACCCGTACAGGCTTCAACACCAGTACCGGGATGAACTCCAATAACACCAACCGAATGGCTCTGAGTTCCAGGAGGTTGATAGACCACTTGCCTCTGCAGGAGACTAGAGCCCCTGCGCTGTCCTTCCCAAGCAGTGGGCTCCCCAGCCCATCAAAGAGGCGTCTGTCGTGACGACAATCCACTCTGGGGTCACCAGAGGCAATCCTGCAGACAACTTGTCTGTCTGCGTCCACCAGCTCAGCGCCTTGCGCACTGCTGGGTCCACGGGAAGGCGCACAGCATAATCCTCCGACATCGGAGTCCAGCGCAGCAGCAGAGATAGCTGTAGTGGTCTCATATGAGCCCTGGCCCAGGGCACTACTTCCATCGTGGCCGTCATAGAGCCCAACAGCTGCACGTAGTCCCAAGCCCGAATAGGAGAGGCTACTAGGAACTAGTCCACCTGAGCCTGAAGCTTGACAATCCGATTGTCTGGCAGGAACACTCTGCCCACTTGGGTGTCGAATCGAACTCCCAGATACACCAGGGACTGAGTCGGGCGCAGCTGGCTCTTCTTCCAGTTGATGATCCATCCCAGGGAGCTCAAAAGAGCAACTACCCGGTCCATAGCTTTGCCGCACTCTGCATAAGAGGGGGCTCGGATCAACCAGTCGTCCAGATAAGGATGGACTTGTACTCCTTCCTTTAGCAGGAAGGCCGCTATGACCCCCATTACTTTGGAAAAGGTCCGCGGAGCAGTAGCCAACCCGAAAGGGAGGGCTCTGAACTGGAAGTGTCGTCTCAGGACTGTAAAACGCAGAAAGCGTTGGAGAGGAGGCCAGATGGGAATATGCAGGTACGCTTCCTTGATGTCCAAGGAAGCCAAGAACTCTCCTGCCTTCACTGCCGCTATAACAGAGCGGAGAGTCTCCATGCGAAAGTGCCTCACTTTCCAGGCCCGATTGACCCCTTTGAGGTCGAGGATAGGCCGGACAGAACCTCCTTTCTTTGGAACCACAAAGTAAATGGAGTAACGTCCCTTGCCAATCTGATTTTTTGGCACCGGAACGACCGCACCCAGGCGGATCAGGTTGTCCAAGGTCTGCTGCACTACCACAGCTTGACCGGAGACTTGCAGGGAGAGAGTACAAACCCGTCTCTTAAGGGTTGGCAGAACTCTAGCTTGTAGCCGTCTCTGATGACTTCCAGCACCCACGCGTCTGAAGTTATAGTGGTCCACTCGCCCAGAAACGAGGACAGCCGTCCTCCAATCTGCACTGGGGTGTGGACCAAGGCCCCGTCATTGGGTACGAGACCCTGGGGGAGGACCGGAGGGAGCACCTCCGGGACGGCGGTCTCTGCGAAAGGAATGCTGCTTGGGGGAGAAATTCCTCTTGAAGGAAGAGGGGGCAGAGGAACCCGACTTGCCCGGGCGGTACCGATGGGCTTCCTGCAACCGTCCTCTGGAGGTATCGGGACGAGTACTAACCCGAGCCCTGACCTCTGGTAATTTCTTGCCCTTAGACGTGCCGAGATCGGTCACGATTTTGTCCAGCTCGACCCCAAAGAGCAGCTTGCCTTTAAAAGGCAATCTAGCCAGGCGGGATTTAGAGGCGTGGTCAGCAGACCAATGTTTCAGCCAAAGCCACCGCCGCGCAGAGACTGTCTGAGCCATGCCTTTAGCTGAGGCTCTCCAGACATCATACAGCAAGTCTGCCAAATAGGCTAAGCCCGATTCCAGGGCCGGCCAATCAGCCCTCAAGGAATGATCCGAGGGGGAAGCCCGCTGCACCATAGTCCGGCACGCCCTGGCCACATAGGAGCCGCAAACTGAGGCCTGCAAACTTAAAGTAGCTGCCTCAAAGGACGACCTTAAGGCCGCCTCCAATCTTCTGTCTTGGGCGTCCTTTAGGGCCGTGCCACCTTCCACCGGCAACGCCGTTTTCTTAGTCACCGCAGTGATTAAAGAATGCACGGTAGGCCACAGATAGGCCTCACGTTCACTCACAGCCAAAGGATAGAGGCGGGACATAGCCCTAGCCACTTTAAGGCTCGTTTCCGGGACATCCCATTGAGCCGCAATTAAGGTGTGCATGGCATCATGCACGTGGAAGGTTCTAGGCGGGCGCTTCGTCCCCAGCATAATGGCAGAGCCAACAGGGGCTGAGGGAGAGACGTCCTCCGGAGAGGAAATCTTCAAAGTGTCCATGGCCTGTAACAACAGGTTGGGCAAATCCTCTGGGCTAAAAAGCCGCGCTGCAGAGGGGTCATCCGCTCCATCCGAGCGGGGATCTATCTCCTCCAAGGAATCCGCAAAGGATCGTTGGGAGACCTCAGACACGCTGCCCTCATCTACATCGGAGGAGACAAAAGTCCTCCAAGGCCTGGAAATCAACCCGAGGGCGTTTACCTCTGGGAACCTCAACCTCTTTATCAGAAGAGGGAGCAGGGGCAGCGTTTGCATGAGGAAAGCCTGATGCAGCAGCAAAACAAACTCGGGGGAGAAACCCCCCAGACTGTGCACTTCCGCAGCCTGGGCAACAGCCCTAGACGCACTCTCAACCGGCGCTCGCAATAGCGGGGGAGAGACATGCTGCGCATCCAAAATGGCATCCGGCGCGAAACTCCGTGAAGGAGCCGCGCGGGAAGAACGGCGCTTAACTTTAGCCGCTTTTGTGCCGTCGCCCAAATTAAGGGCGTTCATGGCATTAATGTCTCCAACCTCAAGGGCGGCCCCGAAGAAGCCGTCCGAGCCTCGTGGCCGGCCAAGATGGCGGAGGCGAGGAGCGGGGGATGGGCGTTTATGGCGGGAAAAAACCGCCACGCCGGAGGAACGACCGGGACATTCATCGGTCACTAAACTATCACCCATCAAGGGCGAATCAGGTTGTAAAACCCCCGCATCCCCTCTAGAAGCGCTCCAGCGATCCGGGGAGCGACCCTTTGCGCCCTCGCCCTCAGACGCCATTGCCACGAGGAGAAGAATCGGGGAACCCCCTGCCCGCTATAAAAAGGTAAAATTACCTGCTTGCCGCTCCGAGCTGTAACGAACTGGTGTCCCAGTGAGTAGCTGCAATGAACGTTTAAAGAAACGTCGAATTAAACGCCTTTAAAGACGTTTAAAAATATTTTTTTTTTTTTTTTTTTAAACGGAGCCAGCGGGAGGGGGGAGAAAAGGAGGGACCTGGCACCACCAGGTTTGCACTTGCTCAAAAGAGCCCTCAACCCCAGGCCTCAACAAAACCTAAGGATTAGGCTTGGAGGCCTAGCCAGAGCTGCTGCTGTGTGTGACCACCACCTGCTGAGATAGAGAACATACTGAGGAGTTTCCGGCAGCACATGACCACATATAGGGAGGCAAAAGTTTGCTCTCTATCTCCACCTGCTGGTAGATGGACACAACCCACCAGTCTATGGATTGATCAGCTTGATGATATGGAAGGGGTATTCATTGGCAGTGTCTGGTTAGTGCTGGGGTGGTCCATGGGCGGGTATTCAGTACCTGTGCCCACAATTCTGTATCTAACCAGGCAGATAACTTAGAGGGGAATAATCAAACGGCGGCGGCCATCTCCGGGGCCGGCTCCGTAAATAGGCGGAGCCAACCGTATTTTCGAAAAAGATAGCCGGCCATCTTTTTCTTTGCTAATACGGTTGGGCCCGGCCAAATGTCAGAGACGGCCGGGTTTGAGATGGCCGACATCGATTTTCGGCGATAATGGAAACTAATGCCGGCGATCTCAAACCCGGCCAAATCCAAGGCATTTGGTCGTGGGAGGAGCCAGCATTTGTAGTGCACTGGCCCCCCTCACATGCCAGGACACCAACCGGGCACCCTAGGGGGCACTTTTAAAAATAAAAAAATAGCTTCCAGATGCATACCTCCCTTACCTTGGGTGCTGAGCCCCCCAAATCCCCCCCAAACCCACTACTTACAACCATACATCACTACCATAGCCCTTAGGGGTGCAGGGGGCACCTACATGTGGGTACAGTGGGTTTTGGGAGGGTTTGGAGGGCTCAACATTTACCACCACAAGTGAAACAGGTAGGGGGGGGATGGGCCTGGGTCCACCTGCCTGAAGTGCACAGCACCCACTAAAAACTGCTCCAGGGACTTGCATACTGCTGTCAGGGAGCTGGGTATGACATTTCAGGCTGGCATAGAGGCTGGCAAAAAAGTTTTATTTTTGGGTGGGAGGGGGTTGGTGACCACTGGGGGAGTAAGGGGAGGTCATCCCCGATTCCGGTGGTCATTTGGTCAGTTGAGGCTCCTTTTTGAAGTTTGGTCATGAAAAAAAAAGGACCAAGTAAAGCCAGCGAAATGCTTGTGAAGCCTGGCTTTTTTTTTTCCATTAATCGGGCAAAGCCAGCCATCTCGTGAGCATGCCCCTGTCCTGCCTTCACTACCCTACCGATATGCCCCCTTGAAGTTTCGCCCCTGTTTAGCCGCCTCCCCCCCCCCCCCCGCCCGCCCCCTGTCCTGCCGCCGCATTAGGTACCTTGTTTCAATATCCCCCGGTATTGAATAACAAGGTGTAATTCTGCCCATATCTATCGGAGGCTAAAAACGCCAGCGCTCCTACATAAAAGACCCCCTATGAAATCCAGATATGTGTATTATAGAGTAGGACGTAGGGCACATCCGTGCGTAACTTCTAGTTACTGCCAATTAAGTGCTTGTTAATGCCAGGAATTGATAGTTGTTGTCTCATTAGCTAAATCCATGCCCAAACTTGTGCACCTAACTTTGGCGACAGAATCCGGTCATAGGTCTCACTGTATAAAATTTTTATTTATTTATTTATGACATTTATATCCTACAGTATTCCCACCCATAGGCAGGCTCAATGTGGCATACAATAATTAATAAGCAACAATAGTACAAAGTACAGTAGACAAGGTCACAGGAGAGAAGAGAAACAACGAAGGAGGAAGAGGAAGAGAGGGGAGGAGGTAAATCAGCAAGGAAGGAGTCGTGGGCTAAAAGGGTACGGCACCTGTAGGGCTCTTCACGTATGCACTGCCAAAGAGGAAGGACTTGAGTCGCTTCTTGAAGGTCGGGTGATCAGAAGTGAATTTGACCTCTCGAGGCAACCCGTTCCACAATTGAGTGCTGAGGACACTGGGCTAAATGGACCATTGGTCTGACCCAGTATGGCTTTTTTTATGTTCTTTGTAAGTTCATAGGATCACTAAGGGAATGATAGGAAGAGTAGATGGCATAGATTAGCAGACTGGATAGGCCATATGGTCTTTATCTGCCTACATTTTTCTTAGCGCATAAATATTTGACATGCCCCTGACCTACCCAGGCCCCTCATGGCCTCAAATATAAGACCACCTATGGCTCCTCTTTTCCTTACCTACCCATGCCCCGCCTACACGCATACCCCCTTGCGGTTGCACTAAGGGCCAGATTCTATAAATGGCACTCAATAAAATTGGCGCCAGAAAAGATCGACATTAAGCACAATTCTATAAAGGACGCATGTGCCAGACTTACGCCTGCTGAAACCTGGTGTAAATACTGGTTCCCGAGTTGGGTGCGTTGACCTATTATTCTGTAACACCACATGCAACTTTCGGAACACCCCTAACATGCTCATGTCTCTCCCACAGCCATGCCCCCTTTCAAATTGCACGCTATGGGATTTGGGCGCCAAGCGTTATAGTGCGCAGCCAGATTCATAGGCAGATCCTAGTTGGTGCCAATTAACATCAGGAATTGGTTGTTAGTGGTCACTGACAGTATACTATTAGTTGTGCATGTCACTTGGCAGCATGCCCATGCTTCATCCATGTGGACACCCCTGACTGTTCTGCGCTGAGTGATTTAGGTTCACTGTTAGAATATTGCCTAGCCCTTATGCGCAGAACTTCCAATTACTGTCGCCAAGCACGTGTGTAAGCACTATTATTCTATAAACTAGGCACCAGTTTATAGAATTGCCTTCATGATTTTTGTAGGTTTGGTAGGGTAACTTTGTGTGTCTTTATTTAATTAGGCTACAAATAGGTGCCCATTTGACCTCTAAATCCAGTTTAGTTTATTAGAGGCTTGATATACCGCCCTTCAACTAAAATCGGAGCGGTGTGCAACAAAACAAAATCGAATAAGAAAGGAACTCCATAAAAAGAGAAACAGGGATAGCACAGGAGAGAATTTGAGAAAGAGAAAAACCAAAGGTAACAATTATATCAATCACCAATTGGTTAGCACAGCCAGATCACTCAGCAGCCAAAAAAGGGAAGGCCTGAGAAAAATGGTGAGGAGAGACAGAAATTGGGGGTAGGATTGTTCACAACAGAGATCAGTAGGAAGGGCATTTCAATGAGAAGTGGCAGCGCAGAAAAATGCGGAGTGGAGAGTTGAGTCAAGACAATCTGTTAAAAAAATGACCCTGGTATCACCTGTAGCAGTCCTAAAGTAAAACACCTAGGCTGTCTTTGTACTGGCCAAATATCGCCACTATCCCCCAAATTATGTAAATGGTGCTCACAATTATGCACACAAATTTCGGTAATAAGGTAATTAGCACCCATCAATGATTGGTGCAGATTGGCAACAAATTGAATTTATGCGCACACCTTGCTATGCGCTATTCTATAAAGATCTGCACATGCATTTTTCAGTCCACAGCTGAACAGGGGCGTGGCCATGGGAGTCACATGGGCGGGTCCAGGGCATTGACTAAAGACACGCGCATTATAGAATTTGGGGGATCCACACTTAATTTAGGTGTGAGGATTTACAACAGGTTTCACTTGGTATAAGTCCACAATGCCCAAAACTGGGCGCGGATCCCAGCGCTAAGCACTAGTCTATAAATCCCACCCAACTCAGAGTGCCGATTATACAATAGCGCTTAGCGCTCATTTTTATTTGGTGCCATTTACTGAATCTAGTCTTTAGTGTGGGGAAATCTTGCCTGACCAATTTACTTCAATTCTTTGAAGGAGTAAACAAACACGTGGACAAAGAGGAGCCAGTTGATATTGTGTATCTGGATTTTCAAAAGGCATTTGATAAGGTACCTCATGAAAGGCTACAGAGGAAATTGGAGGCTCATGGGATAGGAGGAAATTGTCACGATTGTGGTCGTGACCCCTCTCAGACTCACCTTATTTCCGGAGGTCAGCTTCTGAACTGGCTTCTGTCTGTTCTTCCTGAGTTAGTTCCGTCTCTGTCTCTGTGTGCTGGCTGCTTCCAGCATGGCTCTGATTACTCCATTATACTGCACCTGTGTGTGTTAAGCCTCTCTGTCTTCAGTATGCTTTCTGCCTGTGTCTTGGTTTGTGTTCCTCTTGCCCTCTGGTGGCCAGAACCGGTGGCTGCCATAGACTTTCCAGACTTTCTTTCTGGTCCGGTCCAGATATTCCAGCCCTCCAGACTTGGTTTGAAGTTTGGCAGCTAGCCTCACCCGTAGCTGCCTCATGATTCCTGCAGCTGAGTTTCAGCTGATGTGGGTTTATTAACCACCTGGAAACCTTCCAAGTTGGCCTTTGCATCATCTAAGGTCACTGGTTTGTTGGTGCTTTGTTGCACTTCTGCCTAGTCTTGTTTCTTGTTTAGTTCCTTGTCTGTTTCTAGTTATCTGTGTGTAGTTTAGCTTAGGTTTATTTGCTTACTTCCCTAGTCTTGTTTCTGGTCTGTATTCCTTGTCTAGTTTCTGTTTGTCTGTGTCTCTTGCTTAGTGGCTGCTCTGCAGCTTTCAGTCCTGTCTCTTGTCTGTCAGTATTTGTACCCTGTTTCAGTGGCTGCGTGGCAGCTTTCAGTTCCTGTCCTTTAGCTTGTCCATTTCAGGCTTTGTGTAGTATTGTCTGTCTGTGAGTCCTAGCCCCGTTTCCTGCCTTGCTGCCCATGTATATTCCTTTCCCCTCTGACCCTCAGTCCCTGTTCAGCCTAGTTGGTATCCAGTGCCTGCCCTGTCCTGTAAGTCCTGCCGGCCGCCTGCACCCAGGGGCTCAACTCCTGGGGAACGGCGGTCAAGCGCAGGTGGTCTAGCTGTTTCTGTCAGAGTTCTGCCTTGTCTCTGGTGTGGGGTGGTTTTGCCTGCCACTGCTGCTCCACGGCAGTGGCCCAAGGTCTCACGAACCCAGGTTCTGCCTTGAAAGCCTGACAGAAATGTCCTATTCTGGATTAAAAACTAGTTGAAGGATAGGAAACAGAGAGTGGGGTTAAATGGGCAGTATTCACAATGGAGAAGGGTAGTTAGTGGGGTTCCTCAGGGGTCTGTGCTAGGACTGCTGCTTTTTAATATATTTATAAATGATTTAGAGATGGGAGTAACTAGTGAGGTAATTAAATTTGCTAGTGACACAAAGTTATTCAAAGTCGATAGCTCGCGACAGGATTGTGAAAAATTACAGAAGGACCTTACGAGACCGGGAGACTGGGCGGCTAAATAGCAGATGACGTTTAATGTGAGCAAGTGCAAGGTGATGCATGTGGGGAAAAAGAACCCGAATTATAGCTACATCATGCAAGGTTCCACGTTAGGAGTTATGGACCAAGAAAGGGATCTGGGTGTCGTCGTTGATAATACACTGAAACCTTCTGCTCAGTGTGCTGCTGCGGCTAGGAAAGCGAATAGAATGTTGGGTATTATTAGGAAAGGTATGGAGAACAGATGTGAGGATGTTATAATGCCGTTGTATCGCTTCATGGCGCGACCGCACCTTGAGTATTGTGTTCAATTCTGGTCGCTGCATCTCAAGAAAGATATAGTAGAACTGGAAAAGGTGCAGCGAAGGGCGACAAAAATGATAGCGGGGATGGGACGACTTCCCTATGAAGAAAGACTAAGGAGGCTAGGGCTTTTCAGCTTGGAGAAGAGACGGCTGAGGGGAGACATGATAGAGGTATATAAAACAATGAGTGGAGTGGAATAGGTGGATGTGAAGCGTCTGTTCACGCTTTCCAAAAATACTAGGACTAGGGGGCATGCGATGAAACTACAGTGTAGTAAATTTAAAACAAATAGGAGAAAACCTTTCTTCACCCAACACATAGTTAAACTTTGGAATTCGTTGCCGGAGAACGTAGTGAAGGCGGTTAGCTTGGCAGAGTTTAAAAAGGGGTTGGACAGTTCCCTAAAGGACAAGTCCATAGACCGCTACTAAATGGACTTGGGAAAAATTCACAGTTTTAGGAATAACTTGTACAAAGTGTTTGTACGTTTGGGTAGCTTGCCAGGTGCCTTTGACCTGGATTGGCCGCTGTCGGGGACAGGATATTTCTCAAGATATGGGAGCCTTACTTGAAAACCATAAGTATATATAAGTACATAAGCACTGCCATGCTGGGAAAAGATCAAAGGTCCATCAAGCCCAGCACTCTGTCTCTGACAGCGGCCAATCCAGGCCCCAAGAACCTGGCAAAAACCCAAAATTTAATAATGATCAATAGACTTTTCCTTCAGGAATCTGTCCAGACCCCCTTTAAACTCAGCAAGGCCAGCTGCCGTCACTACCTTCTCTGGCAATGAGTTCCAGAGTCTAACTACCTTTGGTCTTTTCCCAGTATGGCATTACTTATGTACTTATGTGTATAACAACCAGTGGTCACTGGTGAATAGAGACATTCAGCACCATTTATCTATCTGTGCTGAATGTATGTTTATCTTTCAACACTGTGGCCTACTTTTAAAAACTGCCAGTTTTAAAAATTGACCCAATTTATAACTATGTTTTTGTATAACAGGCTGTTCCAGTGTCAAACCTGATATTTTAATCCGATTTAAGGGATCCAGGATTGGGCCCCAGGGATCTGATGAAAGAGGAAACCTGCCTAACATGGGCACAATTGAAGAACTGCATGAAACAGGTGATATGGCTTGGGGTGATCAGGCAGTACTCTTAAAATTCTAATTTAAGGAAGAACAAAGAGATGAACAGACATCTAGCATCTCTCTGTGTCTCTCTTCCCCATCCAGCATAACTCTGTCTTTTTTTTCCCCATCCAGCGTCTTTCTTTCCCCCATCCAGCATCACCCCATTTCTGTCTCTGCAGCTTAAGAAATTGCCAGAGCTCAAAGGAGGGGACCCAGGTCCCCAAGGTCCCTCTCCCATGGCTACACCCTCCCTCCCCCCCGCACAGTCCAGAGTCTCTCCCTCCCCTCCCACCCTGCCTGCAGCTCTCTCTCACTTCCCCACCCAACCCATGGTGTACCCTTTCAGAAGTAATTTGTCTGTGCTGCAACATTAGTGGCAGCCTTACTCACAGGCTGCCTCCGGCCTGCACCGGTCCTTTTCCTTTGACCCATCCCGCCCCTTCTGATGCTACTTCCTGTTTTTGGAAGGGCGGGATGGGTCAGAGGGAAAGGCCAGGTTCAGGCCAGAGGCAGCCTGTGAATAAGGCTGCCGCTAGTGCTGTAGCACGAGAGATTTGCTTACACTTCTGAAAAAGTACACCAGGGGAGAGAGAGACACAGGCAGAGACGGGAGAGGAGGGAGAGATGCCAGACCGTGAAGGGAAGGGGGCGAGAGGGAGGGAGAGAGAAGGTGTGGAGCTCTTGTAGTCCAGATTCTTGGGTGGTCCAGATGTCAAAATTTGAAAGGGTCCGGATTCTCAGGCAGTTCAGATTTCTGGACTTCTACTGTAATGGTTGATCCAAACAATTCTTACAAGGAAGATGCAGCCTCTAGACCAGACTGGACAAGAATGAAGCATCAAATCTCTTCACCTCTAACCTTTGTGTGGATGATTTGTTTGTTCTCTTTTCTTTATTCCCATTTTTTCCCTTTCATTTTTAGGTCTTTGTCTTTCATTTCTTTCATCTCCCGTTCTATGTATGATGTTGCTTTCATTATTCTCAATTTCCCTCTCTTATTTTTTCCCACAATTCTACAACAACCTCTTTCTTCCCATTAGCAAATCCTCTCCAGTTTCTCAACTCTTTACTCTTTTCCCATGTGAAGTCTCAACTTTATCAGCTGTTGTCCCTTTTTTCTATGTTTCTCTGTCCCTTCACTTTAATTACCTAGGGTAAATTCTAAAAGGAGCTGCCTTGTTTTAGGCAGCAAGAAGGTGCATAAATAGTTACACTCATAAATGACCCCTTATAGAATACCAGCTAGCAGAAAAGCATTTACTATGATTTGATGCTGTATAATTTGCCAGTGAGCATGCACATTGCTGCAGCGTGGGCAGAACACATACATGCGTAAATTATAGAATTCTATCAATTATGCCCATACAAGTTCCTGGAGGAAAAGTTCATAGTCTGCTATTGAGATAGACATGGAGAAGCCACTGTTGCCCTGGGATTGGTAGCATGAAATGTTGTTACTATTTGGGTTTCTGTCAGGTACTTGTGACCTGGCTTGGCCACTGTTGAACACAAGATACTGGGCTGAATGGATCATTGGTCTGACCCAGTATGGCTATTCTTATGTTCTTATATATATGCTCAATATTAATCATACTCCAGAGAATTGAATTTATAAAAAACAAATATTCAACTGTATTTAACTACAATATAAATGCAATACATGCCTTAAAAGTAATCATTCATCCTAGCACAAACACACCACTATAACATACTACACACTCATCATTCCCTTTCGCAATCCTATCATAACATACATTCCATGGGATTATTATTACTCCATTCCTGTGACTAATACAAAGTGATTTTGCATTTTCTTCTTAATCACTATCCAGCTTATTTTCGAAAGAGAAAGAAGCCCATATTTTGACCCAAATCGGGAGATAGGCGTCTTTCTCCCGTGGGCGTCCAAATCGGTATAATCGAAAGCCGATTTTGGGCGTCTTCAACTGCAATCTGCTGCGGAAACGGCCAAAGTTAACGAGGGCGTGGTGAAGGCGGGACTGGGGCGTGTCGGAGGCGTGGTGAAGGAGGGACTGGGGCGTGTCAGAGGCGTGGTGAAGGCGGGACTGGGGCGTGTTTATCGGCCAAGGAGAGATGGGCGTCCTCGGCCAATAATCAAAAAAAGAAAGGCGTTTTTAGCGCAAATTTGGATTACCTTTTTTGGACCCTTTTTTTTCACGAACAAGTCCCAAAAAAGTGCCCTAATGACCAGATGACCACCCCTGACTCCCCCAGTGGTCACTAACCCCCTCCCACCCAAAAAAAAACCAACTTTAAAAACTTTTTTTTTCCAGCCTGTATGCCAGCCTCAAATGTCATACCCAGCTCCATCACAGCAGTATGCAGGTCCCTGGAGCAGTTGTTAGTGGGTGCAGTGGACTTCAGGCAGGTGGACCCAGGCCCATACCCCCCCTACCTGTTACACTTGTGGTGGTAAATGGGAGCGCTCCAAACCGCCCCCAAAACCCACTGTACCCACATCTAGGTGCCCCCCTTCAGCCATAAGTGCTATGGTAATGGTTTAGAGTTGTGGGGAGTGGATTTTGGGGGGGATTTGGAGGGCTCAGCACCCAAGGGAAGGGAGCTATGGACTTCAGAGATAGTTTGTTTTGTTTTTTTAATTGTTACAAGTGCCCCCTAGGGTGCCCAGTTGGTGTCCTGGCATGTCAGGGGGACCAGTGCACTACGAATCCTAGCCCCTCCCACAACCCAATGCCTTGGATTTGGTCGTTTTTGAGCTGGGCGCCTTTGGTTTCCATTATCGCTGAAAAACGATACCGCCCAGCTCAAATCCGCACAAATCCGATGCATTTGGCTGGCACAAACCGTATAAAAAAAGATGGACGCCCATTTTTTTCGAAAATACGGTTTGTCCCGCCCCTTCATGTACCCGTTCTCGGAGATAGACGCCCATGGAGATGGGCGTTCGCGTTCGATTATGCCCCTCCACATCTCTTATCAAAAGTTCATCGGTTCAAACCTTCCCTTAGGCTATGAGCGGCCTTCCCAATCCAACATGTATATGTGCATGGAGATACTGTTGCCATCTTCAATATTCTACTCCCATGCTTCAGTAGTCTCTTACTGTGATATGTTTGTTCCACCCGATGCTCCTCTTATCTTTATATGTTCAATATTAAAGGTATTACACTTTTCTTCCGATGTCAACTCTGCTGAATATTGGTGGATAGCCGGTTAAATGCTATTTAATGGGTCAGCATCTGTTCTGACTGTTTAAACAGCGCTAAATATCGTGTGGTATGAGTTTTTTAAATCTTCCTTCCACTTCTCACTATTTTGGATCTCTTAGTGCTGCTACAAGATGCTCACTATTGAGGTACATCACTTTGATTTCCCTCTCAGAAAGTGGAATATCATGAATAATAACTAAAGTGCACCTTGACTAATTTTCAGCAGTTTAGATCTTCCCTCCCTCTCTCTGCCCCCACCCTCCATTTGTGTGTACTGAAGTTGGGGGGGGGGGAGGGGGAAGATAAACCTCTTCTGAGGTCTACCACAGGTCCTTTAGGGTCTAATTTACTAAAGCTATTTTCCTATTTTGTGTCCAAGGAGGGGAAAAAAAAAAGCAGTGAGGTCTGTAATGCACCCCTGAACACAAAACAGAGCCAGAAGCCCCTCTTCCCCTGGGCTCCTGTTCCCCACACTCCACCTTATAATCTTCCATCTTCACTCTCTCCCCACTAGGAGTAGCCTAGTGGTTAGTGCAATGGACTTTGATCCTGGGGAACTGAGTTCAATTCCCACTGCAGCTCCTTGTGACTCTGGGCAAGTCACTTAACCCTCCGTTGCTCCTGGTACAAAATAAGTACCTGAATATATGTAAACCACTTTGAATGTAGTTGCAAAAACCTCAGAAAGGTGGTATATCAAGTCCCATTTCCCTATCATCACCCAGTTTGACTCTGTGCTTCGAGCTACAAGCCAGAGATGCTTCATTTTTCTTGCAGTACTTAACTCACTGTTCCTTCAAAAGGAGTTGATCCATCTGTCATAGTTTCAATATATTTGAAATCCATTATTGAATATTTCCTGTAGATGTGAATTTAAAGCCCCTGATGCAGACGTATGCCAAAACATGGCTGCATTGGGTGATTCTTACATCTGGTGACTGAATTTATCTCCAGTAAAGGGATTATCACCATACTGCTGCTATCTGTATTTTATACCCAATTTTGCAATTGTTTGTGGTTTGTTGTTGGATTTCTGCCCTGTGTCTTAGAGTGCTTCTTCACAGCTGTAAAATTAAGGATCATACTCTCATTTTTATCCAACAGATAATGGATTTATGAATAATGGTAAAAGAATGAGACCGTTCGATAGGCAGCAGAGGGAGAAATGGAAAGGCAAAGACTCCTGCAGTCAAATCCCAGATCCTTCAGCTGACTATGAGAGAGGTATCAGTAGCATAATACCAACCAGGATGAAAGAAAAAACCCAGAAAGGAGAGAGATCAAATGCACATGAGAGAAATTCCAACTATTGGCCAAGAGCTGTACAAACTCAGGGACTCAACAAAGATGTGAGACCTAAAAGTGCTGATGCTCTGCATAACTTCACCACAGATTCACATTTTGCAGAGCACAACATACCCTGGTGTAGGAGCAAAGTTTATTACTGCCATGGTATATATAAAACTAATCCAATGGGAGGTACTGTCATCAGACCCAAACCATTTAAATGTTCTGAATGTGGTAAGTGTTTCACAACGAAACAGACACTTCAAAGGCATATAATGATCCACACAGGGGAGAAACCGTTTAAATGTTCTGAATGTGATAAATGGTTTAGACTAAAAGGCAATCTGAATCTGCATAAAATTACACACATGAAAGAGAAACTATTTAAGTGTTCTCAATGTAATAAACGTTTCAGGTGGAAACAAAGCCTACAATTGCATGAAAAGATCCACATGGAAGAGGTCTTATATAAATGTTCGGAATGTGATAAATGCTTCAGACAGAAAGGCCAACTGAAACTGCATAAAATGACCCATATAAGACAGAAAGTATTTAAGTGTTTTCAATGTAATAAATGTTTTAGATGGAAACAGAGCCTACAATTGCATGAAAAGATTCACACCAAAGAGAACTTATTTAAGTGTTCTGAATGTGATAAATGTTTTTCCAAAAAAGAGAGGTTGCAACGCCATCTGATGATCCATACAGGTGAGAAACCATTTAAATGCTCTGAATGTGATAAATGTTTCAACCAGAATGGCTATCTGAAACTGCATAAAATGGCCCATATGAGACAGCAACTGTTTCAGTGTTCTGAATGTGATAAATGTTTCAGGTGGAAAAATAGCCTACGACTACATGAAAAGATCCACAGGGAAGAGAACGCATTTAAGTGTTCTGAATGTAATAAATGTTTTACAACGAAAGAGAAGTTCCAAGAGCACATAATGACCCATGCAGGTGAAAAACCATATAAATGTTCTGAATGTGATAAATGCTTTAGGAAGAATGGATACCTGAAGCTGCATAAAATTACCCACAGAAAGGAAAAACCATTTAAATGTCCTCAATGTGATAAATGTCTCACAACCAGAAAGGCACTGCAACTACATATAATGATCCATACAGGGGAAAAACCATTTAAATGTTCAGAATGTGACAAATGCTTCAGACAGAAAGGCAATCTTAACATGCATAAAATTACCCACATGAAAGGGAAGCTATTTAAATGTTCTCAATGTAATAAATGTTTCAGGTGGAAACAAAGTCTACGACTACATGAAAAGAGTCACATGGAATAGAGCCTGTTTAAATGTTCTGAACGTAAATATTTCACAAAGAAAAATATATTACAAAATGCCATGATTCTTACAGGAAAGCAGAAGGGCAATAAAAGGGGACCCTATGGAATGATAGACCAGCTCTTGCTAAAAAAAATCCATCATGACTAGTGATGAGAAAAGCAGAAATCTTGTGGATTGATTGTAAGAAAGCAATAGTGCCCCTTCTCCCAGTTAATAAGTTGTCTTGCAGTGTACAAAATAAATTTTAAATTGATTGAGTACATTAATTTTGCCATGAAAATGTAGCAAACCACACTCCATCTACAGTACGAAAACAGAGAGTATGCCATTCCTAATATCAAGATCCACTGAGGAATATTTAAGGGTGACTCCTTGGAATATTTAAGGGTGACTTCTTGTCGCCACTCTTGTTTTGTATAGCACTTAATCCTTTGAGGAAACTTCTTAATTCTTTGTATTATGGATTTAGCCGTAGTCTAGAGCTGGAAAAGACACCTGCTGCTTGTAGATGACCTGAACCTCTACAGTCCCAGCAATCAACATCTGGCAGAACAACTCTGTTTAGTAGAAGGCTTTTCAGATAACATCAGAATTATATTTGGCCTAGGAATAAAATTGAGCAAAACTGAAAACATCTTTCTGACTGATGATTATACTGTCAAGGAACCTGAACAGGAAGAGGTATATAAATATTTAGAAATCAAAGAAGGAGTGATAAGCATAAAACACTGAGCGAGAACACTAGCAAAGAGTATTACGGGAGATTAAAACTGATACTGAAATGTGCTCTAGCATCAAAGAATATAAGTCATCAACCAATTTGTGATTCCCGTATTCTCGTATAGCTTTGACATTGTGGGCTGGCTTCTTAAATACCTTGAAAAATTTGAGGTATGAACAAGAAAACTCCATACTCACGAGGTAGTTTATAACAATCAATGTGTGCCAAGACTGTACATTCCTAGAAGTGAAGGAAGAATGGGCATCATAGAAGTAGATTATACAGCTACCATCAGAGGCCTATTTAACAGCATCAATGGATCCAAACACACAAAAAATGTTGAATTATGAAAACAAGCGTCCAGAGTCCAGTTCCTTCATTAAAGGTTGGACAGGCATGTCGATGAGCAGAAGGAATGAGTGAAAATCCACCTTTATGCCCAGGAATGGAACCAAGAGAATATGCAAAGCAAGAGAAAAGACTAAGGAATTAGACCAGCAAACAAGTGGCAAATGCTCAAATACAATAGGAAATATAAAGTGTTACTCCAGGAAAAATATATGTGGATCAGACTTGAACACATGGATGGTTAAGGAGAGAGGAATTTAAACTTATGAATGAGGGATTGATACTTGCAGCCAAAGACAGTGGATTACAGACCAGATGGTTCACAGCAAGCATAAAAAAAAGACTTGTACAACAGACATCTATAGATTCTGTAACAATGAGCTGGAAATGATTACTCATGGCTGGCTATGAAGTGCTGATGGCAAAAAAATATCTACATGGAAAGGCACAACAAGGTGACGTCGTCTCATTTTTTAGAAACTTTGCAAACGTAACAAAATCACTATACCAGAAAAGCACTTGGATCGTGACCCTAAGAGAACTGTGGAGAATAAAGAGGATATGATAATCTGGGATGTCTCCGTCCCGAATGATAGAAAGCTGGATGCAAGGAAGCTAGACATAGTGGTAAAAGAAAAACACCATAACAGCATTAATTTTACAGGTGTCAGTCCCAAGTGATTACTCTGTAAGTCATGTGGAGAGAGAGAAAATCGTCAAGTACCAAGAAATGCAGTCCAAGACCAATAAAATGTGGCAGAAAAATACAGAAATATTTCTCATCGTATTGGGTATTGATTAAAAAGAATTTCCAAGCACACCTGGATAGGATGTCCTGTACATGTTACATCTATGAGCTCCAGAAGGACATTCTTTTTGGCAAAATGCAAATACTACAGCAAGCGTTAGCATTAAGTTTAAGAGACTGAGATCATACCCCGCACACCCTGGCTTAGGAGTGGTGTTCATTACTGTCATGAAATGCTCAAAACTAACCTATTTGGAGACATTACCCTGAGAGAAACCAGTTAAGTGTTTTGAATGTGGTAAAAGTTTCAGACAGGAAGGAAATCTGCAATTACATAAAATCATTGTAGTACACAAAATATGAAGAAAATGGCTATGGAAACAGTGGTCGACTGAGGACAAAAAGAAAATGTAATATAACAGTGACATTTTAAAGGGATAATTTGCTGGAATATGATGCAAAGGTACTTTGAGGAAATGTGCTTCTTGTTTTTGGAGAAATTATACTGAGCTAACTGGATAACGGAGGAAATAGAAGCATTTCTTTAGGTACTGTTGGGGAGAGAAGGGTAAGGGTACTTGTTGAATCAGTTATAAAGATGAAGCTTTCAAGAAAATGGTCTGGGATTTGATGTTTGTAGTTTAAGGGCCGTTTTACTAAAGGGCAGTAAAATCTGGTGATTCTAACGCGGGACTGTCCCGTGCAGTAAGCCCAGATTTACCACCTCAGCAAGTAGAGCGTTTTAAATATATATATTTTGCAGGATTTGCAAAAAGAATGAATGAAGGAGCACCTATTGCCTCCTGTTTAGGAATCGTTAAGTGCTCTTGCATTAAGTCTGGGTTATCCAGTTAGCGCACACTAATGTAAATGTGCTAGCTGGAAAATGTGTCCGTGCCTATTCCCCTCCCAAAGATAGATTTAAAAATGATTAACGTGCAATTAATGCTCACAAACTTAGTGGAGGAGTGGCCTAGTGGTTAGAGCACCGGTCTTGCAATCCAGAGGTGGCCGGTTCAAATCCCGCTGCTGCTCCTTGTGATCTTGGGCAAGTCACTTAACCCTTCATTGCCTCAGGTACAAACTTAGATTGTGAGCCCTCCTGGGACAGAGAAATATCCAATGTACTTGAATGTAACTCACCTTGAGCTACTACTGAAAAAGGTGTGAGCAAAATCTAAATAAATAAATATTACCACAAAACACTTCATTGCATTTTGCAGTGAGCTTTTCTCAAGCACAAACCCCACTATAGGGCTTAGCTTCTATAGACGCTAAGCCCTTTTCTATAAAGAGTCCCTTAATGCAAGAGATACCCGATCATTATCTTTTTAAGTGTGTGTGAATTCTGCTGAGCTTAATAAGTGAAAGTTTCCTGTATGCATTAAAATTAAAAAAAAAAAAAAAGTTAGGAAAATCATGCACTATTAATCCCTGACTCAATGCTAAAAAACTTTACAACAAAATAATGTAAGGGGCCCTGTTACTAAGCCACGTAGGTGCCAACACGCACCCAACGCACGCCAGTTCGGAACTACCCCCCTGCTACTGCATGGCCCGGGTGGTAATTTCATTTTATATGCATGTCCACTACGCGCAACGGAAAATATATTTTATTTTCTAGCATGTGGTGCTAACCGGGCAGTAATCTGCATTGTACGCACATAGACGATTAACGCCCAAAACCTTACCGCTAAGTGAGTGGGTAGTGGTAAGCTCTCAGACCCCTACACCACAAGAGGCCAAATAGACTCGGAAACATTCTGGCAAAAGATCTACGAAAATGAATGGTCATCGCAAACTGACTCAACACACTATCTCCTAGACTGGGATAAAAGATGCAGAAGCATATTAGACGAAATAGCACCATTAAAAACAAGAACCTCATGCAGGCATAACTCACTACCCTGCTACAACGAAAAACTGAAAAAACTAAAACGCAAACTAGGAAACACGAATGAGCATGGATAAAAACAAAAGATGTACACACACTTAACGCATGGAAACAAACTCAAAGAAAGTACAAATATGCAATAAGACAAACCAAAAGGTCATACTACAAAACCAAAATAGGACACGATTACAAAGATACGAAGAAACAATATCACCTCGTGAACAAACTACTAGACACTACACCAGTCACCACAACCAACACAGACATCCCATCTGCGGACGAACTTACTAAATACTTTAAGGACAAAATTATAAATCTACGCAACACACTACCACAGAACACCACCGACATAGAGAAATTCATTGAATAGATCCAACCCTCAATGAATACCCAGCGGACCGTAACTGGACAAACTTCACCCCCCTCACCCCCGAAACAGTCACCCAGGTGATCAACAGATTTGCCAAGACTCACAGTAAACTGGACACCTGCCCCAGCTACTTAATAAAATCCGCCCCTCAACGCTTCATATTAGAACTCACATCCCACCTAAACTACTTGCTCTAACACGGACTCTTCCCCAAGGAAAACGGTAACATCCTACTTACCCCTATACCGAAAGATACAAAGAAAACATTGAATGAACTCACCAACTACCGGCCGGTAGCATCTATCCCACTGGTAGTCAAACTGATGGAAAACATGGTAACCAAACAACTTACCGACTACTTAAACAAATTCTCAATACTACACGAATCACAATCTGGATTTCGCTCTAACCACAGCACCGAAACAGTACTAATTACTCTCCTAACCAAATTCAAACAAGAAATTGCAGCAGGCAATAGCCTACTTCTCCTACAATTCAACGAGTCAAGCGCGTTCGATATGGTTAACAATAAAATACTACTAAACATCTTAGACTACTTCAGGATTGGTGGAAGTGTACTCAGCTGGATCAAGGGCTTCCTAACCACCAGAACTTATCAAGTTAAATCAAACTCGAACATATCATCACCTTGGAATACAGACTGTGGTATGCCCCAAGGATCACCACTATCACTGATCCTATTCAACCTAATGATGACCCCACTAGCCACATCCCTATCCTAATAAGGACTTAACCCCTACATATACGCAGATGATGTTATGATATACATCCCCTTCAAACACGACCCAATAGAAATCACCAACGAAACCAAACTCAGCCTGCAAATCATGAACTCATGGGCGGATGCAATCCAACTAAAACTAAACGCAGAGAAAACACACTGTCTCATCCTCACATCCCAATACAACATGAACAAACCCAACAAAATCAACATCCCAGACCACACCCTCCCTGTTTCTGACAGCCTAAAAATTCTTGGAGTTACCATCGACCGAAACCTTACGCTAGAAACTCAATCGAAACCTACAACAAAGAAAATGTTCCAATCAATGTGGAAACTCAAACGAATAAAACCTTTCTTCCCGAGGGCAATATTCCACAACCTGGTACAATCACTGACTCTAAGCCACCTAGACTATTGTAATGCAATCTATGCGGGATGTAAAGAACAAATCATAAAGAAACTCCAAACCGCTCAAAGCACCGCAGCCAGACTAATTTTTGGAAAAACGAGATACGAAAGTGCCAAACCTCTATGCGAAAAACTACATTGGCTCCCGATCAAAGAACGAATTGCCTTCAAAATCTGTACACTAGTGAATAAAATCATCTACGGCGAGGCCCCGGGATACATGACCCACCTCATTCACCTACCAGCCAGAAACACTACAAGATCTACACGCACCTACCTCAACCTCCATCACCCAAGCTGCAAAGGAATATAAATCAACGTATGCATCCAGCTTCTCCTTTATAAGCACGCAACTATGGAATGCACTACCAAACACTATGAAAACAACCCACAAACTATCAAACTTTCGGAGATCACTAAAAACTTATCTATTCAAAAAGGCATACCCCAACGACCCAACCTAAATGCCTCGATCCTGCAACACAACGAAACAAACACTTGATCTGGTCACACCTAAACCCCTCCTCTTTATTCCCTGATGTGTCTAGCATCATAAATCTTCTACAATGTCTCAATGTATCTGTTACACTGGAATTGGTGTTCACCATCACGGTTCCTATGTAAGCCACATTGAGCCTGCAAATAGGTGGGAAAATGTGGGATACAAATGCAATAAATAAATAAATAAAAATGGATGTGTGCCAATTTTTATTTTGCTGCACGTCCATTTTCGCTCCCCCCCCCCCCCAAAGGCATTTTTTTATAGGTGCACTGAAAAATGGATCTGCGTGCGTCCAAAACATGTGCTTACATTAGTACAGGCCATTTTTCAGCACACCTTAGTAAAAGGACCCCTAAGTTAATGGGTGTGTACGTGCACTTTGAAAGACTGTAAGTATTCATGGGTCAAAACATAACCCAAATCCCGCTTGAGACTTTATTTTATTGAAACCATTGTACAAAGATGATCACTGAATCACGGCTCATATATGCATCATTGGTCATCCCACTTAGTATGTTATATAATAAGTATCCAATATTTAAAACAATATGTCTAATGTCCAATATTGTAGATGTTCAAACCGACTTCCAAAAATAAATCATATATGTGTCTAAGTGCCCCAACGCCACAACAGTAATAAACAATAGTCTTCAAACCTAACCTTGTTTGTTGAAAGTCGCCATCCAGGATTCGACGAGGCACGCCTTTTTTTGTAAGCCTTCTTCAGGAACTCATGTGAAAAACAATCACAATCATAGGCATCCAAGCACATCAATGGCAAATTCCTGGCAGTTGCTCCACCCTGCAAATAGAACGGCACATAAATGCAATGAATCAGATGTAAAGACATCATCACTACCTTTATCAGTGCTGAACAGGTTAAAACATATGTATTACTTATGTCTACGAAACCGGAGCTGGTGTGCAGGAGGCTGCACAGGCAGAGCTGCAGATACCTCTGAGGTGTATGACATTAAAGGAGAGGTCCTGCTAAGAGTTTCTTTAGTAGACACCCTGCCGCTGATCTTTGGGGTCATCTTGCTGCTACGGAGCCGGAGCTGGTGTGCAAGAGGACACCTCTGAGGCGTGTGATATCAACAGAGCAGTCCCGGGAAGAGCTTCTTTAGTGGACGCCCTGCCGCGGATCCTTTAGGGTCATCTTGCTGCTACAGAGCCGGAGCTGGTGTGCAAGAGCAGCACAGGCAGTGCCGTGGACACCTCTGAGGCATGTGATATCAACAGAGCAGTCCTGGGAAGAGCTTCTTTAGTGGACACCTTGTTGCAGCACGTGGCCACAGGCCCAAAAGATCAGGTCACACTCCTTTGGAGCACTGAGGAGCAGGTTACTATCGTTGTTTCCAGCCATGGGAAAGAAGAGGAAGCACAGGTAGGGTGACCTGTGAATCCAACAGGCAAAGACCCAATGGATCAACGTGTGTTTGCGTTACTGAGCACCTCTACTTCACCGGCTGTGAGTATTTCCTCTTTAGATGTCGCCTTATCTCCTCGAATATCGACTCCTGTCCCCCAACCAAGTAAAGACCTTTTGGAAGACATGGTGTCTGCTGCTAAAGTGTTTCAAGATCTTCCAGTATCTGATGAAAGTGTTAAGTTGTGTTTGCCAGGGAAAGGTATTTCTACCAGAGCTCCTATCCCTGCCCCAGTTCAATTAGACTTTGGGGGGGGGGGGGGGTCTGTTACAGACAGCTTCGGATTCAGCCGCTCAAGTGAAGCAAGCCACCTTACAGGATGTATGGATGGCAGTTTCCTGAGTAGAGAAAATATTACAGTCAACCACACTTACATAAATTTTCTCAGGACACTTGTCAAGCTTCAAGAGCATGAGGAAAATCTGACTAAAACTTGATGCACAAGTGACTAAAGTTGAATCTACTATGTAAAATATGCAAGCTGTAGTAGTGTCATTAGGAGTTAAGGATAGTTTGTTGATACATTCCCATCTTGAAGCAATTAAAAATCTGTCTTGCGCTAGGGGTCCTTTTACCAAGTCTGTGGGGATAAAGGGCCCTGCGCTAGCAGCGGGGACTGTTTTTCCCATGCACCAGGGCCCTTTTTACCGCAGCAGGTAAAAAGCCCCCAGACAAACATGGCCACGCGGTAAGAGAACTCTTACCGCGTGGCCATGTGGCAGGGAGCCCTTACTGCCACCCATTGAGGTGGCAGTAAGGGCTCCGGCGGTAACCGGGCAGCTTGCGGCGATGCCCAATTACTGCCACACAAGGCATTTCCAGGGGTTTTCTTTTTCCCCTGGAAATGGTGTGTGCTTGGGGCGGAACTACCGCCGGTAGCCACGTTGGGCTGGCGGTAGTCCTGATTTAGTGTTTGGTAAGCCCGCGTTGGGCTTACTGACACTTTGTAAAAGACCCCCTTAATTTCCCAAGTACTCATTACTGATGTCCATTTGAACTGTTCAGGATGTACTTGAAAGATGTATTGGGATATTCTTAATCTGATTCTATTGCTCTGGTTAATACTTTTTTTTATGTACTAAGAGGACGTCAGGCTGTTAATGAAGAGGGGCAATATGATCGGATTTCTAATCCAGATAGTTTACATATGTCACAATTTCTTGAATCTTCTCAGAATACTGTCTCAACCCGGGGTACTTTGTTGGTTACATTTCAAAGTGAGGTTGAAAAGAAAGCTGTCTTGAAACTTTATTTTTCTAAGAAGAATGTTCCCTTTTGTGGTCAGGCTTTAACTATGTTTCCTGGTGTGGCTAGACACAGTGGAGACAGAAGGCTTTTTTTTTTATTGTTAAAGCATAAAGTCTTGGCTGTGGGAGCCACTTTTTTTTCTGAAATTTCCTTGTAAATGCCTGATCACATATGGAAACAATAAGTTTGGGGTTTTTTTTAGATCCTCTGCATTTGGAAAATTTTGTTAAAGATAAATCGGTTCTTCATCAAAATGTTAGACTGTTAGGTTGGTGGATAATGGAATGTTAATTTAGATATCTGTGCTGTTTCCTTTCTTTTTGTGATAATCATTATTACTAGGTTCTGTTCCAGTATTTTGACCCCCATAATATGGTCTAGTCCATATACTGTTGTATTGAAGTTTTTCATTTATTATTGGATGCTTTTTGGATTCTTTATTGTAATGTGTAACAATGTAATTGCAAAATTATATATATATATATATATATGTATGTATTACAAAATAGAATTCTAATCTATAAAATCATTTCAGCCGAATGACTTCTCAGCACATATTTCAAAAATCCAATATAGTGTAGACAGTAAAGTGAGGAAGTTTCTTCCCCTTAAAGCTAGAGGGAATATGCTCATTGATCAGCCAGCATAGTTGGCGAAATGTATGGGTGTATTGTAAACAATGCGGAGCAATAGGAGCAGTCACAGTTTGGGCTGTGTTTTGACCCCTGAGTACTGATGGTCTTCCCACAGTGCATTTACACCCATTAACTTACATTGTTTTGTTGTAGAGGGAGGTTTTTTTTTTAGCATTGAGTTTGAGTAGGTTATTAGTTTACACACATTTTCCATGTTATTGAAATATGAATCCCTGAGGCAGCTGTTTGCGAAATGCTGAAAGCACTGAATGATTTCATGCTTTATTTGAGGAAGCAGCCTGATAAAGTTAATAAGCTTATTTACACTAGGAGATAATTTGTTGATTTTTTTTTTTCACTGAGACATTTAATACAGTTTACACAAGGAGGATTTTAAGACTTGTGACGCATATTAAACTACGTGTTAAGCTATATCTGAGGTCTTCATCTCCTCACTATATAGCAAAGGTGAATTTTATTTTTGTCCTCAACTGAGAACTACATGCACATGAAAGAGAAACTATGTTAGTGTTCTGAATGTGATAAATGTTTCATGAGGAAGCAAAGCCTACCAGTGCACAAAACACTTCACAAGAATAAAAATCATCAGAGCTGGTGAATGCCTTTTGTAATTTTATTATAGTGTCTGTTTTAGTTTATTATGATTCACTTGGAACTGTTTTGTTCAGGCAGATTAGAAATGTTGGAATTAAATATTCTAGGCGGAGAGAGTAAACACCTCACCTTCAGTTTTGTTGAATGCCAAGCTAAATCCAAAAATCCTTTCCTTTCCCCTTGCTATTGCATGAAATATATACCAAATCTCGTCAAGCTGATTTTTACAATTTAAGTACAGTAAGATGGAAAAGTGAAAATGCATACTGGCCGTACATTGTCAAATGTAAAACAACAAAAAAAGTGTCCACGCTTAGCTTAAATTTTAGGGCTAAAGATAGAGCAATAGTGCAGATACTTCAGTTAAAGATAATATCCCAGCTGCAGCTATAGACCATGGTGACTCTGTGGATCTAGTGCAACAGGAAATAAACTATAGAAAATAGTGTCATACTTTGATTAGAACATTGATCCAGAAGTGTGCTAAGGCAGGCCTTCTCATCCCAGTCCTCGGGGCACACCAAGTCCCATCAGGTTTTATGGGTATCCACAATGAATATGCATGAGATAGACTGGCATACCGAGGAGGAAGTGCATGCCAGTCTATCTCATGCATATTCATTGTGGATATCCTGAAAACCCAATGGTACGGTGTGCCTCAAGGACTGTGTTGAGAAACCCTGTGCTAAGAAATATTGCTTATCAAACCTTTGTCCAGGAAGGTTGCACAAGCTTCCTTCTGCTTCCGAAAGCAATCAAAACTGGTAGATTTTGAAGGAAGAATCACGGGAAATCCTCTCTTCCAACACCCTAACGCCTGCTTTGACCTGGCATTATTTTTTTTACAGCGGTAAGGCACTTTTGTTTCGGGCGCTGTTTTCTGAGCATTGGGGAGGAATACAAAATGACCTCATTTACATGAGCTTGACTACATTTGCATGCTATCTGCCCTGAGGCGTGGCACACGTTTGCCATGCTAAAGCTCTCTGAACATTCTGCGCTGGTGAATGTGGGTGCTAGTACAGTGCGATGGCCTCTAATGCCTACGTTTACTCTTGAGCATCGGGGTATGAGTGCCTAAATTTATGCTCAAATTTTCATTAAATATAGGAGCCTAAAGTGGTTGACAAAAAAGAAGTTTATTTAGGGCAATGGAAAACAATTAGTGGACTGATGTTCAGCAGGAGATAACCAATTAGGAGAGGCTCGTAATTGATTTTCTCCCACTGACCATAGTAGCATAATAAGTGATGGCAGATAAAGACCTGAATGGTCCATCTAGTTTGCTGAACAGTCACACTCATTATCAATTCATGATTAAATCAACAATGATTGTGATAATACTTTACCACCAGTCTTTCTTTGGCGTTTCTGGGACATAGACCGTAAGTTCGTCTGGCTCTATCCTTTATGTTCCACCTACTGGAGTTGCCATCAAAGCCCATTCCAGCCTATCCAAATCCATCTTGTCATTTGAGGGACCCAGACTACAAACGTCTGCCCAACTGAAAGTTACCATTGAAGCCCTTTCCAGCCTATCCAAAACTGGATTGCCATATACAGACACAGACCTACAAAGTCTGCCTGGCACTGGCTTTAGTTCTTCACAGCTGGAGTAGCCGTCCAAGCGTCACTCACACATCCACCCCCTGCAGCCATTTAAGTTTTGTTTTCTACCAGAGTTCCTCTGTATTCATCCCACGCCTTTTTGAATTCCGTCACTGTTTTTGTCTCTACCGGCTCCCTCTGGAGGGCAATCCAGGCATTGACCACCCTCTCCGTGAAAAATAATTTCCTGACATTACTCCTACCACCCCACAACCTCAACTCATGTCCTCTAGTTTTACCGTTTCCCCTTCTCTGGAAGAGATTTGTTTCTATAATAATACCTTTCAAGTATTTAAATATCTGTATCGTATCTCCCCTGTCCCTTCTTTCCTCTAGGGTATACATATTCAGGTCTTCCAGTCTCTTCTCATATGTCTTATGGTGCAGGTCCCATATCATTTTTGTCACCTTCCTCTGGACCGTTTCTAGCCTTTTTATATCCTTAGCAAGATACAGCCTCCAAAACTGAACACAATACTCCAGATGAGGCCTCACCAAAGACTTGTACAGGGGCATCAACACCTCCTTTTTTCTGCTGGTTAATCCTCTCTCAATGCAGCCTAGCATCCTTATGGCTATGGCCACCGCTTTGTCACACTTTTCTTGCTTTTAGGTCCTCGGACACCATCACCCAAAGGTCCATCTCTGTGCGTATCAGCCTCTTGCCTGCTAGGACATACAACTCCCTTGGGTTTCTACTCCCCAAATGTATCACTTTGCACTTTTTTGCATTACAATTTAAGTACAGTAAGATGGAAAAGTGAAAATGCATACTGGCCGCACATTGTCAAATGTAAAACAACAAAAAAAGTGTCCATACAGCTTAAAATTTAGGGCTAAAGATAGAGCAATAATGCAGATACTTCAGTTAAGGATAATATCCCAGCTGCAGCTATAGACCATGGTGACTCTATGGATCTAGTGCAACAGGAAATAAACTATAGAAAATAATGTCATACTTTGAATGATTAGAACGTTGATCCAGAAGTGTGCTAAGGCAGGCCTCATCCCAGTCCTCGGGGCACACCAAGTCCCATCAGGTTTTCTGGGAATCCACAATGAATATGCATGAGATAGATTGGCATACCGAGGCGGAAAGTGCATGCCAGTCTATCTCATGCATATTCATTATGGATATCCTGAAAACCCAATGGGACGGTGTGCCTCAAGGACATTAGACCATTCTAACTTTTGCAGATCCCTTTTCATGTTTTTCAGGTGCCACATATCCAGCTAGTGCCGCTGAAAATCTGTGAAGGCTACTGCAGCACTGTCTAGTTACTGTTAGGATGGCTTGTGGATGGATTCAGGACAGAGCATGAGTTTATTTGGTTAGAGGCCATGTTTAGGATTTCTTTTACAAAGTGGTGCTACTGATTAGCGGTGTGCTAAATGTGAAGCTCATTCAATTCTCATGGGCTTCGTTGCATTCAGTGCACACTAATCAGAGCCAGACTGTGTGCAGCGGAAGGAGCCTTCCGTCGCATTGCGGGACCTGGTTCACCCTTCCACCGGTGGACCCCATGGATCACGTCAGATGCTGAGGTTGGAGTGGGGCCCTGTCGGGCACTAGCTTAAATGCTGTAGTTTCATAGCCACCTGTAGCTTCTGCTTCCTGTAGGTCCTGAGACGCTCTCTGCAAGTTGGGTCCAGCAGTGCTTCCTGTCTCCGTTACGTGTGGGTTCCAGCTGTGTTCCTTGGTTCTGTCTGTGTGAGTGGGTTGCTGCAGTGCTTTCTGTCTGTGCCCGTGGGTTCCAGCAGTACTTCCAGTCTTTCTCTGTGTGACTAGGTTCCTTCAGTTGTCGTCTGTGTGTGAGTGGGTTCCTGAGCCCTGTGACTTTACTGGTATCGGCCTACTCTGGCTTTTGACCTGTTCCAGATCTTGACTCTATTTTTATTTATTTTATTTATTTATTGCATTTGTATCCCACATTTTCCCACCTATTTGCAGGCTCAATGTGGCTTACATAATTTTGCTGACATGATTTTGGGCCTGTCACATATTCTGCTTAGTAGGATTCAGTCTATCGTAAACCTCCACTATGAACCAAGGGCTCACTACCCTGAGACATAACATCAGTAGTGCCACTTTGTAAAAGGAACCCTTAGGCTGCTAAATTCATAACAAATTAGATAAAGTTAGGAAAGGAAAAAGGCCCAGATTAGATCTGACATTGACTATCCGAGTCAACTCTTACCTGTGGTGGTCAGCTCCATAAGAATCGCTGACACAACACTTCTCATTTTGAAAAGAAACCTAAGTAACATTCCTAAATATTCAGTAACCTTTTGTCTACCCACAATCTACAAATAGTTCATGCCAGTAGATGCTATCAGCACCATGGAAATAGAGCAGAAGGGTAATAAGAGGGGAATATAATGATCCAAAGACCAGCTGATGCTAAATAAAGCCATTATGATTAGCTGTAAGCAGGGGCGTAGCCAGACACCCAATTTTGGGTGGGCCTGGGCCCAAGATGGGTGGGCAGAAGAACCTCGCCCCGTCCCACACGTGATTTCGTCTCTCCTCTCACCTGCATGCCATATGGTCTCTCAAACATCCCCCCTCTCCCATATACCTTTTAAATAGCAGATTTTCATCAGCAGTGAGCAGCAACTAATACGCACTGCTCGTGTTGGCCCCACACCCTTCCCTCTGATGCAACTTCCTGTTTCCATCTAGGCAGAAATGCATCAGAGGGAGGGCTGTGGGGCCGGTGTGAGCAGTATGTATGTCACTGCTCACTGCAGGCGAAGATCTGCTACTTACAAGGTATGTAGGAGGGACACTTGTTGGGAGTTTTCGGCTGGTGGGGCTTGGGGATCCCTGCCAGCCACATTATAGCTATGCTGGTACTGGGTGGGCCTGAGCCCAAAGTGGGTGGGCCTGGGCCCACCCAAGCCCACCCTTGGCTACGCCACTGGCTGTAAGGCTGGCTAAAATCTCAGTTTAGCCTGGATTTATTATAAGACACTTTTTGATGGCACCCCACAGTCATAGATCATAAATTGCCTTTAAATTAACATAATAAGTGTCAAATTGTGGCAAAAACTCCTGAATTATGAGGATATGCAATTTGTCATTCCGTTTTTTCTTTCTTTTTTTTAATTTTTTAATTTATGCAATTCAACAAATGATCATACAAGTAACTTGAAAGGAAATTACAAAATGAACAAATGCTCAAAGTATGAATACAAACAAGAAAAGATATTCAGATCCCACATCACAAAGTACACAATAAAAGGGATGAAGGGAGAACATTGAGAAAAGCAAATAAAAAGAAACAAACTTCAGAAGAAAGGAGGCATTTCCATATGTTATGCAAGCCTATATAAATGTAGACAATTAGGATTAAATTCTATAAACGGGGCCCCAAAAAACGGAGTGTTAAGTGCTATTTTATAAACAGTGCTCAAAGTTGGGCACTGTTTATGAAATAACACTGGGATCTGTGCCCAACACCAGGCTTCCCAAGGCAGATTGCAACAACTGCTAAGATGAGCCCATCAGTAAACAGGATATCCTCACTAAATTTGGCCATCTGTATTGTATAGAACAGTGCAGAAAAATGAGCACAAAATACAGCATTTATAACTGCTGTTTCTACTAGCTACAATATTTTTAAAGCGGTTTTAGTGATATTCAATTTTTATGTTTATTTATGTAACTTATTGACAGCTTTGTAATTTATTTGAAGATATAAATGTCATGAAATAAAAATTGGCCTCCATCTTTTAAGACACTGCCTACCCAACTGGAACAGCTTTAGACTTTTTACAGATGAACCACACATAGGCAGTCCATTATTTCTAACAATCTTTTGCTATTGTTTTCAATAGCGTTTGCTATAGTTTGAGTGAGTGAAAATGGTAGCAATCTCCACCTGCTGGCTTCAGCCCACATAATGGGCTTGATGGACTCATATCGTCTCCTGTTCTCATTCTAACCTTGAGTACAGCAGACTCAGAGAAAAGGAACAGACAGATTCAGATAACTTCATTGGCATGACAATTTTACCTGTGTTGCCAAAGTAATATCTATAGCAGTTAAGGTAAAAATAAAAATTAAAAAATAGAAGCAGTATTGGGAAAGGAAAAAGGGGCAGGAAAGGGGTGAAGAGAATGGAAAGGGGTCACTTGTTAGGAGAGACAATGAGGGGCATTTTTGAAAGGTTGTCCAAGTATGAATGAGGACGCCCTCACGAAGTCGGTCAAAATCAGGTAGGTATAATGGAAAAATAGTATGGACGTCCTTAGACATTCCATTAGCGCAGTTGAAAACGCCCAAATCAGGGATGCCCAATGTATTGGAAAAATACTGCAAAAATTAAGACCTCTGTTGCAAAGGCAAGCCTGAAAGTTCCCAGGTGCTTAATAAAGGCAATTACAGATGAGGTCACAAGTCTGAAATGCTGGAACATCAGAATAGGACTGAAATGGGCTTGGCTGGAACCGGATGCTAGAACGGGCTTGGCTGGAACATGTTTGGGAAACAGGGAGAAGACAGTCCACATCAGCCATAGGGCCTGGTCACCAGGAGGCGAGGTGAGTGTAGGCATCGGGATACAGTCACAACCATGACACCAAATGGCCACCAGGATTTAGATTGGTTGACCTTTAGTTTATTGTTGAGTTATCAAACTTGTATGGAATATGTATTATCTTGCTCCTTCTCTTGCCCTCCGCTGGGGACATCAATCCCAATCCTGGTCCTCCACATCAGCTTTCATCCTATTTGTGCAGGTCACAACATGATGTCTCCAATCTAATTTCTGTTCCTGTCCTCCCCCCCCTTCTTCCCTGCCTTTTTTGTGTGCTCTGTGGAATGCCCACTCTGTCTGTAACAAACTTTCCTACATCCATGACCTCTTTATCTCTCAGGGCTGCCTGCGTTCGTGACTTCTTCGGAGTTGGTTTGGTAGGCTCTGAAGCACAGGCTGACGTCACCATAGTCATTATGAAGTCAACATCAGAACCCGCGAAAAAAAAACATGCGGTCAACAGCCGCCCTCCCGACTTACCGCTGTGGCTCATGCCTGCCTGCCTGCCTCGTGAATTAGCCACCCTCCCGGTTAATGAGTGACGAGACACGAGAGCGAAAAGCAACAGAGAATAGAAGTGATAAGTAGTAGTAGTAGAGAATAAATAATGACGAAATGATCGAGAACCATGCCGCAAAAACAACTTCCACAATGCCCTTCCACGCTGCCGCAACAACCCTCAAACATCGTAACCACCCTCTCCACACATACCAGCGAGAGAAAAACAAGGTCCTGCACGCACCTGTGCCGCCATAAAGACAGACTCCCCTATAAAGTAACAGAAGGTTACTGGGTGGCTGGGTGGGGGAGGGGCTCCTGAGACTACAGAGGTAGGGGGGAGGTATCTGTCACACACACACTCTCACACACACTCTCTCACAGTCAGTGTCTTTCTCTCACTCACACACTATGTCTCACACTGTATCACATTCACTCTCTATGTGTCACACAGTCACTCTCACACACTCTCTCGGTCTTACACACTCTCGGTCTCACAGAGAGTCTGTGTATCGCACACATACTCTCACACACAGTGTATCTGTGTGAAACACACTCTCTCACATTCACTGTGTCTCACATACGCACTCGCAAACACTCATTCTTTCACACTCTCTCACACACACACACAGTGTATCTGTGTGAAACACACTCACACTCACTGTGTCTCTCGCACACACTCAAACACAACACTCTCATTCTCACACACACACTCTCACATTCATTCAAACACACACACTCTCGCACATTTACTCTCTCTCTCTCTAACAGTCACTCTCACACACACTCTCTCAAACATACACACTCCGAGCAAAACCTTGTTAGTGCCCGTTTCATTTGTGTCAGAAACGGGCCTTTTTTACTAGTTCAGTGTATAAAGTACAGTAACAAGGAGGCGTTTCTCACAGAACTGCTGAAGGACATCCATCTTACTAGGCCCACCGAAGGATGGTGGCCCTGTAACAGGGACGGCCTTCGGCGGTTCTATGAGAAAGACATCCTTATTACTATACTTTGGACTTCTTTGATGTACCTGGTTGTTCCGTAAGTACGGTGCATGTAGTTGCGAACAGCCAGATACGGAAAATATAAAGAACATTTATAAGTATAAAATACAGGAACAAGGACATGTGTCTCAGAGAACTGCCGAAGGACGTCCATCTTGCAAGGGGCACCGGACAGCGGGCCTGTAAGAGGGACGTCCTTCAGCAGCTAAGGGAAATATATACATATTTTATTGTGTATATAAGAAGAGGTTCGCACACTTGATAATGATTCAGATAAGAAAGACTCCACACGTGTGAACACGTACTCATACAAATAAGGCCCCGCACGCATGACGATGGTCCATGCACGTCATGGACGTTAATACGACACGGTCATCCACGTGCTGACTCATCATCCATATATGGTATGGTCGTCCATATATTGAAGTGTGCATGCAAGGAAGTCCATCACGCATGGGCATCCATATAAGGCGATGCACGCTTTCCAACGCTTGTTCACTGAGAAATATGGCGCTGCGACGAGAGCCAAATTTCAGCGAGGCTGAAACTTTGTGCTCGGTGCAGCTGTGCATCAAGCATAGAAGAATTCTGTTTAGGCACCACCACCACCTGCCCCCCCAGGACTTTCCCAATCCAAGCCTGGGGTGAAATAAGGGACAGGTTGGAAAGGTAAGTGTTTGCTTCCCACCCCCCCCTCCTGGGCTATCAGGGCCCCCTCCTGTAGCTACACATATAAGAGCTCCCTCAGCAATGTAAGCACAAACTGTAGTCTGCATTCAAGGTTAATCAGTGATATGTGCATATGCACATTCATTAACAGAATCTATGTAGTAGAAAGGAAAAACATTCCCACATCCCTACAATACTGCACACAAATGGTACTCTCTATCCTCATGTCCACCTCAATGACATAATCTGTACCAATGTAATGTCCCCGTTCCCACACCCCCCTCCCCAATCAGTGTTGTGAGTCTCTCCTATTTGATTTCCAAATGAATTTGTGTGCTGAAGGTAAGAAGGACCATCCCCTGACTCCTGGTGTACAAACTTATATCTTGCAGAAGATTTGGCATTCGGAGGGACCTCGAGTCCCTCCGGCGGAGGTTCCGCAGAATCAAGCAGGAGAGCCCTGACATGATCAGGGCAGTGAGACGGCGCCTCAGGGCTCGACGTAAGAATTATAAACAGGGCACCTGTACCCATTTGTAAATGTATTTAATAATGCAATGTCGTGTACAATATCAGTTTCCATGTGGCTAATACACAACTAGTAAGTCATAACACCTCTGTCCCAGATCAAGGCCTGAGGTTTTGCAACTACCCTCCCATGAGTGTGGCTGTAACTTCCAACTAACCTCCTCTGAGATGAATGAGATGACATGCCTCACTTCTGTATCCCCCTTGCTGGGGTGGATATGGTTTCATGGTATTCTTGCCTGATGTCCTGCTCTTAGTGGGATGTCATAGCATGATTTGAAAGTAATGTAAAGAAATAGTGCTTCCACCCCCCTCTTTCTCCCCCCCCCCCAAAAAAAAAATGGTCATCCTACCATAGTTACAACTCAAAATGTTAACATGTTGCTGAGGAATGAGTGTTCCCTGCCCACACATCTTACAGTGTATTCCTTTTTCAGAACAGCTTCCAGGGGTCCCTGTCATGTCATCTCATGCATCTCACACCCCATGTGTCTAGCCCAGGGCTCACCACTGACCCCACCTTTCCCCATTCCTGCCTTATGGCAGCCAGCCAGCTCCTGCAGTATGCAAGCCATGTTGAATGTGCTGATCTCAAGAACAATCCTTTTAAATACACAGGGTGCCAGCAGCAGCAGCAGGAGGAGGAGGAAGAAGAAGCTGAGGCACCACCAGTGGAGGAGGAGGAGGAGGCAGCAAGAACAGAAGGGCCAGACCCCTGGCATGACATGCCTCCCCTTGAGGGGGATGAGGGTCCAACACCACTTGCCCTCTCCACCCCATCCCCAGCCCTGCGCCTCCTGCAGTAACTGGTGAATAGCCAAAACCAGTTGCTGCAGGAGGTGTCAGCAATCAGGCTGGAGATGACGGCAATGTGGCAGGCTAATAAGCAGCACTTCAGGGCGCAGAGACTGCTCCTGGTGCTGCTCGTTAGCCTACCGCACAACACCTTGCAGGGATGAGGACGTGGCCTCCCTTAAAAAACGTTGGGGGGGGGGGGGGGGGGAAACAATTTGTACATAGTTATATTTTTTTCGTTTACTTAAATACACAATTTCATATTTTTCATATAACAGGGTGTGTCTCTCTACTTTGTACACTACATATTATCAAATGCTGGGGTTGATGTGAGAGGAGGCAGCAATCTGAGTTGCATGACAGGTGAACTGTGACAGAGAAACTTTGGTACATAAGTGTGATAAGTGTGGCCATACAGAAGGCCACCTGTTCCTTCCAAACTGCATGGCTGTATGGTAAGTGGGGGAGGCTGGGTGGGCATTTTTTTGTTGTTGTTGTTACATTTGTACCCCGCGCTTTCCCACTCATGACAGGCTCAATGTGGCTTACATATTATATACAGGTACTTATTTGTACCTGGGGCAATGGAGGGTTAAGTGACTTGCCCAGAGTCACAAGGAACAGAAATGCTCATCCAGTCTCTCCCCGACTTACCATAGAGCCCCACAGCACAGAGTTGTCTAAATAATAGGTATGTTGTCTAGCACTAGTGATCTGCCAAGTAGAAACCTGGAGATAACCATAGGTAGCGCATAGACGATGTTTGCTCTCTGATCACCAGACACCCTTACCCACAACCAAACCACATTGGTGAGGGCCAGGAAGAAGCTAGAAACAGCTGGGTCATCTGTTCACATTGAATGTATCAGCAATGGTATATAGTGCTGAGGAGAAAAGGGAAAACAATGGTAAAAGCATGGATGTTTACTTCATCACAATTACAATATAATACATCAGGTACAGAAGGGCACAGGCTAGGGGAATTATAAGCACCAGGCTGTAGCCACCTGCAGGTAATTTAGAATAGGAACTGTAACCAGAACCCCTCTCCCTCACCATGACTTAAGGGCTCAAGGCCGTGGTAGGCACACACCTGTGGCCACCTTGAAAATAGTTTGCAGGATAGAATTTAGAAATGATGTTGTTCCATAACTATGGACTGTGTTGAATAATGTGGAAAAGATATTCAGTGCATATATGCTCCCCCCCACCCCCCAGCAACCTTGAGAATGGGTGGGCACTTCATAAAAGGGGACTGGGATTCACCACATAAAGAAGGATGGAACCTAGCGTGGAGACACAAGGTGGAAAGCAGGAGAAAAATTACCAGCTGTGGATACCCGTGAACCTGTTGAAAATAGAGGTAAGATTTGAATGCAGAGAACATAGAGAGAATGGGGAGCCCTTGACCAATAGGGATGCACATAGCCATTCTCAGGGCTTCTCCCCCCTCCCCCACCCCACAGGCAGCCACAACTGAGTGTGTCCAATAGAGAACAAGACATCTGTACAACAGGGGCGTATCTGGAATCCGGCGGTAGGGGGGGCCAGAGCCAGAGAGGGGGGGCACATTTTTGCCTCCCTCCCCCCCCCCCCCGCCGCCGCCGCCTCTCTCCACCCCCTCCCCGCCGTCAACCCTCCCCCGCTGCTTACTTTTGCTGGCGGGGGGCCCCAACCCCCACCAGCCGAGGTCCGACCCACAATCTCCATATTTCGTCTTCCTCCGTGGCCATGTGCTTCAAGGAAGTAACGCTGCAGTGCTGATTCGTTGAATCCAGTTCAGCGTCTGACGTGCTGCGACGTCAGACGCCGAACTGGATTCAACGAATCAGCACTGCAGCGTTACTTCCTTGAAGCACATGGCCACGGAGGAAGACGAAATATGGAGATTGCGGGTCGGACCTCGGCTGGCGGGGGTTGGGGCCCCCCGCCAGCAAAAGTAAGCAGTGGGGGAGGGTTTACGGCGGGGAGGGGGGCCAGGGCGAAATCTGCGGGGGCCCAGGCCCCTGTGGCCCCACGCAGATACGCCCCTGCTGTACAATGAATTGGGTAGAAACAATCATGGCTCTCAGAGTGCAGTGTATTACTTGACCAGCTGTCCTGCAAGATGCAAGAAGTGTTTGTTTAGCACCTACATAGCAGAAAGGGAAGAGGTGGCTGAGAGGTATGAGCTTACCTTGAACTTGTGGTACAAGATTCTTTGCATCGCATTGGTACAATGGCACCAAAACAACCACCCACTGGCAGGGTAATTTCAGGGACCCTGAAATTGAACTGCTGGTTCAGGAAATGCAGAGGAGGCACATGCATCTCTTTGCTTCCACGGGCCAGAGGCTGGCTGCTACAACGAAGCAGAGAGAAAGGGAGGCAGTAAGGGACCGGCTCAACCAGTCTTCCACTGTGGCAGGGACTAGAAGACTGCAAACAAAAGTGGCAGTGATGTTAGGAGGAAGGCTGGCGCCAACCCCGCAGCAAATGAGACAACCCCCCCCCAAAAAACAAACAAACAAACAAACAGGTGTACAAAAGCATACAGTGGCAAAAACAAGGTTTACTATAACCAGTGCTTTTTTTTGTAGGAAAAAAGGTGCTGGTACTCATACCGTGCGGGCGAGGTCACTATCTATGGCTCCGCCCCTTAGTAGCCACACCCCCACATTAGCCACATCCATTTTACTAGCCATGGAGCATATAAAAATGTAGCATTGAAAATAGTACACAAGTCCCTAGGCCCAAAACAAGAACCCTGAAGACTGATTATAAACTAATAAAAATGTAGACAAAAAAAATCAGCTACAACCGTATGCGTGGAAAGGCAGCACTATAATTACACCGGGCTCTAAAACACCAGCACACAACCCAGTAAAACAAAACAAAAAAAAAAGGGCTGCAAAATACTGCATCTTGATCACGCATGAAAAACACATGACACAATAGATAGGAAGACAAAATACTGAACTGGAAAGTTACCTCAAGAAGTCAGACTCAGCATGCAGCAATACTAGAAAAATTGGATTGAAACTTGCATGCAAAATATCACAGATGCACATTTCCAAAAGCTGACATATTCCAATTAATAAATTCTGAATAAAAAAATGTTTTCTACCTTTGCTGTCTGAGCATTTAGTTTTTCTATTAGCTTTGGTCCCAGTGTCTTCTGTTTTATGCAGTGTCTTCTTTCCATTTGATATTTTTTCTCTCACCATGTCCACCATCCTTCTGTGTCCTTATGCGTCTCCTTCCTTTGTATTTCCTTCTCTCCATCCTTGTCCAACATTTTTCCTCTCTTCCCTCCATCCATGTGCATCTCCTTCCTGACTTCCCTCCCCTCCATCCATGACCAGCAATTCTCCTCTCTCCCCTGCCCTCCCCTCCATCCATCCATGTCCAGCAATCTCTTCTCCCTGTCCTCCCCTTCTCTCCCCATGCCCTCCCCTCCTCTCCATGTCCAGTGATCTGTTCTCTCCCCCTGCCCTCCCCTCCAGCAATTTCTTCTCTCCCCCTGCCCTCTCACCTCCATGTCCAGCGATCTGTTCTCTTCCCCCTGCCCTGCCCTCCCCTCCATGTCCAGCGATTCTCCCTGCCCTCCCTCAGCTCCCCACCAGCTCTCCTCTCCATTCTTTCCTGCCCCCCCCCCCCCCAAGCATTTAACCTTTTTACAGTCCGTGGCAGCAACGTCAGTAAAGAAGGCACTGCAGGCTCGCCTCCAGCTTCTCCCTTCCCTCTTCACACAGTGTCCCGCCTTCTCTGATGATGCATTTCCTGTTTCCTTGAGGGCGGGACACTGAAGCTGGAGGCAAGCCTGCAGTGCCTTCTTCTTTACTGACGTCGCTGCCACGGACAGTAAAAGGGTTAAATGCTTGGGGAGGGAGGGAACGGAGCTGAGTCGGGCTGCTGGGGAGGGAGGGAGGGAGGGATGGAGGGGAGGAGGAACGGAGCTGATTCAGGCTGCCAGGGAGGGGGGGGAGGAGGAGGAACGGAGCTGAAGAGACCTGCACCTGTGGGGTAGAGAATAAAAAGGTGCTGGTATGCCGTACTGTTGCGTACTGGCACAAAAAAAAGCACTGACTATAATTGAAGCTAAAACGCTTTGAAATACCACCCCATTAAAAAAAATACAACCTCTAAAGTGCAAGCACAGAGAAAGCCGTTTTAAAGAGGTGCCAATAAAGGGAATGCAAACTTCCAAATGGGAAGAGCAGCTGTGGACATTTATCATTATCACCCTTAATCGAAATGAGGACACCCAAAACACAGAGCAGCTGGGGACACCCATATTTCCCTACCCATAATCGAAATTAGGACACCCAAATCGCCAAAGCATCTGGGGACGTTTAGGGATTTTGTCGATAATCAAAATTAGGATGCCCATCTCATTGTCACATGGGCGTCCCTGAGAGCGTATTTAAGCACCCTTCTCTGTATTTTCGATTCTTTGCATTGCATTGGTACAATGGCACCAAAGCAACCACCCGCCTGCAAGGGTAATTTCACCGACACAGAAATTGAACTGCTGATTCAAGAAATCCAGAGGAGGCACATGCATCTCTTTGCTCCCATGGGCCAGAGGCTAGCTGCTACAATGAAGCAAAGAGAATGGGAGGCAGTAAGGGACCACCTCAACGCGGTCTTCCACTGTGGCAGGGATGTGGAAGACTGCAAACGAAATTGGCACCAGCTGAGGCGTGATATCAGGGGGAAGGCTGGTGCCAAGCCCCCAGCAGATGACACCTCTAACTTCACCCCCATTGAGCGAATCATTCATGGGCTCTTGCCCCAGGAGAGGATCCATAGCATTGAGTCCCTTGACACATCAACACAGCCTGAGGGCTCAGGTAGGTTGACCATTAGGAAGCTGGGGTATCTGCTGTGCTGTACTACACTCTGTTTTACACAAGTGGTGGACAGTGTGGTGCTCCTCAGTAGGGGAAGGGGTGAGAACACCACATGCAATGCAAATCACTATTCATTACAGACCATGACACAGGGAGTAGCAGGGGGAGTGGGGAAGGTTTCCAGCAATGTGTGTATAGGTTACCACTGTTTCATAGCTTTGGGGGCCTTCCCCACTCCCTCTTTTCCCCATCACCAAACTCTGCATATCTCCTTTCCACACCTCTGTGCTGTAACCACTGTGTCCTCTGCACTCCTTCCGCAGTTCTATGTCTACCCACCTGCCTGTGTGGCTCTCTTGCCCATCAGTCTCTGCAGTACACTGTGCTCCTTGTCTCCAGCTCTGTACCATGCATAGGCACCGACTCCGTGGGTGCTCGAGCACCCCCAATATTTTCCCGGCCGTCAGTCATCCAAAGTTCCGGTTCCAACGGCCCCAGCCTACCCGCCCTCTTCTCCCTCAACAGCCCTCCTTGCTTTCCTGCCGCCCAGCCAGCGCTTAAAACTCATTTTACCTGACTGAAGTCGTGACTGCAAAAGAAGCAGAGTAGAGCAGGCTCGCTTTCAGCCTTCCCCTTCTCTCTCAGCATCCCGCCCTCATTTCCTGTTTCCTGCTCTATTCTGCTTCTTTTGCAGTCACGACTTCAGTCAGGTAAAATGAGTTTTAAGTGCTGGCTGGGCTGTAGGAAGGCAAGGAGGGCTGTTGAGGAAGAAGAGGATGGGCAGGTCAGGCGGGGGGGGGGGGGTCAGGGCATCACTGGACATGGAGGGGAGGGCAGAGGAGCATCGCTGGACATGGAGGAGAGGACAGGGGAGAGGAGAATTGCTGGATATGGACAGGGGAGAGAGGAGAGTTGCTGGACATGAATGGATGGAGGGGAGGGCAGGGGAGAGAGGAGAGTTGCTGGACATGGATGCAGGGGAGAGAGGACAGTTGCTGGACATGGATGGAGGGAAGCAGGGGAGAGAGGACAGCTGCTGGACATGGATGCAGGGGAGGGCAGGGGACGGAGGAGAGTTGCTGGACATGGATGCAGGGAGAGAGGAGAGTTGCTGGACATGGATGCAGGGGAGGGCAGGGGAAAGAGGAGAGTTGCTAGACATGGATGTAGTGGAGGGCAGGGGAGAGAGGAGAGTTGCTGGATATGGATGGAGGGAAAGGCAGGGGAATGAGGAGAGTTGCTAGACATGGATGTAGTGGAGGGCAGGGGAGAGAGGAGAGTTGCTGGATATGGATGGAGGGAAAGGCAGGGGAATGAGGAGAGTTGCTGGACATGGATGCAGGGGAGAGAGGAGAGTTGCTGGACATGGATGCAGGGGAGAGAGGAGAGTTGCTGGACATGGATGCAGGGAAGCAGGGGAGAGAGGACAGCTGCTGGACATGGATGCAGGGGAGGGCAGGGGATGGAGGAGAGTTGCTGGACATGGACGCAGGGAGAGAGGAGAGTTGCTGGACATGGATGCAGGGGAGGGCAGGGGAAAGAGGAGAGTTGCTAGACATGGATGCAGTGGAGGGCAGGGGAGAGAGGAGAGTTGCTGGATATGGATGTAGGGAAAGAGGAGAGTTGCTGGACATGGATGCAGGGGAGAGAGGAGAGTTGCTGGACATAGATGCAGAGGAGGGCAGGAGAAATGCTGGACATGGATGGAGGGGAGGGAAGACAGGAGATGCACATGGATGGAGGGGAGAAAGGAGAAATGCTGGACATGGATGGAGGGAAAACAGAGGAAGGAGATGCACATGGATGGAGTGGAGGGAAAACAGAGGAAGGAGATGCACATGGATGGAGGGGAGTGAGGAGAAATGCTGAACATGGATGGAGGGGAGGGAAGAGAGGAAGTGAGATGAACATGGATGGCAGGGCGGAGAGAGAGGAAAAATGGTGGACATGGATGGAGGAGAGGGAAGAGAGAGAGGAAAGAGATGCATATGGATGGAGGGGAGTGAAGAGAAAGGAGATGCATACTGACAGATGAGGGAAATGGAAAAGAGGAGAAAAACCACATGGATGGAGAAAATAGATGCTGGATGGAAAGAGAGGGGGCAGACGCTGGATGGAGAGAGAGGGGATAGACGCTGGATGGAAAGGGGGAAAGAGTTAAGATAGAGGAAAGATGAAACAAGAGACTGACACCAACACAATTAGAAACAGTATACAGCCAGACCACAAAGGTAGGAAAAAATGAATTTTATTTTTAGTTTAGGATAAATTAGTGTGGTAGCTGTGTTAATAAATACAGAAAATGGAAGTAAGGTGATCTTTATTGGACTAATTTTAACACATTTTTGACTAATATTTGGAGACCAAACCCTCATTTATACTGGCCTGACCTGAGGAAAGAGGTTTTGGCCTTTGAAAGCTAATTGAAAAATTTATTTAGTCCAATAAAAATGATATATTTTCCATTTTTTGTTTTATTTGTATTTGTTAACCTATAGTATAGTGATTGAAATATGTCAGTTTCTGAAATTTGCATCTTTTTATATTTGCACAGTACAGGGAGACTGAGGAGTGGGACTGTTCAGGGAAGAAGTCCTGGTCCAGGTTGCAGGCAGCCTATGAGTGACGCTGCCACTGCCCAGGTGAAGACTGCAGCAGACAGGATTTTAAGGTGGGGGGTGGGGGGTGAGAGAACGCACTGCCTGTAAAAAAAAAAATTTTTCAGCACCCCCCCCCCCCCCCCCAATCATTTTGAAAAGTTGGCTCCTATGGTACCATGTACAATGACATCTGTGGCTTGCCTGACAATCCCATTCCTCTCCATCTCTTTGATGGGTCTTTGCCTGTGGGGCTATGTATATGAATGCTGAAAAACAAAAGTGGGTTATTTTGACCAACACACTTCCTCCTCTTTTGATATGCAGGTGATGACAGCCAGTTGGAGGAAGAAGCTGGCCCTAGTGGCCACCAGCCCCAGCACACAGAGCAGCAAACCAGTGGGCCTGCACAAGAAACCACACAGGACCATGGGGTGGAACCACAGTACCCAGCAGCAGCAGCACTGGCTCTCCCTCCACCACCCGCAGCAGAGGCTCTCTCTCCACCACCCACAGCCTTTGCTGATGGTGGCACTGAAGAAGCAGAAGATGCAGAAGGGGGGGCACCTCCTCAGCAGAGGCCATCCAGCTAGAGGAGTCAGCTACTGCGCCTCACCACACAATTGCTGGGCCAGAATGTGCAGATGGAAGCCTATCGGAGCCAGAAATTGGAGCTGCAACGGGAAGCGGTACAGGCCCAATGTGAAGTGGTACAGCAGCTCTAATGACTGGAGCACAGCATCGAGGGCCTGCACCATGACCTGAAAATACCTAATACAGCCCTTATGCAGCAACAACTGGTGTCAACTTCCACCACTGCACAGCAACCACCTGCTAAGAGGAGGAGCTTGAGATCCTCAGCCTCCCCAGCCACTGGTCCAGCAGCCACCACACCAGCTCCCCTTCTGGGTCCTGTGCCCAGGTTGCAGGAAAAGCCACAGAGCGCAAGGTGGCCAGACTTCCACAGGGCAGCTGAGGCAGCAGGCTGCCTTGTGGACACAGAGGAGGAGAGTGGGAGCTCATCAGAGGACTCTCAAGAGTTCCCCTGCAGCACCAGCTGCAAAGGAACATGGTGGGAGGGTACAGAGGCCAGGGGAGGGGGCGTGGAAAGTGATGAGACATGCACAGAACAGGTGATGGTGGTGGGAGGGGGGGTAGTATTGGCATGTAAATACACAGTAATAGAAATGCCACGATACTCTCACACAAAACTTGTCTCGATCAGTCTGCACCTGGCTCTGACCCCCAGCTGGTGTGCACTCTGCGCTGTGGGCGGGAGGTGGAGGGGGCTCCTCATCCTGTTCATCTGGGGACTGCTGCTGTGGTGGCTGTGGCTCTTTTGGGAGGACCTGTCCTCTGCACATTGCCAAATTATGTAGCATGCAGCCTATGACCGAGGGGAAGTGAGCTACAGCGTAGAAGTCAGCCATATTGTTCTGCAGGGCCTGGGGGGGGGGGGGGGGGAGGTGATGTACTCAGAGGTGTGGGTAAGGAAGGCATCAAGGAACTGGGTGAGGCAGTTAGAAATGAAAGCCTGGGTGAGACCCGTGTTCACAGATAGGACAGACTGGAAACTCCTAGTGGCCAGAAAAGATAGAGAAGCAGTGATCTTTAGGTGCACAGGGATGGGGTTGTTCCTATGGGTCCTGGGCTGCAGGAGGAGTTTGAGCTGGTCACAAAGGTGCTGAATGGCAGCCCTATCAAAGCTGTATCTAGTGAGACACTGCAGGTCAGTGAGGTCTAGGAAACTGCTACAGAGCCTGAAAACTCTGGGGCGCGAGTACCTCCTGCAGTGCCTCCCCTCTTCCTCCAACATGTAAGCCACCTGTGCATTTAGTGCCTCCATTTCCCCACACTACAGGTGTAATGCAGTGCCATCAGTGCTCACCTCTCCCTACTAACTTGGTGAAACACAGCAGCAACAAATAACTGACACTCACTCTCCCACCACCGACAAACACCCACTACACACTTCTGCCACACCCTCTAGCCACTCACTCTCCAAGCAGCAAATGACAATCTTCCCAAACAAGCTGCAGCAGTACACTGGACAAAGACAAACAGAGACTACAAACAGGTAAGGGAATGAATTATGAACTTGGGGACAGTGAATGGAGAGGGATAGGTAGAGGGGATGGGGGAGATAGAGGAAGGAGTAGTGGTGTCTGGGTTTGGGGGCTAGGAGGGGTAGGGAAAGCTGAAAAGGTAAAACACAAATGAGGCAGGTGAGGGTGAAAACATTCCGACTGCAGCACACAGACAAAGGTAACAGGTACTCAACAAACTCTCAGCTTTCTTTCCCAACAATGCTGTTGCCACTCTCCAACTGCACAAAATCGCTAATGGGTCTAAAGACGACTTCCCCCTTACTCTGGTCACTTTTATTTCAGGTCTAACTAAGGACGCCCATGTTCCGACCCATGCAAAACCATTTTGCAAGCCATTATACGCTAGGGGGCGCCCATCTCGTAATGCCACCCATAACACGCCCCCTGTGGGGATGACCATAGATGGGTGTCCTCGCACTGAGGACGCCCTTACAGCCTGGTTTTGATTATTGGATTTGGGCTACCTTCTTTCATGGGGACGCCCATGTGCCTTTTGTGTCGCTTTTTGGGCGCCCTTTTCTTTCGAAAGTGCCCGATTGCTGCTCTGCAATGCTGGAAGAGGTAGAAAAGAGCTGTAGAGGGAAGAGACAATGGATGATGGAGACAGGGACTGATAGTGGAGTTGAGGGAGAGGAGTAGACACAGACTGAGGGTGAGAGGGTTGCGGGGGGGGGGGGGGCGGTTGATGGCAGAAGGAAACATGATCTGGGAGAGTGGAAGAAAAGCAGGCAGAGAGGACACGAGAGGAGCTGACAGAAATGGAGAGTAGCTGTGTGTGACTGGGGAAAAAAGTGAGTGAGGGAAAGGGGGGTCATGGTATTTATTTATTTATTGCATTTGTATCCCACATTTTCCCACCTTTTTGCGGCCTCAGTGTGGCTTACAATACGATATGAGTGATGGAAATACAATTTGTTACAACTTGGTTATGGATTACATTGTGAAGAGTTATACAAGACAATCAAAGTGTTGTTAAGGAATATAAACACTGGAACCAAATCTTGAAACACTGGAAGGAGACAGCGGGAGGTTAAAAGGGCATTATGTATGGTATACATATTTCTGTGAGTAAAGGTATGAGTGAGGTGAGACTACGGGGGATGAGAGTTCAGAAGTGGATGTATTGATGCATTAGTGAACAGTGAGTGTGGACTTTATGTGTTTTGCTTCTTTCCGTACATTTTTTCAAAAAGATGGGTCTTCAATAGTTTGCGGAAGGAGGTTTGCTCGTGGATCGTTCTCAGGTTGCGCGGCAGTGTGTTCCAGAACTGCGTGCCCACGTGAGAAAAGGTTGACGCGTGTAGCGTCTTGTATTTTACGCCCTTGCAATTAGGGACGTGGAGGTTGAGGAAGGTTCGGGATGATCTTTTGGCGTTTCTGGGTGGTAGGTCTATTAACTCAGACATGTAGGCTGGAGCTTCGCCGTGAATGATTTTGTGGATTAATGTGCATACTTTAAAAGTAATGCGTTCCTTGAGTGGAAGCCAGTGTAGCTTCTCTCGTAAGTGTTTTGCACTTTCATATTTTGATTTTCCGAAGATGAGTCTGGCTGCTGTATTCTGGGCTGTTTGACGTTTCCTCTGTATTTGCTCTTTGCAGCCTGTTTATAGTGAGTTGCAGTAATCCAGATGGCTTAATACGAGGGATTGCACTAGGCAGCGAAAGACGGATCTTGGGAAGAATGGTCTTATTCTTTTCAGTTTCCACATGCAGTAGAACATCTTTTTGGTTGTATTGCTTGCATGAGTTTCGAGTGTTAAGTGGCGGTCGATAGTGACTCCAAGAATTTTTAGCGTTTCTGAGATTGGAAGGTTTAATTTTGGTGTGTTTATAGCGGTAAATTCGTTCGTGTTGTATTGGGAGGTGAGTATCAGGCATTGAGTTTTTTCTGCATTTAATTTCAGACGAAATGCATTTGCCCATGTGTTCATGATGTGTAGACTTTGATTGATTTCGTTATAGATTTCTTTGATGTCCTGTTTGAAAGGGATGTATATTGTTACATCATCGGCGTATATATATAGGTTGAGGTTATGGTTTGATAGGAGTTTTGCCAAAGGGATCATCATTAGGTTGAAAATGGTTGGTGAGAGGGGTGATCCTTGTGGTACTCCACATTCAGGTGTCCATGCTTTAGATGTGGTTGAATTTGATGTAACTTGATACGAACGCTGTGTTAGGAACCCCTTGAACCAGTTCAGGACATTTCCTCCAATGCCAAAATATTCAAGTATGTGTAATAGGATTCCGTGGTCAACCATATCGAAGGCACTTGACATGTCAAATTGAAGGAGGAGTATATTGTTTCCGGTTGCTATTATTTGTTTAAATTTAGTCATAAGGGTGACTAAGACCATTTCTGTGCTATGATTTGATCAGAATCCTGATTGGGCATCATGTAGTATTGAGTGTTTGTTTAGGTAGTTTGTGAGTTGTTTTGTTACCATTCCTTCAGTTATTTTGGTTATTAGTGGTATGGATGCTACTGGTCTGTAATTGGTTATTTCGCTCGTGCTTTTCTTTGTGTCTTTAGGAATTGGGGTGAGTAAGATTTTTCCTTTTTCTTTTGGGAAAAGTCCGTTTTGTAGCATGAAGTTTACGTGGCTCGTTAGGTCTATTATGAATTGTTGAGGAGCAGATTTCATGAGGTTATTTGGGCAAATGTCTAGTTTGCAGTGGGATTTGGCAAATCTTTTAAGTGTTTCAGAGATGAGGTCTTCTGATAGTAGTTCGAATTCGGTCCAGGTTCTGTCTGCTGGGTATGTTCCTTCTTCTGGATCTAGACAATCTAGAATTGTGGCGTATTCAATAGGGCTAGCGGGTATTTTGAGTCGTAATTGTATAATTTTCTCCTCGAAGTATTTTGCAAGGTTGTCTACATCTGGTATGTCTTTGCCGTTGTTTGTGACTGGTGTGGTGTCTAACAGTTTGTTCACAAGGTTGAAGAGTTTGTGTGTATCTTTGTAGTTTGGTCCTATTATTGTTTTGTAATGTAGTCTTTTAGTCTGTTTTATGGTATATTTGTATTTTCTCCGAAGTAATTTCCAGGCGTTTAGTGTTTGTTCGTCTCTCTTTTTATTCCATACGCGTTCTAGTTTTCTGACTTGTGTTTTAAGTTTTTTCAGCTCTTCGGTGAACCATGGATTTGATTTTTTCCTGTGCGATGTTCTGGTTTGGATTGGGGCGATTTTGTCTAGTGTTGTTGTGCACACATCGTCCCATTCTTGGAGGAATTGGATGGTGTCAGCATTTGTTGACCATTCGTTCTGGTAGATCTGTTGCCAGAATGTTGTGGGGTCTATTTTTCCTCTCGTTGTGTATGTTGTTCATTCATGTTTATTGATTGTGTTTATGTGTGTTTTTCGCCAGCAGAGACATTTGCTTTCTGGTGGTCTGACCATAATGTAGGTGTCCATCTTGTGTCGGTGAGTATGATTGTTGAGTCCGGTTCGAATTTGCTTGTTATGATATCTAGCGTGTGTCCTTTTTTGTGTGTTGGTTGCATGTTGGGTGCTTGCAGATCCCAGAGTTTTAAGAATTCTTTGCAATCTCGTGTGCTTGGTGAGGTATCATCTTCTAGGTGTAGGTTGATGTCTCCTATTATAAGGATGTTTGAGGCAGATACACAGGAGTTCGAGATGAAGTCCATAAGTTGCGTTTGGGAGTCTTGCCATTTTCCTGGTGGTCTGTAGAATAGGATTGTGTTCAGGTGTCCTATTAGGTTTGGGTGATTAATCCTTGTCGATGCAATTTCAAGTTGTGGTGAGGTGGATTCACCCGTAATTGTGATGGTGAATTCGGGTTTGTAAATTATGGCTATTCCGCCTCCTCTTTTTCCATTTTTTGTCCAGTGGATGATTTTGTATTCTGGTGGGCATGTTTCTAGGATGGCGGGGTCTGTGGGGCTATGGAACCAGGTTTCTGTGATAAATAGAATGTCTAGGTTATCTGTAGTGATCCAGTCTTGTATGTCTACTGAGTTGCTTACTGCTGATCTTGCATTGATGTGTCCTAGTTGGATTGAGTGGTATGGTTCTGTGGGGGGGTTCGATGTGTTTATTTTTATTAGTTGTCTGTTTCTTCGGTGGTTGAGTTTGTTGTTGTTGTTGTTTTCTTCTTTTTGTTGGTGGTGTTCATATCCGGAGATTTTTCCTTTTGGTTGGTTATTGTGTCTTTGGATTGATGAGTTGTTGAAAGGTTGTACATAGGGTTGGTGTATTGTGGGTGTTCTTTAGGGTGGGCATTGTGTGTGTGTGTGTGAGTGTTGTGTGATTTGTGAGTTATGGGTTTGTTGTTATTTGGGTTGTGGGTTGTGTTTGCGTGTAAGAGTAGGGTGAGGCAATGGATGATTAGGAGTGTTTTACTGGTATTCATATCTATGTTTAAGGCGCTGTGACATTCAGCTGGTTTTGCATTCAAAGCGAAGTAGAGCTTAAATTGCATATAGCTTGACAATTCAAAGCGAGGCAAAGTCTACATTTGCATTTAAGCTTGGCTACAGTTCAAAGCGAGGCAAAGCTTACATTTACATTTAAGCTTGGCAACAATTAAAGCTTAGCAACAATTAAAGCTTGGCAACAATTCAACGCTAGGCAGCCTACATTTGCATTAGAACTTGGCAACAATTCTTACTGATTATGCTTGGTTTATAGTCAGGGCATAGCAAGCCTGTATTTATAGTTAGAGCATAATAGTGAGTATTATATATTAATCTAATTATCTTACTGCCCAAGGTAGCTTATTTGTCTGGAGGTCAGAGCGAGCTAGGTATCTGCATTTAAATTAAGCTGTTATCAATGCAAGTACAAAGTTATTTCCTTACCTTTTTAAAGCGAGGCAAGGCAATTGCAATTAAATCATTGCAGAGAATAATATTATTTTGGCTGAACAGTTCGTTTGTTTAAGATATTTGAAAGTATCTGCATTAAATCATTACAGGGAATGGTGCTATTTTGGTGTAGGACTCAATTTCCTTCTATTTAGAGCAGTAATGCAGAGTATAAACTTTTGAATCCAAATTGAAAGCGGTGCATGCATTAGCCTTCTATTTAAAGCAAGCAAAGCAAAGCAAAGTATATACTTTTAAATCAATCTGAAAGCAGTGCATGCAGTTAAGCGAAGCAGGCAGTTATTTTATTACATGTGTTGTCCTTGTTCCATGGTCGGGATGTTCTTCTGTCCTCCGTTCCAGTAGTGGTCGGCTCCGTTGTGGTCGGGTAGCGGGGGGGGGGGGTGGGGGTGCGGGGGGGCCTCGGTCGTGTGGTTCGCGGCTGGCCGGTCGCTAGTGAGGACAAACAGTCCGTTGTCTCCGGCTCTCCGCGCTCCGGCCTTCTCCCCGGGTCCGCGTGCGTTTGGGCGAAGTGAGCTCTTCTGTTCCCAGTTCGGCCTCGAGGCCGGCGCCATGAGGCACATTCCAGTACCAGGCAGATGAAGCGGTCGGTCGATCGTTTGAAGCCGCGCAGCGCGGTCTCCACTTTCCCTCGCCGTCCGCTGCAGTCAGCGCCAAGGGTCCTCACTCATTCGACCCGCACCGTGGATGGCTCAATGACCCTCGGCTTCTCACAGAGGGCTTGCTTCTGGTAGTTCCCGTCAGGATGTGGACCCGAGCTCTCGCGGGGTTCGCTGCTCTCGTGCCGGCTGGATGTTCTGCACAACGGCGGCTCGGCACCAAGTTGACTCCTGACCGGTCAGTGCCATTCCGGTTCGGTCGGGATGTCCGTTGACTTTTGGGCGGCCCGGCAGCTCCGCTCTCTCCAGGCCACTCTAGGCCTCGATCGCCTTTAGTTAGATGGGACGCGTGGTGGGCATTGTCGCCGGATTGTTCCTCTTCCCCTGATCCTTGGACTCGGCTGGGTTAACGAGCACAGGATCGGGCTCCGGCTCTGTAGCCTCCCGGTCTGTTCCGGTCCAGGTAGGACCGGCCAGGTGGGTTTCCCTTACTTGGGACCTCCGGGGCTCATTCACCGAGCTCTTCCCACGTCGGCCATCTTAATGTAGAGAGAAGTGACATGAAGTTGACAAATGGGTGAGAAGTGGAGGAAGACTGGACAAGAATCCTTAAGGAACGTGAAGACAGAGAGAAAACCAAGAACAAGCAGAGGACTGAAGTAAAACAATTTTCCAACCCTTGTGTCTGTAGTTTTAAGTTTTCTAGTAAAGATTTCTGCACCCAGAGTACGCAATAGCTATATTTTACCCTTCTCCTCCAGCCCTGTAGTCACAGAGCAGCTCTTATATTGAAAAAGCAATAGAGAGTACACCATCTCCCTTTTTCACAAAAACAAAAGTCAGTCATTCTCCTTATGGGAGACAGTAGTGTTTGTTTTATTTATTGGGATTTATTAACCACCTTTATGAAGAGATTCACCCAAGGTGGTATACAGCAGGTACAGTTTAACATAAAACTTAACAATTTTGTTAACTGCATAACAATAGTAAAATAACCAAGAATATACATAAACACAATAAATGATAAACTTGAAAACAGTAAATTGAAACCTAATAATGGAACTACTGTGAAACAGTATTAAAAATATACACATTTAACACTGAAATTCAAATACCAGAGATACAATATTAGCATAATAGTAATGATACACCTAATAAGCATGCATTAGAACATTCAACTAACATACATATGATGCTAATGATTTTCTACCATACGGCTTTGTGAGCTCATAATGCTGTATCATCCCAATAGCATGGCAGTTTCGAAGAGGGTAAGGGGTTCTTGCATTGGTTTTCCTCTTGGCTGAGCTACTAAGCCCTGGCTTTCCATTCTCACTCATACCACAAGCTCTGCTACAGGCTAGATTTTGGAGTGCATGACCGATGTGGCTGTGCAGACCACCATGAATAACGGGGTACTACTAGAGTGGTGTGCCACCCCCATATACTACTACACGATGTGGGCCAGGGAAAGAGGGGATAATAGTGCTGGGCAGAGAATAGAGAAGACAGAAGGGGATGTTTGGTAAAAGAAGTAACAGGGACATTGTTCTGGAGTCACCACAAATAAAGGCAGGGGCATTGTGCCAAAGCTGCTACCGCTAAATGAGGTGCCATTCCATTTTTTAAGAAGGCACTAGAGTGCTAACTCAAGGGCCAATGATCAAAACTGCAGCACTATTCTGAATAACGCCATAAACATACTGCCGGAACAGTGCAGAACAACAATGCCCTAATGCTCAAAGCTAATGAGATTCAAATATAGGCGCACTCATAGCTTTGAGCAACGGGAGGATTGTGCTTGGCACATGCGCAGAAGAGTTCAGCGATAAAACCCAATTGTGAAGCACACATTGGCGTCTGTTTTCTGCAGCCTAAATGTGTTTTTACTTTTTTTTTTCTTTTAATGCTTATATTTAGATGCCAATGTGTGCTTCACTTTCAGGTCTGCTGTTTATCACAACCAGCACTCAAGGTCTTGCACGAGCGTCTTGTAAGCGTCCTTCTGCTTACAAAAGCAATCAAAACCAGTAGATTTTGCAGAAAGAATCATGGGAAATCCTCTCTTCCCATGCCCTAATGCCTGCTCAGACCTGGCGTTATTTTTCCACAGCAGTAAGGCACTTTTGTTTCGGACACTCTTTTCTTGATCATTGGGGAGGAATGCAAAATGACCTCCTTTAAATGAGCTTAACTACATTTGCACACGTTTACATTTTTCAGTGCACCTTAGTAAAAGGACCCATTAGTAAGTATGCGTGTAAATTCTATTTACTGCCAATTAGTGCCGAAAATTGCTTGCGCTGATTGGCTTGTTAACCAATTGAATTGTGCGCACAAATATTTATGTTTATTTCAGATCTAATATATTGATTTGATTACTTTATTTTTTGTCTATTAGATTGTAAGCTCTTTGAGCAGGGACTGTTTCTTCTATGTTTGTGCAGCGCTGCGTACGCCTTGTAGCGCTATAGAAATGCTAAATAGTAGTAGTAGTAGTACCTGCGCTAAGGCCTGGCGCGCTCGCAGTTTGCTGTGCTAGACCCCTCTGATCATTCTGTGCTGCTAAATATGGGTGCTAGTATAGTGCTAATGGCCTCTAGTGTCCGCATTTATTTTTGATCATCGGCACCTCAGTTCCCCAAACTAGCCACTTACTACTCTGTGACCACTAGAGCTTTAGCAGGTGGGCTGGTACTAGAGAATGACATGGGGACAAAGTTTGTGTTCCTGTCCCTATGCTCCCCTCCATGCCCATCAGAAGACAGGACCCGACAGAAAAAAGGCCCCATTGCAGGGCTGAAGAGATCGCTTGAGGTACTGCAGGAGGAAGGAAAGAAGGAAGGGGCAGGCAGAAAAGCAGACAGTAACGGGGATGTGGAAACTCTGTGTGTGTGGGGGGGGGGGGGGGGGGGGGGGGGTTACTGCAGGAGCAAAGCTTTTTAGTGTTCCTGCAGGGTGGTAAAAAGTTTTGCTCCTGTACCCATGGTAAATGTGCTATTTTTTTTTTTTCTGTTACTGCAGATTTCCATCCTCATGTCAATCTCTAGCTGGCACACAGTGGGTTGATATAATTGCATGCCTTTGGTTCACTGATTTCCTGCTCAGCATGTGATCTTTGGGATTTTCAGTCTGAGAGCAGGAAGCGACACGGTAGGTAATCCACCAAAGTGGATGAACACAAAATCCCATGGAGTCAGAAGTGCAGGCAATGAAGTGGGAAGTGGACCAATGGACTCAAGGAAACTGTGGTAAGATGGTATATGAAGGAAAAACTTTAATGTACACTTGACACAGTACTGTGTTTCGGCCACAGGCCTGCCTCAGGAGTCTTTGTTGGTCTACGTGAGAACAAATGACCTCAATATGTGCTGGTCTTGAAAAAGACCTTCGTAAATCTAAAAGTTAAAAAACCAATGAGTATCTGCTTGTTCATTCAGAAGTAAAAAAAAGTGTCTGCCCGATGAACCGGCAAACAAATACTCTACTTTTGGCGCAAAAAAAAAAAAAAAAAATGCAAATGTGGCGTTAGGAGCTGGTGGTGGAGCAGCTCATAAAGCCCTTCTGGATGTGGAACTGCTATTGTATTTCTATGAGTTCTAGACATGAATCTTGTCTGGGGCTCGGGGAAGGGGTAAGAATATGATCCTTGCCAGGAAGGATGGGGATAAAAAATTTGAGATGTGTGATGAATCTTTTTAGGACGTACAGGGCCGCCGAGAGGAGGGACAGGGGGGCAAAATTCCCCAGGCCCGCGCCTCCAAGGAGGGCCCAGCCCCAGGGTCTCTCTCTCTCCTGCTGGGACCCGGTGATCGCGACTTGACAGGTGCAAAAGAAACTCCGGCATCAGGCCTCCCTTGGAGGCCGAGGACTCGGAGGAGCTGACACAATTGCTGGCGGGGGTGCCCTGCCAGCAGAAGAGATCTTCCTCTAGAACTGCTCTTCTTCACAATCTGCCGCATTGCCTTCCAAGCAGCTGATTTTCCCCTCAGGCCGCGCATGCTCGTTTTTGAAACTGAGCATGCATAACCTGAGAAAAAAAACAGCCACAGGGGCAGGCCACGTGGCAGAGTGAAGAAGAGCAGCGCTGGAGGAAGACTGTTCTGCTGGTGGGGCCTTGGTATTCCCGCCAACCAAGGTATTTACAGTTGTGGTGTGTGGTGAGGGGCGGCAGCAGCAGCAACAATCCTTGTGGGTGGGGGGCAGTGGCAGTGACAAACCTTGGGGTGGGGCGGGCCTGGCAGCAGCCTTGCCTCAAACCCAGCTCAGTCTCTTCCGGCAGCCCTGAGGATGTATGAGGGATGGGTGAGCCTAGCCTACAGGAGAGGGGCACTGACCAAGGTAGAGTGAGAAGGGACCTAGTTGGGGCCAAGGCAGGTCAGGTAAGGAGGAAGCGGAGAAGCATAGAATGGGGAAGTGGAGTAGGTATGGGGAGGAGGTATTAAGAACCTTACCCCACACAAAAGTCAAACTATGCATCAGGAGAAATGTGAGGAAAAAAGAGAATAAGGAGGAAGATGACATTAAGGTGGGAGGGACTGAGAAGAAGTGGGGATGGTCTGAGAGAAAAGAAAGTGTATGGTTAGGTAGGAAAGAGGGACTATTGAGGACTGGCTGGGAGGGGGAGAATATAGGTTATATAGATGGTGGACTGGAAGGCATAGCGTGGCTGGGAGTAGGATAGGAAATTGTGGTGATGAGTTGGAGAGGAAGAAAAACTGGCGGGACTTGAAGTGCTACTTCTAGCATTTCTTTTACCCACAAGTGCTCCCTGTGTGCGCACCACCTGCTGTGCTCTTCATTTAAAGACAGCCTGACCAATTGTGTTCACAACCCACCATGCTTTAACTTCCTTTTATATGGACTTGGTCATTTGTGCCGTGTTGAGCATCCCTAATCATTTTGAAAAGTTAGCTCCTATGGACTTGCTCATACCTGAGACAGCATGAGGAGGAATGTGGTGACTCAGGCAGCGGATTTCTTTGGCTGGCAGGGCTTCGGCATCCCTGCCAGCGAAGATACGATAATAAACGTAGCGAGGGGGGGGCAGTCTACCCTAGGCCCCCCCCCAAATAGGGGTGGCAACAGGGGCAGATTTAGGGCAGGAAAATACAAGTAGGAGCTTAAAGTACCAATTGACAGCAATAGGCTCGTAAATTAGGCTTAGTAATATAGGTAAATGCAAGCTACATGCTTCTGATAAAAATTATGCATGGTCTGAAATTAAAATAGAGGGGGGGGGGCGTTTAAAAAGAGTAATTTTATGTAAAAGTTGTTTATATCACTCTCTATATCAGTCAGAAAAATGTTTGATCACATTTGTAGCAATACTTTATGTCAGTTTAGATGGAAAATAGTGTTACCATGGGGTCCTTTTAATAATGTGCGCCAACAGATTTAGGGGCAGATTCTATATATGGCCATTAAAAAGTCCACGTGGAAAACATTTCCGCCTAAGCGTATTCTATAAGATTTAAGTGCAGTATATAAAATACTCTTAGTTCATATCCCAGCTCCTAAAACTACGCACCTCCATTTACACCAATGAAAACATGGCATAAATCCCTGCACGTAGATTTACCGGACTGGGTCATATTTTATAACAATGTGTGTAAATTTGAGAACGCCCACAAAATGCCCATTTCCCCGCCCATGCCCCATTTGAACTGCACACTTTAGAATTTAAGCGCAGTTCATTACAGAATACGCTTAGTGAGTTATGTGCATAACTTCTAATTATTGCTTGTTAAGTGCTGTTAATGCTGATTGGCTTGTTAAGCCAATTAAGTTACGCTCATTGTTATGGAATATGCTTAGATTTCAGCACGGAATGCTAGGCGTGATAGGCAAATGAACAGCAGGCCTAAATTTATAAGCATAACTTTTAAGCTCCTAAATAGATATGAATTTTCAACTGAATAATAACTTAGGGGCCCATTTACTAAACCACATTAAGTGCCAACATATGCTTAACATGGGAAAAAAATGCCTAACGCAGGGCACATTACAGCATTACAGCAATAGGGCACAACAGTCACATGCTATTTTACTTTTTTATTTCGTGGTGGGTGCATGTCATGGGCAGAGAACAGGCACAGAAGTGTAAACCAGTTAGTGTTGATATTACCGTGTGCTAACTGGTTTAGGTGGGCTTAATGTAGGAGCCTTTAGCACCTCATAAAGAGGAGGCTGTAAGGACTCCTACATTAGCACAAGGCCTGAAAAATATTAAACTTAAAAATACAATTTTAAGGCCATGGTAGAAATGGCCTTAGCGGGTGGATCACATGCTAAGGCCATTTTCTACCGTGCTTTGGTAATACGGCCTCTTAGGTGCCTAAGAGGGTCTTTTACAAAAGCACGCTAATGTTTTTAGCATGCGTTAAACACTAGATGCCAATAAGAACATATGGGCGTCTCTTTTAGTGCTCACTTATTTTTAGCATAAACTAAAAACGCTAGAACGCCTTTGTAAAAGGGGCCCTAAGTTTGGCTTAAAATAAGACACAAACTTAAAAACTGAGGGCCTGAAATTTAAAAAAAAATACAAAAAAAACCCCCACTGGGCTCCTAAATTTATGTTCCTTCAATTTTCTCCTCAAATAGAAACTCAAGTTTGGGTATCTGTGGCGCTTTGGTTCTCTGATTCTTCAAACTGTTTTGATGTTACATCTTATTACAAGTACATTTTCAAGGTCATTTTATAACAGGGCATTATGGGGATGCACCTACAGAGAGGTGTTGTTTTATAAAGAGTTGATTTCTAATTTTCCTTATAAAATACCAGCATAGTTTGCCTAACCTAAGTCTATATTGCAGGTGCAAACATTTACACCAAGCCTAGAGCTTGTGTAAATGTCAGTCCTCATATTTTGCAGGTACATATTTAATTTATAGTATAACCTATGGAAGTCAATATTCAACTGGCGGCTGATGGAGTTATTCCCAGATATTCAAAGTCGGGCTCTGTCTGGGCTTCAGCTTTGAATATCTAGTTATTTTTAAGCCGGCTAACACACAGCTGCTTAAGTTGATATTCAACACTTAAGCGGTGATGGGTTAATGCCATTGAAAATTAGCAGCTAGCCCCAACCAAGAGATTTAACCAGTCTGTAGCCAGCTAAATCACTTTGAATATTGGCTGATATATGTATACCGGTGCTCACCCATTAACGTATGTGCCATCGTGTGAACACAGGTACCTTTACTCTGGTCAGCATAGGAGCAGACTGTGGGTGCTTGAGCACCCCCAATATTGAGAAAATTCCTTGTATGTGTCCACTACTACTACTTAACATTTCTAAAGCGCTACTAGGGTTACGCAGCGCTGTACAATTTAACATAAAAGGACAGTCCCTGCTCAAAGAGCTTACAATCTAAAGGACAAGTGAATAGTCAGTTCGATAGGGGCAGTCTGGATATCCTGAAGGTGAGAGTTAGGTGCCGAAGGCAGCATTGAAGAGGTGGGCTTTAAGCAAACACTTGAAGATGGGGAGGGAGGGGGCTTGACGTAAGGGCTCAGGAAGGTTGTTCCAGGCATAGGGTTAGGTGAGGCAGAATGGGCGGAGCCTGGAGTTGGCAGTGGTGGAGAAGGGTACTGAGAGGAGGGATTAGTCCTGTGAACGGAGGTTTCGGGTGGGAACATAAGGGGAGATGAGGGTAGAGAGGTAGTGAGGGGCAGCAGACTGAGTACATTTGTAGGTAAGAAGGAGAAGCTTGAACTGAATGCGGTATCGGATTGGAAGCCAGTGAAGTGACCTGAGAAGAGGGGTGATATGAGTATATCGGTTCTGGCGGAATACAAGACGTGCAGCAGAGTTCTGAACAGATTGAAGGGGGGATAGATGGCTAAGTGGGAGTCCGGTGAGGAGTAAGTTGCAAGTCAAGGCGAGAGGTAATGAGAGCGTGGATGAGAGTTCGGGTGGTGTGTTCAGAGAGGAAAGGGCGAATTTTGCTGATGTTGAAGAGGAAGAAGCGACCGGTCTTGGCTATCTGCTGGATGTGTGCCGAGGAGAGGGAGGAGTCGAAGATGACTCCAAGGTTGCGGGCAGATGAGACGGGGAGGATGAGGGTGTTATCAACTGAGATAGAAAGTGGAGGAAGAGGAGAAGTGGGTTTTGGTGGAAAGACGATGAGCTCAGTCTTGGACATGTTCAGTTTCAGGTGGCGGTTGGACATCCATGTAGCAATGTCGGTTAAGCAGGCCGATACCTTTGCCTGGGTCTCGGCGGTGATGTCTGGTGTGGAGAGATACAGCTGGGTGTCGTCCGCATAGAGATGATACTGGAAGCCATGAGATGAGGGAGCCCAGGGAAGAGGTGTAGATTGAGAAGAGAAGGGGTCCAAGGACAGATCCCTGGGGAACACACAACAGATAGCGGGATGGGGGTGGAGGACGATCCATGAGAGTGAACTCTGAAGGTGCGGTGGGAGAGATAGGAGGAGAACCAGGAGAGGACAGAGCCCTGGAACCCGAATGAGGACAGTGTGGCAAGGAGTAAATCATGACTGACAGTGTCAAAAGCGGCGGATAGATCGAGGAGGATGAGGATGGACTAGTGGCCTCTGGATTTGGCAAGGAACAGGTCATTACAGACTTTAGAGAGTGCTGTTTGTCGAGTGTAGAGGGCGAAAACCGGATTGAAGTGGATCGAGGATGGCATGAGAGGAGAGAAAATCAAGGAAGCGGCTGTGAACGGCATGCTCAAGTATTTTGGAGAGGAAGGGTAGGAGGGAGATGGGGCGGTAGTTGGAGGGACAGGTAGGGTCAAGTGATGGTTTTTTGAGGACAGGTGTGACTACGGCATGCTTGAAGGTGTCAGGGACAGTTGCAGTGGAGAGAGAGAGGTTGAGGATATGACAGATGGAGGGGGTGACAGTATGAGAGATGGTGTTAAGTAAGTTGGTAGGGATGGGATCAGAGGAACAGGTGGTACTTTTCGAGGAGGAAAGAAGGCGAGCGGTTTCCTCCTCGGTGATGTCAGGAAAGGAGGAGAAAGAGGTCTGGGTTGGTTGGTCAAGGGAGAGGGTTGAAGGGTGAAGAGGAGGAGATGGTTTGGTAGTGAACTCAAGGTTGATCTTTTGCACCTTGTCGCGGAAGTAATCGGCCAGTGATTGAGGAGAGAGCGAGGGGGGGGGGGTAGGAGCGGATGGCACTTTGAGGAGGGAGTTAAGGGTGGCGAAGAGACGACGGGGGTTGGAGCTGAGAGAATTGGTCAGTTGGGTGTAATAGTCCTGTTTGGCAAGGAATAGGGTGGAGTGGAAGGAGGATAGCATGAATTTGTAGTGAAGGAAATCTGAATGGGTGCGAGATTTCCTCCAGAGGCGTTCAGCAGATCAGGCGCAGGAACGAAGGTAGCGGATGCAAGGGGTCAGCCAAGGCTGGGGATTAGTACGCTTTGTGGGACGGGAGGTGGATGGAGCGAGGGTGTCCAGAGCAGATGAGAGAGTGGCATTGTATGCGGAGACAGCCTTGTCGACAGACTCGGAGGACAAGATGGAGGGGAGGAGATTAGAGATACAAGAGGATAAGGTGGGAAGGTCAATAGCCTGGAGATTCCTGGAGGTAGTGGTTAGAGTTGGACGGGGCTGAGGTGGGGGGGGGGGGGGGGGGGGGGTGAAGTGTGAAGGTGATCAGGTGATGATCTGAGAGAGGAAGAGGTGAAGCGTGGAAATTGGAGGGGGAGCCGGAGGAGGAGAGGACGAGGTCAAGGATGTCCAGGGATGGGTTATTTCCACTGGGCTTAGCATCCCCAATAATTTTGAAAAGATGGCTCCTATGCTGGTCAGTATTTCATAAGAGGCCACATGTGTGCATTAATGTCTACATGGGCTTAAAGTATTTGCCCCCCTCCTCTATAAAATTACCTCCTCTATGGCATATATGAGAAAGCTAGACATGCACATAGTCATATGTTTCAAATTGTAAATCCATCCATCCACTTACTTTATTGTTTGATCCACTTACTTACTTTATTGATAGACTGAATGGATTTATACAGCTTGCCTATACCTAAGTGGGTTACAGTAAAACATACATAAATATGAAAACATATCGACATTACAAAACAAAGGTTATATTTCATCATCACCACTACTGACTAAATTAATACTACTATAATTCTGCTTAATTGCTTATTCCATAAATGCATACAATAACTTTCAACTGTTTCTTGAAAACGGATGTGTCATTTAACCACTGCTGACTAAATTAATACTACTTAATTGCTTATTCCATAAACGCATACAAAAACTTTCAACTGCTTCTTGATGTGTCATCTAACAAACAGGGGTACCCAGGAAGATAATTCCATTTGGTAAGCCCTGCAATTGAAAAATAATATTTTCTGGTTCCTCTCAAATGAGTTCCCTTAATTGACCATTTTTTAAAATTTGAATGGTAACATGCATACATAGATAATTAATTATTGGGATATATTAACCTCCTTTATGAAGAGATTCCCCCAAGGCGGTGTACAGCAGAGCAGGTACATGAGCAGAAAGACAGTGTCCACATTAATAACGTCCAATACGTTTAGAACCATCCAGCATTTTTCACTGGACTTTTCCTTAGGTGGCAATTCAGATGGGCAACGAACTTCTTTCAGACTGAGGGCTGCTTATACACGTGATCCCAAAGTCTTACTAATGAAACAAGGATGAAGGTTTAAAATATTCCAATATTTCCAAAATTACAGTACAATTTTAGGCAATAATTGAACCTGTGAATGATCTGTAATGGTAATAAATGAAATAAAATCTGTCATCTTGTATCAAAACAAATCACAGTAAATATACATAGTAATAATTTAGGGGCCCTTTTATCAAAGTACGGTGGACCTACCGCTGGCTTGCCATGCAGCGACTTGGCTCTACCGACAGGCTCCAGGGCAGCCCAGTGGTAGTTCCGGCCTCCCTCCTGCACTAATTCTGGTGCTAGAAAAGTATTTTTTAGCGCCAGGGGCATGCCTGACAGTAATCGGGCAATACCGCACACTGCCCAGATCCCTTACTGCGTCCTTAAGAGTTCCCCCAGGAAATGGCCATTTCCTACCCTTTACTAGAAAATGCCTTTTACCAGTGGCAGTAAAAGGTGACCTCGGTGCATGGCAAACCCGTGCACCGACGCCACCACAGGTCCCCATTTACCGCCACTTGGTAAAAGGAGCCCTTAGTAAATAAAATTTTGGATTGACATTTATAATCTTCTATTAAAGAAAAAAATCCTTCAAAACTTAGAAACTGAGGAATGCCAGTGTGAACTTCCATAAGCCAAAAACATATTTTCATCAATTGCTTTAGCCAAAAAGCCTTGAGATTCCAAAAAATGAAGAACTGGAGCTCCTCTAGTTTTGTAAACGTGAGAGACTCTAGCGTTAGCACATGCTAAAAACACTGGCACACCTTAGTAAACAGGGCCCTTAGTTGTTTCATTGCAGATTTAAAAGCATGTCATATTTGAGAAGATTGGAAAGAATATCATCCCATAGAGCACCAATGATATACTGCGTATAGAATGAAAATTGTAAATATCATCCAAAACTAATTATTGTGACCTTATTGCTACCGAAAAATTTGGGATTGAATGATAAGCATTTTGGCATATTTTTAAAGCTGGGTGTTTTCCACCATTTTTTAAGAACATACAAGATTGATAGTAGCTGTACCTGCATTTATTGATGCAAATACACTGACTGAAGAACTTTTTGAATTTTCATGAGTTTTTCTTTTTGCAGTTATAAATAAGAGAACCCCTGATGCAACCAGTAGGAGAAACAAAGGCTTTTGCTGGAATTTTTCCTGAATCTTCAGCAAATGAAAGGTTAAAGATTCCCTAATATATATTACAAATGTTTATAATGTTATGCAGTGAACTATTTATGACATCACTACATCACTAGCTGTTGCTTTTTGTTCATTTACTCTTCTAGCCTGCCCCTCTGAAATAGGAAGTTACATCAGAAGGGGCAGGACCACCAGAGCCATTAGTGGCACATATAGGGCGATGGTCCCACATCTGGCTTCTATTTGTTGTCTTGCTTAGTTACAGACCCGAGGTGCCAGAGGCATGGCAGGTAAGCAAGTGAGTGGGTGGGCAGTGTGGAGGGGGAGTGATAAACATAGGGCAATTCTAGATGGTGGGGTTGGGTAGTGGGTGGAGAAAGAGGCGAGATAATACTGGATGAGGAAAAAGTCAGACAAGAGATGATAGATAGTGGAGAGAGACAATGGGGTGATGCTGGATGGTGGGGAAGAGAGAGACAGAGAAAGGCTGGATGAGGATACTGGTGGGGAGAGGCAGGGCAATGCTGTACGGGAGACAATGACAAAGGGCCAATGCTGGATGATGAGGGGGGAAGAAATGGGGTGATACTGGGTGGTGAGGGAAGAGAGACAGAAGGGCAATGTTGGATGGTGGGGGGGGGGGGGGGCAGAGAGAGACAGAAGGTCGATGCTGGGTCATGGAAGGGGCTGAGAATCAGAGGAGAGACCATAGGAGAAGAGGCAAAGATGGGGTGATGCTGGAAGGTGGGAAAGGTGATGATGGATGGTGGGGGGAGAAAGATGGAAGGAGAAGCGAGGGAGAGACAAAGAGGAGATCCTTGATGGCTGAGGGTAAATAGAGACATAAGAGATACTGAATGGCAGGAGGAAAAGGGAGAGCTAGAGGACCGATATTGGATAGTGTCAATTTGGGCACCAGGACTTATGCCTGCTGAAACCAGTATAATTCCCAGTGTCCGTACTCTTTAACACTGTGAGCAAACTTGAGGAATGCCCTTGACTCACCAATGCACCTCCCATGACCACACCCTCTTTTCGGTTGCATATTATGGAACTTGGGTACACATTCTAGATTAGCGCATAGCACCATGTGTGCCCAATTCCAAATTGGTGTTTAGTGCCAATTAAAACACTTTTTGGCACTAATTGGCTCCTTAATCAATTTAACTGGGTGCACATCTTGGGCGCCATATCTAGAATCTGGGTGCACATCTTGGGCTTGATCCACATATAGTTCCTGGAATAACATTTGTTTATATTTCCCACTGTATTTGTGCATTTGCTACTTGTTTGTCCATGTTTGCTGATCTAATTCTTTAAAAAGCAGAGGGTTTTTTTCATGGTTTGTATATTCTGTTGCTTCCAATCCTGTACATATAGGTGGATTCTCACTCATTCCTTCATTTAATGATGGAACTAGATTCTGAGTATTTGCTCTCATACCTCAACACTTTGTGTGTGTGTGTGTGTATATATATATATATATATAACCTCATTCTATGAGTCCATCCCTCCTTCAGCCCTACGAATGTTTAGTTTCAGCGTACACTGATGCTTATATATAAGCGACTACCATATCAGTGGAGTTTTCTTATTTGTACATCCAAACTTCAAGGTACTTAAGAGGCCAGTTCACAATTCCAAAGCTATATAAAAAGAGTACAGGAATTGCAAGCTGATTGATGGCTTGTATCTTATTCTTTGATGTCAGAGTACTTTCCAGAATCAGTTTTAAACTCCTGTAATACTATTTGCTAGTTTTTTTCTCTTCATATTTATCATGAGTTGTTGCTCCTTCTTTTAGTACTAGAAATCTAAATACCCCTATTTTTTCAAGTTCGTTGATAGCACAGTCATCAGTCAGAGAAATGTTTTCAGTTTTACTCAATTTTTTTACTCCTAAAAAGGTTCCCTTAAGTACATTTATCCAGGCCAAAAATCATCCTGATATCATCTGAAATGCTTTTTACTAAATGAAGTTGTTCTGCTATAAATGTTGGTTGCTGGGACTGTAGAGCTTCAAGTCATCTTCAAACAGCAGGTATGATGTTACCTTCTGCTGGTTCCATTTCTGTACTTACAGTGGATTCTCACTAAGTCCCTTCTGTACGTCAAAATACCTATCTCTAGATCATTTATTTTTATAACTCTCTTTTCTGTTTTTTCTATCTCTACAATTTTTATACATCATCTGTTACTTTTAGTATATTGTTGGAGCTTATGAGTTTAAGGTCTTCCTTCATTCCACTTTGATCCCCTCTCCAGCGTGGAGCCTTTCATGTTTTCTGAGTTTATATTTTTGACTGAAGCTTTTATCACATTTAGAGCATTTAAATGGTTTCTCTCCAGTGTGGATTCTTTCATGGTACGTTAGACCACATTTTGAAGTGAAAGTTTTATCACATTTCAAACACTTAAATGGTTTCTCCCCACTGTGGGATCTTGCATGATAGATTAGGCCATATTTTCTAGTGAAGCTTTTATCACATTCAGTACATGTATATGGTTTCTCTTCAGCATGGACTATTTCATGCTTTCTTAGATCAGATTTTGAGTAGAAGTATTTATCACATTCTGGACACTTGACTGGTTTCTCTCCTTTGTGGCTTCTTTCATGATATGTTAGACCATATTTTCGAGTGAAGCTTTTATCACATCTAAGACATTTATATGGTTTTGCTTCAGCGTGAATTACTTCATGCTTTTTTTGATCATAATTTGAATGGAAACATTTATCACATTGGGAACATTTATATGGTTTCTCTCCAGTGTGACTTCTTTCATGGATTGTGAGTTTATATTTTTGACTGAAGCATTTATCACATTCAAAACATTTATATGGTTTCTCTCCAGCATGGATTATTTCATGTTTTCTCTGATCATATTTTGAACGAAAACATTTATCACATACAGAACATTTAAAGGGTTTCTCTCCAGTGTGGATTCTTTCATGAATTCTGAGATTATTTTTTTGATTGAAACGTTTGCCACATTCACAACATTTAAAAGGTTTCTCTCCAGTATGAATTATATCATGCTTCCTTACATCAGATTTTGAGCGGAAATATTTATCACATGCAGGACATTTAAATGGTTTCTCTCCAGAGTGGATTCTTTCATGAATTCTGAGGTTATTTTTTTGACTGAAGCTTTTATCACAAACAGAACATTTATATAGCCTTGGTGCTTTGAGGTTCATTTCATGCACTCGTTTCTTTCTAGTCTTGATTAATTCAAGTTTTTTCAGTTTAAATATCTGACTCAAACTTTTATAATGTAGAGGTTTTCGTTCTTTATAATCTTTCTGATGAATTGCAAGCTGGGATCTATATATAGAACTTTTTTCACTTTCAGTACACTGGAATGGTTTGTCTTGTCTGTGAATGTTTTCTTGTCCTATGACCCCTTCCTGGCATGCAGTGCCCTGAAACAGTCTCTTTACATTAAGCCTCTGATTTGGCCCAAGATTTGAGAAGTGGATGAAATTATTCTGTTGTTCAATGAAAGCACTGGGTCTCTCTCCTTTTTGGGCTTCTTTCATACCAGCAGGTGTTCTCTTACTAGTATCTCCCACACAATCAACTAAAGGATCCGGGCTGCCTCTGGAGTAGTCTTTGTGTTTCCATTCTTCCTTCTGCTGCCCATCCCACATTCTCATTCTTTCACTCTTGTTCCCATAGCCATCATCTGTTGGATTAAAATGAGAATATGTACATAAATTACACAGCTATTGAGCAAGATATATATATATATATATATATATATATATATATATATATATATATAGGCAAATATCCTAATTCTTTATAGACCTTTGCTTGGCAGCTCCAAAAGAAGATGAAATGATGTTCCTTTTAGACAGGTGCAGATAGGAAATGGCACATGACAGAAATAGACCTTCCTGATCTCATCCGCAGGTTCTGGATATCTTATTCTCACCTCTAGTCTCTGAAGTGATTTCCTTCGCTCCAAGTACATTCAATAACGAAAAGCTCTGAATGCCCTGCTGGAGGACTGAGATTCATTTAGGACCTGACCCTGAACCTCATACCTGGTACTTTAAGGAAACTGAATTCTAATTACCAAGAAATAAAAACGTAACTGAAAATTACTAATAATATTCACCGTCTATGTGGAAATTTAGAAATACTCCACAGTATATAGCAAGGTTCTTCTAGCAAAGGAATTCTTGACTCACCGCTCTCATCAGTATCCTCCTCTTCTCCCTCCAGCTGGTCACCGACATAAACCTCTTCTATTTTCAGGATCTCTAGTGTGGGGTCAACATTGTAACTTTCGCTGCCTGCAAGAAAAATGGAAAAATAACACCTAAGAAAAACCTGGCTAAAATGGAGATGATGGGAATTTTTATAAGCTCTGAAAACGTAGGTGCCCTGGTTTAAGGAGTTAAGGACCCTCTGTAGCTCTGAAAATGACATTCAACACAAACAATATTCCTACAACACTAGGATAATGATACCTGCTGCAAAATATAAGGGATGTTCTATACAATGGGCACCTATACTTACACATCACTTACATGTGTTATTGCTGAGAAAATTGACAGTTATGTGCACAAGTGTCTTAGGTGTTTAGGTGGCATCGCATGCAAGTGTAAGGTGGGGTACAACAGAGCATGGGTGGGTCACGGAAAGGGTGCCATGTTATACGTGTATCTAATAGAATACTGTAAGTTACATGAAAGGTGTGCTGAACTTACACGCCATCAATTATGTCATGTCAATGACTGGCTTAACAGATGGCATGTAAATGTTAGGTGCCCAAAGGGTGGCTTATACCATTTTTCTACAATAGCATCTTGGTACTAAAATTTCAGTATAAAATTGGCACAGCGCATGCCATTGCGGCACCTAACAGCTGGTTCCCAGTTAAGGACTTGCCACTTATGCCCTTTGTTATAGTATCCACAATTCCAGGAATAACATGTATAGAATGTTTGTACGTTTGGGAAGCTTGCCAGGTGCCCTTGGCCTGGATTGGCCGCTGTTGTGGATAGGATGCTGGGCTCGATGGACCCTTGGTCTTTTCCCAGTGTGGCATTACTTATGTACTTATCTCTCTTCAATCTGGTGGTACCACTATGGACTTCCTGTCTCCCTTCTTCCTGCTATTGCCAGTGGAAGTTACTCAACCTTTCTCTTGCCCAATATGGATGCTGGTGGTCTCTCTCCCTTTCCCCCTCCAGCTGCACCCATCAGGGGCTTATGTCTCCACCCTTTTCTTGCTTCCACTGGGGCAGTGTAACTCTGCTTCCCCTTCTTCTATTCCTTCTTGCCTCCATCCATCCTGCTGATGCCATGTTGAGCCATTCTGCCTCAGTCCCATCTCCTACTGATCTTACTGGAAGAGGCTGGGATCAGCAGGAAGAGTGAGAAACGATGGCCAGGAGGGAAGGAGGCAGGAAGGACCACTTGCTTTTGCCATTTTTGTTTTGTTTTCACTTTTGTTATTTATCTCTCTCGCACTCTTTGTGCTGCCATCCCAGGCAACATCACTGTGATTTTCAAGCTTTATTGGACACTGGAGTTCCTTATTCTTCTCTAAGTTACTTACATAGCTGGCCACTTGAAAGATTGGATTGGCTTGAGCGAGCCTTGTAAGAATTGATTCAGCTACCTAGTGTCCTGAATATCAGCTGGGATCTGCAGAAGGGTATCCGGCCAGGTCCGGACTCCCCACCCTCCAATTCTGATCCCCATACCCCCCCCCCCCCCAGCAACAGACAGCTCCCTTCTGATCCCCCCTCCTTCCCACCCCCAGTAGCAGCAAGACAGCTCCCTTCCAATCCCCCCTCCCATCTACCCACCCAAAAGCAGCAACAGAGAGCCCCCTTTTAGTCCCCCCCACCCCTTTAATAACAACAGACAGCCCCTATGTATCCTCCCACCCCTTCTCGATCCCTAGTGGTCTAATGGTAGAAGACAGGAGTAAGTCCACTTCAAAATACTACCATGACCTCTAGCGACATACTTCAGTGGCTGTTTTGGAGGGTAGGAGGGGATATAAGAAGGGGGCCGACTGTTGCTGTTACAGGGGTAGGAGGGGAGGATCAGAAGGGGCTGTCTGTTGCTGTTACAGGGGTGGGAGGGAGGGCATCAGAAGAAAGCTGTCTGTTGCTGCTAAGGGGGGGATTGGAGGGAGGGGGATCAGAAGGGGTTGTCTTGTTCCAATGGGGGTGGAGTGGAAGGGGATCAGAAGGAAGCTGTCGGTTGCTGCTATGGGGTGGAGTGGGAGGGGAGACTAGGAGAATGTCTGTTGCTTTTATTGAGGGGGGGGGGGGGGGGGGGAGAGGATCTAAACACTTCAGGCCGGTACCTGGAAATTATGTAGGTGGAGGCCGATATTCAGTGCCAGCACCCCCATAACTAACCGAGCATTGTTAGGACTGCCTTTTATACGGTACTATATTCCTGCTTACTGTGACAAGGCAAGCCCCAGAGATTCCCCAGTGAAGCAGTTGAGCCCAGAACTATGGGTCCCAGAAGTCCTTGCAAGAATGAGTGAGGAGAGTAGTCCTAAAAAGATGGAATGGATTCTCAGCCCCAGCAGGGGGAGCAACGGCTCGAGGCAGGGTGAGCCTGTTATTCCCTTCCCCACTAGAGGGAGAGGGAAGGATGAAGCTCCGTTTCCCTGGCTTCGCCATCAGTATATAATTCCCCCCAGCTGTGAGAAGGGCAGATTTCCTGGAGGCTCTCAGTCCCCAGGAGCGAGGAGAGACGCAGGGAGAGAGAGATTCCATGGAGTATGTGGAGGAAGGAAGTAGCCTGCCACTAGAGCTGCCTAAGGGAGAGGAGCCAGCTACCATGGAGTGGGAGAATTCAAAGGTTGCCCTGCCCAGCACTTGAAGGCAGTGGAGGAGGCCACACTGGGCGTGGTGCTGAGAGGTGGGAGAAACTGCCAACCCTGCTCCTTACAGGGTTCCCTCTGTGCTGTGAAAAGGCAGGCGATTTGTGGTATTGGTATGATGTGCAAAGACTATGAAGATTTGCTCTGAACTGTTGTGCTATATTGGAAGTGTGCTGAACTCTTACTAAACCCTTCTGAAGGAGGGGGAAGGGAAAGCTAATTCCCTGAGGTCTTGAAGACCTGAGGTCTTGAGGAGCTGAGCGTTTGGCTGAGGGATTTTGGGACTGGGACTGTTTTTTTCTTTTGAAGATTATCTTATGAGGACTGTACCTTTTTCTTTTGAAGACTATATTAAAAAGGCTGTACCTTTTGTTATGAAGAATTATGATTTTTGGTATGAAATTGCCTGGACAATAAAATACTTCGGCCCTGAGTCCCAGTATCAGCAGTATTCTGTCCAGGAACCCTGGGAGCCCCTCAGGCTTGCCGGCTCCACCCAAGAGGAGGAAGCGGACCCCCCCCTTTATATTACCTATGCAGGCATAGTCATTGAATATTGCCAGCACCTATATAACTGCTCAACTCTGCCCCTGTACTAACCCTGTACAGCTCGGTTCCCAAATAGCCAGTTAGTGTTCTGTTAATTACCACTGAATAGCAGTGGATAGCCCCACCAAGGCAATTTAACCAGGCAGAAAAAATAAATCATTTTGAACAGTGACCTCAAAGTCTTGACGGTCATAGTAGTTAAAATCTGAAAAGGTTATATGAATGTGGCTAATGGGGTGAAACAGGAGGTTTAATAAAATAGTGACTAAGATCAACCCTTGTGGTATGCAACATGTAAGAAAGTAAGAGTTTTTTTTTTTTTATAACATATTTTATTGAAAATTTTGTTATTTTTACATTCCACTGGAAACATCATTGCACATAGTCTCCTCAGGGTTAACAAACAACCTCATTGTAACACTTATTTTAACATTCAAATACTATAGATAACCCTTATCACATCTATTCCCTAATTCCCATCTCCCTTCCCTCCCTCCCCTGAAATTCCCCTCAGCTTGGTAACCAGATTCTCTCTCTTTTCTCTTCGTATGGGCTCCATACTTTTTGGAACATCCCCAGTGAGCCCTTTTTCATTGCAGTCAGTTTTGTCATTTGATATATATATTCTACTTTATACCCCACTCTCCGCAGGAGGGGGGCCTCCAGTGATCTCCAAGCTCTCGCCAGTTGCATCTTGGCCGCAGCAAATATTATAATTGCTAGTTTATGTTCCTGTACCTTCGTTTTTTTTTGGGCGGGCATGTAGCAGGCAATATTCTATTTGTCGTGTATATCCCCCTGTGCCCAAGTCATTAACTACTTTAATTATCTGCTCCCAGAATGTACAGATCTTGGGGCACTCCCACCAGATGTGTAGGAAAGTTCCCTGGCCTCCACAATTACGCCAGCAGTTCTTAGACATCTTCGGGTATATCTTATGTAGGCGTACTGGTGTATAGTACCACCAGAATAATATCTTATATCCACTTTCAATCACCTGTTGAGTAATTGACGTGTGCAATAAGAATCTAAAACTGTCCGCCCACCATTTTATGGAGAAGTTTTTTTTCATAGCTTTCTCCCATCTGTCTGTGTAGAATGTTAACGGGGAGGACAAGAGTAAAAGAGCTTTGTAAAGTCTAGTTATACATCCCTTCCCTCCCCCCTCTCTTAACGCCCGTTCTAAACCCGTCTCAGTTAGTTCTAATTCATCTCTAGCTTTCCTCTGAATGTAGTTCCTTACACAGTGATAATATACAAGATCCCTGTCAGACAGATCATATTCTTCTTTTACTATCTCAAAATCTTTTACCGTATTCTCCTCCCATAATTGCCCCAGCTTGTATAGGCCTTTTCTGGCCCACAGCTGGTAAGCTTTTTCTTCCTTCCCCAGAGGGAAGCCAGGAGCTTCACTTATAGCCGTTTGCAGAAAGTATTGTCGTTCAGGAAACACTTTATTTCTGATTTGAAGCCATGTAGTAAGTAGGTGGGCCATTCCCACTGGCAGACTGCGACTTGCTGCCAGTATCTGTAGCTTTGGTCCCCACAATATATTACCTAAAAACTTCGTGCCCATCCATGCTCTTTCCCAGTGGAGCCATTTTTTATTGTTACCGGGCTGCCATTCGGCCACGATTTTCAACTGGGCTGCCTGATAATATAGGTAGAAATCAGGGACTCCCATCCCCCCTAACATTGATGGATGGTGCATTGCCCTCCTACGTACCCGCGGAGGTTTCCTTTTCCAAATATATGCAAATATTTTCCTATTTAATCGCTGAAAGAAGGTGTGTGGTATAGGTATCGGGAGGGCCGTAAACATATACAGTAGCTTGGGCAGTATGATCATTTTTATTGCATTGATTCTACCCGACCATGATATTGTCATAGCTTCCCATCTATCTAGTTCCAAAAATAGTTCTTTAACCTTAGAGGGATAGTTTGTTTGATAAAGCTGGTCAATTTTCCCTGTTATCTGGATACCCAAATACTTGATAGAATTTTGTGCCCATATAAATGGGTATCTTTGCTGTATCTCTTGAATTTCTCTCTGGCCTACTGATAGATTTAATATCTCAGATTTTGCCATATTGATCTTAAATCCTGACATTCTCCCATATTGCGCAATTACTGGCATCAATTTCTGCAATGAGCGGACCGGGTCAGTGATAGTCAATAGAATATCATCCGCGACAAGCATTATCTTATGTTCACGTGTACCCCTAACCACTCCTCTAATGCCTGTGTGCTCTCTGATAATTCTGGCCAAAGGCTCTATTGTTAAAGCGAACAATAAAGGGGAGAGGGCGCATCCCTGTCTCGTGCCTCTGTAGAGTTGCACCGGATTGGATAGCCCATCATTAATTTTTAGTAGAGCTAAGGGTTTATCATATATAAGGCTTATCCAGTTATCAAATCTCTCTCCCATATTCATCTTCAATAACAGGGACTGCAGGAAGGCCCAATCCACACGGTCAAAGGCCTTCTCTGCATCTATCGACAGCAAAAGCGCCGGTCTCCCTTCTTTCTCAATTTGTTGGATCACATGTATTAGGGTTCGTATATTGTCACTGCCTTGGCGTCCCTCAATGAACCCTACTTGGTCGCAGTGAATTAGGCGAGGCATCAGCCCCCTCATTCTATTGGCCAAAATTTTGGTGAAAATTTTATAGTCATTGTTTAGTAAGGATATAGGCCTATATGATTCACATTGTTGCGGATCCTTCCCTGGCTTCAAGATCAACACTACCTCCGCCACTCTCCAAGAGTATGGCAATGAGCATTCCTCGTCAAAGGATCTAATCGCTTTTAATAGCAGGGGGGCCAGCCACTTCCTAAACATCTTGTAAAATCTTATTGGGAAGCCATCTGGGCCTGGTGCCTTATGTGCAGGCATCCCATCTATCGCTTCCTCCACTTCTTTTATTGATATTGACGCTGAAATGCCCTCTCGATCCTGCACTGAGATTTCCTGCATATCTAGATCCTTTATATATTCTTCCTGCTCTTCCCTACTTGCTGTTTGTTCTTTTCCATATAGTTGGCCATAGTATTCCCAAAAGGCTTTTTGTATATCCTCTGAGGAGGATTGTATCTCCCCTCTTGCAGATTTTATAGCAGCTATGGAATTACGCTGCGCTCGTTTTTGTAGTTTACGAGCTAATAGTCTGCTTGCCTTATTCCCAAATTCAAAGTGCTCTTGTTGAGCTGCCTGTAACTGGATTGCTATATCAGCTAGCTGTTGTTCATTTAGTTTCCTACGTATTTGTTGTATCTCCCCTTCCCGCTTGCTGTCCGTAGGATCTGCTTTATGCTTTTTTTCCAACTTATCTAACTGCTGACGTAGGGTGGCCTCTGTTTTCTTCTTCTCCTTATCTATATGGGACTGCAAGGCAATGATATGGCCCCGTACTACTGCTTTCATACCTTCCCATACATTCACAGAACGAGCTTCTCCATTGTCATTTAACATAATATATTCCTCAATATATTTTCCTATTGCTTGTGCATGTTGGGGATCTAGTAAGATGGCTTCATTCATACGCCAATTCTTATGGCCTCTCTGTTGTTTCAACAAACTGAGCTCCACTCTAACCGAGCAATGGTCTGTCCACAAGCAGGGCTCAATCTCCACTTTACTTATTTTACCTCTGAAGGCTTTCTCGCCTAACCAGTAATCTATTCGTGAGTATGTTTTATATTTGGGCGAGAAGTATGTATAGTCCTTTTCGTTCCCATGGATCTCTCTCCAGATGTCTATAAGATCCTCTCGGGCCATCCATTCATCCACCGCTACCCTATCTCTTTGGGCATAACCTGCAGTCTTCCCTGAATTATCTACCTTTGGATTTAGAGTAATATTGAAGTCGCCTCCAATCAATAGAAGGCCCTTGGCTTTTTTCTGAATCATCTCCTCTAATTCCATTATAAATTCTCTTTGATTTTCATTGGGAGCATAGACATTTATCAAAGTATATTGCACATTAAACAGTGTAGCCACAATAATCAAATATCTCCCTCCCGGATCCCTTGTTATTTCTTGCACATTCCATGGGAACGCACTGGAAAACGCTATTAGGACACCTTTATTTTTGGTCTCTGCAATATTAGATGCATAATATATTGCAGGGTATTTCCTATGTTTGACCAATTTTTCATGTCCCCGCTTCAAGTGCGTCTCCTGGAGAAGTATAACATCCGCTTTCAGACGCACCATTTCTCTGAACATCTGATTGCGTTTTGTGGAGAATTAAGTCCTCTCACATTCAGCGTTACACAATTAAGAGCCATATTGATTATGTTTATATTGTTCACATAGCCTCCATTCTCTCTGCCTTCTCAATAGCCCTCTTATTTCGATTGTATTATATCTGGTTACCATTCCCATCTTTTTCCCCTGCATATTTTCCTCCCCCCCTCCCCCCCAATCCCTTTCAAACATTTTAAGCACCTCTCTCCTTTTAATTAGGTAGGTGCTACCCGGGAAGGAAGTGACTTCTCCACACCCTATTGTCCTTGTTTTCAATCTTCAACCCTGACTTATATCTATATACATACTAGGTTGAGACTTAGCACTATAAATCACTTCTCACATTACTCTATATTACTCAGCCTCTTATACCCATCGGTCATTTTATCTGTCACTTCAGCAAACTTAGTTGGCTTTAATTTCCATCATCTGGCCCAGTTTGATTCAGACCTGAGGCTTTCAGGTCAAACGGTTTGCTGATTGTTGTCTCTGTAGCCTGTTACGACCAGCTCGCTGCCATTTTGGCTGGGTGGCTTTTCCTCCCTGAAATCCTCTGCCCTCTCTTGTGTTCGTGGTCATCTCAGCTAGCCCCTCTGGAAAAATGAGCTGTGCCTCCGCCAACGATCGAATCTGTTGTAATTTTCCTTCCTTATAAAATATTAGCGCAAAGGGATGTCTCCATCTATAGCGCAGGCCCAACTCTCGTAGTTTAGCTGTAACCGGTTTCAAATCAGCTCTCCGTTTCAGAGTTGCAGCCGCCAGATCTTGATATATCTCTATACGATGAGCATCTCATTTGAAATCTGCAGTTTTGCGGGCTGCTTGTAATATTTTCTCTTTCATCTTATTCACTGAAGCACCCGATTATATCTTTGGATATATTTTGTCTTGACGGGCCCATTGCCCTATGTGCCCTTTCCAGTTTAATGTCCTCCGGATTTATCTCAGTTCCATCTGTCGATAATAGGGCGCTGACCATTTTTTGTATCATTAACTCTGCATCTTGGTAGGCGGGAGTCTCCGGCAGGCCCCGAAAACGTAAATTGCATCGCCTACCTCGATTTTCCAAATCCTCCATCTTATCGTTAATTTGCTGTTGGCCCAGTCTGAGATCGGAGATCTGTAGATGTACTGCTGTCAAAGCCTCCGTTTGATCTTCCATACGCGTTTCGACTTCTTCCACTCTTTGTCCCAATTCCTTAATTTCTCCTCTCAAACTGGCTCCCAGGGTCGTAAGTTCCTCACGAACCACTTTTAGGTCGGATCTTATTTCTTGCAGCCAGTCTCGTAGCTCAGGCAGGATTTCTCCCAGTCTGTCCGTTTGCTCTTGGGAGGAGAATAATTCCATCGCCGTGTCTTGTGTGCACGAGGTCTGTGCAATTCGATCCGCCATCTTTTTTTTCTGCCCCGCATTGGCTTCAAATGCGAACTGGGTAAGATTCACCGCTCCTCCGTTCGCCTGCATCTCTAATATATCGTCCCCCGATTGGGCCACCGCTTTTTCCTTTAATAAGCTATATATCAGCCTCGCTGGGAAAGAGACAAAGTGCTTTTCTTTCGCGGGTGTACTGGAGCCCTTCGTTTAGGCAGCCATTCGGTCCGCTGACGTCACTTCCTCCTCCAGAAAGTAAGAGTTTGATGATGTATTTTGACAATTTACTGTATAAGTTCTATCAGATAAGTAGAACTGAAACCAATACAAGACTCTTTCTGCTGAGAAAATTGGCAGTTTGATCTTTATACCATTAGGAAGAATGTATTCATTGTTACAGAAAGTTAGTTCAAAAGTTAAGAATGCAATTACTGATTAGAAAAAGTTTTGCTTAATTCACTGTTTGTCAATTACTGAATAAGGGGGCGATTCTACAACTGGCCCCTCCATTTAGCTGCCCCTAAGGATGTGCAGTGAAATCCTATTCCATAACAGTATCTGGGCACCCAGATTTTGTTAGAAAATACTAGTATTACCTTGCATCTGGCACATGTCCGCAATTACACCAGCCAGAGAGCTGCTGTAACCGCAGTTGTGTAAATGCAGTAGGGATGCAGTATTCTGTAAGTAACATAGTAAATGATGGCAGATAAAGAGCAGCATAGCATGGCCCATCCAGTCTGTCAAGAAAGGAAGCCAGGCTTGTATCTGCAACTCCATGGAGGCTACCCTCCCTCACCCTTTTGTCTTCAGGTTGTAACTAACACCTGGTACAGCTACCCCGAGTACATGTACTCTATACTTTTATTCCATCTTCATGAAGGAGGTTCAAAACTCATATTTATACTGGCATACACTTGATGGGCAGGTCATTTGAAGACAGATGGTTTTCTGCTTGACATTTTGTTTGAAATTTATTGTATTATGTTGATTATGTATGTTTTTTGTTACCTGCTCAGTTGTAAGTGGGCTATAATATAAATAAACAGGGAAAACTGTGTTTATCCCACACCTTTTTGAATTCCTTCACTGTTTTTGACTCGACCACTTCCCATGGATGAGCATTCCAGGCACCCAACATCCTCTCCCTACAACTAAGCAACTAAGGGCGCTGAAAAATGGCCTGCAGTAGTGTAGACGCATGTTTTGGGCGCACGCAGAATCATTTTTGAGTGCACCTGTAAAAAATGCCCTTTTAACATTTTTGCCGAAAATAGACGTGCGGCAAAATCAAAATTGCCGCACATCCATTTTGGGTCTGTGACCTTACCACCAGCCATTGACCTAGTGGTAAAGTCTCACGCGGTAACCAGGTGGTAATGACCTACGCATCGCCAACTGCCACTTGGCACGCGCCCGAAAATAAAAATTATTTTTCGGTCATGTGTATTGGCCATGCACCAAAAATGAAATTACTGCAAGAGCCACACGGTAGCCAGGCGGTAACTCCATTTTGGCGCACGTTATGGCTTAGTAAAAGGGCCCCTAAGAAACTACACTCCTAATGGTGGAAATGATAAAACATTACATTACCAAAACTAAACCATTAGTAGACAGTGTCCGTTCAAATATGAAGCAAAAGACAGAAAACATCATCAAGCTGCAATAATTGTGACAGCGAAACATTTTATCACTTGTCATACCACTTTTCGCAATAAATCACTCAGTGGAAACAGTGATGCTTCACACTGCACTCCCCTTGTGTCTCCCTGCAAATCTGCATGCCTGCAATGGGCCTGGAATATGACAGGGGTGGACTTTGGGGACAGTGACCTTTTCAAGCAGCTGGATGACACCATCATCCCCTAACATGTACATATCTGCTTAAAGGAGGAAGAAGCAGAGGGACCCATGGGGAATAACATGCGTAAGTAGGTGCCCTGCACATGCTCCATCTACATATTTATGTTTCAACATTTTTATTGAAGAATCAGCTTGTTATACACAACCAGTCAACTCAATATACAATAAAGTAGGGTGTACAGCATTCGTGAAACCAAATGAGTTAATACTTGCCATCAATAATTTTTTAATTTTTCTCCCCCCCCCTTCCCACTCTTTTACCCCTCCCCCCAATTTTCAAGTTTTGTGAAATTGGCAAATTAACAATTAACGAGTGTAATCATGGAATTGTTCAATCTTTCAGGCAGTGCTCCAACCCCATGTCCTAATCTCGTCCCATCCATTCTGACTGCAGCATTTGGCTCGTTGATCAACTTCATTTCTGAGAAGGAGCCCTTGCTCTTGTGGCTCCCCCTCTAAGGTTTTACATGAACTTCCATCGTGTGTTAATGGCAACCAGAACATATATAATCATTGATAGAGCGCATTAACCGTTATTAACAAGAATTGTCTTCATCAATTATACAATAAGGCGCACTATCTGCATTCTTTTATCTTTCCTTCCCCCCCTTCCCTATCTCCCCTCCCTTCCCATGCTCCATCTACATATATGCCCCCCTTGAGAAACACACTATGCTTCTGTTTATGTCCTATTCAGAATACCACTTAGGCGTCCTGCCAATACTTACATGACTACGTGTTTTCTTACCTTCAAAAGTGTTAGTATTATTCCTTAAATTTACACATGCAAAGGGTATGTAAACATGGGTGTCTAATTACAAAATTGACCTTTATGTCTTTACTTGCATGGAAGTTCCCCATCCTTATTGCTAGCAAACAGGGTGAACCCAAGACCAAGAACCAGGTGTAAATAATTCCCTAGACACTGTATACCTTCTTACAGTATTGGGGAATGAATTCAAGACAGTGCACCAGCTCCTACGTTTCCTGCTCGTCTTTCACCACCAGGCAACACTGTGTGGGTCACAGAGAACAAAACACACATGCTGCTGGGTGGAGCAGTGAGAAAGGTCAGAAATAGTAGAATACTAGTAGGCGTATTTTCAAAGCACTTAGCCTTCCAAAGTTCCATAGAAACCTATGGAACTTTGGAAGGCTAAGTGCTTTGAAAATATGCCTCTGGGACGATTATAAAAACCGACACAGGATGAGAGACAGTAGGTGTTGAAAGAAGATGAAGGGAAAGGATAGAGAGATACAGGAAAATGGTGGGGGAAAATAAGAGAAAAAAAAAAGGAATGAAAAAAAAAAAGGTAAACATGAAAGGAAAAAGGTGAAAAAAACAGAACACATTATCCACACAACAACGGTTAGAAGTGGGGCCATAATTATGACACCTCATAGTAACATAGTAGATGACAGCAGAAAAAGACCTGCACGGTCCATCCAGTCTGCCCAACAAGATAAACTCATATGTGCTACTTTTTGTGTATACCTTACCTTGATTTGTACCTGTCCTTTTCAGGGCACAGACCGTGTAAGTCTGCTCAGCACTGTCCCCGCCTCCCACCACCGGCTCTACTGTGCCTGGTCTAGAGGATGTGTCTTTCATTTATGAAAAGTTTGTATCTGCTCATTACTAGTTTTGATCCAAGCTATATCACATGCTTCATGCAGGTCCTCACATGTGCCTGTGGTGTTCAGATTACCTGTTTCCTCATATCCCTGAGGCTCATTCCCGAATCCCTGTTGCTCAAATCGGATTAAAATGTCAGGCCTGATATTGTGGGAGCCTGTTATAAGAAAAATAAAATAGTACAATATGTTTAAAAAGTTACCCCCAAATCTCTATTATAGTGTTCAGGATTATACTGTTTTCATAGGCACTGCCACCAGTACAGAGCCAGAACAGAGGTGCTGCTGTACTGACCATCATCAGAAATCTATTCTAGCAATAACCTGATTGTTTGAATACTGAGGTGGACACCTCCTTTCCTCAAGTGCTACAAACAGGTCTGTTGTGGATACTGCTACTGCACAAACATAATGGCAATTTAGGTTATCAGGAGTTTCTTTTTTCAGAATTCTTTATTTAGTTTTAAAAGCACAAAACAGTTAACACTGAGTGAAACATTGCTGTTTCTTCAAAGCCCCCTCCTCCCACACTATAAGCAAGACAAAACTCCACCCCAACTCCACTATACCCATCCCACCTCCCCCCTAGCATAAACAAAAAGAAAATGACACAGAACGCAAAGTACTCAACCCCAACACATCCCCTTGTACCCCCAACCCTACAGTGCCATATATATCCATGAAATCATAATAAACAGACAAACAACTAGTAATTCACTCAGTACCACTCGTCATTCGGTACAGCTTGTCATTAGTACCCCACACCCCCTCTATCCAGTCATATCATAAACCATTTCCAAATCCAAATAGCGACCTCACATCTGACAGTACTGTGCCTAAGTCCTAGTTTAAAGGGCCATAAGTCAATATTTCTCAAAGATCCAACCCAACTGCACTCGAACTTCAGCAAAACTTGGCGGAGTAGACTGTCACCACTGATGAGCCAGGACCAACAGGCACCTGTAAACAACATAACCAATTTATCACAAGGTCCCTCTAGATCCCGGATCTCAGCAGTCAAAAGAGCCACCTCCATGGACCTGGGAACCTGGCATCCCATCAACTACTGTACACTGGGTCCAAAAGAAGAGGGCAGCCCCAACACATATGAATAAGAACCTAAGAGTAGCCATACTAGGTCAGACAAATGGTCCATCTAGCCCAATATCCTGTTTTCCAAACAGTGACAAAGCCAGGTCACAGGTACCTGGCAGAAACCCAAATAGTGGCAACACTCCATACTACAAATCCCAGGGCAAGCAGTTGCTTCCCATGTCTGTCTCAATAGCAGACTATGAACCTTTCCTCCAGGAATTTGTCCAAACCTTTTTTAAACCCAGATACGCTAACCGCTGTAACCACCTCCTCTGGCAAATAGTTCCAGAGCTTTACTATTTGTTGAGAAAAAATATTTCCTCCTATTTGTTTTAAAAGTATTTCCATGTAACTTCCTCGAGTGTCCCCTAGTCTTTGTACTTTTGGAACACGTAAAGAAATCAATTTACTTCTACTTGTTCTACACCTCTCAGGATTTTGTAGACCTCAATCATATCCCTCAGCAGTCTCTTTTCGAAGCTGAAGAGCCCTAACCTCTTTAGCCTTTCCTCATATGAGAGGAGTTCCATTCCCTTTATCAATTTAGTCGCTCTTCTTTGAACCTTTTCTATTTCCGCTATATCTTTTTTGAGATACAGCGACTAGAACGGAACGCAATACTCATAGGTGCAGACGCACCATGGATACAAAGGCATTATAGTATTTTCGGTCTTATTCACTACCACTTTCCTAATAATTCCTAGCATCCTGTTTGCTTTTTTGGCCGCCACTGCACACTGAGCAGAAGATTTCAGCGTATTATCTACAACACCCAGATCTTTTTCTTGAGCGCTGACCCCCAAGTTGGACCCTAGCATCAGGTAACTATGAATCGGATTATTCTTTCCAATGTGCATCACCTTGTATTCGTCCACATTAAATTTCATCTACCATTTGGACGCCCAGTCTTCCAATTTCCTAAGGTCTTCCACGCAATATTTCACAGTTCACACGTGCTTCAACAACCTTAAATAGTTTTGTATCATCTGCAAATTTAATCACATCACTCGTTCTGATTTCCATATCATTTATAAATATGTTAAATAGCACCGGTCCCAGTACAGATTCCTGCGGCACTCCACTGTTCACCCTCCTCCATTGAGAGAAATGACCATTTAACCCTACCCTCTGTTTTCTGTCCAAGAACCAATTCCTAATCCACAGAAGGACATCCCATGACTCTATTTTTCTCAGGACTCTCTCATGAGGAACTTTATCAAAAGCTTTCTGAAAATCTAGATACATTACATCAACCGGCTCACCTTTAGCCACATGTTTATTCATGCCTTCAAAGAAATGAAGCAAATTGGTGAGGCAAGACTTCCCTTGGCTGAACCCATGCTGACTTTGTCCTATTAAACCATGTTTGTCTACGTGTTCTATAATTTTATTCTTTATAATGGTTTCCACTATTTTGCCCGGCACCAAAGTCAGGCTTACCGGTCTATAATTTCCTGCACGCCACCAAGGACCAAATCCAAAATGGCTCCCCCTCACGTCAGTTCCTGGACCAGTTGCTCCAAGCAGCAGTCGTTTATTACATCTAGAAATTTTATCTCCATGGCACTCCCTGATGTACCATTTATCCAGTCAATATTGGGGTAACTGAAAACCACCCATTATTATAGCATTGCCCAATTTGCCAGCTTTCCTAATCTTTGTAAACATTTCTGCATCCGTCTGTTCATTCTGCCCCGGTGGACAGTAGTACAGCCCTACAAGAAAATGAAGATACATACCTGTAACAGGTATTCTCTGAGGACAGCAGGCTGATTGTTCTCACTGATGGGGTGACGTCCACGGCAGCCCCGAGACCGGAATCTTCCTAGCAACAAATGTTTGCTAGAGCCTTCGATCGCGCACGGCCATCAGCTTCCCGCCCGTCGCGTGAGAGCCCCGTCAGTTTGATAACAAAGCAAAAAAGGAAGGACAACTCCAAAGGGGAGGCGGGCGGGTATGTGAGAACAATCAGCCTGCTGTCCTCGGAGAATACCTGCTACAGGTATGTATCTTCATTTTATCCGAGGACAAGCAGGCTGCTTGTTCTCACTGATGGGGTATCCCTAGCCCCCAGGCTCACTCAAAACAACAAAGACAGGTCAATAGGACCTCGCAACGGCGAGGACATAACAAAGATTGACCTACAAAGAAAACATCTGAGAGTGCAGTCTGGAACAGAACAAAAATGGGTCTAGGGGGGGTGGAGTTGGATTCTAAACTCTGAACAGATTCTGCAGCACTGACTACCCAAACCGAATGTCGCGTCGGGTATCCTGCTGAAGGCAGTAGTGAGATGTGAATGTGTGGACTGACGACCATGTCGCAGCCTTGCAACCCTCTTCTATAGTGGCTCACTTCAAGTGGACCACTGACGCTGCCATGGCTCTAACACTATGAGCCGTGACATGACCCTCAAGAGTCAGCCCACCTTGGGCGTAAGTGAAGGAAATGCAATCTGCTATCCAATTTGAAATGGTGCGTTTCCCGACAACAACTCCCCTTCTGTTGGGGTCGAAAGAAACAAACATTTGGGCAGACTGTCTGAGGGGCTTGTCTGCTCCACATAAAAGGCCAATGCTCTCTTGCAGTCCAATGTATGCAACTGACGTTCAGCAGGGAGGGTATGAGGACAAGGAAAAAGGTTGGCAAGACAAATGACTTGTTCAGATGGAACTCCGACACCACCTTTGGCAAGAACTTAGGGTGAGTGCGGAGGGCTACTCTGCTATGATGAAATTTAGTGTAAGGAGCATGGGCTACCAAGGCTTGAAGCTCACTTACCCTACGAGCTGAAGTAACAGCCACTAAGAAAATGACCTTCCAGATCAAACACTTCAGATGGCAGGAATCCAGTGGCTCAAAAGGAGGCTTCATCAGCTGGGTGAGACTGACGTTGAGATCCCATGACACTGGTGGAGGCTTGACAGGGAGCTTTGACAAAAGCAAACCTCTCATGAAGCGAACTACTAAAGGCTGTCCAGAGATAGGCTTACCCTCTACACATTGATGATAAGCACTAATTGCACTAAGGTGAACCCTTACAGAGTTGGTCTTGAGACCAGACTCGGATAAGTGTAGAAGATATTCAAGCAGGGTCTGTGTAGGACAAGAGCGAGGCCTTGCTGTCACACCAGACGGCAAACCTCCTCCATTTGAAAGAGTAACTCTTTTTAGTGGAATCTTTCCTGGAAGCAAGACCCAAAGAGGCAAACTCTATGCCCTCAACATCCAGGCCGTGAGAGCCAGAGACTGAAGGTAGGGATGCAGAAGCGCCCCCTCATTCTGAGTAATGAGGGTTGGAAAACACTCCAATCTCCGCAGTTCTTCGGAGGACAACTCCAGAAGAAGAGGGAACCAGATCTGACACGGCCAGAAAGGAGCCATCAGAATCATGGTCCCGTGGTCTTGCTTGAGTTTCAGCAAAGTCTTCCCCACCAGAGGTATGGGAGGATATGCATACAGGAGGCCTCTCCCCCAATGAGACACTAGACTGCCGTGGGCCTGGAGTCTGGAATAGAACTGAGGGACCTTGTGATTGGTCTGAGTGGCAAAAAGATCCACCCAGAGGGTGCCCCATGCTCGGAAGATCTTGTGTACCACGCCCGAGCTGAGCGGCCACTCGTGAGGTTGCATGATCCTGCTCAACCTGTCGGCTAGACTGTTGTTTACGCCTGCCAGATACGTGGCTTGGAGAAGCATACTGTGAGCACGAGCCCATAGCTACATCTGGACAGCTTCCCGACACAGGGGGCGAGATCCAGCGCTCCCCTGCTTGTTGACGTAATACATAGCAACCTGATTGTCTGTCTGAATTTGAACAATTTGATTGGACAGCCGATCTCTGAAAGCCTTTAGAGCGTTCCAGATCGCTCGCAACTCCAGGAGGTTGATCTGAAGACCTGATTCCTGGAGGGACCAAGCTCCTTGAATGTGAAGCCCGTCTACATGGGCTCCCCACCCCAGGACAGATGAATCCGTGGTCAGCACTCTTTGCGGCAGAGGAATTTGGAAGGGACGTCCCAAGGTCAAATTGGATCGAATTGCCCACCATTGAAGGGAATTGCGAAATTCGATAGGTAGCTGGATTGCATCCTGTAGAGCCCCTGTGGCTTGAAACTACTGGGAAGCTAGGGTCAATTGAGCTGATCGCATGTGAAGATGGGCCATGGGAGTCACATGGACTGTGGAGGCCATATGGCCTAGTAGCCTCAACATCTGCCGAGCTGTGACCTGCTGAGACGCTCTGGCCAAGGAAACAAGAGACAGAAGGTTGTCCGCCCTCACCTCTGGAAGATAGGCATGGGCCATCTGTGAATCCAGCAGCGCTCCTATGAATTCTAGTTTCTGAACTGGAAGAAGAAGGGACTTTGAATAATTTATGACAAACCCCAGTAGCTCCAGGAGTTGAATAGTCACCTGCATGGACTGCAGAGCTCTTGCCTCTGAGCTGTTCTTCACCAGCCAATCGTCGCGATAGGGGAACACATGCACTCCCAGTCTGCGTAGCGACGCTGCAACTACCGCCAGGCATTTGGTAAACACCCTGGGCGAAGACGCAAGCCCAAAGGGCAGCACACAGTACTGAAAATGCTGTGTTCCCAGACGGAATCGAAGATACTGCCTGTGAGCTGGTAGTATCGGGATGTGTGTATAAGCATCCTTTAAGTCCAGAGAGCATAGCCAGTCGTTTTTCTGAATCATGGGAAGAAGGGTGCCTAGGGAAAGCATCCTGAACTTTTCTCGGACCAGAAAGTTTTTTCAGGGCCCTTAGGTCTAGGATGGGACGCATCCACCCTGTTTTCTTTTGCACAAAGAAGTACCTGGAATAGAATCCCAGCCCTTCTTGCCCTGGTGGAACGGGCTTGACCGCATTGGCGCTGAGAAGGGCGGAGAGTTCCGCTGCAAGTACCTGCCTGTGCTGGAAGCTGAAGCACTGAGCTCCCGGTGGGCAATTTGGAGGTATGGAGATCAAATTGAGGGAGTATCCTAGCCGGACTATTTGGAGAACCCACCAATCGGAGGTTATGAGAGGCCACCTTTGGTAAAAAAATTTTAACCTCCCCCCGACCGGCAGATCGTCCGGCATGGACACTTTTACAGCGGCTATGCTCAACTGGAGCCAGTCAAAAGCCCGTCCCTTGCTTTTGCTGGGGAGCTGCGGGGGCCTGTCTAGGCGCACGCTGTTGACGAGAACGAGCGCGCTGGGGTTGAGCCTCAGAAAGCTGTCGAGAAAGTGGATTGTACCTACGCTTATTGTAAGCATAGGGAGCATTCCTCCTTCCCCGGAAAAAACATCTACCTGATGAGGTAGATGCTGAAGGCACCCGGTGGGAGAGATTGTCCATAGCGGTTTCCCGCTGGTTGAGCTGTTCAACCACTTGCTCGACTTTCTCGCCAAAAATATTATCCCCCCGGCAAGGGGCATCCGCCAGCCGCTGCTGGACTCTATTGTCCAGGTCAGAGGTACGCAGCCATGAAAGTCTGCGCATCCTTGTACAGCGGCTCTGGATGCAACATCAAAAGAGTCGTAAGCACCCATGGACAGGAATTTACGACACGCCTTCAGCTGCCTGACCACCTCCTGAAAAGGCCTGGCGTGCTCCGGAGGGAGCTTGTCCACCAAGTCCACCAATTGCTTTACATTGTTCCGCATGTGGATGCTCGTGTAGAACTGGTATGACTGAATCTTGGACACGAGTATGGAGGACTGATAGGCCTTCCTCCCAAAAGAGTCCAGAGTTCTAGATTCCCGCCCCCCACCCCCTGGGGCACCGAGGCAAAATCTCTAGAACTTTTGGCTCTCTTGAGAGCAGAATCCACAACCATAGAGTCGTGACGTAACTACGACTTCATCAACTCAGGCTCCCCATGGATTCGATACTGGGACTCAGCTTTTTTGGGGGATGGTGGGATTAGATAGTGGTTTCGTCTAGTTCTTCAGCAATGTCTGCTTAAGGACATTATGCAGAGGAACAATGGACGACTCTCCTTAGGTGGTGAAGGATAGTCCAGGACCTTCAACATCTCAGCCCTGGGCTCATCCTCAGATACCACCGGGAAGGGAATAGCCACAGACATTTCCCACACCAAAGAGGAGAAAGAAAGACTCTCCGGGGGAGAAAGCTTCCTTTCAGGCTAAGGAGTGGGATCAGAAGGAAGATCACAAGACTCCTCAGAAGAGAAATATCTTGGATCCTCCTCTTCTCCCCATGAGGCATCTTCCTCGGTGTTGGACAAGAGTTCACAAACTGCAGTCCGAAACCAGGCCCGTCTCGACTCCGAGGAACCATGTCCTCGATGACGATGTCAAGAAGTCGACTCCCGTGCTGGCGGCGATGAAGCTCCCTCCAGCGATGTCAACGGGGAGTCGACCTGGGTGGCAGCCGAGGCCGCAAGAGGCATCGGCGTTGGTGACCGCACCACAGGCACAGAGCTCGCTGCCGCTTCCATTAACGGTACCGAAGGCGCAAGCACCCCCAGTACCGGAACAGACTGGCGCAGCAGCCCTTCCAGGAGACCTGGAAGAATGGCTCTGAGGCGCTTGTCAAGAGTGTCTGCCGGGAAAGGCTGTGGGGCCAGTGCAGGAGCCAGAGGCAGAACCTGTGCAGAGGAAGGAGGCGGTACCGGACTGTCTGAAGACCGTCGCACCGACACCTCTTGGATGGAGGGTGAGTGGACCTCCCGGCGTCGACGCTTCTAGGGTGCCGAGTCCCTCAACGCCCCGGAGCTCCCAGTACCGTATGTAGATCGATGCCGATGCTTCTTAGCTTTCGCTCGATGCACGGCATCGGTACTCCTCGGTACCGACGAGGAGGACGTGGAATCCACACGCCTCCTCGGGGTTGGGTCCGAAAGTGGTTGGTCCCGATGGGCCTTTGCAGCAGGAGCTTTCGAGACAGGTGGAGACCCACTCGACGGCTCACTGTTCCCAGCGTGCAGTGGTCTCCGGACAGGTATTACCTGCTCTCCCGATGTCGATGCCATCTCCGAACCGATGCCGACGACCTCGGTACCGCTGTCGACGTCGAAGTGCCGGGCAAGGCTCCAAACAGACGTTCCCGCTGAGCCTGTCTCGACGCCTGTGTCCGCTTTTTAAGGCTAAGACACAACTTACACGTGTCTGGGCGATGGTCGGGCCCAAGGCACTGGATACACCATGAATGGGGATCGGTACCTGCGATTGCCCGGCTGCACCGCCCGCACTTCTTGAAGCCGCTGGGAATCCTCGATGTCATGGACGAAAAAATAGCAGCGGCGAAGTCAAAATTCGCAATGGTGCCAAGAAAAAAGGGCACAAAAAGAGAACGCGAACGCACAGCCCAAAAGGGGCTGCGACGGCGGCGAAAGAAAACTTAAGAGGGCCCAACTAAAAAAATAAGGAACCAGGAAGTATTTTATTTTAAATTAACTTTCTACAACAGGAGAACGAAGAAAGAAAATAGGTGCAAACTCGCAAGTAAACAACGAAGTCTTTTCTCGGGCACAGAGAGAGACAGCTATTCTACACAACCGCTCTCTACCGCGGAAAAAAGAAAAACTGACGGGGCTCTTGCGCGACGGGAAGGAAGCTGATGGCCGCGCATGTGCAGTGTGGGCGCCCGCGCGCGATTGAAGGCTCTAGCAAACTTTTGTTGCTAGGAAGATTCCGGTCTCGGGGCTGCCATGGACATCACCCCATCAGTGAGAACAAGCAGCCTGCTTGTCCTCGGAGAATACTCCTTCCCTTCACACATGGAATTTCTATCCACAATGATTCCATGCTGCTATGTGTGTCATGTGAAATGTTTATTTTATTTGACTCAATTCCCTCTTTAACATATAGTGCAAACCCCCCCCCCCCCCCCCCTCCAATTTGATCCTATCATTGCGATACAATTGGTACCTTGTTAACACAGTGTCCCATTGATTGTCCTCTTTCCACCAAGTTTCTGAGATGCCTATTATATCTACCTCATCATTTAGTGCTATATATTCTAACTCTCTCATCTTATTTTTTAGGTTTCTAGCATTTGTATACAAGCACTTCAAATTGTGCTTAGAATAGTTGAAGAGGATAATGTGAATCCTTCATCCTGATCTCTCATTAAGCACCCCTGGCTTACTTTAAGCATTGTTGAAACCTCTACTGGGATTCCCTAAATGTCCTGTTTCAATAGTATCCTTCAACGATACTCCACACCAAACCATGACCTCCTGGGCGACTGTCTGCTTTCCTCCCCATTCTAGTTTAAAAGCTGCTCTATCTCCTTTTTAAAAGTTAATGAAAGCAGCCTGGTTCCATCCTGGTTAAGGTGGAGCCCATCCTTTCAGAACAGTGTCCCCCTTTCCCAGAATGTTGCCCAGTTCTTAATAAATCTAAATCCCTCATCCCTGCACCGTCGTCTCAACCATGCATTCAGACTTCGGAGCTCTGCCTGCCTTTTGGGTCCTGCGCGTGGAACGGGGAGCATTTCTGAAAATGCAACACTGGAGGATCTGGACTTCAGCTTTCTACCTAAGAGCCTAAATTTGGCTTTCACAACCTCCCTCCCACATTTTCCTATGTCACTGGTACCCACAAGTACCAAGACAGCCGGCTCCTCCCCAGCGCTATCTAATATCCTGTCTAGGTGACGTGTGAGGTCCGCCACCTTCGCACCAGGCAGGCAAGTCACCCTGCTATCTATATGCCTAATGATCGAATTACCAGCTACAACAACTGTCCTAACCCTTCCCTCCTAGGAAGAGCTTGGAGACATATCCTCGGTGCGAGAGGATAGTACATCCCCTGGTGGGCAGGTCCTGTCGTTATTCTGACATGACCCATGTTTCGTTGCACGCTGTTTCAAGGAAATACCCCCAATGTCGACAAGATGGGTCGGCCTACTCCATCCAAAGTAGGGAAACAGACAGTGGAAGGAAAAGAGGATAATGGCCTCTTAGCCCACCAACACTAAATTTCCAAATGATCCTGGCTGTTCCTAATAAAGATTTGAGGGAGGAATTTTATACTTACTTGTTTCAAAAGGATAAATCTGTTCAGACATCTCTGATTCAGGATTATCCATGTAGGAGAGATCTTCCTCTTGTTTAATGTTCAATGAGAACGCAGATGTTACAACTGGAACATCTATAAGAAAATATGTTTACAAAGATTTAGTAAGGATCTGATAATATTAAAATAGGAAATGAATTTTTAGTTTTCAAACCTTTGATATCAATGACCCATCTGATATGATCTGAAAATGCAGAGCCCTTAAAATCCAAAACATCTACTTACTTTTGGGGGAGTCATCTGGGTTTTCTTTTCCCTCCCACTCAAAGTGTTGAATTAAATATTTCTCATCTTCCTTTTTAATCTTGAATATAACATCAGGATTAACAATTGCATAACCTGTCAATAAGAAGTAGGAAAATGACATTTACATTGTATATGTAGAATCCCTGGGGAGGTTCCACTGGTTTCCTGTTCTAATGAAGAAGTGCATGAATGTGTACATGGAGGTGAGTGTATATGTGTGTGTCTATGCCTGACAAAGCTTGGAGAGTATAGGCAGCAGTGGCCTGTCACTCGATTAGCCTTGGAAGTTAGCTGATACAGTCATTTCTCTTTAAGGCTCTCCTAGGTGGAGGCACTGCAGGGGCCAATCTTCTGGTTACCATCTTAAGAAATTATACAGTATAGTTGAGTAGACTTCAGCTGACATGTCATGCCCTTACAGAGAGAACATGTAGTTCTCAGCAAGAAGTTCGAGAAGTGAATCTTCTCTCTGGTCTTCTGTGCTAATTGTTTTGCATAGAAAAGGAAGACAAATTTCCACTGGTCTTGTGTGAAGCCTCTAGTTTAAGGTATACATTTTATCTTAAACACAGAGCAGCATCTTTTGCAGAGCCTGCAGCAGTGGTGTCTTTCACTGGCTCCTGTTAGATATGGAACGGCATCAGAAGCCAGGTTCTACATTTCATATGTCCGTGTGACCTGGTACATGCGATTTTTCCACTGCCGATTCCATAATATGCCTGTGTGGTAGATGATAGAAAAGGCATATTTACCTCGTGACCACAGAAAGCCATGAATCTCTTTGATAATCTTCTTGTAAAGCTCCTTCTGCCATTCTCCTAAAATGTTCCATTCCACTTCTAAGAAATAAGCAGCGACATCCTTGAATATGACCGACGCCTGGAACAGCAAACAAGACACCTTAAGTCACAGTTTCATAATGGTGTTTTGTGTAATAGACTTTGTTATATAACTGTTGCCAGTGAGGTCAAATCTACAGTAAATTATAGCATGAAGAGAGCTCTGTTCCATTAACTATCTAGTATTTTGGATAAATTGTCCAGTTCCCAGTGATATATTGGAAATCTCACATTTTGACTAATAGTTGGAACATAAGAATGTAAGAATGGCCATAATGGATCAGACCAATGGTCCATCTAGCCCAGTTTCCTGCTTCCAACAGTGGCCAATCCAGGTCACAAGTTCATGGCAGAAACCCAAATAGCAGCAACATTCCATGCTACCAATCCCAGGGCAAGCGGTGGCTTCTTCCATGGCTCTCTCAATAGCAGACTATGGTGCTCATTTTCAAAGCAGATATATAAGAACTGGACATTTTGTTTAGCATCATCCTATGTGTCACCTGCACTCTGTTTGCCTAGGGAGCTAAGCATGCCAGAAATGGTATTTAAAGGTGACAATATGAAGAAAATGAAAGAAATCCTGGAAAACCTAGAAAATGTGATAGGCCAAATGGACAAGCTAAAAAGCAGCACCTAGCCAAGATGCTATGTACCCCAGAGTAATGAAAGAAATTAAAACTGAAATTGTAGATCTTCTATTAGTATTCTATAACCTATAATTAAAATCATCTACATTACCCAAATGATTGGAAAGTAACCAATATAATTCCAGTTTTTTTAAAAACTGGTTCCTTAGGTGATCTGGGAAACTACAGACCAATGAGTCTGACATCAATGCCAGGAAAAATGGTAGAGACTATTATAAAGAACAAAATTACTAAAAACGTACACAAACATGATGTGGATTTAGCCAAGGGAAATTTTACCTCACCAATCTGCTACATTTTTTAAGGCATGAATAAATATGTGGATAAAGGTATGTCAGTTGATACTGCATATTGTATGAGTTAATTTTCAGAAAGCTTCTGACAAAGTCCCTCATGACAGACTCCTGAAGAAATTAAAAGCTAGGGGATAGGAAGCACTGTCTTGTTATGAATAAGGAACAGATTAAATGAGAGAGAAAAAGAATGTGGGGTTAAATGGGCAATTCTTTCAATGAAAGAAAGTGAAAGGGATCTGTACTAGGACAGGTGCTTTTTAACGTATTTATAAATGATCTGGAAATGAGAACAATGAGTAAATGATCAGATTTGCAGATGATACAAAATAAATTATTACAAGTTGTTAGATCACATGTAGACTGTGAGAAATTGCAGAAGGACCATGGGAGATTGGAAGACAGGGCATCTAAACAGCAGATGAAATTTAATGTGGCCAAGTGCAAAGAAATGCACATTCAGAAGAATAATCCAAATTATAGCTACACGTCGCTAGGTTCTTAATTAGGAATCACTATCCAGGTAAAGGATCTAGGTGTTATCATGGACAATGTACTAATGTTCTGCTCACTGTGCAGCTGTGGTCAAAAAACCAAACAGAATGTTAGGATTAGGAAAGGAATAAAGAATAAAACAAAGAATATCATAATGCCTCTAGGTCTCTCCATGGTGTGACACCACATTGAGTTTTGTGTGTGCAATTCTGGTTGCCACATCTCAAAAAAGGTACAGAGTAGTGACCAAAACGATTAAGGGAATGGAACGACTTTCGTATGAGGAAAAGCTAAAGAGATACGGGCTCTTCAGCTTAGATGATTGAGGGGAGATATGACAGAGGTCTATAAAATCTTGAATGGAGTAGAACAAGTCTTTACAAATCAATTTTTTTCTCTTTCAAAACAGTAGTCTAGGGGACATACCATGAAGTTTACACAGTAGCATATTCAAATCAGATACCGGAAAAACAAAGTTACTCACCTGCAGCAGGTGTTCTCCGAGGACAGTGGAACATGTATTCTCACATTTGGGTGTCATTCAACGGAACCCAGTGAGGATGCTACCTAGAGTTTTATAGCTTTAAAAAGTCTTTGGCAGCATCCCACCGTGCATGCATCAATGCCTTCCTACCCAACACGAGCATGCAGGACTAGCAGTACAATATCAAGCTAAAGGAATACAACTCCTAGGGGAGGAGGGACGGATGTGAGTATACATGTCCTGCTGTCCTTGGAGAACACCTGCTACAGGTGAGTAACTTCACTTTCACCGACGACAGGCAGGACACTGCTTCTCACATTTGGGAATCCTTAGCTACAAAGCTTATTGAAAACAACAAATCAAGGACAATAGGAACTTGCCACAGGCAAGGCCAAAAGGCAGCTAGACACCAATCAACCTTAATTTATATACAGTCTTGTTGTAAAGGTACATCCTGGAATAGAATAAAAATGGGCCTAGAGGGTGGAGTTGGATTCTAGACACCAAACAAATTATGCAGAACTGTCTGACTAAACCGACTGTTGCATCGGGTACTTTGCTCAAGGCAGTAATGAGATGTGAATTTGTGGACTGAAGACCACGTTGCAGTTGGGATCTCTTCAACGGAGGCTGATCTCGGGCTACCGATGCAACCATGGCTCTGACCATGTCAGCCATGATATGGCCCTCCAGAGTAAGTACAGCCTGGGCATAAGTGAAAGAGATGCAGTCTGCCAACCAACTGGATAAAGTATGTTTATCGATGGCTGCCCCCATCCTGTTTGGCTCAAAAGAAACAAACAGTTGGATGGACTGTCTATGGGCCTTAGGCTGCTCCAGACAGAAGTCTAAGGCTTGCTTGCAGGCCAAGGTGTGCAATGGGATTTCTCCAGGATGAGCAAGAGGTTTGGGGGAAAATGGTGGAAGGACAATTGTCTGGTTAAGATGGAGCTCCGACACCACCTCAGGAAGGAACGGAGGATGCACGCAGAGAACTACTCTGTTATGATGAAACTTTGTGTAAGGCGATCAGCTACTAGGGCCTGAAGCTCACTGACTCTGTGAGCTGAAGTGACTGCCACCAAAAGCAAGACCTTCCAGATCAGGTACTTCAGATGACAGGAATAAAGTGGCTCAAAAGAAGCTTTCATCAACTAGGTGAAGACAACGTTGAGGACCCATGACACAGTCAGAGGTCTGATAGGGGACTTTGTCCACAGCAAACCTCTCATGAAATGTACAGAGATGGACTTACCAGCTACACGGTGATGGTAAGTACTAATTACACTGAGGTGAACCTTTACAGAGTTGTTTTATAGAACAGACTCAGAGAGGTGTAGAAGGTATTCAAGCACTTTTGTGCAGGATAACAGAGAGGATCTAGGGCCTTACCCTCATACCAAATGGCAAACCTCATCCATTTGAAAGCATAACACCTCTTGGTGAAGTCTTTCCTGGAAGCCAGCAGGATCTTGGAGACACCCTCAGGCAGATGAAGAGATGCAAATTCTACACTCTCAACATCTAGACCATGCAGGCCAGGGACTGGAGGTTTAGATGCAGAACATAAGAATATTGTCCATCTAGTCCAGTATCCTGTTTCCAACAGTGGCAGAAACCCAAATAGTCAAAAAAAATGGGAAATGAAGATACTCCATAAAAGATATCATCAAAACAATAAAAGGGGAAGTACTTCAACTGGGCAACCAGTTTTTTTGCTTTGAAAAAACCCAAATAGTAGCAAGATTCCATGCTACCAATCCCAGGGCAAGCAGTGGCTTCCCCCATGTCTGTCTCACTAGCAGACTACAGACTTTTCCTCTAGGAACTTGTCCGAACCACTTTTACCATATCCTCTGGCAACGAGTTCCAGAGCTTAACTATTCGTTGAGTGAAAAAATATTTCCTCCTATTTGTTTTAAAAGTATTTCCATGTAACTTCTAGTTTCCCTAGTTTATGTACTTTTTGAAACAGTAAAAAAATTGATTCACTTCTACTCATTCTACACCACTCAGGATTTGTAGACCTCAATCATATATCCCCTCAGCTGTCTCTTTTCCAAGCTGACGAGCCCTATCCTCTTTAGCTTTTCCTCATATGAGAGGAGTTCCATCCCCTTTACCATTTTAGTTGCTCTTCTTTAAACTTTTTCTTATTCCGCTATATCTTTTTTGAGATATGGTGACCAGAACTGAACGCAGTACTCAAGATGAGGTTGCACCATAGAGTGATACAGAGGCATTATAGTATTTTTAGTCTTATTTACCATCCCTTTTCTAATAATTCCTAGCATCCTGTTTGCTTTTTTGGCCGCCGCCACACATTGGGCATAAGATTTCAGCGTATGGTCTACTATGACACCTAGATCTTTTTCTTGGTTAAATAGCATGGGTCCCAATACAGATCCCTACGGTACTCCAATATCCACCCTCCTCCATTGAGAGAAATGGCCATTTAACCCTACCCTCTGTTTTCTGTCCAAAAACCAATTCCTAATCTACAACAGAACATTGCCTCCTATCCCATGATACTAATTTTCACAGGAGACTCTCAAGAGGAACTTCGTCAAAAGAGACCCCTTGTTTAAATTCCAGAAGAAGAAAACTAAATCTGTCTTGGCCACTGAGATGCAATGAGAATCACGGATCCCCAGTCCTGTTTGAGTTTCAGCAATCAAGGAGGAAAGCATCCAACGATAGCCTGCCATGTGACCTGAGTCTGGAGAAGTACTGAGGGACCCTATTGTTGAGATGAGTGGCAAAAAGATCCACCAAGGGGGTGCTTCACTCTTAAAGATCTTGTAGGCAATGCCCAGGTTGCATCACCTGGTTCAGTCTGTTGTCTCTCCCCACCAGGAATGTGATTCAGAGCATCATGCTGTGGCTGGTGACCCACTGCCATATCCCAACTGCTTCCAGACACAAGGGGTTAGGAGCCTGTACCCCACTGCTTGATGACATAGCACACAGACTATTTGGTTCAATCAATCTCTGAAAGCCTTTAGCACATTCCAAATCACCCATAGCTCCAGACTGATGTAGAGCTTGGTTTCCTGAGTGGACTGGTGTCCCTGGGTGTGAAGCCCTTGTACAAAAGATCTGCAGTCCAGGTTGGATGCATCTGTGGTCAGAATCTGCTGGGGCTGTAGAATTTGTAATGGGAATCCCAGCATCAAATTGGACCGAATAGTCCACCAGAGAAGCGACTAAGCCAATTCCGGTGTGACCAACATGATATCTGCAAGGTTCACAGAAGCTTGACGCCACGAAGAAGCAAGCATCCATTTAGCAACTCTCAAATGGAGGTGTGCAATGGGCATGACATGCACTGTGGAGGTCATGTAGCCTAACAACCTCAACATCTGCTGAGCTGTGGTTGACTTCAGTGATGATGTGAATTAAAGCATCTGCCCACCCCTGAGGTCCGTGACTGAACCATATCTAGCAGGGCTCCAATGTACTCCCAATTGCTGTACTAAAAGGAAATAGGATTTTGGGTAGTTGATAATGAATCATAGTAGCTCCAGCTCCCAAATAGTTCACTGCATTGATTTTTGAACACCCTCCTCAGAAATGCTTTTGACCAGCCAATCAGCCAGGTAAACGCATGAATAACCAAGCCTGATAGTGAAGCTGCGACCATGGCTGGACATTTTATGAACACTCTGGAAGCAGATGCGAGGTCAAACATAGGACATGATACTGGTAGTGGTGTTTCCCCACCCAGAATCCGAGATACTTTCTGTGACTGGGAAGTATCTATATATGGGTGTAAGCATCCTTTAAGTTCACAGAACAAAACCAATCACTTGCCTGAATCATGGGACAAAGGATGCCCAGGGAAATCATCCTGAACATTTCTTTGACTGGTTCAGGGCCCTTAGGTTTAGGATGGGCCAAAATCCCTCCATTTTTTCAGGGTACTATGAAATACTTGGAATAGAATCCCCTTCCTCTGGTGGAATAAGTTCAACCACGTAGGCATGTAGAAGGGAGGAGAGTTCCTCTGCAAGTATCTCCTGGTGCTGACAACTGTAAAAGGATACTCTTGGTGGACAATTTGGAGGGGTCTGAAACAGATTAGGGGCGTAACCCCCCCCCCCCCCCCCCCAAAAAAAAAAAAAAGACTATTTTGAGATCCCACCGGTCTAAGGTTATAAGGGGCCATCTGAAATGGAAATATTTAGCCACCCTTCTACTGGTAGGTAGTATGGGATGGTCACTTTTTACTGTGGCTGTGTTCTCCTGGGGCCAAAGTGCGACCCTTTCTTTGACTAGGGTGCTGGCTGGGGACTTCTGCTGCCAAGGTCTGGGTTGGGCCCCCCGGGAAGGTCAGGCCAGAGGAATGTACCTACCTCTTTAATAGCAGTAAGGCCTCCTCTGATTTCCGCCTGTATATCTCCGAAAAGAGGAAATCACAGACAGAGTGGGCTGAGAGAGGGTTTTCATGGTGTCAGTTCTCTTCTTGTGAGGTTCGTGACCTCAGCCACCTTGTCCCCAAAAAGACTGTCACCTTGGCAGGGGACATCGGTCAGCTTTTCCTTACATGCAGCCAGGTGACTCTGTGCATACCAATACCTAATGTGGAAATCCTAGATGCCATATGAAAGCATCATAGGTTGCGGGGCCCAAGGCTTTTGGCACTCCTTCTGTTTGGCTACTAGCTTGCAGAGTTCTGCAGCCTTATTCTTCAGGCAGAGAGTCTGAAACTCTGACAACCTGTGCACCAAGTTCCACAAGCAAATACTCATGTAGAGATGGTAGGCCTTTATGCAGGACACAAGCATAGAGGCTTGGTAAACCTTCCTCTCAAGCAACTCTAAGGTCCAAGCATCTCACCTCAGGGGTGCTGAAGCATGGTTTCTAGAATTCCTAGCTCTCTTAAGAGAGGATTTAACCACTATAGAGTGGTGAGGAAGCTGAGTTTTCTTGAATCCAGGAGCATTCTGTACTCGGTACGTGGTGTCCATCTTCTTAAGATATGGCTGCACAGAGGGAGGGGTCTTCTAATACTTCATCTGTGCCTGCCTTATGATGTTGTGCATGGGCACTGTCACAGCCTCCTTAGGGGAATCCTCATAATCTAGGACGACCAAAACAGCAGCCCTGGACTCGTCTTTGACTTCCAATTGCCAAAGCCATTTCCCTCAAAAATCCAACAAAGGAGAGTTCCTCTGGCGGGGTGTTTCTTCTTTCCTGCAGAAGGGAGGGGTCTGAAGGCAGAGCAAAAGGAGGCCTCCTCCAAGATCCCTCTGAATCTACGTCAAACACCCAGGAACGGACAGAGTCGGACTCAGCACAAAACTCTTCTGGAGAAAGCCAACTCTGTGTCTGTCTTAGGCGACTAGACAGATGTCTAGATTCAGGGCATGAGCGCCAAGGGGCAGGTCCTGACCTGGACATCGAGGCAGCAACTTCCCCTGATGAGCTGGAGAGAACTGCCTCTTCTGAGGCCAACCCCAGCCATCTTGATGCATGGGCAACAAACAATGCATGGGCTTTCAAGATCAACTAGGGTGGAGCCATGGTCATCATCAACACCCTCGGAGCCTTGGCATTGTGCCAGGGCATGATCTGCTCAACTCCTCCTGTAGCGTGGCCCAGAACCATTCCTCGGAGGTAGGCATTGATCAAGGCAGTGTCAATGTCAGTTCAAGGACAGCCTGAGAAGATGCTGGTGCCGAACTGGAAGGCTGGTCCCAGTGACCAGGAAACTGGCACATCGGCACCAACACCATGGAGGGGGAGCATCCCTCACAGCACAGACGTTTCTTGGGTATCAAGGATGTTGATGACCTGGGGCTCCTGGTACTGTGCTTTGAAGGGGCCTGATGTCGTGCTTACCCTCTTCCATTTACTGTGCCCTGTCTATTTGTTATTCAAATGTTGTGAGCCACATTTCCTCCCCTCACCCTCCCCACTGACAGTTTGAACTTCGTGGGTGTGGCTTGGATCTCTTTCAGGGAGAGAAAACTAACAACTTATAGCAGCAGCTTCAGAGAGCATTTTCCATCTCACAGATAGGCTGCAGAGAATACCTTCTCCTGCTTTAGACTTAGCCTGGCCTCAGAATGACATCCTATAGTATATCTCCTATCAAACTGAGCTCTCTTTTTCATCAAGCACTGCCATTTCCTCCCCTCACCCTCCCCACTGACAGTTTGAACTTCGTGGGTGTGGCTTGGATCTCTTTCAGGGAGAGGAAAACTAACAACTTATAGCAGCAGCTTCAGAGAGCATTTTCCATCTCACAGATAGGCTGCAGAGAATACCTTCTCCTGCTTTAGACTTAGCCTGGCCTCAGAATGACATCCTATAGTATATCTCCTATCAAACTGAGCTCTCTTTTTCATCAAGCACTGCCATTTCCTCCCCTCACCCTCCCCACTGACAGTTTGAACTTCGTGGGTGTGGCTTGGATCTCTTTCAGGGAGAGAAAACTAACAACTTATAGCAGCAGCTTCAGAGAGCATTTTCCATCTCACAGATAGGCTGCAGAGAATACCTTCTCCTGCTTTAGACTTAGCCTGGCCTCAGAATGACATCCTATAGTATATCTCCTATCAAACTGAGCTCTCTTTTTCATCAAGCACTGCCATTTCCTCCCCTCACCCTCCCCACTGACAGTTTGAACTTCGTGGGTGTGGCTTGGATCTCTTTCAGGGAGAGAAAACTAACAACTTATAGCAGCAGCTTCAGAGAGCATTTTCCATCTCACAGATAGGCTGCAGAGAATACCTTCTCCTGCTTTAGACTTAGCCTGGCCTCAGAATGACATCCTATAGTATATCTCCTATCACCTTCTCCCACTACTCCAACCAGAGTTACACCTAATCACACTGACCACCCTTCAACATCTTCTGTCCTTCTGTGACTGTTCTCTTGTGCTTGACTGCTTAAATATTTTAAATTTAAATGCTTTACTTTTTGTCTATTAGATTGTAAGCTCTTTGAGCAGGGACTGTCTTTCTTCTGTGTTTGTACAGCGCTGCGTACACTTTGTAGCGCTCTAGAAATGTTAAATAGTAGTAGTAGTAGTAGTATTTAGCCTACCAGAGGTGGGAAAATTGTGGGATGTAAGCACTGTAAAATAAATAAATCCCTCGTGCCGACAAGGACGATGTCAAATCCAGGTGCATCCTTAGTGACGGGTCCAATGCTGACCAGTCCAATGGAGCCCTATCGGTGCTCGATATTGAGGCAGGGGGAGACTTTGATGCTAGTGAACCCCAGTGTCCAATGCAGCTCCTCCAGCCATAGGTACTAATACCGATGTCGATGGATTGGTCTTACAAGTGCCAGAAAGCCTCTTGTGTTGGGCCTCTCTACTCTTCTGAGTCCTTCTCTGCATTTTTAAACAGAGAACACAATTAGAGGCCTTGTGGTTAGGGCCTAGGCAAGACAGACACCAACTATAAAGGTCGGTTTCAGAGATGACGCCACTGCATCTACAGCACCACTCAAAACCACTTGGAATTTTCAGAGACATCAAGGGGAAAACAGCCAATGTGAAATCAAATGGCTCAATTGTGAAAGATTTTTTTTTTTTAATCTCTTCACAAAAAATTTAAAATTCTCTGACCGGTGCTCAGAGCAGGCCCCTCAGGAGCCGCAAAAAATGAAGAAAACTTAAATTTACCACAAAAACAAAAAAATAATTAAGGGGCAAGGGAGAACAGTGAAAAACAGGAATAAAATGAAAAATATGTGCACTGGGTAATGTCTGCACCGGGATCTGTTGGATGATGTCCCCCAAATATGAGAAACAATGTCCTACTTGTCCTTAGAGAAATATTTTTCCACTCAATGCATAGTTAAGTTCTGGATCTCGTTGCTAGAAGCTGTGGTAGCAATTAGCGTAGTTCTGTTTAAAAAAAGGTTTGGACAAACTCCTGGAAGAGAAGTCCCTAAATCATTATTAAGATAGATCAGTGGAAAGCCTCTTCTTATCCCTGGGATAAATAGCATAGAATCTTACTATGATCCGAGATCCTGCCATGTATTTGTGACCTGGATTGGCCACTGTTAGAAACAGGCTACTGAGCTAGATGGACTTTTGGTTCTACCCAGTAAGTCTCATGTTCTTATGTCAAAAATAATATCATTGTGAAAAAAATGCAGGCAGCATGGAGAAAGCTTGTTTGTTTAGAGCCTCTTCTACAAAGCCACGCTAGCAATTCCTGAGCTGTAAATGAAAGGAAGCCCATTCAATTCCTATTGGCTTCCTCTCATTTGCCGCACGGGAATCGCTAGTGTGGCTTTGTAAGAGTGGCCCTTAGTTTGAGGAAAGCAAAAGGTAAAGAAGGTGTATTGACATTGGGGCTACGGAGACCAATTTAGCATTAGCACCCACAAAATTTGGGAGGGTGTTGTTTTCCAATGCCCTACTCATACTGGGGCCCTTTTACTAAGGTGCAGGAGGGCTAACGCATGGGTAGCATACACCAAACCGATACTAACACCGGGCTAGCACATGCGCCCGGTAGTAATTCTGAGTTTGGTGCGCGCCGAATCCCACGGTAGAAAATAATTTTCTATTTTTTACCGCAGGGGTAATCCTGGCAGTAATCAGCAGTTGGCATGCGCTACATGGTTAATGCGTAGGTAGCACATGAGCCCTTACCGCTAGGTCAATGGGTGGTGGTAAGGGCTGAGGCCATAAATAGGCGTGCACTAGTTTTAATTTCAGTGCACGCCCATTTCAAAAAAATCTCTTTTTCTCAGCCACGATAAAAAAATGGCCCAGTGCTCACCCAAAAGATGCACCCATACTATCACAGGCTACTTTTTACCGCAGCTTAGTAAAAGGACCCCACTATGCTTTACTCATACTATGCCTATAGAGGACATGCTATTTTTTAGGTTAGGAAATTCTGCCTCACATGTTCTGAGAGAAATTAATGCATGATGGTGGGTCCCAATTCCGATCAAAATAAGAGTACAGGGAGGACAATGGACACTCCAACACAGGAACTGGTGCTTAAAAGTAGCTTTATTGGGTGCTAGTACAGCAGGACCCGACACGGTCCATGTTTTGGCGTAATAAACCGCCTGCCTCAGGGTCCCAATTCCGAGGGGCCAGGCACAAGGCACCACCCCTTCTATGCTCTTGTGTTTTCATAAATCCCTGGTGGCAAGATCCCCCAAGAGACTATAGATTCTGCAGACAGAATACTGCAATCCACATCCAGCACATTAAGAGGGGCATTTAAAATAAATAAATAATATGTTTTGGAGTTGCCCAATTTTGAAAAGGTTCTGGACACAAATCCGAGGTTTTTGGGAGGAGCGGTTGGGGCTGCGAATCCTGGGGACAGCTGAACAATTGATTTTAGACATTCCGGGGTCCTTTAGAGGGCGGAATCGCTTTGAAACATTAATGCTCCGTAAGATGAGCTTACTGGCCAGGAAATGTATCTTACAGTACTGGACAGTCAAGGATCCTCCGGCATACTGGCACTGGAGAAACCAGTTACATCAGCTGGTGTCTTGGGAGGCGGGAGAATCTAGGTTCTCGCAGAAAAAGAGGGTCACATTTTTGGCTGTCTGGGGCCCTTATTTGCAAAGTCTAAGCCATAGAGGCCGTAGTTTACTTTTAAATACAGGATGAACTCCACGGGCTGTTACTGAATGGTTTTTCAGGTCTGGGGTAAAGGGGGGTTAAGGAAGGGAATGGGAGAGGGCGGGGGGAGGATAGGTACATTTGATGGGGTAATAAATGTTGGCATTAAATTCACAAATGCTGTATGTTGGTTAGCAATTGTTGTATATTTAGATTGAGGTTGGATGGGCGTTATATGCAGAACCTGTATGACAATGTTTGTGTTACTGCAATGTCAATAAAAAAACGTTTAAACATAAAATAAAATAAATAAATAAAATAAGTCTAAGTCCAAAAAAACTGTCCATCTCACAGTCATGATCACACAGGAAAACCATCTAGATTTTCTGTTTGATTATAGCTGCGAGATGGACATTTTTGCACTGAAAACATCCAAAATTAATATCCATTTTCCAAAAGGAAATGTCCAACTTCTGAGTGTAGTGGAACAGGTGGATGTAAATCGCTTGTTTACTCTTTCCAAAAATGCTAGGACTAGGGGTTATGCAATGAAGCTATTAAGTAGTAAATTTAAAACAAACAGGAGAAAAAGCGAAGATACTTACTTGTAACAGGTAATCTCTGGGGGCAGCAGGCCTTATAGTCTCACATATGGAGCTTATGACAAGCTATTAAGAGCTCTGTGGAGTGTGAGACAAAGAATGGGCAGACTGTACTGTCTATGGAGCTCAGTCCGCTCCATGTAATAGGCCAATGCTCACTTGCAGTTCAAGCAAACTGTGCAAAGCGCTCTTGCCAGGATGGGCATGAGGTCGGAGAAAGAATGTTGGAAAGACAATCAACTGGTTCAGATGGAACTCCAACATTACCATAGGCAGGAACTTAGGGTGTATGCGGAGGACTACTCTGTTGTGATGAAATTTTGAATAAGGCCTAAGCTCACTGACTCTATGAGCTGAAGTAACAACCACCAAGAAAATTACCTTCCAGGTCAAGTACTTCAGATGGCAGGAATCCAGTGGCTCAAAAGGAGCTTTCATTAGCTGAGTGAGAACTACGTTGAGGTCCCATGACACAGCTGGAGTCTTGACAGGGGGCTTTGACAAAAGCAAACCTCTACGAAGCGAATATCTAGAGACTGTCCAGAGATGGGCTTACCCTCTATGAAGCGAATATCAAGAGACTGTCCAGAAATGGGCTTACCCTCTACATGTTGGTGATAAGTACTAATCGCACTGAGCTGAACCCTTATGGAATTGGTCTTAAGATGACTCGGAAAGGTATAGAAGGTATTCAAGCAGGGTGTGTGTAGGACATGAAATGAGATCTAGGGCCATACCCTCACACCAGACTGCAAACCTCCTCCATTTAAAAGAATAACACCTATTAGTGGAATCTTTCCTGGAAACCAGCAAGACCCGGGAGACATCCACTGGCAGACCAAAGGAAGCAAATTCTAGACTCTCAACATCCAGGCCGTGAGGGCCAGAGACCAGAGGCTGGGATGAAGAAGAGACCCCTTATTCAGAACAATTGGATCGATGACAACCTAGACCTACTGATTATAAATGAAACATGGATCCACAATCTCAATGACCCAATACTACTAGATCTCTGCCCTCCAGACTATAAAATTTCTCACTGGCCAAGAATTGGAAAAAAGAGGAGGCGGCATTGCAATAATTTACAAGTCACAACTCACTATAACAATTATATCTGATTCCATGACACCACAGCTAGAAATTGCCTCAATTATTATTAAACATCCTTCCTTGTTTGATTATCTAACCATCATATTTTATAGACCACCAGGAAACTGGCAAGAATGCCAGACTTATCTCATGGATTTTATCTCGAATGCCTGTGTGTCTAATTCTAATCTCCTCATTGGGAGACATAAATTTGCATCTTGAAGACCTCAATGCAAAGAACACACAAGATTGCAGGGACTTCTTCAAACTATGGGAATTCAATTGGACTAATACTCAAGCAACACATGTTAAAGGCCACACATTAGACCTATTCAAATACAAATTCTCTTCTGACCATACCTTTACAATAACAGATACAAATTGGTCTGAAGTACCATGGTCAGATCACTTTAAATTAAATACATCTATGCATTGATGGATAAAAAATCTGATCCAGAAGCAGGAGCGACAAACTTTCACCACAAGGGGTCAAATCGATCCGATACTTTTTTGGCAGAAGTTCTATGTGAATGACTGGACTACTCAAACTGATTCCAACCAATACCTTCTAAATTGGGATAACAGATGCAAATACATACTTGAAGCAATAGCACCATTACAAATAAAAACATCATGAAGACATAACTCACTTCCTTGGTTCAACGATGAGCTGAAAAAATTAAAAACTCCAACAAGAAGACTCGAACGTGCATGGAATGAAATGAAAAATGAACAAGCGTTCACTGCGTGGAAACTAATGTTAAGGAAATACAAAATACACCATCAGACAGACTAAAAGGTCATTCTATAAATCCAAAATTGGACCACATTACAAAGATTTACACAAGTTATTCCAATCTGTTCATAACCTACTAGATGTTACACCGGTCACCTCAACTAATTCTGATACTCCATCAGCAAATGATCTAGCCACTTATTTCAATAAAAAAATCATCAAATTAAGATCCACCTTGTCAACTAACTCTTCTAATTACGAAACATTTATTGATTACTTAGACCCAATTATTGACGACTATCCAGCTGACCGAATATGGACAAATTTCAACTCCCTGAGGATACAGTCACCCAAAAGATCAATAGATTTACCAAATCCCATTGTAAACTAGATGCTTGCCCTAGTCATTTAATAAAATCTGCTCCTCAACGTTTTTTAATCGATCTCACCATTTAAACCATATGTTCCAACATGGATCATTTCCTGCTGACAAAGGTAATATATTACTTACTCCCAGGGCTGTGGAGTCGGTACAAAAATCCTTCGACTCCTCAGTTTTTAAGATGTATTTTTTTTGCATGTTGACTGAAAGAGTGCGGCATGCAAGGCTGCATGTTAATGTTTGGGTTTAAAATCTATGTCATTGTGACTTTTTATTTTATTTATTAAAGAAACTATAAATATTCATTAATCCTAAAGTTTAAACAAAAAAAAACAAAAAAAAAACAAGGTTATGTTTATTGTTTTTTTTTATCAAGTATAAAGTCATCATAGCATTAGCAAGTATAAAAATCTGGAACAACCACATCCTTTGGAAATTCTAGAACATCCTTTGGAAATTAGAACAAAATCAAAGTTAACCTACATAAACCAAAAACATTTGGAAAACCTAAAACAACTTATATATTATTTAAACTTGGCATATATAGCTGTAGAATAGCTGTTAAACATAATCTAAAATTAACTAATATATTGTTCTTAGAAACAGAATTGCTTCTGCCAGATCCTCCTTCATAGAAGCCCTTAAATCTGATTTGATTATTTTCAGTGCTGAAAACAGTCTTTCAGCACTGACTTGGGTGGGTGGCATTGCTGTTACGGTTCTAGCTGCATCACTGACAATCTCTGGATAAACAATGATGGCTTCTTCTATAGTCAGTTTTGATGAGCGGTCAAACTTTTCCACTTCTTTTAATCCTTTAAAAAACTCTTGCATGAATTTCTTTATATGGACATTTACAGGTTGCTTTTCCATGCTTAACCGACATTGCTTTGCTTTTGAAGCTTCCATTTTGTCCAAATACGCTTGAAAATTCTCTTCTTCCTTTGAAGAGGATGAACCTGAGTTACCATTACCACCAGTAGCTTTAGCTTCATCCAGTGGTTTATGAGTTTCAGGTAGCAATCCTTTCATGCGAACTGCTATGTCATAGAGTGCCTGTTTTCCTGTAGCAATTTGGTCACTGCTCAACAAAATTCAGCTCACTGGATTAACATAAATAGCAGCTAAGAGAATTTGATTACCCAGCAAGAGCTCCTCTCTTTTCCTCATTGAAGATACAATGCCATCAGCAATTAACCCCCCACTTTTGTTAAGGTTATATATCAAGCCCTTCCATTCCAAGAAGAATTTACCTGGTGTTAAATCTTCATATTGCAGCTTCTTGGTAACAGCAAAAGGATAAGAAAGTAGCCTAATTCTGTAACTTGAGCCCACTGGTTTTCTTTTAATGAAACATTTACATTATCCAGTTCTTCAAGAAAGTCTTTTAGTTCAAGCAAACGCTTTATCATTAAGTAAGTGCTTCCCCAGCGCGTTGCTTGATCCAAAATGGCTCCTTTTCCAGCACGTCTCTTCAGAATAGCAACTGTTTTAGGGATCCTGGCTGCAACAGCTACTTGCCTCAACTTGCTAATTAGTGTAGCCGCATGACGATCCTTCAATCCATCTCTTATTGCTAGTTGCAGAGTATGAACAGCACAACGCATATGTTGAATGGTAATAAGCTTAGATGCTTCTTCAGCAATATCATCCAAACTTTCACAGCTTTCTTGAATTGCAGAACTGTCATCTTCTGATATTTGTATGCTGCTTTCTTCATCAACTTCCTTCATTTTTTCAATTGTGCTTAACATATTTGAAGCATTATCAGTTACAATACATAGAATGGGTTCCTTTTTAATTTCAAAATCTTCTAAAACACCTTCCACTAACTTCTGCAGATACTCACTGGTATGATGTGCCTGAGTGTCCTTTACTCCTAATGTCCGGGTTACTGTTTTTTTGTTTTCATCAGCAAATCTAACATCAATTGCAAAATAATTGACTCTGTGACGTGTGCATGCATCCATTTTAATAAAGACAAAACGTCCCTTCAGACTTTTTCTTAGTTCTTCCTTCTTACATTTGGCCTCTTCAAGTATAAGTTTCCTTAAGCTTGGAGTTTCTCTGGAACGAGAAAGTATTTTAGCCATTTCTCCATTTAAGTCTAAAAAGGCTGGTTGTGAAAAAAAAGATAGTGGTATACTATTCTTTACTGCCATTTCAATGATGTGGTTTTTGAATTTTTCTGGTGTCACTGTTATAGTAACTTTGTCAGCTGTAAAAAATCTTGATAGTTGTGTCTGGCCTCCAGTAGATTTCTGATCTTTTATTGACCCTGAAGTAGATGGAATGTTTTCATTGCTATCTTTCTCATTCACAGCTTCTAACACTTTAGGATGGAAATGCTGCAAGTGTCTTTTTAAATTTGATGCTCTTGTAGGTGCATTTTTTTTCATAACCACTGAAACTGCTAATTTTTGCATCACATGCTTTTTCACCATCATCATCTTCTATAATACATTGACATACATAATGTTTCCCATCTGTTGATATTGTAAAGTGTTCATAAACAGCAGACTTTGTCATGTTTCCTGACATTCTTTTTGCCATTGTGAATGGTGTGCCACTTCCACTAAAATATAAAGTTCTTCTTGCAGAGAGAGAGGAAGTTGGGTGGAGTCTCTCTGCTGCCTTATCTGTGTGTGCTGAATGATCTTCTCTTGGAGCTTAAGTTCACTGTGGGGTCAGAGAGGAGGTGCTCTACAGCAGGTCAGTAAATGCAAAGGGAGACTGAGCAGAGGGAAGCTCTCCAGCAAAATACTTCAGCTGGACTTCACACTAGTGAAACAACTAGGTACTAAGCTTTATTCACAGCAGAGAAGTACTTTATTCAAATGTATGAGGAGTCGGTACATTTTTGCCGACTCCAACTCCGACTCAATGTACCCAAAATTGCTGCCGACTCCGACTCCACAGCCCTGCTTACTCCAATCCCCAAAGACCAGAAGAAAAAATTAAATGACATAACTATCGCCCAGTTGCATCCATCCCTCTTGTAGTCAAATTAATGGAAAGCTTAGTAACTAAACAACTTAATGATTCGATTCCCCGCACAGGCAGCTGCTTGTGACTCTGGGCAAGTCACTTAACCCTCCATTGCCTGCCGCATTGAGCCTGCCATGAGTGGGAAAGCATGGGGTACAAATGTAACAAACAAATTACTTGAGTAAATTCTCAGCATTACATGCGTCCCAATCCGGATTTCATGCTAATCACAGCACTGAAACAGTTCTTATAATACTCCTAATAAATTCAAACAAATTATCGCAGCTGGCAATAATGTTCTACTCCTCCAATTCGACATGTCTAGTGCGTTTGACATGGTTAACCATTGTGTTCTATTAAACATCCTTGAATACTTTGGACTGCGTGGAAACGTATTGAACTGGTTCTACAAATTCCTAACTGTAAGATCTTATCAAGTGATATCTAAGTCGACCATTTCCTCACCATGGAGACCTGGATGTGGAGTGCCTCAGGGCTTGCTGCTTTCACCAATTCTCTTTAAATTAAATAAATCATAATCATTAAATAATGATTTTGCCACTAGCCAAATCACTATCCAATCAAGGCCTAAACCCATATATTTACACCGACATCATCACAATATACATTCCATTTAACAGCAACTTATCAGAAATTACAGATAAAATTAATACCAGCTTCCAAATCATTAACTCATGGGCTGATGCTTTCCTACTTAAACTCAATGCAGAAAAGACTCAGAGGCAGATGCACTAAAGCTAAATGAGCCTTTAATGACCCTCCAACGAGGAAAATTTGATCCGTTGCATGCATCAAAGAGCTTTTACCGAGGAAGCCAGCAGCTAACGAAAACGGAATGGAGATGAGCAATTAGTGTGAAAACCCCATTGAAACGACATGCACTAACCTTTTCCGATTGCCTTTACGCAGGAAAAAGGCAGGAAATCTAACGAGAGGTCTGGACCTCTCGTTAGGACAGCTCTGTGCCAGGAAAAATAGTAAAGTGAGCCAATCCCAGCGCACTAGCAGAGCTAAAAGCGCTGTGATTGGTCCAAAGGACGTCAGAAAACACATAAAAAAATAAAAATAAAAAAAAGGATCGGGAGGGGGCAAGGGTGCTCATCAGGAGCGTCCTGTACGGACGGCCTTGCCCCCCCCCCCCCGCTGCTCCCCACTTTCCGCCGCGCCCCCCCCCCCCCGAAAAAGCAAAATGCTAGCTGCCCCGGTCCCCCTCCCTTCCTGTTCCTGTGTTCTGCAGAGCTAACTCCGCCTCCCGTCATTCTTCTGCCCCGTGCCCCGCCCCCGCTGCCCCCCCTGAGGTCGACTACGCCGCTCCCCCCCTCCACCGAGACCCCCCTCCCTATTAACGACCCGAGCAGCGCCTCTCACCTCTTTCAGAAGCGCTGCACGGGCAGGAAGATCTATTGTGTTGGTTGTAGAGTCTCCATGACGTCTCTTCTTCCCTGGCCCAGGCCCCGCCTCCTTCTGAAAGAGGTGAGAGGCGCTGCTCGGGTCGTTAATAGGGAGGGGGGTCTCGATGGAGGGGGGGAGCGGCGTAGTCGACCTCAGGGGGGGCAGCGGGGGCGGGGCACGGGGCAGAAGAATGACGGGAGGCGGAGTTAGCTCTGCAGAACACAGGAACAGGAAGGGAGGGGGACCGGGGCAGCTAGCATTTTGCTTTTTCGGGGGGGGGGGGGGGAGTGGCGGAAAGTGGGGAGCAGCGGGGGGGGGGGGGGGCAAGGCCGTCCATACAGGACGCTCCTGATGAGCGCCCTTGCCCCCTCCCGATCCTTTTGTTTTTGGATTTTGCTGACCGGGTAGCCACGTGTATGTGTTGTGGCTTTTTTTTTTGTTTGTTTTTACGTTTGCAGCATGCGCAGAGCAGCCAGCAAAACGCTTGGCTGCTCTGCGCATGATTTAGGGGCCGATTACCGATGTGTATTGTGATTCTTTGATACATTGTACGTTTGAATACCGATCTGAGCATGTGTGACTTTTTTTTTTTTGGTGCATTCTTCGTTTTTTAAAAATCGTTAGGGACTTTAACGATTTTGATTTTTTAACGTTTGGTTGCTGCATCTGCCTCTCAATGTCTTATCTTATCATCGCAGTTTAACAAGACTAATTACGCCAATATTAATACACCATGCCACACTCTCCCTATTGTGAATAACTTAAAACCCCTGGGTGTTACTATTGATCGAAATCTCACCCTTGATTGACATGTGAAGAATGTGACAAAGAAAATGTTTTTTGCTATGTGGAAGCTGAAAAGAATGAAAAGAAAATGTTCCACGCCATGTGGAAACTCAAGAGAGTAAAACCTTTCTTCCCAAGGGCCATTTTTCAAAACCTGGTACAATCAATGGTACTGAGCCACCTAAATTACTGCAATGCACTTTACGCTGGCTGTAAAGAGCAAATCATCAAGAAACTTCATACTGCCCAAAATACCGCAGCCAGACTTATATTTGGAAAAACAAAATACAAAAGTGCAAAACCTCTCAGAGAAAAACTACACTGGCTCCCACTCAAAGAACATATCGCATTCAAGATTTGCACGACTGTTCATAAAATAATTTATGGAGATGCCCCGTCATACATGCTAGACCTCGTGGACCTCCCACCCAGAAATGCTAAAAGATCTGCCTGCACTTTTCTCAATCTACACTTCCCCAGCTGCAAAGGATTAAAATACAAACTCACACATGCGTCCAGCTTTTCCTACATGAGCATGCAAATATGGAATGCTCTACCAAGGCATCTGAAAACAATTAGCGAATTAACTGTCTTTCACAAATCTCTGAAAACCTCTCTCTTCAACAAAGCCTACCACGACAAACCATAATTAGCTAAAACACTTCTCCACTCCTCCCTTATTCTGACTGTCTTTTGTTATAATTACTTGAGTATATCGCCTGCTATCCTTGATATCTTTGTAACATCAATTGTATTTCTGTACCCTGTAATGGCAATGTCATAACAGCTTCTTGTAAGCCACATTGAGCCTGCAAATATGTGGGAAATGTGGGATACAAATGCAACAAATAAATAAGGGAAATGATCCGCAAACTAGTGCAATCGCTAGTACTGAGCCACCTGGATTACTGTAACTCCATTTTCACAGGATGCAAAGAAAAAACCATTAAGAAACTCCAGACTGCCCAAAATACCGCAGCTAGACTCATATTCGGAAAGGCGAAGTATGAGAGCGCCAAATCCCTCAGAGAAAAATTACATTGGCTTCCACTAAAAGATCGAATTGCATTCAAGGTTTGCACCTTAACCCATTAAAATCATCCAAGGAGAAGCTCCATCATACATGTCAGCCCTAATTGACTTACCTGCACGAAACATCAAAAGTTCATCACGTACCTTCTTAAACCTCCACTACCCCAATTGTAGAGGACTCAAATACAAATCACTACACGCATCTACCTTCACATACCTCTGCACAAAATCATGGAATAAACTACCGAATGGTATAAAAACAATGCATGACTTGACAACCTTCCGGAAGTTATTGAAGACGCACCTGTTCAAAGAGATTTACAATAAAAATCCTCCTTAATGACTTGATTCCATTCTACATCTAAACCAACTAATACTGATCCCTTCTAATTTGATTATGTTAATCACATTATCACTATTGGTCATTATATCTTACCTGTTTTATTTTGTGTTATGCAAATAATTCTACTGACCTACCTACCTAATTTCTTACACAGTAATATGTTAAATTAGACCATACCTCTTACTCTGTTTATGATTATACCTTTTGCAACATAGTGTAAGCCACATTGAGCCTGCAAATAGGTGGGAAAATGTAGGGTACAAATGCATCAAATCAAATAAATAAATAAATGATGAGGGCTGGAAAACACTCTAAATCTCCACGGTTCTTTGGAGGATACTCCAGAAGAGGGAACCAGATCTGTCGAGGCCAGTAAGAAGTGATGAGAATCATGGTTTTGCGGTCTTGCTTGAGTTTCATCAAAGTCTTCCCCACAAGAGATATGCATACAGAAGACCTATCCCCCAATGAAGGCTGTTTTTTTTGCCCGTCAGATAAGTGGCACGGAGCATACCATACCGGAGAGCCCAACCCCACATCGGAACAGCCTCCCGACATAGAGGGTGCAATTTGGTGCGCCCCTGCTTGTTGGTGTAATACATTGTAACCAGACTGTCCTTTTGAATTAGTACAATTTGGTGAGATAGCCGATCTCTGAAAGCCTTTAGAGCATTCCAAACAGCCCAAAGCTCCAGGAGATTGATCTGGAGATCTGTTATCTGGGCAGACCAAGGACTTTAAGTGTGAAGCCCATCTACATGGACGCCACAACCGAGGCGGAATGCATCTGTTGTCAACACTTTTTGCGGTGGAGGAATTTGGAATGGAAGTCCCAGAGTCAAATTGGATTGAATGGTCAACCACAACAGGGTGTGAGCAAGCAATACTTGGATGACATCTTCCAGGTTCCCTGTGGCTTGCACCACTGTGGATCCATTGGGCAGTTCTCATGTGAAGACGTATCATGGGCATCACATAAACCGTGGACGCCTTGTGTCCCAACAACCGCAACATCTGCCGAGCCATGACCTGCTGAGAGGTTGAAACCCGAGAAGCCAGTGCGACTAGAGTGTTCACTCTCGGCCCTGGGAGGAAGGCTCAAATCTTCTGCATATCAAGCAGGGCTCCAATGAACTCCAATTGCTGGGCAGAGTATAGATGGGAGGGGGTAGTTAAAATGAACCCTAGTAGCTTGAGCATCCAAATAGTCCTCCGCATGGACTCTCGAGCACAGTCCTCTGATATGCTCTTCACCAGTCAATCATCGAGATAAGCGAGCACATAGACTCCCAGTCTGCACAGCGATGCTGCAACTACCGCTAAACATTTGGTAAATACCCTAGGAGCTGATGCGAGGCCAAATGGCAACACGCAGTACTGGAAGTGCTGTGTTCCCAACCAAAACCATAGAAACTTTTGGTGGCTGGAAGATTAGGATGTGCGTATATGCATCAAGTCCAGAGAAACATAGCCAAATCATTTTCCTGAATCATGGGTAGAAGACTGCCCAGGGAAACCATCCTAAACTTTTCTTTGACCAGGAATTTGTTTAGAGCCCTTAGGTCTAGGATGGGCGCATACCCCCCCCCCCCCCCCCGTCTTCTTTTGCACAAGGAAGTACTGGAATAGAATCCCTGCCTTTTCTCCCCTGGTGGAATGGGCTCAACCTCATGAGCCTTCAGAAGGGCTGAGAGTTCCTCTGCTGAGAGCTGAAGAAATTAGCTCTCAGTGGGCAATTTGGAAGTTTCTGAGGCCAACTGAGGGCGTATCCAAGACGGACTATTTGAAGAACCCACCATTCGGAGGTGATAAGGGGACCACCTTTCGTGAAAAAAAAACGTCAGCCTCCCTCAACAGGCAAGTTGCCTGGCACGGACACTGGACAGCGGCTATGCTCTGCTGAAGCCAGTCAAAAGTTCGTCCCCAGCTTTGACTGGGGAGTAGCAAGGGCCTTAGGTGCATGCTGCTGACAAGAACAAGTGCCTTGGGGCTGAGCCTGTGAAGGCAGGTGAGAGGAGAAAGCATACTTACGCCTCTGCAAGTAGAAGGCACCCCTTCCATATTGCCAAAAGACTTTCTAGAGGAGGAGGTGGATGCAGAAGGCGCCCAGCGGGAGAGAGAAGAGATGGTATCAGAGTGTCTCTTCAATCTATTAGATTGTAAGCTCTTTGAGCAGGGACTGTCTTTCTTCTATGTTTGTGCAGCGCTGCGTACGCCTTGTAGTGCTATAGAAATGCTAAATAGTAGTAGTAGTCTCTTGATCTGGTCAGCGACCTCCTCAACCTTCTCTCCAAAAAGGTTATTCCCCCGGTATTGGGCATCCGACAATCTCTGCTGAACCACTGGTTCTAAGTCAAAGACATGCAGTCATGAGAGTCTGCACATCAATACTTTGGGCAGAGATCCTGGATGCCACATTAAAAGTGTCATAGGTGCCCCTGGCCAAGAACTTACAACACGACTTCTGCTGCTTGACGTGACTCGGCCTGAACTGGTGAGAGAGAGAGTCAGCCAAACCTACCATCTGAGACCCACAAGTAGACGCTTGTGAAGAGATGGTACGATTGTATATGTGACACAAGCATACAGGCCTGAAACATCTTCCTCCCAAAAGAGTCCAAGGTTCTAGCTTCTCTGCCTCGGGGTGCCGCAGCATGGTCCCTAGAACCCTTGGCCCTTTTGAGGGCGGATTCAACCACAAGGGAATGATGAGGCATCTGAGGGTTATCAAACCCAGGGGCGCTGTGATCCATTACACGGTATCGATCTTTTTGGGCAGTACTGGGAAAGACAGAGGGGACTCTCAGTTCTACACGAGAACGTCCTGCAGGATCTCATGAAACAGATCAGTCACTGCCTCTCTAAGAGGAGACCTGTAGTCCAGGACCTCAAGCATATTGGCCCTGAGCTCATCCTCCACCTCCAAAGGAAATGAAATGGCAGTCGCCATTTACTTGACAAAAGAGGGAAAGGAAAAGCTTCTCCTTTCCTGTGGAGGGGAGGGGTCGGAGTGGATGCCATAGGACTCATCCTCCGAGAAGTACCATGGATCCTCCTCCAACTCCCATGAGTGCTCCTCATCTGTGTCAGTCAAAAACTCCTCATGGGAGAGCCGAGACTAACCCTGCCTCGACTTATAGAAACCATGTCTTGAAAGGGGCATTGACGAGTCGGCTCCCGCCTTGACTCCAGCAAAGCTTCCTCCAACTGACATTGAAGACGTACCAGCTTGGGTGGCAGTCGACACAGAGGCTGCGACACCGATGTCGGAGGCCGCACCGCAGGCTGAGGGCCAAGTGGGGAGGCACCGTAGGTGCAAGCACCTCCGGTGGCAATGAACTCTGTTGCAAGAAGCCAGCCAGCAGCTCAGGGAGCAATGCCCAGATGCGCTCATCAAGGGCCGACACCAGGAAAGGCTGGGGCATCGGCTCAAAGACGGTCGAAACGGGAGGCTAGTCTTGGCTACTGGAAGACTAACGCACTGGCACCTCTTGTATGGAGGGGGAGCAGTCCTCACAGCATTGACGTTTCTTGAGTGCCAAATCCCTCGGCACTCCGGAGCTCCTGGCATCGTGTGTAGAAGGGGATTGATGCCGATGCTTCTTGGCCTTCACCCAAAGCCAGGCATTGAGGCTCCAAGGACGACATTGAATCCCCACATTGCCTCAGGGTTGGGTCCAACTCAGGCCGGTCCTGGGGGCCCTGCTCAGCAGTCAGCCTCAAGGCAGGTGAAGACCCACTCGATGAACAACTGCTCCTAGTGTCCACGGGTCTAAAAGCCATACGCATCGATGCCCCCGATGCAACACTCGATGTTGATGCCGCAGACGTCGATGCTGATGTCAAGGATTCTGACCAGGCTCCAAAAATCCTCTCCTGCTGAGCCTCTTTGGCCAACTGAGTCCTTTTCTTCATATGAAGACACAGGACACAGGAGGACTATGGTCAGGTCCCAGGCACTAAAGACACCAAGAATGGGTGTCCTTGCCAGAGATGGTCCAATTGTACCGGATTCAGCGCTTAAAGCCACTGGGAACTTGAGTGGACATGAAAGGAAAAACCTCCGCAGCCAAATCAAATGATTCGATGGCGTCACAAAAAGGGGCAAGGCACCAGAGAAAAAGAAAGGGAAAACTCGACCAAAGTCAAGGCCTAAAAAATGCCCAGTGATGCAGAAAAATAAAACGTAGAAGCAGGAAAAAGAACTAAAAACAATAAGGGAAGGAAAAGGAGTCACCAGAACCGGGAAACAAAAAAAGGGCAGCGCGAAAAAAAACACGCCGAAAGGCACTCAAAAAAGCTCATTGGATCGAGCTGTGAAGAGCAGCAGAAAAGGAAAAAAGACCACTCTTCACCACAGTAGAAAAAGAACTGCAGTAACCATGCTCTTGAGGTGGGTGGGAAGGCACTTACGCATATACAATGAAGCGTGTCTCGAGCTTCACAAAGTTCTTAATAGCTTGTCATAAGCTCCGGACTGGGCAACACGGGATCACGTTACCTATATGTGAGAATAAACAGGCCTGCTTGTCCTCAGAGAATATTTTTTCACTCAATGTGTAATTAAACTCTGGAATTCGTTGCCAGAGAATGTGATAAAAACAGTTAGCTTAGAAGGGTTTAAAAAAAAAAAAGTTTGGATAATTTCCTAAAAGAAAAATCCATAAGCGATTGGAAAAATCCACTGCTTATTTCTACAATAAAGGGCACAAAATCTGCTTTACTGTTCTGGGATCTTGCCAGGTACTTGTGACCTGAATTGGATACTGTTGGAAACGGGATACTGGGCTCGATGGACCTTCAAACTGTCCCAGTATGGCAACGCTTATGTTCAAAAACAGGGACACATGAACATCTGTCTGGCATCACTTTCAAAAATATGGCCACATAGATGTGTCTGTAGAACAAAGGAGTAGCTTAGTAGTTAGTACAGTGGATTATAAACAAAGGGACACAGGTTCAAACCCCACTATAACTTTTTTTTAATTATGCGATTCCTCCAGGACCTGAAAAATACCTACTGTACCTGAATGCATGCCACTTCACAATAGCCTTCAGGTTTGCAGGTGTCACTTTTTAGGTACAGTAGGTATTATTCTGTTTCTAGAAGGCTCAGATTAAAAAAAAAAAAAAAGAGAGAGAGTTGAAGTGGGACTTGAACCTGGGACCCTTAGTTCACTAGCCACAAGGCTACTCCTCTGACCTGCTTGCTACTTTGCTTAGAATGACAATACCTGCAGCTGACAAAGGACTCCTTTTACAAAGCGACAATACCCATACTGCCACTTTGAGGCATGTCATTTTGGCACTTCAATATTGTTTAGTGCCGGTGGATGCCCGGTTACCACTGGAGCCTCTACTGCCTCCTAAATGGGTGGCGGTAAGGGTTCCTTTGGGAAATGGCTGCATGGCAAGTGCTTCACTTAACGCATGGCCATTTCCTTTTTTTATTTTTTTAAGCCTTTTTACCCGCTGCAGTAAAAGGGGGCCTCGGTAGTCCACGCACCAACATACCTCTGGGCCCCTTTACCTCAGCTTTATAAAAAGGGGCCCATAGAGCTTGTTTTCTTTTCCAGTTTCACTTTGAGGGGAGAGAAAGGGAGACAGCAACCACCGGGGAGGGGGGGGGGTGTAGAGAAGGGTCATACCTTAATCCCTTGCAATGGTCAGCTGCTCAATTAGACCAACGTTTTGTAACTTGGGCATGAATGAAACAGATATGTATAAAAACATCCTTATTTTTAGACATGGCCATTTCTTCCCATTTGAAAATCCCTGTTGGCCGTCCTACTTTTGGACCCTCCCTAGTTCTACCCAAAACACAGCCACAACACACCCCCTTGCTATTTGGACCAACCGCAATGTGAAAGGTCCAAATTCTGACTTTCCAAAATCAGGATTTCAGACTTTTTTTTTAAGCCATTTTAAGACATCTGCTTTGAAAATGAGTACCTAAGTCTTTTACCAACACTCTTTCACCTTCATTCCCACCTTTTGTGTGTCTTCAGCCAGTCTCTGTCCAGTTCCTCCATCTGAGGCAGAGATGGTATAAGTGACCCACAGCAGCTTCTCCTTTCCCTAGGCCCCTTTCTTTCAGTTACTTTGCTATAATTTTTTGACAGGCACTGCAAGTTAGTAAATAGGGCTGGAATTTATCCGAGATTACAAAAAAAAATAGCAAAAACCGGGAAGGTTGGAAGCGCAGTACAGGGAAAAGTTTTCCTCCTTCCCTTTGTACAAAGGTAATTAGAAAGGAATTTCTTACCTGACCAGAAACCACGGCAGACATTTTCCTCTTGCTTTTTCCCTCTGAAATCCAAGTTCCTAAAATGGATTCAGACTGGAAAGATGAAGAAAACAAATCGCCTCGTTCACCTCAACTTTTAACCATACCGGCTGTCCTATGGCCTTCGTCCCACCTTTTCAATATGGGGAATACATTTGGTCTTAGATCAAGTCCTTCCTCGTCCCCTCTCTCTGTAGATCCGGGGCTGAGGCTTCCAGGAATTTCCACTCCCGAGACAGAAAGTTTCTGCTTTTCTTTCTTCCGATTCTTTTCTGTTCTTCCGAGGCCTACAGACCGAGGGAGAGACAGCAGCTGAGCATGCGCAAAGCTCCCCGGCTGAGGTCATCTTCTATGGGATCCTGCCTCCTTAAGGTGGAATTGTACAAATAGCACTTGGAGGCCCTGTGTCCCACATAGGATGTTGCTTTTGTGGACTGAGGGGGTCTTTTACTAAAGCTTAGCTCGACTTATCTGCAGCAAGGCCCATAGGAATAAAATGGGCCCTGCTGCAGATAACTTGAGCTAAGCTTAGTTTTTAACAAATCTGTTTAGAATATCAAATCTGTATTTGCAACTGGGCAAAAGAAATTTTGTTGTTTGTTTGACATAGGATCTAAACTAAAACTAAACTAAAAAAGTACTTTTATACCGCAACAAACTTTGCAAATAAATTTTTCCAAGTCCTTGGCCCTATAACGGCTACTGAGAGTGTAAAGGTGGAGTGGGGGGAAGGCATTCCCATTAAAGTGGGCTTCGCATTGCTTCAAATATCTGGGGGTACAAGTGGCCATGGGGACGTCGGCATTCTATGGTCTCAATCTCACGAGGCTGTTGGATAATATGAGGGAGAGGATCAGAAAATGGGCAGTATTGCACTTACGTTACATGATGGGAGGATACAATTATTTTGCATGGTGGAATTTCCCAGGTGGCTTTATACACTTCAGGTATTGCCGTTGCGTCTGTGAACAAAGACCTAAAACAATTTCATAAGCATTTGTGATTCTTTATATGGGGGGGGGGAGCCTAAGCTTCCGTTGGGTTTAATGTTAGGCTCTTGGAAAGTGGGGGGCAGGGCCGGTCTTAGGCCGTGGCGACCGAGGTGGTCGCATAGGGCCTCGCGCTTAAGGGGGCCCCGCGCGGTGCGCCTCAGGTCTGCCTCAATGCCTGCAGTAACAATACCTTTCTCTGCCGCCTCATCCCCTCCCGCGCGAGTCTTGCACCTTCCCCCGCTGGTGCCCACCCGCATGGTCACTCGTTTTTGAAGCCCTGAGGCGTTCTCCCTCCAAGTCCGACACCGGTGATTCACATAGCAAGCCTTCTGCCAGCGTCAGGGAAGGGCCTCTCCCTCAGACGCGTCCCACCTCTGCGCAAGACAGGAAGTTGCATTACAGGAGGCAGGACGCATCTGAGGAGAGGCTCCGACGCTGGCAGAAGGCAGGCTATGTGAATTGCCAGTGTCAGAGGGAGAACGCCTCAGGACTTTAAAAACGAGTGGATGGGCGAGAGCGGGCGGAAGAGACAGGACCCGGAGGGGGAGGGGGAGAAAGCTGCCCAAGAGCTGGGTATGGATGGCTGGAGGGGGGGCAGGGGAGAAGAGAGTCGCTGGGTATGGTTGGATGGTGGGGCGGCCAGGGGGGAGAGGAGGGTTGCTGGCCATGGGTGGATGGAGGGGAGGGGAGGAGGGTTGCTGGCCATGGGTGGAGGGGAGGGTTGCTGGACATGGGTGGATGAAGGGGAGGGCAGAGGGGAGAGGAGGGTTGTTGGATGGGTGAGAGCGGGCGGAAGATACAGGACCCGGAGGGGGAGGGGGAGAAAGCTGCCCAAGAGCTGGGTATGGATGTCTGGAGGAGGGGGCAGGGTAGAAGAGAATCGCTGGGTATGGATGGATGGTGGGGCGGACAGGGGGGAGAGAAGGGTTGCTGGACATGTGTGGAGGGGAGGGTTGCTGGACATGGGTGGATGAAGGGAGGGGAGGGTTGCTGGACACGGGTGGATGAAGGGGAGGGCAGGGGGGAGAGGAAGGTTGCTGGACATGGGTGGATGGAGGGGAGGGCAGGGGGAGAGGAGGGTTGATGGACATGGGTGGATGGAGGGGAGGGAAGACTGGAAGGAGATGCACATGGATGGAGGGGAGGGAGGAAAGAGAGGAGAAATCTGGACATAGATGGAGTGGAGGGCAGGGAAGAGAGGAGAAATGTTGGGCAGGAATGGAGGGAAGGAAAGACGAAGGAGATGCACATGGATGGAGGGGAGTGAAGAGAAATGCTGGATATGGATGGAGGGAAAATTTCTGAATTTAAGGGCTGGATCGGAACACTTTGAAGGCAGATGCTGAAACTGGAGAAAGGATAGGGACAGGGCTACAGATGGTAGACAGGACACATAAGGACACAGGAGGATGGGGACGTGTTAGAGAAAAGATATGAAATGGAAAGAAGACACTGCATAAAATAGAAGACACTGGGACCAAAGCGAATAGAAAAACGAAATGATCAGATAACAAAGGTAGAAAAAAGTATTTTATTCAGAATTTATTAATTGGAATATGTCAGCTTTTGGAAATGGGCATCTGTGATATTTTGCATGTAAGTTTCAATTTTTCTAGTATTGCTGCATGCTGAGTCTGACTTCTTGAGGTAACTTTCCACAGTTCAGTATTTTGCCTTCATATCTGTTGTGTCATGTGTTTTTCATGTGTGATCAAGGTGCAGTATTCTGCTAGTGTGTAGTATTTGCAGCCCTTTTTTTTTTCCACTAGGTTGTGAACTGGTGTTTTAGAGCCTGGTGTAATTACAGTGCTGCCTTTCCATGCATAAGGTTGTAGCTCGTCCTGTCCTTGGAATTAGTGCTGTTATGGTTTGGTAAGGTTATGAGTGTGTTTTTGCACAAGTTTGTGTATAGTGTTTTGCAGTGGAGAGATTGTGTTGGCCGTACTGAGGTAGCATCAAAACATCAGGAAGGGTGTAGAGCCTAAATCATGACACACTACCTCTTGAAGGATTAACTTATGGTCTTTAATAAAAGGAACTCATTGTGAACACTATCCACCCTAAAAGGGTGTTTTGTGGCTCTACATGAGAATTGTGATATTATGATCCCTCGTTTCATATTGTTGACGATCTGCATTTTCCGTATGGTGGTGTATTAGGTCTGCCTAGTGTAATATTTATGGTACAGTAAGGTTCTGAGTGTGTTTTTGCACAAATTTGTGCATAGTGTTTTGCAGTTGAGCGATTGTGGTTAGTATATGCTTTGAACAACCACTTTATTCATTGTCATATGATACATATCTAATATCTAAATTTAATTAAAAGTCTATCTCTAATATAGCTGATTTATGAAAACATTTGGTACTGTAAATGTGTTGTGGTTTTGTCTTTAATGGGAACCTATGCACTTACTTACATCTTTTTTGGCTACTTGGGGTTGAGGATCTCTGTGTTGCCTCTCTGGTTTGATGGGTTATCGAGTAATAGGGGAATTTGAAAGTACTGGATCTTTTCTTAATATTTTTCCTTTATTCTCCTTTGTTATGAGAATTGGAGCTACTAATTGTAGTAGACTTGAACAGAATAATTTCTGGGGAGGGGGGTTTCATGATAGCATTGTGCTCATTATTTCAATCAGTTTTTCTGTACAAGTTTAGCTTCATTTTTCTTTATTTGAAATTTCATAAATAAAAAAAATTCTAAAAATTGAATAATCTTATCAATGGGGTGGAGCTAGGGTGGGGGCGGGGCTAGGATGGGGCCCCACCAACTTGGTCTGCACAGGGCCCCGCACTTGCTAAGACCGGCCCTGGTGGGGGGTATGGGGGTTCCGGATATTAAAAGATATAATCAGGCATGCCTGTTGAGGCATTTGGGAGACTGGCTGCTGGATAGGCGAGATTTCACACCAAGGAAGTTGGAACAGGGTTCGAGATGAATGGTGCCGAATAAATTCAAGAATAGTTTGTTGTTAGGGCCTTTGAGGGAGGTTTGGAGAGATTTGAATAGATATTGGGGGTTGGCCAAGGATGTTTTGGACCTGTTGCCATTGCAGGGCAACCCTTCATTTTCACCCGGTTCAGACAATAAAGTGTTTCGAAGTTGGGCATCTCTGGGAATTAGGAGATTGGAACATGTCCTGCGGACGGGGGGAGAACTGGTAAGTCTGGGTGCGCTGGGGGTGGGTATAGACCTTAGGCACGAGTTTGTGTATCAGCAATTGGCACATTACAGTGGGGGAAATAAGTATTTGATCCCTTGCTGATTTTGTAAGTTTGCCCACTGACAAAGACATGAGCAGCCCATAATTGAAGGGTAGGTTATTGGTAACAGTGAGAGATAGCACATCACAAATTAAATCCGGAAAATCACATTGTGGAAAGTATATGAATTTATTTGCATTCTGCAGAGGGAAATAAGTATTTGATCCCCCACCAACCAGTAAGAGATCTGGCCCCTACAGACCAGGTAGATGCTCCAAATCAACTCGTTACCTGCATGACAGACAGCTGTCGGCAATGGTCACCTGTATGAAAGACACCTGTCCACAGACTCAGTGAATCAGTCAGACTCTAACCTCTACAAAATGGCCAAGAGCAAGGAGCTGTCTAAGGATGTCAGGGACAAGATCATACACCTGCACAAGGCTGGAATGGGCTACAAAACCATCAGTAAGACGCTGGGCGAGAAGGAGACAACTGTTGGTGCCATAGTAAGAAAATGGAAGAAGTACAAAATGACTGTCAATCGACAAAGATCTGGGGCTCCACGCAAAATCTCACCTCTTGGGGTATCCTTGATCATAAGGAAGGTTAGAAATCAGCCTACAACTACAAGGGGGGAACTTGTCAATGATCTCAAGGCAGCTGGGACCACTGTCACCACGAAAACCATTGGTAACACATTACGACATAACGGATTGCAATCCTGCAGTGCCCGCAAGGTCCCCCTGCTCCGGAAGGCACATGTGACGGCCCATCTGAAGTTTGCCAGTGAACACCTGGATGATGCCGAGAGTGATTGGGAGAAGGTGCTGTGGTCAGATGAGACAAAAATTGAGCTCTTTGGCATGAACTCAACTCGCCGTGTTTGGAGGAAGAGAAATGCTGCCTATGACCCAAAGAACACCGTCCCCACTGTCAAGCATGGAGGTGGAAATGTTATGTTTTGGGGGTGTTTCTCTGCTAAGGGCACAGGACTACTTCACCGCATCAATGGGAGAATGGATGGGGCCATGTACCGTACAATTCTGAGTGACAACCTCCTTCCCTCCGCCAGGGCCTTAAAAATGGGTCGTGGCTGGGTCTTCCAGCACGACAATGACCCAAAACATACAGCCAAGGCAACAAAGGAGTGGCTCAGGAAGAAGCACATTAGGGTCATGGAGTGGCCTAGCCAGTCACCAGACCTTAATCCCATTGAAAACTTATGGAGGGAGCTGAAGCTGCGAGTTGCCAAGCGACAGCCCAGAACTCTTAATGATTTAGAGATGATCTGCAAAGAGGAGTGGACCAAAATTCCTCCTGACATGTGTGCAAACCTCATCATCAACTACAGAAGACGTCTGACCGCTGTGCTTGCCAACAAGGGTTTTGCCACCAAGTATTAGGTCTTGTTTGCCAGAGGGATCAAATACTTATTTCCCTCTGCAGAATGCAAATAAATTCATATACTTTCCACAATGTGATTTTCCGGATTTAATTTGTGATGTGCTATCTCTCACTGTTACCAATAACCTACCCTTCAATTATGGGCTGCTCATGTCTTTGTCAGTGGGCAAACTTACAAAATCAGCAAGGGATCAAATACTTATTTCCCCCACTGTATGTCCGGACCCTTAGTCTGGATAAATTAAATAGCGGACATGGGCGTAAGGTCAGGGAATTTTTCAAGGCAGTGCCTGGGGCACGGCTTTCAATTTCGGGACTACATAAGATATTATGGGAGATAGTGCCTCGTAAAGATACGAAGGATGTCACTTTACGTTGGGCACAGGATTTGCAGAGACCCAGTCTGGAGTTAAGACTATAGAAAGCTGGTGTCCCTTATACCTACTCTACCTAATCTTAGAGAATGTCAATATAGAATCTTGTCTAGAGCTTACATGACCAAAGCTCAGGTGTTCAAGATGGGAGGGGTGCTGGACCCTCTTTGTTCCAAGTGCCAGCAGAGGGAGCGTACGTTTTTCCACTATCTGTCAGGTGGTAACCCAGCAGTAATCGGGCATCATTGTGTGCTGTGTGGTTACCGCTGGGTAACCGCAGGAGCCCTTATCGCTACCTCAATGGGTAGCAGTAAGGCCTCCCCGCAACATGGCCATGTTTGTCTGGGGGCTTTTTACCCACTATGGTAAAAAGGGCCCTGGAATGCACGAAAAATGTCCCCCGCGACTAGCGCAGGGCCCTTTTGGAACTGCGTAACTTGGCAGCTGTGCAATAAAGTTCCTTATGAAGTAATTCCAGAGGTTCTTATAGAAGATGCTCGTGGACTTCATCTTCCTACTCCTCAATGGAAAATAGTATGTTGGGTTATTCCTCTGTTGAATGAGCCCACTTCTGTGCAATCAGAAAGACTATAACTGCCATGACCTTCAGATTTGGGGTGCCTTCACCTGTTCTAATTTCCTAAATGTTTCAAAGCCATCTGCTTCCAAGACTCCAGCTCCTGGTATTCCAGTCCAGGAGCTACAGCAAAGGTTCAGTACAATGTGGTGGAGAAAGAAGGGGGGGGGGGTTGCTCCTTCCATGACACTATACCACTGATATCCCTGGTAAGTTGCAGAGGGGATTAGCTGCCTCTTTGGGTGGGTGGAAGTAAATCATTTCCTAATGCTACTGCTGGGGTGGGGGTGATGGGTTGGGTGATGCTCTTTAGAGGAACATGGGTTGTCTTTAGGGGTTTGGGTTGTAATGTGAGGTTGGGGTGGATTGGGAGGGGGCAGCAGTAGCAGCCACACCTTAATTAACAAAATTGGCCTGAAGCAAAAACTTATAAAATCAAAAATTAAACAAATTGAAAATACCTGCAAACAATACAGGAAATTTAACAAAATTACATTTGTTTCCCTGTATATTCCTAATCATAAGACAGACTATTAAAATAGCCTACTTTACTGGTAACAACAGCAGGCATGAGAGTCACCATGTCCTCATGCTATAGTAAACATCCAAGATATGTAACCATGCCACAGAAGTTCACACACCAGAAGAAAGGGCTGAAAGGACAAAGTATCATCAAAAAATAACCCCAAGCTTTTTACCACCCATTAATTGCGTATCACTAATCACTATCTGGACTCCTTGCAGGTTGACTATCCTATAAGAATTCTATAAGGGTTCAATTTCAATTTATGTATTTCCAACCACTCTGCAACCTGTGAAAAATCCAAGCCACCAACCAGCTGAGTCTTTATCTTCTTCCTACCTTTTCTTGTGGCCAAAGCAGGAGCCCTAGTTCCATCTGGTCAGATGATTGCTGAATATTTGCCTATTAGCAGATGTTCTATTTTCTTTTTCTCTGGGGTCTGCTGCACACAGTTTGAAAACTGAGAGCAGTCTATAGAGGTGTCTCAGCTTTTTCACTGGTACTGAGCAGTGAATATGAAAATTCCAATCTCTGGTAACCAGGGCTGACAGTGTGATGTCACAATGCCTCATTTCTTCAGTGACTAAGAGGTGACTTCATCAACGATGTCACAATGACTGGATTCTCCTGTACTGGGCAGTGACACCTAGAACAGTTCTAAAATTGTGCATTAAAAATTCATGTTCCTAGAAAAAAATGTTTCTCTCTGTTTTGCCTCTGAATTATTTTATTTTATGGTCATCACTATCTGAGGTTTGAGAATACCAGGTCTTACAAATCACATTCGTATAATTGCAGCCACACATATATACGTATATTCCTGTAACTGTTTCTAATGCATCCTTAGTGAACCTCCAGCTTGGTTACATGGTATTTGTGAGCTGGCTGTGGTGGATCAGAGGATAGTGAGAGCGCTTATATACTGACAATAGGATGTAATGGAATCTCATTCTCACCGAGGCAGTGATAGCAAATTTTAAAACAGCAGCAAATACTATTGGCGTTGAGTCGTCATGCCTCTGTGCTGTGCAAGACTCTGCCATTCCTTGCCCCCTACATCAGAAATAAAAAAAGAGTGGGGAAATAGACCGGGCTGAGCAGAGACAAACGAGGAAACTTCAGTCGATTGTAGATAATTTATTGGTGAAGACTCAATACAGTACCATGTTTTGGCTGGTAGCCTGCATCAGAAGTCTTTAGGATAAAATACATGAGCAACATAAAATGGTAAATAAACGTAACAACAAGAGGATGGAAGAATGTGGTTTTTAAAAAGACCTTTGAACAAGGGTACTATGTCGAGTCTTCACCAATAAATTACCCACAATCGACTGGTCTCCTTGTTTGTCTCCGGTCAACCTGGTCTATTTCCCACTCTTTTTTATTTCTGTTGTTTCATCGTGGGATCTTGCCGTTACTCCACCTCGGCGGACTCCCACTGCCCCCTACAGCAACAGGAAATGCATATCAGAGGATACAAGATGTAGCAGAGTCTTGAACAGCACAGGAGCACAATGACTGTGGTGTTCATTTCTGTTTTTAATTTTGCTCTCACTACCTGAGAAGGAGCCGCAGCACATTAATATGCTTGACCTGGTTGGGAGTGGGGATGAGGGATAGATACTAGAGCTCAGGATGGGGGGGAGGTAGAGTGAGATGCTTGGGGGAGAGATAAAGATGATGGATCTGGTGGGGGAAAGGGAGGAACTGAGCAAGATACTGGACTTGCTTGAGGAAGGGAGAGGGAGAACTTCAAAACTTGTTGTGGTGGATGGAGAAGAAGAGATGGTGGAGATGGAGGGGAGAGAAACTGGACCTCTCTATAATTCCTTCATCTTGCATCTCCTCTTCCACCCCTCCCTCTCCCTCCTTCTTTCTCCCTCTCTTCTGCCCCCTTTCCACTCATCTCTCCTCATCCTTCTTCCAGCTCTTCTTCCTTACATCTCTCTCCTTTTCCATTCTCTTACTCTCCTATGACTGAATAGTAGGAAGGTTGAGGCTGAGGTGTGTGTATGAGTGTGCACGTGTATATGGAAGAGAGGATGTGTCGGGTAGGGAGCTAATAGATGCAAATCTGAGGTGAGGGGGAAGTCCCCCCTTCCTACCACAGATCTGAGCTCCTGTCCCTTGAGCTCCTGTCCTTTGCCCCCCTCCCGAATCAGATAAACTGTCAGTTTAGGTTAGAAACAATATCAAACTTTTCAAAAGAATGCACATCCCATTGATAAATGTCCCTGATAGTATAATAGTAACTGGGAGTTTCACCAAGGGATTCAAGATTTTAAGTCCAAGAATTCAACAAGAAAACAATGTTAACAGTTCCTGAATATTTTCCCCAGAACTTACAGTGCTATGAAAAGAGAACAAGAAAAGTCTTTGGATCAAGTCTTAGGCTAAAGCAACTCCAGAAGGAAGACTGTAGGTCAGTCCTGGATTTCTGACAACCTATTCTGATACATTATGGGACCTATAGCACTGATTTCAATGGCTAGAATGGTGTGGTTAGAACCAGTATCCTAAAAAGTACAATAGCTCCTCGTGGAAGAAGTTAATTCCCAACCAAAGGGTTACTGGTTTGAAGCTGGCTTGTGCCTGGCAGCTATTAACATAAATACAATATACAGTTCTCCTATAATCAATTTTAAATTTTAGTGGACTATCAGATGGTGGAACTCAAAGAGTAAACTTTGGCAACTGCACCTTAGCCTCTTCATCAGTTCATTGTTTTTACAAAGTCCAAGTGTTGCAATGTTTCAGTGTTCAATATTCAAATACTTAAATGTTCAAAAGTTCAATGTTAAAATCACAATAAATACCTCTCTCATACAAAGTGTAAAGTACTATTTAAACACTATACACCTGTGGAGTACAAAAAGGTATGACAGGGAAAAAGCCTCAGCACCTATGCCTCCGCTTGACAAACGCTTACTTTAACAGGGTCAAGTCTCTTCATCAGCATAAAAAAACCCTTCATACAAAATATTGTTAAAACTCTACAGAATAGTGGGGCATTGGGGAGGAAGGGAGAGACGTTGTCCAGCATGCATTCGCATGCTCACAGGCCCCCCTTCCTCACACACAGGAGCTGGAGGTCCAGTCCACTGGACCTCCAGACCCCCCTACCTTACCCCTTCCCAAACACAGGGCTGGAAGTCCAGTGGACCTCCAGATACCCCCCCCCGGTGGTCCTGTGTGACCCCAGTAGCCCCCCCACCCTCTTGTGGCTTAGTGCCCCCTGACCCCCCAGTACCTGTAAACTGGAGGAAGGAGTAGCACTCCCTCCTCCTGCAAGCGCCACCTTCAAAATGGCAGCGCCCTGCCCATCCTGGCATGCGCTGGGTGGGGATTCCTCTTCCCTTATATGGTAGGGAAGCCCCACCCAGCCCATCCTAGGATGCACCGGGCAGGGTAGGACAACCATTTTGAAGGTGGCACTCGCAGGAGAGAGTGCTATTTCCTCCTCCAGTTTACAGGTACGGGGGGTCAGGGGGCACTAGCCCACCAGGGCAGGTGGAGAGGGGACTACTAGGGTCACACTGAACCACCAGGGATTTTATCTATATTGTGTGTGTTGGGGGGGGGGGGGTCTGGAAGTCCACTGTGACTGGGGTCTGATGGTTTGTTTGACATGCCCTCATCCCTTATTTGTCCTGTCCTGATTTAGATTGTAAGCTTTTTTGAGCAGGGACTGTCTTTTCTTCATGTTCAATTGTGAAGCGCTGCGTACGACTGGTAGCGCTATAGAATTGATTTGTAGTAGTAGTAGTTTTTTTTTTTTACACTTCGGACCTGTCAAACAACTCATCTGTGGGAAGATTGTGCCTTGGGGCACAATCCTCTTCCAGAAGTCCCCCCATGATCAAAACTAACAGTGTACTTAAATTTGCATGCCATTAGATTTGATAATCAGGGCTTTAATTCCCTGCATTCTGGTGCTAATTTTTCAGCACTGTTTGGAACAGCACAGGGAATATGATCACTGGTCCCTAAGCTTGAGCCACATGGGGGCTGATGATGAAAACTCCAGAGCTATTCTGAATAGCGCCATAAAAATAGCGTTGGAACAGTACAAAAGAACAATGCCCTAATGCTCAAAGCTATCAGCATGCCTATATTTGCATCTCATTAGCTTTGAGCATTAGAGGGTTTAGCGGGAGGATTGTGCTTGGTGCACGTGCGGAAGAGTTCAGCAGCAAGCTCAGCTGCTGTACACATGGGCCTGGTAAAACCCAAATGTGAAGCAGTGGCGTTCCTAGCCAGGATGCACCCGGGGCGGATCGCCACTGCGTCCCACCCCCGGCGGAATTACCCCCTCCCCCGGGTGCACGCTGCGGCGTGCACCTGTCGGGTCCGAAAAGTTCGCTAACTTCGCTCATTCGCTGCAGCTCCCTCTGCCCCGGAACAGGAAGTAACCTGTTCTGGGGCAGAGGGAGCTGCAATGAACGAGCAAAGATAGCGAACTCAGAGCCAGGCGCACGCCGCGGTACCCCCCAGCGGCGTGCACCCGGGGCGGACTGCCCCCACCTTGGTACGCCACTGATGTGAAGCACACATTAGCATTTGCTTTTTTTTTTTTTTTTTAATTTATAACAACTTAATTTTACAAGCACTAAAATAACACAAGAATTATTTCAATCAGGTAATTCTATACTCTTCCTTAGACCACAAAATAGGGAGAGTGAAACAAGACAAGGAGATCAATTAAACAACAGTACACAAAGAAAACGTGGTATTAACCTGATTATCCCCAGTTATTATTTATCTGAATCATTATTCCACATTGATCGTCTGGTTGGCTTCTTCAAACCCAAAACGGAGTATAGTCAATTTATTTCATTGGAAACATACTTATTGTCCAATATTAGTGGAAATAATACACCTGATTTCATTTTTTTCTCTTTTAAAACCAGAAATTATTTAACAATACAAACACTTGAGTCTCTAATCCAATTCCCACTGATTAAGGTAATCCCAGTTTCACAGGCTTCACTCCTTTTGAATTAATATACAAAGAGGAATCATTTCAGAGGAAAAAAACTTTAGGAGTCATACCCGGAACTCTGGGAAAACAAAAATCTCAATATTAATCATCTGTAATAATATTCATTTTGTTCAAATTTTTCTGGTCTGTTATCATTTTTTAAATCTTAACTGTTTCCTACTCCTGTAGAACTGTTATGACTGAAGAAATGTGAGCCCTTGTGCCCCGACTGAGCATGGCTAGGATGGAGTGACACCGCACTCGGCCAGGCAGCCAGACAACCCCTAGCTTCACCTGGGGAGCAACCGCCGTTCCCTGGGAGTTGAGCCCCCAGGTTCAGGCAGCCACCAGGACTTCTGGAACAGGCGGGGTTGCGCGACCACTGACCAGACAGGCAGGCAAACAGACACAGTCCAAAAACCAGGTAAATCCGTAGGGCAAAGAGTAGTCAAAAACAATCCAAGGTCAAGGCAGGCAGCAAAACATGTGAGGTCCAGGAAACAAGCCGAGGTATGGAACACTGGAACTGAAAGCAAGGAGCACCAGCGTGGACCTCAAACACAATTGAGGCCGAAGCAACGAAGGACTGAAGGCAGGGCCTTAAGTAGTGGAGGAATTAGGCTCAAGCTTGTGCAGCTGATTCAAGATGGCTGCCCCCATCAGCAGAGGTGCCTACGTCCAAATATGGGCTTTCTTCCTGACCTCGTTACTCCAAGATGGCTGCCCCCTCCTGAGCTAGCCAAGATGGCTGCTGTCCTTGATCCACCCAAGATGATGGCTGCCAGAAACAGGAAACAGAAACAGACCCATCCTGGAGAAACCACATCCAAAATAGCCGGCTATCTCAGCCAGACCGCACCTCGCCGGCGAATCGGGCGCGCAGGCCTGGAACCAGGTGAGGAACGTAACAAGAACTTCATTTGCTATATCAATTTTTCATTCTCAAAAGATTCGATTAGATTATCCATGTGGCTCACTAATAAGATTATATCTGACACAAAATTTATTTACTACCACCGTTAGGTACTGGAGCACCTTCCAGATTATATTAAATGTAACCTCCATGGGAGCCAAAAACTCCAAGCTGATAACTCTTACGGGTTTAGGAGTGGCACCGCCGACATGGGTTTAGCTGTAAACGACTTCCGTTTCAGCATACACTCCTAACTCACTCCTCCACTCCTTTGGACATGGTGGTTAAGTGATTCGGGAGCGATGAAGTTGTTTCCAGGTCCAAGAGCATCCATGCTCCTTCGCTGGTGCTAATCAAAGGACTCACCAACCCAGTCATCTGTGGGCAGCTTGTCGCGCAGCGGTCCCACACTTGCTGCACGGGGGACAAAACGCTGGCCATTGGCGGCTGACCCCCCATTGTCCCCTTTCTCTCATTTAAGGTAACTGCAAATGCAGAGAGGAACATAGTAACATAGTAGATGACGGCACGGTCCATCTAGTCTGCCCAACAAGATAAACTCATATGTGCTACTTCTTGTGTATACCTTACCTTGATTTGTATCTGCCATTTTCAGGACACAGACCGTAGAAGTCTTGCCCAGAACTAGCCCCACCACCCAAACACCAGCCCCAGATCCATTCCTTCAGAAGCTTAGCCGAGATTGGGAGGCAGAAAATTTTAAGTAAACAAAGACACAACTTCAGAGGACAGCTGGGCCGTTGAGCGTACGAGCTTCAGGTCGCCATCTTTCCACTCTCCCTAGTTTGGGACACTCTTTGTCTGTTTTTTAAATTTTTTTCTCCTCAGAGGCCTATCTGATATGGGTAACCCTTCAGCATAGCCCTATGAGTCATTGAAACACAGAAGCCCCTCCACCGCTACAAGGTGGTGTCCCTTCGGAGGGGATTAGCATTTGCTTTTAATTTTTTTTGGATGCTTATATTTAGATGCAAGTAACAGACACCAGTGTGTGCTTTTTTTTTTTTTTTTCAAGCATGGCAGCTTTAAATTTAGACACAGGACAAGAATGCCAACGTGTGCTTCACATTCGGGTCTGCTGTTTCTCACAACCAGCGCTCAAGGGCTTGTATGAGCTTCCGTCTGCTTCCAAAGCAATCAAAACCGGTAGATTTTGCAGAAAGAATCATGAGAGAAGCATGAGAACCATGGGAAATCCTCTCTTCCAACACCCTAACGCCTATTTGGACCTGGAGTTATTTTTCACAGCAGTAAGGCACCTTTGTTTTGGGTGCTCTGTTCTGATCATTGGGGAGGAATGCAAAATGACCTAATTTAAATGAGCTGACTACATTTGTCTGCTATTTTTTTATTTCCATTTTGCTCACACCTTTTTCAGTAGTAGCTCAAGGTGAGTTACATTCAAGTACACTGGATTTAGACACAGGAGGGCTCACAATCTAAGTTTGTACCTGAGGCAATGGAAGGTTAAGTGACTTGCCCAGAATCACAAGGAGCAGCAGTGAGATTTGAACTGGCCACCTCTGGATTGCATGACTGGTGCTCTAGCCACTAGGCCACTCCTCCACTCCATCTATCTGTGCTAAGGCCTGGTGCAGTGGCGTACCAAGGGGGGGGCGGTGGGGGCGGTCCGCCCCGGGTGCCAGTGGGTGGGGGGTGCTCTGCTCCCACCGCCTCCCGTGGCCGTTCCCGCGGCGCCGCACATTAAAAAAAAACCGGCTAAGCAGCGTCGCAGGCAGCGCCTCGTGCCCTGCTTGTAAAAAAAAAAATCAAATCTCCTCCTTCCTTCTCCTCCTCGTCTTGACGTCGACTCGGGCCTTCCAATCAATTTGATTGGAAGGCCCGAGTCGACGTCAAGACGTCAAGACAAGGAGAAGGAAGGAGATTGATTTTTTTTTTTACAAGCAGGGCACGAGGCGCTGCCTGCGACGCTGCTTAGCTGGTGGGGAAGGAGAGGGGCGAAAGGGACTCGGGTGGGGGTGTTCAGAGGGGAGAAGGGGACTGGGGTGGGGGTCTCAGACAGGGGAGGGGAGAATGGGACTGGGGTGGGGATCTCAGAGGGGAGAAGGGAAGGGGAGAAGGGGACTGGGGTGGGGTGTTCAGAGGGGAAAAGGGGAGGGGAGAAGGGACTGGGGTGGGGGTCTCAGACGGGGGAAGGGGAGGGGAGAAGGGGACTGGGGTGGGATCTCAGACAGGGGAGAAGGGGACTGGGGTGGGGGTGTTCAGAGGGGAAAAGGGGGGTGGAGAAGGGGACTGGGGGTGGGGATCTCAGAGGGGAGAAGGGGACTGGGGTGGGGATCTCAGACAGGGGAGAAGGGGACTGGGGTGGGGGTGTTCAGAGGGGAAAAGGGGAGGGGAGAAGGGGACTGGGGTGGGGATCTCAGAGGGGAGAAGGGGACTGGGGTGGGGATCTCAGACAGGGGAGGAAGGGGACTGGGGTGGGGGTGTTCAGAGGGGAAAAGGGGAGGGGAGAAGGGTACTGGGGTGGGGATCTCAGACAGGGGAGGGGAGAAGGGGACTGGGGTGGGGATCTCAGAGGGGAGAAGGGGACTGGGGTGGGGATCTCAGACAGGGGAGGGGGAGAGGAGAAGGGGACTGGGGTGGGGATCTCAGACAGGGGAGAAGGGGACTGGGGTGAGGGTGTTCAGAGGGGAAAAGGGGAGGGGAGAAGGGGACTGGGGTGGGGATCTCAGACAGGGGAGGGGAGAAGGGGACTGGGGTGGGGATCTCAGAGGGGAGAAGGGGACTGGGGTGGGGATCTCAGACAGGGGAGGGGGAGAGGAGAAGGGGACTGGGGTGGGGATCTCAGACAGGGGAGAAGGGGACTGGGTGTGGGGGTGTTCAGAGGGGAAAAGGGGAGTGGAGAAGGGGACTGGGGTGGGGATCTCAGACAGGGGAGGGGAGAAGGGGACTGGGGTGGGGATCTCAGAGGGGAGAAGGGACTGGGGTGGGGGTGTTCAGAGGGGAAAAGGGGAGGGAGAAGGGGACTTGGGGTGGGGATCTCAGACAGGGGAGGGGAGAAGGGGACTGGGGTGGGGATCTCAGAGGGGAGAAGGGGACTGGGGTGGGGGGGTTCAGAGGAGAGAAGGGGACTGGGGTGGGGGTCTCAGACAGGGGAGGGGAGAAGGGGACTGGGGTGGGGGTCTCAGACAGGAGAAGGGGAGGGGAGAAGGGGTGGGGGTGTTCAGAGGGGAGAAGGGGGCTGGAACTGGGGCTGAAAAAGGGGCAGAGAGAGAGAGGGGACAGATCCATAGATGGAAGGGGGAGCGAGAGGGAGGGCAGACCCTGGATGGATGGGAGAGGGAGGGCAAATGGTGGATTGAAGGGGCAGAGAGAAAGGGCAGGCAGTGGATGGAAGGGACGGCAGAGAGGGCTGACACTGGATGGCAGAGAGAGAGAGAAGAGAGAGAGAGAGAGAGAGTGAAGACAGATGCTGGATGGAAGGAAGACGGTGAAAAGAAGATGAGGAAAGCAGAAACCAGAGACAACAAACTGTAAATAAAATATATTTTTTTTGCTTTAGGATAAAGTATTGTAGATATGTTAAATGTTTATAATAGAACATGTAAATAAGGTAATCTTTTTATTGGACTAATTTTAATACATTTTGACTAACTTTCGGAGAACAAAACCCCCTTCCTCAGGTCAGGATAGGATACTGTAACAGCACTATACTGTACTGACCCGAGGACGGAGGTTTTGGCCTCTGAAAGCTAAATGTATTAGTCCAATAAAATGGTATTATTTTACTTTCTATATTTGTTTTATTTCTATTTGTTAATTTGTAAAGTGGTGATTGGTACTTGTTAGTTTTTTTTCAAATTTACATCTGCTGTCTTTATATTTTGCACAGTACTAGGGGACAGTTTCTGTTTCTGTGGTGTTGCATTGTATGCAGAGTCTGGCATTGGGGGTTCAGTTTAATTTTTGTCTAAATAAAAGTTTTATGATTACTTATTCTATAGTGGATTAGGGTGTATCTGGTTTGTGAAAAAGACATGGCTTTCAGTTGGCATTGACTTGTGCAGGATCTACGATCTGTACTATTCTGTCTGGTTTCATTTTACAATAGGTGAATTGATGTTCTAGTGCTCACTGTAGTGTTTAAGATGCTTTCCTTTTCCTTGTGTGACTCTTAGAAATGACTGCTTATGGTATGGTAGAATTGCTCTATAGGTCCTGAGTGTTTTGTATTCTCGGCATGCCTAGTACTGGATTTGGGGGGGGGGGTGTTAAAAAATGACCCGGCCCCGGGTGTCAACTACCCTAGGTACGCCACTGGCCCTGGTGTGCTGGTTGTTTGCTGAGCTAGGCCCCTCTGATCATTCCTGCGCTGGTAAATGCAGGCGCTAGTAGGGCGCTAATGGCCTGTAGCGCCCATGTTTACTTTGATCATCACAGCCATGGCGGCCTAATCTTCTGAGAAAGCAGTGTGGGAGACTGGACCTAGGTCAGCTTAAACTTCTGAACATCATGTGGTGACTGAAGAAAACCCAATAGCTCTCCAGAGATGGCTATTACCAACAAATCTATGGAGCAAATATAGAAGAATTTTAAAAAGTGTGTTTGCTGTTGGTGGGTGGGTGGGTGGGGGGGGGCAGCCAGCTTGAAGGGGTTGGAATAGAGAGAATGGCAAGAGCTAACTGGTGAGGATGGGAATGGGAATGGGACAACTTGGGATGAAGTTAGAGGACAGTCTGTCGGGGGAGAGTAGCTGGGGAATAGGGATAAAGGTGGGCTTAGGAAAAGAGAAATTGTGTGGGAGGTAGATTATTTGAATCACACAAATTACTCCAAATGTACCTCAACAGTCAGCCCGCCATATCAGAGGGGAACCCCTCAGGACAGCTGTCTCATTACATAAGAGAGTAGCCATAGTGAGTCAGACCAATGGTCCATCTAGCCCAGTATCCTGTTTTCCAAACTGTGGTCAAGCCAGGTCACAAGCACCTGGCAGAAACCAAATCGTCGGCAACACTCCATACTACAAATCCCAGGGCAAGCAGTTGCTTCCCATGTCTGACTCAATAGCAGACTACGGACTTTTCCTCCAGGAATTTGTCCAAACCTTTTTTAAACCCAGATACGCTAACACAGTGATGATTGTCCAGCAATGATCTGGGCTCTCACACAGATTTTTTTTGCCAGCACGGCTCCCACTAGAATAACAGTGAAGATCACTGACTCTAATAGATCTGTAAGGGTGTAGTGTAGATATACATAGGAAAGTCTGAAGGACTCGAGGAATGAGATTTTCTCACCTCAGCAGTATTCAAATAAAGATTAATACATACAAATAATACCAGGATACTTTTTCATTGGCCTAACAATACATTTTTTGAGCAGCTTTTGGGAGGTAAAACCCATTCTACTCAGATCAGGACAGTCCACCTATGTAATTTTTGTTCTTCTTTTTAATATAGTTAATTTTCATTTTCTCTAACTTCATAATGCACCTTTCCACAGAGAATAAGAGAGGCCAGTTTTTAATTGAAAAGGTAAATGTAATTAAATGAAAATTAATGTGGAATAAATCCAGGAATAGAGGCAAGAACTGTTAAGGAGGGGGATTAAATAAATATTAATACCTCTGAAAATAATAAACATGTTTAGCAAGCAGAAGAAACTGAGATAAGTTATAATACCTTCAAAATATCTAAGGGTCAAGGCACAGGGCAACCATTTCAACAGAACATGACTGAGGAGACAAAGCTGCATGTTAAGGTCTCAGTACTGGGGTAGAAGGAAATGCTGGAGGGTAGGATTAAGGTGCTTTAGAATCATATGTGTGGGTCCCAGTACTAAACAGCAGGGGGTACTGCAGGGTAGGACGGAGGTGCATTGTCAGAATTATGTGTAGGTCTTGGTGGGGTCCAATATTCAGTCTTTCCGTTCTGGGCACATCTGATTTTATACAAAATGCAATGAAATGCATATTTAACTTTTGAGAAATGTGTTAATGCCGTATAACATGCACGATACCAATCCTGAACAGGGTTCTGTATTAGCATCTCTCTTCTATATGATGCTGGTCTGGTCCCCCGATGGGTGGATACAATGCTTTTGGGCCTGATTAACAAGAATTGTTAAGTACATATGATGCCTTGTACATATTACACTTGATGAAGGAGGCTCTATTTGGAACAATGAAAGCATCGGACACAACCATTAGCAATGAAATGAGAGACTGATTCAACCCCCAAAATACAAAATGTACCTGAATCTCACTTTGAACTACAGTACAAGTCAAAAACAATCCAGACCTGCTCAAGGATTGGGTCAGTCTGGATTTTCTAGATTCTCATGGAGTACTTTTAAAATTCAAATTTAAGCATCTCTCTTACACAGGTAGCATCTCTCCTCCCCATCTGACGTCTCCTCTGTGTCTCTTTCCTATCCAGCATCTCTCTTCCCCATACAGCTTCTCTCCTTACTACCCAGCATCTCTCTGTATCTCTCTCCCCACCAGCATCCCTCCTCCCCTCCCGCATCTCTCTCTCTTCCCATGCAGCGGTCTCTCTCCCCATCCAGCATCTCTCTACGTCTCTCTTCTCCTACAGTGTCTATTTTCCCCATCCAGCATCTCTCTTCTCCATAGGAGGGGGCCCAGGGGCCTGATCCCAAAGGATGGGGCCTAGGCCCTCAAGGCTCTCTCATGGCTAAGCTCCACCTGCACATTCTGATGTCTCTCCGAAGTTCCCTCCCTCCCCAGTCCTGCATGCAGTTCCTCTCACTCACCCTAGCATACAATATCTTTTCAGGAATCTTCTGTGCAGCCACACCAGCGGCAGCCTTACTCACAGGCTGCCTCCAGCCAGCAACTGGGCCTTTCCCCTCTGACCCCTCTCGTACCTTCTGATGAACTTCCTCTTTTCAGAAAGGTGGGAAGGGTCAGAACTTAGGGAAAGGCCCAGTGCAGGCCAGAGGCAGCCTGTGAGTAAGGTTGCCACTGCCAGCACAGAAGACTTCTGAAAAGATATCGTACGAGAGAAATGTGGGCTAGACCGGGAGGGGAGGGAGAGACGTCGATTCGTGTGTGTGTGTGAGGTAGGGAGAGAGAAGGTGTATTCCGATTCTCAGGCGGTCTGGATACCACAATTTTTAGGGGTCCAGATTCTCTGCATATGGATTTTGGGCTTATAAGTACTACTGAAAAGGTGTGAGCTAATCCAAAAAGGAATACCCTAGGAGCCTGGGGATAAGGTTTATTCTTATCATACTTCATACAAAAACAAACTCATAGGAGTCATCATCCCCCAAAAAAACTCCTGACAGCCATTCTCTAGGGTTATATGCACATGGGTGTTGATATGTGCAGATATACATTGCCCAGCATAGACATCTTCCTATCATTATTATACAGTATTTGTAGGGTCTGATATTAAAAAAAAAAAAACACCACCAACAACAACAACCTGTGAATTGATATTTAAAGGATTTATCCAGATAGCAGCAGTCATAAGAGCCAACTTTTCAAAATGATTGGGGGTGCTGGGTTTTTTTTTTTTTTTTTTACAGGCAGTGCGCTCTCCCTCCCCCCATACCTTAAAATCCTGTCTGCTGCAGTCTTCACCTGGGCAGTGGCAGCGCCACTCATAGGCTGCCTGCAACCTGCACCAGGACTTCTTCCTGAACAGTCCCACCCCTCAGTCCCCCCTATACTGTGCAACTATAAAGAGATGCAAATTTCAAAAACTGACATATTCAATCACTGTACTATAAGTAACAAATAAAAAATAAAACAAAAATGGAAAATATGATATCATTTTATTGGACTAAATACATTTTTCAATTAGCTTTCAGAGGACAAACCTCTTTCCTCAGGTCAGGACAGTATACTGCTATTGTGGTATTCTGTTCTGACATGAGAAAGGATGGTTTGGTCTCCAAACATTAGTCAAAAATGTATTAAAATTAGTCCAATAAAGATATCACCTTACTTCCACCTTACTTTCTGTATTTAGTGACACAGCCTACCACACTACTTTATCCTAAAGTAAAAATAAATTCATTTTTTCCTACCTTTGTGGTCTGGCCATTTACTGTTTCTAATTGTGTTGGTCCCAGTCTCTTGTTTCTTCTTTCCTCGATCTTAACTCTCTCCCCTTTCCATCCAGCATCTACCACCATCTCTCCCCTTTCCATCCAGCGTCTGCCCCCTCTTCCCCCTTTCCATCCCGTGTCTGCCCCTTCTCTCCCTTTTTCCATCCAGCATCTATTTTCTCCATTAATGTGCTAGTTTTTCTCCTCTTTTACCTTTCCCTCATCTCCGCCAGTATGCATCTCCTTCCTCTTTCTTCCCTCCCCTCCATCCATATGCATCTTCTTCCTCTCTCTTCCCTCTCCTCCATCCATGTCCAGCATTTTTCCTCTACCCCCTCACCCATATTCATTTAACCCTCTCTTCCCTCCCCTCCCTTCCATCCATGTCCAGCATTTCTCCTCTCTCCCCTTCCATCCATTTGCATCTCCTTCCTGTTTCTCCCTCCCCATCCATGTCAGCATTTCTCCTCTCTCCCCTCCAGTCACGTGCAACTCCACCTGTCTTCCTCCCCCTCCATTCATGTCCAGCATTTCTCCTGTCCCCTCCATGTGCATCTACTTCCTCTGTCTTCCTCCACTCCATGTCCAGCATTTCTCTTCTCTCCCCCTCCATCCATATGCATTCTCCTTTCTCTGTCTTCCCCTTCCCTCCATTCATGTCCAGAATTTCTCCTCTCCATCCATGTGCATCTCTTCCTGTCTTCCCTCTCCTCCATCCATGGTCCAGCATTTCTCCTAGCCCTCCCCCTCCATCCATGTCCAGCAACTCTCCTATCTCCCATGCCCTCCCCTCCATCCATGTCCAGCAACTCTCCTCTCCCCCTGCCCTCTCCCCATTCATATCCATCAATTCTCCTCTCTCCCCTGCCTCCCCTCCATGTCCAGCGATTTCTCCTCGCGCCCTCCCTCCATGTCCAGTGATTCTCCTCTGGCCTCCCCTCCCATCCATGTCCAGCAATTTCTCCTTCTTCCCTGCCCTCCCCCTCCATGTCAGCAATGCTCCTCTGCCCTCCCTCCAGTCCAGTGACTCGCCCCCAAACCCCACCTGTCCCCCCTTTCAGCCCCCCTGATTTCCAGTTCCAACCCTCCCACCAGCCTGCCCTCTTCTCCCTCAACAGCCCTCCTTGCTTTCGTGCCGCCCAGCATTTAAAAACTCATTTACTCAGGTCGTGGCGGCAGTGAAAGGAGCAGGCTCGACTTCAGCCTTCCCTTCCCTCTCAACATCCCACCCTCATTTCCTGTTTCCGCAAGGGTGGGAAGCTGAGAGAGAAGGGAAGGCTGAAGGCGAGCCCTGGTTGCTCTGCTTCTTTCACTGCCACCACGACTTCAGGTAAATGAGGTTTAAATGCTTGGCGGCAGGAAGGCTGTTGAGGGAGAGAAGGTGGGCAGGTCGGGCTGGGGACGTTGGAACCGAAACTTCGGACGCGTTGGGTGACTGACGGGTTGCAAAATATTGGGGGTGCTCAAGCACCCACAGAGTTGGCACCTATGGCAGCAGTGGTAACCAGATAAGTCCTTCAGAGACAGATCCTATATAATAATTCTCACCTCCAACGTTCTAAAGTAGCTGCCTCGTCCATGGCTTCTGGAGTTGCTGAGCTAGGCTCCGTAGCCAGGCTGACGTCACTCACGTGTGATTCCCCAGGCAGGGGAAGGAGTAGGGAATCAGCTGTGAGTGCACCACTCAAACACCCCCTCAGCGCATCACCCAAGCCCCCCCTCCCCCCCAAAGCACATCAACCCCCTCGCCACCAGCAGCTGCCACTGATAACGCTGTCCGGCCGCTGCTGCTTCTCCTGTTGAGCAGCAGCGGCTGCTATGAAAAGAAAAAGCAATGAATGTTTTCAAACCTCAAACGCGGCACCGTAGGACAGCCATCAGGCTTTGGCCGTCGGCTCTGTAGCCGATCCTCCTCTCGCCTCCACATCACTGCCCCTGGAGTAAGACCCCGGAGGAGCGCAGTGACGTGAGAGGCGAGAGGAGGAGCGGCTGCAAATGCCTGATGGCTGTCTACGGTGGCGTGTTTGAGGTTTGAAAACATTTATTGCTTTTTTTTCTTTTCGTAGCAGCCGCTCAACAGGAGAAGCAGCAGCGGCAGGAGCATAGCCTCTCAAAGGGGCCTTTTTAATCTTGTTTATCTTGTTGGGCAGACTAGATGGACTGTACAGGTCTTTCTCTGCCGTCATCTACTATGTTACTAAGCTGCATTAGACACTGAGACACACCAAATGCAGCCAAAAAAAATGGATGCCAATTGTGTGCTAAAAGGTTTTTTGAGGGGATGTTTCAGGGATGGCGTGGACATTCCTACGCTAACCAGTTAGCGCATTTACATTACAATGTGCTAATTGGATAGCGCAAGAATAATGAAGGGCCTTCAAACCTACAAAATGGGTGGCAGTAAGTGTTCATACAGTAATTTAAAAATGGCCACGTGCTAACGGCAACATTAGTGCATGACCATCAATGCAACAAAATAGAAAGAAAAGGCATTTTTATGGCTGCAGTAAAAAACGGCCTTAGTGAACAGGAAAAAACCCCACTTAAGGGCATGTATGATAATGTGTGCCCCGGCAGTGCATGGAGTCCTCATAAAACATACTGCGGCAGTGCAAAGGTCAAAAGGAAAGCTTTATTTTTATATCAAACAAAGAGCATAAACATGCCTGTTCCCTCACAGTCTTCTCATTCTTCAAGTCTCTTACACATAAGCTGGGAACCCTTACACTAAGCTGGGAACCCTGTTCCTGATAGGTTCCAGATTCCAACATACGCACTTGTCCTTCTTAGCTCAGGGTTCCTGGACTTTGTCCTTGACACAGATTTTGCTACACAGGTCTGCCTCCCACCAGACCTTAACAGTTGTCCTTATATAGCTAACAGCTTGGCCTACCTTGCATCAGGTTGGGTTGCTTCTACACACAAGCTTTGAGATCCTTCTTCACTGTAGGGTGGCTTCTCTCCTCCCAGGATCTTCCTGGTGGAAACTTCTGTATCGGGCCTCACTAATGTAGATAATTGTCACAAATTGGCTGCAGTGAAAAAACAGCTTCAGGCTTTCTAGGAAACCAGGCCTGTAACTCAGACCTGATATTTCACTGGATTTCAGCAAATACAAGGAATGTGACAGCCTGATTAAGCTAATGAAGCTTGGCAAAGTTACAAAGTTGGCAAGGATTGTGTAACATACCGCTGGACATTTTGAGAAATTTTGGTAAGAGATAATTGGGCAAAGATAAGGCCAGGTGTAGAAAAGTTGAATTTAGAGGGGGGCTGAGCGAAGCTTGGAGATAAGCAAATTCACTGAGGTTGAAATGAAACTTGGTCATAATTGGATGGAAGATAAGCAAACTCACTGAGTAATAGCAGAGGGAGTTCGCAGCTGCTCCCTGCACCCCTCCTGCAGCGTGCACCCAGGGCGGACCGCCCACCCTCAGTACGCTGCTGCTCCTACAACCTCTTCCTAATCAACCTAAAATATCAGCTTTCACCCCTTCAGTGAGCTTACCAGTACCATAGTGCTTCTTCTGAATATCTTGGGAACATTTTGGACCCAAACCCGACCAAACCTCTGCTATGGCAACCAAATCCCTTAAAAAGTATCATGACAAGCAACACTTCATGGACACCAAAATGGCAGATCAGCAGTCACTGCCGAGTCCTACCGTATGTTCAGCATGGTGTGCAGAAATAACGGCAGAGGTAACACCTGCGGTTGGAAGCAGCCCTCGACAAAAAACTCCAACAACTGCTCAACAGAACTGAAGAGAAACATGAAAGATTGAATAGCTTGAACTTAGAGCTGGATGCCCAGCTCCACCAGACCGGTGCCTTAAAAAAAAAATCAGGCCTAGCAATCCTCGCAGGTACAGTCTCAATTGTTAAAGCAGGTGGCAGAGCTTGAACAAAAAGTGGATGACTCAGAGAACTCATGCCACAATAATCTGCGATGGATAAGCCTGCCAAAATCACTGGTGGACAAGGAGCTGTGGGATTTCTAGAGCAATGGCTTCCAAGGGCATTTTGTATGGAACATGCGCAGAGGATGGGGGCATGAAATCGGACTCAGACTTCCATGCGCAGTGATTTTTAGAATTTTGAACTTTGCTCACAAGCAGCTCATTATGCAAGCCTTGCATACAGGGAAGTTGTTGTTATATCATGGTTATATAATGGTGCCAAGATTTTATGTTTTCAGGACTTTTTGGTACAGGTACAGGCCTTTGAGGCCATCTGTTCTACACTCCATGCACGGCAAATATGGTTTGCTTTAATGTATCTAGCAAATCTGCGAGGTGAATTATGAAGGTTGCACATCCTTTTTATAACACCACAGAGGAGGCCAAAGCGTTCTTGACGTGTCTGACAGAGAATGCATTACCTCCCTGAATCTGATGGCTATTTTTTGTGTTCCTCCCTGGATGCTACTATACATATATACCATTTGGTTAGCACATTTATACTCCCAACATCAGCAGGGAGTGCTGGAATTTTACCTGAGCTCAGTTGCTTCAACTGAATGCTCCTGACAGGCAGGATTTTGCCGATGTTCATGCTGGGACCAGGTGGCTTCTTGGATGTTCCGCTCCACTTCTTTTGTAAGGTAGGTTATGGACCTGGTGAAGGACATGATTAGCCTGCCAACTTTTGGCCATACTGGTCACAGCCTTTGACTGCAAGCCTTAATTCTTAGATCTTCGGAGGACTTCCGGCGGCGTGCAGTCTCCTGTCTTGGTGGTTGTCCTTTTTCAGCCTTCACTTCAGATTTCTAGAGATTTGGTGACTGATACTACTCAACATTGAGCCTCTGATTTAGTAATTCATGTTCTTTGTTGACTCGAGTTGGGCATTTTAATGCTTGGTTTTAGACAGGCAACACTCACTTCAGACTCCGTTAGCTGTTACTAATTGGTTTATGGTGAGGCATTATAAAGGTTATGGGGTGTACATACACTTCCTTTATTTCGATGGATTGGGTTGAGGAGACGGGTATACCCAGACCTGCCCTTTAAAGGGGCTTTTCCAGGTAGTAGAATGGGTGGGATGGGTGGAGGGTGGGCTATATTGCTCTTCCAGTTCACAGCCTCAGGATACGGGTGGGTGCTTTGGGGGGGGGGGGGGGCAGGTGATATTATCCCAATTTGACTTACAAGTTCAGATGTTTGGTGCTTGGGGAGCAGAGGAGGAATAGAGGCTAGGACATCTCCCTAGGATAGTGGTCCTTCTCATATTCAGTGGTTTCTCCTCCATAATGGGATTATCTAATAATTTACGAATAATACCTTGGAATGTGGGTGGCACTGGGTCACCTATTAAAAGGAAAAAAAATCCTGTCAGTGCTCAATAGATATCAAGCCTCCATAGCCCATTCTGCAAGACTCACTTATCTACAGTCAAACATAAAAAACCAGTCAGATGATGAGTTGGAACTTAGACTCTCCTACCCTGGGGGGGGGGGGGGGGGGGAAAGAAAGTGGGAGTTGCCATTTTGGTGCGTAAAGGGCTGGATGTTATAATGCATAGAGCTGTTACTGATCATGAGAATAGATATGTTCATCTAACTATAGAAACACAGGTGGTGGTTCTGTGAAATATTTATGCTCCAATACATATGATAAAAGTTTTTATAGCTGCATCTTTCATTCTCTCCAAGAGGTTGCGAGGCTTCCTCTCATCCCTGGGGGGGGGGGGGGGGGGGACTTTAATGGAGTGTTTGATCCCCAAACAGATAAATCTGTGGCTCCTCCTGCTGCAAAGGTGAACGAGGCTAAAGGGGTTCCCATGTATGTAATCTACTTGATTGACAGATGTTTGGTGAATACGTCACCCTAATGATCGGGATTACACTCACCTTTCTCAGGCTCATGACACACAAACCCGAATTGATTACAGGTTCTTTGGTCCTGGATATCTGCAGCAGAGATAGGGCCGTATGAAATATCTGACCACGCGATGATATGGATGGAGCTTGTAGCGGCCTCAGCTCCAGGGCATTCTCGTGCATTGATTTATATACTGTTATGGAATTTTCTGGAACTTTCAGGCCAGTGCTAACACATTTTTCTCTGACTGCAGTTTCTTTGTTCTACAGTGCTAGTTTTGCTGACATTGCTGTCCAGGGAAGCTCTGAAAGCTCAGATAAGACTTTTGCTGCTTGGGCACCCCCCAACATAAGGCCCCTGTACTAATGGCCTATACTCAGAACACCGATCAGAGTGAAGACAATGGTAATGGTGTAGTGTTGGGGGGGAGGAGATGTAAGGAGACTGTATACGTGACACTCTCTATGATTGGTGTGTGGTGCTGGAGGTGGGATAGCAATATACTCTAAAAGATATGTTGTACCCTGTTACCGGTGGTATACACTGTACTGATGTGTTGGACTCTGTGTCCTTGTCAGGAGCATATCTCCCAGGAAATATATAATTATATTCCCCCCCCCCCCCTCTTCTGTGATTGTAAGTACTGAGAACTATTTCTTTGCAGCTGCAACTTTTTCTTTCTATTGTTCTTGTATTGCTTAAGGAATTTTGCATAGTAATCTCTCCATACTTTGTAGGATTAATTTCTTATACAGAACTGAGAATGTTATTTCCTGCTTAGCCTCCAGCAGTGCTAACACACAACGGTCTTTTAAAGACCGTTTCAGTTCTCTCTGTGGTCAAGACTTTACTTTTCGACACTTGCACACAGACTCCTGATGCAGGCCCTCGTGGCCGAAACACAATGTTGTGTTGAGCCGTTTTGATTTTTAATAAACACTGTGTTCCATTCTCTGGAAACTGTGGTTTTATCTCTTCTTCTTCTCCTCATTTCCTGCTTAGCTACATAATAAAATATATTTCTTCTATTCTTCGCCTGATTCTTTTCCTTTCCTGAGAATAGTATATACTCCACACAGCTTTTTTACAATACAGACCCTCAGTTCCATCTATTTTTGAAACAGAAATGAGTGGAATACTTGTCTTTTAATCATGCTCATGAAAACACCCCTATTTTATTTTGGGAGACAGCTAAGGTGGTACTACTGGGGGAGATCATTGCATATTACTGTCACAACAAAAGGATGAGAGATAAAGCTATTTTAAAATTGAAATCTCAGGTTCGATCTCTCCAACAACAATTCAGCCACTACCCCACAGCGGCCAATAAGGTTAAGTTACTAATGTGTCAATCGGTTAAAAATAAAGGTGGCTTTCATAGGGTGACGTCTCTTTGCAATGGCCCGGGTAGCTGTTACCCATGATGATGCGGAAATACTAGAACAGTTTGGGGACTATTATAAGGCCTTTATGCAAACCACCAGAGTTAGGCTGACAGGAGACATGGATCTGGGGACTCTAGATTTACCAGTGATTTTGCTCTCGGAACAAACTCTTCTAAAGCTCCAATCTCAGAAGATGAGGTCACCCTGGCAATTAATCAGAGTGAGCTATGTAAAGCCCCTGGATTTGATAGGTATAGGGCAGAATTCTACAAGTTATTACAGGATGAATTTCTGTCCCCATTGATGGCAGCTTTTAATGAGATGATTCATCAGCAATGCCTACCGGTTGGTCTTCAGATTGCACAGACCTTGACATTCTCTAAACCAGGCAGAGATCATACTATGGTAGAATCTTAATCATCCCATTTCAATGATCAATTTTGAAGCAAAATTATTTGCTAAAGTTATGGCTAATAGGCTCTCGAGGGTGCTTCCCAGTTTGATCGTGTCACCCCAAAATGGCTCTCTCAAGGGCAGATATTCTGTTCAAAATGTTAATGCATTTTGACTTTGCTAGAGGTGGCGGCTTATAAAAAATCACCATCGTTACTCATCAGCTTTGATGTGGAAAAAGCATTCAGCCAGGTTAGATAGGATTTTGTATTTGCTATGTTGGATGCCTATGATATCCAGGGTTTTTTCCAGGATGCTGTGCATACTCTATATGCAGACCTTAAGGCAGTGTTGAGTGTTAATGGGCTACTATCTGAATCTTTTCGGGGAACTCGTCAGGGGTGCCCATTGTTGCCTCTTTTATTTGTTTGATGTTGGATCCCCTAATTAGGGCTATTACCTCTAATCTGGATATCAAGGGGGTGTCAGTGCTGCATTCTGAATTTATGATTGTGGCTTTTGACGACAATCTGCTTGTTCATCTTATGCAACCCCTAAGCTCCTTAGCAACCTTGTTAGAGAGCTTCCATGACTATGGGGATTTTTCTGGATTTGAACTTAATTTTGACAAACCACAAACCTTCGACACAAACCAGTCAGTGAGGAGATGTTGGTCTGAGCCATTTCCCTTATTATATTTGGGCCTGCATATACCTGGTGAGTTTTCTCAGCTGTACTGTCTAATGTGCAAAAATTGCTATCTTGTACTAAGACGTAAATGGTGCAATGACAAAATGTACCCTTGTCCCTGGGGGGGGGGGGGGGGGGGGGGGGTGGGGGGAACATCTATACAAAATGCCCGTATACCCAAAGTGGTTATATGCTTTGCAGGTATTGCCATTATTATCTGCTCAAAAAGGATCTTAAGTTGTTGTCTAGATTGCTCTTGTGTTTTCTTTGGAAGGGGTGAAAGCCCAAGCTGGAACTTCAATATTTACGCAGTCATTTGTCCCATGGTGGTTTTGGGCTTCCAGATCTAGGGGTGTATATCAAACCATGCTTGCTGCATTATTTAAGGAACTGGGTCTGTGGATCATCGGATTATACTCCAGTATTGTATGAGTGGGCCAATCTCTCTCTCTCCTTCGCCTTTAGGAGTGATTTTTGATCAGGGTAAAGTGTTCAGCTTGAAAGGACGGGGTAAACCACTATTTGTATGTAAAGCATATATTTTAGGGGAAAAAAAGGTATCTTGCAGCATTGGGTTGGCACAGTTTTTCCATCTTATTGGCAGTGGAGGCTTCACCTTCATATTTTAATGTTCTTAGAATTGAGAGGTGCTAATTCACCTTCAAGAAAAGTCTTTCTGTCCATCTGGAATGATTATGTTCAAATTTGGCTCCCCGAGCATGGACTTTTGGTTTTAAATATTTTACATTTGTAATTTGAATCAGGTTGGGTTTTGTTTGTCATTGGGACTTATAAGAAAGCAACCTCCTGATGACTTGTGTGGTTTTTTTTTTTTTTGGGGGGGGGGAGAAGTAGAGGGGAAGAGGGTGAGTTTAGGCTACAGTTGAGTAGTGGGGGGGGGTAGTTACATGTTTATATTTTTAAAAAGTGTTTATTTTATGGCTATACTAGCCGTTCAGCCCGTAAAAACGGGCTAGTATAGGGGGGGGTTGAAACGCCCCCCGCCGCCGAGTTCGCCGCTGCCACTCCCCCTCCGAGTTCATCCCCCCCCCCCGGAGCCGTCGCCACCCACCTTTCACCCCGGTCGTACTGCTGAGCTGCCGTGGCCTTCTTCTTCTCTGCCTGTGTCCCGCCCTCATGTGACGTAACGTCGTCGAGGGCGGGACACTGGCAGAGAAGAAGGAAGGCCGACGGCAGCTCAGCAGAGCTGTGTGCTGCTTGCCCTCGCTGTTTCAATAGCGGAGCGAGGGCCCGACCGGGTGGAAGGTGGGTGGCGGTGTGGCGGCGACTCCAGGTGGGGGGAGCGTTAGCAAACGACGGTGTTCCTCGCAAATGCGCAGTAGAGACCCTCTCTGTTCCGTCCTTGTCATCACGTATTGACGCGGGGGCGGGGCACAGAGGGTCTCTACGGCGCATTTGCGAGTGAGTACGACACTCGCCATTTATATATATTGATGATCATGATTGTACCTTCATCTGATGTTGTGATTGTTTTGATTGATGGTCCATATGAGATGGCATTTAAAGATTGCTAAAGTTATGCACATATCTTAATGAAGAATACATGTTTCAGGTTGATGGGAGATAAGTTCTAAAATTTTCCCTGATGCAGATGCTTTCATTCGAATTACAACAAATTTTGTATCAGAATTGTGACAAACAATTAAATGGACATTCTTTTGAAAGCTTATTTTATTTATTTAGCAGATTTGGTATACTGTTCTTTACAATACAAACAGTTATGGTAGGAAAAAGTAAGAGGAACACAGACGACTGGAGCCTAAAGAGAGGATAAAAGATGTAATATAACAATTTATAACAAAAAATACTTTAGAAGTTGGAGTATCTGAGCCTGGCTACCAAGACCATCAAATAGGTTATCTGAAATAGCCAGGTTTTAGCATCTGCTTTGAACTTCTTATAGGGACTTTCTTGCCTTAAATAAATTGGCAGCGCATTCCAGAGCTGAGGAGAAAGGCTGCAAAACTCAGAGGGCCGGATTCACTAAATGATATGCAAAGAAGGGCACCAAAAAGATCTGTGGTAACTTGTATTCTATAAAAGGCAATCAGCACCAAAAGCCCTTTCTAGAATGGCATCAAGCATCGATTTCAGGGCACGAGGACCTTACGCCTTCTGAAACCTGGTGTAAATCCTCACACCCCACTGATGGCAGTTGGGTGCACAAATTACCTTATAATATGATCAATTGTTAGAATGCCCCTGACCCACCCATGCTCCTCCCATGGCCACATCTCCTTTCAGTGCACGCTAGACAATTTAGGCTATGTGTTACAGACTAATGTGCAAATCCAAATTAGTGCCAATTAACATCAATAATTGATTGTTAACTTCTTGTTAACTAATTGGTTTGTTTGCGGATCTGAGATGTCATCTTGCCTGAGGTTAGTGTCTGGGCCCGGGGGGAAATAGTTGAGTTCATACTGGGCAATAGGGAACTCATGTAAGTACTTGAAACTTCTGTATAAAAGATGTGATGTGAAAGGATAAGGATGTTATATTTAATTTGGGCCATAATTGGAAGCCAATATGGTTTTCCCAGCGGGGGTGGGGGGGGGGGTCACATGGTCTGATTTTTTTTGTTGTTATTGTTTTATAAAACAGTTTACCAGTGCTATTTTTTATGCGTTCAAGTTGTTTTATTTGGTAGTATGGGATGTCAGCCATTTACCAATAACAATAAATCGAGGTGGTTTAAGACTAGAGCATGAATGTCTTTAAAGCTCTTGATCAAGATTCTGTCACAGTAAACAAATTCTCCTCAGAGCAACAAGTCATCGACAGTTTATTATCCAACATTACACCCGGAGAGGTGAAAGATTGGCAAGCCTTGATGGATTTATTCAATATTTTAGGCTAGAAGAGGCGAGGCTTGGCTCTTAAAACCAGATGGCCTGGGAGGAAGTGACGTCACCACAGCCAATGGCAGCCTAGCTTTCCTGCTCCCGCTCCCCGAAGCTTAAAATAGCTATAAAAGGCAGTCGCCAGCCACTTTAAACCCACCGGAAGAATTCCCCATCGCCCTTACCGGCAGTAGCATGAGTAAAGCGTCTTCAGGGTGCCCAAAAGACTCGGAGAAGTCGGCGGGCGGCGGAACGAGCAAAACCGCTAAGCGCCACGAGGCAATGGCGTGGGCGTCTCAATCAGACTCTGACTCTGCGTTGTCTTTGGCGAAAACGCGGAAACCGCCTGCAAAGAAAGGAATATCAAGCGAACTTCGCCAGCTCCTTTCTGGTATACAAGACGATATAAAAAAATCGAAAGATGAAATCCTGGACCGGATGGAAACACTGAGCTCTGACCTCCGGGAGCTGGGGAACAGAGTTGAAGATGCGGAAACAAAGCTGGAAGAGCACGCTGAGTCCCTGCTCTCGCATGAGGCCCAACTTCAAGCATTGGATCAAAAGAACTCAGAACTTATATACAAGCTTGACGACCTCAAAACAGGGGCAGAAGGAATAACCTTAGATTCCGTGGAGTCCCGGAGGGCGGCGAACTGAAATGTTCCACACATTGTACAATTGCTATGCGCTACTTTACTGGGGGCCGATGCTGCAGCGGTGAAGGTAGAAATAGACAGAGCGCACAGATTGCTTGGCCCGCAGCAGGAGAACAGAGTACGGGACATTATTACCGGTTTCACAGTTATGAAGTGAAGGAACAACTTCTTAATAGCGCCAGGAAAAAGCCAGACTTGGAATACGGAGGAGCTAAAATAACTGTGTATCAGGACCTCTCGCAGTTCACTTTACAGCAGAGACGCCTCATGAAACCGGTTCTGGATATCCTAACTAAGGAGCAGATCGCATACAGATGGGGGTTCCTTTCTCTCTGAACTACACCATACAGGGAGCCAAAAAGCAGAGTCACATCACTGATGGAAGCCTGGGCATCCCTGCATGCGGCAGGCCTGGTGAAAACGAGCAAACCCCCAGGTGGTCTAGCTTCTGCTACAAAGGCCAAGCTTCAAAAATGGCAGCGTGTCCCTACAAACACTAAAAGGAGTAATCCAAAACGAAAGTGGCTGTGGAAGACACCTGAACAGATATGGCAGCCTGGTGGTATACTGTACCCGATGTCACTTTTCGTAAGGCAGTCAGAGGGACACTGGACATCTCTGAGCCAATGTTTGGTAAAGATGCGGGAGTAACATCTGTTATGTTATGTGATAAGATTTAATGTTAACTTTTGCATAAGGGACATGAAGTCTCTTAATTAATAGATGATAAGGGGGGTTAACAAGGGTGGGGGGAATGTTGTCTATGATGTACTAAAGTTACAAGCGACACAGGGCGGGGTAGTCTAACGGGATGGTTGGTGTGCTGGGGTCTAGTGTGTGGATGAACGATAATGGCATGGACAAAAGACAAAAAGGGTGGTAGACCCTGGTGGTAATTTGGGGTAATTCGGGGGGTGATGTGGGGGCTGGGTTGTGTCGGTGTCGGAGTGTCACTTTCTCTTTTCCAACTATGGGACTTTTGCCTATAGTTGGTGTTAGACAAGGGGGGGGGAGATTAGGGAGGGCGGGAGCACCACAAGTATCGGGGAGTACATGAATATGAAGTGGGTGGAATCTATCTGTTGGGGGGTTAAGTTTACCTAATACCCTAGTAATGAATACAGACATAAAGATAATATCATATAATGTGAAGGGGCTGAACATGCCTCAGAAAAGGCAGAAACTGTTTAAAGAGTTACAGCAGCTCAAACCACATATTGTCTGCTGCAGGAGACTCATCTCTGCAGGGTGCATGAGCGAGTCCTCTCCCATCCTCCTCTGTTGATGGATCCAAAAAACGCGGGGTTGCGGTGCTGTTGCACAAATCCATATTGGCTCAAATAAAAATATTAAGCGTGACCCAGGAGGGCGTTTTTTTGTTTTTGCAAATTGTCATAGACCAAGTGGACCTTACCCTAGCATCCCTTTATGCACCCAATGAACACCAAGGGTCCTTTTACGCCAAAGTGAAGAGCCTATTAGCTACATTTACTCAGGGCTCCTTGGTCATGGGGGGAGATTTTAATGAAGTCATGGACCCAGTATTAGACAGATCAGGGAGACCCCAGCAATCGATAAACAAGGACTCACTGGCCCTGGGTTCACTGGTCTATTCATTGGGGACTTTAGATGTCTGGAGACTGAGCCATACAAATATGAAGGACTACACATTTTTTCACCAGTACATAAGACGTACTCTCGTATTGACTACATTTTCCTCGACGTCACATTAGCTGAAAGGGGTCCGAAAACGGGAATTGGTAGCGCGACCATCTCCGATCATGCACAGTTTGGATTACCTTGCCAACAGTCAGAGCAGAGGTCAAGACAAAAGATGGACGCTTAACACAGAGTTATTGCAGGAGGGGGAGGTGGCGGAGGGGATGCAGGAAGGCCCTGAAGGAATACCTGGAGTTAATAGGGAGTCAGGCCAACCTCTCAGTGTCGTGTGGGATGCTATGAAGGCAGTATCAAGAGGTTACTTTATACAGATAGCTAGTAAACGTGCGAAGATTCGTAGGGCTCATGTGGCCCAGTGTCTGGAAAAGATCCGGCACCTGGAGAGGCAGCATAAGGCGGGTGGTTCCCCAGCAGTTTTGGAGGAGCTGCGGGGGCAGCGGGTCCAGCTGGACTCTATTTACTCTGAACAATTAAGTTGGATACAAATAGAAATAAGGTTAGATGCTATGAATACACCAACAAAGCAGGACGTCTCTTGGCTATCAAGTTATGTAGGCGAAAGGTTGACCGAGCGGTCACTCACATTAGGAATGAGAGGGGTGAATTACTAAATACATCTGACGCCATACGGCGGTGTTTTAGTGAATTTTACCAGGAACTATACGCTTGTGAGATCAACCCCCCTGAGGAATCTTTTCTAGAATATCTAGCTGAGAGTGACCTAGCCTCATTGACAAATCAGCAGAGGATCACCCTTGATGCACCGGTCACTCCAGCTGAGATACAGAAAGCTATCCAGCACCTGCCAGCAGGTAAATCACCGGGGCTAGATGGCCTCCCCAATGAATTCTATAAGAAATTTGCCCCGGAACTGGCCCTGCTCCTAACTGACCTGTTTAATCTAATTGGGAAGGGGGAGTCCATGCCTTCTTCCATGATGGAAGCATGGATCGCAGTTTTGCCTAAACCGAATAAAGACCATATGGACTGTGGGTCCTATCGCCCAATATCCGTTTTAAATGCCGATGTTTAAAATATTAGCTAAAGTATTGGCCAATCGTCTGGCACCCTTGCTCCCAGCCATTATCCACCCTGACCAGGTGGGGTTTGTCCCATACAGAAAAGCAACAGATAACACCAGGCGAACGGTCGATTAACGTTTCTGGCTGGGAGAATGAAGAGGCCTCTTTGTCTCCTTAGCTTAGACGCCGAAAAAAGCCTTCAATAGGGTGCATTGGCCATTCATGTACAAAGTGATGGAGGCTTTTGGGATAGGACCACAGTTCCGTGGGTGGATTCAAGCATTCTATAGCTCTCCTAAAGCGTGTATACGCGGTAAATGGGGGCAATTCTGCAATGATCCTTTATACAGAGGCACTAGACAGGGTTGTCCCTTTTCCCCCCTGCTGTTTGCAATGGTCATGGAGCCATTCGCAACTAGGCTTAGAACTAACCCAGATATTTGTGGACTTTCTATTGGAGGGAGAGAACACAAATTATCCCTCTTCGCTGACGACGTGTTGGTGTTTGTCACGCGTCCCATGACCACTTTTCCTGGGCTACTACGGGAAATTGAGGAATACTCGAATGTGTCGGGATTTAAAGTAAATATGTCAAAGTCTGAAGTTTTGAATGTGAATCTCCCGGGGGAGCTTGAGGACTTGCTGAAATCATCCTTTGCCTTCCGGTGGGCTAACAGGAGCATTCGCTACCTGGGGGTCAACCTGACAGCACACCTTTCGGACCTCTTTATGGCAAACTATAAGGGCTTGGCGGGGACACTTATTGAGGACTTGGGTAGATGGGGCGACCTTGATCTCTTTTGGTTTGGTCGAATAGCTGCGGTAAAGATGAACGTTTTGCCGCACTTGCTTTACCTCTTTCAAGCCCTCCCAATCACAATGCCCCGTAAATATTTAGGAAATTTGCAGGATAGTATTATGCGCTTTATCTGGGCCGGGAAAACGTCCGTGACTGGCACGCTCGGTTCTGTATCAGGACAGGAAGAGAGGAGGGCTGGGGGTACCCAATCTGGCATGGTACTATAGAGCGGTCCAGGCGCGTGCGGCAGTAGAATGGTTCCAGGACTACCCGGACCGGCAATGGGTGCAGCTGGAACAATACACTCTAGGTGCGAGGCCACTAGGGGCTCTCAAGTGGATCCCGAGTTCACTTAGGTCACTGGAGGAGGGACTGTGTCCCTCTATATATGTCACTCTTTCAAACTGGGATAGTATGTTTCCACAAAAAAGTACCACACTCTCTCGTCTGTCTCCCATAGCTCACAATCCACTATTTTACCCTGGTACAATAAAGAAGCATTCACAAGATGGTATACGGGAGGTTTACGACTGTGGGGTCAACTGTTTGAGGGGAGACCCTAATGTCGTACTCGGAGGCCCTTGAGAGATTCCCGATCATGGGGTCTGATCAGTATGCATATCTTCAGCTGTCCTCTTTCTTTAAGACACGGGCAGTCCGGGAGGTAGTGTCTAGGGAAAAAATCAACACTAGAAACCATATGTGAGGGTCCACCAAAGACCAATGGGCTGATATCGCGCCTCTATCACATTGTTAATAGACAGTCCCCGGCTTACACACTCAAATCGTCCCTTGGTACACCAAAAAAATGTATAAATCTTTCAGCAGTGAATCGTACCAAGCACTTCTGAGAGTAACAGCCGATTCTAATGAACCGCCAAAGAAACGACTGGTGTTTTTCTCTTTTACCACTTCGTACAGTTTCCTCACATCTCTCTTTTTATCGGTCAAAATGAGAATGTCCCATGGAGTCATAACTCTTCGTTCTTCATAATTCTCTTAGGGTTATGATTCCAGTGCTTTCCCAGTTCAGCAATGTTGTAATATTTACAAAGACTCCCTGGAGGAGATGTGCTACCTTGTTGTGTCTTACTGTATAGAAATTATTTTTCATCAGAACTTCAAAGTCAGCTGAGACGAGAGACCATTTCCAGCTGTTTCTGACAGAATCTACAGATGTCTGTGGTACCAGTTTCTTCTATGCTTGCCCAGAATCCACTGTCCTGGGCTGCAACTATCAATTATTCATCCTTAGGTTTCAATTAAACTCTCCTTAACCATTAATGTGTCCGGTTTTGATCAACAAATGGTTCCTGGAGTAAAGCTTTGTATTTCTCACTGTACCTATACATTTGCTGCTTGTTTTCCTCATTTGCTGATCTAATTCTTTGAATAGTTTTTTTTTTCTCATCTGTCACAAATTCTGTTGCTTCCTTCCCTTTTCAATTCATTCGTTCACCTGCTTAAGTTTAATAATGGAGAATGGATTCTGAATGTTTACTTTCATATTTCAGCACATTTTGCATATTTGGATTTGAAGATGCTGCTATAACTAAATCTGAAGGCCTATAATTGTAGCTCATTAGTTATAATGGAGGAGTGGCCTAGTGGTTAGGGTGGTGGACTTTGGTCCTGGGGAACTGAGTCGATTCCCACTTCAGGCACAGGCAGCTCCTTGTGACTCTGGGCAAGTCACTTAACCCTCCATTGCCCCATGTAAGCCGCATTGAGCCTGCCATGAGTGGGAAAGCGCAGGGTACAAATGTAACAAAATAAAATAGATACTATTGGAGATTCTACATGGAATGTTGCTATTCCACTAGCAACATTCCATGTAGAAGGCTGCGCAGGCTTCTGTTTCTGTGAGTCTGTACGTGCAGGACGTCAGACTCACAGAAGCAGAAGCCTGCGCGGTCACATTGGTGATCTGCAAGGGCCGACTTCTACATGGAATGTTGGAATAGCAACATTCCATGTAGAATCTCAAATAGTAGCAACAGTGGAGGAGTGGCCTAGTGGTTAGGGTGGTGGACTTTGGTCCTGGGGAACTGAGGAACTGAGTTCGATTCCCACTTCAGCTCCTTGTGACTCTGGCAAGTCACTTAACCCTCCATTGCCCCATGTAAGCCGCATTGAGCCTGCCATGAGTGGGAAAGCGCGGGGTACAAATGTAACAAAAAATAAAATAAATAATCTATTTCTATGAGACCCAATCCTCTTTGGACCCGGGGAATGTAAGTCTTGGCATATACTGATACTTACAAATCACCTCACGGGAATGAAGTAGTTTTCTCATTTGTACATCCAATTTTTTCAAGGTCTTTAAGAGGCCAGTCTACAATTCCAAAGGCGTATGGGAGTGCAAGAATTGCCAGCTGATTAGTAGCTTATTTCATGATGTTAATGCACTTTTCAATATCAATTTTAGTCTCATAGTATTCTTTACTCTTTTTTTTCCTGAGTGATTTAAGATTGTCACTCCTTCCTCAATTTCTAGATATTAATATACATCTTTCTGTTCAACTTCCCTTATCTCACAGTCATCACAGTCAAAAGGGATGCTTTCAAGTTTTGCTCAACCTTCCCCCCAAGAAAATCTGCCTTTACATATTTCCTCAAACCAAAGTAATCTTTGTGTCATCTGAGAAGCTTTTCACTACTCATAGTAGCTCTGCTAATTATTGGGCATTGGAACTCTAGGTCATTTACAGGCAGTAAGTGTGACATACTCTCTCTGCATTACTACCATATTCAGGAGTAAGGCTAAAACCATAGCCCAAAGAGTTAATAACTCAGTACATTAAAAGTGCCAAACAAAACAAACATGGTGACATTTATGTAGTTGCAAGCTTTGCTTCCACCTAAAGCATTTTTCACATTGAGAACATTTAAATGGTTTGTCTCCCGTGTGAACCATTTTATGCACGTCCAAGCACTTTTTCCACCTGAAACATTTACCACATTCAGAACATTTAAATGGTTTCTCTCCTGTGTGATTCATTTCATGTAATTGCAGATGGGCTTTCCGATTGAAACTTTTACTGCATTCAGAACATTTAAATGGTTTGTGTCCCATATGAATCATTTTATGTTTTTGCAGGTCACTTTTCTGACCAAAGAATTTATCACATTCTGAACATTTATATGGTTTTTCTCCTGTATGATTCATTTTATGCAAATGAAGGCTACCTTTCTGTCTGAAACATTTACCACATTCAGGACATTTAAATGGCTTATGCCCTGTGTGAATCATTTGGTGTTTTTGCAGATCACTTTTTTGAATGAAACTTCTATCGCATTCAGAACATTTAAATGGTTTATCTCCCATATGACCCATTGTGTGCAGTTTCAGGTTGCTTTTCTGACTGAAACTTTTATCACATTCAGAACATTTAAATGGTTTCTCTCCTCTGTGATTCATTTCATGTAATTGTAGATGAGCTTTCCAAATGAAACTTTTATCACATTCAGAGCATTTAAATGGTTTCTCTCCCATATGACTCATTTCATGCCGTTGCAGATGGGCTTTCCGACAGAAAGTTTTATCACATTTAGAACATTTAAATGGTTTGTCTCCTGTGTGATTCATTTGATGTAATTTCAGGTCAGCTCTTCTTTTGTAACATTTCTCACATTCAGAACATTTAAATGGTTTGTTTCCTGTGTGGTTCATTTCATGCAGTTGCAGGTCAACTTTCCTTCTGTAACATTTATCACATTCAGAACATTTAAATGGCTTGTCTCCTGTGTGATTCATTTGATGAAGTTGAAGGTTGTCTTTCCTTTTGAAACATTTATCACATTCAGAACATTTAAACCGTTCTCTCCCAAGTGAGTCATTTTATGCGGGTGCAGGCTGCATGTCTGATTGAAACATTTAGCACATTCAGAACTTTTAAATTGTTTTTCACGAAGTACAGTGTCTCCAAGTGGATTTGTTTTGTGAATATCTTGACAGTCATGAACCTCAGTCCTAAGCCTGGGTATGGGGTGCTCAACAAACTGTGAGTCTGTGAAGTTTTCCCGAGTTCCAGCACTTTGAAAATGTCTCTCACCTTCTTTGATTCCTTCTGTCTGTAGAAAACTTGGGCAGCAGTTGGAATTTCTCTCTTGTGGGTTTGATCTTTCTCTTTTATGAGCTATTTCTTTCACCTTGGTTGGTGTTATGCTCTTGATATCTCCCTCACAATAAGCTGAAGTAAATGGGTTGTCTCTGGAGGGATCCTTGTGTTTCCATTCCTCTCGTTGCTGCCCATCGCACATTGTCATTCTTTTACCATTATTCCTTAATCTATCATCTGGTGGATAAAAATGAGAGAATGATCCTTAATTTTACCTTAATTGTCTCTATATGATTATTTAAAAAGAGATCTGCTTGGCTAATTTCCAAATGAGACATAACAGAAAGAGGTGTTGCTTATAAACAGGGTCAGGTGGGAAATGGCACATAAGCAGAGGAAAAACAGACCATATCTGATTTCATGCTGCTGGTTCTGTGCATCTCACCCTCACCTCTAGTCTGTGCAATGAGTCTCTTAACTCTGATTACACCACTAAACAAAAACTCTGCAACATTATGCTGGAAGCCTAGGATCTGGGTCCCAAAAGCTCAGACTTGTCAGCTTAAACTAACTGAATCCTAATGACTTAGAAATAAACTGAAAGCCAATATTAATATATGCTCACTTTGAGGGTAGTTTTGTAAAAGTCACCTAGCTGTGAAGGTGAAGTAAGTGCCTATCTGTAGCCTATTTTATAGACACACATAAAGAGCAATTCTATAAATCAGGTGCTCACAGTTACATGCCCAGTGTGCATGTAAATGTTTAGAATCAATTTATATGTGCACATACTTGTGTAAAGAACAACATTCTGCCTATGCTGTATTCTAGTGGGTACTTGCAAGGACATATTCACATAGGCAAAGCACATGTGATACAGATGCTGAGCTCCCACTTACATATGTAAATTGAAAAATTGTAAGTTACATACATCCCTCTCACATTTAGGCATACCCACTTATACCATGTCAATAGGCCTGCCAAGAGGAGAGGGGTGGGGACAAGATTCCCTGAGCCTGGCCTCCAAGGGGGGTCCAGCTGACCCAGTGGCATGGGGGGCAGGGCCCCTACACTTTGAGCTTGGGGCCCCCCCAACTGCAGTAACCTGAATGGCTGGCAGGGATGCCCAAGCTCTGTCAGCCAAAGAGCCCTGCAGCCCGAACCTCCCCTGGGGTGAGGAAGTTGGCAGCATGCTTTCTAGCAGCCAACACCGGTACTCCGCACACGCTCAATTCGTGGGCATGAACTGAGTATGTCCAAGGAGTGCCGGCATCAGTGGTTAGAAAGCATGCAGCCAATTTCCTCATACTAGGGGAGGTTCAGGTCGTGGAGCTCTTTGGCTGGTGGGGCTTCGGCATCCCCGCCAGCAAAGATAAAATTTTTAATGGGGGGGGGGGGGGGGAGTAGGAGAGAGAGCAAAAAGGAATGGGTGTCCCCCAGTCCTCCCCCCCCCAAAAAAAATGGGCTGCTGTCTATGCCTCTGCTTTGCACTTTGACTGATATTGTTGTGGCAGCGGCGGCAGCAGCAGGAGGCACCCTAAGACTGTTTCTCCAGACCCGGCTTCTTCTCTCCGCAGCCCTGCTTGTCAACAGCAGGCATAAACGTCTGCACCTAAATATGGCATCTTAGCTCATAGAGTATTCTGAAACTTGTGCGTGTAAATGTGAGACCCACCCATGTGCATTTACACACTAACAAGTTACACATCTATATTATACAGTGCTGCTGAGGGTGTGACTCACATTTAAACACGTAGGACCTTGGCTGCCTGTGGTCCTAGAAATATTTTAGAGGTAACCCAACACAGTTTTGTGGACCATCAGAACGTAGATGATTCTTTTTCGAGTGTGAGGCAGGACACTTGCACACCAGCACTCAAAATCTTCATCGGTCCTTTCTTTAAAAACATCCATATGAAACTCTTCAATTCAAAATACTCAATATCTTACTCTTCTTATATGATTTTCAGAAGTATGAACTTATCTTAGAGCGGGTGAGGAATTCATTACTGCCTCCCTCAGTCGGAACTTGGATTAAACTAGACTTCTGCCCAACATGGCGCTATGTTTCACTATCACAGTTGCGTTACGGAAACAACTTATCACTCATATAACTTTGGCACTTTTCTATGTACGGAATGTCCTGCCAGTGTATAGAAGAGTGCCAAGTTGTTTTCCTGATGCAACTATGACAGTGAAATGTAGCACTATGTTGGGTAGAAGTCTAGTTTATGTTTTAACTTTTTATTGACATCAACAATACAAAGGTTAAATGCTTCATTGTACATATAGATTCCATGTTACAGAGATCAAAATCTCTACTATAATAAAACGCACCTGTAACGTTCTGAAGCTGACTCCGTGGCTTCACTGAAGTGAAGGGTTCGTAAGGTTCGTGAGATTCATCACTCTGTCACCATCTCTCTTGGCCCCGCCCTCGCGTCAAAACGTGATGACGTCGAGGGCGCCAGACCTGTCAGAGGCGCGAGGGCGGAGCTGAGAGAGATGGTGACAGACTGACGAATCTGACGAACCTTATGAACCCTTTACTTCAGTGAAGCCACGAAGTCAGCTTCACAACATTGCAGGTGCATTTTATTAAACATTGCAGGGTGGCTGGAAGGGGGGGAGAGAGGGTCTGGAAGAGGGGGAGAGAGGGGGGGCAACGACTGTGGAACTGGGAGGGAGGGGGAGAGGGGGGCAACGACCATGGAACTGGGAGGGGGGGCGGGCGGACCCTGCAACTGGGTGGGGTGACCCTGCAACTGGGACGGAGGGGGAGAGGGCCAACCCTGCAACTGGGAGGGAGGGAGGCGGGGCCTCCCTGGAACTGGGAGAGAGGGAGAGAGGGGGGCCCCTGGCACACACTCTCATTCTCACACACACACTCTCGCACCCAGTCTCACTCTCTCTGTCACACACACTCACACATTCACTCTCTCTCTATCACACACTCACTCTCACACACACTCTGTAAAACACACACACCCCGAGGAAAACCTTGCTAGCGCCCGTTTCATTTGTGTCAGAAACGGGCCTTTTTTTCCTAGTCATCAATAAAAGAAAACTTGTTATACCAGCACAGATCAAACTGTCTTTATTGTTCTCAGTTATTTGTATTTTAACCCCTCCCCTCCCCTCTACTTGACCTCCCACCACAACCTTCCTTATCCATCCTCTCTGAACCCCCCCCCCTTTACTCCTTCCCACACCTAACCCCCCCCCCCCCCCCCACCATTGTTGTTGACACTGAATGGGTTCCTTCCTTTTTTGTCATGATTTACAGCATGTTGAGTACCAAACTCCTCCCTCTAGGGGACTAGGTATCTATGTATGCACCCCAGATTTTCAAAAAGGTATTTTTGCGACAAACTGATCTCTTAGCTTCCCTCGCCTCCCACATCATCAACTGGTGTACAAGATTACGCCAATGCCAGTACTTGGGTACCGCTTCAACTGTCCAGTATTGTAGAATACACTTCCTAGCCAGCAATCCAAATTTACGGAACTAGAAGTCTAGTTTAATCCAAGTTCCAACTGAGGGAGGCAGTAATGAATCCCTCACCCGCTCTAAGATGTTCATACTTTTGAAAATCATATAAGAAGAGTAAGAAATTGAGTATTTTGAATTGAAGAGTTTCATAAGGATGTTTTTAAAGAAAGGACTGATAAGGATTTTGAGTGCTGGTGTGTAAGTGACCTGCCTCACACTCGAAAAAGAATCATCCACTTCCACAAAACTGTGCGGGGTTACCCCTAAGTATTTTAAAAAGTAACAGGATAAATTGTGATTTTGCCCTCACGCGGCCCAAATCTCAACCCCCAGAATGCATTCCTTTCATTGTGCATACTTGTGGGTATACTGCCATATCCATGTGAAAATGCATTAGAAACATAGAATATGACAGCAGATAAGGGTCAAATGGCCCATCCAGTCTGCCCATCCTCAGAAATCACTAACTCTTCTTTTCCTAAGGCGATCCCATGTGCCTGTCCCACGCTTTCTTAAATTCTGACACAGTCCTTGTCTCCATGACCTCCACCAGGAGGCCATTCCATGTATCCACCAGCCTTTCGGTGAAAGAGTATTTTCTTAGATTCCTCCTAAGCTCCATTACCTCTTAACTTCATCCTATGCCACCTCATTCTAGATTTTTCCTTCATTTGAAAAAGGCTCACCTCCTGTACATTAATGCCACTGAGGTATTTAAACGTCTCTATCATATCCCCTCTCTCCCGCCTCTCTTCCAGTGTATATATGTTGAGATTCCTAAGCCTGTCCCTATATGTTTTACGACAGAGACCGCATACTAATTTTGTAGCCGCCCTCTGGACCAACTCCATCCTGTTTATATCTTTCCATAGGTGTGGTCTCCAGAATTGCATGCAGTACTCTAAAAGGGGGAATCATCTATGGCACACAGCAAGGATTTTAAGGTACAGGAAATTTTTCCTCACCACTCTCCATATCAGTATCCTTCTCTCCTCCTTCCAGCTGGATCCTGACATGAGGCTCTTCTATCTTTGGGATCTGTACCATTGCATCAGGTTTGCAACTTTGACTGCCTGTTAGAAAAAGGGAAAAATCTTTTCAGCCTTTAAACAGTCCTATATAATAATTCTCACCTCCAACGTTCTGACTTGCCTGGGACCATGGCTCATTCCGAGTTGGTCTGCTAGGCTCCATAGATCAGGCTGACATCACTGTAGCCATTATGATGTCAACTTCAGAACCCTGGGGGGGGGGGGGGGGAACATGCCTCACAGCTGATCCATGTCCAGAGGAGGGTCGCTGGACATGGGTGGCTGCAGGGGGAGCAGGGGAGAGAGGAGGGTCGCTGGACATGGGTGGCTGGAGGGGGTTACTGGACATGGGTGGCTGGAGGGGGGCAGGGGAGAGAGGAGGGTCGCTGGACATGGGTGGCTGCAGGGGAGCCGAGGAAAACCTTGCTAGCGCCCGTTTAATTTGTGTCAGAAACGGGCCTTTTTTTACTAATTTTCAATATTTACTTAAGAAAAACAATACTTGGCAAAAGCAAGACTTCCCTTTTACCAGCTGCGGTAACAGGAGGCCTCGGCGCACGTGTAAAACACACGCCGAAGCCAGCACCAGCCCCCTTTTGCCGCAGCTTGGTAAAAGGGGCCCTAAACCTCTCACTGCTTCAGGTACAAACTTAAATTGTGATCCCTCTACGGACAGAAAAATAGCTACTATACCTGAATGTACACATCTTTAATAGCTTTTAAACTTGCAGACTTTTACCAAATTCTCTGGCAACAAATTCCAGAGTTTAATTACACATTGAGTGAAGAAATATTTTTTCCGATTCACTGTAAATTTACTACTTCGTAGCTTCATTGTGTGCCCCCTAGTCCTAGTATTTTTGGAAAGAGTAAACAAGCGATTCACGTCTACCCGTTCCACTCCACTCATTATTTTTTTTTTTTTTAATTTTTAACAAGAAGCTTTATTGGGTGAAACCACAAAGTACAATTCAAAACTGTACAGTCACTTATCATACAGGTTCCTCTCACATTAATTTCCATAATACATAAAGACTCCTAGTGTAATTTCCATAAAAAGCAAAAACATTTCTTGTCACATTTAAACCTTTTATAACCCCCCAGTAACCCCAAAGAACTCCCCCCCCCTCCCTTCACTTCTCCATGTCTCATCCCAAGAGATGACTCCAAGATCCATATCTATGATAACGATGTGTTTACTGGTGCCCAAATCTGTTCCCATTTTGCTAGGGTTTTACGCTCCTTAGCCATTAGTTTTTCCATATTACTTATATACCACACCAAATTGTACCATCGCCGTATTGAGGGACATCCATTCTGTTTCCACATCCGTGCTATCAGCAATCTAGCTGCATTGATGCAGTGTTTTGCCAGCTGGCTCCCCTGGCTAGTGAGCCCCATGATTGGTCTATTAAATAAAAACACTGCAGGGTCCCATGGTATGTTACCCTCCACCCATCTATTCAACCTGCCTCGTACCGATTTCCAAAATGCTTGTACTTTTCTACAGGACCACCAAATGTGTCCCATTGTGCCAATCTGTCCACAGCCTCTCCAGCATAATTTCGATGCCCCAGGGTACATATGATGTAGCCTTGCCGGGGTGAGATACCAGCGATATATTACTTTTGTACAATTTTCTTGGATATTGACTGCTCGAGAGCTGTGAACTGAGGCCCGCTCCATCTGTTGCCACATTTCAGGGGTATATGTCACTCCCAATTCGCTTTCCCACTTATCCCGGTGTCTACAACTAACCCCTAGGGAGTCCCTCAAATGGCTGTATAACTTAGAGATCAAACCCTTGGATTTTTCAGTTTCCACACATAGTTGCTCTAAAAAAGTAACTTCCCCACATAACTTACGCTTCAAACCTGCTGTCTGAAGGAAATGAATAATCTGATTATATGCATATTGGTCTTGCTGAGGTAAGTCATATTCACTAGCCAACTCCCCAAATGTAATGAAGCGCTCATCTTTCATTAACTGCCCCCACCAAATCAATCTAGTTTTCCGCCATTTAATAAAAGGAGACAGTGTGCATCCAGGAGGGAATGCTGCATTGTAAGCTATAGGTGTTAGTCGTGATTCATAGAATCCTTTCATTCTCTCTAATTTGTCCCAACAAGAAAAGGTGTATTGAATGATTGGATTTAAGGGTTGAGGTAAATATCGATATCTAGGTGCCAGCCAAAGTAATTGTCCCAACCTTAGTGGGCTCTGTATCATATACTGCTCTATCTGAATCCAAAGCTTATGTTCTGATTCATGGAACCATTCTATTGCAGCTTTCGCTTGGGCAGCTCTGTGATATAGCCCCAAATGTGGTACCCCCAGTCCACCCTTACTTTTCCTAGCTGCATATAAACGGGACCTAGGGAGACGAGCCCTATGACCCTGCCATATAAAGTGTTCTATTCTGGTTTGGAGCAAATGAAGCATACGATTATTAATTGGAAGCGGTATAGACTGAAATAGATATAGCAGACGTGGGAGAATATTCATCTTCACAGTTGCCACTCTCCCAAACCACGAGAGATGCAAGGGATCCCATCTATCTAGATCTCTCCTAATTTCCTTAATTAAGGGCAAATAGTTGGCTGTACTCATGTCATTCAATTTACTGGTAAGTATCACCCCCAAATACCGTAATCCCTGCTTGACCCAAGTCAACGGATATGTCTGACAGCAGGTCTGATAGTCTCTCTCCTCCATCCCCACTGCCATGGCTTCAGTCTTTGTATAATTAATTTTAAATCCTGATACTTGACTATATGCCTCAATCTCCGTAAATACTGCTGGTAGAGATGTTAAGGGTGAGATTAAGGTCAACAAAATGTCATCTGCAAAAAGGGCAATTTTTGACTCCCATCTCCCCGCCTTCAGCCCTTGGACACCCGGGTTGGATCTGATATTATGAGCTAAAGGTTCCAGTACTAGAGCAAATAATAAGGGGGAGAGTGGGCAACCCTGACGAGTTCCTCGAGATAACTCAAAAAAAGGGGAAGAGTTACCATTAATCTTAACACAGGCCCTAGGTGCAGTGTATAATTCTTGCACCAACCCTCTAAACATAGGTCCAAACCCAAACTTTTGTAAGACCGAGTGCAGAAAGGACCAATGCACCCGGTCAAAGGCCTTCTCAGCGTCTATACTTAGCAAACAGCATGGGGACTTTTGCTGCTGCGCCAAGTACATGACGTCCATCGTCCTTCTAATATTATCAGAGGCTTGTCTGCCCATTATAAAGCCTACCTGATCAGAGTGTATTAGGGTCGGTAAAATACCCACCAACCTAGTGGCCATTACTTTGGCCAGGATTCGTACATCAACATTTAGTATAGAAATCGGGCGGTACGAAGCACATTCAGTTATCTCCTTATTGGGTTTGGGAATAACTGCTATCCAAGCATCCTTCATGGTTGGAGGCAAATTCCCTCCTTCCCTAACAAAATTCAAAACCTCTGTCAATATAGGTGCAAGATATGGGGCAAATGTCTTGTAATATTCTCCAGTATATCCATCCACCCCCGGAGATTTGCCTGTCTGCAGTGTCTTGATAGCTTTAAGGACCTCCTTAACCTCTATCGGAGCTTCCAATGTGCTCCAGTGCTCCGGGAGCAGGACTGGAAGATTTAATTCCTCTAGATATGCTTGGATAGCAGTATTTTGTATAGAGGAATCTTTAGTATATAATTCAGCATAAAATTCCCTAAATCGCTCTCCAATAGCCTGAGATGTGGAAAGAGTTGTGCCCCTTTTATCTTTAACTCGGAATATGTTCCTGTCCATCCTAAGTTTACGTAAACGTAGGGCCAGTTGACGGTTAATTTTATTTCTTCCATTGTACGCATGGAGACGGAGCTTCTCATTAATAAACTCAAGGTCTCTAAAAAGCAGCTCATCTAATTGGAGCCTCGCTTCCTGAAGAGATCTATATATCCTAGGTGAACCTGTTTGCTTATGAATAATCTCAAATTCTTCAATCTTACCCCTCCAGTATCTCTTTAGCGATTCCCGTTGCCTCTTAAGGCGACCCGCCACTTTCATAAAGTGGCCACGGGATACCGCTTTCAAAGCGTCCCAGACAATAGCAATGGAAGGGCCTGAATCCAGATTAAAATGTAAATATTCTTTAAGCATCTTCACATAATCTGCACAGATGTGTTCATCTTTTAGCATAGTGTTGTTAAAGGTCCACCTTTTATGTCCATCAGCTATCCCAGAGAGGGACAATAATACCTCACAGGGTGCATGATCTGAAATAGTAATATTTCCAATCTGTGTATCTTTCACTTGTCCCCCCAGTAATTTATCTAGAAAAAGAAAATCTATACGGGAATATGAGGCATGTACTGAAGAGTAGAATGAGTAATCCCTATCCAATGGATGCCCATCCCTCCATGTATCAAAGAGACCCATTTCTTCCACCCATGCAGCCATCTGACCCGCCAGTGTTCTATCCGTTCGGGAGACAGGTCCCGATCGATCTAAGTTCGGGTCCATGGTAACATTAAAATCACCTCCCAATATGAGTTGGCCTCCTACCATAGGTCTAATATTCCTCTTTAACGTTTTTAAAAAGGAGGTTTGGTTTGCATTCGGCCCATATATAGATCCCCAAGTATATTCCTTAGCTTCCAGCATTCCCCTAATAAGAAGGTACCGCCCTGCTGGGTCTCTCTTAATTTGCTGAACTTGTATTGGTATACTGTCATGAAAAAGTAAAGCCACTCCTCGCTTCTTACTATTGGTAATATCAGAGGCAAAATAGATTTTTGAATATGAGGTAGGGTGAAACAAATGTTCATGTGCTCGTTTCAAATGTGTTTCTTGTAACATTACCACCTGTGGATGCAATCTGGCTAATTCTTGATATATCAACTGTCTTTTTCTCGGAGAGTTTAAACCCTTAACATTCCAGGTTATTACTTTTAGATCTGGTAGCATCTAACTTCCTTAATTAGAGACTGCATATACCAGCACCTATAGTAGAATCTTTCCCATTTACAGACATAGAAGAAGATTAAGAACCCCTCCCACCCACCCTCCCCAACCCCAGCCCCAACAATGTATTCCATGTGTGAAGTGTAGAAAACAGAAAAAACTCTTCCCACACTCACCCACATGAAGCTCCCAACAAGGTCAACAGCCTCTCACACCGCCCGATTCCCTAACCTCCCTTCATCCCTGAAATACGACTCTTCAGTTCAATACAAGTGCACCTTTCTTTTCACTTCTCTGGGTGCTCTCTTATCATGAATAACAAAATCTTAGTGTTGTCCCAGTTCAAGTCACAGATCGTGTTGTCGTCTTACGCAGCTTCTTTGCTTTATTGAAGACTTGTTTCCATTGATGAACTTTATCCCGCGCCTTGCTGGCCGCTGTTGTCTCTTCCGCTTCCAGTTCCATTAGGCCTGCTACTTGAAGAAGTTGTTTCGCATCTGCTACAGTGCGTGCTCGATATGATTTGCCTGCTATAACAAAGCAGAGGGCAAATGGGAAGGCCCATCGATATTTGATATTATGTTTATTCAAAGTGTCCAGTATTGGTTTCATCTCTCTACGCCATTGCAATGTATTTGCTGACAGGTCTTGATATACTGTTATCAAAGTCTCATTATACATCAGTTCTTTCTTCTGGCGTGCCAAAGCAAGTAATTGCTCTTTTTCAGTGAATTTCCAAAACCGAACAATAATGTCTCTTGGTCTGTTATTTTGCGAATTACCCAGCGCTCTATGGGCCCTCTCGACCTCTGGTAAAGGCGTATCTGGCTGTGCCGCTAGAAGCTGTCCACAAACCTCTTGCACTATTTTCAAGACCTCTTCCTGGCTCCCTCCTTCTGGCACCCCACGAAATCGCAGATTTTTACGTCTACTGCGATTTTCAATGTCATCTATCTTATATTGTAGGTCAGATATCTGCGTTGTAGTTCCTTCCTCACGTAGGTGCATTTGTTGTACTACTTCCACGTGCTCATCCATCCGCACTTCTAGATCTTCTATACGGGTACCTACTTCTTTAAGTTCACCTCGTAAATTATCAATGCGCTCTACTATGTCCGCTTTCATATGCGCTAAATCTTTTTTCAAATCCATAAGCAAACGAGCAGAATGTGAGTTCCTCACACTGCCTGTGTCTTCTTCCGATCTTTCCGACTCAAAATCTGAGGCCTCTTCGAGGTGTGGTGAGACATGGCGCGAGGGCGTTTTAGATGTACGCTGGCTACTGCGCATCGCGCTTTTCGCCTCTGAGTTCTTTAACTTTTGTGCCATTCTACCTTCCAACCTTTCAAACGAGGTTCGATCAGCGGGAATGAGTCAAAATGCGTCGTATTTACTGCTATAGTACGCTATTTTAGCTGGATTACTCGGGAGCCACAAAATCAGGCTTCCATCGAGGACAGTGACGTCCCTTCCATCGAGGACAGTGACGTCCTCCACTCATTATTTTATAGACTTCTATCATATCTCCAAGCTGAACAGCCCAAGCCATTCCAGCCTTTCCTTATAGGGAAGTCATCCCATCCCCTTTACCATTTTTGTTGCCCTTCTCTGTACCTTTTCTAATTCCACTATATCTTTTTTGAGATGTGGTGACAGTATTCAAGGTGCGGTCGCACCTTGGAGCGATACAATGGCAGAGCCCCAAAAACTAAGGGGGGCATTTACTAAGGTGCACTCATGTTTTTAGCGCACGCTAAAATTAGGCACATGCTAAACGTTAGAGACACCCATAGGAATGCATTGGCGTCTCTAACGTTTAGCATGCCTTAGTAAAGGGGGTCTAAGCATAGAGCTTTCAACTTAATCCAACAATTAACCGATAGCCAGTGTAAATAAAACTGGTGAAATATGATCACATAATGTTTTCCCTGTCAGCAATTTTGTGGCCGTATTTTGAACCACCTGGAGGTACTTCAGTTGGTTCTTTTTGGAACTCCCATGTACCAACCGTTAAAGCAGTCTAACCACCTAGCAATCAAGAAATACACTAAAACAATAAGATCATTCTGTTCAAATGTAAAGCCCATTATAAGAATAGTCTCACCAGTTCAGACCAATAATGGTCCATCTAGACCAGTATTATTCTGCTTCCAAGAGAGGCTAATCCAGTTCACAAATACCTGGCAGAGTCCCAAAGAGTGGCAAGATTCCATGCTACTTAATCCCAAGGACAAGCAGTGGCTTTTCCTAGGTCTACCTTAATAATGGTTTGTGGACTTTTCCTCCAGGAACCTGTCCAAACCTGTTTAAAACTCGGCTATATTAAGTGCTTTTTTACCATTTGTTCTGGCAATGAATTCCAGGGCTTAACTATACATTGAGTGAAAAAATATTTTCTCCTATTTCTTTTACTATGGGGCTCATTTTCAAAGTACTTAGACTTACAAAGTTCCATAGGTTACTATCAGGCTCATTTTCGAAAGAGATGGACGTCCATCTTCCGACATAAATTGGTTCTTGGACGTCCATCTCTCAGAGACGTCCAAATTGGTTTAATCAAAACCCGATGTTGGACGTCTTTAACTGAAGTCCGTCGCAAGAACGTCCAAATTTCAAGGGGGTGTATCGGAGGCGTGGTGAAGGCGGGACTTGGGCATTCCTAAGACTTGGAAGTCTTTCACCCATAAATAAAAAAAAAAAGCAAAGATGTCTATGACTACAACTTGGACGTTTTCACCCGGACGTGTTTTTATTACGAATAAGGCACAAAAAAGGGCCCAAAATGACGAGATGACCACTGGAGGTAATCGGGGATGACCTCCCGTTACTCCCCCAGTGGTCACTAACCCCCTCCCACCCTCAAAAAACATCATTAAAAATATAACGTGCCAGCCTCAGATGTCATACTCAAGTCCATCACAGCACATGCAGGTCCCTGGAGCAGTTTTAGTGGGTGCAGTGCACTTCAGACAGGAGGACCCAGGCCATACCCCCCTCTCACCTGTTACATTTGTGAACGAAACAGCAAGCCCTCCAAAACCCACCAGAAACCCTCTGTACTCACATATAGGTGCCCCCCTTCACCCGTAAGGGTAATGGTAGTGGTGTACAGTTGGGGGTAGTGGGTTTTGGGGGGACTCAGCACACAAGGTAAGGGAGCTGTGTACCTGGGAGCATTTTATGAAGTCCACTGCAGTGCCCCCTAGGGTGGCCGGTTGCTGTCCTGGCATTTTAGGGGGACCAGTGCACTAGAAATGCTGGCTCCTCCCATGTCCAAATGGCTTGCATTTGGATGTTTTTGACTTGGACGTCTTTGGTTTCGAAAATCACCAAAACTCAAAGATGTCCAAATCTAAGGACATTCATGGTATTTTTGAAACGAAAGATGGACGTCCATCTTTTTTCAAAAATACGCTTTTTCCTGCCTCTGGATTTGGACATTTTACAAAGACATCCAAATCCCAATTTATGACGTTTCTTTCGAAAATGCCCCTCTATGTAACTTTATAAATCTAACTGGTTTGAAAATACGCCTCCACGTAACTTCCAAGAGTGTCTCCTAGTCCTTGTACTTTTTGAAAGAGTACACAAACAATTCGTATTTACCCATTCTACTCCACTCAGAATTTTGTAGACCACTGACATATCTCTCCTCAGCCGTCTCTTTTCCAAGCTGAAGAACCCCAACCTCTTTAGCCTTTCCTCATATGAGAGGAATTCCATCCCCTTAATCATTTTGGTTGCCCTTCTCTGAACCTTTCCTAATTCCGCTATATCTTTTTCGAGGTATGGCAAACAGAATTACACACAATACTCAAGGTGAAGTCACATCATGAAGCGATATAGGGACACTAAAACATTCTTTGTCTTATTTTCTCTCTCTTTCCTAATAATTCCTAGCATTCTGTTTGCTTTTTTGGCCGCTGCTGCACACCGAGCAGAAGATTTCAATGTATTGTCCAAGACAACACCTAGACCTGTTTTGGGTGGTGACTTCAACAGTAGGATCTAGCATCAAGTAACTATGGGGCCCTTTCACAAAGGAGCAGGAGGGCCTACGTGTACACAATGTGCGCCAATTCGGCGCTAGCGCGTGAGCCATGTGGTAATTCCGAATTTGGCACACACCGAATCCCACGGTAGAAAATACCTCTCTTTACACATGGGGCCCTGAGCATCTCTTATTAGTGAGGACAACACTGGGGCCTACTCTTTGATCAATTCATCTTATAATCTTTCATAACTGGGCACACACTCAGGGATTAATGTACTGAAGTAAATTAAAGCTAACAGGAACATTAATACATATTAAACATGTATGATACAATTAATGTAATTTAGCATGGCAGTCTGCGTCAATTCTAATTAACTTTAATGCAGAGTTAAAGAAGATGGACAAAATATTTAATAAGCTGTATTGCAGGGAAACTCATAAAAATAAGTCCATTAATATTACAATGCATTACTGTAAACTGTATTACGTACTGTGATTTGCATTCTCCTGTTACCAATACATAAGTCAAACTACACCACGTTCATCAGCCGTGTTCCCTTGCAACAGTGGAGAACTCTCTTCACTGCCACCAGCCCCTTTGAACAATGCAGATTTCTCAAGCCTATGACAGTCTAGAAGGAAGACTTTTGCCAATTACCCACCTCAATGGCAGCCTATTGCATCCAAAGTAGGGAAACAGACAGTGGGAGGTAAGAAAGGTCAATGGCCTCTTATCCCACCAATGAATTCTTAAGTGGTCTCAACTGACCTTAGTAAAGATGTGCAAGAGGAATTTTATACTTACTGGTTACAGAAGGATGTTCGGAGGTCTCTGATTCAGGATGATCCATGAAGGGGAGATCTTCCTCTTGTTTAACACTCAGTGAGAACACAGACGTTACAATCGGAAGGCCTGTGATGAGAAAACATGTCTAGAAGGATTCACTAAGGATCAGATAATTTAAAATCAGGAAATGAATTTTAAGTCTCCAAGGCTTAGCGCGGGCAAAAAACACTAGCACGCCTTAGTAAAAGAGGTCCCCCAAACGTTTGATGTTAGTGGCCCATCTCCTGTGATATGAAAATGCAAATCCCTTGAAATCCAAAAACATCTACTTACTCTTGGTGGAGTTATTTGGGTTTTCTTTTCCCTCCCACTCAAAGTGTTGAGTGAAATATTTCTCATCTTCTTTTCTAATCTTGAATATAACATCAGGATTAACAATTGCATAACCTGTCAATAAGAAGTAGGAAAATGACATTTACATTGTATTTGTAGAATTCCTGGGAAGGTTCTGTCCGTTTCCTGTTTTGATGGAGCAGTGTGTGTGTGACAGGGGCGTAGCCAGACCTTGGCAGGAGGGGGTTTGCCGAAAGTGGTGGTGGTGGTGGGGGGTTAAGAGCCCAAAGTAGGGGGAGGGGGTTTAAGAGCCTCCCTCCCCCACCGCTTCCACCCCCGCCGCTGCCGCCAGGTACCTTTGCTGGTGGGGGTCCCCAACCCCAGCCAGCTGAAGCGTTTACCTATCCCGCGCTGGTCTCGCACTTGCTTCCTCTCCTGTTTTCAGCGCGCCATACACTGCACGCTTGTTTTAATGAAACTGAGCATGTGTGAGCATGCTCAGTTTCATTAAAACGAGAGCATGCACGGTACGACTGGAAACAGGAGAGGAGGCAAGTGCGAGACCAGCGCGGGACAGATAAATGCTTCAACTGGCAGGGGAGCCAAACCGGGGGCCTCAGAGCCAAATTAGCCACGCAACTGGTGTGCAAGTGTATGTTCTAGTGTGAAATCTGAGAGGTAAATTTTCTCTCTGGTCTTCTGCACCAAATTATTTTATAAAGAAAAGGGAGAGAGACTCCAGCTAGTCTTGTGTAAAACCTCCTTATGTTCTCACGCATACATTTTATCTTACACCACAGAGCAGCATCTTTTGCAGAGCCTGCAGAAATGGTGTCTTTCACTTGCTCCTGTTGAATATGGAATGGCATTAGAAAGCCAGGTTAAAAATTTCAGATGCCTATGGTACCTGTCATTTTTATACCATTGATTCCATAATGAGACCGTGCAGTAGATGACAGAGTAGGACATATCTACCTCGTGACATGAGGATGTCATGAACATCCTTGATGACCTTCTTGTAAAGCTCCTTCTGCCACTCTCCCAGAATGTTCCACTCCACTTCCAAGAAATAAGCAGCGACGTCCTCGAATGTGGCCGATGCCTGGAACAGCAAAAACTACACCTTAAGTCATTGCTCAAAGCCCACCTCTTCAATGTCGCCTTCGGCACCTAATCACTACATCTCTTCTCAGGAAATCTCATCTACCCAACTTGACATTTCGTCCTTTAGATTGTAAGCTCTTCTTAGCAGGGACCGTCCTTATTTGTTAATTTGTACAGCGCTGCGTAACCCTAGTAGCGCTCTAGAAATGTTAAGTAGTAGTAGTAGTAGTAGTAAGTCAAAGTTTCATTATTTTTTTCATTTAATTTCTATTACTGAAATGTACATCTGCCTATCTGCATACTTGGTTTAAACATACATGAGTTAACATAAAAACAAACAATAACAGAAAATCATTCAAAATAAAATATCATGAGTAAGCAGAAGTAAACATCCAAGCCTTTATCTTTTTTATAGCAAGTCAAGAAATCTATCACACACTGCAACTCCAAGAGTAAACAGTTAGTAATACTACTGCTTATCATTTCTTAGCGCTACTAGACATACGCAGTGCTGTACACTGAACATGTAAGAGACAGTCCCTGCTTGACAGAGCTTACAATCTAATCAAGACAGACAAACAGGATAAATAATGGATAAGGGAATTACTTAAGGTGGGAATTATAAAACTGACATGGTACTGAACAAGTGAATAGGAGTTAGGAGTTAAAAGCAGTCTTAAAAAGGTGGGCTTTTAGCCTAGATTTGAAGACGGCCAGAGCTGGAGTTTGACGTACTGATTCAGGAAGTCTATTCCAGGCATATGGTGTAGCAAGATAAAAGGAACGGAATCTGGAGTTTGCAGTGGAGAAGGGTACAGACAAGAGAGATTTACCCAGTGAATGAAGTTCCCGGGAAGAATTTAGGGAGAGATAAGAGTGCAGAGGTACTGAGGAGCTGCAGAGTGAATGCACTTGTAAGTCAATAAAAGGAGTTTGAACAGTATGCAGAAACAGATAGGGAGCCAATGAAGTGACTTGAGGAGAGGGCTAATATGAGCTTAGCGACACTGGCGGAATATAAGTCGTGCAGCAGAGTTCTGAACAGATTGAAGGGGAGAGAGATGGCTTAGTGGGAAACCTGTGAGAAGCAAGTTGCAGTGTCTAAGCGAACAGTGGCATTCCGTCCTTGGCTGACACCTGGGGCGGATCGCCGCTGCACGCACCCCCCCTGGGTGCAGTGCAACACGGCGCCCCCCCGGCGTGGAACGGCACCCCCCCTGGCGTCTGCACCCCCCTGGTGTGGACCCTAACCCCCCCCCCCCCCGGTGCAGCGCCTCTCACTCCCCCCGACAGTCCCCACCTGCCTACCAGCTGAGCTCCGGCCGGCACCTCCAATCTGCAGTGCTGCTGACTTTAAATGAAGAAAACCGTCTCGTCGTTGGCCTTTCACTACTGAGTCCCGCCCTCGAGGAAATAGGAAGTTATATCAGAGGGCGGGACTCAGTAGTGAAGGGCCAACGACGAGACGGTTTTCTTCATTTAAAGTCAGCAGCGCTGCAGATTGGAGGTGCCGGCGGAGCTCAGCTGGTAGGCAGGTGGGGACTGTCGGGGGGAGTGAGAGGCGCTGCGCCGGGGGGGGGGGTGGACGGAGCACCCCACCACCCGTTGACACCCGGGGCGGACCGCCCCCACCACCCTGCCCTTGCTACGCCACTGAGTTGGGGTCCTTATACTGAAAACTACGCAGTCCTATGGAAGTTTTCCATACTACAGTGCTACTAGGAAAAGTCAACAACCCCTGAAAGAAAGAACAAAGAGTTCTAGAAGGAAGATAATCACTCACCAAACAATTCAAATCAGTAACACATAATACACAAACTATCTTAAAAATCAGACAGACATTTATATAGTGTGTGACACTTTAAATGTAGTCATCAATGAAACTGTCCGTTATAGAATTACAAAATTAAGTGTCAAGCCAATAAACTAAAAGACTAACTTAAATACACAAAGCCAGGATTTAAAAAATGAGGGAGGAAAAAGTCTCAGAGCCCCACCTTCACCCTTAATGTGATAGGTTTCATGGGTGGTTACCTCATAGGCATAAAAGAAAACCTCATCCTCAATTTAATCAAAATCATATTGCTCTGTGCAATGCAAATTTTTAAAGTGCAAATTTTACTGGTGATCTGCATATTTCTCTTCTAGCCTCTAAAATACTGTCTTAGATTTTACAGTTGGCCAATGCAAATCCCTTCAGAATGGAAGAACTAGGCACTAAAAAGGCAAAATCTGTAATCTAGGTCAGCCATTTCCAATCCAGTCCTCGGGGCACACCTAGTCCCATCGGGTTTTCAAGATATCCACAATGAATATGCATGAGATAGATTCTGTACTGCCTCAATTGCATGCAAATCTAACTCATGCATACTCATTGTGGATATTCTGAAAACCCGATAGGACTAGGTGTGCCCAGAGTACTTGGCCGGGAATGGCTGATCTAAGTGTTCTAAATTTACATGCCCCTTGCATGCACAGATGTCTAAAATACTAGCAATTAGGTACATATGTGTGCACATACCTTCATGATTGCTAACAAGGCGCCTAAGCACCGTTCTACAAATAGCAACATAACTTACGATGGGGCTCATTTTCAAAAGAGAAAAACCATCTAAAAAGTGGCACAAAGCAGCATTTGGACGTTTTTCCTCACAAAAAAACATCCAAATCAGTATTTTTGAAACACATTTTGCAAACTTTTTCTATGCTGTTCGTCTGCAGTGCATCCAGATCTCAAGGGAGTATGTCGGGGGGGGGGGGGGGGGGGGGCGTGTTAATGGTGGGATTTGGGTATTCCTAAGACCTGGATGTTTTTCAGTCATAAGGGAACAAAACAAAAACCGGCAACCAACATAGAGAGGCGATGATCTGCACACCAACTTGACAGCAAGTAAAAAGCAGACCAAGGATATAGGAGTGCTGGGCAAATTTATTAGTACAAATATCCGACATGGCCACGTTTCACCCTGTGTCAGGGGTTAGAACCTATAGGGGAAAATACCCAACTTTTCCTAATAGTTATAATGTCTCCAAATACACTGCAGCACTTCCTCACCAACAAAGCAGATTCACCTTCTTAGTGAGAAGGTGAATCTTTCTCTATTGGTGAGGGAGGTGCTGCACTCCTATATCTTTGGTCTGCTTTTTGCTTGCTATCACAAAACAAAAATGTCCAGGACTAAAACTAAGACGTTTTGAGCTAGACCTGTCTTACATAAGTATTGCCATACTAGGAAAGGCCAAAGGTCCATCGAGCCCAGCATTCTGTTTCCAACAGTGGCCAATCCAGGTCACAAATACCCGGCAAGATCCCCAAAATGTACAAAACATTTTATACTGCTTATCCCAGAAATAGTGGATTTTCCCCAAGTCCATTTAAAAACGGCCTATGGACTTTTCCTTTAGGAAGCCGTCCAAACCTTTTTAAAACTCCGCTAAGCTAACCACCTTTACCACGTTCTCTGGCAACGAACTCCAGAGTTTAATTACACGTTGAGTGAAGAAATATTTTCTCCGATTCGTTTTAAATTTACTACATTGAAGCTTCATCACATGCCCCCTAGTCCTAGTATTTTTGGAAAGCGTGAACAGCCGCTTCACATCTTTAGAATGAATAAGCCACAAAAAGCTCTCTAAATGACCAGATAACCACTGGAGGAATAAAGGAATGACACCCCCTTACTCCCCCAGTGGTCACTGGTCCCCTCCCACCCCCCAAACAGTACATAACAGCCTCTATGACAGCCTCAGATGTTATAGCCAGTAGTATCAGAGCAGCAAGCAGGTCCCTGGAGTAGCTTAGTGGTCGGTGCAGTGACTGTAGAGAAGGGGACCCAGGCTCATAATCCACCCTGTTACACTTGTGATGGAAAGAGCTCCTCCCCCCCCCCCAAAAAAAAAAAACCTATTGTACCCACTGATAGGTGACACCTGCAGCCATAAGAGCTATTGTAGTGGTCTACAGTTGGGTACAGTAGATGTTTGGTGGGTTTTGTAGGGCTCACTATACAATATAAGGGAGCAATGGTGAGATGTGTACCTGGGACCTTTTATGTGAAGTCCACTGCAGTGTCCCCTAGGGTGCCCCACTGCTCTTCTGGGATGTTTGTGTGGCCAGTCTACTAAAAATGATGGCTCCTCCTACATCCCAACGGCTTGATTTTGTGCGTTTTTCACTTGGACCAAAAAGATAAACGCACAGAGCACAAAAACATCTAGAAAATAGCCATTAAAAAAAAATAGACGTTTTTCTGTTTCGAAAATGACTATATTCCCCACTTGAATTGTGGATGTTTTGAGCAAAATGTCCAAACTTGAACTTAGACATCATATCGAAAATGTCCCTCCATATATGCTATGCTACGTTAAATCACTTTGAATATTGAAGAGGAGGGCTAGAGGGGGAAGTGAGGCAATTATATGCTTGAACAAATTTAAGGAGGTAGGACAGAGCTGAGGGTGTAGACCCTTGTTTATAGTGATTGGGAGTTGATAGTTCAATTTTCACCATAAGGGTGACTGGGTTGTTGTTTTGTTCTTTTCTGTTTTATTATATGGATGTCCAATATTTTAGGACAACTTGGCATTATCTGTATTGTCTTGAATGTTGTAAGTTGCTTCATTCATAAAAATATTTAAAGTGGAAAAAAAAATCACTTTGAATATTGACCCCCAATGAAAATAGAACAAACATATTATCTACACAGAAAAGGTAAGAAGTCAGAGGCTGTGATTGTAATCTCATTCTCACTAAGACTGGTCCAGAATATGCATCTTTTTGGTAGGAAAAATTTATATCACCTCATTACTAGTGTTAATCCAAGCTTCATCACATGCTTCGTGCAGTTTTTCACATGTGCCTGTGGTGATCAGATTTCCTCTTTCTTCAGACACCTGAAGCACAGTCCCAAATCCCTCTTGTTGAAATCGGATTAAAATGTCAGGCTTGACATTGTCGGAGCCTATTTAGGAAAAAGATAGTACAATATGCTTTAAAAAGTTACCACAAAGCCTATAAAGTGCTCAGAATTATGCTGTTTTCATGGGCACTTTCATAGTACAGAGTCCATAAAAAGAGGGGTGCTGCTGTACTGATCATAATCAAATGATAATGATCAAATACCCAGTGTGCCTGAAAGTAACTCACCTTGAGCTACTACTGAAAAGGTGTGAACAAAATCCAAATAAATGCATTCTAGAAATACCCTGATATTTTTATATTGTGGTGGGCAACTTCTTTCTCAAGAGCTACAAACAGCTCTGTTGTAGATACTGCTACTGCATAAATATAATGGAAATTTCTGTCACCAAGAGTTTTGTTTTGTTTTTGCCACAGATTATTCTCCATTCAGTTGCTTTAGATAAGAAATCAGCTTCTGTCTGACCCCCCCCAGTTGCAAATCTGCTAAATCATTAAAGGGTGGATATTCACTCTCCAGCATCCATGGTTTTTAAGTAACTTACAGCCACAGGCTGAATTAATTTTATTCCCAGCATTTAATTCCCACATATATTAACATGGAATCAGTGGGAGAAGGGGTGAGGGAGGAGTTGTTTTTATAGGGATTATAATGCTACAGAGGTCTTTACATGAACAGCTGAATTCTATAAGCAGTGGTTTCTGGACATGTTTACTGTGTAATTGTTACCCCTTTTGGGTGCTGTGTTCAATGTGTTGCTGTAATTTCATAAAATAAAAGCTTCAAATGAAAAAAACAAAATTGTGTGTGCACGTTACAGACTACTGCAGCGGTTCCCAAGCTTTCTCGGTTCACAGCACCCTCACTGTTTGTCATTTTTTCATGGCGTCCCTAGGATACACATTTCCTCTCAGGTCTTCCCTCCCCCTCTCCCCAGTGGTGGCAGCGATGATGACGGCAACATGGAGTCCTACCTCTGCTGCCAGGGATGCCCAGACCCTGCAGCTAAAGTGGTCTGCTGCCTGAGCCCTGGACTCCATGCTGCCTGAGGAAGTGGGTGGCATACTTCAGCCGCCAATGCCAGAACTCCTGTGGATCCTCAGTTCAACATGAACTAAGCATGCGCAGGAGTGCCAGCACTGGCGGCTGAAGTAAGCCGCCGACTTCCTCAGGCAGCAAGGAGCTCAGGGCTTGGATAGCAGACAACTTCAGCTGACGGGGCTTGGGCATCCCTGCCTACTGTTCCATGGATGCCACAATTTTGAAGGGGGGAAGGATGTTATAATATGCCGCAGCGGCTCCCTTGTGAGTTCGCTGCAGCAACCCAGGGTGCCAACAATGCACAGTTTAGGAACAACTGGACTAGTGCCAGTTATGTGCCTAATTATTAAATTAGGTGCTAATGAGCATTAAGTATCAATAATGGACCTAAACTGGCACTAATTTGAAGTTATATGCGTGGCTGGCTGTCAGACTGGGAGCCACACAGACACTGTCAGGGTGCAGTGTAAATCAAAAGGATTATTGTTGAACAGGCAAACAAAATGGCAGTCTGTTTCTGTCACAGACTCAGGGCTTAACATGGCAACAATCACATTAACATTGGCTTCTCCTCTCTTCAGCAGTCCTCAGGCTACTACAGCATAGTTTAAGTCATTCATGCATAAATCCAGGCCTAGCTCTAATTAGGACACTCAGGTTTGAGCCATCACAAATAAGGAAATGCACTCTTTTTCCTTTGCAGTCTTCTGTTCCTTCTCTTGTAACCCCTGGGTATTTACTCTTTACCCCCCCCCCCCCCCCCCCCCCCCCCCCGGATGCATAGGAGCCAACTTTTCAAAATGATTGGGAGTGCTGAATTTTTTTTTTTTTTTTTTACAGGTGGTGCATTCCCCCCTCCCCCTCGTCCCCCCTCCCTCTCCCCATCCCCCTCCCCCCCTCATCCCCCCTCCCTCCCAGTTTCAGGGTCCCCCCCCTTCCGTCGTCCCTCCCTCCGAATTTTAAAAGTCATCTTGACTTACCTCGTCGGGGTTACGGCGGCCGGCAGCAGCGGTAAAAAGCGTGCAGGCTCGGCCCTTAATTCAGTTTTCCCTTCTCTCTCAGCTCTGTTCCCGCCCTCATTTCCTGTTTCCGCAAGGGCGGGACCAGAGCTGAGAGAGAAGGGAAAACTGAATTAAGGGCCGAGCCTGCACGCTTTTCACCATTGCTACCGCCGTAACCCCGACGAGGTAAGTCAAGATGACTTTTAAAATTCAGAGGGAGGGGCTTGGACCTCGAAGGGAGGGAGGGAGGAAGCGAGGGACGACGACCCTGGAAATTGAAGTGAGGGACGACCCTGGAACTCAGAGGGAGGGAACGAACTTCCGGTGGGTGAAATATTGGGGGTGCTCGAGCACCCACAGAGTCGGCGCCTATGCCCGGGTGTAATCCTTGGAAACAGGGCTACTCCTTACTTCCCTGGGTCTCCCCTACAGGTACTGCAGGCCCAGTCAACACCTTGGGAGGAATCCTTCACTCCCAATTCTCCTCCAGGAGACCTCTGATTTGGGATCTTGCTCCTTGAAACCTCTTCCCTCAGGGCCTCTCTGGTCTACTCCGTTCCAGGGCATTTAACCACCTCCCGGCCTGAGTCCCGCCCCTCTGATGTAGCCTCTCATATGGTAGGTTAGCGCCACCTGCCATAAGGTGGCTTAATTGCAGCATCAGTGAGAGAGTGTTCTCGGAGACACCTGACACTATACCACTCACTCCCTCACAGAACTATTCTAGCGCCTAACTGCAAAGGAGGCAAATATATGGGCATGTCAGGGGTTCTGTCTTGCCGCTGTGTGTGTAAGTTATAGAATACGGTAAAGTCTCAATTATCCAATGTAAATGGGACCGACCCATTGTTGGATAAGTGAAAAGTCGGATAATAAAGAAAACAATGGTAACAACGGTGCTGTTTTGCATTAAAAGTAGGGCCCCGGGTTCAAAACTAATTGTCTCAGGTGCAAAACTTCCCTCTGTGCTATGCCAAAAAAAAAAAAAAAAAACGGAAAGAGAAACCCCGTGCTTCTTAACGATGACACAGTGATGTCACTGGGGTGTCTGTCGGATAACCGAGACATTAGTGTACTATCACTTATGCACACGACTGCAACATTTAGACAAGTTCATTTACACCAACCATTGAGCTGGTGTAAAGTGCTTGAGTCTAAAGTTCGGTGCGACAATGACAATTTACACTAGTATTCTATACCGGCAATGACATACGCAATTGCTGTTACAGAATTAGCGCCTTCCGGCCCAATTTTTGGTGCACTTTCTTGAATTTATCCCTAAAGGACCAAAGTCTTGAAGTGAAAATGTACGATACCGTTAATGTAATTTACAAGCCAGTCTGGGTCAGTTTTCACTAACTTTAATGCAGACTTAAAGTAGATTAACAAAAAATGTAATGGGCTGCATTACATTTAGAATCATGTAATATGTACAGTGATTTGCACTAACCCAATAGCAATACAAAAACTCTAAATCAAACTGTACCGCTCTCATCAGTCTTGTTCTGCCGCAATCATGGAAAGGCGCCTCCACTCCCATCCAGCCCTTTCAAAAATACAGATTTTTCAAAACCCATGACACTATAGGATGAAGGGGTTTCCAGGCTTCATTTCACCCCCCCCCCCCCCCCCAGACATTCACCTCCATCAAATGCCTCTCTGTCTCCATTGTCAGCCTATTCCATCCAAACCACCCCTCCTCCCAGACATGGCCTCTTATCCTACCAGTACTGAATCTCTTAATGGTCCCAGCTGACCTTAGTAAGATGTGGAGGAAAAATTTTACACTTACTTATTACAGAGGGATGAGTCTGTTCAGATGCCTCTGATTCAGGATGATCCGTGAAAGAGAGAACTTCCTCTTGTTTATCACTCAGTGAGAACACAGATGTTACAATCGGAAGGCCTGTGATGAGAAAACACATCTAGAAGGATTCACCAAGGATCTGATAATATTAATTAGGAAACGGATTTTAAGTTTCCAAGGGGCCCTTTTATTAAAAGCTTAAAGTGTATAGGTACAAAATAGGAAATGCAGCATTTAGCATGCGCTAAGCTTCAGTAAAAGGGCCTCCAAATGTCTGATGTCAGTGACCCACGTGATCTAAAAATGCAGAGCCTTTTGTATCCAAAACATTTACTTACTCATCCTGGGGTCATTCGGGTTTTCTTTTCCCTCCCGCTCCAAGTGTTGAATGAAATATTTCTCATCTTCCTTTTTAATCTTGAATACAACATCAGGATTAAGAATTGAATGACCTGTCAATAAGAAGTAGGAAAATGACGTTTAAATTTGTATGTAGAATCCCTGGGGAGGTCCATCTGTTTCCTGATCTGAAGAAGCAGTTTAAGAGTATATATATATACATATCTTGGGATGTGTATTTTGCCTGACAACGTTTGGAGAGAACAGGGAGATGTGGCCTGCCACATGATTAATATTAAACCTTGGAGGTTTTCTGGTACAGTCAATTCTACTACTACTACTACTTAACATTTCTAGAGCGCTACTAGGGTTACGCAGCGCTGTACAATTTAACAAAGAGAGACAGTCCCTGCTCAAAGAGCTTACAATCTAATAGACAAGTGAACGGTCGGTCCGATAGGGGCAGTCAAATTGGGGCAGTCTGGATTCACTGAACGGTAAGGGTTAGGTGCCGAACGCAGCATTGAAGAGGTGGGCTTTAAGCAAAGACTTGAAGACGGGCAGGGAGGGGGCTTGGCGTAAGGGTTCAGGAAGGTTGTTCCAAGCATAGGGTGAGGCGAGGCAGAATGAGCGGAGCCTGGAGTTGGCGGTGGTGGAGAAGGGTACTGAGAGGAGGGATTTATCCTGTGAACGGAGGTTACGGGCGGGAACGTAAGGGGAGATGAGGGTAGAGAGGTAGTGAGGGGCAGCAGACTGAGTGCTCCTACCAAAACCCTCATCCACACCCTTGTCACCTCTCGTTTAGACTACTGCAATCTGCTTCTTGCTGGCCTCCCACTTAGTCATCTCTCCCCTCTCCAATCGGTTCAAAACTCTGCTGCCCGTCTCGTCTTCCGCCAGGGTCGCTTTACTCATACTACCCCTCTACTCAAGACCCTTCACTGGCTCCCTATCCGTTTTCGCATCCTGTTCAAACTTCTTCTACTAACCTATAAATGTACTCACTCTGCTGCTCCCCAGTATCTCTCCACACTCGTCCATCCCTACACCCCTTCCCATGCACTCCGCTCCATGGATAAATCCTTCTTATCTGTTCCCTTCTTCACTACTGCCAAATCCAGACTTCGCGCCTTCTGTCTCGCTGCACCCTACGCCTGGAATAAACTTCCTGAGCCCCTACGTCTTGCCCCATCCTTGGCCACCTTTAAATCTAGACTGAAAGCCCACCTCTTTAACATTGCTTTTGACTCGTAACCACTTGTAACCACTCGCCTTCACCTACCCTCCTCTCTTCCTTCCCGTTCACATTAATTGATTTGATTTGCTTACTTTATTCATTTTTTGTCTATTAGATTGTAAGCTCTTTGAGCAGGGACTGTCTTTCTTCTATGTTTGTGCAGCGCTGCGTATGCCTTGTAGCGCTATAGAAATGCTAAATAGTAGTAGTAGTAGTGAAGGCTTTGCAGGTGGCAAACTTCTTTGTAATACTTGTTTGAAGGAGTTAACCATTGCACTGTATAGCTGAGTACAGGGAAGCGGAGTCAGTATACCAAACTTTCGACTCTGACTCCTCTATTTTTCTACTGTCCGTGTTCTGCCCCCCATTTGCATGGAAGCAGGGAGTTGGGTTGTGCCCTTGAACTACAAATCCCCATAATCCTATAGTTCCCTGTGATAGGCTCTTTCCGAGTACATGTCCTGTTCCCTGTATCTTATGGGACTCTTTCTATTGGCTTGCCTTTTTCTCTACGTCCCCCCTCTTTCTCTCTCCACCGGGTCGGGAGAGTTAGTCTGCAGCACGTCGCCTCTGTGAACTGAAACTGCCTACGCTGTATTCTGCTGTATGATCTTTTCAAGCAATTGTGACTCTCAAGATTTCACCAGTGTAAAAGTATAAACAGCATCACTTTTCAGTGTGTTGCTGTAATTTCTCCCAGCCTCTTTTGTATGGAGAGAGCTGGTTGAGAACAGTCTCCCAGTTTATAAGGCAAAACTCTTGTCCAGCACTGTGAGTTATTTTTCCTTGTTTTATTACTGCATTAAAGAAGATTTTGGTTCAAGAGTCTTTTCATAGTGATGTTCTATACTCTGGCTTAGACTGATAAACATAAAGGAATCCTGTTCAGAAGGAATAGATCCTAAGGAGCTTAGCCGAGATTGGGTGGCAGAGCCGGTGGCAGGAAGCAGGGATAGTGCTGGGAAGACTTATACAGGCTGTGCCAGAGCCGGTGGTGGGAGACGGGGCTGGTGGTTGGGAGGCGGGGATAGTGCTGGGCAGACTTACACGGTCTGTGCCCTGAAAAGGACAGGTGCAAATCAAGGTAAGGTATACACAAAAAGTAGCACATATGAGTTTATCTTGTAGGGCAGACTGGATGGACCGTGCAGGTCTTTTTCTGCCGTCATTTACTATGTTACTATGTTTACTATGAATGCCAATCACGCCCAGTGAGAGGGCAGAACAGTCCCACTGATGTCTACTGACACTAGGCTTTAAATCAGTATATCTTTACTAACTGCAACTCGGACTCCATAGCCCTGGTTGAGTAGTGTGCAGTGGACATGTTATGCCCTTACCTTACACAGAAGTTCTAGTTCTCAGCAAGAAATGAGAGGTAAATCCTCGCTCTGGCATCTTCAGTTTCTTCCATTTATTTTTTTGTCTCTGTCCAGATTTCATTATACTAACCAGTTTTCAATTTCCCCATTTTTACTGCATCTACCTACAGGTTTCCATCTCTTTCCTTCACCTTCCTCATATTTCCCAGACTTTCACTAACTCTGTTCTCTTCCTCCTTCCATCCTCTCTCTTTCTCCCCCTGTTTTTTCACGTTTCTCCTTCCTTCCTCTCTCCCCCATTGCATCCAGTGTCTCCTCTCTCTCTCTTCCATCCAGCGTCTCCTCCGTCTCTCTCCCCCTTCCAATGTCTCACCCCTCCCATCCACTGTATCCCCCCTCTTCTTCCATCCAGTGACTTCCCACTTCCCCTTCCATTCATCTCTCTTGTCCCCTTCTGTCTAGTGTCTCCCCTCTTTTCCCCTTCCATCCAAGGCTCTCCTCTTCCCATCTGTTTCCCCCTTCTCTCTTCCATCCATTCTTCCCTTTCTGTCTCGCCTCTTTACATCCATTTCCCCCCTTTTCTCTCTTCCACCCAAAGTCTTCCCTCTCTCTCCCCTTTCCACCCAGTGTCTCCCCTCTCTCTCTCTCTCCCTCCCTTTCCATCCAGCATCCTTCTTCCACTTTCTTCTTCCATCCAGCAATTCCGCTCTCTCTCTCCTGTCTGCTATCCAGCTGCTTCCCTCTTCCTTCTAGCCTCTCCCCTTCTCCCTCTTACCCTCTGCATCCAGAGTCTCCCCCCTCCCTTCTACCTCTGGCATCTTCAGTTCGCCCACACCCCAGCCCCTGATGTTTGCTGAGACCAGAAGCAACAATAAAAAGAAGACACAAGCCCCTGCCTCTATGTGCACTGTATAGAGCTGTCTGGTTTTGTACATCAATCAGCTTTGTATATATAACATTCCCTTATCTATGATGTAGTAGGGCAAATAGCTAGCTTTTGTCTTCTTGGTCTTCTCACAGACCATAGACAGGCTTGCTTAGCCCTAGTAATGGGCCATAAACTTTAACAAGTGTCTGTTTGTTTGTTTCAAACAGGCTCTGAACATAACACAGGGACACTTTTAATGAAGGACAAGTTTGAGTGATAAGTATTCGAGGGAAGGAGGTTACAATGGGCAAATGATGAATATTTGAGAAAAATACCAAAGAAACAGAATTATGTGAAGGTGACCTTTGAGGTCAGAGTTGAAGAATACCAGATAAGTAAGAGAGAAAATATAAGGCATTACGTGATTGGACAAAATTGGGCTTCAGTAATCTGACAAGCACATTTTGTGGTAGTCAGGTTTTGTTAAGCTTCCAAAGGAAACATACAGAGAGAGAAATATTTGATTTTCCTTACACTGAAATTTGGACTGATATAAATAAGAATTCAATTTTCTGTAATACTGGGATAAAAGAAATTTTATTGCAACCATTTATTTACTCTAATAAATTTTAGCATTATTATAAAAGAGACAAACTGAACTCTAAAGTGTTTTTCCTTTGCCAGAAGAGCTTGGTTTTTTTTCAGTCTCTTCTGTTCAGCTCCCCCCTTAGAGGCAAGAAGGGAGTGCCCTATATACAGCACACAGCTGCTCGCTATACTGGTCACGCCCCCTAGGAAACAGGAAGTTGACCTCTGAAGGGGTGGGACCACAGAGCCAGTAGCTGTACCCAGTCGCGTACCTAGGACTGAATGGGCCCTGGGTAGAAAAATTAAGATGGGCCCCTATAACACCAAAGTAGAGGGGACTTGGGGAAGTGGGAACTCCTTCAGAGCTCCAGTTAAAAAAAAAAAGCCTGTAAAAAGCAAACACATTCCAGATCTATATAGAAAACCTGTTATAGTAACAGGAATAGAAATTGCCATGTAAAATACCAAAGATACACACTTCCCAACGCTTACAATTAATAAATTCTGAAAATAATAAAATACCTTTTCCTACCTTTGTTGTCTGAGTTATTTCTGTTTATTTCTTAACTCTTTCCAGAGTCTCCTATCCTTTTGATATTTCTTCTCTCAATGTTCACCATCCATCTTTCCTCTACATCCCTTGACCATTCTGTCCAGCGTGTCCTATCTGTGTCTCTGTCCCTATCCTCCCTCCATGTTTAGCATCTCATACTCATCATCATCCTCCTTCTGTGTCCCTACCTCTCCCCTTGTGTACAGCATTATCTTTCTGTGTTCTTGTTGCTATGCTCCCTCCATTCTACCATTGAAAGCATCTGTTCTGTGTCCCTCCCCATGTTCTCTCCTCCCTTCCTCCTTCACCCCCCTATGGTCCAGAATCTTTTCTCCCTCCACTGGTCCAGCGTCTCTCTCCCCAGTCCAGTTTCTATCTCTCTTTCTTTCTGCTTAACTCCCTCCCCTTTGCTCCAGGTCACTCCTTTCTCTCTTCCCTCTCCCAAGGTCTAGCATCTCTCCCCCTCTCTTCCCCCTCACCCATGCAAGGGTCCAGCACCTCTCCATTACCCCCCACTGGTATGCAAATGTGCTGCAGATCACCGGCATAGACAGTGCTGAAAACAGGCTGCCTCTGTACTGGCCCCACTAGGGTCTTTCCTGTGCTGTGTGATGTGGCACAGAAAAGGCCCTGGTGGGGCAGGTCCAGAGTCAGCCTGTTTTCAGCGTTGCCTATGTCAGTGACCTGTGGTGCATTTGCATACGGGTGGGGGGGGGGGGCTGGAAAGGTGTTGGACAAGCACAGTGATGGAAGGGATGCTGGACTTGCAGGGGAGGGGGATGGTTAAGCTGCAGGTGCACACCACTCCTTTTTCTTCCTTACTCTTGCGGTAGGTACAGCTCATTTGGTGGGGGGCACTGCCCCCTGCAAACTACTCCCATGAGCTAGTGCTGTGTGAAACCTACCGTTCAAGGTATACATTTTATCTTTACAGCACAGAGAAGCATGTTTTGCAGAGCCTGCAGCAGTGAGGTGTTTCACTGGCTCCTGTTGGATATGGGATAGCATTAGAAGCCAGGTTCTAAATCTTAGATGCTCATGGGACCTGGGACCTGGGATTTTTTTTTTAACCTCAGAAAATAACAGTACCTATTCCATAATATGCCTGTGTAGTAGATGATAGAGAAATCATATTTACCTCGTGATGTGAGGATGCTGTGAATCTCCCTGATGGCCTTTTTGTACAGTTCTTTCTGCCATTCTCCTATAATGTCCCACTCCACTTCCAAGAAATAAGCAGCAACATCTTTGAATGTGACTGGCACCTGGAACAGCAAAAAGGACACCCTCAGACACAATTTCATTATCATTGATCATGTAATACACTTTTGTTACATGACCTCTGGCTTTGTCACTCTTGCTCCCTTTAATCTGCAGTATTTTGGAAAGATTTCCTGTTCCTCAGAAAAACTCTGAAAATCTCTCAGTGTTGGCTGATTTTGTATTTGTTTACCTGATCAGAAACCAGGGCAGACATCTTCCTCCTGTTTTCCTCGTAGTCTGCAGCTGCTGGGATGAGATTTCCCTGTTCCTAAAACATAAATAAGACAGGAGAAGGCTGGGCTGATTCCAGAAGGTCTCTGATAAATTCCCTTCTCTCTAACTCTTCAGATCGGGGACTGTTCTTGCAAGGATTTCTAATCTCAAGAGACTGAAAGTTTCAGCTTTTGTTCTGATCTGATTCTTTCTGCTTTTTTGCAGACCAGCAGACACTAAAGGAAGGAAAGCAAAGCAGCAGAAACAGAGCATGCTCAGAACTCTTCACCACCCCCTCCCTTTGTTGACATCATCCTGGTGTATCCCACCTCCTTAAGGTGGATCTGTAGAGGCAGCGTGTCCCACACAGAAAGAACAGATCAGGAAACTTGATTTTGTCCCTTTTGCATCTATGGCTTTGTAATTCTTGTGACTTGAATCTCTCTGTAACTCTGGAACGCTCACTATCCACCTTATAATTGAAAGAGAAAAACGCCTAGATTTCGACCCAAATCGGGAGATAGACGTTTATCTCACAAAAACGAATAAATCGGTATAATGGAAAGCCGATTTTGGACGTTTTCAACTGCACTCCATCGCGGAAGCGTACAAAGTTGACGGGGCGTGTCGGAGGCGTGGCGAAGGTGGAACTGGGGCGTGGTTATCGGCCGAGGAGAGATGGGTGCCTTTCGCCGATAATGGAAAAAAAGTATGCGTTTGTAGCTAGAATTTAGGGCACTTTTCCTGGACCCTGTTTTTTCACGAATAAGGCCCCAAAAAGTGCCCTAAATGACCAGATTACCACCAGAGGGAATCGGGGATGACCTCCCCTGACTCCCCCAGTGGTCACTAACCCCCTCCCACCACAAAACATGATGTTTCACAACTTTTTATTTTCACCCTCAAATGTCATACCCACCTCCCTGGCAGCAGTATGCAGGTCCCTGGAGCAGTTGTTAGGGGGTGCAGTGGACTTCAGGCAGGTGGACCCAGGCCCATCCCCCCCCTACCTGTTACAATTGTGCTGCTTAATGCTTAGTCATCCAACCCCCCCCCAAACCCACTGTACCCACATGTAGATGCCCCCCTTCACCCCTTAGGGCTATAGTAATGGTGTAGACTTGTGGGCAGTGGGTTTTGAGGGGGATTTGGGGGGCTCAACACACAAGGGAAGGGTGCTATGCACCTGGGAGCTCTTTTACCTTTTTTTTGTTTTTGTAAAAGTGCCCCCTAGGGTGCCCGGTTGGTGTCCTGGCATGTGAGGGAGACCAGTGCACTACAACTCCTGGCCCCTCCCACGAACAAATGCCTTGGATTTATTCGTTTTTGAGCTGGGCGCTTTCATTTTCCATTATCACTGAAAAACAAAAACGCCCAGCTCACAAATTGTCGAATAAAACATGGACGTCTATTTTTTTTCGAAAATACGGTTCGGTCCGCCCCTTCACGGACCCGTTTCTCAGAGATAAACGCCCATGGAGATAGATGTTTTCGTTCAATTATGCCCCTCCATGTAATATTAAATTTGTTAGTGTTTATTCACTGGTTTGGAATGTTTTGTGCAAACTGCTTCATCAAATTGCATAGAAATAGCATTTATATTGCAGTGAAATAATTGGATGGTAAATGGTCTCTGCATCTTTTTTTAACTCCAGTTGTGGGGGGTGGAAGCAATATTACCAGATCTGAAATACAAAATATTGTAGTAACCCTCAAATTGTATTTGCAAAAAACAGCAAGGCAAAAAGAAGCAGCACTGAATAGAGGTGACATGCTGGTACCTCTATTAAAAGTAAAAAAAAACATATATTAACCACTTGTAACCACTCGCCTCCACCTACCCTCCTCTCTTCCTTCCCGTTCACATTAATTGATTTGATTTGCTTACTTTATTTATTTTTTGTCTATTAGATTGTAAGCTCTTTGAGCAGGGACTGTCTTTCTTCTATGCTTGTGCAGTGCTGCGTACGCCTTGTAGCGCTATAGAAGTGATAAATAGTAGTAGTAGTAGTCTCTTGTAACCAGAGCTAATATTGTAATGTCATAATGCCTCAGTCCACCAATAAGAGCCAACCTCATCAGTAATGTCACAATGGCTTGATTGCTCACTTTTATTACATAGCTCTTTGAGCAGGGACTGTCTTTCTTCTATGTTTGTGCAGCGCTGCGTACGCCTTGTAGCACTATAGAAATGCTAAATAGTAGTAGTAGTAAGATACAATGTTTCACCCATAGGCTGCAGCAGTGGCAGCCCTACCATTATGCCAACTGAGGCAGGGGCCTCAGGCGGCACTCTTTATGGATCGGCATTACTACTACTACTACTATTACTATTTAGCATTTCTATAGTGCTACAAGGCGTACGCAGCGCTGCACAAACATAGAAGAAAGACAGTCCCTGCTCAAAGAGCTATGTAATAAAAGTGAGCCAAGTATAGGACAATCAAGCCATTGTGACATTACTGATGAGGTTGGCTCTTATTGGTGGACTGAGGCATTATGACATTACAATATTAGCTCTGGTTACAAGAGACTACTACTACTACTATTTATCACTTCTATAGCGCTACAAGGCGTACGCAGCACTGCACAAGCATAGAAGAAAGACAGTCCCTGCTCAAAGAGCTTACAATCTAATAGACAAAAAATAAATAAAGTAAGCAAATCAAATCAATTAATGTGAACGGGAAGGAAGAGAGGAGGGTAGGTGGAGGCGAGTGGTTACAAGTGGTTACGAGTCAAAAGCAATGTTAAAGAGGTGGGCTTTCAGTCTAGATATAAAGGTGGCCAAGGATGGGGCAAGACGTAGGGGCTCAGGAAGTTTATTCCAGGCGTAGGGTGCAGTGAGACAGAAGGCGCGAAGTCTGGAGTTGGCAGTAGTGGAGAAGGGAACAGATAAGAAGGATTTATCCGTGGAGCGGAGTGCATGGAGTGCACGGCATCTTTCCCTCCTTCCTTCCTCAACTCCCCCCTCCAGCTTACTTTCTTTTCCTTTTTTTTTTTTTCAAAATTTGCCAAAGGCAGCAATCCCCATACGCTGCCTTGCCGTCAACACTGGCGTCTCCTCTGTACTGTGGGCCGCCTCTCTTATGTCAGAGAGGCGGCCCACAGTACAGAGGAGACACTGGTGCCGGCAGTGGGCAGTGTATGGGGATTTCTGCCACCGCTGACTTTTGACAACAACAACAACAAAAAAAAAAACAAGGTAGGCTCGGGGAGGAGGGTTGAGGAAGGAAGGAGGGGATGCCAGACCACTGCCGGAGGAGGGAGGGAGTAGGTAGAGAGAGCGTGGAAAGATGTTGGACTGGGGGGGGGCACGATCTCATCCCTCCTAAACTGAAAACAGCATCAATATTATTTAATACAACTCCCCCCCCCCCCCCCTTTACAAAGCCACACTAGCGGCTTCCGTGTGGCAATGCCGACACAGCACATTCATTTTGAATAGGCTGTGTCAGCATTGCTGCGCAGCTTTGTAAAAAGGGGGGGGGGGTAATGTTGTTAACCTTACATTGAAAAAAATGAGCAAGTTGATCAGCAGAAGGCTGAGATACTTCAGAAATATTCCTGGTTCTATCAGTACTAGTTCATTCAATATAAATTTTGAACAGTGTTTTGGAAGCATTTTCAGAATTATGTATCTTTTTATCATAGAAATTAACTTTTACTTCCTTTATTGCCTTTTTATAATCCAGAATACTATTCCTCCAAGTCTGATACAAACTATACTCTCTAGTTTTTCTCCATTATCATTCTAGAATGAGTAGAAGTAAATCGATTTTTTACGTGTTCCAAAAGTACAAAGACCAGGAGGCACTCAAAGAAGTTACATGGAAATACTTTAAAAATAAATAGAAGGAATTTTCACTCAATGAATAGTTAAGCTGCGGAACTCTTTGCCGGAGGATGTGGTAACAGTGGTTAGCATTGTTCAAGCCTCTCAGGACTTGTTTGACTACAAAGTCTTGATATCTTGAAAGTATAACCTTGGCACACCAGTCACACCTGAAGTCTCTATTATTTTTATGAAGTCTCTTTTACTGAATAAATCACAGGTAATTTACTCACAGTCAGATGTTCAGCAGCGCTGCCCCAGGCCTTCCCTCCCTGTGTCCCGCCCTCGTCTGATGTAACTTCCTGTTTCCGCGAGGGTGGGTCACAGGCAGGAAGGGCCCGAAGGGAGGTGATCTACCGCTTTCACATGGAGGTGAGGGGCTGCCGATTTGAATGCAGGGGGCCCAGTGGCGGACGGAGGGGGGCTGTCAACGGGGCTGGGAGTGGGTGGGTGGAGACTGGAGACTGTGGCGCTGGCGGCCTGAGTGGCGACTGGTAGGGCGGCGGCACCGGGGGGGGGGGGGGAGGCGGCCTTGCCCCGGGCCCGGCTCAGTCTGTCGGCGGCCCTGCACAGTCGCACTCCCCTAGAGGGGTTTTAAACAAAGAGAGATGTAAGTCGGCAGTAGGTGGGTTACCCCGCTTTGAGGTCCAATCTGAGCAGTCTCTCAGCCACGTTTTTGGCTTGCTATGCCTATCTAATATTGATTATTAACATTTAAAGCCTGACATTATGGGGTTTCTTTATTACAGAAGAAAGGTTTTTGAGAGATTTGAAGAGTCTAGCCACAGACCCTGACTTCATTGGTTGTGCACCAGCCTCAGCCCCACTATCTGTGAGGGCTGCTACACCATTAAAAGTTGCTAACTCCTACTACTACTACTACTTATTTCTATAGCGCTACTAGACGTACGCAGCGCTAGTGCAAGCTAACATGTTACTAATTTTAGCAGTTTGTTATCTGTCATTTGGACTAAAATACAGAAAAGCCTAAAATACTTTCGAAGCCTAGTACAATCCCTCGTACTCAGCCATCTGGATTACTGCAACTCACTATACGCAGGTTGCAAAGAACAAACACTGAGAAAACTTCAAACAGCCCAGAATACGGCAGCCAGACTCATCTTTGGAAAACCAAATATGAGAGTGCAAAACCATTACGAGAGAAACTACAGTGGCTTCCACTAAAGGAACGCATCACTTTTAAAGTGTGCACATTAGTCCACATTAGTCCACAAAATCATTCACGGCGAAGCCCCAGCCTACATGTCTGAGTTAATAGATCTACCACCCAGAAACGGCAAAAGATCATCCCGAACCTTCCTAAACCTCCACTTCCCCAACTGCAAAGGCGTGAAATACAAAACGCTACATGCATCAACCTTTTCTCACATGAGCACGCAATATTGGAATACACTGCCACGCAACTTAAGAACAATCAACGAGCAAGCTTCCTTCCGCAGATCACTGAAGACCCATCTTTTCGAAAAGATTTATGGAACCAAAACACATAAAGTCCACACCTACTATCCACGAATGCAACACACATTCACCTCGGAACTCTCATTCCCGTAATATCACATCATTCATACCTCCAATCACAAAAAGATATATATTATATGTCTTTATGCCCCCTTATCGCCCTCTAAGCTCCCATTGTTTCCTTCCAATGTTTCAATGTTTGTGCTCCATTGTTACACTCTCAACGACACTTCAATTGGTTCGCATAATTATGCAAAATATAATCCATAACCAATATGTAACAAATTGTATTTCCAACATTTAACTCCTATTGTAAGCCACACTGAACCCGCAAAAAGGTGGGAAAATGTGGGATACAAATGCAATAAATAAATAAAACCTTTTCCAGATCATTTTAATTTAATGTAGAAGTATTTGCATACTAAATCTGGTATGGAGTACTGGTGCCATCTCCTGGTTATTCTGCAGAATATGCGTGGAAGTGTTAGTATATGTGATAGAGAGATTGTGATTAAGAGTGTCCGTGTCTCCATGACAGACAGTTTGTGTGCATCTGTGAGTCCCGAGACACTCTGTTTCACTGATATTTTTAACCAGCCATTTTTGATGGGTCTCTCTGCCAGTCTATAATGACTTCTCTAAATTCAGCAAAATTACAAGTTGTGATGCAACATGACTAAACCAGTAGCCTAAGTAGGAGTAATGAGCAAATAATGATAATTTTTACATACATAAAACCAATTTTAAGAACAATATTTAAAAGCTCAACATGGTCATATTTTGCCATTCTTTTAATGGATCTCTCAAGATTCTTATATTCTTCAGCAGCTGCTATGATTCAACAATATGAAATGCCTTCGATCCATGGTTGGACTTCTATCTATCTATCTATAAAACTTGTATTTCTATATGCAACAACAAACAAAGCTACCATACAGCAAATGAAGTCAATACAAAATGAACCCTCAACATAACAAACCCATATGAAGATCACAGTAAATTCTAGCATTATTTCACAATATTACAACCGTCAGTTCCGAATAAGTGTCCAAGGTAACTTTTCACATTGCTGGGGTACAGAGACAAGATCACCTTCCTTGGTTTTTTGCCATCAACTCTAACGTATTAATATGTTCAGAATTGGATTTTTTAAAAAACATATTACTCCTGTTTTGGTGCTGTTCTTCTCCTTTTCCTTTGCTTTCTATACCAGTGATTTGACTTGTTCTTTTTGCCTGGAACACAGCAGCAACCTGTTATCTCTACAGATCTACCTTAAGAATTCAAGATCCTTCTCAGCATGACCTCAGCTGAGAAGCTTTGGGTCAAGGAGGTTTAATAGACAGGAGATCAAGTGAGGGGTCAATCTAAGTTTCCCCAGCAAGTAAACCTATGAGTTGCTGTATCCAAGTTGTCCTTCTTTATTGCTGGTAGCATTTTGATTAATCTCACTATATTTTCAAACATGCCGACTTGTGCAGTATACGGAGCTGTACATCTGCTGTCTGGAATTTTGGATGATATAAATAAGGAAATAAAAGTTAAATTTTGGATGTACTCTGTAGAAGAAGTTGTTTACTTTTGCAATGTGATGGATTCCTGTTCTGGTGTGTGTATGTGATAATCTTTGGATAACTGCCTATACTAATTGCTATGGATTTCTGAACATGTGGTATCATTAAAAAAAACAAACTTTTAAATGCCCAGTTGGGCATATATGCTGATCTCAACTTTGTTAAATGTTTCAGACTTATCCATCCATTTGTTCCCATGCTATAACTGAATTCTATTATTCTGTCTCACTGTATTTTCAAATGTAAGCCACATTGAACCCGACTCTGCTTGGGATAATGTGATATAATTTATTTTTTAATCCTTTATCCTTTACCTTTTAAGACACTGTCTACCCACTGGATAGTGATGGCACAAGGAAGAAAGTTTGGTCCCCTCTTCACCCATTAACCCTCTCCCTCAACCAACCAACCCAGGCCTCCTTCTCCTCCTTTCCTGAGATCACCGAGGAGAAACCTCCCGCCTTCTTTCCTCCTCGAAATGCACCACCTGTTCCTCTGATCCCATCCCCACCAACCTACTTAACACCATTGCCCATACTGTCAACCCCTCCATCTGTCGCATCCTTAACCTCTCTCTCTCCACTGCAACTGTCCCTGACACCTTCAAGCACGCCGTAGTCACACCTCTCCTCAAAAAACCATCACTCGACCCTACCTGCCCCTCCAACTATCGCCCCATCTCTCTCCTACCCTTCCTCTCCAAAATACTTGAGCGCGCCGTTCACAGCCGCTGTCTTGATTTTCTCTCCTCTCATGCCATCCTCGACCCTCTCCAATCCGGTTTCCGCCCTCTCCACTCGACAGAAACAGCACTCTCTAAAGTCTGCAATGACCTGCTCCTGGCCAAATCCAGAGGCCACTACTCCATCCTCATCCTCCTTGATCTTTCTGCCGCTTTTGACACTGTCAATCACGATTTACTTCTCGCCACAATGGCCTCATTTGGGTTCCAGGGCTCTGTGCTCTCCTGGTTCTCCTCCTATCTCTCCCACCGCACATTCAGAGTGCACTCTCATGGATCTTCCTCCACTCCCATCCCGCTATCTGTTGGAGTTCCTCAGGGATTTGTTCTTGGACCCCTTCTCTTCTCTATCTACACCTCTTCCTTAGGCTCACTGATCTCATCTCATGGCTTCCAGTATCATCTTTACGCTGATGACACCCAGCTCTATCTCTCCACACCAGACATCACCGCAGAGACCCAGGCCAAGGTATCGGCCTGCCTATCCGACATTGCTGCCTGGATGTCCAACTGCCACCTGAAGCTGAACATGTCCAAGACCGAGCTCCTCGTCTTTCCACCTAAGCCCACTTCTCCTCTTCCCCCACTCTCTATCTCAGTTGATGGCACCCTCATCCTCCCCATCTCATCTGCCCGCAACCTCGGGGTCATCTTCGAATCCTCCCTCTCCTTCTCTGCGCATATCCAGCAGACTGCCAAAACCTGTCGCTTCTTCCTTTTCAACATCAACAAAATTCGCCCTTTCCTCTCTGAGCACACCACCCGAACTCTCGTCCACGCTCTCATTACCTCTCGTCTCAACTACTGCAACTTGCTCCTCACTGGCCTCCCACTCAGCCATCTATCCCCCCTTCAATCCATTCAGAACTCTGCCGCACGTCTCATATTCCGCCAGAACCGTTATACTCATATCACCCCTCTCCTCAAGTCGCTTCACTGGCTTCCGATCAGATACCGCATCCAATTCAAGCTTCTCCTCCTTACTTACAAATGCACTCACTCTGCTGCTCCACCCTACCTCTCTACCCTCATCTCCCCCTACGTTCCTGCCCGTAACCTCCGCTCACATGACAAATCCCTCCTCTCAGTACCCTTCTCCACCATTGCCAATTCCAGGCTCCGCTCATTTTCCCTTCTCTCACCCTATGCCTGGAACAGTCTTCCTGAATCCCTACGCCAAGCCCCTCCCTACCCATCTTCAAATCCTTGCTTAAAACTCACCTCTTCAATGCTGCATTCGGAACCTAACCTTTCGAACATATAGGTTGCCCTAATCTGTCTGACCTATCTGATTAACTGTACATTTGTCTTTTTAGATTGTAAGCTCTTCGAGCAGGGACTGTCCTTCCATGTTAAATTGTACAGCGCTGCGTAACCCTAGTAGCGCTTTAGAAATGTTAAGTAGTAGTAGTAATAATGTGATATAATTTTTTTTTTATCCTTTATCCTTTACCTTTTAAGACACTGTCTACCCACTGGATAGTGATGGCACAAGGAAGAAAGTGAAGACCAACTCAAAATAACCTGTTCCTTAGCTGGGCCCTACTATTACCATATTGAAAATGCAACCATACCATGTCTCTGTGGTTATGTTCCACTAATAAGTTAAACGATTAACTGGCTATATTGAAAGGATTATATAAACTTTGCATGATTAGGGACACAAACATACACTTATTTATTCAATATCACAATTCCTCATGTACAGCCACAAAACAACCTTTTAGGGTGGATAGTGTTCACAATGAGCTCCTTTTATTATCGACTAGATAGAGATAAGAGTTCTCAGTTTGGCACAGAATAAGTTATCACAAGAACAAATTATAAGAAAACCAATGGACTGCATTAGGAGTTTATAGCCCATTTAGTTATGCGTAAACAAAAGAGATCCGGTGAGTCACGTGATGCAGAGAGTGGTGGTGGAGGTGCGCTGCACCAGCTGCTCGGGGCACCATCTCTAATCAACCTTTACTAGTGCTTCCCTTCACTCTGGATGAGTAATCTTTAGACTAGATAGGCTCACTTCATCTCCTGTTTATCCAACCTTCTTGGGGCATACTCAGATAAGGAGGTTAGATCAGTGGCGTAGCCAAGGGTGGGCTTGGGTGGGCCCAGGCCCACTCACTTTGGGTTCAGGCCCACCCAGTAACAGCATACCTATGATGTGGCTGGCAGGGATCCCCAAGCCCCACCAGCCGAAAATTCCCAACAAGTGTCCCTCTTGCATACCTTGTAAGTAGCAGATCTTTGCCTGCAGTGAGCAGTGACATACATACTGCTCGCACCGGCCCCACAGCCTTCCTTCTGATGTATTTCTGCCTAGGTGGAAACAGGAAGTTGCATCAGAGGGAAGGGTTGTGGGGCCAACATGAGCAGTGTGTATTAGTTGCTGCTCACTGCTGGTGAAAATCTGCTATTTAAAAGGTATACGGGAGAAGGGGGGTGTTTGAGAGATCATATGGCATGCAGGCGAGAGAAGGAGAGACCAAATCACCTCTGGGACGGGGCGAGGTTCTTCTGCCCACCCATCTTGTGCCCAGGCCCACCCAAAATTGGGTGTCTGGCTACGCCCCTGGGTTAGATTGAGAAGATGAGATGGTATGAGGTTTAGGATTTGGGGTGGTGTGTTAGATGATTTGGACGTATCTGGATTATTTAACAGAACCGTCTCTGGAGTAGCAGGTTCAGGAAGTGGCACGTGTATTTCTTTATCAGGATTTGGTTTGAGCATGGCTTCAGAGGTTTTTGGGTCTTTTGACTGTTTAAAGATAAGATGGAAAAGCATCAAATATGCCTGGCACAGCACCTTTACGCAAACAAACAACTATCAAGCTGCTTCTGTCAAAGTCCTCTTCCCTGAAATGCTTTGAGCACAAAACTGCAGTTCATGAAGGGCAAAATCTTTATGTCAAATAGCAGAAATCCAACACCGTTGAAGAAAAGGCTTTGATGGAAATCTAAGTAAAGAACATGTAACAATTACCAAACTGTGAACTGTGGCTATTATTGTTTGGGTTACCCTAACTACCATCAGAGGCAGACATGGTCATATAATTAACATTATAATTTGTGTTCTCATTTGGATAATAACTGAGAAAATGGTGTTATCAAATCATATTAGGAAGCTTGAAGTCGACTTGGATAACTTCTGCTAAATATCAACCAGCTAATAGTTTTAAGCCTAGATTTTGTTTTGCTGAACTCACGCAGACTCATTTCCACTCCCATCAGATTTGTTCCTGTCATTCAGCTCCAAATTACTGATGCTTTCCCTTAGCCTTCATTATTCCCAGGACACATCTATATACATTATTTAATATCTCTCTTATAAACAGTAGTAATAAACAATATTGTTTTTCTATATCACTGCATTCCACAAACCATCTTTTGCTTTTGATCTAGGCACAGGAAATTTTTTTTTAATGCTCCTAGGTTTCAACCTAATTAATGCTTGATATGGGATATAAATGTCATAATAGCCTCTGTCCCTTAAGCACCATGGCGTGAATATTAGTTATAAAAGGGCCAAAGCTCAAGAATTGAAACCTGCTAGCCAGGGAAGTACAGGGCTTGCTGAAAGGAGTAAGTCAGGGATTGCTGCTGATAATAATAATAATAATAATAATAATAATAATAATAATAATAATAATAACAATTGTCCAAGGGCCAGGCAGTAGAGTTGTGATAAAGAGGAATTACTCTCCAATTTTGCTTCTATGAGCCATTAGAATTCTATCTGTACTAAATAATTTAATATTGTGTACATTACTGGATTGTTTCCTTATATCAATATTTGTTACTTGTGAGCCACATTGAACTCAATCGTGTTTGGGATAATGTGGAAAAGAAAGAAAGAAAGAAGTCTGTTTTAGTGGTGCTTTACTAGGAAAAGTTATTTCATTATCATACTTCCTCTGTGTGCATCCGTATGTTGCACAAGCTGGCATATCTGAAAATATAAGTAAGATTAAATAAAAATGCTACCAACAATAAAGAACGACGATGCAGCAGCTCATAGCTTTGTTTTGAGTGGACGGAGAATGACGGCTGCGCGGAGAAGGGGAAATAGAGACAAACCTAAGTGGCTTCAACATTTTGATGTCATGCCATCTCCTCTCAATCTCCTCCTTCCTTGTACTCCGATACTATCTCTTCCTCTAGTGGCTGTAGGGCTGCAAACAGCACAAAAAAAGACTCAGAAAAGCAGAAACTTTCTGCCTCCCAGAACTGGAAACCCATCCCCCTGCACATTCCTGTCCTAGATCTGCAGAGGGGGGAGCAGGAATCAGCCCAGCCTCCTCCTGTTTTACTCAACTTTCCAGGAACAAGGAGAAGACATTCTTTGTTCTCATGCACCTCTTTCTATCTCACACGCCCTTACTCTCACCAACATGCATATATTATATCTCTTCTACACTGATAAGTACACAAATTTCTTATTTAACCCCCCTCCCCCATCATTTTCTTTTACATCCGCAATTCCCGAACTGTGGCCCAGATGCATCAACCATATGTAAAAAAATCTAAAACGTAAAAGTGCTTACCGAATTTGAAAAAACGAAGAATGCACCAAAAAAACAAGTCGCACATGTTCGGTGTGGTATTGTAAAGTACAATGCATTACAGATTCGTTAAACTGTTGTAATCCCCGTCGGTAATCGGCCCCTAAAGCATGCGCAGAGCAGCCAAGCGTTATGCTGGCTGCTCTGCGCATGCCACAAATGTCAAAACAACAACCATCAAAAAAACCCCACAAACACGTGGCTCCCCGCTTTCCCCTGCTTAAAATATAAAATCAAATCAAAAATAAAAAAAGGATCGGGAGGGGGCAAAGGCGCTCGTCAGGAGCATCCTGAATGGACGGCCTTCCCCCCCCCCCCCCCCGAGGTCGCTGCTGCTCCCCGCTTCCCCCTGCTTAAAATATAAAATCAAACCAAAAATAAAAAAAGGATCAGGAGGGGGCAAAGGCGCTCGTCAGGAGCGTCCTGTATGGACGGCCTTGTCCCCCCCCCAGAGGTCGCCGCTGCTCCCCGCTTCCCCCTGTATTATCAAAAATCAGAAGTTTAGCAGCCCCGGCCCCCCTCCCTTCCTATCTCTCTCTTCGCCTTCTCCCACAGCTCCGCCTCCCACCATCCTCTGCCCCCATGCCCCACCCCCTGAGGTCGTCGCCACCGCTCCCCCCCTCCACCTTACCGGGCCCGCGCAGTGCCTCTCACCTCTGTGTGAAGGCGCTGCACAGGCAAGAAGATAATCTGATGGCCGCGAGTCTTCCTCTCCTTTCCTGACCTGGGCCCGCCCCCTTCTGACGTAAGTAACCCACGTAGGTATGTCAGAAGGGGCGGACCCAGGTCAGGGAAGGAGAGACGTCCTCCTGAAGACTCTGACCTACTGCTAATCTCAGTACCAGGGAGACTCTTTGCCAGTGGGACACAACCTCTGATCTGCAGTTAACTGTGAGTAAACGTGCTTATTCAAATAAAGGACGTTTTCGGAGACAGTCTTCAGGTGTCAACTGGTGTGCCAAGGTTCTACAGCAGCAACAAGTCCTAGAGGCCTGCGTGTATGCAGGTCCCTGGAGCACTTTAGTGGGTACCGCAGTGCACTTCAGGCAGGCGGACCCAGGCCCATCCCCCCTACCTGTAACACTGGTAGGTGCCCCCTTCACCCCTAAGAGCTATGGTAATGGTGTACATTTGTGGGTAGTGGGTTTTGGGGGAGGGGGTTGGGGGCTCAGCACCCGTGGTAAGGGAGCTATGCATGTGGGAGCTGTTTCTGAAGTCCACTGCACTGACCTCTACGGTGCCCAGTTGGTGTCCTGGCATGTCAGGTGGGCCAGTCTACTATGAATCCTGGCCAGACTTATACGGTCTGTGCCAGAACCGGTGTTGGGAGACGGGGCTGGTGGTTGGGAGGCGGGGATAGTGCTGGGCAGACTTATACGGTCTGTGCCCTGGAAAGGATGGGTACAAATCAAGGTAAGGATACACAAAAAGTAGCACATATGAGTTTATCTTGTTGGGCAGACTGGATGGACCGTGCAGGTCTTTTTCTGCCGTCATCTACTATGTTACTATGTATTTCTTTGAAGGCGTGAACAAACATGTGGATAAAAGGTGAGCCGGTTGATGTAGTGTATCTGGATTTTCAGAAAGCTTTTGATAGCGTTCCTCATGAGAGACTCCTGAGAAAAATAAAGTCATGGGATGTCCTTCTGTGGATTAGGAATTGGTTATTGGACAGAAAACAGAGGGTAGGGTTAAATGGCCGTTTTTCTCAATGGAGAATAGTGGAGGGCTGCAGGGATATGTACTGGGATTGGTGCTACTTAACATATTTATAAATGATCTAGAAATTGGAAAGACGAGTGAGGGATTAAATTTGCAGATGACACAAAACTATTCAAAGTTGTCAAAACACATGCAGACTTTGAAAAATTGCTGGAAGACCATAGGAAACTGGAAGACTGGGCATCCAAATGGCAGATGAAATTTAATCTGGACTAATGTAAAGTGATGCACATTGGGAAGAATAATCCAATTCATAGTTACCTGATGCTAGGGTCCATGTTAAGACTCAGCACCCAAGAAAAAGATCTAGGTGTTATTGTAGACAATACGCCAAAATTTTCTGTTCCGTGTGCGGCGGCGGCCAAAAAAGCAAATGGTATGCTAGGAATTATTAGGAAAGAGATGGTAAACAAGGCCAAGAATATCATAACTGTATTTGTTCATACTGGAATTGGCAAACGCCTTTACGGTACTATGTAAGCCACATTGAGCCTGCAAATAGGTGGGAAGATGTGGGATACAAATGTAACAAATAAAATAAATAACTAATGCCTCTGTATTGCTACGTGGTGTGACCTCATCTTGAGTATTGCATTCAATTCTGGTCTCCGGATCTCAAAACAGATATAGCAGAATTAGAAAAGGTTCAAAGAAGAGCAACCAAAATGATAAAGGCGATGGAACTTTTCTCATATGAGGAAAGGCTAAAGAGGTTAGGACTTTTCAGCTTGGTAAAGAGATGGATGAATATGGATATGATTGAGGTCACAAAATCCTGAGTAGTGTAGAATGAGTACAAGTGAATCGATTTTTTCACTCTTTCAAAAAGTACAAAGACCAAGGGACACTTAATGAAATTACATGGAAATACTTTTAAAACAAATAGGAGGAAATATTTGTTTCACTCAAAGAATAGTTAAGCTCTGGAATTTGTTGCTGGAGGATGTGGTAACAGCGATTAGCGTATCTGGGTTTTAAAAAGGTTTGAAAAGTTCCTGGAGGAAAGTAACATAAGTCTCTGAGGGGTCCTTTTACTAAGGTGCGCTGAAAAATGGTTTGTGGTAGTGTAGACGGTTTTGGGCGCGCGCCAATCCATTTTTCAGTGCACCTATAAAAAAGGCGTTTCCACCAGCCATTGACCTAGCGGTAAAGTCTCACGCGTAACCGGGCGGTAATGACCTACATGCGCCAAATGCCACTTGGCACACGTAGTGATGCGCACCAGAAAATAAAATATTTTTTGGGTGTGCATAGTGGAAGCGCGTCAAAAATGAAATTACCACAAGGGCCACGCGGTAGCCATGTGGTAACTCCATTTTGGCAACGCATTGGGTGTGTGTAGACGCTTACCGCAGCTTAGTAAAAGGTCCCCTGAGTCTACGATTTGCTGGACGACGTTTATTACCAATTTTCAGGATACAGATTAATTCATTTGCATGATAACATAGTTGACAAGCAAAATAACTTTTCTTTCTCAGGCTCTCTCTGTCTTCACACATCAATAGATACATCATATCTTTTCTGGCCCAAGCTATATACACAGTTTGCTATGTTCTCTTTATATCTAGGTTTCAAGGCTTAGTGCTAGGACATTTGGTTCAAAAACTAATTAGCCAGGCATTTACAGTTCAAAGCGTTCAAGGTTACTGTCAGCCTCGGGAAAACTGTTTTCATTATATAACTGGCACTGTTTTTCCATTTCTCACTTATCCCCTTCTGGACCCCAAAACTCCGGCTCTTCCAGGCCCTGTTCTTCAGGGTCCCCTTCAAACCCCTCACAACATGCCCCCCTTTGATTCTGTCCAGAATCACCCACACAAGCAGAGAATAGAATTTGCTCCAATAGAGAAGCTGGGTTAGTACATAGGAGAGTAAGCAAGAGACACAAAAGAAGTTGTATTGCACAGGAGACCAGGAGAGGTTATGTTAGGAATAGACTTAGATGTATTTACAAAAATAAAGCAATCAGCTGCACTGGTAACAGTAACAAGAGATATGGAAAGGTAAACGAAGGGCATGTTAACAGTCCCTAGATTATACTCTAGAGAAAGTGAAATGCTCAGAATTAGATAACCCATTAATACTGGTAACTTCCAGGGCTGCCGAGAGGGGAGGGGGTAGGGGGGCAAAATTCCTAGGGCCCGGGCCTCCAAGGGGGGGGGGCAGTACCAGGGTCTCTCTCCCTCTCCTGCTCCTGATGGGACCCGGATGATCGCGTCCCGACAGGAGCAGGAGACAGAAAACTCTGGCGCCAGGCCCCCCCTTGGAGGCTGGGGAGGACCCAGAGGAGCAGACACAGCAGACTGGTGGGGGGGGGGGGGCCCTGCCAGCAGAAGAGATCTTCCTCCAGCACTGCTCTTCTTCACAGGCTGCCGCATTGCCTTCCAAGCGGCTGATTTTCCCCTCAGGCTGAGCATTCTCGGCTTTGAAACTGAGAATACGCGATCTGAGAGAAAAAGCAGCCGAAGGGGCAGGCCACACGGCAGAGGAAGAAGAGCAACGCTGGAAGAAGACTTTTCAGCTAGCAGGGCCTTGGGATTCCCAACAACCAAGGTATTTACAGTTGTGGCAGGCGGCAGCAACGACAATCCTTGCAGGTGGGGGGGGGCAGCAGTGGCAGCAACAATCTTTGGGGGTGCAGCGGCGGTAGCGATTCTGAGAGGGGCGGGCCCGGCAATGGCGGCCCTGCCCTGGGCCCAGCTCAGTCTCTCGGTAACTTCCTCAACGGGCTTGCCAGGGTTGTGGTTAAGCCGCCGAATTGGGCAGCTTTTCGGAAACGGCTGCGGGAAATTCTCTAATCGCGTGGGCTGCGGGGATTTGGGCGGGTTATCGAGCGGCCGCGGTGCGGGTTTGGGTGGTTTTCGCGGCCGCCGATTGGCCAATTTTCCCGCTGCCGGGGCTTCTATTGGTCCAATTTGGTCCAATAGAAGCCTTTCAGGGGCGGGGTTGACGTCAGGGGTGACGTCGGGGCAGGGCTAGTGATGCAGGAGGCGGGGTTAGGTGACGCGAGGGGCGGGATTCGGTGACGCGGGGGGGCGGGGGTTGGCTGCAGGCGGTTTTTGGGCAGGTTTACGGCTGGTTTTGGGCTGGGACGTCAGACTCACAGAAGCAGAAGCCTGCGCGGTCACATTGGTGATCTGGCAAGGGCCGACTTCTACATGGAATGTTGCTAGTGGAATAGCAACATTCCATGTAGAATCTCCAATAGTATCTATTTTATTTTTGTTACATTTGTACCCCGCGCTTTCCCACTCATGGCAGGCTCAATGCGGCTTACATGGGGCAATGGAGGGTTAAGTGACTTGCCCAGAGTCACAAGGAGCTGCCTGTGCCTGAAGTGGGAATCAAACTCAGTTCCTCAGTTCCCCAGGACCAAAGTCCACCACCCTAACCACTAGGCCACTCCTCCATAACATTTCTTGAAGAGGTAGGTTTTTCAGTTCTTTTCTGAACTGGAGGTAATTTGTAATGCTTCATGTGATCTTAGGAAATGAGTTCTACCATTTGGATCCCAGGTAACTAAATCCAGCCATGTGAGTGGTTTTGTAGACTGTGTTTCTGCACTTGGGTAAGTACTAGGTAATTTCTGGCATCTGGACTTGCGTTTCTTGGTGATACCTCGATCAGGTCTAACATGTAGTCGGGGACCATACCAAACAGTATTTTGAAAATGTGGGTGCTGGTTTTGAACAATAGTCTGGCCTAGATCGGGAGCCAGTGTAGCATAGAGGGGAATAATCGAACGTCGCCGGCGAAATAGGTCGCCGGCGATCTATTTTGGCGGCGGCGCAACAGCCGGCCAGGAACCATATTTTCAAAAATGATGGCCGGCCATCTTTTTTTTCGATATACGGTGTGGGCCGGCGAAAATGCCTTGGATTTTGCCGGGTTTGAGATCGCCACTTCTTGTATTTTTTTCCGCGATAATGGAAAAAAACTGCCGGCGATCTCAAACCCGGCGAAATCCAAGGCATTTGGCCATGGGAGGAGCCAGCATTTGTAGTGGCAATGGTCCCTCTCACATGCCAGGACACCAACCGGGCACCCTAGGGGGCACTTCAAACATCTTTATAACCAACCAAATTAGCTTCCAGGTGCATAGCACCCTTCCCTTGTGTGCTGAGCCCCCTAAATCCCCTCCAAAACCCACTGCTCACAAGTGTGCACCATTACCCTAGCCCTAAGGGCTGAAGGGGGGCACCTACATGTGGGTACAGTGGGTTTTGGGGGGTTTGGGAGGGCTCAACTTTACCCACCACAAGTGGAACAGTTAGGGGGGGATGGGCCTGGCTCTGCCTTTCTGCAGTCCACTGCAACCAACAACAACTGTTCCAGGGACCTGCATACTGCTGTCAGGGTGCTGGGTATGCCATTTGAGGCTGGCATACAGGCTGGCAAAAAAGGTTTGTATTTTAATAATTTTAGTGTGGGAGGGGGTTGGCGACCACTGGGGGAGTAAGGGGAGGTCATCCCCCATTCTCTCCGGTGGTCATCTGGTCAGTTGGGGCACCTTTTTGAGGCTTGGTCGTGAAAATAAAAGGACCAAGTAAACCCGGCGAAATACTGCTTATCACCGGGATTATTTTTCCATTATCCGCGAAAGCCGGCCATCTGGTAGCCACGCCCAAGCCTGCCCATGTTCCGTCTTTGCTTCGCCGCCAACACGCCCCTTTGAACTTTCGCCGGCGCGGCGAAGGGAAAGCGGCGAAGCTATCACAAATGTAACTTTCGATTATACGCTTTTCGCCGCTTTTGCGAAATCGCCGGCCATATCCCGATTTGTGTCGGGAAATAGCTGGCGATTACTTTCGATTATAAGCTGGATAGTAAGCAATGGGGTATTTCTTTCATTATTTTGACTTTTTGAAGATCAGCCTTACTGCTGTGTTTTGAATGGTTTGCAGCAAATTTCGGTATCTTTTCTTTGCACCCTGTATATGCTGCATTGCAATCATCTAGTTGTGGCAATATTGATGACTGTACTATGAGGCGAAATGATTGATTAGGAAAGTAGTCTCTGCTGTTTCCATAGCGTTTTGAAACATTTTAATATTTATTTATGACTGCTGAAATTTGATTTTCAAGAGATAGGTGTTTGTCAAGAATGATGCCTAGTATTTTTAGCTGCAATTCGATTTGGTACGTTTGTTGGTCGATTCTTACTTTTTGGTAATAGGTGGGGTCATGCGGGCTGGTTAGGACCAGGAATTTTGTTTTGTGTCTGTTTAGTTTAAGTTTGAAAATTGTGGTCTAGTTTTCCTTAACGTCCAGCCCTATTTTAACCCTGTCTGGTATTTCTGTGATATTGTTGTTGAAAGGTATATAAATGGTGACGTGAGTCAGCATATATGAGTGGGCTGAATCCCGTTTTTTTCCACTTTTATTCTGAGTGGAGCCATTATGATATTGAAACAGTATGGGTGATATTGGGGAGCCCTGTGGCACCCCACTTTCTGGGATCCAAGGAGTTGAAAATTGGTTAGACATCTTTGCAATATAAGATCTAGTCTTTAAAAACCATTGAACCAGGCTGCCAATGTGCCTGTGGTTTCTATATTGTTGAGCAGGGTCATTAGTGTGTTGTGGTTGACTAGATCGAAGGCACATGACTGAATTTTGTTATCAGGGTTGGTTATGACTGCTTCGGTGCTGTATAGTGGTCTGAAACCTGATTGAGAGCTGTGTAAAATTGAGATATGTATCAGATATTCCATTAGTTGTTTTGCTACTAGACCTTCCATCATTTTGGTCAGCAGTGGTATCAGAGCCGTAGCGAGGGGAGCTGACACCCGGGGCGGGTCGCCGCTGCGCACCCCCCCCCCGGGTGCAGCACGGCGCACCCTCCTCCCGCTGGAGCGCATACCCCCCGGAGCGCATACCTCCCCCCCCCCCGGAGTGCATACCTGCGGCGAGGGATGGGCAGGAGGGCCGATCCGCCCCGACTGCATGTTGCTGGGGTGTGTCGGCTCCGCGCTGGTTCACTGCTCTCTCTGTCCCGGAACAGGAAGTAACCTGTTCCGGGGCAGAGAGGGCAGTGCACCAGCGCGGAGCCGACACCCCCCAGCGGCGTGCACCTGGGGCGGACCAGCCCCCCCGCCCCCCCTTCCTACGCCACTGAGTGGTATTGAAGCCACTGGTCTACAGTTCGTGAGTTCATTGATCTTGTTAGAGGTGTTTTTAAAGATTGGGGTAAATATAATGTCGCCTTTGTCAGGAGGGAATTGACCTTTCGACAACATATATATTATGTATTTGGTAAAGCATTTAATGAACCATCTTGGTGGATTCTTCATCATGTAATTAGGGCAGCTATCTAACAGACAGTTTGAATGTGTGTCTTTTGTCAGTAATGTTTTAACTGTGTCGGTTGTAGGCGTTTTAAAAGTAGACCATAATCTGTCTGCTTTGATGTGTTCCACTGAACATAATTAACTTTGTATGAACTTGGAGACTAATAGGGCTTCTTTTACAAAGTCGTGCTAGCGATTCCTGTGCATAAAATGAGAGGAAGCCCTTAGGAACTGAATGGGCTTCCTCTCATTTGCTGCGCAGGAATCGCTATCGCGGCTTTGCAAAAGAAACCCGTGGTGCTGAACTGGAAAATGTTGTCACATTTAGACTGACTCTGGACAGCATTTCTTCATGAAGGAAGCTCTTCCCTCACTATTCAATACTTCTCTGTGAAATAGTAGTAATAATAAAAAAGGCAAGTGCATTTTTGTAATATACCACAAAACAAAAGGAGCAAGTTCCCACATACCATCAGGTTTCAACCTAATTCATTTATTTTCTTATTTTACTTATTTTGGAATTTTGCTCACACTTTTTCAGTAGTAGCTCAAGGTGAGTTACATTTAGGTAAACTGGGTATTTCTCTGTCCCCGGAGGGCTCACAATCTAAGGGCCCTGTTTACTAAGGTGCACTAGCATTTTAAATATGTGGCTAAACTTCCCTGTAGGCACCCACAGGAATATTATAGATGCCTACACAGTGCATGCAGCTTAGTAAACAGGCTCTAAGCTTGTACCTGAGGCAATGGAGGGTTAAGTGACTTGCCAAAGATCACAACATAGTAGATGATGGCGGCAGAAAAAGACCTGCAAGGTCCATCCAGTCTGCCCAACAAGATAAACTCATATGTGCTACATTTTGTGTATACCTTACCTTGATTTGTATCTGTCATTTTCAGGGCACAGACCACAAGGAGCAACAGTGGAATTTGAACCGGTCACAGCCACCTCTGGATGTCAAGATGGGTGCTCTTGTAGGAATATGTGAAAGACAAGTGCTGCATGCATTAACTGTCAACAATTCTATGAGCTATGATGTCATTGGATATAGTGTAATGTCTTGTGGGTGTGTCTGAGTCACTCTAGTTGCTCTGAGAGTGAGTCAGTCTGTGTCAGCATAAGATGGTGTTAGCAATCTCCCTTCAAGCTGTATGATAACCAACTAACAGAATTTTTGGTATTCAGTAGTTTTACCATGTCTACTGCAAGTATGATGTAAATAGTTATCTGAAGAAACTGTAAGTAAACATCATTTTTGTTTGGAAGTTAAAGAAGAGAGAGTAATTGAATCTTTTATTCAAGAGTCTGTGTGAAAGAGAGAGAGAGAGAGAGAGAAAAAAATGGGAGTTAACACTTCTAAAGCTCTGCTGCGTATGGGCTAAATCTGCTGAAGTAAAAGTCTATTTTTTAATTTCTCCCCATCAGCTCTAACCACTAGGCCATTCGTCCACTATTTTTTTGTTTTTTTAAATTGTACTTATAAATAGTAAGTCTGATTGTTAAGCACCTGATTCTCATAACATGTTTGTTTTTGTGGCTCTTTACTAGGTGAAAACCCAGCCCCTCCAAATGACACAATGATTTACAATTTAGAACTAATTACTACTCTAACCGATTAAACCAATACTTCCTCTGTGTACATCCATATGCTGCACAAGCCGGCATGTTTGAAAATTATAAGTGAAATCAAATAAAAATGCTGCCAACAATAAAGAATGACAATGTGGATACAGCAGTTCATAAGTTGCTTGCTTTGTTTTGTGAGCGGGGATGATGGCTGCGCCAGGGAGAGGGAAAATGAGACAAACCTAATTGGCTTCAGCTTTATGACATCATGCCATCTCCTGTTCTCAATCTAACCTCCTCAGGCAGAGCTGATAGTGCGCACCTGCTCCATGCATCCTTGCTACCAGCACCTGGGGCGGACCACCCGGCCTAGCCCTTCAGGTGTCCTGGCTACACTATAACAGAGAGAGAGAAAGCACTACTGAGTGATGGGGCGGAGTAGAGGTGATATTCTAATTGAGGAGTACATGGAGTGTGGTATATCTTAAAGGGGGGGGGGGGGAAATAAAGCGAAAAAGATGAAGGAACAGGAAAATTAGAACATGTTATTAATTGTATTTGAGTAGGGGTATAGAGCATGGAGTATAGATAAATTTAAGAATTTTGCTTGATCAATTAGGAAAAAATGTGACATGCAAAAATAATGTTTAAATGTATTTTATTGGTTTATAGAAAAACATGAAAAAAAAACCCAGATACAAATAAATCTAGAAATAAAGGCCCTATTACCTTGAAAGAAACAACCTCCCATGACCCATCCCCCCCCCCAATTCAAAAATAATGTTGAAAGGAATTTTATGAAAATGGTCATAAAATACATTACTTTAAAAAGGGTCAGAGGCAGCACTAGATGAATCTTGAGCAGGATGTATTTGCACTTCCTACTAGTTCAATTCTGCTAGACTTCCCTGCTGGCTTCAAGTTACATCTGGAATACAGGCTGAGTGGTTGAGGAATCCAGGGTGCTGCCCCTGATGCTATCAACCCTCTCAAGTTAGTGGGGTTGGAACAAAGTACATTTCCAAGCACCAGTGCTGCTGGATCAAAGTATCTTTGTATCCCCTTTGTTTTCTTTTTGGTACAGTAAATACACAAAATTGTGTTGATTTCCTCATTATGGTTGCAGGCTCTTGTTTGTTTTCACAGGTTATAACAAGTGAAGAATGCAGACTCTTTAAAGGATTTGTTGCTGCTGGAGTTGGACACTGGGACCACCAGCACTGTCTCTAAAATCAGGCTGAAGAATAGGAAGGAATACCCTTCCCCCACCCCACAGGATAGACCTGGAAGTAAAAAAAAAAAATACACCATTCAAGGTCTGCAGCCCAATGGCTATAAGTGTTCAAATAAAAGGCGGGGCTAAACTATTTAACCAGGAAAAAAGTCACCAAAAGAAGAGAAGAACAGCTACCATGAAACAAACAGCAAGGGCTTTTATATAGCACTTCTCCCATCCCCACATTTTCTTCCAGCTTAAGCCCTGCTCCAGGTCATTTCCATCAGCTGCAGATGGGTTGGTGACTCAGCTGTTCAGAGACCAGACGCTTAACTGGGGTGGGCAAGACAAGGTGGGGCAGTAAAGGAATAGTGTGGGACACTTGTGAACACAGCTGGGAAGGATCCCTGTATTGCTTTGGTGGAGCAGCACCAGCTGTCTCCCCCTTAGTACCTCTGTTGCTAATGGTAATATGCACATTGAACACACTCTAGAGAATTATCAGGCTTATTTTCGAAAAGAGAAGGGCGCCCATCCTTTCAACACAAATCGCAAGATGGGCGTCCTTCTCACAGGGTCGCCCAAATCGGCATAATCGAAAGCCGAGTTTGGGCGTCCTCAACTGCTTTCCAGCGTGGGGACGACCAAAGTTCACGGGGGTATGTCGGAAGCGTAGCGAATGCGGGACTGGGGTGTGCCTAACAGCATGGGCGTCCTCGACTGAAAATGGAAAAAAGAAGGGCGTCCCTGACGAACACTTGGATGACTTTACCTGGTCCTTTTTTTCTTACGACCAAGCCACAAAAATGTGCCCTAAATGAGAAGATGACCACCAGAGGGAATCGGGGAGACCTTTCCTTACTCCCCCAGTGGTCACTAACTCCCTCCCCTCTCAAAAAAATCTTTCAAAACATTTTGTGCCAGCCTCTATGTCAGCCTCAAATGTCATACTCAACTACATCGCACAGTATACAGGTCCCTGGAGCAGTTTTAGTGGGTGCAGTGGACTTCAGACAGGCGGACCCAGGCCCCCCCCCCTACCTGTTAAACTTGTGGTGATAAAATGTGAGCCCTCCAAAACCCACCAGAACCCACTGTACCCACATCTAGGTGCCCCCCTTACCTGTAAGGGCTATGGTAGTGGTGTACATTTGTGGGTAGTGGGTTTGGGGGGCTCAGTACACAAGGTAAGGGAGCTATGTACCTGGAGAGCGCTTGATAAGTAGTATAGTACAATTTATGAAATCCACTGCAGTGGGCCCCCTAGGGTGCCTGGTTGGTGCCTGGCATGTCAGGGGGGACTGTGCACTACAATGCTGGCTCCTCCCTGACCAAAGGGCTTGCATTTGGTCGTATTCTGAGATGGGTGTCCTTGGTTTCCATTATCGCCGAAATCAGAACGACCAAGTCTATGGGACGACCATCTCTAAGGACAACCTAATTTCCAGATTTGGGCGTCCCGAACATATTATTGAAAACAAAAGATGGACTTCCATCTTGTTTCGATAATACGGTTTCCCCGCCCCTTCACTGGGACGTTTTGCGAGGATGTCCTCAGCAAAACTTGGGCGTCCCTTTCGATTATGCCCCTCCACGGACTCATTTCAAAAGAAAAGAAGTGGCATAAAAGTGACAAAAAGCATCATTTGGACGTTTTTCTCACAAAAAATGTCCAAAGGGTGGTGTCCACGTCTGTGGTCAGACCCCATCTCAGACTTACCTTATTTCTGGGGGTCAGCTTCTGAGCTGGCTTTCTGTCTGTCCTGTTCTGAGTTAGTTTCTGTCTCTGTGTGTTGGCTCCACTATACTGCACCTGTGTATGCTGAGTCTCTCTATGCTTCAGTATGCTTTCTGCCTGCTTCTTGTTTGTGCCTGGACAGCACCCGTAGCTGCCTAGATGGTGCTCTGCAACTGAGCCTCAGGTGTTGATGGGCTTTATTAATCACCTAGAGACTTCTGTGTTTGCCTTTGCATCATCTAAGGTCCCTGGTATGCTAGGGTGCTTGTGCACTTCTGCCTAGTCCAGTTCTAGTCTGAGTTTCTTGCTTGTGTCTATTATTTATAGTATTTATACCCAGCTCTTTCCCGCTCAATAGCAGGTTCAGTGCAGCTTACAATGTATGGATACAAATAATCACAGAGATAACACAAAGTATGGTTACAGAGTATCATAGATGTAATACAATGTGTGGGTAAAACGTATCACAAAGATAATACAATTGTATTGAGAAGGCAAGAGGAGGAAATGTGGTGGAAGGATTGAGGCATGTTACGTTAGTGGTATGGATTAGGATCATACGTTAAGTTGGGTTCGTTGGATAGGCTTGTTTGAAGAGGTATGTTTTCAGCAAGTTTCGGAAGCGTAGATGTTCATTTGTTGTTTGGATGAATCTTGGTATGGCGTTCCAAAGTTGGCTGCCTATAACAGAGAAGTTGGATGCATAGTAAGTTTTGTATGTGAGACCTTTGCAATTAGGCATAGGTGAAGAATTGAGTTAGCTTGTGTGTAGCTTATTCTAGTTAATCTGTGTGTAGCTAGTTTTGGTTCTATTACTTTTCCTAGTCTTGTCTCTGGTCTGTATTCCTGTCTTGGGTTTCTTTCTTAGTGGCTGCTTGGCAGCTTTCAGTATTGCTCTGCTTCCTGCCTATATTTCTCAACTACTGGAGCTCCAGCCATAGCCCTGCTCCCTGCCTATATTTCTCAGCTACTGGAGCTCCAGCCCTGCTTCCTGCCCGTATTTCTAAGCTACTGGAGCTTCAGCCATAGTTCTGTTCTCTGCCTGTATTTCTCAGCTACTGGAGCTCCAGCCATAGCCCTGCTTCCTGCCTGTATTTCTAAGCTACTGGAGCTCCAGCCATAGCCCTGCTTCCTGCCTGAATTTCTAAGCTACTGGAGCTTCAGCCATAGTTCTGTTCCCTGCCTGTATTTCTCAGCTACTGGAGCTCCAGCCATAGCCTGCTCCCTGCCTGTATTTCTCAGCTACTGGAGCTTCAGCCCTAGCCCTGCTTCCTGCCTGTATTTCTAAGCTACTGGAGCTCCAGCCCTAGCCCTGCTTCCTGCCTGTATTTCTAAGCTACTGGAGCTTCAGCCATAGTTCTGTTCCCTGCCTGTATTTCTCAGCTACTGGAGCTCCAGCCATAGCCTGCTACCTGCCTGTATTTCTAAGCTACTGGAGCTTCAGCCATAGTCCTGTCCTCTGCCTGTATTTCTCAGCTACTGGAGCTCCAGCCGTAGCCCTGCTCCCTGCCTGTATTTCTAGCTGCTGGAGCTTCAGCCATAGTCCTAGTCTCTGCCTGTACTTCTCCGCTACTGGAGCTCCAGCCATAGCCCTGCACCCCTGTCTGCCTTGCTTTTGTCTAGATGCCTGTGGGCACTTCTGAATCCTGATTCCTGGTGTTCCTGCCTGCTAGTTCCAGTACCAGTTTTCCTCCAAGTCCTGCTGGCTGCCTGCACCCGGGGGTTCAACCCCCGGGGAACGGCGGCTATGTGTAGGTGAAGCCTAGGTCCAGTCCAGTGTGTTCCTGTGTCCAGTGTGTTCCAGTTCAGTGTGTATCAGTCCGGTGCGTTCCAGTCCAGTGTGTTCCAGTTCAGTACTCCAGTCCTGTTTTGCCTTGTCTCTGGTTTGGAGGTGATTTTGCCTGCCATTGCTGCTCCACGGCAGTGGTCCAAGGGCTCACAACCCAGTGCTTCTGGGAGAAGCGTGACAATTGGTATTTTCGAAACCTATTTTTAGACATTTTTCTATGCTGTTTGTCTGCAGTGCATCCAAATCTCAAGGAGGTGTGTTAAGGACAGGATTTGGACGTTCCTAAGACTTGGATGTTTTTAAGCCATAATGGAACAAAACAAAACCGTCCAGAACTAAAACTAAGATGTTTTGAGCTAGATCGTTTTTAGAACAAATAAGGCACAAAAAGGTGCTCTAAATGACCACTGAAGGGAATCAGGGATGACCTCCCCTTACTCCCCCAGTGCTCACTGACCCCCTCCCACCCCCCAAAAATGTGATTGAAAACATTACTTGCCAGCCTCAGATGTTATAGCCAGGTACATTAGAGCAGCATGCATGCCCCTGGAGTAGTCTAGTGGTGGGTTCAGTGCATTGTGGACAGGTGGACCCAATCCCATACCTCCCCCTACCTGTTAAACTTGTGGTGGAAATCATGAGCCCTCCCAAACTCACTCAAACCCTACTGTACCCACATATAGGTTCCCCTTTCACTCATAAGTGCTATTGTAGTGGTGTACAGTTGGGGGCAGTGGGTGTTTTTTTTTTTTTTTTTGGGGGGGGGCTCAGCAGACAAGATAAGGGAGCAATGGTGAGATGTGTACCTGGGAGCATTTAGTTGAGATCCACTGCAGTGCCCCCTATGGTGCCCCCATTGCTCTCCTGGGATGTCTGTATGCCAGTCTAGTAAAAATGCTGGCCCCTCCTACATCACAATTACTTGATTTTCTACACTTTTCACTTGGAATTCTTTTTTGAAAATGGTAAAAAAAAATATACAAAGCACAAAACCTTGTTTGAAACTGTATTAAAAAAAAAAAAAAGACTTTTTCCTTTTTTTCGAAAATAGCCTTCTTTCCTATTCAGATTTCGAACATTTTTGCAAAATGTCCAAAGTCAGGCTTAGACATCATATTGAAAATGCTCCTTTTTGCATTTTCCAACTTCCAGGCAAGTTCTGCATAGCCAACATTAGTTTAGTTTAGCTTACCCTTTCTTCTTCCTATTAGGTATAATGACACACACCACAATAAACCATTACTCACCCCCTATGGAAGCACCTTTTCCCCAGAATAGAGACTGTTTACCCTTGGAACTTTCTTCCCCCTGAATTGATGTTCTAATTCCCTGTTTTAGTGGCTGCTTGCAGCTTCCAGTTCCTACCCTGTCCTGTAGTCCTGTCGGCCGCCTGCAGCCAGGGGCTCAACTCCTGGGGAAGGGCGGCTAGTGCAGGTGAAGTCTTGCTGTTCCTATCTGAGATCTGTCTTGTTCCTGGTGTGGGGTGGTTTTGCCCGCCACTGCCGCTCCTTGGCAGTGGCCCAAGGGCTCACTAATTTAGTTCCTGTGTTATGATCTGCCGGTTTGGCTGAGGGGGAGGGGGGGACGTCTCTTCTGATTGGCTGCCAGGGGTTGTGCTGACGTCAGGGGATAGTACTTTAGCCTGCAGCTGAAGAGTTGCTCTGCTTTTGCGTTACTGACTTGGTGGTAACAGGAAAGCCTGATAGGTTTCTCTCAGAACGTGCTCTAGGTTCTGACAGGGATCTGTGTTGATTTAGAGTATTCTTTCCCTTCCCTCTGGGTTAGCTGCTGCTGTGTGTGTGTGTGTGTGCGTAGCTCTGTAATCAGGGTCAGCTGCTCCTTTGTTTAGTGGGGGCTGGGCATTGCTCAGCCTCCGGGGCTCTGGGCTGAGTGAGAGAGTTCTCCGTTGTTTGTTTGTTTTAAGGATTTCTCTTCCCAGTGTCCCGGCTTGCTGGCTCAGTGAGTTTAACCCTTTGTGTACTGTGTGTATTGTATTCCTGCTTCTGCCAGTGTGTTTGTTGAATGGGCCCCACTCCCTCTCGGGAGGGGAACAGTTCTCTCTGATTGTTTGTTGATTTTTGGCAATCTCTCTCTGCTGGCTCTACAAGCTTAACCCTTTGTGTTCTGGGTGCCTCTGTCTATAGTGGGGTTGAGGCAAAGGCTTTCTGCCTTCCTTTTGTGTTTGGTTCCTCTGGCTTCTGCCTGGGGCTCCTACCCTGGTGGGGGGGGGGGGGTTGCTGTGTTAGTTTCCCTGTCCTGCGCTAGTCCCCTGCGTGGGCGTGGCCCGCTCTGGTCCTTTGTTTCCCCCTCTGCCTTATTGCTGGTGTTCAGCACGTGTCTGGCCTCTTGGGGCCCTCTGGGTTCTTTCACCCCTCCCTGTGTGTGATTGGGTTCCAGTTCAGCCGTGAGGCTCGCATGAGTGGCTCTGTCTGCGTGGGTTCCGGTTCGGCCGCGAGGCCCGCCTGTATGCCTATTTCCCTTCTTCCTGAGGGACTGTGGGGAGGGGTAGCTTAGGGGGTATTGTGTAGCTGGGGTGTGCGGTGGTGGGTCGGTCTCCCCTTGGCCTGGGTCGGCGCCCTGCTGGCCTCGGCCAGGGCCCAAGGGCTCACGACCAACCCAACGGATTACAGAACGCAAAAGCCATGAGCTCGACCGATCCATCCCCCATGCAGCTGCTCCAGCAATTGCATGCTCAGCTACAACAGGTATCGGGAGTCGTGAACGCACTGTCTCAACGGGTAGACACGCTGACTGTCACGGGGGCAGCGGAGGGCCCGCCAGCTTTTACTCCGCCGGGTTCCCATGCATGCGGCCGAGGGATTCGGGTGGCTACGCCCCCGAGGTACGAGGGCGACAGTAAGACCTGCCGGGGGTTCCTCAACCAATGCCAAATTGTCTTCGAGTTGCAGGCCCGGGATTTTCCTTCGGATCGGGCGAAGGTGGCTTATATTATCTCTCTACTGGCAGGCCCCGCTCTGGCCTGGGCCTCGCCCTTATGGGAGAAGAAGGATCCCCTCCTGGATAATTTGGCAGAGTTCTTGAAACAATTTCGGCTCATCTTTGAGGAACCCGGGAAGCCCTCTTCGGCGGCGACTCAGCTGTTGAACCTACATCAGGGGCGACTCTCTCTGGGTGAGTACGCCATCCAGTTTCGGACCTTGGCCGCGGAGCTAGGTTGGGATAACCCAAGCCTGACTGCGGTATTCTGGCATGGGGTCTCGGCCAACATTAAGGACGAACTCACAGGCCGGGAGCTGCCCTCAGATCTGAACGACCTCATCCGTCTCTGCACCCAGGTGGACATCCGGTTCAGGGAGCGGGCCTGTGAACGTCGCGCTGGTCAGCAGGTTGCAGGGGCTAACTCGAGGAGCTTGCACAAGAGCCCTGCTTCCCCGTCGCTGGGTGTGCCCGATGGGTCTGAACCTATGCAGGTTGACCGGGCGGCCCAGGAGAGACAGCGGAGACGCTCTAAGGGGCTGTGCCTGCATTGTGGAGTGAAGGGGCACTTTGTCCGTGAGTGCCCGAAGAGAAAGAAGTCGGGAAACCAGCAGCCCTGATACCGGCTAGGGAGACCGGGTCAGGGCCAAAGTCCTTCTCCCCTTGGATGCAAGTTTTGGTGCCAGTTCTACTGGCGATTAAGGATACCCCTTGTTTTGAGGCGCTAGTTGACTCGGGGGCGGGAGGCAACTTTATCAGCGCGGACCTGGTGCGGGTTCATCAAATTCCTACGATGGAGTTTCCTCAGTCCATCACTGTCTCAGCGGCTTGGGGACTGGTTCGGGGAGTTCTCCGCTCCAGGACCGTGCCTATGACCGTACGGGTAGGAGTCTTACACAAAGAAGTTATCTCCTTCTACGTCCTTCCGTCGGCCACTGAGGCCATAATCCTGGGATTACCCTGGCTTCGCCTGCATAACCCTTGCATTGATTGAGCCCAGGGTGAATTGACGGCATGGGGCCCGGGCTGCCAGAAGGTCTGTTTGGATAAGGTCTCGCCAGCCCCAGTGACGCTTCCTTTGGATCGAGCCAATGTTATGTTACCGGGGCCCTACAGATCCTTTGGAGATGTTTTTTTCCAAACAGCAAGCAGAAATTCTGCCTCCTCATCGCTCCTATGACTGTGCCATAGAGCTACTACCTCGCACTGAACCTCCCCGTGGCCGCGTATACCCCCTATCCCGGCCAGAGACGGAAGCCATGTCCCAGTATATTCGAGAGAACCTAGCTCGAGGCTTCATCCGGCCCTCTAAATCGCCCGCGGGGGCTGGATTCTTCTTCGTGGAGAAGAAGGATGGGGGGTTGCGCCCCTGTATTGACTACAGGGGACTGAATGCCATCACGCGGAAGGACAAATACCCCCTTCCCTTGATTTCTGAGATGTTTGACCGCCTCCAGGGGGCCCAGATCTTCTCCAAGCTCGATCTCAGGGGGGCCTACAACCTTGTGCGGATCAAGGAGGGGGATGAGTGGAAGACGGCGTTTAACACTCGCGACGGGCATTACGAATATCTGGTAATGCCGTTTGGACTTGCTAATGCTCCAGCCGTCTTCCAAGCCTTCATGAATGACATCTTCAGGGATCTCCTGTATAAGTTTGTGATGGTCTACTTGGACGACATTTTGATTTTTTCAAGGGCTGAGGAAGAGCACCAGGAGCACGTGAAGACCGTATTGCAGCGGTTGAGGGAGAACCACCTCTATGTGAAATTGGGAAAATGTGAATTCCATCGCTCCGAACTGCTCTTCCTGGGGTACATCATTTCTAACCGTGGGCTGCGTATGGACCCCAGTAAGCGGACAGCCATCCTGCACTGGCAGCAACCTACGGGGCGTAAGGCTCTACAGCGCTTCTTAGGGTTTGCAAACTACTATAGGCAGTTTATTTGGAATTACTCGTCCCTGACTGCCCCTCTTACTGCCTTGACTAAGAAGAACGCTGATGCTCGCAACTGGTCGCCTGAGGCGTGTCAGGCTTTTGAGAATCTGAAACAGGCATTTGTTGGAGCTCCAGTGTTGCGCCATCCCAACCCGACAAATAAATTTTTCGTGGAAGTGGACGCATCATCGGTTGGCGTAGGAGCAGTGCTGTCCCAGGCCCACCCCAGTGGGAAACTTCTCCCATGTGCATTCTTCTCTAAAAAGTATACCCCTGCCGAGAAGAATTATGCCATCGGGGATCAGGAGCTATTAGCCATTAAATTGGCCCTGGAAGAATGGCGTCATCTGCTGGAAGGGGCGCAGGAGCCCTTCACGGTGTTTACGGACCATAAAAACCTGACTTATTTACGAGAAGCGAGAAGGCTGAATCCTCGCCAGGCCCGGTGGGCACTATTCTTCTCCCGCTTTGATTTTATTCTGACTTATTGTCCAGCGGAGAAGAACATCAAGGCAGACGCCCTCTCCAGGTCCATGGAGGCTGACCTGGAGGAAGAACCCCTGCAGTATGTAATTAAACCCGATGTCATTGTGCCCGCGATGACGCTAGCAGTACCTGCAGGTATGACCTTTGTGCCACCCCGGCTGAGAGAAAAGACACTCCAATGGGGGCATGCCTCTCGAATGGCAGGACATCCCGGGATCCTGGGAACCAAGCGGTTCATCTCCCAGCAGTATTGGTGGCCTTCACTTGATCGGGATGTGCAGGAGTTCGTGGCTGCGTGTCCTGAGTGCGCCCAGCATAAAGCTGACCGTCGGAGACCCCAGGGGTTGCTGATGCCTTTACCGGTACCTGAGAGACCGTGGACCCACATTGCCATGGACTTTGTTACGGATCTGCCTATCTCTGAAGGGCACACCGTTGTCTGGGTAGTGGTGGACCGGTTTTCGAAAATGGCCCACTTCATACCCATGCCTACCCTTCCTTCGGCGGTGAAGCTGGCACAGTATTTCATCAGCGCTATTTTTCGTCTCCATGGCCTGCCAGAATCTATTACCTCTGATCGAGGAGTACAGTTTGTCTCAAAATTCTGGAGAGCCCTGAATCGAGCCCTTGAAATAAAGCTGAACTTTTCGTCGAGATATCACCCACAATCCAATGGCCAAACAGAACGAGTGAACCAATGCTTGAAGCAGTTCCTGCGAATGTATGTCAATGAGCACCACAATGACTGGAGTCAGCTGCTGCCTTGGGCAGAATTCGCTCATAACAACCGAGTGAGCTCGGCCATGGGCGCTTCGCCCTTTTACATCGTATATGGACGACATCCGCGGATACCAGCCCCCTTGAAAACCAACTTGGATGTCCCGGCAGCGGCCGATGCGGTGAGCTCGCTACAAGCAATTTGGTCATCAGTTCAGAAAGCGCTGCGAGTGACCTCCGCTCGTATGAAACGCCAAGCGGATCGGTCTCGCAGAGTGGAACCGCGCTTCCAGCCTGGCGACTTGGTGTGGTTGTCCACGCGTAATCTTCGTCTGAAGATTCCCTCTTCCCGCTTTGCACCTCGATTTGTGGGCCCGTATCCCATTGTGAGGCAAGTGAATCAGGTCTGTTATCAGCTAAAGTTACCACCTACATTACGGGTACATAACACCTTTCATGTGTCCTTGCTGAAGCCTGTGATTCTGAGAAACGGGGCTTTGCCCGCGTTGCCTGCTAGTCCAGCCATCTCAGCCTCCCAGGGGGAATACGAAGTCCAGGATGTCTTGGATGCAAGGCACTTCCGGGGACATCTTCAGTATCTCATTCCGTGGAAGGGATATGGACCGGCAGACAACTCCTGGGAGGACGCTACTCATGTCCACGCGCCAGTCCTAGTCAGACGGTTCCATCGCCTTTTCCCTCACAAACCTAAACCTCGTGGACGGGGTAGGGGGGGTGATGTTATGATTCTGCCGGTTTGGCTGAGGGGGAGGGGGGGACGTCTCTTCTGATTGGCTGCCAGGGGTTGTGCTGACGTCAGGGGATAGTACTTTAGCCTGCAGCTGAAGAGTTGCTCTGCTTTTGCGTTACTGACTTGGTGGTAACAGGAAAGCCTGATAGGTTTCTCTCAGAACGTGCTCTAGGTTCTGACAGGGATCTGTGTTGATTTAGAGTATTCTTTCCCTTCCCTCTGGGTTAGCTGCTGCTGTGTGTGTGTGTGCGTGTAGCTCTGTAATCAGGGTCAGCTGCTCCTTTGTTTAGTGGGGGCTGGGCATTGCTCAGCCTCCGGGGCTCTGGGCTGAGTGAGAGCGTTCTCCGTTGTTTGTTTGTTTTAAGGATTTCTCTTCCCAGTGTCCCGGCTTGCTGGCTCAGTGAGTTTAACCCTTTGTGTACTGTGTGTATTGTATTCCTGCTTCTGCCAGTGTGTTTGTTGAATGGGCCCCACTCCCTCTCCGGAGGGGAACAGTTCTCTCTGATTGTTTGTTGATTTTTGGCAATCTCTCTCTGCTGGCTCTACAAGCTTAACCCTTTGTGTTCTGGGTGCCTCTGTCTACAGTGGGGTTGAGGCAAAGGCTTTCTGCCTTCCTTTTGTGTTTGGTTCCTCTGGCTTCTGCCTGGGGCTCCTACCCTGGTGGGGGGGGGGGGGGGTTGCTGTGTTAGTTTCCCTGTCCTGCGCTAGTCCCCTGCGTGGGCGTGGCCCGCTCTGGTCCTTTGTTTCCCCCTCTGCCTTATTGCTGGTGTTCAGCGCGTGTCTGGCCTCTTGGGGCCCTCTGGGTTCTTTCACCCCTCCCTGTGTGTGATTGGGTTCCAGTTCAGCCGTGAGGCTCGCACGAGTGGCTCTGTCTGCGTGGGTTCCGGTTCGGCCGCGAGGCCCGCCTGTATGCCTATTTCCCTTCTTCCTGAGGGACTGTGGGGAGGGGTAGCTTAGGGGGTATTGTGTAGCTGGGGTGTGCGGTGGTGGGTCGGTCTCCCCTTGGCCTGGGTCGGCGCCCTGCTGGCCTCGGCCAGGGCCCAAGGGCTCACGACCAACCCAACGGATTACATCCTGCTTTTGAAAGCGTGACACTAATACTCTCTGCAGTGTTTAAGATGCTTTCCTTTTCCTTGTGTGACTCGTAGAAATTACTGCTTATGGTATGGTAGAATTGCTCTATAGGTCCCTAGTGTTTTGTATTCTCAGTATGCCTACTACTGGATTTTGGAGGTGGGTGTTAAATACCCTGGGTAAGCCACTGCAGCCACTGTTGGGTTAGCAAGCTTTCCCCAGGTTTCTTTCCAGCCAGGCTCTCCTACTGACCATGTATAGTTCTTCTACTGCCTTCTGGCCCTTCCCAGTGGTGTGCTGGTAAATGTTTAACAACAGGCTCTCTCCCCGGTCCCCCTCTGCGCCCCCCGGTCCCTCTCTGTGCCCCCGTCCCCCTCTGCACTCCCCCAAATTGCAGAGCTGGCTATAGCCGGGGAGAGAGCCTGGGGGGGGGGGGGGTGGCAATGCATTACTCCAGGAAAAAAAATTTAAATTATCCCAGGTTCCAATCTAATTCATGTTTAATGTGCGATAAAATGCAGATTCTGCTGCTATCTGTCCTCTTAACTCCGTTTCCAGGGCTTCCTTTCCATTTATTTCTTTCCTTTCCTCCTTTCTTCTTCATTTCTGGTCCTCAGCTTCTGCCTATTTTCTTCATCCATGTGCAGTTTTTCTCCTCTCTTCCTTTCCCCTCATCTCCTTCCTCACTCTTCCCTCCCCTCCATCCATGTCCAGCATTTCTTCTCTATCCCCTCTTCTCCCCTGCCCTCCATCCACCCATGTCCAGCAGTGACCCTCCTCTCCCCTGCCCTCCATCCACCCATGTCTATCAGTGACCCTCCTCTCCCCTGCCCTGCATGCACCCATACCCAGTGACCCTCCTCTCCCCTGCCCTCCATCCACCCATGTTCAGCAGTGATCCTCCTCTCCCCTGCCCTCCATCCACCCATGTCCAGCAGTGAACCCCCTCTCCCCTGCCCTCCATCCACCCATGTCCAGCAGTGACCCTCCTCTCCCCTGCCCTCCATCCACCCATGTCCAGCGACTCCCTTCTCTCCCCTGCCACCCCCTCCTCCTCCCTCCCTCCCTCCGGATCCAGTCCCTCACCGACTCCTTGTTCTAATTCTTCGGGGCAGGCAGTCTTGCCTGCTCGCTGCCAGCTGACTCTTGTTTCTCCCCCGCTGCCGATTCGCGTTTCAAATGGCCGCCGAGACTTCAGCAGAAGTCTCGGCGGCCATTTTTAAAGCGCAAATCGGCAGCGGGGGAGAGACGAGAGTCAGCTGGCAGCGGGCAGGCAAGACTGCCTGCCCCAAAGAATTAGAAGAACAAGGAATCGGTGAGCGGGACTGGATCCAGAGGGAGGGAGGAGAGCCAGAGTCGGCTTGCGATATTTAACAACCAGCTCGCAAGTCGGTAGAAAGATTAAAAACCGGCTCTTGCGAGCCGGTGCAAGCCGGCTCGAGCACACCACTGGGCCTACCCCTATTTCTTAAAGCAATATCCCTCTCTTCTAATTTCCACTGACTAAAAGTGAGCATTGATAGGTTTTAGCTTGCTGCTTCTCCCTCCTTTCTGATAAGGAAAATGGGACTTGATATACCGCCTTTCTGTGGTTTTTGCAACTACATTCCAAGCGGTTTACATAGTATATACAGGTATTTATTTGTACTTGGGGCAATTTGATATACCACCATTCAAATTAAAAATATCTAAGCTGTTTACAATTCTTAAATGTGCAGTAGAGGAGAAAAAAAGAGAAATACAATGGTGACCTAGGTTACATAGCTTTTCATCAATAAGTAAATTTAGAAAGAGAACAGGGCCAAATGTGAAATTTACCAGATTACATAACAGTGAGGGAGCCATTACCTTAAAACTGCAGTAGCATGTATTATCATGTTTAATACAAATGTAATCCTCTGGTAGACTGAGTTTGAGAATTTCCCCAGGGGATTACTAGAACTGGTGTAGAACTCTCCAGATTCACTAGGGAGGAGAGAGGACGGCATGATTGGGAGGGTGATGAGCCCAGCCCAGAGGGAGGTTTAGGAGAGAATACGTGACAAGGGTTGTCATAGTTGGGGTGGAGTTGGAAGATTATAAAAATTATAGCTTTAGAGAGCACATGGTCCTTGGTTACCTTCACCCCCGCCAGGACCCTTGAGGAGAAGGGGTAGCCCTGATATCTAAGGCTGAACTAAGGAGTAGTTTCTGCTAATAAAAGCAGTAACTATGAGAGTTCAGAGTGGGTAGAAAGGGTTAACCCCTTGGGATCAGAACAGGAAGAGCCTGTTTGGTGCCAGAGGCAGCAGCTCAAAGAAATGCACCTCTGGAAGAGTAGGACAGACAGGAAGGTCGGATCCTGAGGGGGTCCAGTGGCTGGGTAAAAGCCTGGCAGGTTCAGCTTGCCGTGGAAGGATCAGGAAGCTACAGCCTTGGATTGTTCTGCCAGAAACGATAGAGGACTGGTGGTACTGTAACGCAGGGTTGCCAGGTGGAAAATTTTTTTCCCACCCAATCCAGCCTAAAAACAGCCCAAAACCCGCCCAAACTCAAACCCCGCCCCTGACACCCCCACCCCGCGTCATCACCCCGCCCCTGCCGTCATCGGCCCCACCTCCCCCGTCACTGGCCCCGCCTCCCCCGTCACCGGCCCCTCCTCCCCCGCCATCGGCCCCGCCCAGAACGTCACTAACCCCGCCCAAAACGTCACTAACCCCGCCCCCCCCGCGGCCAAGAAAAGCGCCCGAAAAACCGCGGAAAAGAAAAAAAAGAAGCCCAAAAAACCGCGACCCGCCGCAGGCGAAAATTTCTCGCGGCGGGTCGCGGAAAACCGCCCAATTGGGTGGTAAAACCGCCCACCTGGCAACACTGCTGTAACGATAGGTGGCCCAACTGTTTGGGGAGGCTAAAGGGGGTGGGGTTAGGGGTGGGGCCAGGGGTGGAGCTTACATCCATAATTGTCTGACAACACACAGAAAAAAAAATAAGTAAACATAAAATAGTCACAATTAATACCTTTTATTAAATTTAGATATTAGATGTGTATCATATGTCAAAGAATAAAGTGGTTACTCAAAGCATATACTAACTACAATCACTGAACTGCAAAACACTATGCACAAATTTGTGCAAAAACACACTCAGAACCTTACTGTACTATAAATATTACACTGGGCAGACCCTAATACACCAATATACCACCATACGGAAAATGCAGACCGTCAACAATATGAAACAAGGGATCATATCATCACAATTCTCATGTAGAGCCACAAAACACCCTTTTAGGGTGGATAGTGTTCACAATGAGTTCCTTTTATTAACAACCATATGTAGATCCTTCAAGAGGTAGTATGTCACCTTCAAGAGGTAGTATGTCATGATTTAGACTCTACACCCTTTCTGATGTTTTGGTACCACCTCAGTAAGGCCAAAGCACAATCTTTCCACTGCAAAACACTATACACAAACTTGTGTAAAAACACACTCACAACATTTCCAAACCATAACAGCACTAATTCCAAGGAAAGGACAAGCTACAACCTTATGCATGGAAAGGCAGAACTGTAATTACACCTGGCTCTAAAACACCAATACACTACCTCGTGAAAAAAAAACAAACAAAAAGGGCTGCAAATACTACATGCTAGCAGGATACTGCACCTTGAGCACACATGACAACAGATATGACACAAGGAACTAGAAATACCAAAATATGAAGGCAAAATACTGAACTAGAAAAGTTACCTCAAGAAGTCAGACTCAGCATGGCAGCAATACTAGAAAATTTGAAACGTACATGCAAATATCACAGGATGCACATTTCCAAAGCTGACATATTCCAATTAATACTCTGAATAAAATACTTTTTTCTACCATTGTTGTCTGATCATTTAGTTTTTCTATTCGCTTTAGTCCCAGTGTCTTCTGTTTTATGCAGTGTCTTCTTTCCAGTGATATTTTTTCTTTCAAAGAACTATCAAACACATCACTCCAATATAGTGTCCACACTGGGGATTCAGATCTGAAGGATAAAATATATTAAATAAAAAAAAAAATAGCCTCAGTATAACAGGGGACCTGACTTTTATGCTCCACTGTAAATATTACCATCACAGGCTTCCACCACCTTCCGAAAAAAAAAAAAAACTTAGAGAAAAACTCCCAGAATATTTCAAAAATTCTAAAGAAGTGGGGAGAAAAGTCTGTGTTTAGAAACAGAAGGGAGGGTATACAATTTAACATAATACAGATCCAAATCCCCAAATACTGAGGCTATTTTTTAAAATTTAATATATTTTATCCTTCAGATCTGAATACCCAGTGTGACACGATATTGGAGTGATGTGTTTGATAGTTTCTTTGTTATAACTACACACTCATTGCAGATTGTTTATATGTGAGAATATTTTTTCTTTCACCATGTCCACCATTCTCCTGTGTCCTTATGTGTCCTGTCTACCATCTGTAGCCCTGTCCCTATCCTTTCTCCAGTTTCAGCATCTGCCCTCAAAGTGTTCCGATCCAGCCCTTAAATTCAGCAATTTCCCCTCCATCCATGTCCAGCATTTCTCCTCTCTTCCCTCCCCTCCATCCATATGCATCTCCTTCCTGACTTCCCTCCCTTCCATCTATCCATGTCCAACAACTCTCCATTCTCCCCTGCCCTCTCCTCCATCCACCCATATCCAGCAAATTTCCTCTCCCCCCTGCCCCCATTCATCCATCCATGTCCAGCAATTCTCCTCTCTCCCCTGCCCTCCCCTCCATGGCCAGCAATCTCTTCTCTCCCCCTGCCCTCCCCTCCATGTCCAGCAATTCTCCCTGCCATCCCTCAGCTCCCCGACAGCCCTCCTCTCCATTCCTTCCTGCCCCCCCTGCGCATTTAACCCTTTCATTTTCAGTGGCAGCGACAGCAGTGAAGAAGACAGCACAGCGGGCTCGCCTCCAGCTTCTCCCTTCCCTCACTCAGTGTCCCACCTTCCTGCGTTTATATATTTCCTGTTTCCCGCGAGGGCGGGACACTGTGTGAGAGAAGGAGAAGCTGGAGGGCGAGCCCGCTGTGGTGTCTTCTTCATTGCCATCGCAGCCACTGAAATAAAGAGTTAAATGCGCGGGGGGTGGTAGGAAGGAACGGAGAGCCATGATTATAGGTTGATGAAGTGAGGAGCAGGCGCCACGAAGATACAATTTTGTTCCATCCAGCCTTCAAGGAGGAGGCAGCCAGGGAAAGGTCACGGTTGGGCTGGGGAGGCTTAGCCTCCCTAAGCCTCTTATACGGGCGCCTATGTGTAAATATGTAAATACCCTAGGATTTGAAGAGACTATTAATTAGTCCTTCTTTGTTTGTCCTTTAGATGGAAGCTCCTTTGAGCAGGGACTGTCCTTCTTGTAAATTGTACAGTGCTGCACAACCCTGGTAGCGCTTTAGAAATGTTAAATAGTAGTAGTAGTTTGAGCTTTACGCCAAAAGTCTTGGATTGGCACAAGAACCTCTTCAGCAAAGTGAACTGTTTGTTAAGAAAAGTATGAAGTTGGATATCTGCCTGTTGCAGAGTTCCAGTAAAGTTGTGTTTTGCATTTAACATAAAACATAGTTCATTGAGTGTGTGAAGTCAATGTACTTATACACTGGTAAAGAAATAATTAAGAGTGTGGCTTAAAACCCTAGGCCTACCAGATTAGTCTGGCCCCAGCCTGTGCCCAGCTCAGTGAATCAGAACTATTGTTTGTGGCCCTGGTTTCAGGTACCTGACCCAAAGAGCTAGCTGGTGCCCAGAGCTTTGTGTGAGACCAGGGTTACACAGAGATGGGAGGGAAATAGCTAGAGGCCATGTTGTGATGAATAAAGCAACTGAGCAGGGGTATAAGCAGTGAGGGAGCTGTGGAGGAAAGAGGAGATTCTCCTTCAAGATGAAACTATAGTCTTTCATCCTCAGATAGTTCTGTTCTGTAATAGTTGAAGTAGACTGGGAGAATAAGATAAATAAGTGAGCACAGCAGTGGCGTACACTGCAAGGGGGTGCAGGGAGCAGCTGCGTAGCTGTTGGCTCCACTGGTTCCCTGGTCCCTCTGACGTTACTTCTGGTTCCGGGGAAGAGAACCAGGGAGAGCCACGACTGCTTCCTGCACCCCCAGGAGGTTAAAAGATGTGCTTGGGGGGGGGGGGGGGGTGGAAGTGATGGTGGTGTTGTGATTTGTGGGGGAGGTGATTCACTGGGGGGGGTAATGCACTGGGAGGGTGTAGCGGCGATCCACCCCAGGTGGCAGCCGACCTAGGAACACCACGAGAGCAAAGCACACAGAGCAGTGGCGTAGTTATGGGGGGCCACGGGTGCCTGGGCCCCTCTCAAATTGGCTCTGTGCCCTGGTTTGGCTGGCGGGGGTCCCCAACCCCTGCAAGCTGAAGCATTTGTCCAGCGCTGGTCTCCAGCACTGCCACATTGCCTGCTCTGCTCTCTCTTCCCTCACATCCGTCACGGGTCGTTTTAGTGAAATTGAGCATGCACAGTATATTGCAGCGCGGCGGTAGGTGGGGAGTGGCAGAGCGGCAGTTGGGGGGGGGTGGCAGACCAAAATGTGCCCCCCCACACTTTGGGCTCTGGTCCCCTCCCACCTCGAGTTGTGGCTCTGGTCCTGACACAGAGCTTGATTCATGGAATTCTTTCCAATCCCTCCACGCATGAGAGTGTCCTGTGTGCATGTGGGTGTAGCTGTGTTGTCTCTGCATGTCTATGTCTTGAAGGGGCAGGGCCAGGTGCTACCTTTTTTTGCAGCCCGGTGTAAATGATTAGTCATGCTCCCATCCCTCCTCCTCCCAGTGAGGAGTTGCTTTGGACACGGAAAGTATTGTACTTGTTTAGTATAGAGCTGTTTGGTTTTGCAGATCAGCCAGCTTTGTATATATCACTTATTCCCTTATCTATGATCTACAGCTAGCCTGTGTCTTCTTGGCCTTTGCAGGGACAAGTTAACCAAGACAGGTTGCTTGGCCTAAAATAATGGGCCATAAACTTTAACGCCTCTGTTTGTTTCAGACAGGCTCTGATATAATACAGAGACAACACTTTCAGTGAAGGACAAATATGAGTGTTAGATAGTTCAGAGACATTTGGGGTTGCAAAGGGCAAATGATGGCTAATTGGAAAAAATGCCAAAGAAGCAGAATTATATGAAGGTGACCTTAGAGGTCAGAGTTGAAGAATACCAGATAAGTAAGAGAGAAAATATAAGCATTAAGTGATTGGACAAAATTAAGCTTCAGTAATCTGACAAGCACATCTTGTGGCAGTCAGATTGTTAAGCTTCCAGGAAAATACATAAAAGACCAGAGCGACATTTATTTTCCTTATACTGAAATTAGGACTGATATAAATAAGAGTTAATTTTCTGTAATACTTGGATAAAATAATTTTTATTGTAATCATTTATTTACTCCAATAATTTAAGCATTACTATAAAATAGTATTTTATTACTCTTTTATAGTATTTTTCCTTTGCCAGAAGGGCTTTCAGTCTCTTCTGAAGTTGTTTAAGCTCCTGTTTAGAAACAAAAAAGAGTGGCTTTACATACTGTATAAACTATTTCAGCTTCTTCTTCTGTTCAGTTTATTTGCTGATTCAGGTCAATGGTCATGTTTTCACGTGGCTAGGAGAGTGCCACTAGAGGCCAACCAAATGTTGACTTCAGTTACAGCGCCAAAGTAATTTTCAGCCTGGTTTGTGGTTTTGGCCAAAGGTTATTGTAATTAATGCTATCTTTTTGGCTTTGTCCAAAAATAACGCATGCTTTCAGTGAAAACCAAAAATGGTGTGGGTTTGTTCCCATTTTGTGTTTCCCCCTCCCGAACATCGCAGTTATCTCTTCTTCTGGACCCCAAAATTGCCTCCCCCCTCCACACACATAGGCCTCTCCCAGGGCCGATCCTACAATTGCTGGTGGTCTATGGGGTATAGTCGGGCAGGTGTGATTCCCTGATCTACTGTTGCCCATGATGGCTCTGCTCTCAAAATGACGTCATGACCTCTAGTAGCAGTTTCACTCCTACCCTGAGTACTCCACAGAACAACCAGGGATTGTAAATATACTGTGGGGGGGGGGGGGGGGGGAGGCAGGAGGGGAGGCTTTACATAGGGCTATCCCTCCAATTTTCCGGGTGTCCTTGTTCCTTTTTTGGGGGGGTTGTTTTACCTGATATAGAGTAATAACTTATGTATGGACTGTCATTCAGACAGAGTTGAAAATTAAGGACCAAATGTAATAAAAGTGAATTTTAAAGATGTTTTTCAACTCTGCCTTGACCGAGCCAGTGCACTCGGGGGTCTGTATTTTTGAAAATGATTGTTTAAACTTTGATTGTGTGAAAATAAGTGGAATGTAGAAGAAAAGACACAGCTCTAATTAATTTGGTATGTGAAGTGAGAGGTGGAGCCTGTTTTCGAGTTCAGACTGGTGTCACATCTGTGGCCGTGACCACCCTCAGCCTTACCTTCTTTCTGGGGTCAGCAGCTCTGTCTGGCTTCTCTCTGTGTTTGTGTTAGTCCTTGTCTCTGTCCTGGTTGTGCTGGCTGGCTTCCAGCATGAACCTGATTGCTTCACTAGACCTCACCTGGTGGGCTATGCCTCTCTAGGGAGCCAGCTCTAAGATGGCTGCCACCGCTCTATGCCAGCTTCCAAGATGGCTCCTGCTTGTCTTTCCTGTGGGCTCACTTCCTATGTGTGTCAAGCCTCTCTTTGGGTCAAGGTACTTCCTGCTTCTGTCCTGCTGCTGGTGACCTCATCAGTGAGAGCCTTCATAAGGAAGTGCTGTGCGGGCATTCTGGGCCTTTGCATATGTGTTATGCTCTTAGGCCAGTCAGGTTAGTAAGTGTCTGCTGCCTACTGCCTTAGCCCTCTCTGGGTTCCAGCCCAGTTTTCTTTCTGTGTCTGTGTCTCTGTTGTCCTTCCGTGGTGGGTCTTCCCTGGCCACTGTCTGTCTGTGGACTGCGTCCTTCCTGGCTTACCCTGAGTTGGGGTGAAGCCTCTGTCTGTGGACTGTCGGGTCCTTCCTGGCTTACCCTGTGTTGGGGGTGAAGCTCTGCTCCAGGCTTATCCTGTGTTGGGGTGAAGCCTCTGTTCCTGGCTTACCCCTGAGGTTGGGGGGTGAAGCCTTTGTCCGGTTTGTTCTCTGTCTATATGCTAAGCCTCAGACTGTTGTGAGTTCCCCAGTCAGTGTGTGGGAACGGCTGTGGCTTCAGACCCTTGGCCTGTATTCCTGGTTTAGTCTGTGTGCTCTGCTGCCTGACCAAGACCCTTGGCCTGTTATTCCTGATTTGCTGTCTTTACCCTGAATCCTGCCTTGCCTAGTCTGTGTGCCTACCCTGCTTGTATATCCTGAGTGTATATCCTGAATCCTGTCTCTGTCTAGCTAGAGTGTATTTCCAGGGTGTGGTCCCTGTTTCCTGCTGCTACCTAGCTAGTGGGTATTCCCTGCCTTGCTTGTATGTTGCCCTAGTCCTTGCTCCTGCGAGCTTTCATATGTCTTGTCTCCTGGCTCTGTCTTCTGGTCCTTGCTACTGGCGGTGCAGCAGCTCCCTGTCTGAAGTTTAGTTCCTAGTCTAGTTCTCCCTCGTGTATCCCAGACCCGGGGTGGGTCCTCTGGATCTTCAGTTCCTGCCTTATCCTGCAAGTCCTGCCGGCCACCTGCACTTCGGAGCTCAACTCCGGAGGAACGGTGGCTAAGTGCAGGTGAAGCTGTTCCTGTTTTGTCTGTTCTAGTTGCTGCCTTGTACTACTCCAGTCCTGAGTTTCCAGTACTCTGCTCTTCTGTGTTCCAGTCCCGAGGTGGCTTGCCTGCCGCTGCCGTGTTCCTCGGCAGTGGCCCAAGGGCTCACGAACTCCAGTCCTGCCCTCGAGGACCTGACAGAATGCCAAGCCCTCGGAATGCAACAACTGGCACCTGGACTGGGAAAACGTGACCATTCCCACAGTATGGCTTGTTTACCTAAACAGAGAAATTCTCAAGCATTCTATAGTTTCCTTAGCTCTGAACATGAGTTGCAGAGCCTAATAAGAGGGGGGAGTTTCTGTCAGTGAAAATTGGGCAGCTCATCTGTGAGCACATACTGCGCAGAGAACCATATTTCCTGGTCAAAGAAACTCCTGGCTTTTGCTGTGACAGCCCCCCCCCCAGCTGTATAGAGAGCCTGGATGAGGTAATGATCAGTGATGGACGTATGTATTATACTGTATTATTATTGCTTCTTTTCCTGGTCGAGAAACTCCTAGCATTGCTCCTAGCATTGGTATTGTTTCTTTTCAGTTATATAGCTAATCATGTGTTATATAGCTTAATCATTGTATATATCTCATTACCTAATATGAATCCAAAAGAATCCACAGTAATTACTCAGTAGTTTGTCAGTGCAGCAGGCTGTAAAACCAGGTCAGGTCACAAGTAACCTGGCAGAAATCCAATTAGTAGCAACATTCCATGCTACCAATCCCAGGGCAAGCAGTTTCCTCCAGAAATTTGTCCAAACCTTTTTAAACCCAGATACACTAACTTCTGTTACCACATCCTCTGGCAAAGCGTTCCAGAGCTTAACTATTCGCTGAGTGAAAAAATATTTCCTTCTATTTATTTTTAAAGTATTTCCATGTAACTTCCTTGAGTGTTCCTAGTCTTGTACTTTGGAACGAGTAAAAAATCTTTCTAATCATTCTACACCACTCAGGATTTTGTAGACCTCAAATCATATCTCTCCTCATCTGTCTGTTTCCAGGCTGAAGAGCATTAACTACTTTAGCCTTTCCTCAAACCAGAGGACTTCCATCCCCTTTATCATTTTGATTGCTCTTCTTTGAACCTTTTCTAATTCCGTTATATCTTTTTTAAGATATGCTGACCAGAATTGAACGCAGTACTCCAGGTGCGGTCGCACCATGGAGTGATACAAAAGCATTATAGTATTTTCGGTCTTATTCACCATCCCTTTCCTAATAATTCTTAGCATCATGTTTGTTTTATTGGCTGCCGCATATTATGTACAATGACATCTAGATCTTTTGCTTGAGTGCTGACCCCCAAGATGGACCCTAGCATCAGGTAACTATGACTCAGATTATTCTTTCCAATGTGTATCACCTTGCATTTGTCCACATTAAATTTCATCTGCCATTTCGATGCCCAGTCTTCTAGTTTCCTAAGGTCTTCCTGCAATATTTCACAGTCCGCATGTGTTTTAACAACCTTAAATAGTTTGTATCATCTGCAAATTTAATCACCTTACTCATCATTTTCAATTCCATATAATTTATAAATATGTTAAATAGCACTGGTCCCAATACAGATCCCTGCGGCAGGCCTGGGCACTGCCATTTTGAAGGCAGTGCTGAAGAGGAGGGAGTGTGATACTCTCTTCTCCAACAAGGAGGTATGGGGGGGAGGGGTCCTCTACACCATTAGGATAGATGGGGTAGAGGTGGCAGCCCACTTGGGCCACCAGGGATTTCTTTTACATTTGGGGGGTCAGGGGGGTTGGAGGTCTACCAGACCTCCAGCCCCCGTGTCACTATTTCGGGAGGAGGTTGTGGGGGCTTGGGGGCACTAGGCCACCAGGGCCTCACCAAAAAAGACCTCCAAACCCTTTTAGACAAGTTGGATTTTTGACAGCCCAGACATGTCAAACAAACGCAGGAGGATTGTGCCTGAGCACATGCTTAGGCGCAATCCTCCTGCACTTTCCCCTATGATCAGAGATAATAGCATGCTTAAATTTGCATGCTAATATCTCTGATCATAGGGGTGGTATAGTCCTGCACTGTTCCTGTGCTATTTTTAGAGCACTGTTTGGAAGGGGGAGGCGGGCTTTTGATCGTACTGGAAGTAGGCAGGGCAGGGCTCACTCACAAAAGGGGGATGGAGGAAGAATGAGGATCTGCAGAAGATGTTTCAAATCAAACTCAGAAATCTATTCAGGACACATTACGCCATCCTTTAGCCTTCAGGGTAGAAACTTGAAAAAGCCAGACACCTTGCAAACCTAATCCCCTGGGTCCTTATTACATCTCACAGGGCCCCTTGAGCATTTAGACCCAAAGTATTTGTCAAGGACTAAGGAGGTTTGATTGAGAACAGGAGACATCATGACGTCAAAAAGTTGAAGCCACTTAGGTTAGTCTACGTTTCCCCTTCCCCGTGCAGCCATTGTTCTGTGTACACTCAAAACAAAGCAAACAAACCGATGAGCTGTTGCTTCCGTATTGTCGTTCTTTATTGTTGGTAGCATTTTTATTTAATCTGACTTATATTTTCAAAGATGCCAGCTTGTGCAGCATACGGATGTACACAGAGGAATAACAGAATAACTTTTAATAGGTAGAGTAGTAATTTGTTGTAAATTGTAATCAGTGTGTCATTTGGAGAGGCTGGTTATAGGGACACCCTAGCATGTGTTATGTTCGTGCAGAGATTTTTTTTTTCTCCTGGTAAAAGACCGCTAAAGCAGACATCATGAGAATCAAACAGACATGAGAATCAGGTGCTCTACATTTAGAGTTTCTATCTACGTGTTTACTTACTTATGACATTTATATCCCACATTAAATATGAAATTAGGTTGAAACCTGGTAGCATTTAAAAATCTTTTTTTTTCCTGTGCCTAGATCAACGAGAGAAAAATGGTTTGTGGGAACTTGCTTCTTTTGTTTGTGGAATGCAGTGGTATATTATAAAAATGCAACTTAATATGTTTATACTACTATTTAAAAGAAAGATATTAAATACCTTCATGCAGAACTCCACTTAGTCTAATGTGCCAACATTTTCCAGTTCTGTGATATATATTTATTTTCTTCTTCGTCAGTTTTCACACAGCATTTTCGCAGTTATTTCCAAACACGAACACAATTATAATGCTAATTAATTCTATTATTCTGTCTCACTGTATTTCCAGTTTTACTTTTGGCACGTATAAGTCATCAACAAGGACAAAATATAAGAAAACCAATCGGACTGCCTTAGGGACTTAGCCCATTTAGTTATGGTTACACAAAGAGAAATCTGCATGAAAAAAGAAATATTTATTTTTATTACTTTGACTTATGAAAACCACTTGTCCTCCTGAAACATGCTCAAAACAGAATAATCATCTGTACCAAAAAGAAATGAGGTAAAGATGGTGATTCCATGTGTCCCAATGAAGGAGAATTTTAATTTTACTTCCAATCCTTATAACAGCAGGCTTCCCAAGGCAGATTATAACAACAGTTAAGATGAACCAATCAGTAAACGGGATAGCCTCACTGAAATTTGGCCATGTATTACTGTATTATATAAAACTAATAAAAAAGGCCCGTTTCTGACACAAATGAAACGGGTGCTAGCAAGGTTTTCCTCGGAGTGTGCATGTTTGAGAGAGTGTATGTGAGAGTGACTGTGTGAGAGACAGAGAGTGAATGTGCGAGTGTGTCTGTGAGAGAGAGAGTGTGTGTGTGAGAATGAGAGTGTGTGCAAGTGTGTATGTGAGACGCAGTGTGAGAGAGAGAGTGTGTTTCACACAGATACAGTGTGTGCGAGAGAGAGAGTGTGTGTGAGACACAGACTCTCTGTGAGACAGTGTATGAGACCTGAGTGTGTGAGTGACTGTGTGACACATAGAGAGTGAATGTGATACAGTGTGAGACATAGAGTGTGTGAGAGGCAGTGTGTGAGAGTGAGAGAAAGAAAGACATTGACTGTGTGTGAGAGAGAGAGAGAGTGTGTGTGAGAGATACCTCCCCCCCCCCTCTGGTGTCAGGCCCCCCTCCCTCCCTCTCTCTGGTGTCAGCCCCCCTCCCCCCTCTCTCTGGTGTCTGAGCGTTACTGTGCAGGACGCTGAGCTCTGGCTGTGCTTCAAGGAACTGACCAATCCTATTTAATAGAATGCACCTCCACATTCTGAAGCTGAGAACCTCGTTGTGGTTGGTCACTTCTGCTTGTGACGAACCCGGAAGTACGTGATGTCAATTCAGGAGATTGATACAGAGAGCAGGAATGCCTCAGCCATGCAGTCAGCTTCAGAATGTTGGAGGTGCGTTTTATTATATAGGATAGTGTAGAGAAATGAGCACAAAATACAGCCTTTATTAGTGTTGTTTCCACCAGCTACAATAATTTTTGAAGCTGTCTTAATGATATTCTGTTTTCATATGCAGATATTTATATCTGCATATGGGACGCTTTCAAAATAAATGAAACAAGCTGTCAAATAAGTAAAAAAAAAAAACACCTTTTTTCCTCCACCTTTTAAGGCACTGCCTATCCAACTGGAACAGCTGTGAGTTTTAACAGGTGGATCATGCAAGGCAGTCCATTACTTCTGCTATTGTTTTGGGTACTTGTGACTCCGCCTACTGGCTTCAACCCATATAATGTGTTAGATAGCCTTGTACCGTCTCCTGTTCTTGATGTAACTTCCTTGGTATTTGCTTAGTTTTTGCCAATGCTTTCATCTGCCCCCTCCCCCCTTTCATGGCAACAGATACTAGTTGGCACTGCAGTATACTTAGCAACCAATTAAAAAAACCCGATATGTTTCAGTCAGTAGTTTTCACTGGAGACTTGTCAACAAAGAAAATGACATATAGTTCAGAATTACTAAAATGCAACACATCAGAGATAGGGAATTATTTACAATGTGTGTATGCAGGGCCGCCGAGAGGGGGGGGCAGGGGGGACAGGGTTCCCGGGGCCCGGGCCTCCAAGGGGGGCCTGGCGCCGCAGTCCCTCACCCACCCACCGGGCCGGGCCCCCCTGAATTCAAATCATAGCGCCTCACCTTGACCTGCTCCATGTGAGAGAAGCGCAGCAGCAGCAGTCTGCAGATCGCCTCCCTTCAGGCCTTCCCTTCCCTGTGTCCCGCCCTCACGCTAGTTACATCAGACGAGGGCGGGACACAGGGAGGGAAGGCCTGAAGGGAGGCGATCTGCAGACTGCCACTGTTGCGCTTCTTTCACATGGTCAAGGTGAGGCACTATGATTTGAATTTAGGGGGGCCTGGCCCGCTGTGTGGACGGAGGGGTGGTGGGGCGGCTTTGCCCCGGGCCGGCCCAGTCTTTTGGCAGCCCTGTGTGTATGTGTGTGTTATGGTATGTGTGGTATGCATGTGTTCATGTTGTATATGTGTATGTATCTCTGTTGTGTGTTATGTATTGTGCAGTACATGTGTTGTGTCTATGGGAGGTAGCTGTGGGTGGTGGAGCAGTAGCAGTAGCAGGGTGTATTTTAGGACATGTTGGGGTAGAAATGCATCTGGCCATTTTTAAGGTGGGGGGGGAGGAACTGTCACTGCAGCATTTTAAAATTCCATATTTTTCCTACAAGACTAATTCCATTCCGTTTTATTAAATTTTCAGAGAATTATTTGCTCTACACAGACATATGCCCGATTGCTGGGCTTGGGTCAGTAAAGTTGACTGGGAATGCTGTATAGATTAGAAAGAAGAAGGGGGTGAGCTGAGCTGATAAAAGAACGTGAAACAGTGAAACAAAAGAACCGAACTAGAAAATGGTAAGCAAGAAAACACAAGAGAGTGAGTCAGACTGGCAAACACTTTTACTCTCAACTGAACCCTTTCACTGGCTGGCTGTGTGCCCATGTGAGGAGTGTAAAGTCCTAAGCCTGTGTGTAGGGAGGGGGAGGGGATATTGTTCCAGCTCTTCTTTGCTCTAGGGGGCGGAGACGGCTGTGCTCTGGGACTTTCCTTTTCCACCCTCCGCCTGGGTTACACAACTTCCAGAGAGCAAACACAGAAACAGCAGCTGCAGCACTAGATCCGGCACAGGCATGTGGCAGCAGATCGTGGAGAATGTGAGGTGAGGAGGGGGTTGTTCACTGGAAGCAGGGAGACATACTGCAACCGTCCCACTCTTGCAGTGGGTTGGGTTTTTGGGGGGGGAGAGAAAAGAGGTTTCTAGGACGAGGTGTGACGTTGTTTTTTTTGTTGTTGTTGTTGCCTGTTACAGATGTGTTAGGAATGATGAGCATGGTCGTTATTACACTTGTGTTCATAAGAGCTAGCTTTTTTAAATGATTGGGGGAGGGGGGTACTAAACCCAATGTAAATTACAGTTTGTTCAAGCACCCACAGAGCTGCCTCCTATGGTTGTGTAAAGAAAAGGGAGAAGGCATTCTCAGCATTGGGGTAAAGCTTGCTTTGTTTGTTTTCCACTTCCACCGCTTGGGAGGAAAATGACTTTGTCTCCCGGGGACTTGACATCCAGTGGTGGCCAGTTCAAATCCCACTACTGCGCCTTGTGATCTTGGGCAAGTCACTTGACTTAACCCCTCCATTGCCTTAGGTACAAAATTAGATTGTGAGCCCTCCAGCAACAGAGAAATACCCAGTGTACCTGAATATAACTCACCTTGAGCTACTACTGAAAAAGACGTGAGCAAACATCCAGATAGCATTTAATTGTCTTTTGGCAGGTAATCAAACAAATGCAACCCTGAACCTATATTACCTTCACGGTTACACATGTAAAGCTGTCATATGATTAAAGTTATCAAGATTCTAGTAAAGAGAATTTCAGGCAATGAGGCGGGATCTCCAGGGGGGGGGGGGTGTATGTCAGGGATAGTGATTAGGGATCTTCTAGGGTGGGTGTGTTTCTATTTATAGCTGTTAATAGGTGTGGGTGTGTCAGGTGCAGTGATCTTCAGGGATAGGTGTGTTTCGTTCTTTCTTTCTTTCTTATTTATTTATTTATATATAAGAATTTAAATTTACAAGCAATAAAATAACTTTGCCAGAAATACAGAGAAAGTAATACACAAGAATTATTTCAATCAGGCAATTCTATACTCTTCCTTAGACCACAAAATAGGGAGAGTGAAACAAGACATGGAGATCAATTAAACAACAGTAAATAAAGAAAACGTGGTATTAACCTGATTATCCCCAGTTATTATTTATCTGAATTATTATTTCACATTGATGGTCTGGTTGGCTTCTTCAAACCCAAAACGGTGTAGAGTCAATTTATAGGTGTGTTTCTTTGTGTAGCTGTATAACAGGTATGTGGGATCTTCAGGGTTTATCATTGTTTGTTGCTTTTATGGATGTGTCAGGATAATCTTATTTCTGTGTTATGACTGTCTCAAGGGCAAAAAAAAGTAACCGCCTAGAGTTTTTTTGCTGTTTTCTTTTTTCAACAACCACTTTGAATTTTTCAACGTGAAATTTTACAGATTTATTTGTTGTTACTATCTACATTTATGTGCAGAATGGAATAAGTTTATCTTTAAACATGGCAAAGTTACAGACTTCTTAGCTTGACCATCCAGCTACTGAAGGCCTGTGTTAAAGCTGGGGGAGTACACTTTGAGCATTCACAGTGACTGTGAAATTCGGACACATTATTCAATGATGTTATTTTACTGTTTTAGCTTGAACATTCTTAAATGTGCAAAAATTGCTAGGTAGTAATGCTAAAATGTCAGTAACATCAACATAGCTTAAGATAATTAAATGTTTAATAGTAATATCTAAGTATGATGACTAAGTATGTGAAATTTCTCGTTGAAATTCAAAGTGGTTGCTGAGAAAACAGCAAAAAAATCTAGGGGGTTACTTTTTTTTTTTTTGCCTCATCCTGTAGAAATTCTTTGTTTATATGCATAAAATCAATTTACATGCATAAATAAAGAACGTAGGCATGTAAACATACACACTACAAAATGAAAGTAGTGAGAAATGTATATTACTGGTGTGCAGGGCCTCAGTAAGTTGCCTCATGTAGCTACTGCAGATGTGTTTAGACCTGTGTAGGCGAATCTCCAGGGCTGGGTGTGTTGAGTATATGGCTCTAACAGGTGTATTGCATGACTGGCAGAGGGATTTTCAGGGCTAGGTATGCTGTGCTGGGATTATCAGGTCTCTGCTTGTGCTTTCAGAATTGCTATTCCACATACAATTCTGACAATGTACCTTACTCCTGTCCTGTGGCATGCTCTGCTATATCAATACTAATATTTCCACCCCCACATAGACAGTTCTGCAAATGCGCCTCCTACCTGCAGCACCCTGTACTATGCCTATCCAAAGACACCCCCCCCCCCCCACCCTTGTTATAGACCCTGTGAGGTTAATCTGAAGGTGGTTCTTGGTTAGAGAGGAGTTCAAGTCTGTTTAGAAGTCAGAGTTAAGAAAAAAAGTTATACTAAGTGTATGGACCACCTCAGAAGCACCTTCCTGTTGGGCTTGGTGTAATCGATTCCATGCACTGGTGTTGGAGTATAGGCAGGCTAGATTTCATGTTTGATGGATGAATTAACTAATTTGCTAGTCACACACACACAAGGAGGGGCATAATCGAAAGGGACGCCCAAGTTTTGCTGAGGACGTCCTCGCAAAACGTCCTGGTGGAGGGGTGGGAAACCCGTATTATTGAAACAAGACGAACGTCCATCTTTCGTTTCGATAATACGGTTGGGGACGCCCAAATCTTGACATTTAGGTTGTCCTTAGAGATGGTCATCCCTAGACTTGGTCGTTTCTGATTTTTGGCGATAATGGAAACCAAGGACGCCCATCTCAGAAACGACCAAATGCAAGCCCTTTGGTCATGGGAGGAGCCAGCATTTGTAGTTCACTGGTCCCCCTGATATGCCAGGACACCAACCGGGCACCCTAGGGGGCACTGCAGTGGACTTCAGAAATTGCTCCCAGGTACATAGCTCCCTTACCTTGTGTGCTGAGCCCCCCAACCCCCCCCCCCCCCCAAAAAAAAACCCACTACCCACAACTGTACACCACTACCATAGCCCTTATGGGTGAAGGGGGGCACCTAGATGTGGGTACAGTGGGTTTGTGATGGGTTTTGGAGGGCTCACATTTACCACCACAAGTGTAACAGGTAGGGGGGGGGGGATGAGCCTGGGTCAGCCTGCCTGAAGTGCATTGCACCCACTAAAACTGCTCCAGGGACCTACATACTGCTGTGATGGACCTGAGTATGACATTTGAGGCTGGCACAAAATATTTTTAAATATGTTTTTTAGGGTAAGAGGGGTTAGTGGCCACTGGGGGAGTCAGGGGAGGTGATCCCCTATTCTCTCCGGTGGTCATCTGGTCAGTTCGGGCACCTTTTTGTGCCAAAACAGGATCAGGTAAAGTCGTCCAAGTGCTTGTCAGGGACGCCCTTTTTTTTTTTTCCATTATGGATCGAGGACGTCCATGTGTTAGGCACACCCAAGTCCTGCCTTCGCTACGCCTCCAACATGCCCCTTGAACTTTGGTTGTCGCTGCAACGGAAAGCAGTTGAGGACGCCCAAAAATCGGCTTTCAATTATACCGATTTGGGCGACCCTGTGATTAGGAAGCCTATCTTCCGATTTGTGTCAAAAGATGGGCGTTCTTCTCTTTTGAAAATGAGCCTGAAGGTGTGGCACTGGCTGCACATGCTTTAGCAGGACAGTTTATCCATGCCTATTCTAGCTGACATTATGTTGAAGCACCTTTCTGAACTCATATGTAACTTTCTTTAAGTTAGTCCCCTTAGTTTCTAACCCCTGCTACTCTGTTTTATCTATCTATATGTTCTATCTTTGCTTACACCCTATGCTGTCTATTAAAATGTTTTATTGCATATTGTGTTGACATTGTAATGTAGCATACTATCAGCCTTCTTTTCGAAAGTCACTATTGACCGCCTCCTAACACTTGAAACTCATGCAAACAACACAACCAAAAAGATGTTCTACTGCATGTGGAAACTGAAAAGAATAAGACCATTCTTCCCAAGATCTGTCTTTCGCAGCCTAGTGCAATCCCTCGTACTCAGCCATCTGGATTACTGCAACTCACTATACGCAGATTGTAAAGAGCAAATACTGAGGAAACTTCAAACAGCCCAGAACACAGCAGCCAGACTCATCTTCGGAAAACCAAAATACGAAAGTGCAAAACCCTTACGAGAGAAGCTACACTGGCTCCCACTCAAGGAACGCATTACTTTTAAAGTATGCACATTAGTCCACAAAATCATTCACGGTGAAGCCCCAGCCTACATGTCTGACTTAATAGACCTACCACCCAGAAACACTAAAAGATCATCCCGAACTTTCCTCAACCTTCACTTCCCTAATTGCAAAGGCATAAAATACAAAGCGCTGCACGCATCAACCTTTTCTTATATAAGCACGCAACTCTGGAATACACTACCACGCAACCTGAAAGCGATCTATGAACTAACCAACTTCCGCAAATTATTGAAGACTCATCTTTTTGATAAAATTTATTGAAAGGATCAAAACACATGAAGTCCACACACACTGTTAGTAATGCATCAATACATTCTCTTCTGAATTCTTATCCCCCTTAATTTATGCCTTTACTCACAGAAAAATGTTATACCGAATGCTCTCCTACTATTGTTCTGTTGCCCTATCAGTTTCCCGTTGTTTCTTTCCATTGTTCCATTGTTCTTTCCCATTGTTCGATTCCCTCAACGATACTCTGACTTTGTCTTCGCATAACTCCTCACAATGTAATCCATAACCGAGTTGTAACAAATTGTATTTCCATCATTCACAATGTATTGTAAGCCACACTGAACCCGCAAATAGGTGGGAAAATGTGGGATACAAATGCAATAAATAAATAAATGGGCGCCCATATTTCGACCCAAATCGGGAGATGGGCGCCCATCTCGCAAAGGCGCCCAAATCGGTATAATCGAAAGCCGATTTTGGATGTCTTCAACTGCAATCTGTCGCGGAAATGGCCAAAGTTGACGGGGGCATGTCGGAGGCATGGTGAAGGGGCGTGTTTATTGGCCGAGGAGAGATGGGCGCCTTCGGCCGATAATCGAAAAAAGAAAGGCGTTTTTAGCGCGAATTTGGGTCACCTTTTTTGGACCCTTTTTTTTCACGAACAAGTTCCAAAAAAGTGCCCTAAATGACCAGATGACCACCGGAGGGAATCGGGGATGACCACCCCTGACTCCCCAAGTGGTCACTAACCCCCTCCCACCATAAAAAAAGCACTTTAACAACTTTTTTTTCCAGCCTGTATGCCAGCCTCAAATGCCATACCCAGCTCCATCACAGCAGTATGCAGGTCCCTGGAGCAGTTGTTTAGTGGGTGCAGTGGACTTCACCCAGGTGGACCCAGGCCCATCACCCCCCTACTTGTTACACTTGTGGTGGTAAATGGGAGCCCTCCAAACCGCCCCCAAAACCCACTGTACCCACATGTAGGTGCCCCCCTTCAGCCATAAGGGCTATGGTAATGGTGTAGAGTTGTGGGTTTGGGGGGGGGGGGATTTGAGGGGCTCAGCACCCAAGGGGTGAGAGCTACAGTGGGGGAAATAAGTATTTGATCCCTTGCTGATTTTGTAAGTTTGCCCACTGACAAAGACATGAGCAGCCCATAATTGAAGGGTAGGTTATTGGTAACAGTGAGAGATAGCACATCACAAATTAAATCCGGAAAATCACATTGTGGAAAGTATATGAATTTATTTGCATTCTGCAGAGGGAAATAAGTATTTGATCCCCCACCAACCAGTAAGAGATCTGGCCCCTACAGACCAGGTAGATGCTCCAAATCAACTCGTTACCTGCATGACAGACAGCTGTCGGCAATGGTTACCTGTATGAAAGACACCTGTCCACAGACTCAGTGAATCAGTCAGACTCTAACCTCTACAAAATGGCCAAGAGCAAGGAGCTGTCTAAGGATGTCGGGACAAGATCATACACCTGCACAAGGCTGGAATGGGCTACAAAACCATCAGTAAGACGCTGGGCGAGAAGGAGACAACTGTTGGTGCCATAGTAAGAAAATGGAAGAAGTACAAATGACTGTCAATCGACAAAGATCTGGGGCTCCACGCAAAATCTCACCTCGTGGGGTATCCTTGATCATGAGGAAGGTTAGAAATCAGCCTACAACTACAAGGGGGGAACTTGTCAATGATCTCAAGGCAGCTGGGACCACTGTCACCACGAAAACCATTGGTAACACATTACGACATAACGGATTGCATCCTGCAGTGCCCGCAAGGTCCCCCTGCTCCGGAAGGCACATGTGACGGCCCGTCTGAAGTTTGCCAGTGAACACCTGGATGATGCCGAGAGTGATTGGGAGAAGGTGCTGTGGTCAGATGAGACAAAAATTGAGCTCTTTGGCATGAACTCAACTCGCCGTGTTTGGAGGAAGAGAAATGCTGCCTATGACCCAAAGACACCGTCCCCACTGTCAAGCATGGAGGTGGAAATGTTATGTTTTGGGGGTGTTTCTCTGCTAAGGGCATAGGACTACTTCACCGCATCAATGGGAGAATGGATGGGGCCATGTACCGTACAATTCTGAGTGACAACCTCCTTCCCTCCGCCAGGGCCTTAAAAATGGGTCGTGGCTGGGTCTTCCAGCACGACAATGACCCAAAACATACAGCCAAGGCAACAAAGGAGTGGCTCAGGAAGAAGCACATTAGGGTCATGGAGTGGCCTAGCCAGTCACCAGACCTTAATCCCATTGAAAACTTATGGAGGGAGCTGAAGCTGCGAGTTGCCAAGCGACAGCCCAGAACTCTTAATGATTTAGAGATGATCTGCAAAGAGGAGTGGACCAAAATTCCTCCTGACATGTGTGCAAACCTCATCATCAACTACAGAAGACGTCTGACCGCTGTGCTTGCCAACAAGGGTTTTGCCACCAAGTATTAGGTCTTGTTTGCCAGAGGGATTAAATACTTATTTCCCTCTGCAGAATGCAAATAAATTCATATACTTTCCACAATGTGATTTTCCGGATTTAATTTGTGATGTGCTATCTCTCACTGTTACCAATAACCTACCCTTCAATTATGGGCTGCTCATGTCTTTGTCAGTGGGCAAACTTACAAAATCAGCAAGGGATCAAATACTTATTTCCCCCACTGTATGGACTTGGGAGGTATTATTTTTTTTAATTGTTACAAGTTCCCCTAGGGTGCCCGGTTGGTGTCCTGGCATGTGAGGGGGACCAGTGCACTACAAATCCTGGCCCCTCCCATGACCCAATGCCTTGGATGTGTTTGTTTTTGAGCCGGGCGCCTTCGGTTTCCATTATCGCTGAAAAGCAAAACTGCCCAGCTCAAATCCGTACAAATCCGATGCATTTGCCGGGCACAAACCATATTATCGAAAAAAAAAGATGGGCGCCCATTTTTTTTCGAAAATACGGTCTGTCCCGCCCCTTCACGTACCCGTTCTTGGACATAGACGCCCATGGAGATGGGCGTTCGCGTTCGATTATGCCCCTCTATGCCAGTGGTTTCCAAACCTTTTTGATTCATAGCACCCTTAGTGTCTGAACAATTTTTTGCGGCACCCTCCCCCCCCCCCCCCCCCCGGCCACGCAAGTCTCCACCCTACCACACACCTCCCCCCCCCGAACCGTTGCCCCCTTGTAATCCAATATAATCCGTTTTTTACCTTGTTCCTGGGGAGAGGAAGATGAAGAACAGCCCGGAGCTGAGCACAGGAGGGAGGAACGTAATGTCCTGCAGCTCCGGCCTCCAGACTTCCATGCCGCCGCCATCAGTAGCGTTGTGTAAATGCTGCCTTCAGCCTGGCCCCCGGAAGCCTTCTTTGTACAGCCACTTCCTCTTCCTGTGTAGGCGGGATGCTGTACAAGGCAAGACAAAAGGAAGTGCTTACATCGCTGCCGGCAGCATGCTGTGAGCAGGCGGGAGGGCAGGGCAGGGTGGAGAGAGGAAGATGAATGATATCTCACCAATTATTCCAGGAAACACTGTACTATTCTATACTTTGTATTGTTATTTGAATATTTTTTTTCTGCTGTTAATTGTCTGTTGCCTAAGTCTGACTTATTCTTGCTGCTCACTGCCTTGAAAAAGGTGATAAATCCCAATCCTGATGTGTGCATAAAAAGTAACTTATGTCTATTTGGGAAGTCTACATCTACTCCCTGCCACTACAGTACGCAGCCTCATTTTGAATTCTTTTTCATGAGTCTGAATTGGGGGGGGGGGGGGGAGGAGGGTCTTCTGGCCACCAGTTTTATTTATTTTTATTTGGTCTTGATCTTTGGTTGTGTTTTGTTGGCGATACCAAGCTCCTTTGAGAATGTAACGGGTGGGTGGGTTTGAGCTTAGAGTGTGTTTCTTCTATACTGCCACATTTGTCTGGTATGTTTTGCTGTTGGTGCTGTTTTTCCAGTTTTTTTTTTTTTCCTTTTCTCTCTGGACTTGTGTTATATAATCCAGGGTTGGGCTGATGGTTAGAGTGATAGGGGAGTATCAGAACACAGCTCCTCCTGTTTCTATTATTGGCTGACTTTTTACTCTAGTTATGTTACATCAGTTCATGTCCTTCTTGTTGTGGAGGTTAGGGAAGGGTGACCTTAACTTCTCAGTTTTGAGGTTGAGAGATGATATAGTTCTTTGAAATAAGCTTGGAATGTAGTCTTATGGTTGTATTCTGTACTTATGACTTCTAAGTTAATAAACAGATTTAAACAGAAATCAGAGTTAAGAGGTCTGCTCATATTTCCGGCTTTGTAGGTCACATTGCCACAATGGCTGGAGGGGCTCAGTTGTGGTCCCAGTGGCAGTGGGTGCTGGGGGGCTCCTGTTGTACTGCCTGCTGCACCGAAAGAAAGTGCGTAGCATTGAGATGGGAGATGGCTGGTGGGGCCCAGGACCGAGACCCCTGCATGAGCAAGAGGACACAAGCATCCGACCCTTCCAGATTGAGATATCTGAGGAAGAAATCCTGGTAAGAAAAGATAAAGATTGCTCCCTCACCAGGTTAGCCACCTTCAGGCTTCTGGAGTTTCATGGTTAAAACTGGGACAGAAACTGCTGCTTTCATAGTATTTATTATTACACACTAGATTATATAGGACCAAATAAAGAGGTAAAAGTAAGGAGAGAGATGGTGAAGGATGGTTCCCTGATCAGAACCAAATTTGAAGACATAAGCCACAAGATGGTGTATGATGGTTTCTTGATGAGAGCCAGATTGAAAGATATAAGTAGAGAAAGGATGTTTAGGAGAGAATGGTCCAATAATCCCCTGGGTAATCTCATGGTATGGTCTCATAGTCCACTAATCCCATAGGCCTCCAGTCTCAAGGTCCAGTAACCCCATAAGAATCTGGTGGTGCAGTTTCATAGTCCAGTAAACCCATAGGCCTCCTGTGGTACAATCTCAAGGCCCAGTAATCCTATAGGCCTCCCATGGAATGGTCTCAGGGTCTAGTAACCCCCTAGGAATCTGCTGGTATAGTCTCATGTTCACACCTATGGGGTTACTGCACCAAGGCTGGGGCTGGAAGCACACTGGAAATGCAGGTCTGTAACCGGAAATCAGAGTTTATAGTGAAGCAGGCCCCACTGCTTGAACATTAACTGGAAACAGAGATGAGAATGAGCAAGCAGGTCACAAGGTTAAGGCTGGAGCGAGGGCTGGAAGTTAGAAGCACATTGGAACTGCAGTCAGTAGGCAGATTATAAATTGGCATGGAGCTGAGAAACTTGGCAGGCAGGATTCTCTATTCTAGAGGCCCAAATGCAAACCAGCTGAATAACCCTTGGGTTGCTGTGACTAAAGGCCGACTGAATTTTGGTTTTCGATTCACTTTCGGTGCCAAATCCAACCTGAAATCTGTCTTAGGCCCTAGCTGAAACCAAAATTCAATGTTCTGAACCCAGAGTACATGCTCAGCTTCTCCACATCCAAACAGGAGTAGGAGTGGGCTCAGCTCTCCAATACCAGCCCCCCCCCAGACAGGAGGGGCTTGGCTCCCCTTTACCTCACCCAAATAGGAGAAGGCTCAGCTCCCCCCACTTCTGCTGCAGCCAAACAGGAGTGGGCTTAACTTCCCCTCTTGGATCCCTCCCTCCACCATTTTGATGGCATAGGCAAGAGCCTCAGCTAGCCACTAGACAGAGTTTCTAAGGTAGGCTTGGCAGGGGGGGAGGTAGTGGGGACTATCTTTTTGCTTGGGGGATAGAGAGAGGGGGGCTACTTTTGTTCATGGGCGGGCTGAGAGGGGAAAGGGAGGAGGGAGTGGAGGCTGGTATGATTTGGGGGGCAGAGCCAGTTTCATTTTCGGCTTTGGTTTTATCTGAAACCAATCAGCAAATTTCGGCTGCAGATCTTATTTCCCAGCACCCCCTTTTAGCTGAGGCCCAGCCCATGCCTGTATCAAAGCAAGTCCCTGATGGAAACATGATCCTGGGGCAGTACAGGAGTTCAGGATGGGAGTCCTAACCACCAGACTCGCTATTAACCTGAAGAAAATGAAGATTATAGAAAAAAGATTTAGATACCTTCAAGTCTACACCCCTAGAAGAGGGCAAGACAGGGGAGATATGAATACCTTTCAGGTATTTTAATTTCTCTGTCATAATACAAAGAGGTAAACCTATTTCAAGAAAAGGGATAATCTAGAGCAAGGACTCATAAGCTGGGCTCCGAAAGGAACAGAGCGAGGAGCAACTTCAGGAAATAGTTTTCCACAGAAAGGGTGATGGAAACGTGGAATGGCCTCCACCCACAGAGTGCCATCTAATGGAGCTTAAGAGGACAGTGGATAAGCACAGAGCTTACTTGGGCACTGAAAGCAGAAAGGACAACCTGTTAACACATTTAAGCGTTCATAACTCCATGATGATCTAAGTCAACAACTGGTATTAGAGCTGCCAGAATGTATGGCAAAGAGGTTAATCTGATGTCAGCAAGACTACTCTACAAAAGCTTGAAAAGGAATTCAGCCTTTCAACAAATAAAGGGAAAAAAAAAGGCCTCTGACTGAAATTAACAGCTTAAGCTACTCCAGCCTACCATACAAACCATCACTGGCCAAAAGAACTTCCACTGCTGTGCTGAATTATATTACAAAGCAGTCTATTGCATGGTAGTTACTGATTTACTTCTAATAGGAACAGTTAAAATGCCAGAATTGAACAAATCAAACTTATCTGTAGGATTATAATCTTCAATTCTTTATTACTTCAGTTCTTCAATCTTTTTTGTGACCGAATTCCCATCAAACAATAAAGAGTCAGCAATCCAATCAAGACCCGATAGGGAATCCATGTTTCACAATTGCTGCATCAGGGGATATTACGTTTCCTCAACCACTGCAATATTCAAAATGGTGATGGGCATTCAACGCCAACCTCTAAAGCCTCGTTTTCAAAAGTTCCTCCCATTCAATAAAAACACATCAGTAGGGACAGGAGGAGAAGAATAAAATATCGTAGATTAAAGTTTGAACCTCTAAAATAAGGCTGATCATTCTATTCTCACTTTAATTCAAAGGGTTTAACAGAGCCAAAAAATAAATCCATTTTTGCTCTCACTGCCTTTAAGCATTTCCCATAGTCTTCCCCTATATTATTATTATTTATTGCATTTGTATCCCACATTTTCCCACCTATTTGCAGGCTCAATGTGGCTTACAGAGTCCTGTTATGGCATTGTCATTCCAGGATATCAGATACAATTAGTGATATAAAAGGTTGAGTAAGGGAAAAAGAGCAGAGTTAGGCAGATTAGTGTAGAAGGTAGACTTTCCTAACTGGGTGGTTGGTGAGGTGATTTAGTAAGGCTATGGGTTCTCTTTGTAGGCCTTGTTGAAGAGATGTGTCTTTAGAGATTTACGAAAGTTGGTTATTTCGTCAATGGTTTTCAAGGCAGTAGGTAATGCATTCCACAACTGCGTGCTCATGTAAGAGAAGGTCGTTGCATGTATCAGCTTGTATTTTAATCCTTTACAGCTGGGGAAGTGCAGATTAAGAAATTTGCAGGATTATCTTTTGGCATTCCTGGGAGGCAGGTCCACGAGGTTTAGCATGTAGGTTGGGGCATCTGTGTAGATGATTTTGTGTACAATCGTGCAGATCTTGAACACGATGCCCACTGTAAGATGAAGCGACATTGTTTTTGAATCCCTGCAATGTATAGCATTGGAACAATTGCAGCGCCATGAAAATAGGGGAGACTATGGGAGACGTTTAAGGCAGCAATAGCAGGAAAAGGCCCATTGCCATTTTGAACATTGCAGCAGTCAAGGAACAATTCTATCCAGCAATCACGAAACAGGGATTCCCTGTTGGGTCTTGATTGGATTGCTGGCTCTTTTTGTTTGATGTGAATTTGGTCAGAAAAAGAATTGAAGATCAGTTTGATTTGTTCAATACTGGCATTTTTTTGAACTTTTCCTATTAGAAGTAAATGAGCAAATAAAACACAATACAGTGCTTTGTAATATAATTCAGTATAGGAGGTTTTTTTTTTGGCTGGTGATGGTTTATATGGTGCTCAGATTGGAGTGGCTTGAGCTGTTAAATTTCAAACTGAGGCCTATTTTTCTCCTCTTCTTAAAAGGCTGAGTTTTTTTTTTCTTCAAGCTTTTGTTGAGTAGTCTTGCTGACATCAGATATATACCACAGCATTTAAAAATATATACAGATAGGCAACAACTCTGAATAAACATGGACTATAGTTACTGCTGACAGCTAAATATATATAGTGCTGATATTCAGTTTTGATTGGGACAATTCTACAAACATTGTATGGCACACTTACAGCTTATGCCAGCCATTGCCCTGGCATTAAGTGGTCATTGCCTAACTTCTGGCACAAGGAGTAGGGTAGGAAGGCTCTTCCAAAGGACCAAGGGAGACGTTAGTTCATAAAGATGATCTTTATTGGAACTACTCAAAAGACTCGACACAGCTGCTGTGTTTCGGCGTGAGAACGCCTGCTTCGGGAGTCTCATGATGTTCGTTGTACAAGGGTAGTTGACGTTTCCAAGACAATGTACACATTTAACGAGCAAAGTAGATACCTGTGTGTAAATCTGTCACTACTGCTCTGTTCTGCATAAACTGCTCCGGATAGCCAATGACATAATTGAAAAGCCCCTCCTACCCCATGCGTCTGCTGAAGGAAAATGGCTGCCGAGACCTCTCGCAGCAGCTAGCAGTACTGCATAATGCTGCAGTACTATACTGTGAGCTGCCGAGAGAAGTCGTGGCAGCCATTTTCTTTTAGTGGCCACAAGGGGCAGGAGCTTTGGAGCTGTCCTGATTTTTTCCGCTTAGCTATGCAGGTGTTGGCACTGATTAATACCAGCACCTGCATAACCCCAGGCTGGCTGCTCCCTAATGTTGTCCGCTTAAATCGCTTTGAATATCGGTCTCAGTATATATAGTGTTCGTATTCAGCTGCTGTACATACATGCATATTTTCAAAGCACTTGGGGGAGGCTAAGTTCCATAGGTTTCTATGGAACTTTGGGAGGCTAAGTGCTTTGAAAATGAGCCCGATAGTGATTTAATTTAGGACTGTCTTCTTTTTTTTTTTGTAGGCTGAATATTGCCACTGTACATATAGCTGGTCATTCCACTCTCACTCTGCTATAATTCTGCTCCTGCACTCTACGACTAGTACCAAGGTGTTAGAGGGATTTTTGCCAGCAGTATCCTGGATAGTGCTGTTGAAAATCGATAACAGAAAACGTTTCCGCAGTGGTTGCAAAACATATTCAGTGGTTCCCAAACCTGGTCCTAGAGGCACCCCAGCCAGTCAAGTTTTAAGGATATCCACAATGAATATTTATGAGAGAGATTTGCTTGCAGTGGAGGCAGTGCATGCAAATCTCTCATGAATATTCATTGTGCGTATCCTGAAAACCTGACTGGCTGGGGCGCTTCCAGGATCAGGCTAGGGAACCACTGATAGAAGTTCCAGAGCCCAATATTGAAAAGGATTTATAACTGCAGTGTTTCCCAAGTCTAGTCCTGGAGTACCCCTCAGGTTTTCAGGATATCCACAATGAATATACATGAAAGAGATTTGCAGATAATGGAGGCAGTGTATTCAAATTAAGTTCATGCATAGTCACTGTGAATATCCTGAAAACCTGATTGGCAAGAGGTACTCCAGGACCTGACTTGGAAAAGACTGTTCTAACTGAAACGTAGTTGATTGCCTAAATGCATCTGTTTGTCAGACCACCAGGGACACTAGGAGGTCAGTGGCCAGATTAGTATTTCTGGTTGTTTAGACTATTAAATTCCATGGTTAGGGAAGGGAAAGGTGGGCATTAGAGCTAAGTGACATGGTCTTATCTTCTGTTTGACATGTGATCCAACAACCTGATTAACACACTTGCAAATAGGACCTCTATCATCGAATTGACAATGCCCGCTACACGCCACCATTGGAGGATGCAAAGTTCCACTATGGCTTCAACTCCATTTATCTCCGCAAGGTGATATCTTATTGGAGAAATCAGTTTGACTGGACAAAGATGGTAAAGGTTCTCAACCAATTCCCACACTTCAAAACTACCATTGAAGGTGAGTTTATCCTTTCTCTCATCCTACATTGCACAAGTCACCCTTTAACTTGAGGGTAGATACTCTGAGCTTTGGGATTAACCAACTGGTCAGGTTTTCTGGATAATGCTAATAAATATGCAAGACATAGATTTATATGTATTTGCATGTACTGTCTCTAAGGCTATTTGGAAAACTGGCTAGGACTGCAGTATCCACCCCTGGTCTGCTAGTGTAATTCATTTATTTATTGCATTTGTATCCCACATTTTCCCACCTCTTTGCAGGCTCAATGTGGCTTACAATACATCATGGATAGTGAGAATAATTATGAAGTAGACATTTGGTATTACAGAAGGAGGGTCTTGGGCAACATGATAATGGTAGAACATGAAGTAATATAACAATAAAACATATAAGACAGTTCTTGGTACATGTGTGAAGCTCACATGTGTTGATCATCGTGGTATGTCTTGTTAAAGAGAGAGGTCTTCAGAAGTTTGCGGAAGTTAGTTAGTTCATGATCCTCCCTCCAAGTCAATTTTTCCAGTTTACAAAAAGAGATCTAGTCCAGAAAATGAGCTCACTGAACAGTTTGGGTATATCCAAATCCAGATCCAGACGTGCCCTTGAACTGGGCTGACTTTTGGTGGCCACACAAAGCAGGACCTTCCATTGTGGTTGTCAAGACATGATTAAGGCATGGTTTGCCGTTGCCTTGTCCTGTGCAGTGTGAGGCACAACTGTGTTGCTTCTGCCCAGATTTGGGGGGGTGGGAGAAGACATGACCTACGTTGGCATTGCTGCAGGAACCTGCTCAGCATCGGATCAGTGGCGTACGTACGTGGGGCCATGGGGGCCTGGGCCCCCCAAATTTCCTCTGGGCTCCTGGTTTTGCTGGCAGGGGTCCCCAACCCCCACCAGCTGGAGCCTTGTCCAGCACCGGTCTCCGGCGCCACTACCGTGTTGCCTTCCGTGCTCTTTCTTCCTCCTCGCATCCTGCACGCTCCTTTAAGTGAAACTGAGCATGCTCAATTTCACTAAAAGGAGCATGCAGGATGTGAGGGGGAAGAGAGAGCAGGGCAGGCAATGCGGTGGCGGCGGAGACCGGTGCTGGACAAGGCTTCAGCTGGCAGGGGTTGAGGACCCCTTCCAGCCAAGGTATTTGCTGCAGCAGTGGGTGGGGGCGGCGGGGGGAGCAGTGAGGCTGCTGGGGGGCAGGGGGGCGGTAGACTAAAATGCGCTCCCCCACCTCAGGCTCTGGCCCCCTCCCACTGTGAGGTCTGGCTACGCCCCTGCATTGGACCCGAGGCAATGGAGGGTGAAGTGACTTGTCCTAGGCCACAAGAAATTGCTGTGGGATTTGAACCTGGGCCTTCTAATTCTTAGCCTGCTGCTCTAACCATTAAGCCATTCCTCCACTCTTTTAGATACATAGTTACATCCAATATCCAACACATGCAATGCACAGCGTTTATAAATAACAATGTTGAAAGTCACCAGCACCTTTCTCTGCCACAGAGATGTAGACACCTCATCTGCAAACTAAACACCCAGCTTCCCAGTTACTCACCAGTGGCCACAGAGAGGACAAGTCAGCGGTGAGATCTCCTCTATTCCATTTAATTCCACTCCGTTAATTCATTTGATACCAACAGGACATCATCTATGCAGAATAAGGCCACTAACTCTGCAGTCTGATGCCTTGCTCTATTGTTATTCTCCCACGTGCTTAGCCTTACAATAAGCAGAAGATGGTTTCTCTCATTGTGTGGGTAGCTTGTTGGTCATGGCCAGGTAATAGAACCCTTCCTCCATGAAAGATTGGATATTTGCCTAAAAAATAAAATTAACACACCTGAAGGAGACTAAAATCAGGGCATGTCCACGTAAGAGAGCCAATGGTAGTCTTAAATTCACCCTTCAACCCAACCGTGTCCTCCTATCCATCAGCTAACATACCTCTCCTAAAATGTCAGCCCTGTCCTGCTTCCACCTGTCCTCCAACTTGTCCTCTTCTGCACTGGTGAACCCTCCAACCTACCCCATTCTGCTCTGATCCATTCTCCATAGCATGCTATTGCTGCCCCATCCAATCTAGAGGATGAACTTCCAAATATGCTTTTAATTTGGATATTTCTGAGATGTGCATAAGAATGAGAGCTGTAGCACAGAGCCCCAGTGATAGGCTTTCTACTGGATGAGGTTTTTGAAGCTCATTTTGAAAAGAGCATAATTTTTTAAACCAAATATTGTCTTCCTATGGGCATGACTTGACTGCCAAGTCCCCTAATCCTAACTTTTACCATTTCTGCTAGGACTTTCTATGTACTGAATTTGTAGCTTTCTGTTTCCCTGATTTGCTCTATTTCTCTTGCACCAGGTATTGAGATCCACTTCATCCATGTGAAGCCCACCAATCTCCGTCAGGGTCAGAAGGTTATTCCTTTAATGATGGTGCATGGCTGGCCTGGGTCCGTCTATGAATTCTATAAGATCATTCCCATGCTGACAGACCCAGCCAGCTATAACTTGGAGCAGGACACAGTGTTTGAGGTTATCTGTCCTTCCATTCCAGGCTATGGCTTCTCTGAAGCTTCTCACAAGCAAGGTGAGTGAGTAGAAGAAGAAGTAAGGAGTGGGGAAGCTTTCCATATGGCTGGGCTACTTGTTCACCAGTTATTAGCAGGATATATAAGTCTCTAAGTGCTTTAAAAATATGCCTCCAAGTAACTTTATAAGTCTAAGTGCTTTGAAAATGAGCCCCTAGTAACTTATGGAACTTTGTAAGTCTAAGTGCTTTGAAAATGAGCCCTTAATAGTGTCTCCTATTTTAATATCTACCTCAAGCCACTAGCCAAGCTGATTCAAGGCAATGGACATTCAATTCTATATCCATGTGGATGACATGCAGCTACTCATACATGCAGCGAAGGGCGACTAAATGATAGCGGGGATGGGACGACTTCCCTATGAAGAAAGACTGTGGAGACTAGGGCTTTTCAGTTTGGAGAAGAGACGGCTGAGGGGAGACATGATAGAGGCATATAAAATAATGAGTGGAGTGGAACAGGTGGATCTGAAGCGTCTGTTCACGCTTTCAAAAAATACTAGGACTAGGGGGCATGCGATAAAACTACAGTGCAGTAAATTTAAAACAAATCAAAAAAAAATTTCTTCACCCAACGCATAATTAAACTCTGGAATTCGTTGCCGGAGAACGTGGTGAAGGCGGTTAGCTTGGCAGAGTTTAAAAAGGGGTTAGACGGTTTCCTAAAGGACAAGTCCATAAACCACTACTAAATGGACTTGGGAAAAATCCACAATTCCAGGAATAACATGTATAGAATGTTTGCATGTTTGGGAAGCTTGCCAGGTGCCCTTGGCCTGGATTGGCCGCTGTCGTGGACAGGATGCTGGGCTTGATGGACCTTTGGTCTTTTCCCAATGTGGGATTACTTATGTACTTTATATGTTGATCCAGACTTACTTACAGCCCTGAATAAACTGACTGCCTGTCTAACAGCAATTCAAGAATGGGGTAAAAACAAACAATTTTGCCTGAAGCTAAGTAAAACTGAGCTCCTATGGGTCCCTGTGACATACCCGAGTTCAAAATCCCACAAACTATACTTTAAATGAAAGGTGAGGAGCCTTGGAAAACAGCTGGACTTAACACTTAAGCTGATCCCCCAAATCCAAGGAAACTCCAGGAGCTGCCTCTATCATCTGAGACAACTAAACGGTCTCTCTTAGTACATTGAAAAGACAAGTTTCGTCACAGAGGATCACGCCACGATAGGATCAAATGATAATGCAACTCTATATTGGTGCGACTACAGAGAGTTTGCATTCAATCCAATTGATAAAAAATGCTACAGCTCGACTGATAGAAGTTTGTAAGGGGCATGATCACATTACACTATTTCCTGCAAAAACTTCACTGGCTACAAGTATAATATAGGACAAAATTTAAAACCTTATCTCTGACTTCAAGGCCCTTAAAGGAAAAGGCTGGAGTACTTGGAAGAACAGGATCTCATTCTACACACCTGCAATGTTACTAAGGTCCTCGGAAGGACCATCCCTAACCACACCCTCTCAAAGGAAATTAACACAATGTGACACCCACCAAGGAGCTTTCTGCGGAGTAGCCCCCCCACACTCTGGAGTGCACTACTTGAAAAGCTTTGCCTAATGCAAAACTGCCTTTACTTCGGGAAGCAGGTGAAAGAAGCAATTAAATAGTCACACACAGAAGGACTAATATTGGTTGCCCTTATTGCAGTAGGACTTGCTTATGACACACGGCCTTGTATAACCCCATGTGCAATTTTTTGTTTTTTTACCTGTTGGGCTTATCAAACGCCTGTTACTCGTTCTTATCTGTCTATTTATTGCACCTCCCTTACCATCTGTGCTGTCTAGTAGACGTTTTAATATGTGTTGGGTTGACATTGGAAGTACCTTACTATGTTATATCATGTGCTGTTATTTGAATATTTTTTTTACTGCTTTAATCTTGTATTGCCTATGTCCAGGTTATTCTGGCTGAATACTGAATTTCTTTAAAAAGATGGTGGAGGAACACCGCAAAAGCAGAGGACCACAAGGTCAAAGAAGGCCAAAGTGAGGAGTAGTGTGATCAGCAGCGCTTTTCCATAAAAAGACAGCAGGGCGAGGAATATGATGGAAAACAATCTTTATTCTTCAGGACCTGACACAGCACGGTGTTTTGGCAAAAAGCCTACGTCAGGGGTCTGTGAATAAAATCTCTGGAGGATATGTCACACAATGTAATCACTGGAAAAACAATCTTGACAAAGATTGTTTTTCCAGTGATTATACTACTCCTCACTTTGGCCTTAAAACAAGATGGTAAAATAAATCCTAATAATAATTGAGCTGTTTTTTATATGTGGAAGCCATGCTAATTCTGCTGCCACCCTCTAACGGCTCACTGCCGCTCCTGCACAGGGTTCAATGCCATCGCTGCTGGTCGGATATTCCACAAGCTGATGCAGAGACTCGGGTTCCAGTCGTACTACCTGCAGGGGGGAGACTGGGGGAGTTATATCACCAGCCTCATGTCCCAGATGAAACCAGAGTAAGTTACATAAGCTCTCTCTCTCTCTTTTTTTTTTTTTTTTTTTTCTTTTCCGACACTGTTCTTTACCTCTTCGCCAGGTGTTGATGTAAAAGCCCTCAATAGGATTGGATGCTAATCTAATCTGGGACTGGAACCAGGATTAGAGGTAGGGTTGTGTATTTTTCTGCCACCTCTGTAGCTTTTCTGCTAAACGGCAAACTCTACTGGCTAGCCGAGGGGCTGGAGGGATGCCTCTTCTAATGTACTTCCTCAGTGCTGCTTATCACTGTTGTGGCTGCTGTTCTCCTCCCTCCCCCTCATCATCCCTGGATATGGCAGGGGCGTAGCTACGGGTGGGTGGGTGGGCCCGCCCCGCCCACCCAAGCGCACAGCCGCACACACTGCAGCAACCTAGTGACGGCAGAGACAGCACCCGCTCAGCTGATGATCTCCAAGCTCCCTTACCTTTCGGCATTGCAATGCAGAGGCAGAGTGGCAGACTCGGGTCGGCAGTCGGCTCGGCAATACACTTGAAGGTCGCATCGCTGCCGTGCAGCTCGTCGCTGTAGTTTTTCATCCTACGCCTACGCGGTATGACGTGCCTGTGTGTGCTGTGCGCAGTGGCGTACTCAGCCGCGCTGTTGCTCCGCTCGCTTGTTGTATCAGGGCAGGCTAAAAAAAATAGCTGCACGCCACGTGCACGAAGGGTTCAGCATTGAGCTAGTGCGATCCTCAGCCTGGCCCTGCCCTGGAAACGTGGGAATTGGGAGCCTGGTTCTTAAATCGAGTTCCTGTCTCGGTACAACTTTACTGCCAAGCAGCAGTTGCCAGCCCAGCACTGCAGGTAATACAATTGTAAATGCTTGCTTTTTTTTAACATCATAATGGTGGGATGAGTAGGGGGTAGGACAGGGCTGACACTAGGCTACGGGGAGGGGTGGGGTAGGGTGGGGCTGTTTATTAGAAATCCTTCATCAAGTGCACTTTAAGGCATTATTTCGGAGTTTCTCAAGAAATGCTACTCTCACTTAAATACATAGTGCCCACCCATATTAGTTCTGGGCCCACCCAAAATGTCAGGTCTGGCTACGCCACTGGGATATGGGCACATCACCTGCATGGCATGCCCTGACTAATGAGTAATTATGGTCTTTTAAACATAAGCAAACATGGAAATAGAGAAAATGATGGCAGATAAAGGCCATAAGGTCTATCCAGTCAGCTCATCCATGCCATCTGCTATCTCTCCCTAAGAGATCCTACATACTTGTCCCATACATTCAGATACAGTCTTCGTCTCTACTACTTCCACTGGGAGGCTTTTCCATGCATCCACCACTGTTTCCATAAGTAAGTATTTCCTTAGATTTATCCTGAATCTACCCTCTTTTAACTTCATCCTATGCCCTCTCATCCCAGAGTTTTCTTTCATTTGAAAGAGATTTGCGTCCTGTGCATTTGTGCCACGGAGATATTTAAATTGCATTAGATTGAGAGAAACCACAAGGGTTGCATCACCCTATTGAAGTGAGGTAATTAGGGTTTCAGTACTATGGCCTGGTCTAAAAGCTGTTCGCCACGGGTGGAGAATGTGAGAGGCCTCAACATATGTTGAAGCAGTTGGGAATAAGCAATTCTTTCAACTGGTTTGGAGACAAAAGGTAGATTAGAGATTGGATGATAATTAACAAGATGTGAGGTGTCAAGACTGTTTTTTTAAGTATTGGACAGACAATAAGTCTCCATGGTGGAAGGACACAGTCAGTGGTCAGAGAGAGGACCATAGGAAGTGATACTCAACCAAGAAGAAGAGAGAGGATCGAGGGAATATGTGAGGGTAACAACTGACATGCCCCTACTGGGCAGTGTATGACATAGCATGTAAACAATGGCATTAAGTCTAAGGGTGAGACTTCTAATAGCAAGGTCCCCTACTTCAGAATTCCTTCTTATTATTCAAAGATAAAGTGCGACAGGAGGAAACGTTTAGGACAAGTTTAAATGTCTCTGATAAAAACAGAAGTCAGATGGAATAACACCCTTCCCCCAAAGGCAAAAGCCACCTAAAGAGCCTAGAGTGATCACAGGATTTTAAAATAATAGGTATACAACCTTGGTTTGTTGATATTGGTTTGTTCACACAGGCAACTGGCACCAAAGGCAGATGGTGATAAACCTCTGTTGATGCTTCTGTGGACATGTGAGTGGACAGATGTGTGCTCTCTTGTGCCTTTTGCAGGTGCATCTTTTATGCAAGTTTATATCAGAAGTAGCCTTCAAATCATGATGCTATTATGATTGGCAATTGGTCTGTGCCCTATTTTTGTAGTTACAGCAGACCAGAAGAATGTCTTTGACATCGTTTTTGGATATTCCCACAATTCTAGGCTCCAAGCAATCTGAAGCTTACTAAACAATTGTCCTTGCCAAGAGTTATGGCATATCTCCAGATTGATCCAGATGTGTCACTGGATTGACCGTGCCAGGGTCACAGCCAAGAGTCTCTCTTAGATGCAAAAGCATTTCAGCACAAAGAACAGTGCAGTCTGATGACATCACAAGTAGAGAATGACTTGGGGGACAAAGTTTGTCCCCATCATCATCCCCACAAACTCAAACTCCACCGCACTAATTCCACCATTTTTTAAATAAAAAAAACAATTACTCGCTTTTTATACGGATGAGATTTTGTACTGTTGCGGGGATGGGGAACAGACTTTGGCCCCTTGTCGTTCTGTAATCAGAAACCAGCATGGCAGATTGAAAACAAATTAAAGTTTGTGATACAATGAATATATTCAGGTGGTGGTTGCCCCCTACAGTCTCCCCCCTCCCTTTTAAGCTGAGATGCAACAAAGGCACCTCACATCGTACACATGTTTTAGGACCAACTAATGTAACAGTTCAAGTTTAGAACACTATAAAACATTGTCACTGATCAGTTGTCACTGGGGGGCAATTTAGCCTTTTCACCGGGGTTGGAAAATCCTGGGAATATTCGCAAGGCCTTTGATCATTGGAGTATATGCTTGATGAGGGGTGGAGGGTGTCTTCAGCCCATGGCTACCTTTCATCACCGGGGGGGGGGGGGGGGGTGGGGGGGGGGGGAACACCTTTGCTTACTGTCAATTAAATCACTGCATTCGCTCTTTGCCTCCATGTAGGTACCAGGATTTGGGGCTTTTTTTTTTTAATGAGATCTCAGAGTACACAACTTCTGGGACCAGGATCTAGAGAAAACCTTGTCAGTGGGATATCTTATCCAATATTAGAGGCATCCTGGGGCTGGCCATGAATGTAGGATATAGGAAATGTTACTATCACTCAGGAGCTTAGCCGAGATTGGATAACAGAGCCGGTAGTGGGAGGCGGGGCTGGTGGTTGGAAGGTAGGGTTAGTGCTGGGCAGACTTATACGGTCTGTGCCAGAGCCGAAGGTGGGAGGCGGGGATAGTGCTGGGCAGACTTGTACGGTCTGTGCCCTGAAAAAGACAGGTACCAATCAAGGTAAGGTATACACAAAAAAGTGGCTCATTACTTGGGCAGACTGGATGGACCGTGCAGGTCTTTTTCTGCTGTCATCTACTATGTTACTTCTTTATAGAGGTTACTATACTCAGTTGCAGATGTTTTAAGAATACAGGGTGCCATCCAGTGGTGTGCTGGTAAATGTTTAACAACAGGCTCTCTCCCCGGTCCCCCTCTGCGCCCCCCCCCCCCAAATTGCAGAGCTGGCTATAGCCTGGGAGAGAGCCTGGGGGGGGGGGGGGTGGCAATGCATTCCTCCAGGAAAAAAAAATTTAATGATCCCAGGTTCCAATCTAATTCATGTTTAATGTGCGATAAAATGCCATAAATAAGTAAATAAATATAAACTTTTAATGTTGAGCACCTGATTCTCAAAGTGAACATATTCCAAACACTATAATGAAAATAAAATGATTTTTTTTCTACCTTTGTTGTCTGGTGACTGTTTTTCTGATCATGGTGGCCCAGTATCCGATTCTGCTGCTATATGTCCTCTTAACTCCGTTTCCAGGGCTTCGTTTCCATTTATTTCTTTCCTTTCCTCCTTTCTTCTTCATTTCTGGTCCTCAGCTTCTGCCTGTTTTCTTCATCCATGTGCAGTTTTTCTCCTCTTCCTTTCCCCTCAACTCATCTCCTTCCTCACTCTTCCCTCCCCTCCATCCATGTCCAGCATTTCTTCTCTCTCCCCTCCTCTCCCCTGTCCTGCATGCACCCATGTCCAGTGGTGACCTTCCTCTCCCCTGCCCTCCATCCACCCATGTCCAGCGGTGACCCTCCTCTCCTCTCCCCTGCCCTCCATCCACCCATGTCCAGCGGTGACCCTCCTCTCCCCTGCCCTCCATCCATCCATACCCAGTGACCCTCCTCTCCCCTGCCTTCCATCCACCCACCCATGTCCAGCAGTGACCCTCCTCTCCCCTGCCTTCCATCCACCCATGCCCAGCGACTCCCCTTAGTTCTCTCCCCTGCCACCCCCTCCCGAGTTGTCAGCGAATTCTCCCTCACTTCTCCCTCCGGATCCAGTCCCTCACCGACTCCTTGTTCTTCTAATTCTTTGGGGCAGGCAGTGAAGAATTAGAAGAACAAGGAATCGGTGAGCGGGACCAGATCCGGAGGGAGGGGGGAGGGAGGGAGGAGAGCCAGAGCCGGCTTGCGATATTTAACAACTGGCTCACGAGTCGGTAGAAAGATTAACAACCGGCTCTTGCGAGCCGGTGCGAGCCGGCTCCAGCACACACCGCTGGTGCCATCCCCAATTTGCACTAAATGTCAGGTGGCTGATAATACTTTTTATCACTCTTTTTGGGAATGTTGGGCAATTCAGCATTTTTGGAGAGGGTTTGTTGACTGTATGGCCTCTCTTCTGGGTTGCAGGATTGTGGGTGTCCCTGAACACCTGCTGTTGGATCAGCCTTGATCTTATAGAAGAAAAGATAAGGAGGGTACATTACTTTTTTGTAAAATGTGCTTTCTGATGAGAAAATGTATTTTACAATGTTGGACTTCAGAACACCCCCTTGTAATCTGGCAATGGCCTAATTAGTTACATCAGCTGCTTGCCTGGGAGGCGAGAGAGGCTAGGGGTTGTTATAAACATAAGACCCGTTTCTTGAAGCTTTGGCATCCATATCTACAGTCTGTGTCTCCACTGGGGAGGAGTCTTATACTGAATATTTTATGACTTTACCCTCTTATGTTTGACCTTTGTTTTTATGTTTCCTGCTTTGAGTCCCATGTTTGTATTTTGTTTGGGCAGGGAGAAATTTTTCTTGAGTGATCAGAGGGTTATAAGATTCCAGGCCCACTGGTTTTATGCTCATTTGTTCATGATATGTTGGGTATGGGGGAGTGGGGCTGGCAGAGTTTGGGGTAGGGATTAAGACTTTTTGTTATAGTATGCGATCATTTGCTTACATGATAAAAATGTTATAAAACTGTTCAAAATATAACACTAATATAGCAATAAATGAATAACAGCAAATCTAATATAATAAAATGCATCTCCAACATTCTGAAGCTGACTCCGTGGCTTCAATGAAGGGTTTGTAAGATCGTAAGTGTGTCACCTCTCTCTCTGTCCTGCCCTTGCATCAAAACGTGATGACGTCGAGGGCGGCGGAGCCATCAGAGGGAACAGCGTCAAAACGTCAATTGGAGGTGTGTTTTATTACATTAGTAGATAGGATGTCCAGTTCCTTGAAGCACAGCGTCCTGCACAGTAATGCTCAGCTGCCTCTCTGTGGGGTCTCCTTTTTCACTGCCCACCTGCAACTCGCTCTCCACGGCGCTGAACAGCTGATCGACACGGCACTGAGGCAGATTCTTCCCGCCGCCAGCGCCAATCTTCACGGGTCCAGCGCTCATTCTCTCGCAACGCGATACACCACAACAACGCACGCGGAGCCAAGTACACCCTCGCAACTCGCTCTCCACGGCACCACACCAGAGAGAGGGAGGGAGGGGCCTGACAGAGAGAGAGGGAGGGCATGACACCAGAGAGGGAGGGAGGGAGAGAGAGAGGGAGGGGGGGCCTGACACCAGAGGGGGGGGAGGTATCTGTCACACTCACACACTCTCTCTCTCTCTCACACACTCAGTGTCTTTCTCTGTCACTCACACACTGTCTCACACTGTATCACATTCACTCTCTGTGTCACACAGTCACTCACACACTCTCTTGGTCTCATACACTCAGTCTCAGTGTCTCACACATACACTCTCTCACACACACTGTATCTGTGTGAAACACACTCTCACTGTGTCTCACATACGCACTTCCACACACTCTCATTCTCACACACACTATCTCTCTCACAGACACACTTGCACTCAGACTTACTCTCTCTCTGTCACACACTCGCACATTCACTCTCTCTCTCACAGTCACAGTCACTCTCACATACACTCAAACATACACACTCCGAGGAAAACCTTGCTAGCGCCCGTTTCATTTGTGTCAGAAACAGGCTTTTTTTTTCTAGTAATGAATAAACATAATGTTAATATATTGAATGTTAGTAATAATATGAAAAGAAATAGTTTTATAGCAATAAATCAGGTATACAAAGAAGCATAAACATCGGATGTGGAGGGGCATTGTCAATATGACATCTAAGTCGGACTTCGGACATTGTGTGCTAAACGTTCTGAATCTAAATAGGAAATATGGCCATTTTTGAAACGGCAAAGTGTCTTTTTTTTTTTAATGGCCACATCAAGATGTTTCATGCTCTTTGCATTTTATCTTTTTGGGCCATTAAAAAAAAAAGTGCAAGTGAAATACGTAGACAATCAAGCCATTCGGATGTAAGAGGAGCCAGCATTCTTAGTAGACTGGCCACACAGACATCCCAGGAGAGCAATGGGGCACCCTATGGGGCACTGCAGTGGATTTCATTTAAAAACTCCCAGGTACACATCTCATCGTTGCCCCCTTATACTGTATACAGAGCCCTTCAAAATACACCAGAAACCTACTGTGCCCACTGTGGGTGAAGAGGTCACTTGTACGTGGAGTACAGTAGGTTTTGGGTACTTTGGGAGGGCTCACACTTTCTTACCATAAGTGTAACAGGTAGAATGAGGTATGGGCCTGGGTCCTCCTCTCTGTAGTATACAGCATGCTTTTTCGATGTTTGTTTGACTTGATTGCTGGGTTCACTGAAGCAGGAGATTTGCTCCTTAGTTGGTGATTTGAGTGAGAGCTTCCTTTTCTGCTGGTAAAATGCCGTTACAAAAAAAGAAGATATTGATTTTGCAAAACCAATGGATTATGACTGATCTATTATTTGCCATTTATATCAAAGTTGTTGGAGGATTTTTTGGACAGCAATAACATTTTGGATCCTTTTCAGTACGGTTTTTGGAAACATCACAGTACTGAGACTTCATTGCTGTCTACAGTTTATATTTTATTGATTTATTTACCGCCATTTTGAAGGAATTCACTCAAGGCAGTGTACAGTAAGAATAGATCAAACACGAGCAATAGGCAATTACAGCAGTAAAAATATTCAAAAACAATACAAAGTATGGCATGGTATACTACTTACAATGTCAACACAATACGTAATAGAGCATTATAATTGATAATGAAGGGTAAAGCAAGGAAGTAACATATAAGTAGGTAAGAAAGTAGGAAGAGTTAGAAAGTAAGGCGATTCATTTAAAGAAAGTTGCACATGAGGTCAGAGAGATGGTTAAATATTATCTCAGCTAGGGTAGGAGTGGATAAACATGTCCTGCTGCAGTATGTGCAGCCCGAGTCACTCCTCGTGTGTGTGAGTGAGACTAACAAGTTAGTTACTTCCTCCATTAAAGGCTTGGTTGAAGAGCCAAGCTTTCACCTGCTTCCTGAAGTACAGATACTACTACTACTACTAATATTTAGCATTTCTATAGCGCTACAAGGCGTACGCAGCGCTGCACAAACATAGAAGAAAGACGGTCCCTGCTCAAAGAGCTTACAATCTAATAGAGTCTTGTGTTAAGCGGAGCCTTTCCGGCAGTGCATTCCAGAGTGTGGGGGCTACTCTGGAGAAGGCTCGCTTGCGGGTATCACATTGTGTAATGTCTTTCGGAGAGGGTGTGGTTAGTGAAAGTCCTTGGGAGGACCTTGGTGTCCTTGATGGTATGTGGAGAATCATCTTATTTTTCAGATACTCAGGGCCATTTCCTTTCAGTGCCTTGAAGATCAGATACAGAGTTTTAAATTTAGCCCTGTATTGTACTGGTAGCCAGTGAAGTTTTTGCAAAAATGGTATGATGTGGTCACGTCGCTTGCAACCTTCTGTGAGTCTTGCTGCTGCATTCTGAATCAACTGGAGCTAGTGCAGGCCCTTTGTAGTCAGACCATTGTATAGTGCATTGCAGTAATCCAGTCTTGATGTTATCATGGCATGCATAACCGGGATAAGATTTACCTTCTCGATGTAAGGAGAGAAACAGCGTAGCTGTCGCAGATAGTCCTGGGCTTCACAAGGGTAAACAGTTTGTTGTGTTGCACTGGATGTTAGTGCAGCATTTGATACTCCAAACCACTCTATTTTACTGACTAGGTTAGTGGCTATTGGGATAGGAAGACTGGTGTTGAGACAGATAAATTTGCGGTGTTATAGTATGGCTAGCCCTGACATGAGAGCGATCTTAAGATGGCTGACATGACCCCTGTTGCTTTTGCAAAGCAGAGTCTGGCCAACTGGGTGATACAAGGAAGCAGTCTTTGGAGCTCATTTTCAAAAGAGAAAAACGTCCAAAAAGTGGCATAAATCTGCATTTGGACATTTTTCTCACAAAAACGTCCATTTCCAAAACCAATTTTTAGATGTTTTCCTATGAAGTCTATCAGAAGTGTGTTCAAATCACAAGGGGGGGGGGGGTGTCATGAGCATGATAAGGGTGGGTCTGGGCATTCCTAACACTTGGACGTTTTTCAGCCATAATGGAACAAAACAAAATCGTCCAGGACTAACCCCCTCCCACCCCCATCCCCCAAAAATGTGATTTAAAACATTACTTGCCAGCCTCGGATGTTATAGCCAGGTTCATTAGACACCATGCAGGTCCCTGGAGTAGTCTATTGGTGGGTGCAATGCATACCTCCCCCTACCTGTTACACTTATGGAGGAAACAGCTCTCCAAAACTCACTAGAAACCCACCGTACCCATAAATAGGTGCCCCTTCACCGGTAAGGGCTATAGTAGTAGTATACAGTTGGGGGTAGTGGGTTTTGGGGGGCTCAGCAGACAAGATAAGAGGGCATTGGTGAGATGTGTTCCTAGGAGCATTTTATGAAGTCCACTGCAGTGCCTCCTAGGGTGCCCTATTGTTTTCCTGAGATGTCTACAGGACCCAGTCTACCAAAAATGCTGGCTCCTACATCCCAATGGCTTGATTTTGTGTGTTTTGCACTTGGACTTTTTTTTTTTCCTCAAAAATGGACCAAAAAGCAAAACGTCCAAATCACAAAACCTTGTTCAAAACAGTATTAAAAAAAAAAATACTTTTTTTTTTTTTTTTTTAAATGACCTTCTTTCCTATTCAGATTTTGGACGTTTTTTGCAATCTGTGCAGAATTCAGCTGCTTGGTAATGTCTCGGTTTGATCCTATTATGCACTTGCTTTTTAAGTATCATTGGTTGCCAATCTTTTGGCGTGTGAAATTTAAAGTGTTTTGTTTGATTTTTCGGGCTTTGGCGGGGGAGGTTGCTTTTTATTTTGTTCAGTCTCTGTGACCTCTCAATCCAGTTCGACAGCTGCATTCTGCAATGGATAGATTATCGCAGTTGCCTGCTTCAAGAGACTACTGATTGGTTGAGATGCATCCTAGGTCTTTTTCTATTTAAAAATGTGTGGGGAAAAACAGAGGATTGCTATATAGAAAAGGGATGGAACCCAATTAAAGCAAAACTTAAATGGCCTCCTAACGGGAGTGATCTTTGATGGCAACTTCAGAGGTTGGGAAGTAAGACCAATGCCAGGCAGACGTCTATGGTCTGGGTCCTGTAAGTGGCAAAAACAGATCGGGATCAAGACTCGAATGGACATTGATGGCAGTTCCAGTGATTGGGAAGTAGGATCAGTGCCGGGCAGAGTTCTACGGTCTGTGCCCCAAAATTGGCAGGGAGAGACAGACAATGTTTTAATCATGAAGTGGAACCTGTGCAGAATGCCAGGTTTAACTCTGCCATCTTATTGGGCAGACTGGATGGACTGTGCAGGTCTTCATCTGCCAACGTTTACTATATTGCAACCCCGTTTGAGTGGCAACTGCTTATTAGTGCCTTACAAACACAAGTTCACTATTGTACTTTTCTTAAGCAGGTAAAGAAATTGCTATTTCAGAAAGCATTTAAATAACTATTGTAAGATGAATTGGAGTGTTAATGTTTTTTAAATTAATTTATTGTCTATATATTTTGTGTTTTATTGTAACCCCCTCCCCCCCCCCCCCCCCCCCACAAGAACTGTGGATCACATGGGGATATAAGTTTTTCAAATAAATAATGGTTAGAGCAGGGCTGCAGCTCCTTTTGACTCTGAGCAAGTCATTTAACCCTCCATTGCCCCAGGTACAAAATAAGTACCTGTATGTAATATGTAAACCACTTTGATTGTAACCACAGAAAGGTGGTAGATTGAATCCCATCCCCTTTCCCTTTGCAAAAAATGAATGTCCATGAAAATAAACATAGTAACATAGTAGATGACGGCAGAAAAAGACCTGCACGGTCCATCCAGTCTGCCCAAGATAAACTCATGTGTATACCTTACCTTGATTTGTACCTGTCTTTCTCAGGGCACAGACCGTATAAGTCTGCCCAGCAGTTTTTCCTGCCTCCCAACCACCTGTCCCGCCTTCCATCACCGGCTCTGGCACAGACCGTATAAAAGTCTGCCCTCCCCTATCCTCGCCTCCCAACCACCAACCCCTCTTCCCCCCACCTGCTCTGCCACCCAATTGTAGCTAAGCTTCTGAGGATCCATTCCTTCTGCATAGGATTCCTTTATGCACATCCCATGCATGTTTGAATTCCGTTACTGTTTTCATCGCCACCACTGTAATATGTAAACCACTTTGATTGTAACCACAGAAAGGCGGTAGATTGAATCCCATCCCCTTTCCCTTTGCAAAAAGTGAATGTCCATGAAAATAAACAGTCTTTGATTTGTCTTTGACAGTTCAATTGGTGTAGAAATGATGTTATGTAATTTCTTGGATAGAAAAGTCACTTTTGTAGAGGAAGTTCATAAAGTCATTTTGGAGAGCAATGAAGCATATAGGGGTGAATTCTATAAATCGTGCCTAAAAAGTCGGCGCCGAAAAAAACCTGCTTAAGCGCTATTCTGTCCTTACCTGAATAATGTGGCGTTATCCACATAACTAACTGAAAACTTAGGACAACTTTTCTCCTGTCCTCAGTTATCCAGATACTGGCACTGGATAATCTCAGGTCCAGCCCAGAACACCTACAGCACTATACAGCAACATTATCCCAATTTCATCATTGAAAATTCAGCACAGGGCTTATAAACATACCTCTGTAGATGGAGTAGTCTTATCCTCTTTGCCTCCTTGGGCCTAGTAAGGCTACATTAGGATATTCTTGGTGTTGGGCCTAGTGAGGCTGCATTAAGGGGCAAGGGAATGGGACTTGATATACCGTCTTTCTGTGGTTTTTAAAATTACATTCAAAGCAGTTTACACAGTATATACAAGTACTTACTTGTGCCTGGGGCAATGAAGGGTTAAATAACTTGCCCAGAGTCACATGGAGCTGCAGTGGGAATCGAACCCAGTTCCTCAGGATCAAAATCCACTGCACTAACCACTAGGCTACGCCTCCACCCCATTAAGATATTCTTGGTCTTTTCCTTTGCCAGTTAAAGTTAATAAAGAATTTACAAAGCTTATTAAAGAAATTACAGGACCTGACATGACAGGTTAATAAATAAATAAAAAAAGAGCAACCTGTGGTAGGATACCCATTTTAATCGCATTAATCCTACCAAGTTTCCTACTACTATTTAGCATTTATATAGCACTACAAAGCGTACGCAGCGCTGCACAAACATAGAAGAAAGACAGTCCCTGCTCAAAGAGCTTACAATCTAATAGACAAAAATAATAAAGTAAGCAAATCAATTAATGTGTAGAGGAAAGAGGAGGGTAGGTAGAAGCGAGAGATACAAGTGGTTACAAGTCAAAAGCAATATTTATGATGTCTCAGTTTTTATCCTTCCTTCCCTAGAGTTCTGCTGTCTTCAGACCTATTACCATCCCTTTTTCTGACCTCTTTTCAGATCTGTGAAGGGGCTGCACTTGAATTTCGTATTGATCAGTAAAGGAGGCCTCAAGATGCTACTGTCTTTGATGCTAGGAAACTACCTTCCATGGCTGGTGGGCTTCACACGTGAAGATGCACGGCGTGTCTTCCCATACTTTGAGAACATCTATGGAATACTGAGGGAAAGTGGCTACCTTCACATTCAGTCTACTAAGCCAGACACTGTAGGTAGGTTTGTGTCTATTAAACAGAGACAGAATTAGAACCTAGAATCCTGCTTCAGAGAGAAAACTGGTGTGGATCTAAGGATGAGACAAGATTAAAACCCAACCTTCCCTAACCCCAAATGATATACCATATGCTAGTGAGAGTCAAAATTAGGAATGGGGCCCATATCCCCAGCCTGGAGCAGATACCAGGCCTCCTACCTCTCTGCATACAACCCAGGGTAGGAGTGGAACCCAGATCCCCAGCCTGGAACAGACACTAGATCTCCTAACCCAGCAAATACCCAAGGTGGGAATAGAACCCAGGTCTCCTGCCTCTGATCATAGAATATGAGCTGGATCACCTGTCCCTCAGTTTTAGCCTGTGTCTGGAATGGATCCTGGGTCTCCTGAGACTTAGTAAATTATTCCTAGAATAAATCACAGCCCACAAATGACCTGTTTCCCCCCTAGTCATAGGCTACCTGTTGCCTGCACCGGGACTTTCTCCCTGAACCGTTCCACCCCTTCTGACGCAGTTTCCTGTTTTGTGAATGGTAGGACAGTTCAGGGAGGAAGTCCCAATGCAGGCCGCAGGCAGCCTATGAGTGCCATTGCTGCTGCTCAAGTTAAGTCTGCAGCAGAGAGGATTTTAGAGTGGGGGCGGGGAGCTGGGTCTGACAGGGGGTACATATGCAACAGATGAACCTAATTTAAATACACCACTGATTCAGCTGTATGGCACCTCCCCCCTCCCAGCCCATCCAACCCCTCAACATAATTAAACTCAACAATTGGCATCATCCCACAGCAAGCCTATAAAAATGCATAACTGAATATTGTAACAAGCTATTTTTAAAAAACTCATGTACCCAAGTAAATGGACTATTTGAAAATTGCCAACCCTTCCTTCAGGTACAAATATGCACTGATAGTTCTTTGAGTTTGTGTGGCTGTCAGGACTTATTATTTTGCTTTGACTTCAGCTGCTTTTTAGTGCCCCCCCCCCCCCCCCCCCCGAAGCTGCTGCCCTAGGCAATCATCTCGTCATGGCTAATGGTTTGGTCGGCCCTGCCTGGGTCTGAAATGTTATTGTCGCCTAACGTTATTGTCGACTAATCTATTCCCTCAGGAGCTGGATGATTTCTTGACTGAATGTGCCGGATGCCTCTGATGGCTCAGTGCTAGTTCTAGGGGTTAAGGACTGTTTTTGCTCTGTAGGTTGTGGTTTGAATGATTCCCCTGTGGGCCTGGCTGCGTACATCCTGGAAAAGTTCTCCACCTGGACTGACCCGAGATTTCGTGACCTAGAGGATGGAGGTTTGGAGAGGTGGGAAGGCGGTGAGGAGGGGCAGGATATAGGTCTGAAGAGGTTGGGGAGCTGATGGGGAGCAGCACAGTGTAGGTCTGGAGAGGTGAGGCACCACTGTGGAGTAGGGGAAGAAAAGAGTGGGGAGAGGTGAGAAGCTGGTGAGAAGTGGAGGAGTGGCCTAGTGGTTAGGGTGGTGGACTTTGGTCCTGGGCAACTGAGGAACTGAGTTCGATTCCCACTTCAGGCACAGGCAGCTCCTTGTGATTCTGGGCAAGTCACTTAACCCTCCATTGCCCCATGTAAGCCGCATTGAGCCTGCCATGAGTGGGAAAGCGCGGGGTACAAATGTAACAAAAAAAAAAGTAGCAAAATAGAAGTCTCGAGAGGTGAGAAGCTGCTGTGTGGAAGAGTGTAGAGAGGTGGGATGAGTGGAAAGACATGGGTTTGTAAAGAGATTTGGAGAGGTGAGGAGCTACTGAGATGGGAGCATGGAATGGAAGGAGGGGAGAAATCTGGTGATGGAAGAGGGTAGGATGGGAATCTAATGTAGTCATATGGTGTTGGAGGCAGAATTGAAGAGTAGAGAGATGAAGAGCTGGTGAAAGAACCAGGATAGGGCTCTGGAGAGGCAAGTTGGTCAAGATGTAGGGGTAGAGAAGTGAGAGGCTTCTGGGAACAGCAAAATGAAGAGCACATAGGGAAGGCAGGATGATGGTGTAGGAGGTGAAGAGCTAGTAATGGGGTAGAAAGAATGTTTTGTTACTTATTGGTGTAGAACTGGATCCCAGTACCTCTACGTTTTCATTTATTGCTGACTAGAAAGGTGTCCATTATATGAAAATACAGAGATTTCAGGAATACTGGTGGCCTGTCCCTGTCTGTCTTCCTATACCTTCTCTTAGTAAATGGTGACAGAAAAATGGCCAAGCTGCCACAGTGCTAACAATACCTCTCAGCTGCTAGTGGCAGAGCATGACCATCTGCAAGGTATTTCTCCTTATCCACAGCAGTCTCTCTCTCTCTCTCTCTCTGTTTGTCATCTCTGCAGATAAGCACACACAATCCCCACTTAATCTTCTCCAGCAACCTTGCCTCCCATGCCTCCACACAAGAAGGACAACTCTTGTATTTACTTGGTGCACATAGGTGCAAAGAAAAGTGTTGCTCACATGTATAAATGCACTGTTCCATAAGAGAGTTCATAAATGCTATAGCGCACCTTCAAATGGGCGTACATGTGGGCGGAGCATGGGAGGTCCATGGGTGAAACTGGCACTTTATGCACCCAACTTACAGAGTACTGTACATTACATGTGATGACTGTCACTCTTAGATGTGCCCATTTACGCCTCTCATCATCCGGGCGTGATTGGGTGTGCCTTCATTTAGGCTTGCTGATGCAGGTGTTCACTAGTATTCTGTAATAGTATTGGAGCACCCAGTTGCTGTTCTAGAATAGGCACTTCTCATGCAGCATTGGGACACCTAAAATGGGGTACCCTGTTATAGAACTGCCCCCTCCTCCCCCCCACCAAGATTCTGCAATTATTTCTGTAGAATCACCTGCCCTTCAGTTACTCCCTGCTCATATATTCCTCCTATCCCATACAGGAAATATTCCCTGGATGACCTTCTGACCAATGTCATGATTTACTGGGTGTCAAAGAATATCGTCTCGTCCGTGAGATTCTATAAGGAGAACTTCACCAGAAACTTCCACCGTATCCCTGACCCCAGGTAAGGGAGGGGAAAAGAGGAGCAGAAGGATTGATCTCTGTCCCCGTTCTAAGGCATCCACTAAAGAGGATAGGGAGAGAGACATTCGAAGAGAGGACATACCATCCTGAAACGGCACTGAAAAGAGGGAATAGTTCAAGAGCATTGGGTATGGGTGAACTTGCAGTTCCTGCAGCCTTTCTCAACAGGAGGTGCCGTGGGGAATGATGGATGAGTGCAGTTTCAGCCTCTGTGGAGAATGGTGCAGAAAGTTATTTATTGGACTTTATTAACTGCCTTTATGAAGAGATTCAACCAAGGCAGTGTACAGCAGGTACAGTTTAACATAACGCTTACTATTTTCTTAACAGCATAATAGTAGTAAAAGAACCAAGTATAAATATAGTAAACAAGGTAAACTTTAAAACAGTAAATTGAAACCTAATAATAGAACTACCGTGAAATAGTATCAAAAATATACACATTTAACAGCACTGGAATTCAAATACCAGAGAGAAAATACAGCAAAGGGCGACTAAAATGATAGCGGGGATGGGACGACTTCCCTATGAAGAAAGACTAAGGAGGCTAGGGTTTTTCAGTTTGGAGAAGAGACGGCTGAGGGGAGACATGATAGAGGCATATAAAATAATGAGTGGAGTGGAACAGGTGGATGTAAATCGTCTGTTCACGCTTTCCAAAAATACTAGGACTAGGGGGCATGCGATGAAACTACAGTGTAGCAAATTTAAAACAAACCGGAGAAAATGTTTCTTCACCCAACGCATAATTAAACTCTGGAATTCGTTGCCGGAGAACGTGGTGAAGGCAGTTAGCTTGGCAGAGTTTAAAAAGGGGTTAGACGGTTTCCTAAAGGACAAGTCCATAAACCACTACTAAATGGACTTGGGAAAAATCCACAATTCCAGGAATAACATGTATAGAATGTTTGTACGTTTGGGAAGCTTGCCAGGTGCCCTTGACCTGGATTGGCCGCTGTCGTGGACAGGATGCTGGGCTCGATGGACCCTTGGTCTTTCCCAGTGTGGCATTACTTATGTACTACTGATATGCCTAATAAGCATGCATTAGAACATTCAACTAACATAGATATGATGCTAATGATTTTGTATAGTACAGTTTACCATATATAGCTGAGGGTCAAAGTTTAGATATATGATGGGAACAAGATGTATGGTACAGAGTCAGTTGGGATAATTAGATGGTTAGCTAAACTCAAGGCACGTTCTTGATAAGGAACTGATCTAAATTACAGTGTGTGTAGCAAGTTAGTCCATGAGCAAAATGAGTGTATAGTCAGTCACCCTATGTAGTAAAGGCTTGGGAGAAGAGCCAGGCTTTCACCTGCTTCCTGAAGTCGAGGTAGGGCCCAATATTTAGAAAAAGCTGTCTAGTCAATACTCAGCTGGCGACAGTATTTTCTAAATGCTTTATGTCACCAGCTAAGTTAGACCCGCATAATCAGTACCAGACCAAGTGCAGGCACCAGCACTGAATATCTGGGTCGGACCACAGAGGAGGCAGCTGCAGAGACTTATGTGAATCCCAATCAGTATCTAGCTGGGTACCCACATAAGACACTTATGTGAGACCCACCTGAGTATTGGCCAGGACCAAGTTACCTGGCCCTGACCCCCCCCCCCCCCCCCCCATTCGCCATGATTCTGATCCCCCCTCCCAAGGATCCCCCCACCCCTGTACTCTCCCGCTCAGGCCTACCCAATCTCTGGTGGGCTAGCGGAGAGCAGGCAGGAGCAATGCCCCCTCACTCCTGCCCATTGTATCCTCTCCCTTCAAAATGGCTGCTGTGACCTCTACAGTCACTGACCTACCAGATGTCAGGAAGGTAGCTCGAGGGAGCCTATAGTAGTAGTAGTGGTGGTGGTGGGTGATCCAAGAGAGGGTCAGTGCTCTTCCAGTGGGAGAGAGGGAGGGGGGATCAGTTCCAGATGGGAAGCAGGGAGAGGGGATTGGAACACTTCATGCTAGTACCCAGCAGTTATGCAGCTGCCAGCTGATGTTTAGTGGCAGTACGCCCATAGCTAAATAGGTCTAGTTAAGACTGCTTTTTGTGCAGTCCTATATGCCCGCTTAGCTATGCAGGCACCGGCACTGAAGATTGCCTGCATTTGCATAACTGCAGCAGCCATTTTGAAGCAGCCTCCAACATGGACAGGAGCAAGTGGGCATCACTGCTGCTCTTTTACCGCCAGGGATCTGTCAAGGTAGGCTGGGGGGCAGACCTACCTTGCTCTGTTGTTGAGAGGAAATGGGAGGAGGGATCGGGATCAGGATTGAGGCAATACATTTCTGTGTGGGTCCCAGCTGACTATCGGCTGGGACCCTGCATAAGTTCCAATGGCCAGGGTAATGTGAATTATCCTGGATATTCAGTGTCAGTGCTTGGACATGGCCTGGAACTGAATATTGACTGGTATGCTTATAAATTTAGGCCTACCATTCATTCCTCTAGATTTATAAAGCATACTTTATGAACCTAGGGCCTGATATTCAAAGTGATTTAGCCAGCCGATGACTGGCTAAATCGCTTGGTAGGGGCTAGCTGCTAATATTCAGTGGCACTTAACCGGCTGAATATTGAAGTTAGCACCAAACAAAAAGCTAGCTGTCTTGGGGGCGGAGGCAGAACTTGGCCGCTTAAGTGCTGATATTCAGTCCTTAAATCAATTAAATGGCCCAAAACATCAGCAAGGGTAACAAAATAGTAATACCATAAACCCAGCTGTTCTGTATAATCGCTTGCTCTTTGTTACTCCTTGTTACTCTAAGTTCCAGAACTAATTTCAATTCAATTCCTTCCAACCAACATGATGACTTCAGTAGAAAATTCAGTTGTTTATTATTGCAAATTCCATTATGTATTGTCAACTTGTGCAAACATTGTTCAGTATATAAAGACGTCTTAAAATCTTTCAATCATAATCCTTTAACAACATCTTTATCACATTTTGCAGTGCACGGACGCCTCCAGCAACATGCGGCATGTTTCGCAAATTGCTGCCTCGGTGTGGTCCGCCAAAACTGAAAATTAACTGTCAGTCAGAATAATGAATGTACAATCAGAAGTTTAACATATATAATAAGTTTTACATACCTTATACTCAAAGATTCACACATACTGCATCAGTGCCTGCCGTGTTCTATTCCTATCGCACCAATGCTCAGCTATATTTAAATAAATCACATGACTCTATACACCAATGAAAATGCTGCAACCTGATGATGTCACTCAATGAGTTTACATAGCTGCGGTCCAATCTATTTCTAAGTTCAAACCTCATGGAAATAGAATCCCCAATGTAAATATCCACCATTGCTCCTTATAATTGAGTAAACTATCTACATCACCTCCCTCTTTACCCAATTGTATCTGATCAATAACTTGCCATTTTATATCTGTCCATTCATGATGTTTTTGTCACCAGTGGTTAACAATGGGAGCTGTCAAAGTAGCAGTATTGATTCTAGACTTTGGCTCATTCAGTCTCTGCTTTATCGGTCTTCTGGACTCGCCTATCTAATATAATAATTCGCACCTCCAACGTTCTGAAGCTGACTCCATGGCAATGAAGCCGTGTAGTGTTCGTAGGGTTCGTTATCACCCAGGGAAAGAAACATGACGTCAGAAGGAGAAGGGACCAACCACAGGCCTCGCACTCGCTCTCAGTGCCCTGCCCTCGGAGGGAGGGGAAGGCTGCATATAATATTCACCCACCAGAAGTTCGTTCCTTCCCTCCAAGTTCCACGGTCGTCGTCCGTCCCCCCTCCCTCCCAGTTCCAGTATCCCCCCTCCCTCCCAGTTCCAGGGTCATCGTTCGTCCCTCCTTCCCTCCCAATTCCAGGGTCGTCGTCCCTCCCTCCCTCCCTTCCAGTTACAGGCCCCCTCCCTCTGAATTTCAAGTCATCCTGACTTGCCTCGCGTGGTAAAAAGCATGCAGGCTCGGCACTTACTTCAGTTTTCCATTCTCTGTCTCTCAGCTCTGGTCCTGCCCTTGCAGAAACAGGAAATGAGGGCGGGACCAGAGCTGAGAGACAGAGAAGGGAAAACTGAAGTAAGTGCCAAGCCTGCACACTTTTTACCGCTGCTGCTGGCCGCCGTAACCCCAAAGAGGTAAGTCAGGATGACTTTTAAAATTCGGAGGGAGGGGGCTTGGAACTGGAAGGAAGGGAGGGAGGGATGACGACCCTGGAACTGGGAGGGAGGGAGGGAGGATCCTGGAACTGGGAGGGAGGGAGGGGGGACGCTGGAACTTCCCTTAAAAACATTAATGGCAGAAGGTGATTACCTTGCTAGCGCCCGTTTCATTTCAATGAGAACAGGGCTTTTTTTTACTAGTATATTATAACTGACAAGGACATTGTAGAACTTACACTACATTGCTGCTGTTACAGTTTGTATTAGTTCTTGCAGTAATGTTGTGTGTGCTACCTGTCATATAAGGTATGTAAAGCGTATTATATATGTTAAACTTCTGATTGTACATTCATTATTCTGACTGATGGTTTTAATTTTCAGTTTTGGAGGACCACTCCCTGAGGCAGCAATTTGCGAAACATGCCGCATGTTGGTGGAGGCGTCCGTGCACTGCAAAATGTGATAAAGATGTTGTTAAAGGATTATGATTGAAAGGTTTTAAAACGTCTCTATATATTGAAGAATGTTTGCACAAGTTGACAATACATATTGGAATTTGCAATAATAAACAATTGAATTTTCTACTGAAGTCATCATGTTGGTTGGAATTGAATTGAAATTAGTTCTGGAACTTAAAGAGTAACAAGGAGTAACAAAGAGCAAGCGATTATACAGAACAGCTGGGTTTATGGTATTGATATTCAGTCCTTAAGCAGCGAGATTTACTGCATAAATGGGACTTCATAAAAGTCTGTCCATGGCCGCTTAAGTGCTGAATATCAACTTAAGTGGCTGTGTGTTAGCTGGCTTAAAATAACCAGATATTCAAAACTGAAGCCCGCACAGGTCCCGGATTTGAATATCCAAGAATAACACCATAGGCGGCAAGGCTAGTGATGAAAGTCAGGGCTAAACTCCTAACTTTTTTCCTTGCTCTAAATATGGCCCTGTTGCCACTCACTTTATATGCTCCTAAATTTAGAAATTTAGTGAAATTGAGTATAAATTTGGACACTCAGCCCTAGTAAATTTTCAAAGATGCCAATTTATGAGCACAGCTTTAAAAGCTAGAAGCATAAATCTTTGAATATTGAGCCCTTAAATTCTAAGGCTTTTATGAGTATTTCACTCAGTCAACACAGGATTCTTAAAAAGAATTGATCCCCTGGTTTATATTCTCCACCCCTGTGACTATCTGAAATCACCAGCTCAGTTCTGTTCAATCACAATGTTTAATTCTTTCTTTCTGATTCCTGTTGTTCTGTTACTGTAGGATTGGAATATATGTCCCCACAGGAATGGCAATGTTTGTGAATGAGTTAACACACACACCCCGTGTCTGGGCCAAGCAAATGTTTAAGAACATCGTCACATATTCCTACATGTCCCGTGGGGGGCACTTTGCTGCATTTGAAGAACCAGGGCTCCTATGTCAAGATGTTAAGCAGTTTGTAAAAAAAGTGGAAAAGCTATAAGATGTGAATTATCAATAGAGAGAGTGACCAGGACAATCATCTGACCAACAGCTGATCAAGACATCTACCCACCAGACAACTCATCCAGATGCCTATAGTTCACCAAGACATCCATCTATCTGAGGAAGAGAATTAACCAAGACACCCCCACTTGCAGAGAGACAACTGACCCAGTCCACCTAGAAAAAGCTCTCCCAGACTTACTTCTGTAGCCAGACACCCGAGTGACACACCCACTCAATTAGAGAGAGACAACTAGCCCATTCAGAGCACAAGTAATCCCTGCAACACAACAAAACTAAAGTACGTAATGGACAAAACTCAACTCTTCCGTTGTATGTTTCCCTAATGTGGCTATGCCACTTGAACTTTATCTGATCACTACATCACTTTGTATTTGTTCTCACCGGAGTCTGCAAACGCCTCTCCGGTACTATGTAAGCCACATTGAGCCTACAAATAGGTGGGAAAATGTGGGATACAAATGTAACAGATAAATATGTGTGATGTGTCTGATATGAACAATGTACACCCTGCTCCTGGTATCTGACTCTTTACCTCTGCAAGAATTAAAAACAATAAAATACATAAGATTTTTGTAGGTTCTTATGTAGTATTGTCTTCTTTATCATATAATATATTGAGAACACTTGAAGTGAGCTGGAAAATTATGAAGTCCCTAGCACAGGAACATAGAAAATGTTGGCAGATAAAGACCATATATCCTATCCAGCCTGCCCATCTATACTATCTACTATCCCTTCGTTTCTGTGTGCTTGTCCCAGGCCTTCTTAAATTCAGATACAGACTTCATCTCCACTGTGAGGCCATTCCATGCATCCACCACCCTTTCCATAAAGAAGTATTTCCTTAGGATACTCCTGATTCTATGCCCCCTCATTATTGCGCTTCTTTTCAGTGGGAAGTGACTTGCCTTCTGTGCATTTACACCGGGAGGTATGTCTGTCATATCTTCCTTCTGCTTTTCGTCCAAAGTATACATCTGTTTGTCTGTTTCCATATACTTTATGATGCCTTGTACACAGTTGTATAAATGGGGTCTTGCCAGAGACTTACACAGATGCACTATCACCTTCTTTTTCTTCCCAGCCATTCACCTCCTTAGCAAATACCAGAAGGATGCTTGGGTGCCTGTCACCTTCTCCACCTGTTTGGCCACCTTAAGATCATTAGGTACAATCATCTGTATTCTTATTTCATGGACAGAAGTACTTCACCCTGTATACTATGCTGCTCCCTCAGGTTATTTTTACCCAAAAGCATAAATCTGCATTTTTAGAATTAAATCTTAGCTGCTAAACTTGAGAATGTTCTTCAGATCTTCATATAAAATAGTTTTCCTTCCCTGATATGCAAAACACTGCAAAAAAAAAAAAAAAAGTGCTTGAAATGATGAAAAGACCAAAAATGTGTGTCTGTCTTAAAGCTGCCACACATTTATTTATTTATTTATTGCATTTGTATCCCACCTCTTTGCAGGCTCAATGTGGCTTACAGTATATAGTAGAAAGTGGAAATGAGAGGAGAGTTAATATTAGTGTAACAGAAGTATATTGGGTAATGGAAAGTATGATGAAGATATGATAAGGGGCATGCTGCTGCTGATCACTGATGTGCTCATAACACAGAATTTCCTGACACCAGCCTTAGAAATATATAATATTCACGCACTCTCAGTACATGTCTCCCTGCCTGATCCCATGCTTTACCCCTCACTCTCCTATAGCTAAGGGTCTATGCTTATCCCAGGCTTTACCTCACTCCCCCATAGCTAAGGGTCCCCTATGCTTATCCCAGGCTTTACTCCTCACGTCCCCATAGCTAAGGGTCTTCTGTGCTTATCTCAGGCTCTACCCTACATTCCCCCACAGCTAAGGATCCTTGGTGCTTAGTCCAGGCTTTAACCTCAATCCCCCCCCCCCCCCCCCCAAGCTAAGGATAAGAACATAATAACCATACTGGGTTGGACCAATGAATGGTCCATCTAGCCCAGTATCCTGCTTACTGGGTTGGACCAATGGTCCATCTAGCCCAGTATCTTGCTTCTAATGGCCAATCCAGGTCACAAGTACCTGGCAGAAACCCAATTAGCACTATCCCATGCTACCAATCCCAGGGCAAGCAGTGGCTTTCCCCATGTCCATCTCAATAATAGACTATGAACTTTTCCTCCAGGAACTTGTCCAAACCTTTTTTAAAGCCAGCTATGCTAACCTTACTTTATTGGATTTACTAAACTGCTCTAGCTGCCAGGGCAGATCAGAGTGGTGTACATAACTAAAACATAAAGGAAAGGAACTCCAAATGTTGACCGGAAAGTGATACAATCACACAGAAGAAAATTGGGGAGAGCCCAATCAAATAGGAAAGAAATGCATTCACAAGAAGGAAAGCATAAAGCGCACAGTCTAAAACAAGGGTTTGTTCGCCTAACCGGCAGGTAGCAACTTCTGACATCCTAATCACTAAAGGCTTGTCTGAAAAGCCAGGCTTTTGGGTTTGCCTTAAAGCTTTTAAGGGACGGATCGCTATGAAGGGAAAGAGGCATAGAGTTCCAGATATGAAGAGAGAAGGAAAAAAAGGCACGGTGTCTGGTTGGTTCAAGTTGGGCAAGTTTAGACCTGGTAATACAAGAAGGTGATTGTTTAAGAAATGGAGGACTCTTGCAGGTGAGTGGGGAATCGTGAGACTGGAGAAATACTTTGCTGTGCCTATCCTAAAAGCCTCGAATGTCAGTAGGATGATTTTATAAGTGATCCGGAATTCCACAGAAAGCCAATGGTGGTGTTTGAGTAAGAGGGATGTGTGATAAAATTGACCAGCGTGACAGAGCACTCTGATAGTTGTGTTTTTTAAAGTTTGAAGTTTTTTAAGAGCAGTACACAGTAAACCTGAATGGATAATATTGCAGTAATCCACATGTGAGGTAACTGCCGTTACCATATTCTCTGGCAACTAGTTCCAGAGCTTAACTATTCATTTAATGAAAAAATATTTCCTCCTATTTGTTTTAAAAGTATTTCCATGTAATTTCATTGAGTGTCCACTGGTTTTGTACCTTTTAAATGAGTGAAAAATCGCTTTACATCCACCTGCTCCACACCGCTCAGGATTTTGTAGACCTCAATCATATCCCCCCTCAGCCATCTCTTTTCCAAGCTGAAGAGCACTAACCTCTTTAGCCTTTCCTCATATGGGACCAGTTCCATCCCCTCTTTCATTTTGGTCGCTCTTCTTTGAACCTTTTCTAATTCTGCTATATCTATTTTGAGATATGGCGACCAGAATTGAACAACAGATATGAAGGGAAGTAGGAAGTGGGCCAATGACTCTAGAGACCAGGACAACAGACTGATTCACAATGCTTTACTGTAGACCCAACCAGTGGCGTTCCTAGGGGGGGGGGGTGGACACCTGGGGCGGTGCCCGGCCCCCACGAAAGACCCCCTGCGAAAGAGCCCCCCCCCCCCAGGTGCCGCAGCACGTGCCTGCTGCAAGTTTACTAACTTTGCTCGTTCGCTGCAGCTCCCTCTGCCCTGGAACAGGAAGTAACCTGTTCCAGGGCAGAGGGAGCTGCAGCGAACGAGAGAAGTTAGCGAGCTCTCGCAGCAGGCACGTGCCGCGGCACCCCCCAGCGGCGTGCACCCGGGGCAGACCACCCCCACCGCCCCCCCCTTGGTACGCCACTGGACCCAACACAGATCTGTGTTTCCGCTACAGGCCTGCCTCAGGAGTCTTTGTAAGCTGCGTGATAAAATGAAGCTCCGGAAGGGAGTTGATGCTGGTGGTCTTGAGAAAGACCTTTGGTAAGATTAAATGGGGAAAAATGCTGAAGGTGTGCCGCAGATCAAGGAGCTAAATAAAATGTGAGTACAGATTTTTGTTGAATCTACAATAAAGCATTTTGAATCAGAGTCTGTTGTCCTGGTCTCTAGAGTCATTAGGCCACTTCCCTTCAAATCTGTTGTCCTTTCCGTAGGATTTTGACATTCGTCCACCTTGGTGGATTTCCTCTCCTTGACCAGAACTGAACACATTACTCAAGGTGAGGTCACACCATGGATTGATACAGAGGCATTAGAAAAAGTACAGAGAAGGGCAATGAAAATGATAAAGGGGATGGGACGACTTCCCTATGAGGAAAGGCTAAAGTGGCTACGGCTCTTCAACTTGGAGAAAAGACAACTGAGGGAAGATGTGATAGAGGTCTATAAAATATTGAGTGGAGTGGAACGGGTAGACTTGAATCACTTGTTTACTCTTTCCAAAAATACTAGGACAAGGGGGCAAGCAACGAAGCTACAAAGTAGTAAATTTAAAATGAATCCGAGAAACTTTTTCTTCACTCAACGTATAATTGAACTCTGGAATTTGTTGCCAGAGAATGTAGTAAAAGCAGTTAGCTTAGCGGGGTTTAAAAAAGGTTTGGCTGACTTCCTAAAGGAGAAGCCCAGACCATTATTAAATGGACTTGGAGAAAAATCCACTGCTTATTTCTAGGATAAGCAGCATAAAATGTATTGCACTTTTTTGGGATCTTACCAGGTACTTGTGACCTGGATTGGCTACTGTTGGAAACAGGATGTTGGGCTTGATGGACCTTCGGTCTGTCCCAATATGGCAATACTTATGTACTTAGATCAATGTTCATCTGCGTTTGATCTGGTTGATGGGCTCTATATTACGTTGATTTCATTCTTTTTTGACAGATTGATCATTTCAGATTGCTCATAATGGCCAATTTTCTTTTGTATCTAAGACCTTACCTACAGAGTCCCTCAAGGGTCTATCTTTCCACCTAGTTTAATATTTTTGGACCCACTACTAACTGTTATTCAATTACAATAGGGCTCTAGCCTCTATTGCTAAGCTGATGATCTGCAAATCCTCTACATCCTGCACTCATCTTCTTCAAGTATATCTGACTTTGGCAGTTGCTTAGACTCAGTCTCGTTCCTAAATGTAACTAAGTGTGAAGTTTTCATGGGGGACTAATACTAGTGGCTCTAGCGTAGCTAGGGTGGGGTGGCAGTCCACCCTGGGTGCCAGCAGCGAGGGGATGCGCGGAGCAGGTGCGTGCTGTCTGCTCTGCCGGTCCCCTGCTCTGGAACAGGAAGTTGATACCTAAGGGGGCAGGGCCAGGAGACCGGCAGAGCCGACAGCTTGTGCCTGCTCCACGCACGCCCTTGCTTGGAGGAGGGAGGTTGTTCCTCCCCACCCTGCCCTGCCCTGGTTGCCATATAAGTTAGGTATGCCGCTGACCAGGGGCATAGCTAGGTGGGGCCACGGGGGCATGGGCCCCCACAGATTTAGTCCAGGGCCCCTCCACTTTTGCCCCCCATGACCCTCCCCGCTACTTTCGACCCCCCCCTGCCGCCGCCGCCGCAAGGTACCTTTGCTGGTGGGGGTCTCCAATCCCGCCAGCCTTAGTCTTCTTCAGCGCCGCTCTCTGGCGCATTCGCTCACTTTGCTGAAGTGCTATGAGTCCTGACATCCTGCACATTGGAACATGCAGGACGTCAGGACTCAGCACAGATCAGTGAAGTGAGCGAATGCGCCAGAGAACGGCGCTGAAGAAGACTAAGGCTGGCGGGATTGGGGACCCCCACCAGCAAAGGTACCTTGTGGCGCTGGGGGGAGGTGTTGAAAGTGGTGGGAGAGGGTCGGCAGTGGGTGGGGGGGGGAGGCGGGCTAAAATGTGCCCCCCACCTTGGGCTCTGGACCCCCTCCTGCTGAGGTCTGGCTACGCCCCTGACGCTGACTAATGGTACTACTAGTGCCACCTAATAATGCTGTAGTTTTCCCTCTCTCCTTCTCTCACCTGTATGCTCTCGCCATCTTGAAAAGGGTAGGATTGATGAGCTTATAATCAAGATAATGGTAAGAACAAGAGCACTATCTCTGTCTCTCTCCCTTTACACTTCCACTGAGTGCACTAGTACCGTTACCGTTTTTATTTCCACCACCTCCCGCGGGAGGGCATTCCAAGCATCCACTACTCTCTCTGTGAAAAAATACTTCCTGATATTTTTTTTGAGTCTGCCCCCCTTCAATCTCATTTCATGTCCTCTCGTTCTACCGCCTTCGCATCTCCGGAAAAGGTTCATTTGCAGATTAATACCTTTCAAATATTTGAGCGTCTGTATCATATCACCCCTGTTTCTCCTTTCCTCCAGAGTATACATGTTCAGGTCAGCAAGTCTCTCCTCATACGTCATGTAACGCAAATCCCGTACCATTCTCGTAGCTTTTCTTTGCACCGCTTCAATTCTTTTTACATCCTTAGCAAAATACGGCCTCCAGAACTGAACACAATACTCCAGGTGGGGCCTCACCAACGATTTATACAGGGGCATCAACACCCCCTTTCTTCTGCTGGTCACACCTCTCTCTATACAGCCTAACAACCTTCTAGCTACGGCCACCGCCTTGTCACACTGTTTCGTCGCCTTAAAATCCTCAGATACTATCACCCCAAGATCCCTCTCCCCGTCTGTACCTATCAGACTCTCCCCGCCTAACACATACCACAGAATATGCATGAGATTTATTTATTTGGATTTTGCTCATACCTTTTTTTCAGTAATAGCTCAAGGTGAGTTACATTTAGGTACACTGGGTATTTCACTGTCCCTGGAGGGCTCACAATCTAAGTTTTTTTTAACCTTAGGCAGTAGAGGGTTAAGTGACTTGCCCAGGATCACAAGGAGCAGCAGTGGGATTTGAACCGGCACCTCTGGATGTTAAGACTGGTGCTTCAACCACTAAGCCACTCCTCATTTACATACACTGCCTCTATTGTATGCAAATCTCTTTCATGCATATTCATTGTAGATATCCTGAAAACCTGACTGGCAAGGGGGTACTCCAGGACCAACTTGGGAAACACTGTTGTATAAGATCATGCCTAATTTCTGGAAATGCCCTGCTGCATTTAAAAATACTCGGTTCCATAACACCCTAAAGAAGCAGTAAGCAAAATGCTGGCCACTGTAGGTGGAGTGCAATGTGCGTTTGTTTGTTTTTACCACAGTTCACATAAGTTTCAACATTTTTTGAAAGCATATATAATTAGATGAATACTAAAAAATAAAAAAAATGATATAATAATTTTCTAAGGAGTTTTTCAGCCAATGAGGTTACCTATCTTGTCAAGTCCTGTGGCAACCACTGAGGCTTTTCATAAGTACATAAGTACCGCCATACTGGGAAAAGACCAAGGGTCCATCAAGCCCAGCATCCTGTCTCTGATAGCAGCCAATCTAGGCTTCAAGAACCCGGCAAAACCCCTTACTGTTTTTGAATATATGAAAAGTGTTTAGAAAAATGCATAATTGGCTCTACTACTTGATTTTGTGAAGTATTTTTTTTTGGTGAATACCCCTAACCCGCCCATGCCCCTCTGATGACCACACCTGACACCCCCTTTAGAGATGCACTATATGAAATTTAGGCATGCATGTTATAGAATAGGGCATAGGACAGATCCACGCTCAACTCCTAGTTACTGCCAATTAAATGCTTGTTAACACCAATTGTTTTTGTCGTTGCCTAATTAGTTAACATGTGCATCTGTGATCCGTTCCCAAAATTGCACACCCAACTTCGGATGATCTATGCAGCGAGTGCACTATGCCTCCTGCCTTCTATAGCGGGCTCTGCCAGCTCCTCAGTAGTACTGGGGTGGCTCCTCGTCAAGCAGAATCAGAAAGAAAAATACAAGTCACGCAGAGGACTGTGCCTGCCTCTTGTGAAAAGAAGTTTGTCACTGTATTAGGTGAAACAAAGAGCACTAGTAGATCTCTCCTTTTCCACATGCTCTTCACCTAGGTTCTGGCATAGGTACAGCATCTAAATGCAACAGGGACACGTGTACCACCCATGCTGTGTATGGCCCCCTTGCAAGTATGTGCTATGTAAGTTGTATGGATGTTTACAGAATAGCGCGTTGGTGGCACACCCTACACTGTCTATTAAAATGTTGTATTACGTATTGTGTAGACGTAAGTAGTATACTATTCCTTATTCTATTTCCCAGTTGGTACTTGAGTATTGCTCTCCCAGCAGATGTCTAAATTACTACTTTTATCCAATTGGACCTCAATGCTTCCAAGCTTGACTGGTCTCCAAGAGATCACACTTTGCTCAATATTTAAGTGAGCGCCAATGCTATTATTGGAGCTAATCTTATCATTGGTCCATTTTATTCAAAAAGGACCCAGTGCTCACAGGTCAATGTAAAAACAACCCAAAACCTAGGAGGAAAAACCATTGACCCACAAGCCCTATGTCCCTAAATATATCCCACTACTGAGAGAACAATATTCAATGAAAAAATTAATTGAAATCTGTCACCCATTGACTTTTCTTATTTTGTTTATATTTTCACTGACTTTCTTATGTGTACCCACACCAGTCAGTAACACTTCTGTAGAGAATATTAAAATTTTCCAATACTTCACAGCAGTGGCATACCAAGGGGTGGGGGCGGTCCGCCCCGGGTGCACGCCACTGGGGGTGCCATGGCGTGCGCCTGCTCCTCTGAGTTCGCTAAAGCTCCCTCTGCCACAGAACAGGTTACTTCCTGTTCCGGGGCAGAGGGAGCTGCAGCGAACGAATGAAGTTTAGCAAACTCGGAGGAGCAGGCGCACGCCGCGGCACCCCCCTCCCCCAGCGGCTTGCACCCAGGGGGGTGTCATTTCGCTGGAGGGGGGAGATGTCATCTAGCGGGGGGGGGGGGCGCATCGGCGCTCCGCCCCGAGTGCCATCATTGAGTGGACTAGGCATCTGCCTAGGGCAACAGGCTTTGGGGAGTAGCAGCAGCGTGCCGGACGTGAGGGGAAGACAGAGCAGCGCAGGCAATGAGGCGGCGCCGGAGACCGGCACTGGACAAGGCTTCAGCTGGCGGGGCTTGGGGGACCCCCGCCAGCAAAACAAGGGACCCAGAGGAAATTATTTTTTGGGGGGGGTCCCCAGGCCCTGTGGCCCCATGTAGCTACGCCACTGGCTTAAAAGATAGAAACCAAAGATAGTGTGGTTTAACCAAACAGGAGAGACAATTTGCTCTTATATGGAAGGCTGATGCTTAAGTGCTAGTGTCACAAGAGTAGTGCTAGAGATCACAACTGTGCCCAGAGCCAGCATGGGCAGAAGCAACTGGGATTCATTCCTCCAGAACACCAAAATTCCTAAGGTGTGGGAGGAGGGGGAGAGGAGGGTTCAGGAAGTTGGCTGATCTTGGGGAGAACATAGGGGATATTTGGGAGGGGGTGAAATGTTCTGGGGGATGGGATTTAGGCGGACCAGTGCATGATATTCAGCCCACTACCCAGTTAATGGACTGAATAATCACACCTGGCCAATTGCATTCCGGGCACAGCTAAAGCCCAGATACTCAGTGTCAGTACCTGAATAGTTATCGGCACTGAATATCAGGGCCTAATTCAGCCTTTAGTGGTCAGAATTTAAATAAAAACACCGACTGCTATTAGCTGAATATTGACCAGAAAGAATAGAAATAAAAGTCCAATGTAAGGAGGCAAATGGTGAAGTGTCCTGGCATGGTTTAACAAAGGAGAATTGCTGCTTTCTGAAGTACCAAAAACTTTGCTGTCTTGAATATCTGAATTGATTTAATTTTAAAGAGGGCAAGCCATAGTAGCAGAGTTCGATTTATCTACCACTTTTGATCTTATTGGACATGATTTATTATTAATGCAGCTGGAGTTCTTTTGAAGTGATTAGAACAGTTTTACAATGGTTTATGTTTTTTTTTTTTTTTTTAAATAGAACATTTACAACAGTGGCATAGGTGGTGGGTGGCCCAACTGTTTGGGGAGGCTAAAGGGGGCAGGGTTAGGGGTGGGGCTTACATCCATAATTGTCTGACAACACACAGAAAAAAAATAAAAATAAAATAGTCACAATTAATACCTTTTATTAAATTTAGATATTAGATATGTATCATATGTCAAAGAATAAAGTGATTGCTCAAAGCATATACTAACCACAATCGCTCAACTGCAAAACACTATGCACAAATTTGTGCAAAAACACACTCAGAACCTTACTGTACCATAAATATTACACTGGGCAGACCCTAATACACCAATATACCACCCATATGGAAAATGCAGACTGGGATCATAATATCACAATTCTCATGTAGAGCCACAAAACACCCTTTTAGGGTGGATAGTGTTCACAATGAGCTCCTTTTATTAACGACCATATGTAGATCCTTCAAGAGGCAGTGTGTCATGATTTAGGCTCTACAGTCTTTCTGATGTTTTGGTGCCACCTCAGTAAGGCCAACACACAATCTCTCCACTGCAAAATACTATACACAAACTTGTGCAAAAACACACACATAACCTTACCAAACCATAACAGCACTAATTCCAAGGACAGGACGAGCTACAACCTTATGCATGAAAAGGTAGAACTATAATTACACCAGGCTCTAAAACACCAATACACTACCTTGTGAAAAAAACAAAACAAAAGGGCTGCAAATACTACACACTAGCAGGATACTGCACCTTGAGCACACATGTCAACAGATATGACACAAGGAACTAGAAATAAAAAAAATATGAAGGCAAAATACTGAACTAGAAAGTTACCTCAAGAAGTTAGACTCAGCATGCAGCAATACTAGAAAAATTGAAACTTACATGCAAAATATCACAGATGCACGTTTCCAAAAGCTGACATATTCCAATTAATAAATTCTGAATAAACTACGTTTTTCTACCTTTGTTGTCTAATCATTTAGTTTTTCTATTCGCTTTGGTCCCAGTGTCTTCTGTTTTATGCAGTGTCTTCTCTGCATTTGATATTTTTTTTCTCTCACCATGTCTACCATCCTCCTGTGTCCTTATGCATCCTGTCTACCATCTGTAGCCCTGTCCCTATCCTTCCTCAAGTTTCAGCATCTGCCCTCAAAGTGTTCCGAACCAGCCCTTAAATTCAGCAGTTTCTCCCCTCCATCCATATCCATCATTTCTCCTCACTCCCCTTCCCTCCACGCATGTCCAGCTTTTCTCCTCTCTCCCTTCCCCTCCATCCGTGTGCATCTCCTTCATCTTTCCTTCCCTCCATCCTTGTCCAACATTTCTCCTCTCTTCCCTGTCCTTCACTCCATCCATGTTCAGCATTTCTCCTCTCTTCCCTCCCCTCCATCCATGTGCTTCTCCTTCCTGACTTCCCTCCCCTCCATTCATCCATGTCCAGCAACTCTCCATTCTCCCCTGCCCTCTCCTCCATCCACTCATATCCAGCAAATTTCCTCTCTCCCCTGCCCCCTCCATTCATCCATCCATCCACGTTCAGCAATTCTCCTCTCTCCCCTGCCCTCCCCTCCATCCATGTCCAGGAACTCTCCATTCTCCCCTGCCCACTCCTCCATCCACCCATATCCAGCAAATTTCCTCTCTCCCTTGCTCCCATTCATCCATCCATGCCCAGCAATTCTCCCCTCTCCCCCCTCCATCCATCCATCCATATCCAGCAAATTTGCTCTCTCCCCTGTCCTCTCCATCCATCCATGTCCAGCAATTCTCCTCTCCCCTGCCCTCCCCTCCATCCATTCATGTCCAGCAATTCTCCTCTCCCCTGCCCTCCCCTCCATCCATTCATGTCCAGCAATTCTCCTTTCTCCCCTGCCCTCCTCTCCTCTCCTGTCCAGCAATCTCTTCTCTCCCCCTGCCCTCCCTTCCTCTTCTGTCCAGTAATCTCTTCTCTCCCCCTGCCCTCCCCTCCCATCCATGTCCAGCAATTCTCCCTGACCTCCCTCAGCTCCCCGACAGCCCTCCTCTCTGTTCCTTCCCCTCCCACAAGTTTAACCCATTTACTTTCAGGCGCAGCAACGGCAGTGAAGAGGACAACAAAGCGGGCTGCCGGGCTCGCCTCCAGCTTCTCCCTTCCCTCACACTGTGTCCCGCTCTCATGTGAGGGAAGGGAGAAGATGGAGGTGAGCCCGGCAGCCGCTGTGTTGTCCTCTTCACTGCCGTCGCTGTGCATGAAAGTAAAAGGGTTAAACATGCACGGGGTATGGGGTGTGGGGAGGAACGGAGAGGAGAGCTGTTTATCAGGGAGCTGAGGGCGGGAAGGAGTGGAGGGACCATCCGAGAGCTGCCTGGCTGCAGTGCTGCTGCGCCAGGCAGCCCTGCGTTTGGGGAGGCAGTAGCCAGGGGAAGGTCACGGTTGGGCTCCCCAAGCCTCTTATACGGGGGGCCTATGAACAGTGGCTTAGCCAGAAGGCAATTTTTGGGCGAGCCAACAGGTTGGATGCATGGGCACTAGAGTTGCCAACTTTTTGAAAGAGAAAAAAGTCACCAGATGCACCCATGCTCTGTCCCTATCCCACCCCATGCTCCAACTCTACTTCACTCCCAATTACTTCAATGAGGGTAGCAGTGCAGGCTTCAGTGGCCAATTAAACGTTAAGGGATGTACAAGAGACTGTACTCTTCTTCAGCCCCCATTGAGCCACGGTCCTCTAACACACATATGATTATTGAAGCCAAATACATTCCACATCCAGAGAACCTCCTGGCCTTTCACCAACAATGGATGCAGAGCACAGTAAGGACATTTCTCCATAAAACTCACCATACAAAGAAATTTTGGTAATCTCAATAACAAGTATAAAAGTTTTGCCATACTGGGAGAGACCAAAGGTCCATCAAGCCCAGCATCCTGTTTCCAACAGTGGCCAATCCAGGTCACAAGTACCTGGCAAGATTCCAATATAGTACAATACATTTTATGCTGCATGTTCTAGAAAAAAGCAGTGGATTTTCCCCAAGTCCATTTTAATAATGGTCTATGGACTTTTCCTTTAGGAAGCCATCCAAACCTTTTTAAAACCCCGCTAAGCTAACCGTTTTTACTGCATTCTCTGGCAACAAATTCCAGAATTTAATTCCATGTTGCATGAAGAAATAATTTCTCTGATTCGTTTTAAATTTACTACTTTGTAGCTTCATTGCGTGTTCCCTAGTCCTACTATTTTTGGAAAGAGTAAACAAGCTATTCAAGTCTACCCTTTCCACTCCAATCATTATTTTATAGACCTCTATCATATTTCACCTCAGCTATCTTTTCTCCAAGCTGAAGAGCCCTAGCTGCTTTAGCCTTTCCTTATAGGGTAGTTGTTCCATCCCCTTTATCATTTTTGTCATCCTTCTCTGTACCTTTTCAATTTCACTATATCTTTTTTGAGATGCGGTGATCAGAATTGAACACAATACTAGAGGGGTGGTCGCACCATGGAGCAATACAAAGGCATTATAACATCCTCATTTTGTTTTCCGTGCCTTTCCTAACAATACCTAACATTCTATTTGCTTTCTTAGCCGCCGCCACACACTGAGCAGAAGGTTTCAACGTATCATCAGTGATGACACCTAGATCCCTTTCCTGGTTGGTGACTCCTAATGTGGAACCTTGCATTACAGAACTATAATTCGGGTTCCTCTTACCCACACGCATCACTTTGCACTTGCTCACATTAAATATCATCTGCCATTTAGATGCCCAGTCTCGAAAGGTCGTCTTGTAATTTTTCACAATCCTCTTGCGATTTAACAGCTTTGAATAACTTTGTGTCATCAGCAAATTTAATTACCTCACTAGATCATTTATAAATATATTAAAAGCAGTGGTAGCAGCACAGATCCCTAGGGAACACCACTATCTACCCTTCTCCATTGAGAATACTGACTATTTAACCCTACTCTCTGCTTTCTATCTTTTAACCAGTTTTTAATCCACAATAGGACACTACCTCCTATCCCATGACTCTCCAATTTCCTCTGGAGTCTTTCATGAGGTACTTTGTCAAATGTCCTTTGAAAATCCAGATAAACAATATCGACTGGCTCACCTTTATCCATATGTTTGTTCACCCCTTCAAAGAAATGTAATAGATTGGTAAGGCAAGATTTCCCTTCACTAAATCCATGTTGGCTTTGACTTACTAATCCAGTATGCTCAGTAATTTTGTTCTTTATAATAGCCTCTATCATTTTGCCCGGCACCGACATCAAGCTCACTGGTCTATAATTTCCCGGATCACCTCTGGAAGCTTTTTTAAAAATCGGTGTTACAATGGCCATCCTCCAATCTTCCGGAACCATGCTTGATTTTAAAGATAAATTACATATTACTAACAATAGTTCCACAAGTTAAATTTTCAATTCTATCAGTACTCGGGGATGAATACCATCCTGTCCAGATTTGCTACTTTTTGTGAAATTGTGCCATTACATCCTCCAGGTTTACAGAGATTTCATTCAGTTTCTCTGACTCGTCAGCTTTGAATACCATTTCTGGCACTGGTATCTCTCCCAAATCTTCCTCAGTGAAGACCAAAGCAAAGAATTAATTTAATATCTCTGCTCTGGCTTTGTCTTCCTTGATTGCCTTTTACCCCTCGGTCATCTAACAGTCCAACCGATTCTTTTGACAGCTTCTTGTTTTTAATATACCTAAAAAAAATTTTTACTATGTGTTTTTGCCTCTAATGCAATCTTTTTTTTTCAAAGTCTATCTTTGCCTTCCTTATCAGCTCTTTATTTATTTACTAGGGAAAAAGGCCCGTTTCTGAAACCAATGCAATGGGCGCTAGCAAAGTTTTCCTCAGAGTGTGTATGTTTGAGAGAGTGTGTGTGAGAGTGACTGTGTGAGAGAGAGAGAGTGAATGTGCAAGTGTGTGTGTGTGACAGAGAGAGAGAGTGAGACTGGGTGCGAGTGTGTGTGAGAATGAGAGTGTGTGCCATGGGACCCCTCCCTCTAAGTTCCAGGGTCATCCCCTCCCTCTGAGCTCCAGGGTCATCCCCTCCCTCCCTCTCTCCAAGTTCCAGGGTCGTCATCCCTCCGAGGTCCAGGGTCATCCCCCCTCCCTCCCTCCATTCCAAGGTCGTCCCTTTGAGTTCCAGGGTCTTCTCCTCCCTCCGAGTTCCAGGGTCGTCCTCTGCCTCCCTCCGAGTTCCAGGGGACCGAGTTTCAGGTTCCCCCCTCTCTCCCAGTTCCAGGATCCCCCCTCTCTCTCAGTTCCAGGATCCCCCCCCCTCGGAACGCGACGTCACACGCATGAGGGTGTCGTCATCCCTCCCTTCCAGGTCCAGGCCCCCTACCTCCAAATTTTAAAAGTCATCTTCACTTACGAAGTCGGGTTTATGGCGGCCGGCAACAGCGGTAAAAGGCGTGCAGGCTCGGCCCTTCTCTCTCTCTCAGTTCTGGTCTCGCCCTTGCGGAAACAGGAAATGAGGGCAGGACCAGAACTGAGAGAGAGAGAAGGGCGAGCCTGCACGCCTGTTACCGCTGCTGCTGTCAGCCGCCGTAAACCCGACTTTGTAAGTGAAGATGACTTTTAAAATTTGGAGGTAGGGGGCCTGGAACTGGGAGGGATGACGACACCCTCATGCATGTGACGTTGCGTTCCGTTGCCTGCAGCGTTCCCTTCCAGTGATTGGTCTTTACAAACACGGAAGTACGTGACATCATTTCAGGAGATGGATACAGCAGGAGCATGAATGCTTCAAGACTTCACTTTCTCAGCTTCAGAACATTGGAGGTGCTTTTTATTATATAGGATTAGGATTTATTTACCACCTTTTTGAAGGAATTCACTCAAGGCAGTGTACAGTAAGAATAGATCAAACATGAGCAATAGGCAATTACAACAGTAAAAATATTCAAGAATACAAAATATGACATGGTATATTACTTGCAATGGCAACACAATACGTAATAGAACATTATGAAGGGTAAGGCAAAGTTGTAACATATAGATGAGTAAGAATTTGTAAGTAAGGTGACTGATTTGAAGAAAGTTGCACATGAGGTCAGAGAGATGGTTAAATATTATCTCAGCTAGGCAAGGCTGCTGCAGTATGTGCAGTGTGCAGCCCGAGCCAATCCTTGTGCGTGAGTGAGACTAACAAGTTAGTTACTTCTTCCATTAAAGGCTTGGTTGAAGAGCCAAGCTTTCACCTGCAGGTTACATTTGACTTGCCATTCCTAATGCTGTTTCTTATTATCTTCAGTCAGTATTTTTGAACAGTATCCATGCTTGAAGTAAATTTTTGACCTTCGCAGCTGCTCCTCTAAGTTTTTTTTTCACTGTTCTTCCCTTTTTATCATAGTCTCCTTTTTGAAAGTTAAATGCTAACGAAGTTTTTAAAAGGTTTGGACGGCCTCCTAAAGGAAAAGTCCATAGACCATTATTAAATGGACTTGGGGAAAATCCACTATTTCTGGGGTAAGCAGTATAAAATATTTTGTACTTTTTTGGGATCTTGCCAGGTATTTGTGACCTGGATTGGCCACTGTTTGAAACAGGATGCTGGGCTTGATGGACCTTTGGTCTTTCCCAGTATGGCAATAATTATGTATTGAATTTCCTGTATGTACTTACTCCAAAGTCGATATAAAATCTGATCATATTATGATCGCTGATATCAAGCGACCCCAGTACCATTACCTCCTGCACCAGATCATGCACTCCACTAAGGACTGTCTAGAAGTTTTCCTTCTCTTGTTGTATCCTGTACCAGCTGGATTTCATCAAGGAATATTACCTCCCTAGCATGCCCTGATGTTACATTTACCCAGTCAATATCAGGGTAATTGAAATCACCCATTATTATTGTGTTTGTTAGCCTCTCTAATTTCTGATAACATTTCTACATCCGTCTGTTCATCCTAGCCAGGTGGATAGTAATACACTCCTATCACTATCCCTTTCCCCTTTACACATGGAATTTCAATTCATAAGGATTCCAAGATGTGTTTTGTTTCCTGCAGAATTTTCAATCTATTTGATTCGACGCCCTCCTTAACATACAAAGCTACCCCTCCACCAATTCAATCCACCCTATCACTACAATATAATTTATACCCTAGTACAACAGTGTTCCACTCGTTATCCTCCATCCACCAGGTCTCAGAGATGCCCAATATATCTAATTTTTCATTTAGTGCAATATATTCTATCTCTCCCATCTTATTTCTTAGGCTTCTGGCATTCATATATAGACATTTCAAATTGCCTCTACGGTATTATATAAGCCACAATGAGCCTGCAAATAGGTGGGAAAATATGGGATACAAATGTAACAAATAAATAAATGTTTGTTGTTCCTATTTACATCTTGCCCATTAGTTAACAGTGTTAATTTGCTATCTTTTGTCTGATTTTTATTTAAGGTCACCTGGAGGGGCATAATCGAAAGGGACACCCAAGTTTTGCTGAGGATGTCCTCACAAAATGTCCCGGCGAAGGGGCGGGGAAACCCCTATGGGCGGCCATCTTTCATTTCAATAATACGGTCGGGGACGCCCAAATCTTGACATTTAGGTCATCTTTAGAGATGGTCGTCCCTAGACTTGGTCATTTCTGATTTTCGGCGATAATGGAACCCAAGGATGCCCATCTCAGAAACGACCAAATCCAAGCCCTTTGGTCATGGGAGGAGCCAGCATTCATAGTGCACTGGTCCCCCTGACATGCCAGGACACCAACCGGGCACCCTAGGGTGCACTGCTGTGGACATCATAAATTGATCCCAGGTACATAGCTCCCTTACCTTGTGTGCTGAGCCCCCATCCCCCAAAACCCACTACCCACAACTGTACACCACTAGCATAGCCCTTACGGGTGAAAGGGGGCACCTAGATGTGGGTACATTGGGTTTCTGGTGGGTTTTGGAGGGCTCACATTTACCACCACAAGTGCAACAGGTAGGGGGGGTGGGCCTGGGTCCGCCTGCCTGAAGTGCACTGCACCCACTAAAACTGATCCAGGGACCTGCATACTGCTGCGAAGGACCTGAGTATGACATTTGAGGCTGGCACACAATATTTTGAAAGATGTTTTTTGAGGGTGGGAGGGGGTTAGTGACCACTTGGGGAAGTAAGGGGGGTCATCCTCGATTCCCTCCGGTGGTCATCTGGTCAATTTCGGCACCTTTTTATGGCTTGGTCGTAAGAAAAACAGGACCAGGTAAAGTCGTCTGTTGCTCGTCAGGGACGCCCTTTTTTCCATTATGGGTCGAGGACACCCATGTGTTAGGCATGCCCAAGTCCCACTTTCGCTATGCCTCCGACACGCCCCCATGAACTTTGGTCGTCCCTGCGATAGAAAGCAGTTGGGGACACCCAAAATCGGCTTTCGATTATGCCGATTTGGCGACCCTGTGAGGACGCCCATCTTCCGATTTGTGTCGAAAGATGGGCGTCCCTCTCTTTCGAAAATGAGCCTGCTGATCTACTATGGTCTTTTTGGCAATCTCACTATCGGGATACCATTTCTTCCCTCTTTTGGTGATATCTTTGAAAGATACCTTGTTCCAAACCGTGTTGATCAATGACTGTCGGCCTTCCTTTAAAAGCTGCTCTATCTCCTTTTTAAATGCCAATGCCAGCAGCCTGCTCCCACCCTGGTTAAGGTGGAGCCCATCCTTCTGGAATAGGCGAAATGGGACTTGATATACCACTTTTCTGTGGTTTTTCAAAGTGGTTTACATGGTATGTAGCGAAGATACCTGTAGCAGGTATTCTCCGAGGATAGCAGGCTTCACATTCTCACAACTGGATTCCAATTCTCACAACTGGGTAGACGATCCGCGTCACCCAGGATTCGACACACTAGCCAGCATAGTAAAACTTTGAGAGCCTTCTGGAACGCAAGCTGCGTCCCACCGTGCATGCGCGGAGTGCCTTCCCACCCGCTTCACTTCAGCACAAAAATAAAACAAATCATCAAGAATCAACTCCAAGGAGAAGTGGGCGGGACTGTGAGAATGTGAAGCCTGTTGTCCTCAGAGAATACCTGCTACAGGTAAATATCTTCGCTTTCTCTGAGGAAAACAGGCTTCCAATTCTCACAACTGGGGAATCCCTAGCATCCAGGCTCACCCAATACAAAACAATGGTCAATTGGGCCTTGCAACGGTGAGGATTAAATTCATATTAACCTGTAACAAAATGCAACTAGATGAAGGTGCAGCCTGGAAGAAAATAAAAACAGGCCTAGGAGGGTGGAGTTGGATTCTAGACCCCAAACAGATTCTGCAACACTGACTTCCCAAACCGACTGTTGCATCGGGTATTTTGCTCAAGGCAAATCTCTACGATGGAGGCAGACTTTAAGTGGGCCACTGACGCAGCCATGGTTATGACATTGTGAGCCATGACATGACCTCCCAAAGTCAGCCCAGCTTGGGCATAAGCAAAGGAAATGCAACAATCTGCTAGCCAACTGGAAATAGTGCATTTACCGATGGTGACTCCCCTCCTGTTGGGAACAAAAGAAACAAACTGGGCGAATTGTCTGAAGGGTTTCATCCGCTCCATGTAAAAGGCCATCGCTCTCTTGCAGTCCAAGGTGTGCAAGCTGTTTTCACCAGGGTGGACGTGGGGTTGGGAAAAAAATGTTGGCAAGACAATCGACTGGTTCAGATGGAACTCTGACACCACCTTCAGCAGGAACTTAGGGTGCGTGCAGAGGACTACTCTGTTGTGATAAAACTTAGAATAAGGTGCATCCACTACTATGGTTTGAAGCTCAATGACCCTACGAGCTGAAGTAACAGCCACCAAGAAAATGACCTTCCATGTCAAGTACTTCAGATGGCAGGAACTCAGTGGCTCAAAAGGAGCTTTCATCAGCTGGGTGAGATCGACGTTGAGATCCCATGGCACTGGTGGTTTGACAGGGGGTTTTGACAAAAGCAAACCTCTCATGAAGCAAACAACTAAAGGCTGTCCAGAGACAGGCTTACCTTCTACATGTTGATGATAAGCACTAATTGCACTAAGATGAACCCTTACGGAGTTGGTCTTAAGACCAGACTCAGATAAGTGTAGAAGGTATTCAAGCAGGGTCTGTGTAGGGCAAGCAAGTTGATCTAGGGCCCTGCTCTTACACCAGATGGCAGACCTCCTCCATTTATAAGAGCAATACCTCTTAGTGGAATCTTTCCTGGAAGCCAGCAAGACCAGGGAGATACCCTCCAAAAGATACAAGGAAGCAAATTCTAGGCTCTCAACATCCAGGCTGTGAGAGCCAGAGACTGGAGGTTGGGATGTAGAAGTGATCCCTCGTTCTGTGTGATAAGGGTCGGAAAGCACTCCAATCTCCACGGTTCTTTGGAGGACAATTCCAGAAGAAGAGGGAACCAAATCTGTTGCAGCCAATAGATCAGATCAGAATCATTTATTTATTTATTTGCTGCATTTGTATCCCACATTTTCCCACCTTTTTGCAGGCTCAATGTGGCTTATAATGTTCCTTCATGGCATTTGCCATTCCAGATTGAAAAGGTGCAATTGATATTACATAGAGAACATGGATGACATAATAGGTATGTGGATAAGTGGATCATCATTCCAGAGTAAAAGAAACAATTGGTGTTACCTAAAGGATATTGATGACCTGGTAGATTAAGCAGATAAAATAATAGAATGTCGTTTCATAGTAAAGATGCAATTGGTATAATACAGAGAGTCTTGCTTGAATTTCAACAAAGTCTTTCCCACTAGAGGTATGGGAGGATACGCATACAGAAGTCCTGTCCCCCAATCAAGAAGGAAGGCATCCAACACTAGTCTGTTGTGGGCCTGAAATCTGGAATAGAACTGAGGGACCTTGTGATTGAGTGGCAAAAAGATTCACCGAGGGGGTGCCCCACACTCGGAAGATCGTGCGGGCTACGTCCATGTTGAGAGACCACTCATGAGGTTGTATTATCCTGCTCAGTCTGTCTGCCAGGCCATTGTTTACGCCTGCTAGATAAGTGGTTGGAGAAACATGCCGTGATAGTGTGCCCAAGGCCATATCTGGACAGCTTCCTGACACAGAGGGTCTAGGATGGGATACATCCCCCCTGTCGTTTTCTGCACAAGGAAGTACTTGGAATAGAATCCCTGCCCTTCTTCCCCTGGTGGAACGGGTTTGACCACATGGGCCTTTAGAAGGACAGAGAATTCCTCTGCAAGAACTTGCTTGTGATGAGAGCTGAATGAATGAACTCGCAGAGGGCAATTTGGAGGTTTGTATAACAAATTGAGGGTGTACCCTAACCGGACTACTTGAAGAATCCACCAGTCAGAGGTTATAAGAGGCCACCTTTGGTGAAAAGACTTTAACTCCCTCCAACCGACAAGTTGTCCAGCTCAGACACTGACTGCGGCTATGATCTGCTGGAGCCACTCAAAACTTCGTCCCTTGTTTTTTTCTGGGGAGCAGCTTGGGCCTTGGGCACATGCTATTGACAAATACAAGCTCATTGGGACTGGGGCTGGGGCGGAGCCTGAACAGGCTGGCGAAATGCAGGAGCATACCTACGCCTGGAGTAGGAATAGGAAGCACTCCGTGGTCCACCAAAATACCTCCTGGATGAGGTGGTTGCAGAAGACGTCCGGTGAAAGACAGAAGACATAGACTATGTGCTTTTTGATTTGGTCAGCGACCTCTTCAACCTTCTCTCTGAAAAGATTATCCCCCTGGCAAGAGGCATCCACCGTTCTCTGCTGGACCGAATGGTCCAGGTCAGAAACACGCAGCCAGGAGAGTCTGTGCATTGCTGTACCTTGGGCAGAGATTCTGGATGACGCATAAAAAGTGTCATAAGTGCCCCTGGTGACAAACTTGCAACATGCCTTCTGCTTAACCTGCTGGTGAAAAGACTCTGCCTGCTCCAGAGGGAGCGCATCAACCAAGTCAGACAGATGCCTCACCGAGTTTCGCAAGTAGACGCTCGTGAAGAGCTGATAGGACTGAATATGGGCGATGAGAATAGCGGCCTGATACATCTTTCTCCTAAAAGAGTCCAGGGTTCTGGCTTCTCTAACTGGGGGAGCCGAGGCATAGTCCCTAGTACTCCTGGCGTTTTTGAGAGTGGCGTCCACCACCATGGAGTTGTAGGGTAACTGATACCTCACCTAGGTTCTTCTTGGGGATCACAGGGACAGAGGGGAAGGACCATACAAGGACCGCCTTGAGTACCTCATGGAGAGGAGCCATCACTGCCTACTTAGGTGGAGAAGTATAGTTCAGGACCTCGAGCATCTTGGCCCTGGGTTCGATTTCCACTTCTATGGGGAATGGAATGGCCTCTGCCATTTCCCATACAAAAGAGGTGGAGAGACTCTCAGGTGGAGAGAGTCTCCTCTCAGGTGGAGGGGAAGGCTCAGAAGGAATCCCATAGGACTCATTGGAGAAAAAGTACCTGGGATCCTTATCTGATTCCCATGAGCGTTCCTCTTCAGTATTGGGCAGCACTTCCCTCGGGGATGTCCGAAACTAAGCCCGCCTCGACGTGGAGGACCTGTGTCTTCGAGAACAGTGTTGAGGAGTCGGCTCCAGCCTTGACTCCGACGAAGCTTCCTCCACTGACTTCAAAGGAGAACCAGCCTGGATGGCAATGGACACCGAAGGTGCACGCAGCACTGGTGCCGGAGACCGCACTGCAGGCCAGGCAGGCCGCAGCAGGAGGCATGGCATGCGCAGGCACCTCCGATGTACATCGCTGCATCAATCCTCCAAGAGCTCTGGGAGTAAGGCCCGGATATGCTGACCGAGAGCCACCATCGATAAAGGCTGGGGGGGCGGTGCAGCGTCAGGTTGCTTAACTACCTGAGGTGCGGGAGCAGGATCTCAGCTGCTGGGAGAAGCACGCATCGGCACCTCTTGAATAGAGGGGGAGCGGTCCTCCTGGCACCAACTCTTCTTGGGTGCAGAGTCCCTCGGCATCCCGGAGCTCCTGGCACCGTACATCGAAAGGAGATCAGTGTCGGTGCTTCTTGGCCTTCACCCGATTCACTTCATCTGAACTCCTCAGTGCCAATGAGGACGTTGAATCCTCATGTTGCTTCGGTGTCGGGTCTGACAATAGTCAGTCCCGGGGAGCCTGCATAGCAGGAGGGCTCAAGGCAGGTGGAGACCCACTTGATGTCTGACTGCTGCCAGAGTCTCGGGGTCTCACAGCAGCCATCCCTATCGACTCCGGACATCGATGCTTCCTTTGATGTCGTCGCTGCTGCTGACCTCGATACCGACATCGAAGAACTGGACCGAGCTCCAAAAAGTTTTTCTCATTGAGCTTCTCGGGAAATTTGTGACCTTTTCTTCATACAAAGGCAAAGGACACAATTTGCCGGGCTATTGTCTGGCCTGAGGCATTGAATACACCAAGAATGTGTATCAGTACCCGAGATGGTCCGGTTGCACTGGGAGCCATGCTTGAAGCCACTGGGAGTCTTTGATGACATGGAAGGGAAAATGGCTCTGTCAAAAACGAAAGTCACGGTTGTGCCAAAAAGAGGGACCTCCCCTCTAATCTGACCCCACCCCAACCAGCTCCTCTCTCTTCCCTCCTCCTTATGCATCTGGTTCATTCTCCCACTGTGGGTTCAGCATTTGACCCCCTCTTCCTTTATCTCCTTGGTCCAGTACCTCTCTCCAGCCCCCCTTGCAGGTCCACATCTCTCCCCTTTCCCTCCAGCCTTCCCCTCCATATCCAGCACCTCTCTCCCTTCACCCTTGCATACCCAGCACCTCTCTCCCTTCCCTCCCACCCACTTATCCAGCACCTCTCCCTTCCCTCCCCCTATATAACCATCACTTCTCTCCCTTTTGAATTTTTAAGGGTCAATTTATCCCTCCCAATATAGTGGTCCACTCACTAATACCTAGGAAGAAATAAATCACCCAAAGCTGCATCAGTTTGCTCTTTATTAGATACCTTATCAAGGATTTGTACAATTAGCAGATCAGTGGTATCTCACTGGGAATACAGAACATTGTTATACAGAAGTACTGCTATATCTGAGACTCCAATGAATATATATCCAATCAAATACTTTTATTTATTATTCTCCAAGTATATGTATAATTAATTGCTTATGGGAGTACAGAACCACAGCTACACATAGGTGTTCCCCTGTGTCTGAGTTTTTTTTTTTTTTTTTAATTTATTTATAATTTTCACAAAAATACAAACATATCCAGTTTGCAAAGTAAAACAGAGAAATATTTCAAAGAAAAGGTGAATGCTAAATCTAGCATATATTAAACAAAGCAATCTTTTCACTCTTCCTTAGACCACCAAAGGGTGGGGGGAGGAATCTAAACAAATTTAAGGAGAAATATAGTCCAAAAGAAAAAAAAAAAAAAAGAAATTGCTTCAAATTGGCATAGTCCTGTTTGTTAATTCATCTTTAATTGCTGAATCAATTTTCTTATTCAGGTAGATGGAATTTTAGCGTCCAGAAAAGACTTTAATTGAGGTGGCTAAAAAGACGTATTTAATGCCAGAGATTCGAATTATACATTTGCAAGGATATACCAAAGTAAAGGTTGCTCCGAGTGTTCTCACTTCATCTCTTAATGCAAGGAATTGTTTTCGCCTTTGCTGTGTTGTTTTTGTAACATCGGGATAAACCCAGATTTTTTGTCCATAGAACAGTGTTGCAGAATATTTAAAGTAAAGTTTCATAATTAAATTCAGGTCCTGTTCAAATACCATAGATACTATAAGAGTCCGTCTAGATGTTATTTCTATCTTCGATTCCTCTAGTAATGCAGTTAGATTTTGCATATCTACAACAGGAGATTCAAGTGTCTCTCCCGATTTTTGAACACTAGGTAAATAATACACCTTATTGCAAGGAGGACTTTCTGCGGGAGTTAACTTCAAAATCTCTTGAAAATATTTCTTGAGAAAATCTCGAGGCGTCAAGGCAGGAGACATTGGAAAATTTAACATTCTAAGAGTGAGGCGTCGGTTGTAATTTTCTATCTGCTCTATTTTACGAGCAGTAAAAAGTTTGTCTTTAACAAGAGCTTCTACCGTTGTTTTAACTTTAGTAGTCTCTTCTTTAATAGCTGAAATTTGAATTGAAGATTCTCTTTTTATTTCGTCATAAGATTCTGACATTAAATTCAACTTACTTGTTAACAAAGAAACTTCTTTAGTGGATTTAGCCACCTCAATAGTCAATCTCTGAAGCGCCGTCCATATAGCTGCCATAGTCACCTCCTGGGGCATGTCTTGCTCCAGAGTGTTCTCCACCGGTGCATCAGGGGAGAAACCGCCAGAAAGAGACAAGTCAGAAACTACGTCGGTATCTGCTTGTAATCTTGACTCCACTCTGGCTCCAGCGGGACAAGGAGGCGGTTTCAGCAACGGAGGCAAAAGCATGGTCTCTAGGTCCCTGACCGACACAGCTCCTTCTGCGCCGATCTCAGCGGGTGTCGCCAGTCTGGATTCGAATTGTAAGCTTCTCACAAAACGATCAAGTGTTTGCTGTATAGGGGATGACGTTAGTGCCACTGGCGGTTTCACTTTTGTAATCCCCTTTCTTTTAGTATGAGGTATATCAAAATCTGGGGAAAATCTTCGTATTCAGCAGCAAACAGTTTGAGAGCGTCTGTGAGCTCAGCTAGGATGCCATCTTGCTCCTCCCCCGGGTCTGTGTCTGAGTTTATAATGTTTTATTTTAGGGTCTTTTTCACCCTCACCCCAAATTACCAGCTAAAGCCAATTTGCAGATATAAAAAAAAATCAAGACTACTTATGAGAAAGCAATAGGATTACTTGCCAATTGATTGGTTTCCCCTGGGAGTGCAGCCCTGCTTGCACAAAGGTGCTGGCTTGAGACTGTCTCACTCCAAAGAAATAGGAAGTACACTCCTTTTTATATGCCCATTTAGGATACAGACAAAATGACAGTTACACACCTTATTGGATATAATATATTGTAGTCACCACCTTAGTGACCATATATGGTACCATTTACCGTACGTGCTTGGCTTCTTTTAGCATTGCTCAGAATCTTCTTGCGAGACCACTCAGTTCTACATTTCTGACCATATCTTCTTGGGTGCCCTGTTGGTAAACCACACCATCCTGTTTATGAGATTTTTGCACCCTAGCCCTTCCTTATTTTGCTGCATGGTATGTCCCAATAGCTCAGGAGTCTTACTGGAACTTCAGAGTTCAAGTTACAGTTAAAGGCCTGTACCTTTCTTGTCATTTTTAGAGCCTGACCCAAAGTCAGGCTTTGAACCAAGGCTCAGCTATAATAATAATAGACACTTTGCTCAAGCCCCCTTGCATGCCCAGTACCTCTCCCCCTTCCCTCCCGCATATCCAGCACCTCTCCCTTCCCTCCCAGTTCCACATCTCCAGCACCTTACATGCCCAGCACCTCTCCCTTCCCTTCAACCTCCCATCCACAAACATGCATATCCAGCACCTTCTCCCTTCCTTCCAACCCCATGTCCAGTGCCTCTCTCCCTCCCACAGCTCCAGCACTGCCACTTCTGCCTTACCCTCCCCCATCCCTGCCACTGCACTTACACTTCATGCTATCACCACCACCCAACAGGAACTCCACACAAGCATGCACACTGCGTTGGGGCCTTCTCTCCACCATGTCCCGCCCAGCCTGAGTAAACAGGAAGTTGCATCAGTGGGTGAGATGCTGTAGAGGGAAGGCCATGACACATGCACTGTGTGGAGTTCCTGCCCGGCAGCATGATAGCATTAAAGTGCAAGCACCGCTGTGGCAGGGAAGGATAAGATGTGGAAGTACCGGAACTGCAGGACGTTAGAGATGCGCGGGACATGAGAAGGTTAGAGGGAAAAGAAAAGGCGCTGGACATGCAGGTTAGAGGAAAGGGAGAGACGGGATGTTGAATTTTCATTGGCTGGGGTGTAGCACTTCTGGGTTGGCCTGGGACCACCCATAGCTACACCCGATTTACAAGGAGGTAACCTGTAGAGTGAGTTCTTCCGTTTTTGTCTTTCACCTATTTTAATTAAAAGAAAAAATTGGTTTTGGAGGGTATTTACAAGATTCAAGAATAACCTTTTATTCATAAGCAGTTCATTTCAAGCATCTTTCACTTTGATGTACTAGTTTTATGGACACCAGTTTTTGTGTTCTACAAGACTGGATGCTAGCAAACCAATTAAAAATTAAACATAAATGAAGCTAATTTGTTGTGGGTGGGAAGTTTAGATAAATCTATCCCTGATGAGCAACTTTGCTTGGTGGGAAATATTAGATCCTCTTAAGGTTTTAGGAGTAACCTTAGATTTTTCTCTCCTAGTAAGATGCATGTGGAGATAGCAGAGAGGAGAGCACTGAATAGCCTTCATCTTGTTTGGCAGGATAGAGTTTTTTTTTTTTTTCAAGAGGAATTAAGGACTATAGCATGACACCATTTTATCTCAGTTCAATTATTTAGGACTTGCAAGTATGCAGAAATCCAGACTTAAACTCTTACAATGATAATGGGTGGCTATGGTTAGGACACAGCAATTCCATTTCTAAGAGGGTTACACTCAGTACCTATACAGGTTGAAGTGCCTTTAAAATATTGTTTTGTCTTTTAATATTAGACATGGACTAGCTTCAGATTACTTGACCTCTCTATATTCCCCCTAATTCTATATAGTACACTAAAAGCTGCCAATTAAGCACTTAACTGCATCTTCATTCCTGTTTTGGCATGTAACTTCCCTTTTAGCACTAAACGTTAGCTACCTAAGTGCATTTAGGCACTATTCTATAACTTGGCATCTAAGTGTTCTAGTGGGTTACTGCAAAGGTGCTGATCACATGGGAGGGGCATGGGTAAGTTACAGGCATTCCAAATATTTAAGCACACACTTTATTGAATACTGCATTTAGGCACCCTCATTTATACCTGCCATATAGAAAACATAAGTGATCATGCCAAAATTTAAGCACCCCAACTGCTGATGTGTTAGTATTCTAGAACAGATTACACCATTATAGAATACTAGTTTAGCACCTGATGTTGGGCACCTTTTATAGAATTGCCCCCTATATGTATCATCACAATATCTTCAGTCCTTTAGAAATTATAAAGATTGCTCTAGAGCAATTTAGTACAACAGCTATGAGAGGATCTTTGCTTAAAAGGCTCTTACAGATTGGCATACTCTTCCAGAAAACAAGCATTCTGGCTGTTCCAACAATGTTTGTGTGTAGGGGGGAAGGGGAGATGGCAAGGAAGGAGACCAGCTCGATGGGGGACATAATAGTTTGTAATATGGTCGGGAACTATTGTAATTATAGTTGAAATGATACTTTATGTACAAATATATTCATTTTGGTTAAGCTGATTATAACTCTATTAAACTAACTCCTACAGGCAGACCGAGGCAGTCAAGATTTCAGAGCTATATGTATGAGAAATTTGCATATATTGGACACTTATCTTATACAAACTTATCAAACGCATATTCTTTGAGGTAAACCTAGAAACCCAGCCAGCTAGGCATATCTTGGGCCATCCCAACAATTAGGCAAGACTAGGCAGGTGCCTAAGCCAGTCACATTTTCAAGATCACAACAATAGATATGCATGAGATAAATTGGCACATAAAGATCAATTATATAAAAATACTTATGTCTATTCATTGTAGTGATCCTGAAAACTTGACTGGCAAGTCCAGGAAAGGACTGAAGTACTGTCCTAGGGTGCAGCTTTCATCAACGCAAAACACTACATCAGTGGTTCCCAAACCTGTTCCTGGAGACACCCCAGCCAGTCAGGTTTTCGGGGATATCCACAACATTCATGAGAGAGACTGCATGCCATGGAGGCCAACTGGCTGGGGGAGCCTCCAGGACCAGTTTGGGAACCACTGCACTATATTCTATCAGCCACACAAGTTCAAATAAATATCCAGCATACTTTTACCTGAAGGAGGATAAACAATTTTCAAATAGCTCATTAAGCTAGGAAAATTACTTTGGAAGTAACCCTAAGCACATTCCCCAACCTGTCCCGGGGGCTCCCCAGCCAGGTTTTCAGGATACGCACACTGAATGTTCATGAGATTTGCATGCACTGGCTCCAGTGCCTGCAAACCTCTCGTGGACATTTAATGTGAGTCATCCTGAAAACCTGGCTGGCTAAGTGCATCTGAGGACTGGGTTGAGAACCATTGCTATAGTTTAAAATCTAAAAGTATATCATTGAATTGTGTTTTTGTAGGATGATTACAGTTTAATTATCAAAATGAGGAGGGGCGGAGCAATGGGTTAGGGACTTGAACGTATGCCTAGAGTGCCTACAACTCTTACAGCAGCCCTAGGTTTCCCTCAAGGAGAGCATTAAGAAGCACTGCCTTAAACTGATCAAAGCAGGCACATGAAAGAATTATGCAAAGCACTTACAGACTTTTCCAGTCTTGTAGGACCTTGCAAGATTGGTGAATTAGGTGTTTGAATGATGGTTTCAATGAGCTCAAATAAATGCATATAGAAGGAAATAAAATTTTAACTGGATATGCATAACACTTTTTGATACTACCAAAGGACAGATTAGCAGAATAAATCTAAAATAGTGTGTATACTCTCCAGACAAGGTTTGCGGGATGGCATATTAACCTGAAGGTTGACGTGTAGTAAATTCAGCATGTCAACCCAGTTTTTAGGCAATTGAAAGAACTCAGTAACCTTAAATATGCTTATTTTACTTCTAGGTAGTAAAGGCCATCCTGTGGCTCACCTCCAGGAGGAAGATTTAGCTCAATAAAAGGAATACACAGATCTCTGTGCTGCTCCATCTTCCTTCAAAAAGGTCAGATTCTGACCCAAGTCATGAGTTCCTAGAATGACCATCAAACTGGAAATTTTTCTAGATAATTTGCAAGCAAGCGCTAACCCTACATTCCTCTGTACAGTGATGTGAAAAACAGTTTTTGCGGACACCTTCTCCTATTATTTACCTGTTGTACTGAATGGCTCTGATTGTTAAAGAAAATGTAGTATTAGACAAATGGAACCTCAGTAAATACATAATGAAAGAACTTATGTTATCCAACACATATCACCCTACCTTCCTTATAAAGGGAGTGCCCCTTAGCTGTCAACCAACTGACCACATTTAATAATTCAATTCAGCTGATTGAACCCAGCCAGACTTGATTTCAGCCAGCCCTGTTGAAACTGAACCATACCATTACAGTAAATTCTTCACCCATTTCTACAAGAATGATATGATCAAAAGAAATTCTAGATGAGAAAAAAAATTGTTCAGATGTATCAGAATGAAATAGGTTATAAAGCCATTTCTAAGCTTTGGTACTCCACTGAATCAGAGCCATATCTCCAACTGGAGAAGACTTAGAAGAGTAGTAGTCTCATTTATAGCCAACCTGACAAAATTACTCCATGGGCACAGAAGCAACTCAGCTGGGAAGTCACAAAACATCACAAAAACTGCAGGCTTCTCTAGTATCAGCTAAGGTCCATGCTCATGATTCCACAATAAGAAAGAAACTGAGCAAGAATTGGATTCATAGGAGAGTAAAAGATGGAAACTGGTGCTATCCAAGAGCACTAGTCTCACCTTTGCAAAAACACACCAGGCTGATTTTCACACCTTTTGGGATATGTTCTATGGGCAGACAGGTCAAAAGTGGAACTTTTTGGACCAACATATGACCCATTATGTCTGGCATAAAGCAAATACAACATTCCACATTATGAACATCGTACCAACAGGCAAACATAGTGGTAGGTAGTACGATGGTATAAGGAAGCTTTGCTGCCTCAGGACCTGGGAAAACCTGCCATTATTCAAGGAACCATAAGTTCTGTACAGTACCTGAAAATTCTGAAGGAAAATGTCTTATCTGTGAATTGGAACTGCAGCTTAAGCGTACCTGGGTTATGCAGCAAGTCAATGATCCAAAACACAATATCAACATCTGAATGCTTAAGGGAAACAAAATTGACATTTTAGATTGGCCTAGTCAAAGTTCTGACTTGAACCTAACACAGCTGCTGCAGCAGGACCTGAAACAAACAGTTCACATACAAAAACCTGTTTGAACTAAAGCAGTTCTGCAAAGAACAGTGGCCTAAGATCCCTCAACATAATGTGACTTGATATTAAATGACAGAAAATATTTGTTTGCAAATATGGTTCAACCAGTTATTAAGCTTCAGGGGGCAGTTACTTTTTCATATGGTGTTGGGTCATTTTACTCCTTAAATGACAACTAAAATCTATGCTGCATTTATTCAAGTTCCCTTTGTCTAATATTACATTTTGTTCAGAAACCATTCAGTAAAACATGTCCAATAATAGGTCTGGCCCAATCCTGATCCCTCTTTTTCACATCAGAGGATGCCAAACACAGCACTGCTGGTTCAGAAATAGATAAGCTAGCTATAAACCTTATGGTGATGACAACTCTTTTGCTCATTCTATTCTATCTTTAACTAGTCAAGTGTTTCACATTAGTCCAATACAACCCCCCCCCCCTTTATTTTTGTTTTGATCATTTTTTTCATTTCTAGCCATCCCATGTTGGTTTTTGTTTTTCCCTTTAAAGGCTGGATCTTCCTTCAACTTCTGCTCAGTCCCTAGTCTCATGACTTTATACTTGTACCTTTGATGCCTTTATTATTGAAGGAGCAATTAATCATTTAGTGCACAGCAGCTTGTGGCACTGTTCCCATTTGTTGGAAGCTCTGGTAGAAGAGCTAGGTGTGAAACCTTTTTTTGGAAGAGCAAAGCAGAGCTACATTTCTGACTACTGTAGCTAAAACATAAAAATCTATGCTTGTGTGTCAAACTGTTGCTATAACTTTTTTAAAATCAGCTGCTGTTCAAGTTAGAAAGAGCCATATGGAATTAAGCAAATAGAAGAGGTTTAAAAAAGGTCTGAACGGCTTCCTAAATGAAAAGTTCATAGACCATTATTAAATTGACTTGGGGAAAATCCACTGCTTATTTCTGGGATAAGCAGCATACTTTTTCGGGATCTTGCCAGGTATTTGTGACCTGGACTGGTCACTGTTGGAAACAGGATGCTGGGCTTGATGGACCTTTTGTCTGTCCCAGTGTGGCAATACTTATGGGATGAGAGGGAAGGCTAGTTAGAAGTAATTCAGCAAATAGAAGGGGATGAAGGGATACGAGGGAAGGCTAGTTAGAAAAGTAACAGGTGGGAACAGAGGGGAACAATTATGCTAAAACTGAAGCTCACCAACTGCACCCCCCCCCCCAAAGAGAAACCACCTCTCCTGAACTCATCCATAGGCCCATTGCCCCCATGCGTACCGTGTCATTGGTTGTGTAATGACTAGCTAGGACAGGAGCAATCCCATTCCACAGTTACTAGTGGCCACATGGGGTTCTCAGTCAAAATGGTTTCCAGAACCTCAAGCAGCAGGTCTGTGGAATAAAGCAGAAATACTCAATCCTTTTATGTAATATAAACAAGAAATCTGAAGGTATGCAGATAAATGACAGGACCACAAAAGGAAAATAAGATGAACTTTATTGACAGAAGATAAATAGATCAGACAAAAGTAAAAAAAAAAAACCCCACAAACATTTCCTAAACAGGACATGATGGGATACATTCAAGAACAGGTTTTAATTACCTCTTTGGAACTGGAGTCTATTCTGTGTGCTGCAGTTCAGACAGAGCAAGCATCCTCTTAAGCAGGCACTGACCAAGACCTGTGTCAACAGCACAAGCTGCTCCCCTACCTCTAGCAACTAGGATCTCACAGGATGGCACATGCACTTTATTTTTGGTACTTTGTCCAAAAGCGTTGCTTTCTCACCAGGCTGTTAATGAAGCTCAAAAAAATGTTGGTAAAATTACCACCAATCCAATTAGAGACAGTATTAGTTCCAAAGGACTGGATTAAAAAAAAAAAATTTTTTTTTACTACACAGTAGTTAATAAACAATTTTAGGTCATTGGCACAGGAGTAAAAATCACAAAACATTTCAAATATAGTTAACGTCAAAGCACATGGATATACAACCAAATTACTGTGGTATGCTACAGGTGCAGTCTGGTATTTGCACATAAGCATCTCAAAACATGCTGGGCATGTAAACTGAGTTTACAATTGGATAGGGTAGTTAACAGGATGGTGGCCAGTTGAAAGAAGTCACAAGAGATAGCAGCCTGCCTCAGAAGGGAAAGCATGGAATCTGTTCTAGGACTCTGTCTCCTTCGCACTCCGAACATTAAAAAGAACAGGTCTTGAGTGCAGAGCAACCAGTATGATGTTAGAAACTAAGCAAAAAGTTAAAAAAAAACAAACACCCCCCCCCTAGTTTCTGAGATGCTGTGAATAAATTTGTGCAATTGTCACAGAGCATTTGAATAAGCAGAAATACAGGACAGCAGACTTCCCCAGTAAAGGTGATGGCAAAGAGGACAATCTGAATTCAAGAAACAATGGGAATGCAGAGGATCTTTGAGAGGAAGGGATTGTATAGCTTAGCAACTCCATGCTACTGCTTGCTAGCTGTAATAAAAGCATAGCTAGCAGAACTATTGGGTTGTGTTGGCAAAAGGAGGAAATACTATTGGAGGGCAATAAAATCTACATATTGCACAGGAGAGATGAAAGGCTTTTAAACACTTCAAAAGGTAAAAATATGCAAGGCAACTTTTTCAGAAACATTTTAGGAAAAGAAATGATCATAACACTGCAGGCAGGTCGGTTCAAAACATGCTTATAACTCTGCTCTGCAATGGCAAAAGAAGCAGTGCCTATCTTCATTGACGTCTTTTTGCCTTTGAGGGCAGAACTATCCATCAATGGAATGGTGACAGCAAAATAATGAAATCCAAAGCAGCATATGGCAGATCTAGAGGATCCTTAATAATAGATAGCAAAGGGAGGTAGAGCTCAATATCAAGATGTATTGTACTGCAACAAAGGAAAAATAGATCTGCTTGTCTTCATCTGCTGTCAAGCTTTTAGGAAAGCTATCCCACACAAATTATGATTATTAACCACAGTTGTACATCATCAATGTGTCTGTGCAAATAATTTTCAAATTTTTGTAGTAGATGAAGCACCTAGCCCAGAGAAATATAGTAAACTGTGATAAACATCAATTACACCAACATTATACATTTTCATTGGAAATACTTATATTTTAACAAAAAGGTCCTGCTGTACTTACAAACATATTTACAATTAACATTTTCTGAAAAAAAGTTGTTTTTTTATTTCTTCCTTAAGGAAGAACTTACAATTTTTACCCATGCTGCTCTTGAAATGAAGCAGAATTGACCATAGACAGTCAACCTTGAAAAAATACTCCAGCAACTCTGAAATGTTTGACCTTCTGATTTGTTATAACATGGCAAGTGCTAGACAGATGGGGAATTATAATGGCATGCCTGCAGGTATCAAAGATTAGTATGTCTTCCCTTCTTGCAAAAATTGCCAATACTGTTGCTTCAATTATGTTTCACAAGGAACTGGAATTTTGTTTAGTCAAACTGAGGTTATCAATTTCACAGTTACATTCATCCAATTAGTTTTAACAACTTATCTTTTTGCATCATAGCCTATCAGCATCCACGTTTTAAATATTGATTACAATACCCATCTGTGTCACAAAATAAACGTTGAAGGCTAATGAACAGAGAAAAATGATTTCTAAGAAATTGTGTGTGGGTTTGATTTGGAGATATGTAGAAAACTGCATTGTACGAGAGGGCATGTGTAGATGTGTGAATACTGGGTATGTAGTGTAAGGAGCATGGAGTTCTGGATTTATGTGTGGGGGAGTCAAGGAATGAAGATGGAGATATGTAAAAGTACAAAGTGTGGCAGTGAGTGAATCTATAGGGAACTGAGTGGCTGTCAGTGTGTATGACAATGTGTGGAGTTTCAACATTTGGAGAATGCTGCTGAGATGTAGGTATAAGTTTCAGTGTGCCTAACTGAGGCTCTGAGGAACAGATAGTTCAGATAAAACAGATCCAGTGAGATTTAAGTCAGAAAATAAATAGTATCCATTCAAAATTTAGGAGCATGTTAAGCAGTTAGTATAGGTTTTAGTGTGGGATTTTCTTTTTTTTTTTTTGCAGACTTTAGCACAGGTTTCCGTTAGATGCTTAGCATGGGCTGGGGTTATGGATAGGTTGAGGCCAGCACTGACATCATACAAACACTACCTCATGGTGTCACTGTTGCAGATAGCCTATACCTTTTCATTGGTAGCTCAAGCTACATTTAGGTACTTCTGTCCTCAGAGAGCTTACAATTTGCTTGCAAATCAGGTAATGGCGTGTGAATGACTTGCTCTAAGTCAGGAGCAGCAGTGGGATTGAATCCTGGTTTCCTTGGTTCACAGGCGGCTGCTAACTAGTAGGCTGATATTTTACTAGTCTGATTATGTTCCCTTTACTATGTGAAAAAAGTGTTTACTCTGTTCAATAGTCTAAGAACTTATTAATTAACTTACCGACTTGTGGGCAAACAAGAGGAAACATCAGTCAGCATGAAATAGGCTTTACTATGATCACTTGTGTTCACTTACCTGCAAATGCTGGAGCTATCACCCACATTTATAGTGACTAGAATCAACTATTGTTGCTATGTGTCTTGTCAATCTTGATTAGCTTGTAAGCTCCAAAAATAACGGCAAGTCTACCATGTTTGACTGTAAAATGCTGATTAGTGCCAATACTCCATTCTCAGGAAATGGTGACTAGGTCAGCTTCTCGATAAGCACATCATTCTCTCAGTCTGCAACAAGATGTAGGCTCTGTGATGGAACATGTCAATCCATTTACTAGCCAAACTATTTTTTTTTTCAACTTTGGCCTCCAAACACCCAAATCTCTTGCAATAATCCATCCCTAAATATTATCATCTTAGCACCAAATGGATATTTGGAAATTATGAGTGACTAAGTCAGCCTGCCAAAACAAGTTCCCACACAGGTGACACGTGCATTTTGCCATTCATTTCTGGAATCCTCACAGAGTTATCCTGCTTTCAACTATGTGAAAAGGGATATTTGATGGCCCTTTAGTTAAAACATCTAGATGAAACATCCTGTATTTCACAGACATTACTCCACTGTGTAATTCCATAAAATCATAGAGGGGACGATATAAATAGAACTCAACTGAATTTTTGTTTCAGCACGGTGCCAAAACTAGCCGAAAATCCTTTTCCTGCCCAGTTTCAGCTGAAACTGACCTGTTTTTTTGGTGGAAGCTGAAAGTTTTGCTTTGTCTCCCCCCCCCCCCCCCAGGCCTATCTTACAATCTCTGGCGGTCCAGGGTGTAAGTCAGGACAGGAGTGATCCCCAGTCACTCTTGCCCATTCTGGTTCTGTTCTCAAAATGGCTGCCATGACCTCTCGCAAAAGCCTTGTAAGACTGCCGCAAGAGGTCACGGCAGCCATTTTTTGGAGAGTAGAACTGACATGGGCAAGACCAATTGAGGATCACTCCTGTCCCGACTACATCACTAAACCACCAGGGATTGTAAGGTAGTTTAGGGGGCGGGAGGGTTACTCTTTGCATTTTGTGTGTTTGCATATAATATGATTGCAAGTAATGCAGTTATGATCTTGCATAATAGTTGATAAAGTGGTCCAAATAAATGCTTTTAATACAAAAGTTTAGCAGGAATTTGTCTGTAAATTGGGAAGATAAACTCCTTAGAATTGGCCTATCTGTGCAGATATGACATGTCACTCCAAATGTGGTGCAAGTCAGCCACTGTAAAAACACTATGGCTTTTACTTTCAGGTTTTATTAGCTGAGGTCCATGTGTGCGGAGGCAATTTTGCTTGGAGGTAAAATATGGTCTCTCTATTTAAATTATTATATATATTCTGGCTTGGATACTACTCGGGCAATTCTAAAGAATTTCCAGGTTATGTGGAATATGATGAAGATGCAGCTTTTTAATCAAACTTGTGACGTGCAGAAGCTAGATTACATGAGAAAGGAACCAGCAGTAACTGTTTTCAAGCACACATACTGGCCACCTTATAGTGATAGTAGGGAAACATTAATGAAATTAAGTTTTTATATTAGAAAATAATTTGAGAAATGTATTGCTCTTGATTGTAATTTGCATCATTTGAGTAAGCATAAAAGTTGGTAATCATGATTTTTTTTTTTTTTTTCTGCTTTGACTTGGGAACCTAAATGTGCCAGACTTGTTTGGCTCTCCCAGTTGTTAGCCTGTGCTTGCCGTTCCTGGGACTGGAGGGTAAGCTCCTGTGGGGTTCAGCAGAGGGCTACTGACTGCAAGCTCTGACAACCCCCAGTGGGACTCACTGGTTCATATGCATACAAGCAATCTTTAGTTTTTCGGTTTTGGCTGAAACTGGAAAAAAGCGTTTCAGTCTCTAAATTATCAATCTTAAGTTAATAAACATGGCAAATGCTAGGACAGATGGGGAATTATAATGGCATACCTGCAGGTATCAAAGATTAGTATGTCTTCCCTTTGGTAATATACACCTGTGTGCCTCTAACTGCAAGTTATACCTATAACGAAGAGCCTAATTTGTTTGTAAGTATTGATATGAGCTCATGCAGTTTTATTAACAGATTTGGCCTGTAATAAAGCCAGACCAGATCTGTTACATTAAAAAAGAAAGCCCAGACAAGTTCGCCATTCTAGACTTTGAGCAAAGATTCTTCCTTCTCCTTCCATGAAAAAGATAATAGAAAACCTAAAACAACTGTTTAAGATAAAGAAAGCCAGAAGCAAAACATCTTTAATCACCTTTTGTAATTTATTCTAAGTATTTTACAAACAACAAATGCTTCACTCATCCAAAGCAAATAACTTTAAACATTTTCATCTCATAAACTGTACTACTGAGTGCATCAATGACAGCACGCAACGCATAATGGACCCTTCAGAAGTATGCATGTCAGCACTCAAAGCCTGGGAGACCGAACCCAAATCCAGTCCTGAAATCTGCACTTCTCATCTTCATCTTCAGAAGCTTTGGCAGCTGCTAAACAATTTAACACAAACAGTTACTGGATTCACATTGCAACCACAAAAGGACATTTTGCAAATCATAAGTTGGCCTCAAAGTGTCGTTGCAGGTGTCCATCAGCGCCTTACCAGTTTGCTGTCTCATCGTCCATGTCAACCTCTAGTCTTCCTTCACAGCTGAATGATGAGCTATCCATATATACATTTATATGCAGCGTATCCATTAAAGTACAGATTTTAATACAGCAAAATGAAAGTTTACAATGCAATCTTAAAAAGCTACAATACATGAAACAAAACAATCAACTTATTCACATAATGTACATTTTTCAAATTCTTCAACGGGGTAGGGTGATCAATCTAACACAAATACAAGATGTTTTCCTTTACTCTCTTCAGTAAGGTCATCTTTTTTCCGGAGACAGGATATCAGCTTCTTGCACGTCTCACCAGATCATGGAATATTACTGACACAAATAATAGTTTAGAATTTGAACTGCTCAAAGAGCGCATGCTAAAAAGAAAAGAAAAAATACACCACATTGTAAACTACATATGAGATCGATTCAGTTTTAATAACAAAAGCAAAAAAAAAGTATATTGCAAAACTGGACCATACTATAGGATCTGATATTTACATATAAAAGGTATGAAACTGTTTGGGGTGGGGGAGATTATGGTAAAAACAAGTCATCTTCTTGCCTCTTAAGTACAGCAGGATGAAAAACGTGTTCAGCAAATTATACAAAGATGCCCAGTTTTGCCTCACTGGTCAAGACAAGCTGGTTCTTCCACAGGGACTGGCTGTTCTGCTAGGTCTTTAGTAGTGTCAGCAACTAATACAGACAAGGTACTTGAATCCTGAAAATCATTTTCCATCTCGATTGTTGGTTTCAATTCATCTGACTTTGCCTCAGCTTTGGCCATCTGCTGACATGGCTCACCTGACCCCTCCTCTATGCCAGTGACTTTAATATTTTCAGGACCTGGATGGTTTTGCATTGTTCTTCATCACAGTTCAGTGCTGGCATTTCAACTGTGTCTGAACGTTTGTCTTTATTCTCTTCTAACCTTAAGGGATTCTCTGAAATCACTTACCCTGAAGTTCTAGTGTAGGCCTGCTTCCCTCTGCCCTATCCCCAATGGATGTTGGTGTTATGCTAGTTGGTTCTGATGTTAGCACACAATGTTTTTCAGCTTCCCTGGCCACCAGAAGGTAATGTAACACAATCTACCATCTCTGACTCAGCAACTGATAGTTTGTTCATTAATTCCATTGCCTGCTGAGTCACTCATACCAATGGACACACCTTCTAACTTTGGTGTGTCCACATCACCTGTTAGTATTTCTGCGGTTAGGATACTCAAAGGTTCATGGTCTACCTCCATAGTGTCTTTGCCATTATTTTCTGTATCATAATTAAGAGTTAAGGTTTCAGGCTGCTCATGCTTCAGGCTAGAATCACTGACTGCTGTTTTATTTGTGCCACTGGCTGATATTAGGTCATTTGCGGCTATTTTTTCTGCACTAAATTCTTTTGCCACACTGGTCAGTGATTCTTGAACAGTCTCTGACTGAGCACTTGAAATGTCCAATGTTTGTACTTCCACAGAACTTTCTGGAGCAATGAAATCACTTAATGTTAAGTCTGTTTCAGGCGCACTTTCATTTTTTGTTTCAAAATCAGTTAGATGTAGGTTACAACACTGTCCAACAGTATTCTCCAATTGTGCACCTACCAAATCTGGTATTTCTAAAGTGTGTCTGTTCTGAGTTTTCTGACTGATCTCTTCTTCAACCTTTACATCAGTAAACTGTTTAGAAGTCTCTGTCATATTTATTTGCTCTGGGGCTGTGGCTTGACCTGACTGCTCAGTCATCTTCACTACGGAAATATTTAGAGGATCCTGACTACTCAACTGTGCAATTTTAGTATCTGCTGTAGAAATATCGGCTAGCTGTCTTGTGGTCTCAACTCCATGATTATCTGATCTAGCCAATGATTTATTCAGTAGACCCTGACTCTCTTCTAGCTGAACATCTAAGACTACCTGTTCTTTTATGTCAACTGTAGCGGCAGATGTCTCCAAGTTTATCTGGCACAATTCTGCATTCTGAAATTCTGTGTTTAGCACTCCATCATCTTTTAATTCAAGTGATTTAGATGTCTCCACTTCAGCTACAGAATGTTCCATTGGATCTTGATTCATTTGCAGTGGACATCCTAAGACTACCTGATCTATTACTTCACTTGTGGTGGCATCTGATGTTTGTGATATTTCTGCTTCAGTTTCTACTAAGTTACGGACTTTTGTATTGGTTATAGGATCGCCTGTTGAGTCTCGACTGCGTTCTAACTGTGCATCTTTTACAACCATTTGATCATCTTTCTTATTGGCTATGCTGATGTTCATCTGTGAACCTTCTGCTTCTAAATGTTTTGGGGCATCTGTCTTGGACATTTGATTTTTGTCTAGATGCTCTGACATTTGAGAATGTTGGGATTTATGACTTTCTCCTTGACCACTTGATAAATTAATCTCTTCATTTTCTGCTTTATTTTCTGAAAGTTCTATGACTTTAGCTACATTTTGCACTTCAACTGGGTGGGACAGTGGTTTCAGACTGTCTTTTGACACTATGCTTTCAGAGATGTTTAGTGTTACAGATGTATTACAAGAACTAGACTCTGTCACAGATGTAGCTTCAGTCACACTGTTTTTAAGTGCTGCACCTAATGCAGAAATGTCTGACGGTGAACTTGCAAGTCTGGCTGGATCAGTATGCAACTTTGTACTTTCCATGTTAACATCACTGGTACAGGCATTAAACTCTGTTAGATTTGACTCTCTCATTTTCAAGGTTCCATCTTGAATCTGAGCTAGTTGAGTTCTTTTCTGGTTAACCTGAGGCTGGCCTAGATGTATTTTAACTCCCATCTCTATAAACCCGCTAGAAACATTACACACACTTGTTTCCATTTTTGTCATTTGTTGGGATTTCACAGGTTGATTATTACTTTGTACTGCTGTCTCTTGAGTATTATTCTCTTTGCTAGCCTCTGGATGATCAGTTTTCTTATCTGTATCTCCTACAGATACCACATTCAAAGACTGCAAAGCAGCTGCTTTCCTCTCCACCAATTCTGTCTTTTTCTCAGTCTCTATGCCCATCTGAGTCTCTTGTGGTTTTCTGGCTAACCTCAGACTTTACATCAGGCATTGATTCAAGAACTGTTGTTTCTATCTGAGGTATCTGCGATAACCTGGCATAACCTCCGACTTGACAGGCATCAATTCAAGTGCTTTGTTTCCATCTGAGGTGCTTGTGATTTCTGGCTAACCTCCACTTGACATTTGGTGTCAAGTCAAGGACTTTTGTTTCTACTCCTCCTTTACAACTAGTAGAATCACCTGATAAATTTCTTTAGAGGTGGAGACTTCTCTTTGGACAGCTGTTTGAATGCCTATTAAAGGGGAATTTTGGCATTGATTGATAACATTTGCCTGAATGCCTGCAGTACTTACTATTCCCTTTGTGGGCATCATACTAGATTGTGCTCCTTCTTTCAATCCTATACCGGTAGTTGAACGAACCGGAATAACCTTCAGGGTTGCTACTGTTGGTGGAACAAATACATCAGGTTTTTTTTCAGTTTTCACAGCACTTTTTAGCCCGCTCATATATGTAACAGGAATACTGGCACTAACTGACCTAGCATCAGATGAACTCTTTCCAATATTGCTGTAAAAAATTCCATAGAGATCTTTAGCATTTGCTGTAGCAAGGGGGGGTTTTGGTTTGTCAATTAGTTTAGCAATTGATAGAGCAACAGGAGGAGGTGGAGTACGAGGGGGCACACGCAATGCAAGCTTAGCCTGGTCACTCACTGATACACCAGGAGCAACCTCATCAGACTGGATGGTCATCGTTTGAATCAATGGAGGTGGCCTAGCAATGGGTTCTTTTTTCTGTTGTGCTGCTGGAGCTCCCTGTGTTCCTTTCAGAGTTACTTCCTGTCCACCAAATGCTTTGGATACTATATCTGGAGGTAAAACAGTTTTGGGCTCTTTTACTACTGGCAGGGGTTTGGTGGTGGTTCCAGATGATTGTATAGACAAGAATGTGTTCAAAGGAGCTGGTCTGCTTGCTGTAGTACTGTTAGGCTTCTTGACAACTAAAAGAGGAACTGGGAGATTTGGTTTAATTTTGTTTTGACTTGGATTTGAAGCTGGAGGTGTAGAATTGGATTTCCAAGTGCTTGTGGGTGATTACTGTCTTCCCAGACAGCTTAATTTCAATACCCTTTTGTTTTCCAGACTGTGTTTTACTCTCCTCTCGTGCCCTCTCCTCTCTCGCCTTCTCCTCTCGTGCCCTCTCTTCTCTTGCCTTCTCCTCTCGTGTCCCTCTATTCTCTTGCCCTTCTCCTCTCGTGCCCTCTCTTCTCTCGCCTTCTCCTCCCGTGCTCTCTCCTCTCCTCGCCGTTCTCCTCCCGTGCCCTCTCCTCCCTCGCCTTCTCCTCCCGTTGCCCTCTCCTCCCTTGCCTTCTCCTCTCGTGCTCTCTCCTCCCCTCGCCTCTTCCTCTCTTGCTTCTCTCCTTTGCCTATCCTCTTTTGCCTTCTCTTCTTTGCTCTATCCTCTTTTGCCTTCTCTTCTTTTGCCCTTTCCTTGTCTTATCCACTTTATTCCCACCTGTACCTTTCCCACTTGTAACGGGTGGTTGCTGTCACTCCTCGACGTTTATCCTCTTCTTTTTTTTTTCCAGGTAAACTTTCCAAAGGATGATGTAGTCACTGGCTCCTTTTTTGATGATTTATCCTCTTTTCATCCTTTTTCTCATCCTTTTTCCGATTTGCCATACTTCTGCCCACTCTCCATTTTGCTTGCGGTGTCTCAATTTCATTGTTCCCTTACCCACATGCTCTCCCCCCCTCTCTCTTTGCCAATTTAGATTTCTGCTCATCCCTTTCCTCAGTTGATTTGTCCCCTAATTTTTCTTTTCAATTCACTCTGCCGTCGACGTTCTACTTCAACAACTGCAGCTAACCTGCTTGATGGTCCAGATTCCTCCTTGCTTCGTACAACGGGTTGTCGTCCACATATTTCTATGGAAACAAATTTCAGTAATTAGTATAACGTAATATGACAGAATTCAAAGAAACAAAGGTTCAAACAAGTTGTAGTGATAGTCCAATAAAGTATCAAAACTTGTTTGTTCACCTTATTTCTATGTAAGCAATTGGTATGAAAGCAATAATGCAACACTTAGAAGCCATCTAACAAGCAGTTTTAGATGTCATATTAACCATGACAAAGAATTTGATGATAATAATTGATAATGGTGTACAAACAGGAGTATCTTAAGCAGATCACGTAATTGCATAATATTGTTTTCTATATGCTTTAACAGTTACATGATAAAGCTATGGACGTAATCCAGTCAGCAGTTGTAAATTTCAAAAGCAGAAATAAATATATTGGGGAGAAGGAGAGAAAAAATAGGTTGCAACAATGGGGCAACTGGTACATGATACAATAGGCACAGACCTTGTACTTTGAATTGTGACTGAACGTTTTCACCATGCTGCTCAGCACAGATCTGATCACCAACAAACTCTTCACAGAGCTCACAGTAGTATCCAGTGATGGGAATCAGAAACTCTGCACCTGAAACAGGAAGGAGTAGGAGAAACACTGAAAATGTATATAACTAACACAGCTGACAGTGCTGTTAAGTAGAAACAAAACAGATCACACCTCCAAGAGCAAATGCACAATCACTCAACCACTTCCAAGATGCTATTTTCTATCTTTTGGTAGGAATGCCACCAAAATTGTTCTCTACTGGAGAGACTACAATTTGTAGATTTATTTGTTAAGATCATGAAATTGCTATTTGACCTGGGATTTCTCTCTCTGGTGTAATTTCAAAGTTCATATCCAAGGATAATACCAACACCTCTGCATTATTCTCAGCAAATTGCTACATGCATTCAGTACCATTTTCTTCAAGACTCTTGTACAAATACCAAACCTTTTTTACCCCAGCAGTTACCTTCTGTTCTTTATTGTCTCCAACTCAATCAGAAAGAGATTAGAATCTGATGCCATGAGCCTTCATATCTACTTGCCCAAGGGATTTTGCTTTATTTTTCTACCCTTTCACCCCCAGTCACAGTACTACAGTGGTCATCATATGTCAGGAGCCATATAACCTGGGGCCCAAAACCATATGCCATGACCACCACCCACCAAGAGCCACTCTTATGACAAATTTTCATTCAGCCCAGGAACCAGGAATGCTACTTTTGCAGTATCTGCAGCTCTAGCTTATCCTTGAATCAAACTAGGATCTTTTGCACTGAAATGCCTGGCACTTCTAACTAAGTCACCAAGCCAGCCCACCAGACATTTTAATGAAACCTATTTTTCTGTAAACCAAAATAAGTGCTCATAAGAAAAAATCTTTATTGGTAGTCATTGGCAGAGCTTTATCGATGATACCCTTTTCCTCCAACACAAGAAAGCCTTAAACAAGGTTAAATACCCTAATATGCATAGTCTAGCTGCTATGTCCCAGCCAAAAAACCAACCAAAGAAAAACCACTACACTGCAACTCCATAGCATTTGAAAGCCTTATATTCTCCCTAAGCTATACGAGATAAGTTACATTTTAATTGTGTGTATCAAGTAAATTCAAGTATTCTACATTATGACGCATTAACTTGTATTTCCAAATCTGTTGTAAATCAGTAAGAAAGTTAATGTTTGTGTTTATTTCGGTTTACTCATGTCATTCTGCAGGCAAATACTTTGTACCTAATGCATACCACATTACTGCATGTGTGAAGAATGATTTTACCAAAATGTCCACACATCATCAAATAAAATATTACAGACATTTACCTTCTATATTATCCCACATAGAATCTCCAAGTTCTGACAAAGGAAACTCATGGCCTGTATTCTCAACTTTGCCTCAGTGTTCTTATACTACAAACAATAGTTAAAACATCTATATGTCTCCATTAGGAAGCATCTTGATAGAAAGAAGGTAGGTACCTTTGGCAGGGACTGTTAATCTATCAATGGGTTTGAACGAGCCCTTCACCTCCTTCTGGCTCTTCATAGCCCAAGGTCTTTTGTAGGGATCCAGGGTCTATTTGCAGTGAGAGGCACAGAAACAGCAACGACTTAAAAGGTATTCCTTTTTTCCTTCCTTTTACATGTTTTAAAATAGACCTAAAACCTGGGTACAATGATTTAACAGAAAAGAAAAATGGATCCCCCTCCCTATTTCTACAAAGGAAACCAACCTGTGAAAAAGGTAAAACAACAGGTTAGAATATAAGTGAAAAAACCCAAAATATGTTGTAAAAAAAAAAAGTCCAGTGATAGGCACATAGACATTTTCCATAACTACTACAATTTATACCTCCTTGGACTTTCATTTAAGTATTTCTGAAAGATGGATGTGAGGGAAGGGTGGAGGGGACTGCTCCTAACACATACAACACATACCTGTCTGTGCTTCTTATTGTGCATGTGTGTGAAAAAATCAAACAGGGTCCCACAGATGTGTTACAGGTCTTTGCACCATGATTTCCCGCATCGTAATATCATAAATGTCAGCCAACTGGAAAGGTCTGGTGGAAGTCTTCTGAGGCAGGCTCAGTGGGTTTTTGACTTTTAACAGACGGCTTCTCATTGCTGACTTTTGAGTCCTAGGTTGAACAAAGAAACATTTTTGAGTGCTGCAAAATAAGCATCATAGAATGGACAACCTGTCCAAACTAGGAAAAAAAAATAATAACTTTGCATGTTTGACTTACAAAGATGATACTGCCTGCTTAGTTACCCACAGGTTCATTTCACGCCACGGAGCAGGGAGCAAGACCCAGGCACACTGCAAAGCAGGAAGGGCCAACAACAGGATTCCTAGATGCAGTATCTGGTAGTCAGACTGTCAATATACAGTCTTTAGATTACAAAGAACTAGGGCAGAGGCTTCCCAAACTGTGGGTCACAAAGCCCTCATTGGGGTCACAACCTAGATGGGTGAGAGTGTGTGTGGGGGGTCCCATAGGTGCATCATTATTTGCACCTTGGAGGGAACACAATAATTTGGCTGCGATCATGGGATCACAGCCACCAAAAGATTGATAAGCACCCCCACCCAAGCACTTTTGCCATACCACTGGCTATAAAAGGAATTTTGTGGGTCAAGGATAATATGCATTGAATGTAACCGACTTCAAACTAGAAGTTAGCAGTAATTGTAAGGAGATGTCACCAACATTCTGTTTAGTCTGGCTCACAGGAGACTAAAGAAAAATTAAGAATCTCCTTATGTCCAAATAACACAGAACGATACATTCCTTCCAACACTGTCTACCTTAATGACAGATTACAAGGAACACAATGAATGTGAGGGAACTGTTCATAGTTCATAAATGCACAGGTGGGCATTTTTCAATTGAATGATAAGCTCTAGGGCAAGGGGATATAGGGTGAAGGTAAAAGGGGATAGGAGTAATCTAAGGAAATATTTCTTTATGGAGAGGGTGTGTATACATGAAACAGCCTCCCATGGGAGGTGGTACAGATAAGAAATGTATCCGAATTCAAGAAAGCATGGGGCAAGCACAAAGGACTTCTAAGGAGAGGAAAGGACTGTAAAGCTTAGCAGTTTGTATGGATGGGCAGACTTGATAGATCACATCATCCTCATCTGCTGTCTCTCTCTAACTTTCTAGATAATAATGTGGTATTTAAATTTGTTTTCTTTCCTTCCTAGTTCAACAGTCTAAATGTTAAACTGTCTGGGGGGTGAGAAGAAATGTATGCAAGATGTAGTATTTCCTAGTTAAATAATCTTAAGTGTTAAACTGAAAGATGGGAATAAATGGTTGCTTGAAGTAGTATTTCATCCACTTTGTCAAATAGCCCCCAAACAGTGCATGATCAGCTAATTTCATGTATGCGATTGCATGTGAATTCCAGAATAATGTTGAAACCAAGAGTTCAAGAATATTTTAAGGTAATATTAAATTCTCTCTCACACAGGACGACAGTAAACTCTTTGTGAGACATCTCACAGTATATAAAAAAAAACAGACAACTGTTTCTCTGAGGAAACAAGCTTACTTCTAGTGTACAGAATCTACTTCCATCAGACTATAAGAGAAAGTCTGGGGGTTGAGGGGGCAGAAGACCAAAGCTGGTCATGGAGTTTATGAAACAGCCTTATTTAAGGGCTAATTTTATAAGCAACTTAAGCAAAATAGCATTTTACGTTTTCAAGCAGGTGCATCTATAATTACCCTGGCATACATATAAAATAAAAGTGCTAGGAAAACACTGTCTACTTTTATGTAATACATGTGGAAATATTCTCCAGGGAAGACGAATGGGTGTAGAGGGGCAGGATTAGCAGTTGTGTGTATCTTATACAATAGATGCATAAGCACCAATTCTCACCAGCACATACATGCACAAAGTTACCTATGCCTTGAAGCATCTATGACTAGTTATCTGCAGCTTTCCACCGGGCTATTTTATGAAAGTGAATGTGTTGCCATTATGGAACAGATGCTACATATATGCCTAGGCGCCATGTTATAAAATTCCTCTCAAGACACTTTCAAGAAGAGAGATCAGAACAGCACTGTCAATCTCATCTCAACATCACAGATGGCTGGAATTCAAACAGTTTGAAAGATTTATATCACAGGAATTCTGCATATTATGAAACATGATTTGCATTTTGAGGGGGAGGGTAAATCTGAATGGTTAATTTTTAAACCATGCAGTTGCATCAAGAAACAGACATTAGCTGTCACCATTGCCTGTTAAGATCTGTGTGCTGATTTGGTGATGCCAGCCTTCCATTTTCCTCAATTGTGCTTTAATGCCTCATGCTTTGGATAAAGCACATTTTTATTATACTGTTCCAGAATACCACGTTGCTACCAGCTGATGGCAAACTCATGATTTGTGTCATTCCAGTATTTGTAATGAATCCTGAATTTGACAACTGGTCAAATTATAGTTTTTATGCAAATATACATCCCAAAAAATTGATGCCAGAATATTGATAGCAGGAGAAGGAACTAAAAAATGTAAACTCCATATGATTATTTCCTATCTATGCAGTGGGTTGAAATCTGACAAGTCTTAGAACTCATCAGGAACATGTCTTTTAAAAATGGATTAACATATTAAAATAATTTCATTTGATTCTTCTTTATCACAGACTGCTGTGTTAAGTTATATATTTCTGGTGGAAAAAAACATATTTTAACTGACGTGTATTTAGGCTAGTACTTTCACTATTTTATAAGTGGGGGCCATTTTGCCAAAAACCTTCAGTGAGAGCCAGGAACATTGCTGGACAAAGCAACCAGTGCCCTAGGCAAAGGAGCCTCTCTCTCCAAAGATGAAGTTGACCTGGAGAACAGCTCCCTTTAATGGCACCTGAGCGTCCACCTTGACATCATGAGAGGAACATAGAACAAAATCCATTCTCCCATACTCACTCACTCTCAGCCCTTTCCTCCAAGCTCTCTCCTGCCCATCATCACCCAACACAATTTTTCTCCCTCCACACACTTTCTCAGCTCCATCCTAGTCAGTCTCAAATCCCACCTGCTTTTCCTACCAGTAAATTTGCATCACTCCACCCCTCCCTAAATGTCTCTCCTTCGTTTGTTAATTCCTTCTAATCTTCACCAGAGGCTTGCTGAAGAGGTCACTTCTGGAATGACCTTTCTGCTTCCTTGTGGTATTGTACTGTGCCCAAACTCCTGTACAGTTTTCAGAATCTGGCAAGAGCAGAATGGGAGTTTCGGTACTGTGAGGCCCAAACTCAAGATATACATAATGTGAGAAGAAAACAGAACAGGAGAAGGAACTGGTTGCAAGCTTCCAAGAAAGTGACGGATATTGAATATTAGGGGGAAGTAAGCAGGAGTTGCTCTTAAAGGTCAATGGGAGCCACTATTGACTCCCAGAACTTACTATAAAAGAACATGATTTAATTAGTTTCTTGAGACTATCTGTATGGCTTTGCAGAAGACACTAGATCCGATGCTTGAGCTTGGCTTCCACTCCCTGGGACAGACAAGGGCTGTGAACGCTGAAAAGACTCATTCACAGTCATCATACAGCAGAGACCCTTGCTGGTAAAAGTGTATGGTGCCAGCTGGTTGCTGAATCACTGGGCTAAGCAAGAGGCGGGAGGAGGGGGGTGTTAAAATCCCAGGTGGCTGCAAATAATGTGTTCCTGGCATCAGAATAAGTCAGGTCCATGCCGCTGGGAAAAATAATTTAATTTCTTGAATACTTTCTTATAGGCGACCTCTCTTTTCTTTGTAAGTTGAAGCTGTAAGATCAACATGACCATATCTTCAATTTTCCTCAGTCACCCAGAAAATGCAATAGGCCTGGTAGACAGGAAACTGTAGGATAATCATAGCAAATCAAGTACTTTAAAGTACATATTTGTAGTCTGCACTATTCAGAAACATCCAGACAAGGTGTACAACAATCATACTATGCTTATTCTTGGTTGTAATAAAGTAAATAAATTAAAATTATTTTAAAATTCCACACAAGCCCCACCCTATGATCTAAACCACATAACCATTATATTACAGAGTACCAAACCAAGGATAAGACCCGAGTCTGCAAGCTAGACAAAAAAAAAAAATCTTTACCAAATGTCATATAATTACCACATCTTTTCAATTCTAGTGCAGCTGATTCCATAAGAACTACCATACTGGGTCAGAGCAAAGGTCCATCAAGCCCAGTATCCCATTCCCAAAAGTGACCAATCCAGGTCACAAGAATGGACAGGATCCCAAAAAGTAGATAACAGATTCTGTGTTGCTTATACTCAGGGGCAATCTGTGGCTTTCCTCAAGTCTGATTAACATGGTCTTTTCCTCCAGGAATCTGTCCAAATCTTTTTAAACCCAGCTATTTATTTATTTATTTATTGCATTTGTATCCCACATTTTCCCACCTCTTTGCAGGCTCAATGTGGCTTACAATACTTCATGAGTGGTGGAAATATATTAGAAGATATACAATTAGTGTACAGAAGGATTTTGTGCAACATGAAAATGATAAAAACATGATAGTAGTATAACAAGCAGAAATTGTACGACAGTTCTGTGTGTGGAGGAGTTATGTATATTCACATTGGTTGATTTTTGTGGTAAGCCTTGTTAAAGAGATGGGTCTTCAGTAGTTTGCGGAAGTTCATTAGTTCGTAGATCGTTTTTAAGTTGCGTGGCAGTGCATTCCATAATTGTGTGCTTAAGTAGGTAAAGTTTGATGCGTGCATTAATTTGTATTTTAGATCTTTGCAGTTAGGGAACTGCAGATCAAGGAATGTGCGGGATGATCTTTTGGCATTCCTGGGTGGTAAGTCTATCAGGTCTAACATATAGGCCGGTGCATCTCCGTCAATGATTTTGTGAACTAGTGAGCAAATTTTGAACGTGATGCGTTCTTTAAGTGGGAGCCAGTGTAGTTTCTCTCGTAGGGGCTTAGCACTTTCATATTTTGTTTTGCCGAATATGAGTCTAGCTGCAGTCTTCTGGGCTGTCTGAAGTTTCTTATTTGCTCTTTACAGCTGGCGTAGAGTGCGTTGCAGTATTCTAAATGACTGAGCACCGTTGATTGTACCAGGTTACGGAAAACAGTCCTTGGGAAGAAAGGTCTTACTCTTTTTAATTTCCACATTGAGTGGAACATTTTCTTGGTTGTGTTTTTCGCATGGCTCTTGAGTGTTAGGTGTCGATCGATGGTCACTCCAAGAATTTTTAGGGTGTCCGAAATTGGAAGGTTCAGATTTGGTGTGTTAATGCTGACTGCTTTTACCATACCTTTTGGCAACTAACTTCAGAAATAAACTTGTGTCTAGTGTAAAAATATTTTCTTCTATTTGTTCTAAATGTGCTACTTAGTAATTTCATGGTGTATTCCCTTGACTATTTCTTGAATGAGTGAACTGATCTGCATTTGCCCATTCCCTTCAATCATGATTTTATAGACCTTTATCAATCTCCCTTTAGCTGTCTTCTCCAATCTGAAGAGCTCTAACCTCTTTAAACTTTCCTCACAGAAGAGTCATTATACCCCTTTTTCATAGCCCTTCTCTGTACCTTTTCTAGTTCCACTATATCTTTTTGAGATGCGGCAACCAGAACTGCACACAATATTTAAGCAATACAGAGACATTATGCTATTGTATTGTATTTTCCACTCCTTTCCTAATTCCTGACAGTCTCTTCACTTTTTTGGCTGCCACCACATACTGAGCCGATGATTTAAATGTAATCTCCATGCTGCCACCTAGATCCTTTTACTGGGTGGTTAACTCCCAATGTACAACCTAGCATCATGTATTTATAAGTTTGGGTTGCTCTTCTCTATGTGCGTCCTTTGCACATGTCCATATTAAATTTCATCATTTGGATGCCCAGTATCCTAGTAAGAAATTGTGGGAGGGTTATGTGAAACTATTTGCTTATGATTTAATATCTTTGAATAACGGTGTGCCTACAAATTTATCTCTCTGTTCTGTTTCCATCTGCAGATTATTAAAGCGAAGATACTTACCTGTAGCAGGTATTCTCAGAGGACAGTAGATCTTATATTCTCACAAGTGGGGTAACGCAGGCCACGCTGCCTGGTCCAGATCTTATGACAAGCATAACAGCAGCTTTGTGGAGTGTGAGGTACGCTCCACCACGCATGAGCAAGTGCCTTAATGCCTGCAGAGCGAACGCGGTCACCTCAGTTGAGTATAACAGCAAAAAAGGGAAAATAATAAAGAAGACAACTTCAAGGGGAGGTGGGAGGGACTGTGAGAATACCTGCTACAGGTAAGTATCTTTGCTTTCTCCGATGACAAGCAGGCTTCTGTCATCTCACATGTGGGAATCCCTAGCATCCAGGCTCACGAAACACAACAAGCACTGGTCAATTAGGCCTCACAATGGCGAGGACATAACACAGATTAACCTGAAACTACATACAATCTGAATGACAGTGCAGCCTGGAACAGAATAAAGTGGGCCTAGGAGAGTAGAGTTGGATTCTAGAACACAGATTCTGAAACACTGTCTGCCCAAACCTGCTGTTACGCCAGGCATGCCGGTCAAGGCAGTAGTGTGATGTGAATATGTGGACTGAAGACCAAGTCGCAGCCTTGAAAATTTCTTCAATGGAGGCTGACTTCAAGTGGGCTACCGACACAGCCATGGCTCTGACGTGAGCCATGACATTACCCTCTACAGTCAGCCCAGCCTTGGCATAAGTGAAGGAAATGCAATCTACCAGCCAAATTGAGATGGTGCGTTTCCCAATGGCAACCTCTATCCTATTGCGATCAAAAGAAATAAAAAGTTGGGTGAACTGTCTGTGGGGCCTGGTCTGCTCCATGCAGTAGGCCAATGCTCTCTTACAATCCAAGGTGTGCAAGCTGCTTTTGCCAGAATGGGAAGGAGGTTGGAGAATGTTGGTAAGATAATTGAATCGTTCAGATGGAACTCCAGCACCACTTTTGGGAAGAACTTAGGGTTCATGCGGAAGACTACATTGTGATGAAACTTAGTATAAGGTGCATACACCACTAAGGCCTGAAGCTCAATGACCCTACAAGCTGAAGTAACAGCCACCAAAAAAATTACCTTCCAGGTCAAGTACTTCAGATGTCAGTGGCTCAAAAGGAGCTTTCATCAGCTGGGTGAGAATGATGTTGAGGTCCCATGACACATTCGGAGGTTTGACATGGGGCTTTGACAAAAGCACACCTCTCATAAAGCGAACTAGAGGCTGTCCAGAGATGGGCTTACCTTTTACATGGTAATGGTACGCACTACATGAACTAAGATGATCCCTTACACAGTTGGTCTTGAGACCAGACTGAAGTAGAAGATATTCTAGCAGGCTTTGTGTAGGGCAAGCAAGGGTATCTATGGCCTTGCTCTCAAACCAGACGGCAAACCTCTTCCATTTGAAAGACTAACACCTCTTAGTGGAATCTTTCCTGGAAGCCAGCAAGACCTGGGAGACAACCTCTGAAAGACTCAAGGAAGCGAATTCTAGGCTCTCATAACTCCAGAAACAGAGGAAACCATATTTGCCGCACCCGTACAGCGAGATCAGAATCATGCCACATCCGGACGGACTCCTGACAGAGTGTGTGATCTGGTGCCCCCCCTGCTTGTTGGTATAATACATAGCAACCTGATGTCTGTTTGAATGAGCACAATTTGATGAGACAGCCGATCTCTGAACGCCTTTACAGCATTCCAGATCGCCTGGAACTCCAGGAGCTTGATCTGAAGATTTGTTTCCTGGATGGACCAAACACCTTGGGTGCAATGCCATTTACATGAGCCCCCCAAGCCCAGGAGAGATGCATCCGTCATCAGCACCTTTCGTGGTTGAGGAGTTTGGAATGGAAATCCCAGAGCCAAACTGGATCAAATGGTCCACCACTTAAAGGAATGTACAAGCACTAGGGACACTTGGATGACATCTTCCAGGCTCCCCGTGGCTTCACACCACTGAGAAGCCAGGGTCCATTGGGCTTATCTCATGTGAAGACGTATCATGGGTGTAACACACACTGTGGAAGCCATATGGCCCAATAATCTCAACATCTGCCGAGCTGTGACCTGCTAAGAGGGTCGAACCCTGGAAGCAAGTGCGACAAGTGTATCTGCTCTCGTCTCCGGAAGGTAGACTCCAACCTGTGTGTCGAGCAGGGTTCATATGAACTCCAATCCCTGGGCAGAGCGAAGATGGGACTTGGGGTAGTTTAAAACAAACCGTAGGAGCTCCAGCACCCGAATAGTCCTCTGTATGGACTCCTGAGCAGTATCCTCAGAGGTACTCTTTTCTAGCCAATCGTCAAGATATGGGAACACATGAACTGCTAATCTGTGTAGCAACACTGCAACTACCGCTAGACATTTAGTGAAGACCCTGGGAGCTGACGCGAGGCCAAAACACAACATGCAGTAATGAAATTGATGTGTTTCCAAGCCAAAATCAAAGATGCTTCTAGTGGGCTGGAAGTATTAGGATGTGAGTATATGCATCCTTTATATCCAGAGAGCATAGCCAATCATTTTCCTGAATCATTGGAGAAGGGTGCCCAGGGAAACCACCCTGAACATCTCTCAGACTAGGAATTTGTTCAGGGCCCTCAAGTCTAGGGTGGGATGCATCCCCCCCCCCCCCCGTTTTCTTTTGCACAAGGAAGTACCTGGAATAGAATCCCCACCCTTCCTCCCCTGGTGGAACGGGCTCAACCTCGGGGGGGCCTTCAGAAGGACTGAGAGATCCTCTGTAACTACCTGCCTGTACCGAAAGCCAAATGAGCAAGCTCTCAGTGGATAATCTGGATGATTCTGATACCAATTGAGGGTATATCCGAGACAGACTATTTGAAGAACCCACTGGGCGGAGGTGATAAGGGGCCACTTTCTTTAAAAAAATTTCAGCCTCCCCCTGACCGGCAAGTCATCTGGGACTTTTACTGCAGCTATGCTCTGCTGGAGCCAATCAAAAGCTTGCTTTGCCTGGGGAGCAGTAGGGGCCTTAGGTGCACACAGTTGATGTGAAAGAGCGCGCTGGGGCTGAGCAAACTGGTGAGCCGAGGGGTTGTACACCTATGCCACTGACAGTAAAAGCGACTCCTCCTTGGCTTGAAAAAAGTCCTCCTAGCTGAGGAGGTAGATGCAGAAGGCGCCTGGCGGGAGATAGAAGAGATGGCATCAGTATGTTTCTTGATTTGGTCTGCAACCTCCTCAATCTTCTATCCAAACAGGCTATCTCCCCAGCATGGGAATCAGCCAACTGCTGCTGAACAGAATATTCCAAGTCAGAAACACGTAGCCATGACAGTCTGTGCATTGCTATACTCTGGGCAGAGATCCTGGATGTCACATCAAAAGTGTCGTAAGTGCCCCTGGCCAAGTACTTTCGACACGCCTTCTGCTTATTGGCCAACTTGTGAAGTGACTCGACCTGCTCCAGAGGGAGCATCTGAGCCAGGTCCATCAACTTGCGCACCAAGTTTTGCAAGTAGACCTTTGTAAACAGCTGGTAGTACTGTGAGATGAGCATTGAGACCTGGAACATCTTTCTCCCAAATGAATCCAGGGTTCTAGCTTCTCTACCTGAGGGCGCCGAGGCATAGTCCCTGGAACTCCTAGCTCTTGAAAGCGGATTCCACCACCATGCAATTGTGAAGCAACTGAAGCTTATCAAATCCAAGTGTGCTGTGGATCCACTACATGGAATCGATCTTCTTGGGCAGTACTGGGACTGATAGAAGGGACTCCCAATTCCTAAAAAGAACTTTCTGGAGCACCGCGAACAGAAGCACTGACGAAAAGGCAAAGAAAAATACGCCACGCCAAAAGGCACAAAAGAAGCTCCCGGACTGAGCAAAGTGTGGAGATGGTGAAAAAGTACACCCTCTCCTCACTGCAGTAAAAAAGCAACTGAGGTGACCACGTTCGCACGGCAGGCAGGAAGGCATTCACGTATGCACAGTGTAGTGTGTCATGCGCTTCACAAAGCTCTTCTTATGCTTGTCAAAAGATCTAGACCGGGCAACGCAGCCTGCGTTACCCCACTCCATTTCTGGCCGTCTTCAAATCTAAGCTAAAAGCCCACCTTTTTGACGCTGCTTTTAACTCCTAACCCTTATTCACTTTGTTCATAACCCTTATTTTATCATCCTCACTTTAATATTCCCTTATCTCTTGTTTGTTCTGTCTGTCCTAATTAGATTGTAAGCTCTGTCGAGCAGGGACTGTCTCTTCATGTTCAAGCGTACAGCGCTGCGTACGTCTAGTAGCGCTTTAGAAATAAGTAGTAGTAGTAGAATAGATAGGCCAGCTTGTCCTCAAAGAATAAATGTTAGCGCCAGTCCTAGTACATAGTGCTTTAGCACTCCATTATTCACGTTTTCTCATTTAGAAAATTGACCATTTAACCCTACTCTTCTCATCTAACAAGTTACCAAACTAGAGTAGAAAAAACTGAGAAAAATCCCTATAACCTCTACTACAGGAGGATGAATTATTGAAAGAGATACGTCCTGCCCTGCCAATGTTGGCTTCTGACATGCAACTAACCTGAAGCAAAAATTTGTGAAAACCAAGCTTGAAACAGAAGATCAAAAAGAAGAGAATGGCACAAGCCCCTGCAATATATCAAGCTACAATTGTGCCAGCACAGGACCTCCCAGTTACCCACATGGGAAAAACATTAAACATAAGGGGTTCTTTAATATATATAATTCAATGCAGTTTCAGGGAGGACAAGAGCGTAGCAGGGAGTTAATGGATTCCTTTGTTTCAGCCTTTACTGAGAGTACTATAAGGGAACTACGTATGTTGGAAATGTTATCTAATGAAGACAAATTTGGAGGAACACAATAAAACCTCCAGTAAATCTATAAGATGCAATGGGGAAAATTGATCAACTAAGGGGTAGTAAATCACCTGATTTGAATGGCATACATCCCAGACTATTGAAAGAACTCAAAAGTGATATTGCAGACCTACCATTGTAATTTGTAACCTGTCGTTTAAAATTGTCTGTGGTTTGTGAAGATTAGAAAGTGGTAACATAACTAATTTAAATAAATAAATAATTCAAGGTATGATCAGGAAACTACAGAATGAGCCTGACATCTGTGCTGGGCATAATGGTAAAAATTATAAAGAACAAAATTATTAAGCATATAGGTAATTATGATTTTTAATGGGATAGAGACTGGATTTAGTCAAGGGAAGCATTACCTCTCAAATCTGCCACGTTTTTGAAGGCATAAATAAATGCGCATAAAGGTGAGCTGACTGATGCAGCTTGTTGGGATTTTATGATTCAACATTTTTATTGATGACACAACAACAAAGACATAGCAAACAATATAGTCATGTGAAGAAACAGTGTGTTTTAAACATGTAAAATGTATTGGATATTTTCCTGCATTATGTTCTGAAGTGAATTTCTCCTCTTTGGCCAGCAGATGGTGAATGTTTATGCATAAAGCTATTACAGAGGACCTATCTGTCTTTCTTTATTTGGCACACAGATAATAGGGAGTGTCTGTAGTGATGCAACCAGTTTTTATTTGAAATTTGACTGCTCTGGCCTCTGATTGGCCTGGAGTTTTGAAAATTACCTAGTGCTGACTGTTGCTTCAGTCTTAGCCGGAAGAAAGAGAGACAGATCTCTTCGCTGAGGTTCGGTGAATTATATGTCCTGATCTTCCCAGGTACTGTTTCAGTATATAGATGTTTAGTTAGTGTTATAATTGCAGATTACCTGTTATTGTTTGACTATTTGCACTATTTTGCTCCACTGTTCAATATATTTAGAGAATAAACATAATTGTTCAATCCGTTTAGACAAAACAGGATGAACAAACAATTATCAGTCCAAAGAATCCTGGTGGTTTGTGTACTGGGTCTGTGAGTGTTTTCTGGAAACTGTGGGACCACTGGGAGTATGGCTCCAGTAACCTAGAAATCACTGGGGATAATTTGAGTGCAGGATACTGCTCTCTGCTTTTAAAATGTTAGTGCCAGCAGCTGAGTTCTGCCCTAGTTAAGTTGGAGCCCATCTTTTTGGAATATACTCTCATTTCTGCAATGTTACCCAGTTCCTAGCAAATCTAAAGCCATCTTTTCTCTATCATCTTATCTACGCACTGAGACTCTGAAACTCTGCCTATCTCATGGGTTCTGCATGTGAAACAAGGGAATTTCCAAGAATGAAACCCTAGAAGTTCTGGAATTCTACTTTCTACCTAGAAGCCTAAATTTAGTTTCCAGAACCACCTCCTCACACATTCTTATATCACTAGTGCCCACAAGTACCAGGACAACCAGTTTCTCTCCAACACTAAGATCTTATCTAGGCAAGTTATCAAATGAGGTTCACATCCACCAGCCTCCCAGCTAATGATCGAATCACCAGCTACAAATAAATATCCAAACCCTTCCCCTCCCAGACACATGCACTCGGAGATCCATCCTCTGTGCAAAAGGATGCTGCATCACCTGGAGGAAAGGCTATGGCTACAGGATCATTTCCTGCTACACCAAGGTGATGTTCTCCTTTCAGGTGACCTTGCTCTTTCACTTACTATTATGTTCCTGTAGGTCACCTCTATAAACCTCTGCCTGCCTCAGCTTCTCCAGGGTTGCTATACTATTCCAGCCTCCAGAGCTTAGACTCATTCTCTGAGAGGAAGGGGCCCTCTGTACTGAATATATACACAAATTCTCACTGATCACCTACACATCATTGCTAGACTGCAGCCTGCATTTTAATATCATTGGGTTGTTGGCTGTTAAAGATATTAAGGGGTTAGGGACATTTAATATAAAGTGAAGTCGTCCTTCATATTTGGTGTGCTTTTTGTTGATTTATCACGGCCTGCTTGCAAGTCATTGACTAATCTATTAAGTCAAGCTTACTCCCTGCTTTTTAAGTCCCAAATTAAATCACTGTAAAAGTTTTACCCCTTGTCCTCTTAATGAGGATAACAGATTATAAATAAGAAAAGTGCTTGGAAAGAGTGGGAGGCAGGAGGGGAAAAGAGACACAAAAGGAACTCAAGACTATTTCTTTCAGTTACTACCATCTTACCTTAAATCTTTTGGTTTTCAGAAAATTAACACTGTTTGTAAACTAACCAACCTCTCTTCTCTCCAATGCTTCAAGTCCTCAAAGTTCCCAAAAAAGCAACGCTCACTTACCTGCAGAGGCACCACATGCTCTTAATACTCCCATCCTTCATCTGCTCATTCTGGCCATAACAAAAGCATTATTTTAGAAAATGCTCTACATCTAGTTTCACATTTTCCAATTTCTCTTACCAAGATACAGTATTTCAATAGCATTAGTAGAATATATCTGGCAAAGAGATTGTTTTGATAAGATGGGCCAATTCCAAGTAATGTTTCAAATGTCAATGATATAAAATCTTAAAATGAACTTGAAGTATCATCAGAAGCCAATGCAGAAATGTTAAGATGGGAGTTATTTCCTCTTGTTTCTTGTGATCACCCTTGCTGGCCCATTCTGGATTATTTACAGTTTAGTGTCTTTCTAAGTAACCCTATAAAGACAGCATTACAGCATTGCAAGTGTGATATTACCATCACTTGGACTATTATCTTAAGGCCTTAAAGATCAATTACTGGACAGAGATATATTGCCATTCTTAATTTCACCAATGCTTTGCACCCACTATTTCACCTTGGTCTCAAGAGCAAGCTGAGTCCAGGATCACTCCAGGACTCTTTCACTAATTAGATAACATTCTAACCTTTAGTCTTGAAAGGGGAGAATCCCTTACCCCAAGAACACTTTCCTACCTACAGTATCTCCTTTATATCCTCAAGTTTTAATCCATGAACTTGTGCTAAAACCTACATAAATCACATATGAAGCTCTCTTGGTCTTTCCCAATTATCATGGTATCAATACTGAAAATGAATATCAAAATCTGAATATCTTCTGTACAGATGAAAATTTTCAACTCCTGAAGTTGATATATATTACACAAAACTGGAGCAGGTGGCAATTCCCAATACTGACATGCTTATGCCTTGAAGTACTCCCTCCCCCAATTCCTCTCCTATGCCATCTAGAGGCTGACAATTTCAGTTTTGGCACCAAAACAGACCCACGATCTGTATCTGTTTCAGCTGAAACTGTAGGTGTATTATCGGCTGAAACCAAAACAGCCCTGAATCCCTCAAAAAGGAGGAGCCCCCCACTCCCTTCTCCCCCAGGCCTAATTTATTGGTCGTCTAGTGGTGAAGTTGACGACAGGAGCAATCCTACTTGTTCCTGCCCATAACAGCTCCAATCTTAACATGGCTCCTGCAACATCTAGTGGCAGCCACTTTGACAATGGAGCAAACATGAGCAGAAGTGCACTTTCCCCGACTGCCCCACTATACTGATTATAAGGTAGGTCCGGGGGTGGCAGTGCATTTTCAGCTGAACTGAGAGCTTCTCCTCTCCCCCCTGACCACAAGCACAATCACTTTCTGCCACCCCCCCCCCCCCCCCCCCCAACCGAGTGCTGCCCTTCGAGGGCCTTCCTTAAAAGCTCTAATAGTCTAGTGGCCTTACTAGGGCAGGAGCCAACTCTAGTTGCTCCTGCTGGCTTTGTAATCAAAATGGCTACTGCGATTTCCATGTAAGGTTGCAGCAGCCAGTTTGAGATTGGAGCCAGCATGGGCTGAAGCGAATGAGGATTGTTCCTTCTAATTTCAAAATGGCTGCTGCAAGCTCCCACAGGAGCCATTTTGATTGTGGAGCTGGCATGGACAGAAGCAACTGGGGATTGCTTCTGCGCCGATTAGACCACTAGGGCTTCTAAGGTAGACCCAGGGAGGGCAGCTTTCTGCCCAGAGGAAAGGGGGGGGGGGGTCCCCGATAGTACTGCATTTCAAAGCTGCTAATTTTGGCCGCAGATTCGTTTCTGGACACCCTATATTTTGTCCATAACCACAAAAAGTTTTGACTGCCCTCTACCGCCACCTATTTTGCATTCCCAGTTACTTCAGTCTGTGAGCTAACCATATATCAAAAGTTACCAATAACATTAACAGCACCAATGAACATGAGTTCTGTTTTTAGCTCACCCAGAATAACTGTCTCTATGCTAAATCCAGTTGTAAAACCAGACTGAATTTCATCAAGGCAGTTATTGTTTCCCAAAATAATCTCTTAAAGTTGGGCTGTAATCTTTGCTTTCACCAACTGTGGAACAGTCATCAGATAAGATACTGAGAAAGAGCTTAAAAGCTTGCAGGTATCCTGAACATTTTTCAAAAAAAAGTTCCAAGATTTTATCTGGAGGTCTTTTCAGTGGCCATAACAGGCATGATCACTACAATTCTCCATTCAAGTTACCAATTCCCTAATGTTTTTAAGTATAACCTTTACAAGTGATTTAAAATAGGCAGAGAATCTCCTTCCTTACTTCCCATCTAGTTTCAGAATTCTATTTTTCCCCTAAACTTCATCAACTTAGAATGTAATTAACATTCTCCCTTGTTCTGTATTGATTCATTTTGAATATCCATAAATTTTGTTTTCAAAAATTCTGCAAACTCCCGAGAGTGTGAAATGTACTCATCTCACATCCTTCTTAGAATTATACATATAATTCTATAGACATATTCACTGCCTCGTGATACTCTTGAAACAATTGTGCCCATTCAGCTTGGTTTTGCTTCATTTTGTTTCTGATGACACTGAGGTTTCAATTGAGCAAGTGACAGGGTAAACTCTGAGGTTCACTATAAATTATTTCAACATTAACTGTAAAGCCTGATTCATAGTTTTATTCTGAACTAAGCAATTCTTTGAGACACGCCCACCCTTTGGGTCAAATACTAACTGTAGAACTTGTCAGTATTTGAACCTCTGCAGACAACCAGTTTCGTGAGAGAACAATGACAAATACCTATGGGTCTTCAAGGACAAAAAAGATCTGACCAGGCTTTAATTTTTCCAAGTGTCAATCAAATTACAAGCACCTCTCTCTGTTACTACTAATACACTGATATCCTGAAGCACAACCCACTCTTCAAGCTTTTGCTTCTTGGACAATGGTAGAAAAATCATCACAGCAAAATGAATGACTCAGTGGAAAAGATACTGACCAATGCATATCATGACCACATTATTAAAAAAAAAAAAAAAACAAGGAACACCTTATGGGATTTCAAAGGGGAAGGAAGGTAAACCTGAGGTGACCCAACAAGCAAAAAGAGTAATACTGACTACATGCTAAAACCCCAATGAGATGAAATATTTGGTGGGATCCAAGGGAAAAAAAAAACTGATGGGGGCCTTATGCAATGATGCCAGTGTGGGAAATCTGCACATGTATGGATCACTGGTCTTGAAAGCCGAGAGCTTTGACTACTTTTCTCCAGTCTGGGCTCTGTCAGATGTCACCCACAGAAATTATTGGTTTGTAATTGTGGTCACAAAAGGGAAAAAATAAGAACCTACTGGGCCTGACCTATAGATTAATAAAATTAATTCTCTGTGGGTTCCAATATAGCAAAGATACTTACCTGTTGCTGGTGTTCACTGAGGATAGCCTATTCACACATGGGTGATGTCATCCGATGGAGCTCTGGTGTGGACGCTGATTTGCTAGAGCTGGAGAAAATTCTAGCAGCGTTCCACTGTGCATGCGTTGGTGCCTTCCTGCCCAACAGTCAAGCGCAAGTCCCTTAATCAGGTGAAAAGCATAAAAAGTAAACTAAACAACTCCTAGGTGAGATGGGAGGGTATGTGAGAATAAGTGGCCTGCTGTCCTCAGAGAACATCAGCTACAGATAAGTATCTTTGCTTTCTCCGAGGACAAGCAGGATGTGCTATTCCCCACATGTGGTAAGCCCTAGAACAGATTCACTGAAAACAAGAAAGCTAGAATAATGGAGTCTCAAAATGTTGAGAACTGTAATGTCAATCAACCTGAAACTATATACATATTAGCTGCAGGTGCAGCCTGGAAGAGAACAAAACAGGACTTTGGACAGGCAGTTTTGCAGAATTTGTTCGGTGTCTAGAATCCAACTCTACCCTCCTAACTGATTATCGTGTAGAGTGTCCTGATCCAAACAGTAGTGGGAGGTGAATGTGCGGCTGAAGACCACATTGCAGCCTTGCAAACCTCCTCTACAGAGGCAGATCTCAAGTGGGCAACCGACACAGCCATGGCTGACATTGTAAGCCGTGACATGAGTCAACCCAGCCTGGAAATTAAAAAAAAAAAAAAAAAAAGAAGAAGATGCAGTCTGCTATTCGATTTGAAAGAGTGTGGTGGCTGATGGCCACCCCAACTTGTTGGGGCCAAAAGAAACAAAAAGTTAGGTGGACTGTCTATAGGCTGAAGTCCGCTATAGATAAAAGGCTAAGGCTCACTTGCATTCTAAAGTATGTAGTACACTTTCGCCTGGATGGGCAAAAGGTCTGGGGAAAAATGCTGGAAGAAAAACTGACTTGTTAAGATGGAACTCCGACACGACCTTAGGAAGGAACTTGAGATACGTGCAAAGAACTACTCTGTTGTGATGGAACTTAACATATGGTGGGTGAGTTACTAGGGCTTGGAGCGCCTTGATTCTGCAAGTTGAAGCGACCACCACCAAAAACACAACTTTCTAGGTCAAAAGTTTCCGATGTCAGGTATCCAGAGGCTCAAAAGGAGCTTTCATCAGCTGAGTGAGGACTATGTTGAGATCCCATGACATAATCAGAGGTTTGGCAGGGGCTTTTGTCAACAACAAATTTCTCATGAAGCAAACAACTAAGGGCTGCACAGAGATGGACTCACCTCCTATATGCTGATAAGCGCCAATTGCCACTAAGATGAACCCTTACAGAGTTAGTTTTCAAGTCGGGCTCAGAGAGATGCAGGAAGTATTTAAGCAGTTTTTGTGTACAGCAGGTGAGGATTTAAGGCCTTGCCCTCATATCAGATGGCAAACCTTCTCGGTTTAAAAGAACACCATCTCTTAGTGGAATCCTTTCTGGAAGCCAGTAAGATACAGGGGACACCTTCAGGCAATCCGAAGGATTCAAGTTCTATGTTCTCAGCATCCAAGCCACGAGGCCAGAGATTGGGATACAGAAGGGATCCCTCGTTCAGCATGAGGAGGGTCGGAAAAAAAGTCCAATCTCCACAGATCTTCTGTTACTCCAGAAGAGGAGGGAACCCTATCTCCCCAATGTCAATAAGGAGCAATCCAAATCATGGTGCCTCAGTCTTGTCTGAGAGTCAATAAGATCTTCTCTGAGAGGTATTGGAGGGAAACGCATACAGAAGTCCTCTCCCCCCAATGCAGGAAAGGCATCTGCTGTGTGACCAGAGCCTGGAGCAGAACTGAGGGGCTTTGTTGAGGTGAGTGGTGAAAAGATCCACTGAGAGGGTGCCCCACTCTGAGAAGATCTTTCTGGCTAAGCCCATGTTGAGAGACCATTTGTGTGGTTGCAATATATTGCTCAGTCTATCTGCCAGGCAGTTGTTCTTCCCGGGAAGGTAAACGGGACAAAGGCTCATCTTGTGAAGGAGAGCCCATTGCCACATACCCACCGCTTCCTGACACAAGGGACATGAGCCCATACCCCCCTGCTTGTTGACATAGAACATCGCAACCTGGTTGTCTGTCTGAATTTGGATAATTTGGTTTTTGGAGTCAATCTCTGAAAGCCTTTAAAGCATTCCAAATAGCCCATAGCTCAAGAAGATCAATGTGAATGGACCACCGACCTTGGGTGTGAAGCCCACCCACATGACCTCCCCAACCTTGGCTGGATGCATCCATTGTCAACACCTTTTGATGTGGTAGAATTTGGAATGGGAGTCCCAGAGTCAAATTGGACTGGAATGTCCAACAGAGAAGGGCGTGAGCCAACTCTGATGGGATGCAAATGACATCCGTTACGTTCCCAGTGGCTTGAGACCATTGGGAAACTAAAGTCCACTGGACCGCTCTTACCATGAAAGTGACATGAACTGTGGAAGTCATGTGGCCCATCAGCCTCAACAGTTGCCGAGCTGAAACCTGCTGCTGCACAGCTGCAAGGCAAGTGCTACCAAGGTATCCACTCTCGCTAGAGGAAGGCAGGCAGGCCCGAGCCTGCGCTGTGTCTAGCAGAGCTCCTATGTACTCCAATTGTCAGATTGGATGAAAATGGGACTTTATAGGATAATTTATAACAAACCCCAGTAGCTCTAGCACTTGAATAGTCATCTGCATTGACTCATTTGCCCCTCCTGAGTTGTGTTCTTGACCAGCCAATTGTCCAGATAAGGAAACACATACACTCCCAGTCTGCGTAGATAAGACTGACTACCACCAGGCACTCGGTGAAAACTCTGGGGGCAGATGCTAGGCCAAATGGCAGAACGTGATACCGGAAGTGGCATTTCCTTACTCGAAATCTGAGATACCTCCTGTGACTGGGAAGTATCGGAATGTGGGTATAGGCATCCTTTAAGTCCAGAGAGCATAGTCAAGCATTTTCCTGAATGAGAGGGAGTAGGGTGCCCAGGAAAATCAATCTGAACTTCTCTTTTTTACCTTTTACCATAAATTTGTTCAGGGCCTTTAGGTATAGGATGGGCCAGAATCCTCTCCCCCCCCCCCCCCCCACGTATTCTTGGTTGCAAGGAAGTACCTGGTATACAACACCTGTCCTTCTCCCCTGGTGGCAAGGGTTTGACCGCTCAGACCTGCAGGAGATTTTCACCCGCAAAAGGATGGAGATTTCCTCTACAAGTACATGCTTGTGCAGAGCGCTGATGTAAGACAGTGGGCAATCTGGAGGCGGTTGACATCAAGTCAGGCATACCCACAACAAACTATCTGAAGAACCCATTGGTCAGAGATTATATCTGTATTGGTAAAACATTAGCCTCCCTCCGACCAGTAGACCATCCAGAACGGATACTCTTTGGGCGGCTCTGCTCTGCTGGAGCCAGTCAAAAGCCCATGCTCTGCTTTAACTGGAGAGCCAGCTGGGACAGAGCTGGCGAGGACTGGGATGCTGGCCCTAAAATGTACAGCACCGCAAACCTCTAGTAACACTATAGAAATGATTAGTAGTAGCAGTAGTGTGGACCGGGTTGAAGGCTGCAATCTACACCTTTGTGAGTACTATGATCTGCATTTCTGTCCAGTCAAAAATATTCTTGTGAAAGAAGATGCAGATGGAGGTTGCCGACAGTATGCATTGTGTCTGTATGTTTCTTAATAAGGTCAGCAACCTCTTCCAATTTCTCTCCAAATAAACTGTCCCAGCGGCATGGCACGTCCGCTGACCTCTCTTGAACACCTTGTTCCAGGTCAGAGGCATACAGCCATGAAAGTCTGAGATACCCCCATACCAGAAGAGTCTGGACACAACATCAAAGCTGTCATAAGTGCCTCTTGCTAAATAATGTCTACAGTCCATCTGTTTATTGGCCAACTGGCGAATTTCGGCGGCCTGATCCGCAAAGGAAAGAGTCCACCAGAAGACTCCAAACAAAGACTCATGTAGAGCTGGTAGGACTGGGTACAGGCAACAAGCACCAAAGTCTGAAAAGTTGTCCTCCCAAATGAGTCCAAGGTTCTGGCCTCTTGTTCTGGGGGGCACTGAGGCATCAGACCAAGAGCTCTTAGCTCGTTTGAGAGCAGATTTGACTACCAAAAAGAGTGACAAAGCAGGTGGCCTTCTCAATCCGGGAGCATTCTGGATACGGCACTGCGTATTCACCTTCTTACAGTGGTGGAAATAAGTATTTGATCCCTTGCTGATTTTGTAAGTTTGCCCACTGACAAAGACATGAGCAGCCCATAATTGAAGGGTAGGTTATTGGTAACAGTGAGAGATAGCACATCACAAATTAAATCCGGAAAATCACATTGTGGAAAGTATATGAATTTATTTGCATTCTGCAGAGGGAAATAAGTATTTGATCCCCCACCAACCAGTAAGAGATCTGGCCCCTACAGACCAGGTAGATGCTCCAAATCAACTCGTTACCTGCATGACAGACAGCTGTCGGCAATGGTCACCTGTATGAAAGACACCTGTCTACAGACTCAGTGAATCAGTCAGACTCTAACCTCTACAAAATGGCCAAGAGCAAGGAGCTGTCTAAGGATGTCAGGGACAAGATCATACACCTGCACAAGGCTGGAATGGGCTACAAAACCATCAGTAAGACGCTGGGCGAGAAGGAGACAACTGTTGGTGCCATAGTAAGAAATGGAAGAAGTACAAAATGACTGTCAATCGACAAAGATCTGGGGCTCCACGCAAAATCTCACCTCGTGGGGTATCCTTGATCATGAGGAAGGTTAGAAATCAGCCTACAACTACAAGGGGGGAACTTGTCAATGATCTCAAGGCAGCTGGGACCACTGTCACCACGAAAACCATTGGTAACACATTACGACATAACGGATTGCAATCCTGCAGTGCCCGCAAGGTCCCCCTGCTCCGGAAGGCACATGTGACGGCCCGTCTGAAGTTTGCCAGTGAACACCTGGATGATGCCGAGAGTGATTGGGAGAAGGTGCTGTGGTCAGATGAGACAAAAATTGAGCTCTTTGGCATGAACTCAACTCGCCGTGTTTGGAGGAAGAGAAATGCTGCCTATGACCCAAAGAACACCGTCCCCACTGTCAAGCATGGAGGTGGAAATGTTATGTTTTGGGGGTGTTTCTCTGCTAAGGGCACAGGACTACTTCACCGCATCAATGGGAGAATGGATGGGGCCATGTACCGTACAATTCTGAGTGACAACCTCCTTCCCTCCGCCAGGGCCTTAAAAATGGGTCGTGGCTGGGTCTTCCAGCACGGACAATGACCCAAAACATACAGCCAAGGCAACAAAGGAGTGGCTCAGGAAGAAGCACATTAGGGTCATGGAGTGGCCTAGCCAGTCACCAGACCTTAATCCCATTGAAAACTTATGGAGGGAGCTGAAGCTGCGAGTTGCCAAGCGACAGCCCAGAACTCTTAATGATTTAGAGATGATCTGCAAAGAGGAGTGGACCAAAATTCCTCCTGACATGTGTGCAAACCTCATCATCAACTACAGAAGACGTCTGACCGCTGTGCTTCCCAACAAGGGTTTTGCCACCAAGTATTAGGTCTTGTTTGCCAGAGGGATTAAATACTTATTTCCCTCTGCAGAATGCAAATAAATTCATATACTTTCCACAATGTGATTTTCCGGATTTAATTTGTGATGTGCTATCTCTCACTGTTACCAATAACCTACCCTTCAATTATGGGCTGCTCATGTCTTTGTCAGTGGGCAAACTTACAAAATCAGCAAGGGATCAAATACTTATTTCCACCCACTGTAGGTGCTACCTGCACTGAGATGGGAAATTCCAAATTCCTCATCAGTGCATCCTTAAGGATTGAGTGCAATGGTATGGTAACCCCCTTCCTTAGGAGATTTATATCCCAGAACAGACAACATCTCTGCTCTAAGCTCCTCCTCCATGGAATGGTCACAGCTATTTCCCATACAAAACCAGTGAAAGCGAGAGCCTCTCTTGAGGACGAGGGATCAGATGGTATTCCACAGGACTCCTCCTCCAAGAAATAATGTGGATCTGCATTTGATTCCCATGAGTGGTGCCACTCCTCTTCCACTTGAAGATCAGGAGACTGGGTCTGAACCGGCCTTGATCTAGTGGAACGGCATCCACGCGGTGCAGCCCTTCCCTTGGACTCTAGGGAAGCTTCCTCCCTGATGTCAGAGGGGTACTGCCTGCTCAGCGCACAAGCTCTGGCACCCTGTGAAGTACCAGTGTCAATCAGGGCACCGGTATCTGTGGAGCCTCAGAGAGAGCCTGGGGGTGTTCCACTGAGGGTGCAAGCACCGTCAATGCCAAAGCAGGAGCGCCCTGCAGCTACTGCACCAGCTCTTCTTGGCGCATGCTCCCGAACTGCTAGGCAGGCATTGGCAAAGGCCATCGGTGTTGAACAGGTGGCAGAGACATGGTCGCTTGATGATTTGCTCACCGGCACCAGTTCTACAAAGAGAGCACTCCTCTCGATGCTGGCACTTCTCAGGTATCGCAATATCCAATGCCCCGGTGCTCCCGATAACTTGTGTCGAGGAGGACCTCTTGGGCTTCTCCTGATGCATATATTCTCAATCCCCAGGTGTCAAAGAGGACGCTGCTGAATCCAAGTGTCTCCCTGGTGTCGGGTTCAATGCTGACCAGTCCGAGGCCTACTAACAGTGCCTGGTGTCAAGGCAGGTTGAGACCCACTGATGCCGGTGCACTCCCAGTGTTCACAGGTGTTGAAGCAGCCACTGGGTGTCCTCTTGGACACTGAAAAAAAGAATCGCAACTAAATTAAACTCCTCAATCTTGAACAAAAAAAGGGGGTTGTGTTTGAGGTCGGGGCTGCAGCCTAACAGCACAACCACTCGCAAAAAATAAAGGAAACAAAAAAAAAAAAGCTGAAAAAAATAAGGGGAGGAGGAAAAAAGAAATATAAAATAAAAAAAATAATTACTCACACATGAAGGCACACATGACAGCAAAAAAAGTAAGGAACATAGCGCGAGGACAGGACCTGTTCTGCAGGAAGAAAAAAAAAAAAGTGACTGAAGGACCCGCACTCGACCATCAGGCGGGAAGACACCTAACGCCTGAGCAGTGGGACGCTGCTAGAACTTTCTCTAGTGTTAGCGAATCAGCGTCCACACCAGGGCTCCATCAAATGACGTCACCCACATGAGGGAATTGTGTGTCCTGCTTGTCCTCGGAGAACCTTTAGTGGACCAATATAAGTACTACCCCCAAGATCAGATGCATAAGGTCTTAAGTTCTGTTCCTAGCTAAAAATCCTCATTAATGCCTCCCATCTCTTTCCCTCCTCTCCTGAGTGTTAACCTTACCTTTTCATCCCTTCATCAGTCTCTCTCTCAGTTTATACCCCCTCTTTCTATAAGAGTCAAGCTCGCCCTTCTCACCATCAGCCTGTTTGTCCATTACCACTACATTCCTGTGCTTTAAACTCAACTCTTAAGCTCTGGCCCCAAATCATTTTCACTGCTTACAGCTAAAGACATCTCTCCCTTTCATACGTCAGCTGTGACATCCCCAGTGCAGCTTTCCATTCATCATCCCATAACACAAATGATAAAGAAACGTTGTAAAACTGGTAAATTGTTTTTACTATAATAAGCAACGTTATAGTGAGCAGTGTAAGCTCAACTTTGTGCCATAAACACAGCTGAACCTGCTCAAGCTAACAGTTGTACATACTTCTAGATCATCAAGGGATACATCGATTAACTGTTCGTCATGTTCTTTAGTTCTTCTCTATTAGCCTTCCCCAACCAGTCCTGCCTCTGTCAAGTCCTTTCACTACACCAAACTTAACGCATCATGACATACATGCACTTCTCTATCCAACAGTGGTCTTGGTTTCACACATGTACATACCTCTTTCTACATGCCACTCCAGGCTCCACCTTCCAACCATCAGCTCTAGCTCCTCAGCCCGTAACTATTGTCTCCATGTAAGATTCTAAACTTATACCTCTTCTCCTTACCTGCCAGAACCAGCACATGCTCTATGTACTTCTCTCATTTCCTGATGGATTTGGTTCACTGTGCATCTCTGCTCACCAACTGAATTCCTCATTTTATACGGTAACATTCATATCTCTTCCCTGAACTTCCTGCAGCATGTGCTAGTATGCACATGTGCACCCCTGCTGTCTCTTGATCATGGGGGGGGGGGGGGGGGGTATGAACTGCCATAGTAGGGGTTGTAAGAGATTATACTATGTAGCATATGTTTCTAACATAAGCCTGGACACAGAGCAAACTACTCCTCCTTTTCCCTTTACTTCCTGTAGCAAGCAGCAGTCTCTATCCCCTGTATCTTTGTTACCTTAGCATATGGCATGCTTTTGCCCTGTGTTCTCTAGAACATGCAGCAGTATTCACACCCTTCACCCAGACCTTTACCTTTGTGAGCACTGCAGACTTGTCTGGACTTCTAGTTTTCTCTGATCTGCTGTTTTTATCCACAGGCAGCTCCTTGGTGTCCATCTTCCGCACCTTTTCAGCAACAGTGATGCCCAGGATCTGTGCTATCTTGTCAAGTTCAGTCTGCTTTTTCTCTAAAATGTCACTCTGCTTGCGCAGTTCTGTAACCTCTTTTATGATGTTATCCTGCAGGCGGTTCACTTCCACCAGCAGGGGATCTTTATGGCCGTCCTTTTCTCTCCGTTTCTTGCGTAGCAATTCCCCTGGTGGGACCAAGTGGAGGAGCAGAAAGCACACGTTACAGCTCACAGAACTCAAACGTGTCACATCATAAGTACTAAATGGATATTTTTTAAAAATTTTGCCTGAGGTGGTGAGAAATGTTATTCTATGGACTAAGAATTCTGGGGACTTAAGTCTTCTATATAAAGAAAGAGGAGTCAGGTATACCCTTCATCTACTTGCCTCAAAACACATAATGTAACCCCATCTTCTGGGAAATAATTGGACCTAATCCTGAAACTTCCGTCCTCACACTGCTCATGAAAAACCCCACTACACTATCATTCATGTAATGTTACATCAGTATGAGCTCAGCTGGGGAAGAGCTGCCAGAGTTTAGGCAGTATAGTGCAAGGGTTTATACAAGACAGAGCTCATACTGAGCTCATCAGCTCCACATGCAATGTTCGGGAGAAAGAACCTTGCATTTTCCTAAAAGACCTCTCTCAGCTACAAAAGCTAGACCTCAACTCATGCCATTTCTTTGATAGATCAAGGGGAGTTACAATCAGGCTTAGTAGGTATTTTCTCATCCCTGGATTGTTTACAATTCAAGTTTGCACCTGAAGCAAGGAGGGTTAAAGTCACAAGGAGCATCAGTGTGATTTAAACCTTGGCTTCCTTGGTTCTCAGCCTGGTGCTATAATCACTAGGCTACTTCAAGGGTTCATCAGTGTTCGTGTGTGACTATCAAAGTTTTCTTCTACTACTATTCTCTAATATAGACAAGACAGCATATAACTGTCACAGATGAACAGCTCTCTCCAGTGTTCATCCATTGCCTAAAATCACTAATGGTGCATCATATAGTGCCCTTAGCACTAGGTGGCTTAAGGAACAAAAATCAAAGTTCAGTCACATTAAATTTATCATTCTCCCAATGAGGTACAGATCCTTGGTGGCAGGTGACTGACTTACCTCATGCAATCCCACCAATGCTGAGAACCACAAGTGCATTTCTATGGACTGCTGTAGTAGGGACTGTGTGAGCTTATCCTATGCAGCATATGGTTCTAGCATGATGGACCTGGGAACTGTACCTTGCTGTTTGCGCAAACTTTCTAATTCTGCCCGTAAGTAAGTTATCTTCTTCTGCTGTGTCTCGCGTTCATTCTTCAGTTTCTCTCGCTCTACCATGACCTGAAAGAAAAGAGGAGTCCAGGAAATGAAAAGGGGAGTCCAGGAAATAGCAAATCTCAATAGAAAAGATACTGAAAAGACAAACAGCTAACTAGGACAAGGCATAAGTAGAGATCCATACAGCTTTAACAGTGACAAGCTATACACAATCACTGTGTTAGCCAAAATGCAACTTGTGTTACAGCTGTATACTGGTTCTCCTTAGTAATAACATTTATACTTGTTATTTTACATACAGATGTGTATTTTTTCACATCAAACTGAAGGGCAAAAACTGCACACAATGAACTAAAAAAAAAAAAAAGCCTTACTCAATTTTTCCCTTTCTGCTCAAATATCCTGTTAATCCAGCTTCTCTTATTGTCTGAGGTCAGGACAAGAGACCTCCCAACAAGGTCAAAGCCTTTTGTCTTCTTGAATGCTGGCAGAGATGAACCCTGTAGTGGGATATCATCCTTATGTTCAATAGGAAGAACTCCGTTAATTGGCTATATCACAGCATCTCCCAGAGAAGGGGGGAGATTGGGATTTCTCATTCACAATAGCAGTACTGCCAAGTTCTCCAGTCATTCAACAAGATTATATATTTGGAGAGGTATCCAGACTTCAGCTGCTGGAAGTCACTGATACTTCAGAAGAGAGGATGAAACAATCAAACCGGGTCCTGCATCGATCGGGTGCAGTTATCAAATTGTGTGTGTGTGTGGTATTAGCTCACATAATAAAAACACCTTAACAACTAAACAGCCTTTATGTTACCATTTGCTTCATCCTCATGTAATAGAAAACTGTGAATATGAATAGATTTCTAACTAGCTCTCTTAGGAATGAAGCCTGAAATTGTAATTGCAAGTACCCTTAACACCACATATGTATTGGGGTAAAGTGGCAGAAACATTTAACTTCAGTTACAATTTCCAGCAGCAGAAGTCATGAATACAGCCAAATTTTTCATGTATTACCTATAACAAGGATGAAAAAAATAAACAGCAAAGCACAATAACAGCACTGTTGGGCCCTGAGATACTGCCTGTATATAATTCATGCTCCTCTTACCTTCTGTTTCTGACATGCCTCATTTTTCTCATCTGAGAATTTTTCTGTAACTCTCTTTGGTGGTATGATAAGCCCATCCAACAGACTGGGTATTGGATTGGTACTCTGAGCCTGAGTTCCAGGAACCCCTTCAATTGGCTGAATCACACGGAGATTAGGACGTGTGGTATTTGTGGGTGTTTTAAGATTGGGTTGTTGGGCAGATGAATACATGGGCCAGCTTTGGGATGCATAAGCAAGGTAATGCCCATAGGTATCAAATCCAGGAGGGGGGGCTGGGAGATGCTGACCATAGTTTGGTGGCATCTGAACCCCAGTGTACTGAGCATAGTTTGGCATTTGGTACTGAGTACTAGTAGTAGGGGGAAGTGCAGTAGGAGAGGTGCTTGGTATTGTATGGACAGGTTTTTCCAATCCAGAAGAGGGTATGCCCTGACCCATGTCTGCACCCTGCTCTTTACTCCTCTTTACAAATTTTGAATTGGAATTAGCAGAATTATCCTTGGAAGCCTGAGAGGACCCCAATGGGGATTCAGAACGCTTGTGATTTGACTCTGGCGATCGAGTGTCACTGCGGCTACGGCGTGACTCCCATGATTCTGGTCTCCGCGAGTCTGATAAATGGTGGTCTGGAGAATGAGTTGGTTTCTTGCCATGCAGTCGCTCCTGAGTGCGGACAGCAAGCTTTCCGATTTCTGCTACCCCTATATCCAACCCAATGGTCTTTAGCAAGTCATGGATCTGTTCATACTCCTGGCTGGAAGAGCTCTCTTCCACTGGAGGCTCTACTGGAACAGGAGTTTGTGCTGCATGACTTGCTGGTAGACACTGGGTGGCACTGGGGGCAGAGGATGACTGCTGTGCTGCCTTTGGCTTTGCTTCTTCTTCCTCATCTCCATAAAGAAATTTCTCCTCATCTTCAATTTCTTTGAAAGTGCTAGGCTTCTTTACTGGCAAGGTAGTAGAATCTGCCAATCCCAGGATGCGTGAGAAGCCACTACCATCCTGGCTGGCTCTCTCATGAGGAAGCAGGAAGTCAGACTGACGATCTGAAGCCTCCTGCTTCAGCTCAGTCTTCTCCTTTTGATTGAAACTTGCAACCACTTTATTAGTCTGGAAAGTGTCCCCAGGTACCCTTGCCTGTGAGCTACTGACAGGTTTTTGGTACATGGTCCCTGCTGTGAAGCCTTTGGTAAATCTGTTCAGAAAATTCTCTACTTCAGAAGTGAATGGCTTGCTGCTCTGTGGTGCTGGTGCGTGGCTTGCCAGCTCTTTACCTGATACAGAGCTGCTTGAGAAGTCTCCAAGCTGCAAGGAGAAAAACAGCCATATTAAAGCTAATCAAGAATCAGTAATTATAACAACAATTTACATAGCATTAAGGGCCATCTAAACTGGGCATACTGAAGACAGTCATAACAGGAATGGAAATGTACAATAAGACTTTTTTTATATTAGAAATTTCTGAATAGGAGCATTTAAGTATAACATTATGAAATGAATGCAAGTTAAGCATGTTTATTATGCTGAGATCCTAGTAATAACAAGTAGTATTTAATAATTTTGGAGAGTGGACTTCCTTTGTTAGAATTCAGATTTGCTAAACTGAGCCTCCATCTCAAGACAGCTCTTCTGGGTCCTAAAGATTTATTTGTGCAAGTTTCACATGTTTTCTCACCACATTCCATCCCTCTATTTCTCGCGTTGTCTCCCCAGCCAATCTCACCTCTCTCCCCTCCTTGCATGTCCTCATTCATTCCAGTCTTCCTGACACATCCTACCCTTAACTCTATACTCCTCATGTCCTCCAGCATCCCATACATCTTTGCTCATTCTCCTTCTCTGCTCACTAATTCTTCAATCACCCTCTCTCCTCTTTTCATTCCTCCCTTGGTGACAGAAATGTTATTTTCAGTTGTCAGTACATTGTGCAGCATCATAATCAGGTGGGAACTATGCAAGACAACTTCATATACTCCAAGAAGTAGTCTCCAATCTGCTCATGCCACCCTACTGCCCTGCCACTCTCTTCAAGATTCAATTTAGATCTTACTTGGGATGCTGCTTTTCTATTTTGGAATTCAATTATGGAATTTCCTGCTCCTCCCCTAGAATACCTTCAAGGGTTAGTTTTTTTTTTTCTTTCCCTTTAGCATGAGACTGAGAGACCCACTGGTCAATTCCATTCTTGTCACTCCCATACCCTTCCAACTCCTTCTTTTTTCCCCTCCTACCCCTCTTATACTCTGTCCCTTCACCTCAATCCTGTAATATTTCTCCATTCTGACTGGCTCCTTATTCTACTCTTTTTACTTTTGTTTTATTGTAAACTGATATGCTGTGACATTTTGCTAATGGTGGTATATCAAACCCTTGAAATAAATAAAATAGATGTGTAGCCCCTGAGCAAAATTTCAGGGGCTTCCCACTACCTCCAACAGCATAATCCCAGAGTACGGCCCTTTTGCAGCAGGAAAGCCTTAGTAGGCCAATGCAGCTCTTCCAGAGTCAGATCCCCATTAGAGGCCTCACTTTGCACTGCACTACGACCTCCAAAGTGCACAGACTACCTGAAATATGGAGGACACCACCTGCCAAAGGAACATTACTAGGGAACTCATTGCCCTTCTCAAGGAAGAGCTCCCCAAGCTCATGAGTGAGGCTGGCCAAAGCAGACACCACCTCATCTTACTCTCCAATACACCAATCCAGCTCGAGGAGAGGGATTAAGTAGTACAGCCCATCCTTCATCCAAATCTCTGCTAGATACTCTAGCCATCCAGGCACTCCTCTCTTGAGAGGGTCGAGGCGTTTTAGCGCCTCTGTTCCCCTCAGCCAAAATGGCTTCCACATGCCCCATGCCTGCCATCTAGCATCCATCCCTGGACTCACCTGCTGCTGAGAAATCCCCCATCTTTGCTCTGCATCTCCTCTAATGCTATTTTAAACAGCTTTACTGTCCCTGCACAAAACAGAGCAGCTAAGATTCCCTGTTTTAAGCTGTCCACTGCAGAGGCACACAGTGGGAGAGGGCAACAACCCCTGCTGGCAATGGCCCTGTGGGACCTCTGCCAGGCCAGCTGCACCAACACAGGCCCATGGGTTAATATCTGAGGCTGTGGAGGCCAAACCCCCTCCAAATTGGACCAAAGGAAAGGTCTGTAGACTGATCCCAGAGAACTACCTACTAAATCCATCAGTTTACTTGCTTTATCATCAAAATCTCAGATAGAGGAACATGTGTCACAATGTGAGGAGTTGACTGATAGTTCAGTAGTTTGAGGAAGCTTTGCATATAGTATGCTGCCTTGGTCTATTTGGGATATGGCAAACACATTTATGAGGGTAGCTTAGGTCTACAGTATTGACATGAGATTTCACTTGCTTCTGGCAACAAAGGTGAAAAAGGCATTCTTTGTAACTATTTATTTTTTTTTATGTGAGAGTCCAGATTTAACTTGGACTCTAGTAGAATGCCTCTGCTACCTCATATTTGGAAGTTAGGAAACACCATCCAGTATTAGCAAGTCCAAGAAGCTACCAACAATTAATAGCTGGATTTTATTGTTAACAGAAACTCAGAACTGCACAAAGCCTTGCAGAGGTCTGGAACTCTCTCGGTTCCTAAAGAGAAAAACCTGAACGTTGTCAGCGGAATGCCGGAAACTAGATTTTCTAATGATACCGATTAAAGGTCAGATTTTCAAGGTGTATTTGTTTCTCTACCGGTCTTGGCAAATGCCTAACGGTACTATGTAAGCCACACTAAGCCTGCAAATAGGTGGGAAAATGTGGGATACAAATGTAATAAATAAAAGGACTTAACCTCAGGGCCACAATGTGTAGACAGCGCCCTAGGAGTGAAGCCTGCCTCAGAAGAATACTGTTGCATTATTACACTAACCTCAGGGCCACAACGTGTAGACAGCGCCCTAGGAGTGAAGCCTGCCTCAGAAGAATACTGTTGCATTATTACACTATTTACTCAAAGAAATACTAATAAGTTCCAGACTGTATCACTTTTTACACGGATACTAGATAAATTCAACTTCTCTGCCTCCATCTGTTGATAGGGTGGTATAACCCATCAGTCTGGCAGGTGAAAAGGAAACATCAATATACAAGGGGGTAGATATTCAGCCAGCAGCTATCAGAAATCTTTTTTTTAAATGCTGTTGCTAAATTAGCCTTAGATATTCAGTGCGGGCACTAGCACTGAATGTTCGGTGCTAATCTTGAGGGTCCTGGACAATATTCAGTTGGGGCCCGCATAAAAGACAGTTAAGTGGGCCCTGGCTGAATACTGGCCAAGACCTGCATAACTTACAATTCCATCAGAGGGCCTCCAATCCCCCTCCCCTCCCCCTAAAAACTAGAGGCCCCTTCTGATCCCCCTTCACCATTTTGTGGAAGCTGCCGCTAGGGGCCGAAGCGAATGGGCCCATGCTCTTGATGAAGATGAATAGGACTTCCGAGTAACAAAAAATGTCTTGCACACCACCTCTCTAGACTTCTGGGTTCTCTTCTGCACTTGAGAAGAAAGAAGACACTTTGGGGCATGATTATGACTCTCTAAACACTTTAGGAACGCCATGTAGGTCAGTCACAGACATGGTCCTAGAACAACGGAAGCACTTCTTAAACCCAGTGGCAAGCTTCTGGGACATCATAGGGAAGATAGCTATAGCAAAATCAAACGGCTCAATGGTAAAGAGAGGCAAAACAAAAAAAATACTCAAGGAAAAATAAGAACTCGATAGAAGCCCACGCCCAAAATGGCCATGGACCACAGAAAAAGCAGAACAAAGTGACGAAAACACTAGTCAAAAAAAGGGGGAAAGGAGGGAGTAGGAGAGAAATTAACAAAATCCTCCTTACTACTCCAGGAAAGTCTCCAAAATAACTAAAAATAGAGTCACATCACACCACAATAAGAGAAATCTTGTCAACTTCGTGGAGGAAAACAAAACAAAACAGAGTCTCGAATGCACAGTGGAGGCCTACCAAAGGCTTCATAAAAGGTATATGAACATTGGGTAGCATCTGCACAGAGGCTATTGGGGACATCACCCATCTGTGAGAATCTAAGTTCTGCTTGTCTTCAGAGAAACTGACCTACAAAGTTATACCTTCTTACGTAGTTTTCCTTCCATATCTTCTTGTATGTGGTGGCGGTCCGATTTTGAACATGTTTATTACCTCAAATAGATTTGTAATCTATCGGTAGCTATAATCATCTATTGTGCATCGATTTACAAAGGAACTGCCTTTTCTTCTCTTTGGCCATCGCCTCTTCCACCTCTCTACCCTCCCAATCTGGTCGCTTCTACTCCTTCCCAAGTGCTCCTTTATTCTTCCTTCCAACTACCACTTCTCACAGCACCTGCTGACAATGTCGATTGTTGATTAAAACATTCTCTCTCTAACTATGCACTTCCTGGTTTTAATCACCTGCGCATCTCCAGAAGTCATTCCTGCCAACTCCTTGCAACCCACTCCTGTGTTTTTCCCTTCCTTATCCTCTTCCCATGCAAACACTTGTCTTTTTTTTTTTTTTTTACACTTCCAAGAGTTAAGAATCGCAGTACTATGCTGTATTTATCATTACAGGATGAAATGTATTTGCCAGAAGTTTTATTTATTTTTTTGGCTTCTTTCAGCTAACCTTATTTTTTAGGCACATTTCAGCTCAAGCATAGCTCCTACTGGAGCAGCTCCATCTTGTCTTTATGCACAAACACAGGCTCCTCCTTTCACCCTAAGACACACTGCCACATCTTTCACACCGAGTCCCCAAACAAATATGCATGAGTTTGCAAATAGAGGAAGGAGAAATAAGCCATTTTGTCACATTGTGTACTTTTCAACTTGTGTTACATTAACTGATATTTTCTCCCATTTTTATATAAACATTTCTGCTGCTCTTTGCTCTCTTCCTCGAGACCTTTACCTGCTTCCAAGCACTTTCACCAGCCCCTTTGATTCTAAGCATGCTGTCTCTTTACTTCCCTACTTCCATGTAATCCTTCCTCCCCGATACCTTCCCCTTGCTTCCAAACTATTCCCCACTTTCCACCCTGTTTTCACAACACAGCCTCTGCCACACTTTTCCTCTCTCAACCTCCAAGCACTCTCTCCCCTACTTGCAGGCACTCTTGCACTCACCCCAACTTCTTCACAGGCCCTATTGACAGCAGCCATCTCAGCAGTTTTTTACGATATGAACCAGGCTACTGGCAATCCCTTAAGCTATCTGAGCTCCATCAGCATCTCTTCCATCGAGTGCCAGAGCCCAGGATTTTCCTATCCCTACCATTAGGGATGACTACTACACTACAAACACTACAAGGTTAGAGAAAATAGAAAAATTTTGATAACTTATTACTGTTCTTATTTCGAGTAACAAACGTTCCCATGCCTCTACCAACCACCTCCCTACGTTCTATCCCTCCCTTCACTAACTGGAAAACTTTCAGCTGATCTGTACGAGATTTTGTCAGACCTTCCTTGGCAAAGCAGTCTCTGGTTCCGGCTCAAGGCGCTTTTTCAGGATTGATTTCACAGGCACAGTCTGGACCTCCTCTTGATGCTGACGCAGAAGGCTCACACCAGAGGGCGCCAGTGAATTCACTGACCCAGACCGCATGAAATCAGGACCTGAAGACTCATGGGGAAGAGTGTGGGTACGCTCTTCCTGTCCCCGCTTCCTTGTCAGCTCTTGCTCCCAAATGTCCTCACGCCGATAGAGGGAAGGGCTGGGGCTTCTTCGGTACATGGGGGTCCCTGAGCCATAGCCCTTGTAGTCACTTGTCTGATTTTGCGATTGCTGCTGTTCTTCATAGCGAGGGCGCTTGGATGGGTACGAGTCCATTCTGTCCCTGTCAGGAACACTACTATGGGGTCGGAGGTAGTCATCTTCATGTCTCAGTAAGTAAGGACTAGGAGGTTGTTCTTCACGACAAGAGTATCGATCTGGGCCAGGAGGGGATGATAAGCTTCGTGGGAAAATTGGACCATCAGCAGAGTCATCCCTGAGAACAGAAAGGATTAAAAATGAATAAAGGGTCTGATTAACACTCCCAACACACCATCCATAAACAATACTATCAAAACTCCTCTTGCGAGATCAGAGCACAGGAATGTTGAGAGAACTCTTAGGCAAGAGACCAGAGTGACAGCATTTCAAAACCTGCCCTTTATCCATACAGACTGAAGTGCTTTTCTATGTTTGTTCTCTAGTCACCACAGAAAACACACACTTCCAAACAAAAAGAGTTCCAGGGTCTAACCCTAGTGTACTCACATCCCTCTGTAGAAATATACTAGCCCTTGCTCTCAGTAAAATGCAGACCAATGGCTCAGGCTAAAGAGCTAGGCCTCTTAAAATCAGAGATCACATTTGACACAGTTACATTTCACTGTGGCAAGTGCTGAAATGAGGTAATTGAGAGCTGACAGAGGGTGGGGGAAAGCTACTGTGTAAACAGTGAGGAGACTGGCACCTACAAGACGTCATGAGCAAAATTGTTGTGGTTATGTAGAGATAGTACTGGGTCAGCTGCACCCCGGGTGAGAACATCCAAAGGGGGGGGGGGGGGGCTAGAGGAAGGTTTGGGAACATGTGAAGTCATTCTGATCAACTAATAAGGGCCAAAGAGCTCTGGTGAAAAAGCAGGGGTCCATTGGAATCAATGGGGCCAAAAATGGTATAAAAAAGCAGTCTGAAGGGTACCGCGTGCTGGAAGGCTCTAGACAGCAGAAGAGAGGGATCAGATTGCACCTGCTGTGTGATCCAGAGATGGATGCCTGATTTGCCTGTACTACTGTTGGTGAGATTGTAATAAACTATCTTCCTATATCCCAGCGAGTCCTTCTGATTATGGAGTTTGTTAATTTCTGGACTGTGTAAAGAGCAGTCTGGGGGAGTATGAGATCAGAATAGTTGGTGGGAACACGCAAATTATTTACATTTTTAGTGTGCTTTTGGCTCTGTCCTGACAGACCTGTAAAAATTTGGCTTACATTCCTGTTACTTACTGTCCTTGTACAAGGCTGTGGGTTTCTCTTAGGATCCATCCTTTTTACAGAGAATTGTTGCGAGCCTATGCCCCTTTGTGAATACCAACAAGTGTTTTTTGGGTTTGCCCTCATTCAGGTACTATAATTTTAGCTGACAATTCCATTTTTTTTTCTGTTTCATGGATGATGATTCACAGAATGGAGGAATATGTAAAATGCACTACAATCTTGTTTACTTATTCTGACACTTTTTTTTGTGCTTTTCAGTAAAATGGTTATTTTCTTTCTCTGTCTTATTGGGCAATTGCATTCTCTTTAGCTACATAAAGAGGACACTTGTTCCAGTAAGATGATTACATACTTTTCAACTTTTTTTTATTATTATTTTCTGAATCTAGAAACTCTCTTTTTTCTTTTTAGCCACTATAGGGGGCTACCATGATTCAGATATCCAGTATAGTTTTGTTTATGTTGCGGAGGAAGGTAAATGGATGTGAGAATCCCATTCATTTTGGGGTAATTATGAAAGGTTTTACGGAAATGGTATTTCATTATGAAAGGTTTCAGAGATGTTTGCATAGTAATATTGTTTAGCTGTTAATGTGCCATATGGATGTCCTTTTTATAAGTGCATATTGTTGGAAGGCCACATGACAGAAAATTTAGAAAGAATACTGCAAGTCGAGGTGGTGAGAGAATGTGCTTGAAGGTCCAGAGGAATGTTGGACAAGTTTTGAATGCGGTAATGTATCTGGTATCCTCTGTGCTCTATTTATTCTGATTTTTGCCTCCTTTTGAAGCATGATGTGAGGCCTTCTATTTTACCTACAGCTTTTTGAGTTATAATGCTTTTTGTCTGTCTACATAACAAACAGTGCTCTGTCCATATCATATATTTTTTGTGTTTCTATTTCTCTGTATATGCTCTCAAACAGATCACATTTCTTTACACACACAACAGTTGAAGTCTCTACAAAAACTGCTTATTTCTTTTTCATACAAATAAGTATCCTTTCCTGGATTAGGTACTTCACCAGAGGGGGTATCTCTTAGAATTTACTCAATACTGTATTTCCCTAATTCTATAAATTTTTCTGTTCATAATGTAGGGAGACCAGGTTTGCTTTCCTGTTTCATAAAAATTACTGGCAACATATTTGAATACAACAAGAGAAAGCTTCTCTGTCTGATGTCATTCCAGATCAGTATATCATCTGCTGCATACCTACTGGTTACTTGCCCATTGTGCAAGGGCCAGGCCTACACTGATTTTTACAGCTAGGCAGATACTTGTCCAAGGTATAAGATACCTGCTTGTCTGCGTGGATGTTTTCTAATCAAATTTAAAACAAAAAATGAATAGAAGCTTTTCCTTGCATCAGAGAGATTGTTCCCATATTTGGTATTCCCTGCAGAATTACTACAGCCCATAGCAGTGGCGTAGCAAGGGAGGGGAGTGGAGGGGGCAGTCCGCCCCAGGTGTCAGCACAAGGGGGGGGGGGTGCCCCCCCGCACCCAAAATCCCCCCCGCCCCCGCTATAGGCGCCTCGACAGTATAAGCCTCCTCCTCCTTCCTTCCCGCCCATGGCAGCCCTCTTTCTCCTCTCCGCCCCCCCCCCCCGTGTCATAACCCTCTACTTCCCGTGGTGGCAGCGGCGTCAGTTCCGTTACAAAGAAAGCACTGTCTGCAGGCTCCCCTCCGGCTTCAGCTTTTCCCTTTGCTCTTCACACAGAGTGTCCCGCCTTCGCGATGACGCATTTCCTGTTTCCGCAAAGGCGGGACACTGTGTGAAGAGCGAAGGGAGGAGCTGAAGCCGGAGGGGAGCCTGCAGACAGTGCCTTCTTCGTAACGGAACTTACGCCGCTGCCACCACGGGAAGTAAAGGGTTATCATACAGGGGGGGGGGAGCAAAGAGGAGGAGGGCTGCCATGGGCGGGAAGGAAGGACTCAGAGGGATAGGGAGTGGGACCGTTAAAGAGAGCCCCCTGTATTTGTGGGGGCAGCAGTCAGGTGAAGGAAGGAAGGAACGGAGAGGGCAGGGGAGAGAGGAGAATGCTGGACATGGATGGGAGGGGGAGAGCAGGGGGAGAGAACAGATTGCTGAACATGGAGAGAAGGGGAGTGCATGGGGAGAGAAGAGATCGCTGGAGAGGAGGGGAGGGCAGGGGAGAGAGGAGAATTGCTGGACATGGATGAATGAATGGGGGCAGGGGAGAGAGGAAATTTGCAGGATATGGGTGGATGGAGGAGATGGCAGGGGAGAATGAAGAGTTCCTGGACATAGATGGAAAATTGCTGGATATGGAGGGATGAATGGGGGCAGAGGAGAGACGAAATTTGCTTGATATGGGTGGATGGAGGAGAGTGCAGGGGAGAATGGAGAGTTGTTGGACATGGATGGATGGAGGGAGGGGATGAAAGTCAGGAAGGAAATGCACAAGGCACAAGGATGGAAGAGAGAAGAGAGGAGAAATGTTGGACAAGGATGGAGGGAAGGAAAGACAAAGGAAGGAGATGCACATGGAGAGAGGGCAGATCCTAGATGGAAGGGGCAGGGAGAGAGGGCAGACTTTGGATGGAGGGGACAGGAGAGAGAGGGCAGACTTTGGATGGAGGGGACAGGAGAGAGAGGGCAGACACTGGATGGCAGGGAGAGAGAGAGAGAAGGCAGATGCTGGATGGAAGGAAGACAGTGAAAAGAAGATGAGGAAAGCAGAAACCAGAGACAACAAAGTAAAATATATATTTTTATTTTTTTGCTTTAGGATAAAATAGTATTGTAGCTGTGTTAATAAATGCTTATAAATAGAACATGGAAATAAGGTAATCTTTATTGGACTAATTTTAATATATTTTGACTAACTTTCGGAGAACAAAACCCCCTTCCTCAGGTCAGGATAGGATATTGTAAAATCACTATACTGTATTGATCTGAGGAAGGAGATTTTGGCCTCTGAAAGCTAAATGTATTAGTTCAATAAAATGGTATTATTTTATTTTCTTTCTGTGGTGTGGCATTGTATGCTCAGTCTGGCCTCTTGGGGGTTCAGTTTAATTTTTGTCTAAATAGAAAGTTTGATTACTTATTCTATAGTGGTTTAGGGTGTCAACTACCCTAGCTACGCCACTGGCCCATAGTTTTAATTTTTAATTGGTTCCTCAATTCTTTTATTCCTGCACTGGGTATTTTACATCATACTGTTTGTATTTACAAACCTACTAGCAATGGCCTAGTTGAGAACTACAATGAACTTAAAAAAAACAAAACTTTAGAAAACTAAATTAATACAACTTATGGTAAATTGAATTAAAAATTGGCTCAATACTCTGCCACTTGCCTTGTTAGCTCTTTAAGCCACCCCATCTGCCTCTTCTTAAAGCTGTCTCCTTTTCAACTCTGTATAGGCCGCACTATGCGCCTTCTAAAGCCACTCCTGATAACCACTTGCCTGAGCAATATTCTGTATATTAGGATGTATTACCAAATATCTTTACTTTTCTGTCTTCCATTTCACAGGCAATCTCAGTCAGAAGAGGGGAGGGTAATGATAGCCCTGCCCCCCAGTCATCCAAAATCTCTCACAGTTGGAGATTTGGTTTACTGGAAGTACTCCACCCCTATTTACATAGGACCCTTCCAAATTAGTCAAGTTGCAAGACCACACTTCCTGGGTCTGCCTAAAAAACATCTGTATCTACAAGGCTCCTAATTCAGTCCCTTTCAAGCCACCCCCACCAGCTCAGTAGTTACCACTGGTTCTGCAGCCTCCGCCACCACTTCAAGTTGATGGACAAAGAACATTATCCAAAATTTCTCACTCCCATGACCGAGCATCTGACAACTACAGGCATTACCTTAAAAGAAGAAATCACCTTACCTGCACGGAACATTGCCCATCAAAGCGAGCCCACTGCTGCACTTGCCATCTTTCCAGTGGAACCGGGTGACGCAAGTCCAACTACCCACAAGAGGACACTGTACTCTGTACACCAAAGACTGTGTTGGGACTTGTTGTACTTATATTATTCCTAATTTAATGTTACCTAGACTAATGTTAGACTGCTATTGAATTTCTTGTTACTGTGCTCTTGCCTACCTTCTCTATTCTCCATAGTTACTTGACTCCTATATTTTCCCTGTTTAATTCTCCTGACTTAGGGAGGTATTTCCCACTGCATGTCTCAGGCCAACACCCTCCAACCCCTATCTTGGGCCTCAATCACAAGAATCCACCCTAGGTACCCCAACAGTAGACTTACCCTGTTTTAATTGAAACCCTATATCTAATCATTACTTGCCTTTTTAATTCTATTATTCCTGACAATACAAATCATTTGTTTTGTTTTATTATTTTCTTTTGACTTTACATTTCATACTTCTTGCATTACACCTGTCTGGCTATCAAATGGCTGGTGCTCACTCTAATGAGCCTCTGAACGGTGCCTGTCCCACTCACCCCCTAAATTGGGATCCTGGAATGGATGATGATCCTAACTGGGACCCTTTAACTAGATTTGATATCTTGTATTACCCTTATTTGATACATGGGCTACTGGATCTAATAGGTCCGTGTTGGATGCCTTTGAAATTTTCCAGGGATGTGGACGAATTAAAGTTGAACAGACCACACATCCAATAATCAGACCCTCTACCAGAGAACGTGTATATTTTTGGTATGCCACTTATAGCATTGATCAAAGCAGGTGGCATCCTTGGTTTTTCATCCAGAAAATTGGAAATAGATATCTTGAAATGTATAACTTTTCCCCGCATACGGATTAACAGGTGCCGTACCTCTATTGTCACTATAGATGCTATAGAAGTATCAAGAGGGGTACTTGATCAATTTATAGCCAGAAATCATTGTTGTACTTACATTCCCAATAATACTGACACCGATGATTCTGTTACAAAGGCATCAGAAGACCTTTTTGCCTTAGCCAACAAAATTAGCTACTAAATCAGGTGTTGATACTATTGTCTGGTGCATTACTCTTAGTACAAGACAAACTACATTTCCACCATAAATTTTGTGTAGGACTACTGTTCATTTTACCTATTTTACATTTATTGCATGTAACGCAAGTATGCCTCTTTTATTAAGGAAGATATTTATTCTGCTTATGCTGTTTAACTGAACTATCATATGTTTCTTTTTAGTTTGTTATATTCTGCCAATTTGTATAGATAGGTTTAGATTGGGTTCTCTCTTATTTTTAAACTGTTGTACCTTTCATCACTGGACCTCAAATAGTAACTAAGCAGACTGTTTTCTACTGTTGATGATTTCTTAATCATCAAGAGAGAAATGTATTGATTTGCTTCATTTTCTGTACAAAGGAAGAAGATTATGTTCCTATGTATTTTCCAAAAACACTATAACTCAACAGTGCCTTCATATATGATTTAGATCTGTTACACTCAAAGTTTTGCCATTATATTGCTCATAATTATAAAACTACTGCAGGTTAAACAGTGCAACACTCATAATTATAATGCTCTTGAGTTTGCAATAGTTATTCATTATTTGGCCAATATTAATCCTTTTTAAATGCTAAAATGAAATATTTGTGCCCTATTGATAGTTTTGGCTATATTTATACAAAGTTTGACTAATGATCAGCTTTGTAATAATAATATATTAATTGACTACCATCATACACTCAACTTTATTGATTCCATCGTATGATACTGTTGAATAAAAGTATGAAAAATGCGGAGTGGAAGGCTCCATGATTACAACAAGCTGTTTTAACACTAACCCTCCTGAGGCATGAAAAGAATGTGGCAACACATTAGCCAAAGGCAGGCTCCAGAAAGTCTGTGGGCTAGAAGTTAGGGGGGTAATAGAAAGCAGATGTTCTGCACATGATTAACAGTTTGTAGTATTCAGAGACTTGCACAGGAATGTTGTATGAGAGAATTAGTCAGAGGCCCGGTATAAAACTAGAGGGAACAAAGAAATAAGTAAGCATTTTGAATTTCTCTTTGTCTGTCTATAGCATTGCTTTAAGCACTCTGATTTCTCTCTCTGCTGTACATTGCTTTGTTTTTAATCATTCATTCTGACTTATATATTGCTTATCAAGAAATGCTTCCTGAATATGATTGATATTCAGTTCATAAACTACTTTTATATTAAATATGAAATTCGTCTAGTCTTTTCTTCAAAGTGGCGAGCCAGCCAGGAGTAGGCCGCAAACGGAAAAGAGAAGGCGAGACGAAGAACAAATTAAGTGTGTGTTGTTAATGAAGTTTTTTACAGGATTTTGAGAGAGCAAGCGTTGTTTAAGCCTAATTTCTGTGCTCCACTGATGTGGGATTGATCAAACTGCTGAACTGGACATATAGGCTACGACTCCTGGGCTTGCTAAAGAGAAATAAGAAGACGCGTGAGTAAGCTTACATTGTGGACGTATTAGTGGTATTTGTTTAGCTTTGTAGTTTTCTGTTTTGTATATTTTCTTGGTTTAGGTGCAGTAGTATATTTTTGTAGGTTGTGGCCATATAGGAGAAATTGTAATAGTCAGAATAAAATGAAAGGGAAAGGGACAGATAAGAAAGAAAAGCCTCCTGTATATGCTATGTATTTAGATTTAGATAGTTCAAAAAAATGCTCCCCTTTGCAGCATGTCATAGAATTATTCCCATTAGAAAAAAAACAGATTGAAAAAATACATGAGAAATGGGTCAAATATGAAGGAAAAGATTCTGTTTTGAGCTGGTCTCAGGATGGATCGTTTGATCGTCCAAAATTATTATCTCTCCTGAGCTACTTACAAGAAAATAAAAATAAAACTAGGCAGAAGAAAAGCTTAGAGAAGCATCTTACAATTTGGAATTTATTTTCTTTAGCAGCAGATCTGTTTTATGCTGATGTAGATAGGGTACAACAAGAGGCAGAAATGTACAAAAGAAATAATCCTCCTCCTTATGATTCTGGCTGTAATACAAGGAGAGAGACTTTATGCCCTGTAAGGGATACAGGATGGGAGAAGGAACAAAAGCGCTCTGTGCCATGCGCTGGGTATTCGGCTCTTGATGACCCCCCCAGTGATTCAGAAAGTGAAAAGGGAGGGGATAATGAATTAGATGGGAGAGAACAGGCAACAGCAGGAACTCAATTAACTATTGGGGATTTTAAAGCTCTGTGTGCAGCATCGGGCGTAGGAAATATTAAGGCTGCTCTTTCTGCAGCTCTGCATGTGATGTATCCAACCCCGATTGATTTTTCAGCCATAACAGCAAATAAATGGGACCCTAAAACTGATTTTTCGGCACATTTGACAAAATGTATAAATTTGTATAAGGTTCAAACAGGGCAAGATGCAGATGTAGAAAAAAAAAAAAAAGCAGCCTTTGGTTCAGCCTGAAGGTTGAGGAATGTCATCTGTTTTTGATTTCTCGGGTGTCTGGCTTTAAAGGTTAGAAAGGTCAGGAAGAACTGAAATTTTTTTTGTTCCTTTTAAAAGATTGTTTTAGATTAGATTTAAATAAGTTCTTTGTCTTATAGGGAATTCTGATCTCTGTTTATTTTAAAATATGTGTTATTAATAAGTTCTAGTTCTCTATGTGGAATGTCTTTGCAATTTAACTTTGTTTGACTCTTTTTTAAGTGAGATTCCTGCAGTGTTAAGAGATCATCTGGCTTGAATTAGTCACAGTCCTTAGTTCTGTGTGTAGGGCTAATAGGGGAAAGAGGTGATTTAAAATCTTTAATAACATCTGAACATTATGATTTGTCAGCAATATGGTCACTATGCTTCAGAATGTTATCAGAATGCAGGAATGCCCCAAGTACAAATGCAGACGCAGCAAGGATTAATGCCACAAGTAGTAGGGATGCCTGTGAGTGCCCCGCAGACTGCAATACAGCAGCCGGCGATGCAATCACAGGGACCAGGGGCTGCAGTACAGAGACAAGGCACTGTAAATGCTTTTCCAACTTGGCAGAATACTCCAGACCAATGCTATTGACTGGAAGCAGACCAGTGTCAGGAGGAGGGAATGATTTTCAGATTAGACACAAGGGAACCCTTTATTACATTGACAATTGGAAAATATGGAACTCCTGTGAGATTTTTGATAGATACAGGGGCGAGTACCTCTGTATTGTGTGCAAAACCACAGGGAGTTAAACTTTCAAATCAGTATAGAACAACAGTGGGATTTACGGGGATAGAGCAAAGAAAAAGGCTAACGGAACCGACTCTGGTGCGCTTGGAATGCCAACCGCACGGTTCAAGGGAGGCTGTGGTACCCTTTTTAGTGGCACCTGATTGCCCAGTAAATTTGTGGGTAAAAGACATGGGAAATAGTTGGGCAGCTATGATTAATCAAAACAATGAAGTAAATGCACCAGTAGCTTTTTTTGTCAGGCTCTTTTAATCATGTGGAGAAGGGAATGAAAGAAATACCAAAGTTACTGACAGCTATAGTGGCTGCAGTAGGTAAATGGAGAGCACAAATGCCTTTTGTTCCTATTGTAATACATACCAACCACACGATTAAAACACTGTTGAGCCCTAGCCAGACTGCATTGACAGCCACTAGATTTGGAAAATATCAAGCAGTACTTTTAGGACAAGATATAAGAATAATACCATTAACTAAAGAACAGAGAAATAAGATAGATCTGCTTTTTCCTGTCAATCTAGAGGGTGAGATCGATACTATAGAAATCCCTACATTTCACCGTCTTACTTTTGAACCCTTATCTGATGGATTAATATGGTTTACAGATGGAGCTTGTGAAAGGACTGTTGCAGGCTTTGCCTGCGTGCAGGTAGATGAGAATCTAAGAAAGATAATGCAAGTACAATATAAAACCCCTCCTAACCAGACTGCACAGCATGCTGAACTTTTAGCCGTTATTACGGCCTTACAACACACTGATATGACTCAAAATGTCACTATATATACTGATAGTGGTTACGTTGCAAGTTCACTACAGTATCATATATTAAAATGGCAGCGTAGGGGGATGATAACCAGTGCAGGTAAAAATTTACAACATTACACATATTGGAAATTGCTGTTTGAAATTTTGGCAAGAAGGGAACGTGAAGGTAGAAAAACTGCAGTTGTGTGGACCCCGGCCCACATTGAAAGGCCAACCTTTGAGGCACTAGGTAATGCAATGGCTGATGCAGCAGCAACGGAGGTGGTTAAGCAAAGTGAAAAGATTTTGTATAATACTAGACAGACACAGGAAGGGCCACTTACGAATGTAGATAAGATTGAAATGTGGCAGCCAGAGGGACAGGAAAGTGAAAAATGGTTGAAGAGAGGATGTATGAAATTGGGAAGTGAATGGTTTAATGCAGAAGAAGGATTACCTTGTATGCCAATGAGCCAGGCGATTAAGGTATTGGCTGGTTGGCATGCAACCATGCATTGGAATAAGGAAACAATGAGGCAACAATTTGAGCAAAGATTTTGGACTTTAAAAATTGATAACTTGATTCAACAGGTTGTGCAGAATTGCATGGTATGTAATATTAACATACCTAAACGAGGTCCTAAAATATCGCCTGGGACACTTCCAATACCAGAAGGCCCAGCAAAAGAATGGTATATTGATTTTACCGATATGATTGTTCCAGTACAGGGAAAAAGGTATTTGTTAGTTTGGGTGGATGCTTTCTCAAGGTGGGTAGAAGCATTTCCATGTAAAAGGGAGACAGCACATGAGGTGGTACAATGTCTGATAACTCATATTATGCCAAGCCATGGGTGTCCGTCTAGAATAATTTCTGATAACGGGACGCATTTTAATAACAGTGTTTTGAAAGAAATGGCAATGATTATGGGTTTAACACACAGAAAAGTATCAGTGTATCGCCCCACCTCCAATGGTTTGGTGGAACGCTACAATGGTATTTTAAAAACTAAATTGAGAGTATTACTGAAGGCTTTAAACAAGGAAACAGCAGGTAAACCATATACCTGGCTTGATTTGTTACCATTAGCTTTGATGGTTATAAGGGCCCAACCTAATGGGCGTACCAAATTGACCCCATTCCAAATTCAGACAGGACGTCATTTCTTCCCGATGCAGATAGCAAGTACTGGTAGCACAGCTCAGTACTGGCAAAAATTACAACCAATGCTAAATTTGACCAGTGACATGATTCGTACAAATGTATCACATCAGGTAGGGAATAATGATGTTTGTGCTTTTAAAGTAGGTGACCTAGTGCTACGAAAGAACTTTACACATAAAACATGGAAGGATCCTGTGTATGTAGGGCCTTTTGCTATCACGGCCCTTACTCAGACCGCTGCCTGTCTGGAAGGTCATACTTCTTGGATACATTTAGCAGATATTCGACGAATTAATAACATTGAAATGGACAAAGAATAAACAAACATCATGTCCCTAAACATGATGGTATTGGACTGTTGTTGTTTGTTAATGGACAATGAACACATATGATAATAGACTTGTTACAGTGGCCAAGATGTTGAATTTGACTGATTGTATCATATGTGCCCACTGACTGACATCATCCTTGTCCTTGCCAGCTATGATATATGGGACTACAATGATAAAATCATGTCTGTTATCCCAATAATACCTGTGTAAGAGATGATGAAAACCTTCATTGGACAAATGAGACTATTTATAAGCAAGCCTTGCTTATGGACAAGTATCCACAGACATCATGTTGGTGTCTGATGAATAGTATGACAACTGAACACATTCCCCCGATAAAGTGCACTTACACGCAGAATGTTGTAACAACTGATTCAATGAATGTTATGCTTTTAATTTGTGTAATTTTTAATGCCACATCAGCTAATGAAAAGTAAGAATGAATGACAGTGTACTTCCCTTTGATGAAGCTCACTGTCCTATAAATTATATACCTCAAGAGATATAAATTTTGTACCCTAGTACAATTGAATCTGTTTAATGCAACATGTATTAGCATGTTTGCAAAGATGTGCCAGGATGTTTTTAAAATAACAATGATAACTGAAATTCAGAATAAATAGAACTTTAATATGTCAGCCAAAAATATTGAAAAAGCGTGCAGAAACTGAATGCCACAAACAAGGGGGGAGGAAATTTAGAAGGGAGGTAAGGATACAGACTGGAGCTAAAACAGATGTTTGAGTCCTGGAATACCCGGCCTCAAAAGGGAGGATTTGTTGAACAAAAGAAAGATTTGTTGAATAAAAGTATGAAAAATGCGGAGTGGAAGGCTCCATGATTACAACAAGCTGTTTTAACACTAACCCTCCTGAGGCATGAAAAGAATGTGGCAACACATTAGCCAAAGGCAGGCTCCAGAAAGTCTGTGGGCTAGAAGTTAGGGGGGTAATAGAAAGCAGATGTTCTGCACATGATTAACAGTTTGTAGTATTCAGAGACTTGCACAGGAATGTTGTATGAGAGAATTAGTCAGAGGCCCGGTATAAAACTAGAGGGAACAAAGAAATAAGTAAGCATTTTGAATTTCTCTTTGTCTGTCTATAGCATTGCTTTAAGCACTCTGATTTCTCTCTCTGCTGTACATTGCTTTGTTTTTAATCATTCATTCTGACTTATATATTGCTTATCAAGAAATGCTTCCTGAATATGATTGATATTCAGTTCATAAACTACTTTTTATATTAAATATGAAATTCGTCTAGTCTTTTCTTCAATACCTAGACTTAATTGACTTTTCATGTTCTCAAGTCTCGCGCCACCCTAGAGGGGTAGTTGTAGGATAGATAGGCCAGCATCCAGCATATAATTATGCATCCACATACTGACTCTTGCTATGGCCTTGTCCCTCACTATGTCAGAGCACCCCGTCACCTCAACCCTATACACCCCCCCCCCCCCCCCACACAGGACTCTAAGAGCCCTCTGGAAAGGACGGCCCACACTCTTGTAGTCATGTGTGCCGGCCCCGCCTGAGGGGGCCCGGCAAGAGGGGAATGTAGAAATATACTAGCCCTTGCTCTCAGTAAAATGCAGGCCAATGGCTCAGACTCAGGCTAAAGAGCTAGGCCTCTTAAAATCAGAGATCACCTTTGACACAGTTACATTTCACTGTGGCAAGTGCTGAAATGAGGTAATTGAGACTGGCACCTACAAGACGTCATGAGCAAAATTGTTGTGGTTATGTAGAGATAGTACTGGGTCAGCTGCACCCCGGGTGAGAACATCCAAAGGGGGGGGGGGGGGGCTAGAGGAAGGTTTGGGAACATGTGAAGTCATTCTGATCAACTAATAAGGGCCAAAGAGCTCTGGTGAAAAAGCAGGGGTCCATTGGAATCAATGGGGCCAAAAATGGTATAAAAAAGCAGTCTGAAGGGTACCGCGTGCTGGAAGGCTCTAGACGGCAGAAGACAGGGATCAGATTGCACCTGCTGTGTGATCCAGAGATGGATGCCTGATTTGCCTGTACTGTTGGTGAGATTGTAATAAACTATCTTCTTATATCCCAGCAAGTCCTTCTGATTATGGAGTTTGTTAATTTCTGGACTGTGTAAAGAGCAGTCTGGGGGAGTATGAGCTCAGAATAGTTGGTGGGAACACGCAAGTTATTTACACCTCTCTGTCCAGATGCTCTGACATACTTAGCAATGGACTGATACACAGGAATGGAAAAATATTTAGAAAACTTCAGCATCAGTGAAAGGATTATTTTTAACGTTTAAACAATTTTATTGAACGAACAATGACAACACTGCAATACAAAGGTCAACTGCATACCACATCAAACAACAAAATATGCATCATTTTTTATGTAAACCCACCAAAACACTTACCTGCCCCCGCCCTTCCTCCCCATCCTACTATCCCTAGGTCCTACACGCCCTACTATAGAATACCATCCAGTCAGCCTCAGAGGGTCTGTACTGTTATGACCCTCCAAGTCAAAAACTGAGAAGAAAATAATAGCCCCCCTCCCCCTACTGAAAGGTACAAAGGGAAAACCAAGCTATACGTACCAACACATGTTGGACAGGGCATATAATTATAGGCTATTAACAATCAAGCCACAACCTTTTAGGTGGAGAGTTTGAAAGTAAGTCTCCCAAATCATCAAAAAATGCTTTTTACACTTGGCTCCTTGCATCTCTAGCTTCCCAAGTAACTAATAAATAGAGTTGATTTCTCCAGTACCAGAAATTCAGGGGTTCAGAAGATGTCCAAAATTGTAGAATGCATTCTCATACCACCAAACATCTTATGACGTAGCATGACATTACCCTTTTGCCGACCTCTAAATGCCCCCTTATCTAATAAGAACTGTTCCACTGTACTGGACACCCCACCCCCTACCATTGAAAACATGTACCTACAAACTCGAGCCCATAAACCCTGTACTGTAGGACAAAGCCAAAATGAATGATAAAGGCATCTCACCTACATTTTGAACAAAGAGAAGTCTGTGAGCCTCCCTTATGAATCAATTATGTCTGAGCAATGTAAACACGGTGGAGAAAGCGAATGATACATACCTGTAGCAGGTATTCTCCGAGGGCAGCAGGCTGATTGTTCTCACGACTGGGTGACGTCCACGGCAGCCCCCTCCAACCGGCAAAAAGTCTCGCGGAAGGTCCTGCGCACGGGGCACGCACACCACACATGCGCGGCAGTCTTCCCGCCTGTGTGCGACCGCTCCCGCTCAGTTAGTAAAAAGCAAAGGAATAAGAAACAACAACTCCAAAGGGGAGGAGGGAAGGTAGGTGCGAACAATCAGTCTGCTGTCTTCGGAGAATACCTGCTACAGGTATGTATCATTCGCTTTCTCCGAGGCCAAGCAGGCTGCTTGTTCTCACGACTGGGGTACCCCTAGCTCCCAGGCTCACTCAAAACAACAAAGAGGGTCAATTGGGCCTCGCAACGGCGAGGACATAACAAAATTGACCTAAGAAGAACAACTAACAGAGTGCAGCCTGAACAGAATAAACTGGGCCTAGCAGGGTGGAGTTGGATTCCAAACCCCAAACAGATTCTGCAGCACCGACTGCCCAAACCGACTGTCGACTCGGGTATCCTGATGGAGGCAGTAATGAGATGTGAATGTGTGGACTGATGACCATGTCGCAGCCTTGCAAATCTCTTCAATAGTGGCTGACTTCAAGTGGGCCACTGACGCCGCCATGGCTCTAACACTATGAGCCGTGACATGACCCTCAAGAGTCAGCCCAGCTTGGGCATAAGTGAAGGAAATGCAATCTGCTAGCCAATTGGAGATGGTGCGTTTCCCGACAGCAACCCCCTTCCTGTTGGGGTCAAAAGAAACAAACAATTGGGCGGACTGTCTGTGTGGGTTTGTCCACTCAAGGTTGAAGGCCAGTGCTCTCTTGCAGTCCAATGTGTGCAACTGACGTTCAGCAGGGCGGGTATGCTAACAGGGAAAGAATGTTGGCAAGACAATTGACTGGTTCAGGTGGAACTCCGACATCACCTTTGGCAAGAACTTAGGGTGAGTGCGGAGGACTACTCTGTTATGATGAAATTTAGTATAAGGAGCATGGGCTACCAAGGTTTGAAGCTCACTGACTCTACGAGCTGAAGTAACAGCCACCAAGAAAATGACCTTCCAGGTCAAATACTTCAGATGGCAGGAATTCAGTGGCTCAAATTCAGTGGCTCAAAAGGAGGCTTCATCAGCTGGGTGAGAATGACATTGAGAGCCCATGACACTGTAGGAGGCTTGACAGGGGGCTTTGACAAAAGCAAACCTCTCATGAACCGAACGACTAAAGGCTGTCCAGAGATAGGCTTACCCTCTACACGATAATGGTAAGCACTAATCGCACTAAGATGATTCCTTACTGAGTTGGTTTTTAGACCAGACTCTGATAAGTGTAGAAGGTATTCAAGCAGGGTCTGTGCAGGACAAGAGCGAGGTTCTAGGGCCTTGCTGTCACACCAGATGATAAACCTCCTCCACTTTAAGAAGTAACTCTTCTTAGTGGAATCTTTCCTGGAAGCAAGCAAGACTCGGGAGACACCTTCAGGCAGACCCAAGGCAGCGAAATCTACTCCCTCAACATCCAGGCCATGAGAGCCAGAGACTGGAGGTTGGGATGCAGAAGCGCCCCCTCGTTCTGAGGGTTGGAAAACACTCTAATCTCCATGGTTCTTCGAGGACAACTCCAGAAGAAGAGGGAAGCAGATCTGACGGGGCCAAAAGGGCGCAATCACAATCATGGTGCCACGGTCTTGCTTGAGTTTCAGCAAAGTCTTCCCCACCAAAGGTATGGGAGGATACTCATACAGGAGCCCGCTCCCACAATGCAGGAGGAAGGCATCCGATGCTAATCTGTCGTGGGCCTGAAGCCTGGAACAGAACTGATGCAGCTTGTGACTGGTCTGAGTGGCGAAAAGATCCACCGAGGGGGTGCCCCCACTCCCGGAAAATCTTGCGTACCACACTCGAATTGAGCGACCATTCATGCGATTGCATTAGTCTGCTCAGTCTGTCGACCAGACAGTTGTTTACGTCTGCCAGGTACGTGGCTTGGAGAAGCATGCCATGCTGGCGAGCCCAGCACCACATCCCGACGGCTTCCTGACACAGGGGGCGAGATCCGGTGCCCCCATGCTTGTTGATGTAGTACATCGCAACCTGGTTGTCTGTCCAAATTTGGATCACTTGAAAGGACAGCCAATCTCTGAAAGCCTTCAGTGCGTTCCAGACCGCTCTCAATTCCAGGTTGATCTGCAGACCAGATTCCTGGAGGGACCACCGTCCTTCAGAGGGAAGTCCATCGACATGGGCTCCCCACACCAGGAGAGATGAATCCGTCGTCAGCACTCTTTGCGGCTGAGGAATTTGGAATGGGCGTCCCAAGATCAAATTGGAGCAAATCGTCCACCAGTGGAGTGAAGCCAACTTCTTTCGATGCACGTCATCGGTGCTCCGCGGTACCGACGAGGAGGACGTGGAATCTACATGCCTCCTCGGGGTCGGGTCCGAAAGGGGTCGGTCCAGATGGGCCTGCACCGCAGGAACCGCTGAGGTAGGTGGAGGCCCACTCGGCTGCGCACTGCTCCCAGCGAAAGATGGTCGTTGGGCCGATGGTACCTGTACTCCTGAGGTTGATGCCATAACCGGAGCCGAAGTCGGTGCCGCAGAGTTCAACGGCACCAGTGCCGCTGCTGCCGACGTCGACACCGAGGGGCCAGCGCAAGCTCCAAAAATCCAATCCCATTGAGCTTGCCTCGCTACCTGTGTCCACTTCTTCAAGCTGAGACACAAGTTACACGCTTTGGGATTGTGTTCAGGCCTGAGGCACTGAAGGCACCAAGCGTGGGTGTCAGAAAGCAGATCTGCCGGCCACACCGACCACACTTTTTGATGCCGCTGGGTATCCTCGATGTCATTGACAGACAAATCGCGGCAATGAGGTCAAAATCGGCGATGGTGGCGGGGAAAAAAGGCGTGAATGGCGCCACAAAACAAAGAAAAAGCAAACGCTACCGGTTTCCGAGGCTGACAACGGAGAGGGACGCAAAGCAGTCTCTCTCCAAGCGCGGAAAACGAAAAACTGAGCGGGAGTGGTTGCGCACGGGCGGGAAGACGGCCACGCATGCACGGTGGGCGTGCCCTGCGCGCGGGACCTCCCAAGAGACTTTTTCCGGTTGGAGGGGGCTGCCGTGGACGTCACCCAGTCGTGAGAACAAGCAGCCTGCTTGTCCTCGGAGAACTCTAAAGTAACACTCCCTAAGTCTCGCATCAGTACTACGACCAGGGGTAGTGCAAAGGTTGCTCATAATATCCCAATCAGGCTTTGCAAGCAAGCCTGCTGTAGACACAAGATAGATACCTCCATGTCCGATATGTCATTGAAGAAGCCCCAAATTTGGTTATCCATTCTCTAATTTAACAGCCTACAGTCTAAGGAGGTAAAATAGTGCTTAATCTGTTCTCCCAGGTCATCCCTATATACGTCTGTAGCTCCTCAAAAGAAATAAGTTGCCCATCCTCACCCATTAAGTGTTCCAGGAAAAATATTCCTTTTTGTTCCCAAAGTACAAAGGCATGATTATCTAATCCTGGATCAAAGGCCATGTTCCCGCTTAAGGAAAGTTGGTCTGTCACCGAGGGATCCCCTCCTAAATGGATAACCAGGATATTCCACACAGCCCACAAAGGGCTGAAAAACACGCTCCATTTGAAATCCAGCGGCAGCTGAACAGCCTTATTGTGCAACAGGAAGAAATTATAATGGGTATAATAAGCTTTTTCTAAATCTAGAGGAGTATGAAGCAAACTGTGGAAGAACCAATCCCTTAGGTGTCTTTAACAAGCAGGCCGGTTATACAACTTATCCCCCCCCCCCCCCCCCCCCCCCCCCCCCCCAATAGAATCTCATCTTCAATTTCTTATGCGCCCAACAAAACTCAGAAATAAAAGGTAAAGTCCATAGACTATTATTAAAATGACTTGGGGGAAAATCCACTGCTTATTTCTGGGATAAGCAGCATAAAATGTATTGAACTTTTTGGGGATCTTACCAGGTATTTGTGACCTGGATTAGCCACTGCTGGAAACAGGTTGCTGGGTTTGATGGACCTTTGGTCTGTCCCAGTGTGGCAATACTTATGTACTTAAGAGTAGATATCTGGATTCAAAGATAAGAGTACTCTGTTGATGCAGGACATTTTAAGTGCTTTTACTGCTCAATGTGTGACTTGATGTAGGCATATTTTCAAAGCGCTTAGACTTACAAAGTTGCCTAGGGGCTTATTTTCAAAGCATTTATGGAACTGTGTAAGACTAAGTGCTTTGGAAATATGCATCATAGTAACATATGGAACTTTGTTAAATAAGTGCTTTGAAAATGAGCCCCTTGGTGATCGAATATATGGGTTTTTATTCATCTAAAAACCCATCAACAGTTTGAACTCATTTCTACAGCCTGTCAATCTACTCATCATCTATGCATTACAATGTCCATGTCCCCTATTGAGTATTAGTCAAACTTCTAGAGATATGAACCTACCTTATAGAGGACACAAACTGTGTTAGTTTTCAAACTGGTGGAGTCACTTGTTTCCCATTGCATTACAGTTTGACATGAATTTGGGATGTTCTGATGCAAAGTGTTAGAATAACCAACCTATATGACATGCAATGGTGAGAGATACTTGTTGCAACAGTATGAAGAAAAATAGATTTACAAACTAAATACAATTGCACCTGTGGGGTGAAATAGCCACACAGAATGGACTGCATTTTACTGATAGATATCAGTAGAGTGGATGCCGATTTGCTGGTATGCTGCACATCATAGGCATCGAGTTCTGGAAGACTTCAAACCTGGTGTTTTTATTTTTATTTACATTTTAATTTTGCTCACACCTTTTTCAGTAGTAGCTCAAGGTGAGTTACATTCAGGTACTCTGGATATTTCTCTGTCCCAGGAGGGCTCACAATCTAAGTTTGTACCTGAGGCAATGGAGGGTTAGCTGACTTGCCCAAGAACACAAGGAGCAGCAGTGGGATTTGAACCGGCCACTAGGCCACTCCTAGTTTTGATCTCTATATGCGGCCATTTTGAGACAGATGGAGGTGTTGAATTCAGAGTGTTGTGTCCTTGAGCTGGAATCATCGGAGCACTCTCCTCTGATGAAGCAATAACGAAAATAAGCTGCCATCGGGTTTGAAGTGCTCCAGCTTGGTACAAGAACTGTGGACATTAAGAGCCTTTCAAGATAAGTGATGGTGTTTTGAGTTCACTTTAAGGGGTAATTACATAAGATAATTACATAAGTATTGAAATACTTGGACAGACCAAAGATCCATCAAGCCCAGCATCCTGTTTCCAACAGTGGCCAATCCAGGTCACAAGTACCTGGCAAGATCCCAAAACATACATTTTATGCTGCTTATTCTAGTAATAAGCTGTGGATTTTCCCCAAATCCATTTTAATAATGTTCTATGGAATTTTCCTTTAGGAAGTCATCCAAACCTTTTTAAAACCCCACTAAGCTAACTGCTTTTAGTACATTCTCTGTTTAATTACATGTCAAGTGAAGAAATATTTTCTCCAATTCGTTTTAAATTACTACTTTGCAGCTTCATTGCGTGCCCCCTAGTCCTAGTATTTTTGGAAAGAGTAAACAATCTGTTTACGTCTACCAATTCCACTCCACTCCATATTTTATAGACCTCTATCACATCTCCCCTCAGCCATCTTTTCTCAAAGCTAAAGAGCCCTAGCCGCTTTAGCCTTTCCTCATTGGGAAGTCATATCATCCCCTTTATCATTTAAAACAGTGGTTTTCAACCAGTGTGTCATGACACAGCCTCTTTTTTTTTTTAATGTTGTAACATGGGCTCTCTTCCTTTCCCTTTCCTCCTGCCATGGATCTAGAACCTCTCTCGTCTTCCTCCAGCCTGTCCCAGCCCCAGATTCAGCACTTCCTCATCCATCTCCAGCCTCCCTGCCCTGGTTCAGCGGTATAAAAAGATGGGAGAAGGGGGCAGGAGGGAAAATGGGGCCATGCCTGGGGCAGGTGGGACTAAGGCTACTGGGAGAAGTGGGGGGATAGGGAAGGGTTGGGCAGATTCCTGATTGGGCAGAGGGTATAAAGGAAGGTAGGACTGATGCTGGGCTACAGGGAGAAATGGGAGGTATAAAGGGAAGGGTAGGGCTGATGCTGGGCTACAGGGAGAGATGGGAGGGTAGGAAGGGAAGAGTATGGCTGATACTGGGCTACAAGGATGGATGGGGGGGTAGGGCCAATGGTGGGCTACAAAGATGAAGTGATGGGGAAGGGAAGGGTATGGCTGATGCTGCGCTACAGGACAAATTCAAATTTTTGGTCCTTTATTCTGCAATTAATGATGGTTGATCTGTGTTCTGTATGTGACCAAGGTAAGAGATTCTGCTGATATGTGGTGTTTGTGGGGATCTATATCAGTCTGGCTTTTCCAATGGGACACGTATTGCTATTGCCTTTTTAAAGGTGCTGTTATTGGTATTTGAGTGTTCAGAACTGGTGGTTTTAAGGTTTGCAACATAGGTTCCGAATATGTATGTGGTTTATGTTGCTGTAGGACAGCTGTTGGGCAGACTGTTTACTAAAAATTATTTAGGATCCCCCCAAAAAACTACTCACACCTATATATACATAGTGCCCACCCATATTAGCTCTGGGCCCACCCAAAATGTCAGGTCTGGCTACACCACTGGAAGAAAGATGACTGCCTTGGTTCCAAAAGACCATGATGGGTGTGAAGGAGCGCGCAAGCACAATGGATGCTGCCAAAAACTTCTGGAAAAAGGGAACACTGGGGACGTGTCTGGAACAGGGCTCCTTCGGCGACATCACCCACAGGTGAAAACATGATGTCCTGCTCATCTTTGAAGAAATACCTCCACCATATCTTCCCCAGATAGGTATTTCATCCTGTAAATCTAATATATAATCCAGTAAGTGAATAAAATGAAGGGGAACTTGTAGATGGCTGCAGAACTGCCAGTGTATTCTCCATCCTCTCACCTGTCCTGGTCATTCAGATTGTCCGATGCACTGTGGAGATACTGATCATTGCCCCTGGATCTCCGCAGGCTTAGGTCTGTGTCAGTATGGAGACCCTGAGGAGAACTTCTCTGGAAAGGAAGGGAAAACAAAGCCAATCAGAAGACTTCCTACATACAGCTGTGCTGACAAGAGAGGTTATCAAACTGAGCTGTATTCCTAGGGGTTCGCTGGGAAACAAAAAAACTTAAGCAAAGTAAAAGAAAATGAGAAATTGAAAATTGTACAATACATTCAAATAAAACGCCCTTCAAAAGGCTAAGCTTACAAAAGAACAATCTAACAAATAAAAAAGACCTCAGTATAGGGGAGCAGTTCTCAACTGGGATATCACAACACAGAACCCAGGAAGTATGTTGTGTGGCTTCAGGTAGGTTTTGAAAGGACAACAGCAACAGAACCCACAACCTGGCGGGAAAAAAATGCAGCATTACATCAGTCCCAATGTTTTTCTTAATTTGCTATGAGACTTGCTTCTGTCATGGGTTGCCAGCAGCAAACCGCACTTACTGTGCTTTTACTTCTGGTAAGTATGGTTTGCTGTCAGCAACCCAGGGAAGGAGAAAGGCTCACTGCAAGTTAAGTTAGACGGGTAGCCACATTTCCTATTGCTGAGCTGTACTTCCTACTGCCACCCGCCCTCAAAGACTACTGACAAGTTGGAAGGGGAGATTCTAGATCAGAAGGGTAGAGAGGGACAGGGGGAAGGGTGATGCTAGGCTACAAGTGTGAGTGTAGAGAAAGAGAAGGTATGATAGATTACAGGGGTATAGGAAAGGAGACTGAGGGGAAGATGCTGGGCATGGTGGAATCACATAAGAGGTCATAGGTGTTGTCAAGGAGATGAGTTAACAGGATAGTAAGTACTAAGGGTAGAAAATATGGTAATAGGGAGTGGTGGAAAGAAGAGAATAGAAGGTTGGGGACAGAGGACTGGAGAAAAGAGGGGTTAAAATCTGCGTGAGCAGACAAGCAAAAGAGAAAGGGAATTATGTCAGACAGATTTACTGAGGGAATCAAAGACAAAGAAAACAAGAGGAAAGATGGGCCGTTGAAAAACTAAAGCCAGTCCCAGGGCAGGGTCGCCGCTGCCACCCCCTCCCGGCCACTGCATTGCCAGACTACAAAAATTGAAGGGACAGAGCCCAAAGTGTGTGTGTGGGGGGGGGGGAGGGGGGGGGCTCACATTTTGCCCCACCTCCCTGTCCCCACCACAACGTCCATATACCTTGGCCTTGTGGCTACTTTTCCCTTCATGTTGCACATGCTCAAAACCGAGCATGTGCAACATAAGGGGGAAAAGCAGCCACAGGCCAGGCAATGCGGAGAATAGCACTGCAGGAAGGCTTCTGCTGGCGGGGCTTGGGGACCTCCGCCAGCTTAAAACAGAGGCCCCAAAGCCCTGTGTCTGCTCCTCCCCAAGCCTCTAAGGGGGGCCCGGCGCAGAGTTCTCTCTATCTGCTCCTGTCGGGACACGATTCACCCAGGTCCTGTCAGGAGCAGGAGAGAGGACATACCATGGCGCCGGGCTCGCTTTGGAGACCAGCCTGGGGGAATCTCCCCCCTGCTTGGCAGCCCTGGAGGAAAGAAGGAAGGACAAAGACAGAAGCCACTGGAAAGAGTTAGCAAAAGAGACAGGAAAGCAGAACAGAAAAACTTGGATCATTATGTTTGGAAAATTAAAACACCCATACAACAAAGGTACGAAAGTGTGTTTATTTTGAATTTATTAACTAGAATGCGTGATCATCCTGGGAAAAGTTGTCAAAAATGAGGTTTTAATGAATTCTTCCAGCAAACAATTTTGTAATACAACAGTCCAAACCCAATTATTTTATTTGAAAATTTTTTTTTTTTACGTTACCGAAGTTCAAACATATAGTTTTTTGCAAGCTGCTATGGACCTATACATGAAAAAAAAAAAAAAAAAGAAATCACTTGCTCTCAACATTTAGATTCGCTACTTTAGTTAGCATTGGGAAATGCACATTGTGGATGTCTTTGTATTTCCTTCAGAGATTTAGGTTGCTATTATCTCTTACCTGAAAAGAAGTGAAGAACTAAGTTATTATATTCAAAAGAGCCTGTTCAAAAAAATAAAAAGACTTCTCTGGCCATCAATGTTCCTTGAAAATAAGGTAGAGTGGTACCCTCTTTTCAAGGAAAAATAACAGCCAGTTTTTTTTGTAAAGTTCTTTGTGATAAGGTTCTTTATAAAATAATGTTGAAGGATAAATGATGAAAGACTTTTTATCCCTTTAGTGTCCAATGTTCCCATCAATCTGTTCCCATATGCTTATTACGGGAACACTGGACACTAAGGGTTTTTAATCCAAGATATAAGCCCTCTCCTGCCGCTACAAAGCTCAAATAGGCTTCTCCATCGCTTCTGCGGGAAGGAAATATCTGAAGTGTTAACTGCTTCAAATTGCTCTCTCTTTTCTGGTTTTTTTTTTTTTTTTTTTAATACTTAAAGGACCTGGAACAATTGGGTTCAATCAGGGGAATGAACAGCTTGATGCCCAGCGACGGAGCACGGCTCGACACCCAGAGCCGATTCAAAATTCGCTGTCCAGACATGGAGGAAGGTTCGATGGACCCAGCCGGAGCAAGGCTCTGCCTCCAGCAACCGAACAAGACCAGACGTACAGCCACGGAGCAGGCCCAAGCCGGGCCGAATCAAAGAATTCACTATGGAAGCAGCAAGAGAGAAACAGCTCCCCCAAGCCTGCCAAAAATCATGACACTGTCTCCAAAATACATCCCGGACCAGCTCAAGGTCCCAGAGTGCCAGAGACAAATAAGCACGAACAGTGGGACCCAACCTCTGCGTCTAGAACCACTACCGATGCTGTCACTGCGAAAAAGCAAACAGCAGCAGCCGGGTACTTCACAAAAAGAACTCACCCAGAATTTTGGCATTGCAAGCCATGGACATGAGAGCCATTATTGGTCTTCCCCAACGTTGACAGATCAGCCGAAAAGCCGAGTCCGACAGCGTCCATTCCACTGTGTCCAAACGTCCGGCTGAGAAAATTGGCTTGAACATTGTCTTGACCCACAATGTGCGCTGCCGACAGACTCTGAACATGCGCTTCCGCTCATACTAGAAGATGAGACGCTTCCACTGCCAAGGGAAGACTGCGAGTGCCCCCCTGCCAATTGATGTAGGCCACCGTCGTGGTGTTGTCTGAGAATACACGAACCGCCTGCCCCTGCAGAAGGTCCTGAAAACTCCGCAGCGCATTCACGACGGCTCGCAACTCCAGACGATTTATCGGCCAAGTCGCTTTGAGAGGGATCCACGATCCTTGGGCTACTCGAGGAAGACAATGGGCTCCTCAGCTTGCAAAGCTGGCATCTGTCACGACTACCACCCAACTGGGAGACGCCAGAGAAAAACCCTTCTGCAAATTGGCTGACCGGAGCCACCACGGGAGACTGTCCCTGGCCTGGCTCGACCAAGGAAGGCGTCATTGATAATCCAGCGACGTCGGCGACCATCTGCTCAAAAGGAAATTCTGAAGAGGCCGCATGTGAGCCCTTGCCCATGGAATGACCTCCAAGGTTGCCGTCATGGAACCGGGGAGCTGAACACAGCCCCACACTCGGGGAGCGTGATGACTCAATAAAGGTCTGTACCTGAGAAAGCAATTTGATCCTTTGCCCCTCGGGGCGCTTTGTATCGAATTGCACTCCAAGATACTCCAGACTGAGTAAGAACCAGATGACTCTTGTCCATATTGCTCCACTTAGCCACAACACCCCTGCTACAACTGGCAAAGGCACAGGAGCCACCCCAGGCAGAAACTTGAAGGAGCTGAACAAGCTGCATGCATCCACACCGGGGGGGGGGGGGGGGGGGGGGGGGGGGGGGCGCGAACCTATATGCCTGCATCCACCCGGGGTGGGGTGGTAAGGCAGGGAAAAGGCGAACCTGTGTACCCTTAAAGTGGGCTCCACTTAGCCACAACACCTCTACTACAACTGGCAAAAGCACAGGAGCCACCCAAGCAGAACTTGAAGGAGCTGAACAAGCTGCATCCAACCCTGCTGGGAGATAGAGAAATACTGAGAGGCAGATGAAGCTAGCCGTCCTAGAGGCACTATGGTTTCAGTGTTCTCTATCTCCCCCTGCTGGTAGGTGGACCACAAACCCATTCGTAATGGATTCATCTGCTGCTGATGACAAGGAAAGACTGTTATAAATATTAGACTGGATCCTAGAACACCAATGGGAAAATTAGGTTCTTACCGTGATAATTTTCTTTCCTTTAGTCCATAGCAGATGCAGCCATTACAGATGGGTTGTGTCCATCAACCAGCAGAGGGAGATAGAGAGCACACTTTTTTCAGTGCCTCATACCAGCTTGCTCCACTGCCTCTCTTCAGTATTTGAAGCTTCCAAAGCAGTATGGCAAACCGCAATGGGAATAACTAAGCTTTCCTCACAGCGAACGATGGCCCTACAACAAAGGGCATTAACTCAGAATGGAGGGAATGAAACATCCTCCTGGAGGGATTAACTCATCCTCCACTGAGACATAACTGGAGGGAATAAACTCATCCTCCCGGAGGGAATAAACTCATCCTCCAAAACATGAAACTGGAGGGAATTAAGTCATCCTCCTTTAATTGAACAAGAATCCTGAAGACTGTTTTCCGACTTCTCCCAAGGACGGAATCTCCAGGAAACACGAACAGAACCTGAAATACATTTACAGCAGAATAGCATCAGACAGGGAGGGATCATGGCTTGCATCTGCTATGACTAAAGGAAAGAAAATTATCACGGGTAAGAACCTAATTTTCCCTTCCTTGTCATCAAGCAGATGCAGCCATTACAGATGGGATGTAACAAAGCAATCCCTAGATAGGGTGGGAACAAGCCACACCATGCGCCAGCACTTGCGCTCCAAATGTGCGTCCCTCCTGACAGCCACATCCAGCCTGTAATGTCGGGCAAAAGAGAGCTTAGAAGCCCATGTTGCTGCACTACAAACCTCTTGAAGAGAGAGTGCTCCAGTTTCAGCCCAAGAAGAGGAAATTCCTCCAGTGGAATGCGCCTTACAGGCATCAGGCGGAGGCCGCCGGCTAGCAAATAAGCTGAAAAGACAGATTCTTTAAGCCAGCAGGCCAAAGTTGGCTTTAGACGCTGGAGACCCTCTGCGAGGACCTGATAGCAAACAGATGATCAGAGGTCCTGAAAGAGTTAGTAACTCGAGATCTGCAGCAAGAGTCCTGCGCACGTCCAACAGGTGCAATTGCTGAAAAGATTCTGGAAACTCCTCCTCGACAAAGGAGGGCAAGAAAATAGGTTGGTTTAGGTGAAACGCTGAAACCACCTTAGGCAAGGAAGGCAGGCACGGTCCGAACCGTGACCCCGGACTCTGAAAACTGCAGAAAAGGGTCTCTACAGGACAGCGCCTGGAGCTCTGACACCCGTCTTGCCGAAGTAATGGCCACTAACAAGACGGCCTTCAGTGTCAAATCTTTCTCTAAAGCACGCCGAAGCGGTTCAAAGGGAGCACCCTGAAGGGCCTTCAGCACTAGCCCCAGGTTCCAAGCTGGACAAGGTGCACGCACGGGAGGACAGAGCCGAAGCACCCCTCTAAGAAACCGTGCCACATCCGGATGAGCAGCTAAAGACATGCCTTCAACCTTGCCACGCAGGGAGGCCAATGCTGCCACTTGCACCCGCAGTGAATTATAGGCCAAGCCTTTTTGTACACCATCCTGCAAAAAGTCCAGAATCGGCGAGACAGGAGCCCGCAGGGGTGTGATCTCTCTGGAAGCACACCAGACTTCAAACTGGCGCCAAATCCTGGCATAAGCCACGGAAGTGGAACGCTTGCGGGCTTGCAGGAGAGTGGTAATTACTTTATTGGAATAGCCTCTGCCTCTCAATTGCGCCCTCTCAATCGCCAGGCCATAAGACCAAATCGGCCGGCGTCCTCCATGGTCACCGGACCCTGTGACAACAGGTTGGGAACCAGAGGTAACTGAAGGGGATCCTCTACGAGCATCTGTCGGAGGTCCGCATACCAAGGCCTCCTGGTCCAATCCAGGGCGACGAGAACCACTTCTTCTGGATGCAGTCGAATCTGCAGGAGCACTCGCCCTATCAAGGGCCATGGAGGGAACACATACAGTAGGCCTGGAGGCCAGGGTTGAGCCAAGGCATCCAACCCCGCCGTGCGAGGATCTCTCAGTCTGCTGAAGAAGCACGGGACTTTGGCATTGGAGCTTGTCACCATTAAATCCATCACGGGCTTGCCCCACTTGGCACATATCTGCAGGAACACTTCGTCTGCAAGTTCCCACTCCGCTGGATTGATCTGATGCCTACTTAGATAATCGGCTTGCACGTTGCTCTGACCTGCAATGTGAGCTGCTGACAGAAACTGTAGATGCAGCTCGGCTCAGTGGCAAATTTGTTCAGCCTGCGCGGCTAGAGTTCTGCACTGAGTGCCGCCTTGTCGATTTATGTAGGCCAGTGCTGTCGTGTTGTCTGACATCACTCTGACAGCCAATCCTTCCAGGGTCACTTGAAAGGCCAGAAGCGCCTGAAACACCGCTTTCAACTCTAGGCAGTTGATGGACCACTCCGACTCCTCGGGTGTCCATAGACCCTGGACATGCTTCCCCTTGCAATGTGTGCCCCAGACTTTCAGACTGGCATCTGTCACCACTAAGCACCAATCGGGGTGCACCAGCGGCATTCCTCGCCACAGCATGCTGTCTGAGAGCCACCATTCCATGCTGAGTCGGGCCGCAGGGAGCCAAGAGAGTCTGCATTGGTAATCCTGAGATACTGGAGACCATCTTTGGAGTAGAGCATACTGTAGAGGTCTCAGGTGCGCTCTCGCCCAGGGCACCAGTTCCATGGTGGCCGTCATTGATCCAAGCAGCTAGACAATGTCCCAAGCTCACGGGCGGGGCATCCTCAGGAGCAGACGGACCTGATTCTGAAGCTTGCACCGCCTTTGCTCGGGTAGGTACACATACCCCGAGGCTGTGTCGAACCTGGCCCCCAAATATTCTAGAGACTGCGACGGGCGGTCAGGTGACTTTTGGCCAAATTGACGACCCAGCCCAGAGATTGAAGTACTGAGACCACTCTGGCTGTTACAGTCTGACTCTCTGCAGCAGAGTTTGCTCGAATGATGCCAGTCGTCCAGGTAATGGGTGAACCCGAATACCCTCTCGGCCTTAGAAAGGCAGCTACTTACCATGGAAACCTGCGCTCCATCATTGTGGCGGTACAGCCAGGAGAGTTTCTCACGTCTCTGGACCTGAAAGAACGTCTTACTTGCACATTCCAATTTGGACCCCGCACCAGAAGTTTCTGAGTTTGCGGTGATGGGAAAGCATTCCCGTTCCGGGCCTTGCCTTTTGGCCTCGCCACAGCTCCCTGCACCTTTTCGAAGGTTATGGTGGTAGTAGCTGCCTTCATAACCTTCGAAAAGGTGCAGGGGAGCTGTGGACGAGGCCAAAAGGCAAGGCCGGAACGGGAAATGCTTTCCCATCACGCAACCTCAGAAACTTCTGGTTCGGGTGCCAAATTGGAATTGCAAGTAAGCTTCTTTCAGGTCCAGAGACGTGAGAAACTCTCCTGGCTGTACCGCCACAATGATGGAGCGCAGGGTTTCCATGTGAAAATGCCGCACTCTTGTCCGAGCGAAAGGAGTTCCTCTGCTGAAAACGGGCACGAGAAGTGAACCCAGCAGAACGCCCCGGGCGGTACCTTCGAGCTTCACGGAAGCGAGGTCTGTAAGAGGAGTGGACCACCGCACCCTTAGAGGAAGGCCGAGGCCTATCTTCGGGCAAGCGCTGGGGTTTAGCCTCACCCAGGCCCTTCACAATTTTCTCCAACTCCTCACCAAACAGGAGAAGGCCTTGAAAGGGCAACTTCATCAACCTTTGCTTAGAGGCCATGTCCGCCACCCAATGCCGTAGCCAAAGAAGACGGCGAGCCGCCACTGCTACTGCCATGTGTTTAGCCGAAGCTCTGACGATATAAAGGGCATCAGCAAGAAAGGACAAGGCCGACTCCATCCATGGAGCCACATCTGAAAAGGGCTCTGCTCCATCACCGGGCTGTTCCACTGCCTGTTGCAACCAAGCCAGGCAGGCTCTAGCAGCATAACTGCATGCAGACACCCGAATAGTGAGACCTGCAATTTCAAATGACCGTTTAAGTGCTGATTCCAGTCTACGGTCTTGAATATCCTTCAGGGCAACACCTCCTTCAACAGGGAGGGTAGTTCTCTTTGTCACAGCTGTGACTAGGGCATCCACTTTAGGCATAGCAAAGCGAGCCATATGCTCCTCACTCAGAGGGTATAATCCTGGAAACTTTCAAAGGTCCCTCGGGGTCAGCCCATTGAGCCGAAATAAGCTCTTGGATGGAGTCATGCAAAGGAAAGGCTCGAGCAGGCTTTTTGGTACTAGCCATCCTAGGATTCACAGAGGAGGCTGTGCCACTGGCAGGGTTCTCAACAGAGAGAGCCTGCATGGCATCAGAAATAAGCGCTGGCAGCTCATCACGGTGGAAAATCCTCACCGCGGAGGGATCGTCCAAATCCTGAGTCACTTCTGCACCAGACTCTGGCTCCTCAGACCATGAAGGCCTGCCAGAGTCCTCCGAATCCTCGCAGCCCGACCACGGGGGGGGGGGGGGGGGGGGGGGGGGGGGAAGGAGGTGCAGCACTCTCTGAAGGGAAATGAGCCCTTCTGCGCTTCATATTCTGCCAATTATCAGGGAATAACGCCTCAGAGGGCATACCCAGGCTTGAATCCACCAGGGGGGGCATTAGAAGAGGCCCGTGCCGGGCTTTGTGGGAGAGCTCTTTTAAGCATGTATGCTTTATGCATTAATAAGACAAAATCAGGGGAGAAAAACTCACCCTGGGCACATGATCTCTGCCGGGGCTAGTAGCTCCCATATCAGCCTCACTCCTAGGCCTCCCCCCGGGCTCAGGACTCTCCGACTCAGCGGAGGTCACGCCATGTGGTAAATTCAAAATGGTGCCCGCTGCCAGCTCAGAGCGCGAAGAATCGTCGCTCGCCATGCTCGGGCCGGCTCTAACGTCTGTACAGCACGATTTACAGAGCCCCGCTGCTGATCTGCGCTGCCACACTTGAACAGCGCTTTACTGTCTCCGCAGTCCATCGCTGAAAACGGCGGTAAAATTCAAATGGCGGTTCGCGCCAAAATCGCCCCAATCTGTGGAGGAGTCATAAAACACTCTTACCTCACTGGACCGAATATCACAGCTCCGGTCCACAGAAGAAGCAAGGAAAAACCTCTGTTCCAGCGTCTAGCGCCAAAGTGCAACGCAACTTTTTTTTTATTTTTTTTTTTAACGCTGTGAGGAAAGCAGAGGTAAATAGAACTCTAGAGGCTCAGGTGAGTGGGAAAGGCAGGGAAAGGGCGACCTATGTGCCTGCATCCACTGTTGTTGGGGAAGGACAGGGAAAGCTAAGCAATGTGTCCACATCCACGAAGGTATGGGTAAGGCAGGGTGAAAGGGCTAACCTATGTGCCTTTAAGTGAAGCTGCTATAGCCTCCAACACCCCTGCTGCTAACAATGGCAAAAGCACAGGAGCAACCCCAGGCAGATTTTAGATGGAGCTCGAAGACCGCTGCAGCCACTCTGCTAGGGGAGATAGAGAATACTGAAGAGAGGGCAGTGGAGCAAGCTGGTATGAGGCACTGAAAAAAGTGTGCTCTCTATCTCCCTCTGCTGGTTGATGGACACACCCATCTGTAATGGCTGCATCTGCTTGATGACAAGGAAAGACCTGCTTCTGAGAACTGGAACAAGCTGAGCTGTTACACATTCCTACAGACACTACAAGCTAGTAGAATCTTTCAACTCAGTCGCACATGCAGTACATGTGGCAGACTCAACTAATAAAAAACAGGGGACCACAAAAACCAAGCAGACAAAACTGCAATGGAGACCACAGAAAGCCAGACTCAACTAATACAAACATGGGACCACAAAACCAAGCAGACAAAAACTGCAATGTGAGACCACCAAGAAGCCAGACTCAATAAGCAAATGAAAATACGGGTAAAGGAATAGAAATACATTTTCCTCCTGTCTCTGCTAAATCACAAAATAGGAAGATGTACATTTCCCAAAGCAGATACATACCAATTCTTAAAAAGTACTAAATAAAAATATTTATTTTTCTTTTCCACCTTGCTTGTCTACACACTTTTCTAATTAGGCTGGTCCCAATCTGATCCACTTTTGTGTCAGTCTTCTAAATTATTTTCCAGGATTGCAATTCCATTTCTTTTCCCCTTCCTTCTCTAACACTGCCTGTTACTAATCTTCTTTAAATGTTTCTTTTTTCATTATTTTCTTCTCTGCCACTATATCCACCCATATATGATTTTTATCCCTCATTTTTCCTTTCATCCACTAGTACTTAGTCGCCTTCTTACCTCTCATCCACCTACCAGCTTTTCTCATCTTTTTCATTCCCTCTCCAGCAATCCCATTGCTCCCCATCTAAATCAGCTAATCCCCTCTTTCACCTACTCTCTAGACCCCCATTTCCATCTTCATATACCTTCCACTGCTTATCCCCTCATCAGCACCAGCTCCAGTCCCTCCTTCCTTCACTTGTCTCCAGGCTATTCCTGTCTCTTACCTTCCACCCCAGCTCCTATTGCTTATCTGACATTAACTCCATTTCTACCCTCACTCAACCCCTTCTCCTTCCTCTCTTATACTTTTCCACAATACCCCATCCTGGCCTCAGTCACACATGCAGAACATGAGAGCCTCTATTCAAATACAGGATAAGCAACCACAAATTAAAAGCACTAATAAAGACAAAAATTAAACTGAAACCCAAGATGCCAGACTCTGCAGGCAGTGCAACACCAGAGAAATAGAAAGAAACGCATTTCCTCCTGTACAGTGCAAAATAAAGCTGGCAGATGTAAATTCTCAAAAATGAGAAAATTCAATCACTAACTGAAAATAAAATCATTTTCCTACCTTTGATTTTATTTTTCTAATTATCTTGTTCCCTACTATTGCTACTACTATTTAACATTTCTAAAGCGCTACCAGGGTTGCGCAGCGCTGTACAATTAACAAAGAAGGACAGTCCCTGCTCAAAAGAGCTTACAATCTAAAGGACAAAAAGTGCAGTCAATCAAGATTGAGGCAGTCTAGATTTCCTGGATAGAGGTACAATGGTTAGGTGCCGAAAACGACATTGAAGAGGTGGGCTTTGAGCAAGGATTTGAAGAGGGGTAGGGAGGGGGCTTGGCGTATGGGCTCAGGGAGTTTATTCGGAGTGGAGGAGTGGCCTAGTGGTTAGGGTGGTGGACTTTGGTCCTGAGGGACTGAGTTCGATTCCCACTTCAGGCACAGGCAGCTCCTTGTGATTCTGGGCAAGTCACTTAACCCTCCATTGCCTCATGTAAGCCGCATTGAGCCTGCCATGAGTGGGAAAGCGCTGGGTACAAATGTAACAAAAAAAAATTCCAAGCATAGGGTGAGGCGAGGCAGAAAGGGCGGAGTCTGGAGTTGGCGGTGGTGGAGAAGGTACTGAGAGGAGGGATTTGTCCTGTGAGCGGAGGTTACTGGTAGGAGCGTAAGGGGAGATGAGGGTAGAGAGGTAGTGAGGGTCCTGCAGATTGAGTGCAGCCCCTCACTACCAGTCTCTGGTTCTGTTCCATACCTCTGTGGGCTTAACTACTTTCCAGGATATCCTTGTTACTATTTCTTTTTTGTCTCCTTTCTTCGCTTCCTGCCTACATCCATTTTAAGCACTAATCTTTCAGCTTTCTTCCATTTTTCTATCTCATTCCAACTCTAATTTTCCAACTCTTCCCTCCCTTTATCCATGGCCAGAATGCCCCTCCCTAACCTTCTATCCATGGGCAGCATGCCCCCTCCCCTTCCATCTGTGTGCAGCTTCTCCCTTCACTATTTCCTTCTATCCATGGCAGCTTCTCCCCTCTCTATTTCCTTCCATACCTGCAGCACCTTCTCCCCTCTCCCTTTCCAAACATGAAAGTGAAGCTTCTCACCTTACCCTCCAGGTCAGGCATCATCTCCTTACATTCCTGTCTGACTTCCCTCCCCACAGGCCCTACAACCTTAATAGTTTCACTGGCACTGGATTACAACAGACTCTCTGCAGTGGATCCAAGTCTTTTTCCCTCTGCCACGTTCCCACACGGCAATAGAAGTTGTGATAGAGGGAAGAACCTGAGGATGGCCAGAGAGCGCTGTTGTAATTGCTGCCGGCACAACTAAGTTTTAGGGCCTGTGGGGGAGAGAGAAGAGAGAGCGGACAGAGAGGATAAGGATGCAAAATACCAGATTTGCGGGAGGTGTGCAGATTTTGGGGTGGAAAGGCATTTTTTTGTGTGTGGCACTTGCCATTCTGTAGCAAAACCTATGGACCCCTCTTCCTCCACTTCCAGAAAAGAAGTCCTCACATTTGAATATTTATCATATCACCTCTCTCTCCTTTCCTCCAGGGTATACATCTTCAGGTCCTCAAGTCTCTCCTCATACATCTTGTGCTGCAGACCCCATACCATTTTTGTTGCTTTTCTCTGAACTGCTTCAAGTCTTTTTACATCCTTAGCAAGATACAGCCTCTAAAACCGAATACAATACTACAAGCGGGGGCTCACCAACAACTTGTACAGGAGCATCAATACCTATACCTCTCTATGCACCCCAGCATCCATTGTTTCATCGTCTTGAGATCCTCAGACACCCATCACCCCAAAGTTCCTCTCCTGAGCTGTGTTTATCAATCTCTCCCCTATCTGGTACATCTCCTTTGGATGTCTGCACTCCAAGTGCATCACTGTATATTTCTTTGCATTAAATTTTAACTGCCAGACCTTTGGCCATTCTTATAATGTTTGGAGATCTCTTCTCATGGGTTCTACTTTCTCTGGGGCACCTACTTGATTGGCTATCTTAAATGTCATTTGCAAAAAAGGCAAACTTTTCCTTCTAACCCTTTAGCAATATCGCTCACAAATTATTTATTGTTTTAAGAATATCTGTGTTTTTGATAATTTATTTGGTGTTTAAGTACAAAGTGTTATCCTAGCTGTTCTCCACATCAGTGAATCAATATACAAGTCATGTGACCTACCATCAGTTCATTAGGAGCACACTTACCACATTCAACCGATGCTGCCAGCACAGTGACCCCCCCCCCCCCCCCCCCCCGGAGGGCCTGGTAAGGATTATTGTGCTTTACCCTCTCTGCTTGGTTTTATTTTTTGTATGCTCCCTCTGTGGTTCTTTTATTATTATTTGTTATATTTGTATCCCACATTTTCCCACCTTTTGCAGGCTCAATGTGGCTTACATATAACCGTTAACGACGTTAGCCAATTACGGTCTAACAAATACATGGTATGAATGAATACAAATCTCATTGCAAACTAGACATATACCCAAACAACCTTATGACATCGGCCCCTCAACAATTTATAAAAGACCTAACGAACCACTTGAACTAATGGACTCAGATTCCCAAAGGAGAAAGGAAACATTCTACTCACCCCCATACCCAAAGATCCAAAGAAAAATGCCAGTGAACTAACCAACTATAGACCAGTAGCATCCATTCCCTTAATAACCAAAATAACGGAAGGGATGGTGACCATACAACTCACAAACTATTTAAACAAGTTCTCAATACTACACGACTCCCAGTCAGGATTTCGATCTAATCACAGTACCGAAACAGTACTAGTTACGCTCATGACTAAATTCAAACAAATGATTGCAACCGGCAAGAACATACTACCTTCTACAATTTGACATGTCTAGCGCCTTTGACATGGTTGATCATGGCATTCTACTACATATCCTCGAGTACTTCGGAATCGGAGGCAACGTGCTCAATTGGTTCAAGGGGTTCCCAACCACACAATCATACCAAGTGACATCAAATTTAATTACATCAGCCTTATGGACACCTGAATGCGGAGTTCCACAGGGATCCCCCCCTCTCACCGACCTTATTCAACCTAATGATGATACTATTGGATCAAAACCTCAACCCATATATATACGCTGATGACGTAACGATCTGCATCCCATTCAAACAAGACTTAAAGGAAATCTCCAACGACATCAACCAAAGTCTACAAATCATGCACTCATGGGCAGACACATTTCATCTGAAACTTAATGCAGAAAAAACCCAATGCCTAATACTCACCTCTCAACACAACACAAACAAATTCACCACCATCAACACACCAAAACTGAATCTACCAATTTCGGACACTTTAAAAATTCTTGGAGTTACCATTGATCGACACCTAACACTTGAAAGCCACGCGACGAACACAACCAAAAAGATGTTCCACTCAATGTGGAAATTAAAAAGAGTAAGACCATTCTTTCCAAGGACCGTTTTCCGTAACCTGGTACAATCACTGGTACTTAGTCATCTAGACTATTGCAATGCATTATACGCTGGCTGCAAAGAACAAATACTCAAAAAAACTCCAGACAGCCCAGAATACTACAGCTAGACTAATATTTGGAAAATCAAAATATGAAAGTGCCAAACCATTATGAGAAAAGCTACATTGGCTACCACTCAAAGAACGCACCACGTCCAAAATATGTACCCTAGTTCACAAAATCATTCATGGCGAAGCCCCAGCCTACATGTCAGACCTGATCGACTTACCACCCAGGAATGCTAAAAAAATCTCGCACATTCCTTAACCTTCACTTCCCCAACTGTAAAGGTCTAAAATACAAACTAACGCACGCATTAACCTTTTCCTACATGAGTACAAAATTCTGGAACGCGCAGCCGCGCAACCTAAGAACGATCTATGAACTAACCAACTTCCGCAAACTACTAAGACCCATCTCTTTAACAAGACATACCACAAAGATCAACACATGTGAACTCCCCCACATGTATCCAGAATTGTCTCATAATGTTTTCTTGGTAAATTACTATCATGTTCTAACATTATCATGTAACCCAAAATCCTTCTGTAATACCAAATGTCTATTCTCTTCTGTTTCCACTATTCATGATATATTGTAAGCCACCTTGAGCCTGCAAAGAGGTGGGAAAATGTGGGATACAAATGCAATAAATAAAATAAATATTGTGGTAGAATGAGGTACATGTAAGGTAGGTACAAGTTGGGGGGGAACTTAGAGAGGAAAAGGGGGAAGAAGAGACAGGTAATATATTGTTACGGTCTTTGGTTATTCTGTCTATGGCTAAGTCTGATACTAATATATGTCTTCTTGTTATTATAAATTGCCCTTTTAGCTTCCCGTTGTCTCCTTCCAATGTTTCACGGTTCTTTTCCATTGTTATTCCTTAACGATACCTTGATTTTGTCTCGCATAACTCTTCACAATGTAATCCATAACCGAGTTGTAACAAATTGTAATTCCATCATTCATAATGTATTGTAAGCCACACTGAGCCTGCAAAAAGGTGGGAAAATGTGGGATACAAATGCAATAAAATAAATAAATAAATAAATTTGTACTGTTTTGCCCTTGGTGAATGATTAACACCATAAGGGTATGTTCTGAATTTTGGTTCCCCCACACACATTCTTGTTTTGTTTTTTTTATTTGTAAGAAGTCTTTATTCAGTAATCTAATAAAACAACATACAATATTCGTCACATTACTCAAATACTTGGACAATAAAATCTAAACAATATCAGTTCCAGGCAGTGTAACTTACTACCACAATACTGCAGTCAAATGTAAACTGTATAAACTTCAACATTTTATGTAAAGGTTTTTTTTCCCACCCCCTTACCCCCCCCCCCCCTCGTTTACATTCTTGTTTTTTTTAACTGTAATTTGTCACTTCGCATATTTTACACAGAGCGCTTTTGAGTTGCTACTTTTATTGGTTTAAGTACTCATTTATCTATGCAATGGTTTTACTGTGGTTATCCTTTTTTCTTCTCAAATTTTGATTTTATCTTAACAGTTATGTTGAGCCGCTGAAGCAGCCCCTATTGGGCAAAACAAAGCTACGTCAGGCACTTTATCTATATATATATAATATATATATATATATATATATATATATATATATATATATATATAAAAAGCAACCCCCAACGTTCTGAAGCCTCCACGGAAGTTGAGGCGCCCGAGATATCCGGTGTGCCCTGGAGTGTCTGCACCACCCTCGCGTCAAAACGTCATGACGTCGAGGGCGGAGCTATAACACTCGAGGCCCGAAACCGAAACGCCACAGGCACGGCCACGGAGGCGCAGCAAACAAACAAAAAAAAAACCCTACCCACACACAGCGACGCGAACACCGAACAAGGCAAGTAGCTCGGAGGGAGGGGGCCCCTTGCTAGCGCCCGTTTCATTGCCCTCAGAAATGGGCATTTATTCCTAGTTTTTAATAATTTTTAATAATCCAGGTTGTGTCCCTCTGCCAGCAGGTAGCGATAGAGAGAACTTCTGAGACTCTATATGTGGTCATGTGTAGCCAGCCAAACCTCAGTATTCTCTCTATCTGGCCGGTGGATTTTCATAACTGCAGCTCTGGATTTGGGACTCCTCGCTCGTTCCCTCGGGATGAGATGAGGTACCCATGGGGTTGAGGGCTCGCTTTGGCTGAGCACGGATACCTGGTGGTGCCAGGTCCCTCCCTTTCTCCCCCCCGTCCGCTGGTTTCTTACTCTGGATATGTGAGTGTACTCTCCTGTGTGGAAAAAAAAAAAAGGTAATATCTCTTTAAATACACCTTTGCTGTACTCAGGCACTCGCAGTAAGCAGAAGTCTGCTTAGGTGGTCCGGGTGGAGGCCGTTGTAAAAGCTGGGCCGGGGTGCTTGTTGTGCGGGGGTTTCCTTTGGCACATGGCAGCCCCATCAGAATCTGTGAAACGCTGCTCCCGGTGTGGGAACCAGAGAGCAGCGTCAGGCTCCTGTGATTTTTGCCCTCGGGTCTCTCCAGGGCAGGGAGCTTTGGAATCGGGGCGGGACCAGCAGGATCAGGCTGCAGGTCAGTCAGCCCCATTGTCCTCCTCCAGGCGTTCTTCTTCCCACCCGCCGGCAGATAATTTCGGCACCTTCGCGCCTCTGAAGGGCGGAAGGCTCCTGGTTCACCGGCGGATCAGCAAGTGCGGAAAACAGTTGATTCTAGATCAGCTGATGCCGGGGCATTGAGTTCGGGCTCCAGGGGAGCGCAGGCAAGGTCTGAGCTGGCTCATTTGGTTTCCCGCGCGGAGGTGGAGCAGGCGCCATTTTGGAAGCGGGAACAGAGCTGTTTTCAGGGCCTACCGTTGCAGATGGTCAGCGGTCGGTGTCTCTGCCTCAGGCAGGGTTTCAGGTTGGAGATACGGGGGAATCAGGAGTGCCTTTTTCTCCCGAGTTTGTTCTTTTATTGCATAGGGCTTTTTTTGTTAAAAGGTCTTTGGGGGGGGGGGGGGGGGGGGGGGGGGGGGGTCCTGGACAGTGGAAGTGGCTTAGCGGACCCTCAGGAAAATCCCTCGGTCTCTCCTTCCTTTTTGGCTAAGAGACCTTGCGTGGCCTTACAGGAGTCAGAAGCTCTGTCTGGAGGCTCAGATGTAGATGACGGTCGGTTGTCAGTTGTTTCCCAACTGACCCAGTCGGTGTTGATGGAGGAGGGGGAGCCGCAGTATGAAGGGGGAGATGATCCCACAGTGGCTCGGTTGTTTCGTCAGGATGAATCGGCGAACCTAATCGTCAGTGCCTTGGAGATTGAGCATTTCGGCTCCAGAAAGCAGTGGCCCCTCCTTGTTGGCCCCCTCTATTATGTCGGGGACTAAGCGGCCGTCCCTTATGTTTCATATTCATGAGGCGATGAGGGTGCTCACTGCGGCGCAACGGGACACCCCGGATGCAGGTTGCGCGTAGCATGAGCCATGACACGTTTATATCCACTTCCAGAGGATGAATAAGAAGATTTGCGTTTACCTGCAGTGGATTCTTTGATCACGGCTGTGACTAGGAGAACTACGTTGCCAGTTGAAGGCGGGACGGCGCTTAAGGACCCGCAGGCATAGGAAGTTGGAATCTTCCTTGAAGGCTTCATTTGAAGTGGCAGCATTGTGCATGCAAGTGTCGATCTGCAGTTCCTATGCGGCTCGAGCATGCCTGTTTTGGGTGCAGAAGGCGTCCCGCTTCTGAGGAACCTGGTGGCGACTTTGCCATCGCTCGAGTCTGATCTTGGCGTATTGGCGGACTTGTTGTATGATATTCTTCGGGCATCGGCCAAGGAGGTAGCCCTGTCAGTGTGGCCGCCGTTGGTTTGTGGCTTCCTCACTGGTCGGCGGATACGGGTACAAAATGTCGTCTGGCTCGTTTGCCTATTAGGGGTAAGTTTGCTGTTTGGCTATGAGCTGGATCAGATTGTTAAGGATCCAGGTGATTCTAAAGGGCATCGTTTGCCGGAGGACAGGCCTAGATTTTAGTCAGCGCAGGCCCTTCTCGGGGTCGGTTTTGGGAGGCAAGGCGTTGTCGACCGGGCAGGTTGGTGGCCTTCTCTAAACCGCGGGGTCATGTATCCAATGATGGGGCCTTGGTCCATCTTCCAGGTTCAATAGGGGGATGGCTGCCCCTTTTTCTGGGAGAATGGACCAGGGTCACTTCAGATGAGTGGGTGTTGGAGGTGATACGGGACGGTTACAAGCTGGAATTGGTGCAAGATCTTTCAGAGTTTTTCGTGGAATCTCCTTGCAACTCCCCAAAAAAAGAGGGTCCCAAAGAAAGGAGGGTCTTTTCGTCCGTCCTCGATCTCAAGAGTGTAAACAAGGCTTTGTGGGTGCGTCATTTTCATAGGGAAATTCTGCGCACCGTCATAGCCATCTGACGTCTCTCGATCTCAAAGAGGCTTACTTGCACATTCCCATCTGGCCTCCTCATCACAGGTTTCTGCGCTTTGCGGTGCTGGGACAACACTTTCAGTTCCAGGTGCTCCCCCTCGGTCTCGCTACAGCCCCTCGGACTTTTTCCAAGATCATGGTGGTAGTCGCAGCGTTTCTGCAACAAGAAGGGGTGCAAGTGCATCCTTATCTCGACGACTGGTTGATATGGGCTCCATCTTTTCAGGACAGCATTCTAGTGACGAACACAGTAGTCAGTCTGCTGAGGTCGTTGGGATGGATTATCAACTTCGAAAAGAGCCACTTGCTTCCCTCTCAATCCTTGGAGTACCTTAGGGTGCTATTCGACACCCGGGTGGGCAGAGTATTTTTGTCAGAGAACCGGAGGTTGAAGCTGCAGGCGCAGATTCAGGGTCTTCTGCGCAGTTCAGCTCCAAAGACCTGGGACTATGTTCAGGTGTTGGGATCCATGGCAGCCATGCTGGAGGTGGTTCCATGGGCCAGGAGTCACATGAGGCCTCTTCAGAGGTCCCTGTTGAGCCGCTGGTCTCTGGTGTCGGAGGATTACTCAGTCCAGTTATCTTGGGAACCTTTGGTCTGGATGGAAATGCGTTGGTGGCTCCGGACCGACAAGCTGAGCCGGAGAATGTCCCTGGCAGTACCAGACTGGGTAGTGGTGACTACGGATGCCAGTCTTTCAGGATGGGGAGCCCATTGTTGGGGGATCACGGCACAGAGTTCTTGGTCGCTGGAGGAGGCTTCTTGGTCCATCAATCGGTTGGAGCTGGGAGCAGTACGGCTAGTATTACAGGCCTTTCAGGCGGAACTGGTGGGGAAACCAGTTTGGGTTCTCTCCGACAATGCGACAGCAGTAGCCTATGTCAATCGTCAGGGGGGCACCAGGAGTGTTCCACTGGCCCAGGAGGCAACGTGTTTATGTCGATGGGCGGAGGAGCACTTAGCTCAGCTCTCGGCAGTGCACATAGCAGGGGTTCTGAATACCGAAGCGGATTTTCTGAGTCATCATATGTTGTACCCGGTGGAGTGGGAACTCTCCGCTCAGGCGTTTACGTTCAGCACGAGCCGATGGGGAGTTCCGGCTATGGATCTGATGGCACAAGCGGACAATGCCAAAGTCCCGCAGTTTTTCAGCCTTGGCAGGGACTCCCAGTCGCGGGGAATCGATACTCTTCTTCAGCCTTGGACGGTTCTTCTGTATGTTTTTCCGCCATGGCCCATGATTGGCAGGATCTTGGGTCAAGTGGAGAGTCACCCAGGTCGAGTGATCTTTGTGGGGCCGGATTGGCCCACGCGTCCATGGGCTCCTACTCAAGGAACGTATCACCTTTAAGGTATGCACCTTGGTCCACAAAATCATCCACAGTGAAGCCCCTGCATACATGTCTGACTTAATAGACCTGCCACCCAGAAACGCTAAAAGATCATCCAGAACCTTCCTCAATCTCCACTTCCCTAATTGCAAAGGCATAAAATACAAAGTATTGCATGCATCAACCTTCTCTTATATGAGCACGCAGTTCTGGAATACACTACCACGCAACCTGAAAATGATCTACGAATTAACCGACTTCCGCAAAAAACTGAAGACTCATCTCTTTGAGAAAATTTATTGTAAGGATCAAAACACATGAAGTCCATACATACTAATAGAAATGCATCAATACACTCCCTTCTGAACTACTCTCACCCCGCATTGTCACCACACTTCAAACTCCAACCACAGACACAATGTTATACCCTATGTTCTCTTGAAATTGTTCTATCACCTATCTTTTCCCCACTGTAACTTCACATGGTTTCCACGCCCTCACGATTTTTGACTTGACTTTGTCTTCTCATAACTCCTCACAATGTAACCCATAATCGTATTGTAACAATGTATTTCCATCCTTCACAAGGTATTGTAAGCCACACTGAGCCCGCAAATAGGTGGGAAAATGTGGGATACAAATGCAATAAATAAATAAATAAATGGTACGCAGATCTCGTGTGCCTTCGGGTCGACAATCCATTGCGGTTGCCCGTTTAATGGGGTCTCTTACGTCACAGACCTATCCTCATGGAGGATCCCTCCCCGTTTGGTCTTATGGCCTGGCCATTGAGAGAGCAAGTTTGAGGCGAAAAGGTTATCCGGAAAGAGTGATTGCTGCTATGCTGCGAGCTAGGAAGCATTCCACCTCAACAGCATATGCGAAAGTGTGGCGGATTTTTGAATCTTGGTGTTCGGCACCAGGAATTACGGCCTTTTTGGCTTCGGTATCTTCAATTTTGGCTTTTTTGCAGGATGGCCTAGACAAATGCCTCTCGTTGAGCTCTTTGAAGGTTCAAGTGGCGGCTTTGGCATGCTTTAGAGGTCGTTTACAAGGGTCTTCCTTAGCCTCTCACCCTAATATTGTTCTGTTTTTGGGGGGGGGTCAATCATTTGCAACCTCTGCGGATCTCAGTTTTTCCTTCCTGGAATCTGAATTTGGTATTGAAGGCGTTGCAGCGACCTCCATTTGAACCGCTGTCTTGGTTGTTGGTTAAGGATTTGACTTTGAAGACAGTATTTTTGGTTGCTATTTCTTCAGCAAGGAGGGTTTCTGAGATACAGGCCTTATCCTGGAGAGATCCGTTTCTTCAGTTCACGGAGGCAGGGGTGACTCTGTGTACAGTTCCGTCCTTTTTGCCCAAGGTTGTTTCGCGTTTCCATATGGTTATCAATAGAAATCAAACAAAATAAAACATGGAAAATAAAATAAAATGATACCTTTTTTATTGGACATAACTTAATACATTTCTTGATTAGCTTTCGAAGGTTGCCCTTCTTCCTCAGATCGGAAATAAGCAAATGTGGTACCAGATAGTATATATGAGAGAAACATCAAAGCATTACTTTGACAGTCTGACAGAGTGGGAGGGTGGGGGTATGCATGGGGACATCAAAGCATTTCATTGATATTCTAACAGAATGGGTGTTGGTAGGTGAGAGGAGGGTAATAAACAGAGAAATACAGCTTTATGTTTTATAATGAGTTAGAAAACCCAGATCCTTATTAAGTCCTGTTTGTTGGGTGTCAAAATATTCAATCATTCTTATTTCAAAGGTCTTACGTTCCTGTATTGTTTTAAAATTACCTTTCAGTATTCTTACTGTGAAATCACTGGTACAGTGTTCTGGTCTTGTGAAGTGTTGGCCCACAGGGGTGGGGGCCTGACTGGCACCGGCTATTTTCATGTGATGTCTATGCAGATTGAATCTTGTCTTAAGCATCTGGCCTGTTTCTCCAATATAGCATCCTTCGTTACATTTTTTACACTGAATGATATATACCACATTGGAAGATGAGCATGTAAAATAGTCCTTTATGTTGAATATTTTTCCTTTGTGAATGACTGTGGGGTCTTGTGAAATGTTTTGGCATAGTTTGCAGCTGGCTGTGTTACACGGAAACGTGCCCTTTTCTTTTTCCGTCTGTGTTGGAAGTTTACTTCTGATCAGCTTGTGTTTTAAATTTGGTGGCTGTCGGAAGGCCAGCACTGGTGGGGATGGGAATATCTCTTTCAGTAATTCATCTTCCTGAAGTAGTGGCTGTAGGTCTCTTATGATTTTCCTCAGTTTCTCCAGCTCTGGGTTGTATGTCACTACAAGGGGAATTCTGTCTGTGGCTTTTTTTTTTCTTTGTACTGTAGCAGAGTTTCCCTGTGTGTTTTGAGGGAGGAGGCAATATTCTTGGAGATTATTTTGGGGTTGTAGCCTGTTTGAAGGATGCAGTCAGGGTTTCAAGATGTCTGTCTCTATCCTCTGGGTCCGAGCAGATACGGTGGTATCTTGTGGCTTGGCTGTAAATAATGGATCTTTTTGTATGTGAAGGGTGGAAGCTGGAGTTGTGGAGGTAGCTGCATCTGTCTGTGGGTTTCTTGTATATAGATGTTTGTATAGAGCCATCACTGATTGAGACTGTGGTGTCCAAAAAATTGACTTTTTCTGGGGAGTAGTCAATTTTGAATCTGATTGTAGGATGGTATGTATGGAAGGAATAGTAAAATTATTTCAGAGTTTCTTTCCCCTCCATCCAAATCATTAAAATGTCATCGATGTACCGGTAGTATTTTAGTGGTTTGGTCTGGTATGTATTCAGAAATGTCTCTTCCAGCTCAGCCATAAAAAGGTTGACATAGACTTCCGGTTGGGCTATGGAGGAGTGAGGACACCTGATCTCACTGCTCTGAAGCGCCCGAAAGAGCCATTGATCAGAATCAGCTGATATCCCCCCGAAAAGCAATTAGCAAGCGGTTAAGATTGAACAAGGAGAGCGAGACACACAAAAGGAGAGAAATCGAGAGGTATGGCGTCCAAGACACTGAAAAAAGAGAGCCGAGAGAAAGGGCGCGGAGCGGAGGCTAAAATGGCGGACAAGAGCCAGCCGCCGTCTCCGACTCCGAGCTCGCAATGGGCAGCGGAGATTATACGGGAAGTGTCGGAGGCAGTGGAATTGTCGGTTGATGACAAATTTCAAAAAATATTGGACAAATTAAACAGCATGGAGGAGAGATACGCAACCATCGTGACAGACCTGCGGGAGGTACAGCAGCGAGTCAGCAGTGTTGAAGACACGGTGCAGAAGCTGTCTGGTGATACCCCCGCACTGCTAAAGCGAGTCACTGAATTGGAGGAACGGTTAGAAGACATTGAGAATCGTGCAAGACGGAACAACCTCCGGTTGGTAGGTCTACCGGAGTCCCTGGGAGAGAGAGACCTCAGAAGTTTCTTGAAAAATGGATACCGGAAGCAGCGAAGTTACCGGAGTTGGTGGGGGAGCTCCGTATAGAGAGAGCACACAGGCTGGGGCCGCGAAGGGCAGTTGAAACTCGCCCCAGAGTGACAATCCTTAAAGTGCTTAATGATGCCCACAAGCAAAAAATTTTACAATCGCTGCGGGGAGGCAACCACCTGAAATATCAGAACAACAAAGTCCTTTGTTTTCAGGACTATTCGACCAAAGTAGCTGCAGCTCGGAGGGCATTTGTACCAGCATGCTCGGCACTTTTTGCACACAAGATTCGTTTCAGCCTCTTGTATCCAGCGAAACTGAAAGTTATGGAACAAGACAAGGTGTTATTTTTTGAACGAGTGGAAGACGCTAATGGATATCTGGAGGAAGTGGTCAAAAAGAGAGCTGCACCAGAGTGAAAGCAGAACTGTTGGACATGCGAGCAGACAACAGAGAGGTAGCAGCTGAGTCTGCAGTAGACAGACGGACTAGTAAGTTAAACTTCGAGACAGCAGTTGATTTAAGTTGTAGTTTGGTGAGAACCCTGATGCCAAGTTTCGTTTGAAGCAGTTGTTTCCACCTTGTATTAGGGAGTTTTGAGCCCAGGAAATCATCTACTGACAGTGGACTGTGAAGGAGCAAATTGCCGAAGTGTTAAGACAATAGGCAGCTGATAAGGTCGGCAGTTCACATAGGCAGGAACTGTCGTTAGCAACATGATAAGAATCTACAAGCCTGCAAAAAGAGCGCAGCTGAGATTAAGAGACACTGGAAATCGGGAGATAAAGCAGGAAGAGGAAAGCTGGTATAGCTGGACATTCGTAAGAAGTTATTATAGGCAGCAGATGCAAAATGTGGTGGGGCGTTTGTATTGATTGATTAACCTGGGAAGTAATGAACCATTTAGACTTGAGCTTGAGGGTTTTCTCTTGATAGGAGGGGACTGGAGGGAAGTCCTTAGAGTATGTCTCAGGCTGTCGCAGGTCTCCTGTAAGATAAAGACAGGAAGTAGGGGAGAGATGTTTGTTGGGGCTCCTAAGGATCTGAATAGGGGGGATTATAGGAAAGAGTTACTTGTATGTAGGATAAATGGATGGTTGATGAGGATGAGTATGAATAGAGGGGGTGTGGTATGCATGTGTTAGGAGGGAATATAAAAGGTTGGGACAGGGAAGGAGGATGGGAGGAGTGGAATAGAAGTGAATAGGAGGGCAGTGGATGGAAAGTGTCTATGGCTCTCTCATAAATAATGCATGGGTCATGTCTTACGAATGCATTGAAGGAGAGCTGGGATGGAGGGATATGAGATTTGGACAGTGTAGAACTGTCAGCCGCTTATATATGGGAGGGGGGAAGATGGGGGATGGAGGCGGGTAGGATATAGTTGAATAGGGTGGCTTCAGGCCCAGAATGGAAGTGTTCCGGAAGGACTCCGGACGGTTGGTGAGAATGGGGGGTACAAAAGGGGAGGGCGAGGGGGGGAGTTCTGGAGTTTTTTGGGGTTTGTTTTTGGGACAGTTTATATTCATGGTGGACTGACTGCGTGCGCTGGGGGGAGGCAAAGGATCATCTGGTGGCTAGACGAGGGAGTACCTGAGGGCTGGGGGGTGCTCTCTCCATACATTAGACAATTGAACAAATTGAGAAAAGCCTTAACTTGGAGCGCTGGGGCAGGTTAAGTTAATGTCTTGGAATGTGGGGGGGGGTCTCATCGCCCATAAAGAGGAAAAAAATTCAGCAGGCTCTGGGGCGCCATGCGGTGGACATAGCATTCCTTCAAGAAACACATTTGACTTCCATAGAGCAGGATAAATTTAAGCAGGGCTGGGTAGAAGCTGTAATTGGATCCCCAGCACACAAAAAGAAGGCTGGAGTACTGATCCTATTCAGGAAGGGGTTGCAATTAAATATCAAAACAGTAAGAGAAGTTCTATGGGTAGATATGTGTTGGTCGAGGCAGAGTTGGGAGGGGCCTCCTACACTTTTTGTAATATATATGCGCCCAATGTCTATGATAAAAAATTTTATTCAGAAATCGTGACACTGCTAGCCCCTTACCAGCAGGGACCGGTGGTCCTAGGGGGGGATTTTAACATGGTCTACGACCCAAAATTGGACAAGACAAGTCAGGGGGGCTTGGGGCAGAGATTCTATTCCAAGGGATTGCCGTTTTTGTGCACTACCCTTGAATTGATAGATGTGTGGAGGGTGCTCCATCCGGGGTGTAGAGATTACACACACTTGTCCAGAGCCCATTCATCTTCATCTAGGATTGATTATATATTCATTTCAAGGTCACTCTTCTCTAAAACTGTGGCAGCGGAGATTGGGCCAGGAGAAATTTCAGATCATTCACCAGTATGGGTAACACTGGAAATAGCGGGGAGTAAGAGGAGTTATGGGGGGTGGTCCTTCCCATTTGAGCTTTACCGAGATGCAAAATTTCAGGAACATCTTCAGGGAAAGTGGAGGGAATATGCACTCCACAATAAGGGTCATATAGAACAACATGGGTTATATTGGGAAGCCGCAAAGGCGGTGCTGAGAGGAGAAATAATCGCATATAGAGCATGGAAAAGGAGGCACAGGGATCAGGAGATCTTGCGCTTGGAAAGGGAGGTTCGGGTGCAGCGGCGGAGCTATGGGAGGGTCCAGACAGAGAAACAGAAATTGGTGTACTTGGAGTCTCAGAGGGCATTAAATGAGCTCTTGCAGGAGAGGGCATACAAATCGACTATGTATTATAAACATCAGTTGTTTATGTATGGGAACAAGGCAGGGCACTTGTTGGGCCGGTTTGCCAGAGGGTCAAGGGGGATATCCCGGATCCTGCAGGTGCAAAATCCGGATGGTAGAGTGCATAGGCTTGAGCAGGACATAGTCGAAAGTTTTCGAAATTATTATGCAAACCTGTATGAAGCAGATACAGATATAATACCTGATAGTATGTTATTTCTGGATAATATTGACCTGCCAGAGTTGGCGACACCACAGAAAGAAATTCTTAATGCCCCCATAGAGGAGGGGGAATTAATATTAGCTTTGCAACAGAGTGATATTCATAAGGCACCAGGGCCTGATGGCTATAGTATAGCCTTTTACAAACTGATGTATGAACAGGTAGCTCCGCCTTTGTTAAATCTGTTTAACTCCATAGCGCTTTCTGGTAAGGTCCCGGAGTCTTTTACCAAAGCAAAAATGATCGTGTTGTTGAAACCGGGGAAAAACCCAGAAGATATGGGTTCCTATAGACCAATTTCGCTGTTAAATTGCGATGCTAAATTGTACGCGAAAATTCTCGCTAACAGACTGGCGCGGGTGCTCCCTAGTTTGGTAGCGTCGCCACAAGTGGGGTTTGTGAGGGGTAGATCGGTGGTAAGTAACATGAGGGCCCTTATTGCTTCCTTGGAGAAGGTGGAGGAACAGGGACGGCCTTCTCTGCTGATAAGTTTCGACGCAGAGAAGGCCTTTGATAGGGTGGCGTGGCAGTTCTTATTTGCTGTGATGCAGAGGGTGGGCATCGAGGGTTTCTTCCGCACTGCGGTGGGAGCGCTGTATGTTGATCCTCGGGCGTTCCTGTGGATTAATGGAGAGAAATCACGGGAATTCCAGGTTCGAAGAGGGGTAGACAGGGGTGTCCGCTCTCCCCATTGCTGTTCGTTCTGACTTTGGACCCCTTGGTACGAGAGATTGAGTCGCATCCGGAAATTGCAGGAGTAAAATGGAGAGAGATGGGTTTTAAGATTTCAGCTTTTGCGGATGATATTTTGGTACACATCACGGACCCTAAGAAATCTCTACAGGCGCTGTTAGAATTGTTTAAGGAATATGGGGATTATGCTGGATTCAAACTCAACTTTTCCAAGTCTTTGGCACTAACGGCAAGGGATGATGTGAAGGCGGAGTGGGGGAGTGGGTTCCCCTTAAAATGGGCCAAAGGGAGTTTTACATATCTGGGGGTACAGATAGCCATGAGGACGACGGAATTTTATAATCTTAATTATACACGGCTGTTGGAGAATATGCAGCTTAGGCTACAAAAATGGGCAATTCTGCCGCTGTCGCTGCATGGGAGGGTCCAATTATTTCGCATGGCAGAGTTCCCTAGATGGCTGTACATGCTGCAGGTTCTTCCACTGCGTTTGCGAAATAAAGATATTACGAAATTCAACCAGCACTTACGAAAGTTTGTTTGGGGGGGGAAAAAGTCTAAGCTGCCGCTGAATTTGTTAATGGGCACTTGGAAAGTGGGAGGCTTTGGCCTGCCAGATATACAAAAATATAATCAGGCTTGTCTGCTAAGACATTTGGGTGACTGGCTGCTGGACAGACATGATTATACACCGCGGAAACTGGAGCAAGCTTTTTTTGCGCCCTTTCACTTACACTATTTATTACATGGTCCGCAGAGTTCGGTACCGTCACAATTTAGAGGTAGTTTGTTGCTAAGACCCATAAGGGAGGTGTGGCGGGATTTAAATAGGTACTGGGGTTTGGGAGCGGATATATCTGATCTATTACCGTTGCATGGAAACCCAACATTTACGCCTGGATCTGAGAATCAGGTATTTCGGAGGTGGGCACTACTGGGAATAACAAGGGTAGAACATGTATTAGGGACAAGGGGTGGCCTACTAACCTTGGGGGCATTGGGGGTAGGAATTAGTGCCAGTCATGAATTTGCATATCAGCAATTAGCTCATTATATTCGGTCTCTCAACATGGAACAGTTGAATTGTGGACATGGGAGGAAAGTCAGAGAGTTCTTTAAGGAGACCCCGGGACAGCGGCCCTCAATTTCGAGTCTGCATAAGCTTCTTTGGGTAATAGACCCGCAGAGACATACTGAAGCAATCACCACTCGATGGGCCCGTGACATGCAGAGACCCGGATTGACTTTAGATTACACAAAGTTGGTGTCCCGAATCCCGGAGATCTCTGTAAATGCGAGTCTGCGGGAATGTCAATTCGAATCCTACACAGGGCTTATATGACCAAGACGCAGCTGTTTAAGATGGGAGGGGTGCCTGATCCACTCTGCTCTAAGTGTCAGAGGCAGGAAGGCACACTGTACCACTGTCTTTGGGGTTGCACTGCCACACAAAAATACTGGCATCAGATCATAGAATATCTGGAGGGGTTGGTACAGTCTCGAATAAGTTTTACGCCTCTGGGGATACTATTTGATAAATATGAGCTTTTTGCCTTCCAGAAGAGGGGCTCGAGGCAGCTGATTCCGCAGGGCCTGTTTGATGGGGAAAAAAGTGATTATGCATGGGTGGGTCTCTGCGGACCCACCTGATTTTTGGCATTGGAGGAACAGATTTCATAATCTTCTATTGCATGAGCGAAGGGCGGTGGGACCCTCACAGAAGAAGAGGTCACAGTTTCTGGAGACTTGGGGTCCCTATATCCAGTCTCTGACTCCACGCGCGCGCAGTTCAGTGTTAAACGGCTTATATATTTTTTTTTTTTTTTTAGGGGGGGAGGGAGAATTTAACGGAGGGGGGAAGGTATAGAATGTATTATTGGATGTAAATGTGCCTTATTCTGGAGAATCTTTAGTTGCATCGAGGTGGGTGGGGGATGGATTCTTGGGAGGGGGGTGGAGGGAGGGGGACAGGGAAAGAGGGGATGACACCTAAAACATAAATTTACTTTGAATTATTCTTGAGTGTTCTGTACATGTAAAAATCCCATAGAGTATGGAATAGTATTGGAGGGTGTGAACTTACTGCAAGCCTATGTTTGTATTTCTTGTGAATGGTGTAATGTTTGCACTGTGTCAGTTGGATCTTAATAAAAGTGTTGAAACATAACATAAAAGGTTGGCATATTGGGGTGCTGTCCTGGTGCCCATTGCAGTGCCTATTATTTGTAGATAGATAGATATTGTTAAAGTGGAAGTAGTTGTGAGTTAAAATGAATTTGATTAATTTTGTAATAGTTTCTGGTGAGTATTGATGGTCCAGTGTGGATTTTTTTTAGGAGTCTTCCACATGCAGCTATGCCAGCCGCATGTGGACTGTTGCTGTATAGTGATTCTACATCCATCGGGACCAGAAGGGTGTTTGGTGGTAATTGTTTGATATTTTTCAATTTATTCAGAAAGTCTGTGGTGTCTTGTATGAAGCTGTTAGTTTTGTGCACGAGAGGTTTCAGAATTCCAGCAACTCTGTCTTCCCTCCTTTCGTAGGGAGGATCATCCGATGGAGTTTAGAGCTCTCCAGTGTTTGGATGTTTAGCGGGCTATCATCAGGTATTTGGAGGTGTTGAATGATTTCTGGTGTTCGGATCATCTGTTTGTTCTTTTTGTGGGGCCAAGGAAGGGGCAGCAAGCTTCTAAGGCAATGGTGGCTCATTGGTTGAAGGAAGCTATTGCCTCAGCGTACATCGCGTTCAGTAAGGAGCCGCCGGCTCAGTTTCGAGCTCATTCCACTAGAGCACAGGCGACTTCTGTAGCAAAGGCTAGGTCGGTTTCGTTGGATGAGATTTGTAGATCGGCCACCTGGTCCTCGGGTCATACTTTTTCGAAGCACTATAGGTTGGATGTCGCAGCCAGGGCTGACGCGGCGTTCGGGGCTTCGGTGCTGCAAACTGGGATTTCTGAGTCCCACCCTATTTAAGAACTGCTTGGGTACATCCCACCATGGATTGATCTGTGGGACGCTATGGAAGGAAAAATTAGTTATTAACTGATCATTTTCTTTCCATTAGTCCCGACAGATCAATCCAGATCCTCGCCAAATAGAAGTTTGCCCCGAAAGGGCAAACGAGCAAGGCGCGACTTAGAAGCCGTATCCGCCGACCAGTGACGAAGCCACAACCATCGGCGGGCCACCACCGCAAGGGTCACCTCCTTGGCCGAAGTCCGAAGCACATCATACAATAAATCCGCCAAATACGCGAGGCCAGCCTCGAGCGAAGGCAAATTCGCCACCAGTTCTTCCGAGGTGGCCGCTTTCTGAACCCAAGACAGACATGCCCTGGCTTCATAGGACCCTCAGACCGACGCCTGCATGCATAACGCTGCCACTTCGAATGATGTTTTTAAAGAAGATTCTAATTTCCTATCATGCAAATCTTGAAGTGCCATCCCGCCTTCCACTGGCAAAGTAGTCTTCTTAGTGACAGCTGTGATCAAAGAATCCACCGTAGGTAAAATGCAAATCTTCTCTCTCACCTTCCGGAAGAGGATATAAACGCGCCATGGCCCTCGCCACACGCAACCCTGCCTCCAGAGCGTCCCACTGCGCCGCAATGAGTACCCTCACTGCATCATGAATGTGAAAGGTACGGGACGGCCGCTTAGTCCCCAATATAATAAAAGGAGCTGCCGAGGAGGTATTCTGACTGCTTGTTTACTGAACTGATTACATCCATTCTGTTACACTTGTTCTGTATGTAATTGTGTGTCTACTTTCCAACGATACTTGTCATGGCGTAATATTGTAAGCCACATTGAGCCTGCAAATAGATGGGAAAATGTGGGACACAAATGCAATAAATAACTTTGACCTCTAGAGTGACAGTAGAACTCATGAGCTGTTGTGACACCCTCGTGCAGCAAAATGAGGAAGGGGCTGGGGTGCAAAAGCCTCAATAACAGGATGGTGCGGCCTACACCCAAGAAGATATGGTCAGAATGCATAAGTGAGTGGTCTCACAGGGAGATGACCAAGCTTTCTAAGTAATGCTAACAACAGCCAAGCACATACAGTAGAATTCTAAGAAATATTAACTTATGTTACCATATATAGCCACTAAGGTATTGACCACAATATTACCATAGATCCAATAAGGTGTCATTACTGTCATATTACCTGTATCCTGAATGGACATATAAAAATGAGTGTACTTCCTACTTCAATGGAGAATCTGGCCAGCCAATACTTTTCTATGGGCAGCTGGTCTCCCAAAAGCAATTGTCAATTGCACTTATACTTGGTGAGTAATAAAGTATCTAATTGCTTTTCTAACTGATGCAGTCTTGGGTGATTTATTTATTCCTAGGTATTGGTGGGTGGACCACCATATTGGGAGGGATAAATACACCCGGAAATTACAAGTAGAAAAAAAAAGAAACTTTTCCAGCCGACCACAGCCTCAGTGAAAGAGCTAAACATGCAGAAAACAGCCCCCCTGAACGCCGCCCTGAAAGAGCCTGCCAAAAATATACCAGATAGAAAAAAATGCCACTCTGACAAAACAAATACGCTGGGGACCCCGGGACGCCAAGTAACAGCAAAAGACCACAGAGAAAATAATGTTGTTATATTCCCCTCAACACCTATTATAGGTTTGGAGTGGATCACAATTCAACTTTAACCAATCAATAGGACTGGGAGCTCACATTTGTAAAATAAAACAAAGTTAACATAAAATAACAATATCATATCAATGTTTATGCTACACAGGTCTTCTAAACAGCTCTGCTTTTAGAAGTTTACAAAAAACAACACGATTGAGATTTCAAAATTGGTAAACAGCTCCAAATTTTAGAGGCTTGATATGAAAATAAAGCTATTTCTTTGACATAAAACTCTATGGAATAGCGAGATTTACATTAGTACAGGTGTTATACTCAAAAAAATCATTATATTAATACATTCCTTTCAGAATCTTATGAACAAAGCTTATAAAGAATTCTAGCCTCCATTGGCAACCAATGGAGCTTTTCATAACATGAAGAAACTATCAAATCAACCCAAGCCACATACAAGACGAATTACTGTATTTTGGATATTTCCAAGTTAATAGATTTTTTTGTACAACCAAGATATATATTACAATAGTCAAGCTTCCTAAGAATTAATGTTTGCATTACCAGCTGAAAAGACTCAAAGGTAAAACATTTCTTAATAAACCTTAAATTACTCATCAGCCAGAAACAATGACGAGATTGGCGGAACTATTGTTAGTAATATGTAATTTATCTTTAAAATCGAGCGTGGTACCGGGAAGAGGGGAAGTGGGGCCAATGGACACCGAGATGTTAAAAAGGTCCAGAGGGGATCCAGGAAATTATAGGTCAGTGAGCCTGAAGGTGGGGGTGCCCAGGTCAAAATGGGCAAAGATTCGTAGAAGGAACAAAATTACAGGAGCATATTCAAAAGCAGGGATTAATGAGACAAAAGCCAACATGGAAGTTTAGTGAAGGGAAATTTTGGCCTTACCAATTACATTTCTTGGAAGGGGTGAAACCAAACATGTTAGATAAGGCGAGCCAGTTGACATTGTGTATCTGGAGTTTCAAAAGGCGTTTGACAAAGTACCTCATGAAAAGCTCCATAGGAAATTGGAGAGTCATGGGATAGGAGGTAATGTACTATTGTGGATTAAAAACTGGTTAAAAGATAGAAACAGAGAGTTGTTAAATGGTTAGTATCTTCAATGGAGAAGAGTAGTTAGTGGGGTTCCCCAGGGGTCTGTGCCAGGACTGCTGCTTTTTAACATATTTATAAATGACCTAGAGATGAGAGTAACTAGTGAGGTTTTGTTATTTGTGACCTGGATTGGCCACAGTTGGAAACAGGATGCTGGGTTGATGGACCTTTGGTCTGTCCCAGTATGGCAATACTCATGTACTTATGAGATTATTTACCTGGAATTCCTGTGACATATTACGATCTAACAAAACAGCTAGACTTTTCAAAGATTTTTCCAATTTATATGTTAGGACAAGGAAGATGGTTTTAATAAAATATCTTGATTATCAATCAGAACTTACACTCCAGTTTACTAAGCCACACTAGCAGTTGTCCGTGCACTAGTGCAGACGGTAAATTGGGCCTTACCTGCTAATTTGCTTTCCTTTAGTCCCTCCAGACCGGCCCAGAATGCGACTGATGGGTTGTGCACACCTTCCAGCAGGTGGAGACTGAGAAAAAAACCTGTGACTCTAGCGAGCCAATAAGAGCCCTTGCCAGCTAGAGAAAGATCCAGTAATAAAGTACCAAAGCAAGAGTAAAGATATAAAAGACATACATAACGTGTGCATCCAAAATACATAACGTGTGCATCCAAAAACCTGAGCAGCTACCGGCACTTTGCCAACAAAGGGTGAGTGCCTACTAACATATCATGGTCCTTCAAACAGGACATAACAGTAAACCAGAAACATTTCTGTTACTGATCAATTTTATTAATATAGAACTAAACTAGCAACACAGCTCCAAAAAAGAACTCTTAAAACCGAAAAAAAAAACCACAGATATCTGAAGGGAGGGATCCGGGCCGGTCCGGAGGGACTAAAGGAAAGCAAATTAGCAGGTAAGGCCTAATTTACCCTTCCTTAGCATCCCTCCGGACCAGCCCAGAATGTGACTGATGGGAAGTGAAGGACCCTAACAGCCCTGCCGACAAAACTCGTGCTCCAAAACCAACCTGACGACGACTGAGAACGTCTAAACGGTAGCGCTTAGAAAAAGAATGCAAGGACGACCAAGTCACCGCCCTACAAATGTCTTCTGAAGGCACCCAACAACGCTATGTCCCAAGTGGCTGCCTGACCTCTTGTAGAATGCGCCTTAACATGTTTCTGGAACGTTTTCCCCGACAGAAGATAAGCTGAAGCAATCAGCTCTTAAGCCATCGAGAAAGTGGGCTTAGAGGCCATGAACCCCTTACACGCACCTCCAATCAGAACAACAAACATCTGACGCCGGAAGTCCTCTGTAGACTTAATATAGAGCTTCAACACCTGTTTGACATCCAAACACTTCAAATGCCGCTGTTCTTCTGAGTCGGAAAGAGAACCTAATACAGGCAATACCACAGGCTGAGAAACAGAAACCGAGTTACTACTGTGGGGAGAAAGGAAGGACTGGCCTAACACTACTCGATCGAACAGAACTCCAAGAATGGTGATCTACATGACACTCCGAAACTCGTCTAGCCGAAGCAACGGCCACCAGAAATACTGTCTTGAGAGTCAAGTCCTTCAGAGAACAGGAAGATAAAGGCTCAAAGGGAGGCTTAGAAGGTAAAATTATGTATCATACCTGATATTTTCTTTCCATTAATCATAGCTGATCAATCCATAGACTGGTGGGTTGTGTCCATCTACCAGCAGTGGAGATAGAGAGCAAACTTTTGCCTCCCTATATGTGGTCATGTGCTGCCGGAAAACTCCTCAGTATGTCGATATCAAAGCTCCATCCGCAGGACTCAGCACTTAGAGAATTACACCCACAAAGGGACACTCCTGCCCAGCTCACCAACCGCCGAAACGGGGGAGGGGAATTAACCCAGCTCATCCCCACACAAGTGGGGGAGGGAATCCGTCCAGCTCATCCCCGCGGAGCGGGGGAGGGACACCACACCCGCCGATGCGGGGGGATCTGGCTTATCCTGCAACCGCAACCGCGGGAGGAGCTGACTGACCCTAACACCGCCGAAGCGGGAGGGGTACAAAGCTGCCCTACAGCCGCACGAAGCGGGAGGGAGTGCCGGCAGAATTTAAGTCTCAATCCAGCCCCGTAAAACGGAGGGGAGAGGAATGCAGCAGCTCACTGTAACACAAACTCTCTCACTCTTGAAGAATCCAAGTGAAAAAACTTGAACACGAAGTCCTCCTGAAGGAACTGAAGACTAAACTTGCACCTAAAATTCAACCAGATATAAACAGTACAGATATCTGGGAGGGGCTATGGATTGATCAGCTATGATTAATGGAAAGAAAATTATCAGGTATGATACATAATTTTACCTTCCATATCATCATGCTGATCAATCCATAGACTGGTGGGATGTACCGAAGCAGTACTCACCCAGGCGGGACATTGAAATCCCTGACCGCAACACTGAAGCTCCAAACCGGGCCTCCGCCCGAGCAGCCACAGTCAAGCGGTAATGCTTGGAGAATGTATGGGCCGATGCCCAAGTTGCCGCCTTGCATATCTCTGCCAAGGAGACGGACCCGGCCTCTGCCATCGAGGCCGCCTGAGCTCTAGTGGAGTGAGCCTTCAGCTGGTAGGCGCCACCTTCCCCGCGGCCACATAAGCCGGCTGCCATGGCTTCCTTGACCCATCTTGCCACTGTAGGCTTAGCAGCCTGCAGACCCTTACGAGAACCTGCAAACAGGACAAACAGATGATCCGATTACCGGAAACCATTGGTCACTTCCAAGTATCTGATGATGACCCGTCTCACATCCAGATATTCGAGAGCAGAATACTCTTCTGGGTAGACCTCCCTACGAAAGGGAGGGAGACAGAGCTGCTGACTCACATGGAAGCGAGAAACAATCTTGGGTAGGAAGGAAGGCACTGTGCGAATAGTCACTCCTGCCTCAGTGAACTGCAGAAAAGGCTCTCGACAAGAGAGTGCCTGGAGCTCGGAAACTCTTCTGGCTGAAGTGATAGCCACCAAAAAGACTGCTTTCAACGTCAGGTCTTTCAGAGATGCCCTCGACAAGGGTTCAAAAGGCGGCTTTTGCAAGGCTCTTAGCATCAGGTTGAGAATCCACGCAGGCACCACTGAGTGCAGAGGAGGGCGCAGGTGATTAACTCCCTTGAGGAAACGCACCACATCTGGCTGCAAAGCCAGGGAAGCACCCTTCAGGCGGCCCCTGAAGCAAGCCAGTGCCGCTACCTGGACTTTCAGGGAACTGAGCGACAGGCCTTTCTCCAGACCTTCTTGCAGGAATGCCAGCACTGAAGAAATTGGAGCAGTAAATGGAGAAAGTGAACCTGCTTCACACCACGCTGCAAAGGTACGCCAAACCCTGGCGTAAGCAGTAGGAGTAGAGCGCTACCTCGCTCTCAGCAGAGTGGCAATGACCTTGTCTGAGAAGCCCTTCTTCCTCAGACTCTGCCGCTCAATAGCCAGGCCGTAAGACCAAAGGGGAGGAATCCTCCATCACCACGGGACCCTGATGTAACAGGCCCTGCTCCACTGGCAGTCGCAGAGGTTCGTCCACTGAGAGCCTGATCAAGTCCGCATACCAGGGACGTCTGGGCCAATCCGGACCCACCAGGATTATCCGGCCCGGATGCTTTGCCACCCGGTCTAGCACCCTGCCCAACATGGGCCAGGGCGGGAACACATAGAGAAGCTCTTGTGTCGGCCACTGTTGGAGAAGAGCATCTCTCCCAGGGATCGAGGGTCCCGTCCTCTGCTGAAAAAGCGCGGCAGTTGGCAATTGGCCGATGACGCCATCAATTTAGGCTCGGCTGGCCCCAGCGCTTCGTGATGTCCAAGAACGTCTGAGCAGATAGCTGCCACTCTCCGGGCTCCAAGGTATGGCGACTGAGAAAGTCCGCCTTGACATTCATGACCCCGGCAATGTGGGCCGCTGACAGCTGTTCCAGGTTTCGCTTCCCGCCCACTGGCATAGATTCATGGCCTCCTTGGCTAGAGGGGCGCTCTTGGTACCTCCCTGGCGGTTGACATAGGCCACAGCCGTGGCATTGTCCGACAGGACCCGTACAGGCTTCAACGCCAGTACCGGGATGAACTCCAAAAGCGCCAACCGAATGGCTCTGAGTTCCAGGAGGTTGATAGACCACTTTGCCTCTGCAGGAGACCAGAGCCCCTGCGCTGTCCTTCCCAAGCAGTGGGCTCCCCAGCCCGACAAAGAGGCGTTCGTCGTGACGACAATCCACTCCGGGGTTACCAGAGGCATTCCTGCAGACAACTTGACTGTCTGCGTCCACCAGCTCAGCGCCTTGCGCACTGCTGGGTCCAAGGGAAGGCGCACAGCATAATCCTCCGACATCGGAGTCCAGCGCTGCAGCAGAGAGTGTTGTAGTGGTCTTATATGAGCCCTGGCCCAGGGCACTACTTCCATCGTGGCCGGCATAGCCCAACAGCTGCACATAGTCCCAAGCCCGAAGAGGAGAGGCTACTAGGAACTGGTCCATCTGAGCCTGAAGCTTGACAATCCGATTGTCCTGGCAGGAACACTCTGCCCACTTGGGTGTCGAATCGAACTCCCAGATACTCCAGGGACTGAGTTGGGCGCAGCTGGCTTTTCTCCCAGTTGATGATCCACCCCAGGGAGCTCAAAAGAGCAACCACCCGGTTCACAGCTTTGCCGCACTCTGCATAAGAGGGGGCTTGGATCAACCAGTCGTCCAGATAAGGATGGACTTGTACTCCTTCCTTCCTCAGGAAGGCCGCGATGACCACCATATACTTTGGAGAAGGTCCGCGGAGCAGTAGCCAACCCGAACGGGAGGGCTCTGAACTGGAAGTGTCGGCCCAGTACTTGCAAAACGCAGAAAGCGTTGATGAGGAGGCCAGATGGGAATATGCAAGTCCGCTCCTTGATGTCCAAGGATGCCAGGAACTCTCCTGCCTTCACTGCCGCTATAACAGAGCGGAGGGTCTCCATGCGAAAGTGCCTGATTGACCCCTTTGAGGTCGAGGATAGGCCGTACAGAACCTCCTTTCTTTGGTACCACAAAGTAAATGGTGTAAATGGAGTAACGTCCCTTGCCAAGCTGATTTTCTGGCACCGGAACGACCGCACCCAGGCGGATCAGATTGTCCAAGGTCTGCTGCCACTGCCACAGCTTTGACCGGAGACTTGCAGGGAGAGAGTACAAACCCGTCTCTTAAGGGTCGGCAGAACTCTAGCTTGTAGCCGTCTCTGATGACTTCCAGCACCCAAGCGTCTGAAGTTATTGTGGTCTACTCGTCCAGAACCGAGGACAGCCGTCCTCCAATCTGCACTGGAGCGTGGACCAAGGCCCCGTCATTGGGTACAAGACCCTAGGGAGGGACCGGAGGGAGCACCTCCGGGACGGCGGTCTCTGCGAAAGGAATGCTGCTTGGGGAGAAGTTCCTCTTGAAGGAAGAGGGGGCAGAGGAGCCCGACCTGCCCAGGCGGGGTACCGACGGGCTTCCTGAAACCGTCCTCTGGAGGTACCGGGGCGAGCACTAGCCCGAGCCCTGACCTCTGGTAAACTTCTTGCCCTTAGACGTGCCGAAATCCGAGCGGGGATCCGTCTCCTCCAAGGAATCCGCAAAGGACCGTTGGGAGAACTCAGATACGCTGCCCTCATCTACATCGGAGGAGACAAAGTCCTCCAAGGCCTGGGAATCAACCCGAGGGCGTTTACCTCCGGGGCCTCAACCTCTTTACCAGACGAGGGAGCAGGGGCAGCGTTTTGCATAAGGGAGGCCTGATGCAGCAGCAAAACAAACTCGGGGGAGAAACCCCCCAGACTGTGCACTTCCGCAGCCTGGGCTACAGCCCTAGACGCACCCTCAACCGGCGCTCGCAAGAGCGGGGGAGAGACATGCTGCGCATCCAAGATGGCGTCCGGCGCGACACTCCGCGAAGGAGCCACGCGGGAAAACGGCGCTTAACTTTAGCCGCTTTTGTGCCGTCGCCCAAATTAAGGGCGTTCATGGCATCAATGTCTCCCACCTCAAGGGCGGCCCAAAAAGAAGCCGTCCGAGCCGCGTGGCCGGCCAATATGGCGGAGGCGAGCCGCGGGGGATGGGCGTTTATGGCGAGAAAAACCGCCACACCGAAGGAAGGACCGGGACACTCATCGGTCACGAAACTGTCACCCAACAAGGGCGATCAGACTTTAAGACCCCCGCATCCCCTCTAGAAGCGCACACGCGATCCGGGGAGCGACTCTTTGTGCCCTCGCCCTCCGACGCCATAGGCCACGTGGAGACCAATCGGGGAACCCCCTGCCCGCTATAAAAGGTAAAAATTACCTGCTTTCCGCTCCGAGCTGTAACGACCTGGTGTCCCAGTGAGTAGCTGCAATAAACGTTTAAATAAACGTCGAAATAAACGCCTTTAAGGACGTTCAAAATTTTATTTTATTTTTTCAACGGAGCCAGCGGGAGGGGGGAGAAAAGGAGGGACCTGGCGCCACCAGGTTTGCACTTGCTCAAGAAGAGCCCTCAACCCCAGGCACTCAACAAAACCTAAAATTAGGCTTGGAGGCCTAGCCAGAGCTGCTGCTGTGTGTGACCACCACCTGCTGAGATAGAGAACATACTGAGGAGTTTCCGGCAGCACATGACCACATATAGGGAGGCAAAAGTTTGCTCTCTATCTCCACCTGCTGGTAGATGGACACAACCCACCAGTCTATGGATTGATCAGCATGATGATATGGAAAGAATGTTAAGCACCAAATTCAGATCCCAAGAAGGAAAAGAATATTGCAAAAAACGCACCACATCCGGATGACTAGCTAGAGACCTGTCTTGGATACGACCACGAAAACAAGACAAAGCCGCAATCTGCACTTTCAGCAAAGCCAAAGCAAGCCCTTTGTCAAAGCCTCGCTGCAAAAAATCCAAAATTTGCGAAACCGAGGTACTAAAAGGAGATAAACTAAACTCTTCACACCACTTCTCAAATAACCTCAAAGTGCGCACGTAATTCAAAGAGGAAGAACGACTACGAGAGCGAAGCATAGTAGCAATGACCTGAGCGGAATAACCTTTCTTAATCAGCTTAGCCCTCTCAGAGCCAGGCCGTAAGACAGAATCAAGCCGGATCCGGATGAACGACCGAACCCTGCAACAGAAGATCCTGCGTGACCGGAAGCTGGAAGGGAAGATCCACCAAAATCAGACATCCCTTGTGCGTCTCGACCTTCTGAAGAAGATGCCCTATCAGAGGCCATGGAGGAAAAGCATACACTATACCGGCTGGCCACAATTGAAGAAGAGCGTCCACGCCCTGCGCTTTGGGATCCTAGCGACGACTGAAGAACAGAGGACGTTTTGCAATGCGTGCGGAGGCAAACAGATCCATCCTAGGCGACCCCCAACGATCGACCAGCAGCTGAAACACCACTTCGCTTAGAGACCACTCGCCCAGATCGAGCATGTGCCGACTTAGCAGGGGTCCTAAACGTTTAAGCAGATTTTCTATGTGAGCCGCTGACAGAGCCACCAGATGGACTTCCACCCATTGAATCAGCAGTGACACCTTTCGCTCCAACAGAAGACTCCTCGTCTCTCCTTGCCGATTGATATATGCTACTGATGTGGCACTGTCTGACATTACTTGCACTGCTTGACCTCTCAGGATATGAAGGAACCCATTGGAGCGCCAGACGAATCGCTCTGGTTTCTAACAGGTTGATTGAAAGCAATGTCTCCTGATGAGACCAGAGACCCTGCGCAAACTGCCCCTGACAGTGAGCTCCCCAGCCGCTGAGACTGGCATCTGTTGTCACCACAGTCCAGCTGGGCTGATCTAGAGGCATTCCTTTGATCAAATTGGCCTCCCGAAGCCACCAACGTAGACTTGTCTGTACTTGGAGCAAAAGTGGTAATGTTTGTTGAAGTGAATCCTTCTGGGACGACCATTTCAACAGAAGAGACCTCTGAAGAGGCCGCATGTGCGCCCTGGCCCAGGGCACTGCCTCGATCGCCGCCGCCGCCATGGAGCCTAAGATCTGTAGATAGTCTCTTGCAGACGGTCTCGAATTCTGCAAGAAGAGACGAATCTGAGCCTGCAACTTGAGAACTCTGGTCTGCGGAAGAAACACGCGACCCTGCTGCGTGTCGAACCGCACTCCCAGATACTCTATCGCCTAAGAAGGCTGAAGACGGCTCTTTTGTGCATTGACTACCCAACCTAGGGACTGCAAGAATTTTACCACCCGAGCAGTTACCTGAACACTCTCAGTGTAAGACTTTTCCCGGATCAACCAATCGTCTAAGTAAGGATGCACTAAAATGCCTTCATTCTCAGAGCCGCCGCTACCAAGACCATGGTAAACGTCCGAGGAGCAGTTGCAAGACCAAAAGGTAGAGCCCGAAACTGAAATGCCGACCTAGCACAGCAAAACATAGGAAACGCTGATGTGCAGGACGAATAGGAATGTGGAAGTAGGCTTCTGTAAGATCTAGAGAAGTCAGAAACTCTCTGGGCCTCACCGCAACAATGACGGACTGCAAAGTCTCCACCCGAAAAGAAGGCAACTTGAGAGCTCAATTGACCGCCTTGAGATCTAAAATTGGACGAAAAGAACCCTCCTTCTTGGGAACTATAAAGGAAATGGAATAACGGCCTTGACCCTCTTCTGCCGAAGGGACGGGACAAATAGCTCGGAGTAAAAGTCTGCGAAGAGTATCGCGGACGGCTGCAGCCTTGATGCGAGAACGACAAGGGGATTCTAGAAAAGCATCCGAGAAAGGGTAAGTGAAATCTAAGGTGTACCCGTCTCGAATAACCTCTAAGACCCAATGATCTGAAGTAATCTGGGCCCACCTCTCTTGAAATTGCGCCAATCGAGCGCCCACTGGCACTAGAGGCTGGGCCCGCAGACCTTCACTGTTGAGGGCGAGCGGCAGAGGAGAGAGAACTCCCTGCCTCTCGACCTCCCCGACAGCCTCCTCAAAAGGACTGACACCTCTGAAAAAATCTGGAGCATTGGCTCTGAAAAACTCTGCCTGGCCGAAAACGACGAGAATCATGACCTCTAGCACGAGCTAAGAAACTGCCACGACCAGAACCTCTAGACGATCCTCCGGCAATCTAGGAACCTTAGCCTCACCCAGGCTATTCACAAGCTTATCCAATTCTTCTCCAAAAAGAAAAGAGCCTTTAAAAGGAAATTTACTAAGCTTAGATTTAGAGGCCGCATCCGCCGACCAACCACGGAGCCAAAGCGTACGGCGAGCTGCAACCAATAGAGCCACAGACTTAGAAGATGCTCAAAGTAAATCATAAAGAGCATCTGCCAAAAAAGCTGACCCCATTTCCAACTTAGCCACTTCATTATCAATATCATCAATAAAAGCTTACTCCATAGAGAGAAAAGAAGAGAAAAAGTTTGAGACTGAAGGGCTCACCACCTTTCCACTTGCTGGAGACTGAGATTACTGGATCTTTCTCTAGCTGGCGAGGGCTCTTATTGGCTCGCTAGAGTCACAGTCTTTTTCTCAGTTTCCACCTGCTAGAAGGTGTGCACAACCCATCAGTCACATTCTAGGCCGGTCCGGAGGGATGCTAAGGAACAGACCATTCACTCTGAATAGGCTGTGTCAGCATTAGCACACAGACAAGCTGCTAGCGCGACTTAGTAAACAACCCTTTAGTTTTCTCGCTATTGAGTTTTAAGACGAATATTAAACATGCAACTATCATTGCCATACAGTTTTCTATTTGTGAAATTACATTCACTATCTCATCTATTGTAATCAAAATAGTGATGTCATAGTGATATCATAAAAGGACAGAACGGTACCCTGTTGAACCTCACAAACCGCTTCACATTTTTCCAAATATTCACTCTCCATTTTCACAGAGTAAGCTCTTACTCTCAAAAAAAACCTCAAAACCGATGCCACATTTTATTTTCTTAAGTGTGGAATAAAAGGCCACTCACTCAGCAAGGCAAATATAACAGTTTACCTCCAAGTACACCTGCCAGAATTCTACATAAAAAAAACTCAAAATTCTGCAAGTTTATTGGCATAATTTAGCCAACATTAAAGCCCCGTCTCCCTGTACACATACACATCCATATTTTTCCAGCACTCATAGCATCCACCTTTACAGCCCCTTCCCAGCCCCACAAACACCATCCATACTTTTTCCAGCCCCCCTACACTCACACATATCACCCCCCCCTTTTCTTACAGCCTCTCTCCCCCTGCACCCACACATAGTATCCCCCATTTCTTTACAGCCCCCCCCCCAGAGCACCTTATCTTTCAGCCATCCACAGTATTTTTTTTACAGCCCCACCCTTCCACACACACACAGCATCCCCCTTTATTTTTTTTTTTAATTAAAAACCCTTCTTCCCTCCCTCCAGCCACCCCTGCATTCACCCATGAGATACGAGGAGGAGCTGCAGTGGGAGAATCTCTTTGAGGCAGGAAAGACCCTCACTGTTTCCTGACCCACTGCTGCAGCTCTCACTGATGCTGTGCTTTTTTCCAATGGCTACTGAGGACTACAAGCGGTAGTCTCATGAGATTACAGTGGCCATTTTGAAAAAGCACGACATCAGCAACACAGCAGCGGTGCAGGAGAGAGTGGGGTTCTTTCCTTACCCCACGAGGCCACTAAGGCATGTTGTGCTCAGGTAGGCTGGGGTGGCAGTGGGCAGGGGAGCTGGGCGACGAGTGCAGGTTCTGTGCAGAAATGTTGAATTCTGTGCGATTGGGGAATTCGGCGCTCCGCAGTTGTGCAGAATTCCAGCAGGAGTACCTCCAAGGCAGAAGAATGCACTTTGTATTTGCCCATACACAGGTGAAAAAGAGGTCTGCCCCATGCCACTACTAAACGCCCGCCAAACTTCCAAGGCCATAGACAAGGGAGGGGAGGGACCCAATACCACGAGGTGTCACCCTGCTGGCAGATAAAGGACCCCCTACCACTAAATGTCATCTCTAGCTGAAAATCAGATCACCAGCACATCCCTTTCTCAACCGTCACCCAGAAGACCTGGAACAGAAGTCAGCTAGCAAACACCAAGAGGAGCTGCATGATCTATCCACCATCCGCTAGGAGCCAGAGAAAATACTGAACATTCCAGGCTGCACGATACCCTTCACGAGCGAATTAATTAGAACCATTTTCTCTGTCTCCATGGATGGACATAACCCACTGGTCTGGTACAGATGCCAAGGAAACTCCATTTACCACTACCTTTTGTCACCTCTCACTTTTTTTCAATCCAGTTTATCATTTTTGGGCCCATGCCAAGGAAGCTCAGTTTATTTATTAGTCAACTATATGGAACCATGTCAAAGGCCTTGCTAAAATCCAAATACACTACAAATAGCGTACTCTCCTCTAATCCAACTCTCGGATCGCCCAGTTGCAGAAATTGATCAGAGGTGTCTGACAAGACCTACTTCTGGTAAAACCATGGTGCTTTGGATCCTGTAATCCACTGAAGTGAAGAAACTGCACTAACCTCTACTATAGCAGTGAACTATTTTACTTATCACCAAGGTCAGAATAGCCAACCTGTAGTTTCCAGCCTGCTCCTTTTACTTTTGTAAAGAACATCCATGCCCAGAGAGGAGGAGTGGCTTAGTGGTTACAGCACTGGTCTTGCCATCCAGAGGTGCCCAGTTCAAATCTCACTGACACTCCTAGTGATCTTAGGTAAGTCACTTAACCCTCCATTGTTTCAGGTACAAGCTTAGCCCTCCAGGGACAGGGAAATTACCCAGTGTACTTAAATATAACTCACCTGCAGCTACTACTGAAAAAGGTATGAGCAAAAATCTAAATAAATAAGTATCTCCAGTTCTATTCCCAATCCCAAAGATACACAGAACAGGACAGAGCTGCCAAAACTTCCCTATGTTCTCTTAATATCCTATGAAGCGTCCTATCCAGCAATGCCACTGTCTACTTTTAGCTTAGCTAACTCTGTTTGTCCTGTTTAGATTGTAAGCTCTTTTGAGCAGGGACTGTCTTCTTCATGTTCAATTGTAAAGCGTTGCGTACGACTGGTAGCGCCATATAAGTGATTTATAGTAGTAGTAGTTTGACGGCAGAAAAAGACCTGTGCGGTCCATCCAGTCTGCCCAACAAGATAACTCATATGTGCTACTTTTTGTGTATACCTTACCTTGATTTGTATCTGTCTTTTTCAGGGCACAGACATAATAAGTCTGCCCAGCACTAGCCCCGCCTCCCAACCACCAGCCCCTTGATTTGTATCTGTCATTTTCAGGGCACAGACCGTATAAATCTGCCCAGCACTAACCCCGCCTCCCAACCACCAGCCCCGCCTCTGATCACAAACTAGCTCAAGATATATTCTACTCCCATTATTTGTGTCCTTAATTCTGAGGTCCTATTCCCAGCCTCTTCTTCACTAAATGCTGACTATTTATTAAGTAATTTCATTTGCTTTCATTAGCCTCTACATATTTCTTCCCATTACTCAAGTCAAAATGCCATTTTTGGCCTGCTTCCTGTCACTAACGTACATAAAAAAAAAAAAAAAACAATCTTCCCATTTTACTGTTTCAATTTTAATTCCATTTATGCTGATTTTTCCAGCTTCTTAGCTTTTCTAGATATGTTGTTGGTCTTCCTCTTCTGAAATCTAAGCCCCTTACCCGTCAATGAACCATCTTCCTCTGTGCTTGAACATTAACCCATAGTATTATAGCACAAGAGACGATGTTCAAGTGCAGATTCTAAAAGTATATACCTTGGAGAACAGCTGGGAATGGGATGACAAACAAATCTTGCAAGTTACAAATCCACAGAAGCTCTAGATAGGATGAGTGTGCAAGTGGGCTGAATCAGAAGTAAAAAAAAAATATATATATATACATGTTTACAGAAGGAACTTATGGGACAGCATCTAAAGCGGACGTGGTGGAGACAAGGACAGTATCAGAAACCAACAAATCACGAAACAAGCATGGAGGATCATAGAGGAAGAAGGGGTTATAAAGACTGGGTTGTTAGTTTTGGATGAGCAGATTAGCTAGGTTATTATATGGTCTTTTTGTACCATCATTTTCAATGTTTCTCTTTGTAAGTACCACATCATTAATTAGACATGCTTCTTCAGGAAGCTGATTCCAAAGGTGAGGACTACCAAAACAGTAAACTCTAGATTAGTTGTTAATGTGTCCCCCCTGGGGACCCCCAGCTAAGTGGTTAATCAGAATATGCACAATAAATATGCTACATGCATCACCTCCATCTTATGCATTAAGTGACTGTCTACAAAAACTACCATGCAAACTTCATGTAATCTACCTCGTCATATTCTGCAATCTCTCCTTTAGCAAGCCATCTTTCCCTTTTCTCTCCCCATACATTTTTCTTAAACACTTCACACTCTTACAATCCCATCTCCACATCCTCTTTTCACTGATATGCCTGAAAAAAAATTTAGTCACCTTGCTCTACTACCCTTTCCTCCTTTCTTGCCATTGTCATTCTATCCTGCTTCTCTCAACCTTTCCCAATATTTTATTTTAGTTACATTTGTACCCCGCACTTTCCCACTCACGGCAGGCTCAATGCAGCTTACATGGGCAATGGAGGGTTTAAGTGACTTGCCCAGAGTCACAAGGAGCTGCCTGTGCCGGAGGTGGGAATTGAACTCAGTTCCTCAGTTCCCCAGGACCAAAGTCCACCACCCTAACCACTAGGCCACTCCTCCACTCCATTCTTTCCTATCCTCCCCTTTTTGAATACCAATATTTGTGTCAATTTTTGGTCACTTCCTTTGAAAACTATACTAGTCTTTACACACTTACTTTCAAAACAAAGATTTACTGACCTTACTATATAGGTTTTTTTTTTCAGTTTAGTACATGGCTCTACTTCATCTAGATCCAAGAATATCTAAGTTTCCTTTTTAACAGTGGGCTACGAAATCAGAAATTCGAGTGCAGAACACATGAACTTTTGCAGCTTTACAGTTATCAAAATCTGTGAACCTCTTATAAAACTGAGACTTTATATCCACCAAATACAAATAATTCTGCAATGTTGGAAAAATGTGAGCTACTTAGGTTAAAATTTATCATTATTATTAGGATTTGGCTCATGTCTTTTTCAGCTGCACCTCAACATGAGGTACACTCAGGTACAGTAGTTATTTCCCGATCTCTGAAGGACTTGCAATCAACATGAGTTACACTCAGGTACAGTAGTTACTTCCCTGTCTCTAAAAGACTCACAATTTATGTTTGTACCTAAAGCAATGGAGAGAGTTAACCAACTTGTCCAGAACACAAGGAGCTGCAGTGAAATTTTAAAGACTCTATTAGGCTGCTCCTCCACTCCATTTGCTTACATCGGATACACTTGATCCCTACACAGACCTAAAACCTTTCCACCTTAAAACCAGTAGTCTTGAAATTCAGGACCCTGACCTTTGTGCGACCCTTCTGTGCATTTGCTCTCATCTCAAACTATCAAGTAATTCCCAGTTAGGAAGGAGGAAAACATCTGGAGAATATAGGAGTCTGGAAACAGAAGCCAGAATGAAGGCAGCAGGAAAAGGGTAGGGCAGAAACAACGGACTACTGCGAGTGGTTAGAGGGGAAAGGGAAGATATGCATAGAAATGGTTAGTAGGTCAATTTGTGAGGTAGAAAGGAGACAGCAACAGCGCGGAGGGAGGGCTGTTGGAATGGACTAAAGGTAAACTGGGGGAGAGAAGAGATGCCCATGGTTTGGTTAGAAACAAAAAAGGGCAAAACAGCCTAGGGAGAAGAGGGTGAAGATACCAGTCATCCACGGAGTGTAATGAATGAGGAGAGAGATGACTGTGTTGAGAAGAGGAGGATGAGGCGAATGGCGGAAGGCTAAAGGGGGAGGGAAAAGCTGGCAATGCAGCGCCGGCGAGCAACAAACTCCTCCGGTTCTTACCCTCCCTCCTGCTGTTCCGCCGCGGACTGGGGAGTCGATGCGAGTCCGGGGCCTGGAGGGAGACCGCCGCCGCCGCTGCTCCCGTTCGCGTTCCCTCTCCCGGCCCCGCGAATCCCTAACGGGAGACACTGCTGGAGAGCGCCGACTTCCGGTTCTGACAGGAGACAAGGCTGGAGAGCGCCGGCCGCTGGGCCCCAGGGACCGGTCCCGCGGGCGGCCTAGGCGCACCCGGTACATAACGCCAAGAAAGGCGACGTACGCGGAGACTATAAACCAAGGCCGCTACCCAAACCGCCAGCACCAAAGGCCAATCACTGCGCATGCGCGGCGCGACGTCGCTCTCCTTCCTGGCGCACTCCATAGGCTGCTGCCCGTCACGTGACCAACTGCGACGCTTTGCTGCCGCCATGTTTTCTTTCTCTCCCACGCTGCAATTGCAAGAAAATGTCGGACCGAAGTGGGGGAGTTAGATTAAGGGGCAAGGATTACATTCACTAATGCATGCATACAAAAATGTACACATCGTATATACAGTCACAGCACTTACCAACCTACAGTAAACAAGTGATACACAATATTATGATAAATAAGTGAAAAAGAAGAGCAGCTGGCTAAGAACTAGGGCGGTCAGGATTTAAATCCCAGAGCGGCTTGTCATTTTGGGCAAGTCATTTAATTTTCCATTGCCTCGGGGACAAAAGTAGGAGTCTATGCAGAAAGCTAACGTTGGAACAGGTTGTAGGTGACAGGCTTAGCTGGTTGGTGGCTCAACTGTTTGGGGAAACTAAAATGGGTGGGGGAGGCCTTAATTATATGACAACATGCAGAAAGAAAGGCCCCGCAATTGCAAAATAGTTGCAAATAATTACTTTTATTACATTTACTTGTAAAAAAAAAAAAAGGCCCGTTTCTGACACAACTGAAACGGGCGCTAGCAAGGATTTCCTCGGAGTGTGTATGTTTGAGCGAGTGTGTGTGACAGACAGAGAGACTGGATGCTAGTGTGTCTGTGAGAATGAGAGTGTGCGAGTGCATATGTGAGAGAGTGTGTGTTTCACACAGATACGGTGTGTGTGAGACAGAGAGAGTGTGAGAGAGTATATGTGTGATACACAGACTCTGTGAGACCGAGTGTGTGAGTGACTGTGTGACACATAGAGAGTGAATGTGATATAGTGTGAGAGACAGTGTGTGAGAGTGAGAGTCAGACACTGACTGTGAAAGAGAGAGTGAGTGTGTGTGTGTGTGTGACAGATACCTCCCCCCTCCCTCTCTGGTCTCAGGACCTCCTCCCCTCTCTCCCCCCCCCTCTCAGGTCTCAGGACCCCCCCTCCCCTCTCTCCCCCTCCCCCCTCTCTGGTCTCAGGACCCCCCCCCCTCTGGTCATAAGTGCACCGCCAGCAACAGTGAAGGGGAGCACGCACGGATGCTGCTTCAGAGTGCCCTTGAGCTGTTCCTCTGGTGCCGCCCTTCCAGAAACAGGAAATGAGGGCGGGACCAGAGGAACAGCTCAAACAGAAGCGAAAGCTAAGGCAGCCTGAAGCGGTCCCAGCATGCTGGACTTCACTGTTGCCGCTGGAGCTCAGAGCAGGAGGTAAAATTTTTTCAACATCAACTGGCACTTAGGAAGGGCTGGGGCACCCGCAGATGTCGTGCTTGGAGTCGGAGGCCACAGACAGAGAGGGAAGGAGGCGTTGGGCGGCAGCAATTGGAGGAGGGGGTCGCCGGCAATCAGAGGAGAGGGGGGCAGTGGAACTCGGATGGGAGTGGGGCTGTCAGACAGCAGTGGGACCGTGAAACTCGGTCGGACGGCAGTGGGGGAGGGAGGGAGCTACAGGGTCATGGAACTCGGGGGGGGGGGGGATTCTTCACTCACCTCCGTGGCTTCCCTCTCACTTCCCATCGGTCCGCCCTGTGACGTCATCCCCAGGGCGGACCAATAGGAACTGTGTTACGAACCCAGGCATCCAGACGGAGGTGCAAATTATTATATAGGATATATAGTTTAAGATATGTATCAAATGCCAATGATTAAAGTGGCAAAGAAAATTAAACTGTGCAAATTTCAGATATATTTATTTTTTGCATTTGTATCCCACATTTTCCCACCTATTTGCAGGTTCAATGTGGCTTACATTATTCCATAGTGGCATTTGCCATTTCCGGAATGAGAAATACAAAGTGGTATTGCATTAAAGTTTATAAGTGACAGAGTAGATTAAGCAGTCAAGTATAGAGAATTCATATTCGGAATGAGAAATAAAGTGGTAAGTTCCTTCATGACAAAGTAACTGAGGCAGTCAAGTATAGAGAGTTCGGTTTTGTCCAGTTCTGGTATGAGTTTTGTTGTCTGGTATTTAGGATGGATCATTGTGGTATTTATTTTTATTTATTTATTGCATTTGTATCCCACATTATCCCACCTATTTGCAGGCTCAGTGTGGCTTACAGAATTTTGTTATGACATAGTTATTCCAGGATGTCAAATACACTTAGTAATGTAAAAAGTAAGGGAATAGAGAAGGAAGGTGTTAAGCAGGACAGTATAGAAGGTGGACTTTAATACCTGGTTGGGTTGGTGAGGTAGTTTTGTACGGTTATGTGTTCTCTTTGTATGCCTTGTTGAAGAGGTGTGTCTTCAAAGATTTGCGAAAATTAGTTGTTTCGTCGATAGTTTTCAAGGTTGTGGGTAGTGCATTCCACAACTGGGTGCTCATGTACGAGAAGGTGATGGCGTGCATCAGCTTGTACGTTAGTCCTTTAGAGCTGGGGAAGTGTATATCAAGAAATTTGCGGGATGTTCTTCTGGCGTTTCTGGGGAGCAAGTCCACGAGGTTTAGCATTTAGATTAGGGCATCTGCGTGAATGATTTTGTGAACAAGCGTGCAGATCTTGAACGTAATGCGTTCCTTGAGTGGGAGCCAGTGAAGTTTCTCTCTAAGGGGTTTTGCTCTTTCATATTTAGATTTGCCAAATGCGAGTCTGGCGGCAGTGTTCTGGGCTGTTTGGAGGTTTTTGATCGTTTGTTCTTTGCAGCCATCGTACAATGCATTGCATTATTACCATTGACTACCAGGGTAAGGAAGATATATCTCGGGAAAAAAGGTTTTACTCTTTTGAGTTTCCACATGGTGTAAAACATCTTTTTCGTCGTATTCTTCACGTGAGCATCGAGTGTGAGGTTTCAATCAATGGTAACTCCAAGAATTTTCAAATTTTGTGCCACGGGGAGAGAACAGTATGGTGTGGTTATGGTGGAGTAGTTGTTTGTATTGTGTTGTGAGGTGAGTACAAGGCATTGTGTTTCCTCATCAACCCTCCAGACTGGTCAAGACATTTGGGTTATGCTCGCCTACCAGCAGAGGGAGACAGAACACTAACTTGAAACTATGTACATATAACCTGTGTCTAGCCATCTATTGCCAGTATTTTCTCAGTCTCAGCAGAGGGTAGACAGGCAACCTGTGCAGCTTGTCCGGTCTGGTAGGATTCAGTGATCAATTTAGGGCTTAGTGTTGTATATTGTTCCTTTTTAGGGCAGATCCCTGTGCCTGGAATACTTGGTGTGCTGGGGATTGGTGGGTCCGGTGGGGCCTGCCATTTTCCCCTCCGGGGGGGGGGGAACACCCGGGTGGCCAGGTCCCTCCTGCTGACTCTATCCCATTTGCGCAGCTTTGTGCCTCAGCTGTAGTTTTACTGCAGCGAGTGCCGAGTAGTTTTAGCAGCAGCAGGGCTCAAATAAAGGCTGCAGTAAAGTTTAAAAAAAGAAAAAGAACAGACAAGAACGAAGGCCCAGACGGTGGTGAGTCATTGGAGCTGCACTCCGGGGGGCCGGAGCTGTTCAGCTGTTCTGGAGCGCTGAATTTTGTGTAACGCGGGTAAGTCCTTTTTGTTCTATCAGTCGGCTGTGCATTTTGGGGGGCGCGGATGTCAGGGAAGCCGCTTCGGTGCCGGTCTTGTGCGCGTCGGGGGGGTCAACGCAGTTGGCGGATCATGCCGTTTTTGTGGGGAACCGAAGTCTCCAGCTTCCGCGTCGCAGGTTTTAGCGGCGGAGGTGCCCGCGTCTGGTTCTCAAGAAGTTGCAGCGCCTCAGTTTAGTGGTTCAGCGGCGGTCCTGATTTTGGCAGGAACCGCCGCCATTTTGGATTCGGCCCCGCAAGGCCCGGAAATGGTCGGAGGACCTCAGGGCAGTCCGTTTTCTGGTCTTTCTGGGGGGGGACGCCTCTGGTAGGATGGGATTCCCTCCGGAATTTATTTGGACTTTATTTCAGGCTTGGCAGGCGGGGCCGACGAGAGCGGAGCCCCTTAGTCTTGGGACGGGGGGGGGGGGGGGGGCTAGCGCTAAGAGACCACGTGTAAAGTTGTCTGAGGATTTAAAGGTTTTTTCTCCTGATTCAGAGGGCGACTTTAGTGCCTTGGAGGAGGATGAGGGGTCGGTGGCTGGACAAGATAAGGAGCTTGTACTGCCCGGGGAGAGCCCTTCGGCGGTTCGCATCTTTCACAGGGATGAATTGTCGGACCTTATTGAGCAGGTGTCTGCGACTCTTAAGTTTGATTCGGAGGTGGCTCCGGTAGCGGACGGGAAGCAGGATCCGCTAGTTAAGGGGATTAGACGGGTTTCTCGTACTTTCCCAATGAACGCGGATCTCAGAGAAGTGATTACTCAAGAGTGGCATTCGCCGGAGGCTCAGTGTAGGGTGGCTCGGGCCATGACTAAGCTTTACCCCCTCCCGCAGGAGGATAGAGATTCTTTAAAGCCTCTGACAGTGGATGCTGTGGTGACGGCAGTGACCAAGGCTACAGCAATTCCTGTGGCTGGGGGGGCCGCGTTACGGGACCCTCAGGACAGGAAATGGAGACATTTCTGAAGCGCAGTTTTGATTTGTCTGCTTTGGCTTTGCAAGCGTCGGTTTGTGGAGGTCTGGTGGCTTGAGTGTGTTTCCGCTGGGTGGAGCAGCTCCTAGATAGCCTGCAGACTGATAGGGCTTCTTTAATTCAAGATTTGGCGAAGTTGGAGCTCGGGTTGTCCTTCTTGGCAGATGCGCTGTACGATTTGTTGCGGGCTTTGGCTAAGAGTATGACCCTAGCGGTGGCAGCTCGTCGGACCCTGTGGCAGCGGGGCTGGATGGCAGATGCTGCATCCAAGGCAAAGCTGTGTTCGCTTCCGTTTAAGGGTTCTTTGCTTTTTGGTGAAGATTTGGATAAGTTGGTGAGGGGCCTTGGTGATGCTAAGGTTCCTCGGCTTCCGGAACTTCGCCCCAAGGCTTCTAGGGGGTCCGCGGTGCGCGGACGGTTTCAGGAAGCTAGGCGGTATAGGCCTGGTAGGTCCTCTGGTGGGACCAGGGGTCATTTTTTCCAGAGAACCCAGTCCTTTCGAGGTTGTCCGCCATGGAGGGCGAATTTCCTCTTCAGGAACGTCCGGTACATCCCGTGGTTCGCAATGATGGTTGGGGACCCGGCCTCTGGTTCGCGTGGGGGCTCGTTTAGGCTTGTTTTACCAGAGGTGGGTCCAGATTACGTCAGACCAGTGGGTGCTGCAGATAGTGCGAGGCGGATACGCGCTAGAGTTCGACGGTCCTCTGTCCGACTTTTTCCTCGTGTCTCCTTGTCATTCAAGGCGCAAGGCGAGAGCAGTGCGAGAGACTCTGTCGCGTCTGGTCGATTTAGGAGCTGTAGTTCCGGTTTCTCCAGGAGAGCGAGGAAAGGGTTGTTATTCCATTTACTTCGTGGTTCCCAAAAAGGAGGATTCCTTTCAGCCCATTTTGGACCTCAAGAAGGTCAATGCGGCTCTGAAGGTCCCTTCCTTTCGAATGGAGACGTTACGCTCAGTCATTGTAGCGGTTCAGGAAGGAGAGTTTCTGATGTCTTTAGATCTGACAGAGGCTTACTTGCACATTCCCATCCTAGAGGCACACCAGCGTTTTCTTCGCTTTGTGATGTTAGGGAGACACTTTCAGTTTTGTGCTCTTCCGTTCAGCCTGGCAACAGCTCCTCGCACCTTTTCCAAGGTCATGGTAGTGGTGGCGGCTGCGTTGCGTTTGCAGGGTATTTTGGTTCATCCGTACCTAGACGACTGGTTGATTCGGGCCAAGTCAAAGTCGGAGAGCGAGGAGGTCACCGGCCGGGTGGTGACTTTTTTGCAGTCACTCGGCTGGGTGGTCAATCTGGCCAAGAGTCACCTCGTTCCGTCGCAGTCCCTAGAGTATCTGGGAGTCCGTTTCGACACGAAGAGAGGTCGGGTGTTTTTGACAGCTCCTCGCATTTCCAAGCTACAGTCTCAGGTCCGGCAGCTCCGAGCTCAGAGGGCGCCTTTGGCGCGGGAGTATCTTCAGGTGCTGGGTCTGATGGCAGCATCAATAGAGGTAATGCCCTGGGCCAGAGCCCACATGAGACCGTTGCAGGGAGCGTCGTTGTCTCAGTGGTCCCCTCAGTTCCAGAGTTTGGAGGAGAGGCTCTCGCTGCCAGAGGTTGCTCGTCGCAGTCTTCGCTGGTGGCTCCACTCTCCGAATCTAGCGAAGGGCATGCCGCTGGACACTCCAGACTGGGTGGTGCTGACCACGGATGCGAGTCTGACAGGCTGGGGGGCGCATTGTCTGGGTCAGGTGGCCCAAGGGCGTTGGACGTTGGAGGAGGCGAGTTAGTCCATCAGTCGCCTGGAGACGCGAGCTATTCGGTTGGCTCTTCGGTCCTTTCAGAGTCTTCTAGACGGCAAGGCAGTCAGGGTTCTTTCCGACAATGCCACGGCCGTCGCATATGTAAATCGACAGGGGGGGGACGAAGAGTCCAGGGTTAGCTGTAGAGGCGGCAGAGTTGCTGTCGTGGGCAGAAGTTCATCTGCACAGTCTCTCGGCGGGTCACGTGGCAGGGGTGGACAACATGAGCGCGGATTTTCTGAGCAGGCACACGTTGGATCTCCGTGTTCGAGCGGATAGTGTTGCAGTGGGGTCGGCCGGTGTTGGATCTCATGGTGTCGGCCGACAATGCTCAAGTCGCTCGGTTCTTCTGTCGTCGAAGAGATGCTCCAACCGAAGGCTCGATGTGTTAGTCCTTCCGTGGCCGTCTCAGCAGTTGCTCTATGTGTTCCCGCCGTGGCCGCTGGTGGGCCGCATGGTACAGCAAATCGGTCGTCATTCGGGATTAGTGATTCTGATAGCGCCCAATTGGCCTCTTCGTCCGTGGTACGGAGATCTGATGCGGTTGCTGGTGCAGGATCTGATTCCCCTGGGACCTCGGGTGAGACTGGTTCAGGGGCCGATCGAGATGGCCGACCCCTCTCCATTCTTGCTTACAGCTTGGCTCTTGAAAGGCACAGATTAAGGAAGAAAGGTTTCTCGGCCAGGGTGATTGATATGATGTTGCAGTCTCGTAAGAAGTCTACTTCCCTGGCATATGTGCGGGTTTGGCGCATTTTCGAGAATTGGTGTCAAGAGCGGGACTATATCCCTTTGCGTGCTTCGGTGGTGGAAGTGCTGGAATTTCTGCAGGATGGGTTGGACAGAGGGCTTTCACTCTCTTCCCTGAAGGTGCAGGTTTCAGCTTTGTCTTGTTTTAGAGGTAAGATTCGAGGAGTATCCTTGGCGGCTTCTCTGGTCGTGGGGCGGTTCTTGAAGGCAGTAAAGTTGCTTCGGCCGCCTTGTCGTCCGGTGGTTCCGCCTTGGGATTTAAATTTGGTCCTGGAGGCTCTGGTGGCTCCTCCGTTTGAACCCTTGACTTCCATCACATGTAAAGATCTTACTTTGAAGACAGTTTTTCTGGGGGCCATCTTCGGTGCGTAGAATTTCAGAGCTTCAGGCTTTGTCTTGCAGGGAGCCTTTTCTGTCCTTTGCTAAAGAGAAAGTGACTTTACGGACGGTGCCTTCCTTTGTTCCCAAGGTGGTATCTTCTTTTCATGTCAACCAGGTGATTTTGTTACCAGTGTTGGGTGATCGTGCCGGGGATCTCTCGCAACGTTGTTTGGCTAAGTTGGATGTGCGGCGCATTTTGTGGGCATATTTGAGCAGAACACAAGATTTTCGAGCATCGGATAGGTTGTTCGTTTTGTTTGGAGGTCCCAAGAAAGGTGAAGCTGCTTCCAAAGCAACGCTGGCTAGATGGTTAAAGGAGACTATTGCTTCGGCCTATTTGTTGAAGCGCCGGGCAGTGCCCTCTTTACTTAAGGCACACTCTACTTCGGGGGTAGCTGCTTCTTGGGCAGAAAGTAGGTTTTTTGGTTTTTTTAATATTAATATTTCTTTATTAATTTCAATTTTAAACAAAGATAAACCTCTTTGAATAGATACATCCAATTCAAACAACAGAAATAAAAGGAAATAATCTATACATCAATCTTATATTGAAAATGGATTTTATAGTCCACTAGAATGGTATAAGGAGATCAAGGTGGATTGAAAAACCAAAGGAAGTTGGCATAACCAAAGTAATTAAAGGAAGACAAGCATTAGTTTCTAAATTTTAAATTTTTTCAGGACTCATGGTTTGGAGTGGAATCTGGTTCCTCTTCGTATCAAGGAAGGACCGCAATTGGTCAGGTTCGAAGAATATATATTTTTTCTCCTTGAATATCAGCATACATTTGCATGGGAATCGTAGCTGGAAGACCACCCTTATATTAAGGGACTCTTGTCTCATATCCAAAAAAATTTTTCTTCTCTGTTGTGTCCATCGTGCAATGTCTGGAAATATAGAGACTTTACTTCCTTTAAAGTCTGGATGAATATCTTTAAAATAAAGTCTCATTAAAGATTCTTTATCTTGCAAAAAGACAAAAGTAACAATTAAGGTTGCTCTAGTCTCTGTATTATCCATCGACTGCTCTAGAAAGTTTGTTAAGTCCAAGATTTCAGATGGATTAATCTGTTTAAGAGTGTCTTGTTTTGGGGAGGTCTTCATTTCCAGGTAATAAATTTTTTGAATTGGGGGTAATGATTGATCAGTGTATTTATATACCTCTTTTAAGAACTTCACAAACATATCCTTAGGAGTGACAAATTTGGATCTTGGAAAATTTAATAATCTTAAATTCAGGTTTCTTGACAAATTTTAAAGGTTCTCAAGCTTCCTATGAGTTAGAATTCGATCCCCTGAAATTAATGCTTGTTGTTGAGACATTTTCCCCATTTGTCCTTCCAAGTCAGTTTGTTTTTTCAATAACCCCTCAGTCTGGGATTTTAATGAGTTTATCTGTGCAGAATTATTCAAGGAGACGGTAATAAGTGAGGTACAGACCTTGTGAAGTGATTCCAGGGCCGTCCAAATCGTCTCCAGCGATACCTCCTGGGGTTTAATCAGAGGCTGCATTGCCAGAACACAAGAAGTTACTTCTTCTTGTGTAGTTGTTATCGGCGAGTCCTCTAGGATTTCCCCTGGGGATATTCCAGTCGTACGCTGGGCTCCTTTTGCCAGCCCCGAGCTTACATTGGGCATCGCTACTGCAGCCGGAGCGCGCCACTCCTTCGAATCTGTGCTTCTGTCCGCAATCGGCACAGCGCTTCCGGGTGCATGCGGTGGCGTCGGGGACAACGGTCCCAGCGGGCTGAGCGAGAAATCGCTCTCCAGAGCGGGGCTCTTCCCAGCCCCGCTAATGGAAACGTCCGCGTTCGCAGTAGAAACCCAAGATGCAGGCAAAGACTGCTGTCCAGGCAAGGAAGTGACCTGCTTCGGGAGGAGTGATCCCTTCGGCTTGCCCTTCCTTTTCGGCATTTTTCATCGAAGAAAAGGTAAATTGTAGAGAGTTATCAGGAGCGTCTTAGTCATGCATCCTGCTTGGTCGCCATCTTGATCCTGCACCGACAGATGACGTTTGCAGAAAGTAGTTTTATTCCTCCGCAGGATATTTGTAAGGCAGCGGCGTGGTCGTCCATTCATTCCTTTGTGAAGCATTACAGACTTGATGTTCAGGCAAAAGAGGATGCTCGGTTTGGCGCGGTTGTGTTGTCTTCTGCTTTTCGAGGGTCCCGCCCTTAATTTGCTACTGCTTTGGTACTTCCCAAGCGTCTTGACCGGTCTGGAGGGTTGATGAGGAAGGTGAAATTAGGCCTTACCTGCTCATTTTCTTTCCTCTAGACCCTCCAGACTGGTCAAGAGCCCGCCCTGTCTATTATCAGAAGTATTTTTTCAGCCGTGTGTATTATCAGAAGTAATTTTGAGCCGTGTTCTGCTATGACTATTCCTTTAAGGTTTAGTGCAGTCGGAGAGAATATCTTCCACTCTCAGACAGTACAGAGCGGGGCGTTTTGACGTTCTGTCTGTTTCAGCACACTGTTGGTGTTTGTCTATTGGTTTTCCAGGTACAGGGGTTTCTAGTTTCATATGTTGTATTTTCTCTGCTTTGCTAAGTGTATACTGGCAATAGATGGCTAGGCACAGGTTATATGTACATAGTTTCAAGTTAGTGTTCTCAGTCTCCCTCTGCTGGTAGGCGAACATAACCCAAGCGTCTTGACCGGTCTGGAGGAAAGAAAATGAGCAGGTAAGGCCTAATTTCACCTTTTTCTGCGTTGAGTTTCAACTGGAATGCATCCGCCCAGGAGTGCATGATTTGGAAGCTTTGGTTGATCTCGTTGGTAATTTCGTTTAAATCATGTTTAAACGGGATATAGATCGTGACATCGTCTGCGTATATGTAGGGGTTGAGGTTGTGATTGGCTAGAAGTTTGGCTAAAGGTATCATCATTAGGTTGAAGAGAGATGGTGAGAGGGGGGGATCCTTGAGGAACTCTGCATTCAGGTATCCATGGGGGTGATATGTCCGCGTTAGTTGTTACTTGGTATGATCTTGTGGTCAGGAATCCTTTGAACCATTTAAGCACTGTACCTCCTACTCCGAAGTATTCTAGTATATGTAATAGTATTCCATGATTAACCATGTCAAAGGCGCTGGACATGTCGAATTGTAGGAGGAGATGTTGTTCCCAGTTGCAATTGCTTGTTTGACTGAGTTCATTGCGGATACTAGTACCGTTTCGGTACTGTGATTTGATCGAAAGCCTGATTGAGATTCATGCAGGACTGAATGTTTGTTTAGGTATTCATTGAGTTGTTTCGTCACTATGCCCTCCATGAGTTTGGTTATGAGCGGAATAGATGCTACTGGGTTAGGTCCATTGTGCTTTTCTTAGCATCTTTTGGCAGCGGGGTAAGTAAGATGTTTCCTTTCTCCATGGGAAAGAGGCCTTATTGAACAGGTTGGTGTCTCAGGCAATTGATTAAAGTGGATTTATTAGGATTTATTTACAGCCTTTTTGAAGGAATTCACTCAAGGTGGTGTACAGTAAAGAGTAAATCAAACATAATATATGAAAGCCTATTAAGACATAAAAATCAGGAGAACTTAGTTAAAAATAAAGTATAAAAGCATATTCCATCTCTGTAAACGCAAAATGGTAAACTGTAGTAAAAGGGAATTTCAGACATAATAATCATCATAAATAATAAAATCATAAATAGCATAATAATCAGTCTATTACATAAACAGCTAATAAATCATCATTAAATTTCCAAATTAAAGGCTCCAGATAAAAAGAGTAAATAAGTAATTAAAGGAATGCTTATTAATCTGTATCTACATTTTTGAAAATGACTGTCACTCCTGCGAGTGTGCTTATGAGTCATTAATCCAACACAGCTAAAAAGGTTCAACAACTGCACTAGCAGAAAGTGGATTGTTCAGACTGATAAAAAAAAGACCTTCAAATCAGGCCAGGTTGCAATATTACTGATGCCAATGACCCCAATAATTAACGGCTAGTTGCCAACCTTCCCTTCACATTGAAGACCGTAGAAGCAGTAGTACTTCCTTGCTTCTTGATTTCATTTCTAAAACTTCAGTTCTTCATCCAGGGCCAGTGCTATGGTTTCTGGCACCCTCCTGCAGCCTATTATATATCTTGTTGGGCAGACTAGATGGACCGTGAAGGTCTTTTTCTGCCGTCATCTACTATGTTACTATACTGTGTATGTAGTTGGCACCCCCTACCCATCCAGAGGCGGGGTCACTATCAGGCTTCTTTTTGAAAGAGAAGGGCGCCCATCTTTCGACACAAATTGGGAGATTGGCGTCCTTCTCTCAGGGTCGCCCAAATCAGCATAATCGAATGGCAATTTTGGGCGTCCCCAACTGCTTCCTGTCGTGGGGACGACCAAAGTTCCCATGGGTGTGACGGAGGTGTAGGGAAGGAGGGACTGGGGCATGCCTAACAGATGGGCGTCCTCAAGCGATAATGGAAAAAAGAAGGGCGTCCCTGACGAACACTTGGCCGACTTTACTTGGTCCTAAATGACCAGATGACCACCGGAGGGAATCGGGGATGACTTCCCCTGACTCTCCCAGTGGTCACTAACCACCTCCCACCCTGAAAAAAACAACTTTAAAAACTTTTGTCTTTTTTTTTTTTTTTTTAGAGTATAGGGGAAAGGGAAATGGGATTTGATATACTGCCTTTCTGTGTTTTTTTGCAACTACATTCAAAGTGGTTTACATGGAGGCATATTTTCAAAGCACTTTGGGAGGCTAAGTTCCATAGGTTTCTATGGAACTTTGGGAGGCTAAGTGCTTTGAAAATATGCCTCATAGTATATTCAGGTACTTATTTGTACCAGGGGAAATGGAGGGTTAAGTGACTTTCCGAGAGTCACAAGGAGCTACAGTGGGAATTGAACTCAGTTCCGCAGGATCAAAGTCCACTGCACTAACCACTAGGCTACTCCTCCACTACGTCCTTTGCTATGCCTCCGTTCCTGCAATGGCAGTTGAGGACGTCCAAAATGTGGATGTTTCTGTGAGAAGGACGTCCATGCCTTTGCTATGCCTCTGACACCCCCTTTATTTTTTTGGATGTTGGACCACAAGTAGCAGCAGTGGGATTTGAGCCGGCCATCTCTGGATTGCAAGACCAATGCTCTAACCACTAGGCCACTCCAGTCCCTTGAAATTTGGCCGTCCCTGGGGGGGGGGAGGTATGTGTGTGTCAGCGGAGGCATACCGAAGACGTGGACGTCCTTCTTTCAAATATTTTGGACGTCCTCAACTGCCCCCCCCCCCCAAAGGGGATAGCCAAATTTCAAGGGAGTGGAGGAGTGGCCTAGTGGTTAGAGCAATGCTCTTGCAATCCAGAGGTGGCCGTTTAAAATCCCACTGCTGCTACTTGTGATCCAAAATCCAAATAAATAAAGGGGGTGTAAGAGGCATAGCAAAGACACGGATATCTTTCTCACAGAAACATCCACATTTTGGACGTCCTCAACTGCCACTGCAGGGACAGAGGCATAGTGAAGGATGTCCTTCACCCATACTCTAAAAAAAAAAAAAGACAAAAGTTTTTTAAGTTGTTTTTTTCGGGGTGGGAGGTGGGTTAGTGACCACTGCATGCCTTTTTCCATTCAGTTAGTGCGTCAGTTAGTCCACTGCAGTGCCCCCTAGGGTGCCCGGTTGGTGTCCTGGCATGTCAGGGGGACCAGTGCACTATGAATGCTGGCTCTTCCCACGACCAAATTACTTGGATTTGGTCATTTTTGAGATGGGCGTCCTCGGTTTCCATTATCGCTGAAAACCAGGGTCGACCATCTCTAAGGCCGACCATCACAACATTTATGTCAACCATCTCTAAGGTCGACCTAAATGTTGAGATTTGGGCGTCCCCGATCGTATTATCGAAACGCAGATGGATGTCCATCTTGTTTCGATAATACGGGTTTCCATCCCCTTTGCGGGACGTCCTGCGAGGACGTCCTAGGGAAAACTTGGGCGCCCTGTTCGATTATGCCCCTCCACGGCTCCCCCCTACAGTAGCCACACCTCTTTTACCGGCCATGGCGCATATAAACAGGCATCATTGAAAATATTACACCAGAATAGAAGAAAAATAACTTTTTTTTTTCATTATAATTTCTGTAAGCTGTTACAGCTCCAGTATACCCAAAATGACACAAACCAAATTAGCATACAGACCAGGAATTAGGAGAACAGTCTTGCCAAACCTGAAACAATGTCTTATCAAAATCTCAGAACCTAACAAACAAATCTCTATTCAGACACTTGGCCTTACAGTCACACATGCAGAACAGAGATAGCCCCTCTTCAAATTTTAACGTGAAATCCTAAGAAGCTAGCACAATACCAGAAAAGCAGAAGGAAACACATTGCTATACATTGCAAAATAAGACAGCAGATGTAAATTCTCAAATTGGACATATTCCAAACACTAACATTAAAATAAAATGATTTTTTCTACCTTTGTTGTCTGGTGACTTTGTTTTTCTGATCATGTTGTTCCCAGTCTCTGATACTGCTGCTCTCTGTTCTCTTAACTCCATTTCCAGGGCTTCCTTTCTATTTATTTCTTTACTTTCCTCCTTTCTTCTTCATTTCTTGTCCTACATCCATAGTAAAAGCTGGCTCCTCTGCTGGCTTGACTGGAGGAGGTACTCCAGCTTTTGCCTATTTTCTCCATCCATGTGTAGCTTTCCTCCTCTTTTCCCTTTCCCTCATCTCCATTCAGTATTCATCTCCTTCCTCTTTCTTCCCTCTCCTGCATCCTTGACCAGCAATTCCTCTCACTCCCCTCCCCTCCATCCATGTGCATCTACTTCCTCTTTCCTCCCCGCTATGTCCAGCATTTCTCCTCTCTCCCTGCCCCTTCATCCATGTGCATCTCCTTCTTCTTTCATCCCAATCAAACTGCATTTAGGAATAGTACTGCATAGTACTGAAACTTCTTTGTTGGGCATTACAACCTTTCGTTATCGTGCACATGATCAGCGTAAATCAGTTCTCCTTTCACTTGATCTCTCGGCTGCCTTTGATCTGGTTGACCATGCTATTTTATATCACCTTCATTCTGTCGGTATTTCAAATACTAGGACTTTTTTCATGTTATAATGTTTTGTACTTTTATTCTTTGACTGATTTATACAATGTGATACCTTAATGTCACGTTTGTTACATTTTTAAGAAAACACTAGCGTCCTTTAGAATTGTATATACATAATTGGCTTTCTTTTTATGACTCACTAATTAGCTTTTAAAATTTCCCCCTTTTCTACCTTATATTTATGCAGTGCTTTTCTTGTTTTTCTTAGCAGCACAACTCCGTTCCTGCAGTTATAGATATAGCACACTTGTAATTAGCTTCAGCGTTTACAGAAATATTGCTCTGTTTTACTCCTCACCAGTGCTCACAATTCACTGTTGCTTACGTAATAATAATAGTCATGACACACATGCATATTTCCTTTGCTTTTTCACTTCACGCTTCTGTTGTGCAGCACATTTATACATTCTGATATAGTTTTTATTATCATAATTTTTCTCTTATTTTCATTTTTACTTTAAGCTTAAAATGTTTTTAATAGTGCTTGGTATTTGGCAGGCTATTTTCTTTGGTTTATTTGCATTGTTGACAGATATTTTAACATTTGGTGTACTTATTTCATGTTCTTTCGCTTCTTTAGCCTTTTTAATTGCTTTTAACGTCACTTTCTATAGGAGTTTATAATGTTTGTTTTATAAATTGTTTTTTATCAATATGTTTTCACATTTTAGGAGATTCACATTTCATTTTTTATTTGTGTGCCACTCATGGTTTTACACTGTATTGTATCAGCCCTCTTTTTATAGTCCCATTTATTTTAAATATCTTTGTCCCCGCTCGTGTAACAACGCATTAAGCGTTACTTGTATGGCTCTCAATTGTTCTTTTGACTCTGCTGTCGGATGTTTAATATGCTGGGCTTTTGCTTTCCTTAGACTTCGCTGTAGCCTCACTATTGCTATGGTTTGCTTTTTATTGTTTTGCATGGATAAAGGCAATGATCTCACCTCTTAAGACAGCCTTGACTGCGCTCCAAAGCAATTCGGGCTTGTCTGATTGCTCTCTATTATTATGAAGATAGTCTTCCCAGCTCTGTCTAAGGAATTCTTGAAATTCGCTATTTTGAGAAAGGTAACTCAGAAATCGCCAGCTACGGGCTTGTTGGTAATAATTCGGTACCTCTATATCGATCCACACCAGGGAATGGTCCGATATCTCCTCTGGGCCTATCTCAGATGCCAACACCCAGGGGAATGCTGGTTGGGCTATAAAAATATAATCTAGTCCGGAGTACGTACCATGGGCCCTGGACAGATGTGTGAAATCGCGCTCCCCGGGGTGCAAACAGCGCCATGTGTCTATTAAATTGAGGGCTCGCTGGAAATAGAAGAGCGCATGTGCCTTGGGCCCCCCTCTCGAGGCCACCCCCGGGTTTAAGCAATCTGCGCTGGGGTCCACAACCAAGTTGAAGTCTCCCATCACTAATAGTTGTGCGGACTTATATGGGAGGCACATGTGTACTAGGTTTGGGTAGAACTTTGCATCGAATGATGCATCGGCCGTACACCCCCAATATTAGAAAATCCCTTTGCTGAACCCATAAACGTACCAGGACGTAACATCCGTTTGGGTCTGCTTTTACTAGCTCTGACTTTGTGGCTAGCCCCTTTCGGATCAACACTGCCACCCCAGCACTACGATCTCCAGAAGATGCTGCGTGTACTTCGCCCACCCACTGTCTCTTCAATTTGTTCTGCTCTTCGGTGGTGAGCCTGGTTTCCTGAAGGCACCCTATGTCAACTTTGTGACACTTAAGGCTCGCTAAGATTTTTGTCTGTTTTATCGGAGTGGTGATGCCTGGAGGCAAACCATGTGGCCTTAATACTGTGTTATTCTATAAGTGTCTGTATACCGATTCTTTCTTTGATTTTGCCTCCTCGGGCGCCCAGCCTCGCCCAAGGATGTGATGGTATCACTGCCTTTCCAACCCCCTCCTTTCATTAAAGGGGACATCCTCGCAAAACTGTATATGTCGGACGTTCCTAGTGGTCTTCCCTCCCTTGTTTTCCTTAGGACTCTCTGATAACTGAACCTTTCCCTTTTCCCTTCCCCCCCTCCCTGTCCCTTCTCTTTCCCTCGAATCTCCAATCTATCCCCCCTCTTATATCTATGGGAGAGATAGAGGGATCAATGATGTGGGGCTTCCCCTTCCCCCGCCAATTTTAATTTTCTAGTTTTACCCGGTACCTCCAGTGTAATGTGACTGTTCCCTGGGCATGTTCTGATGCCTCACAGGCCCACATTAGCCCTCTCCTTAAGTCACTTTGGCTCCCTATCCGTTTCCATATTCAATTCAAACTTCTCCTATTGACCTATAAGTGCATCCACTCTGCCGCTCCCCAGTACTCGCCACTCTTGTCTCTCCCTACATCCCCCCTCGAATACTCCGTTCTGTAGATAAATCTCTCTTATCTGTCCCTTTCTCCTCTACTGCTAATTCAAGACTCCATTCCTTTTATCTCGCTGCACCTCACGCCTGGAATAGACTTCCCGAGCCTATACGACTAGCCCCGTCTGTGGCCGTTTTCAAGTCCAGACTCAAAACCCACCTCTTTACCGCTGCTTTTGACTCCTAACTCACTTGCCCTGTCCTTTATCCTCACCTCTTTATTCCCTTACTCTTAATTGTTCTGTCTGTTTACCTGTCTTTCTAGATTGTAAGCTCTTTGAGCAGGGACTGTTTTTTGTGTTTGGTGTACAGCGCTGCGTATGCCTTGTAGCGCTATAGAAATGATAAGTAGTAGTAGTATCTTTTGTTTTTAGCTTTTATAATTTCTACAGAGATTTTTATGTGCTTATTTTGATCTCCATTGAGTATGTACCTGTTTGTGTGAGCTTTTACGTTTGAATTTATTTGTATTTATTTATATTTGAGTAATTCATTAATTGGTATCATCATATTTCAGTGGCGTAGCCAGACAGCCACTTTTGGGTGGGCCTGAGCCCAAAGTGGGTGGGCACAAAGTATTCTCTCTGCCCCCCCCCCCAAAAAAAAAATATAAATACTTTACCTGATGAGGACCCCCAAGCTCTGTCAGCTGAAGACTTCCTCCAAAGAAGGCCAGAACTCCCTTTTACCAAGCTTGGCAGGCAACAGCAACTCCTTGAGTCACTGATGCTGACACCCCATGCATGCTTAGTTATCGGTGGGTCATGGATATTATCTTGTCTGCCAAGCTTAGTAGAAGGGAGTTCTGGTTACATTCAGAGGAGGTCCTTAGCTGGCATTGCTTGGGGATCCCCACCAGCTAACATCAGGGTCAGGGCAGGTGTTAGCCATGCTGGGGCCCAGGGCAGAAAATTAAAAAACATTCTCCCCCTACCAATTCCCTCTCTTCCCTGCCTCCCCTCTAATCTCCCCATCTGCCATTATAATCACACCAACAGACCCTCACCAAATACAGAACAAGGGATCACAAATTAGAATAAAAATATGTACACAAAATCTGAATGGGAAAATAAAACAGAAATGCATTTCCTTTTCTATTGAACACAGTAAAAAGACATCCACTATGCACATTTTCCAAAGCTAGTATTGTTCTGTCCCCCGACAGCCTTGCACTAGTTCATAATGTGATCCTAAAATGTGTTTAATGCCTTTACTGTTACTCTCATGTCTAAGGACTTTCATGGTTGCAGTTCTCACTGCAAGGTTACAGGAGCAATGCATTGTGGGTAATGTAGTTTGCAGGTAAACACAGCCACACTTGCCTATTTGTATAAGAGCTGTTTGGGTCCCCACCTAGACCTCCTCTCTTTCTCAGCCAAGCTTGGCCCCTTTGTCTAACTGCTGTCATTTCCTGATCATTCTTACTAACTCTATCTTGGGAGGTCAGCTAGATATGACCTCTCCCTCCAATCGGGGGCCGTCCTCTTGGACCACCCTTGCCACCCTACAGCAGGCTGTGTCCCGATTGGTCTTTAACTCCTCCTCCCTGGGCTTGTGAGCCTTCTTGACCCCCCTTGCCTCCCTAGCCACGAAGCATTTCACCATCTCGCTTCTGGCCAGTGCTTGTCCTGCTCCTGACTCCCTGGAACAAACTTGGGTTATTACCTTGAATATATCTCCTCCCTAACGAGATATTGCACATTCCAGTCACACAGCGCTGAGCTATTTCTACCTGATCTCAACCGTCTCTCACCTCTGCAATAGAACTGCCTTCTTTCAGACCTCTATCTCCAACTACTGATACATCCCTCAGCACTAAGGAGTCTCTGTGACCTAGGACCATACCTCTGAACATCTGACTGTGAGTAAATTACCCTTGTTTATGCAATAAAGACATTTCAGAAAATAATAGAGACTTCAGGTGTGTTCTGGTGTGCCAAGGTTATACTACAAGACATTGAAGCTCCCAGTTAACAAGCTTCAAGGGTCTAAATAAGTATATTCCATTTAAAACATTTAAAATAAAATGCTTTTTCTACCTTTGTTGTCTGGACATTTTATTATTCCATCATGCTGGTTCCAGTTTCTCTTTCCCGCTTTCCTGTGTCTTCTGCTAATTCTCCTTCAATCAGCTGCTATTTGTCTTTCCTCCCCTCTTGTTCCATTTCCTCACTACACATGCCTCTGACATATTGATCTTTACATTTTAGCTCTTTCCTCTTTTTTTCTCTTCTGCTCTCTGTCCACTCAAATTTCACCCTCTTTCTAACCATTTTCCTTCTTTTTACTTTTCAGATACCTGTCACATTTCCATCTCCTTCTTTCACCCACTAGCATTCCTATTCCCCATCTTTCCCAGCCTTCCATTCCCTTCCATCTTCAATTTACTCACCATTATCATATTTCTACCCTCTGTAATCACTGTCATTTTGTTCATTTTTTGCCACCCCCTACCCCTCACCCTCTCCCACATGGTTTCCACCATTCTTAGTGTCTCCCACCCTCCACCTTTCTAGCCTAGCAGCTTCAGTCTTGGTACAATCAAGGACCAAGGACACATATGGTGGGCCTTATTAATGTGATGAACAGATAATGGCCAGGTGGTTTGTGTGAAGCCACAGCCAGCAGCAGCTGACCTCCCCACCACCAATATTGACAAATGAGGCAGCTCACCTGTTGCTGTTTGCTGACATGGCCTCGACTTAATGCTTATGTAAATGTCCTAGTGGTAAATTGAGCAGCCTGTTTCAAGAGATGAGGCCTTAGTGATTGGATGAGATGGAGATATGGACAAGGGAGATGGGCAGAGGTGTGGAGTCCAGACTAGAGTCAGTTTTCTTGTTCTAACATTTGTTGTACATGCTACAGTCCAGTGGCATAGTTATGGGGGTGCACAGGGGCCTGGGCCCCCTCAAATTGGCTCCAGGACCCCCAGTTTGGCTGGCGGGGGTCCCCAACCCCCACCAGCTAAGGCGTTTGTCCCACGCTGCTCTTACGTTGAGCGCATGCTCAGTTTAATTAAAATGAGCGTGAATGGTGCTGAAAGCAGGACAGGCAATGTAAAAGCTGCGTGGGACAAACGCTTTAGCCAAGGTATCTTCCAGCAACGGCCGCAGGGGGGAGCAGCGGTTGTGGTGGTTGGGGGCAGAGGTGGCAGCGGGAGGGCGACAGCAGGGAGGTGGGCCAAAATGTGCCCCCCACCTTGCGCTCTGGCCCCCCCTCCCGTCAAAGTCTGGCTATGCCCCTGCTAAAGTCCATTAACATGCGTTGGCATCAAGCCTCTAAGCAACATGGCATTCAGATTTTTCCATCTGGACTTGCTTCAGCTACTATGCTAATGATGGCTTTACAAAGACACCATAGTGGGGTTCTAACAACAGAGCCCTGGGCCCCAATGCTACAGGTGGGCAGTAAGGCTCTCGGAAGCCGAGGTGAATGCACCCTATAGTTATACATTGGCCAGAGTGGCATGTTAATGTATTCTCTAGTCATAAGCATCTCTTACAGCAGGTGTGTTATTTCACTGTTGCATTTGGGATGATACACCTAAGGTCAGTAGATGATACAGTTCAGGGGATTGTAAAGGTACATGATAACTTTAAAACTTAAACATTGGAGGATGTTTCAGCAGATGTGGTTACCTGCCTGGGATCGACTGCCACATAGGGCTCATATTTATTTACTGAGCAGGGATTAAGGTTGGAAGCTGGTAGGCGGTGGAGGTTTCTTTCTTTCTTGGCTGTAGGATCTCTGAGAAGGAACAATGTGGGTAATCCAGGTTTGTGTGGAATAGTTGCTAGGGGGGGGGAGGGGAAAATTACATCACAGTACAGTGCATGTAAATTTCTAAAATGGATGTTTATTCAGCATGCACCCTGCATTTAAACATCCATTTCTCCTGTATTTTAAAACAAACTCTACATCAGCAGATTTTTATTCTAAAATACAGGTGAAACTTGAGATGCACTCACCTACATGTCTCAATTCCTACTTCTATGATTTCTTTTAAAATGTATATACCACCTTAAAACCTAAGTGGTTTCCAGAATTACATATATAATAAAAATAAAGACATGGAAGATACAAAACAATCCAATTATTACCCACTAAATTAAATAAACAGTATTATAGTCACTACTCAATAGAATGCTGCTACAAAAAAGCTGTGCTTTGAAGGGCTTCTTAAATCGAGACACATCACTACATAAATGTAAGCAACATGTGACCTTTGAGTGCATTACATAGCTGTGTACCAGCCACTGTAAACGATGAAGACCTTGTTTCTGCATAGTGTGATTGGATCCATTGACAATTGCATTGTTTTATCTGATCTCAAAGATCTGGTAGGGCAATATACCTTCAAGACTTCTTGAAAGTAGACAGGAACAACTGCATACAAAGTTTGATGTATTAGTGTCAGGACCTTATACTGTATCCACAGGACAACAGGTAGCCAGTGCAAGTTATTAAGAAATGGTGAGACATGAGCAAACTTACGCACCCTAGCTATCAATCGTGCCACTGCATTTTGGACTCTGCAGCGCCCTAAGTCTTGGTGATGATATTCTAAGATATAGGGCATTACAGTTGTCCAACAACGACAACATTAACCCTTGTACCACAAGTTTCAGATCATAAGTAGGTAGCATCGGTTTACTACTACTACTACTTGACATTTCTAGAGCGCTACTAGGGTTACACAGCGCTGTACAGTTTAACAAAAAAGGACAGTCCCTGCTCAAAGGAGCTTACAATCGATGGAGCAAATGAAGCTGGAAAAAACAAACCTGAACAACTTTACCAACCTGAGCACTCATGTTCAATGCGCTATCTAATTTAACCCCTAACAGTCTCATCTCCTTTTGCACAGGTACATATTTAGCACCCATATTGATCCTTTCAGGCTATAAATTGTGGTCAGTTTTCCCCACATTTATGACTCAGTCTTAATCATATTCAAACACATTCCATTCAACGCCATCCAGTCCTTCATTTGCCCCATATATCTACTCAACTGATCATCCAAAGCAATCCCCCAAACAACTATGGGGGAAAAATGTACATCATTGGCATAGAACCTAAAAAACACCCATAGACTCAAAGAGCTTGCCCAACTGTGCCAGGTAAACATTGAATAATAAAGCCAAAAAAGCTGACCCTTGTGGTACATTCTTCTGAACTGGTACCTCTCTTGAGATCCATGAACCAACTCTCATTACCATAGATCTTCCACACAAAAATTACTGAAACCAGTTCAATACTCATCCACCTAAACCCAACTGTTGTAATCTGTCAATCAACAACTCCAAATCAACAGACTCAAAAGCACCAGAAATGTCCAGGGAGACCAAACAAAAACACATCTTTCATCCTCCTCCTAATACAATCTACAGCAAATATCAAAAGGCTTTCCACACTGTGGTACCGCCTAAACCCAAACTGCTATGGATCCAGCATGTCAAATTTCTCAATAAATTCCTTCAACTGAGACAGAACCACTTTTTCCAGAATCTTCCCGACAAATGGTATAACAGAAATTGGACGATAATTATTCAGCACCTTTACATCTAAACCCGCCTTCTTCAACACCGGTTTTCTTGTAGCTTGTTTACAAGATTTGGGGAAAACCCCATCCTTTAAAGAAACATTCACTATCCAACAAATAACAGGGACAATTTCCTTGGCTAACATCCTCAAAATTCCTGTAGAACAGGGATCAGCCACTGCTCTCAGAGTAACAGAACATATAATTGCCTCAGTCTCACAGTCCGTCACTGGTACAAACTCGGTCCACCTATGAGCAAGTAATAGTGAAGCATCCAATCACATACCATTAACATGATCTCTCTTAGGGTGATCTACCTTATTCAATTTGTTATACAAAAATCCTACAAACTCCTGGATATCTACACAATCAGGGTTTGTGGACTCTTTATATCCTTCAATCAAAAATGTAACTGTATGAAACAGCTCCATAAGTCTATTCAATAAAGCACTTATCTTCTGTCTAAAATACTTAATTCTGTCTTCCTTACAAAGCCTCAAATATTCCACCCTCCTAAGATTATAGCCCTAAAAAATCGTCACTATTCTTCGATTTCCTACATTTTCTCTCAGTCTATCTCAACTCACGGCGTACTTGCATAACTGGAGCTGTCTTCCATGGACAAGGTTTATAAGCAGTCCTAACCTTAATTCTCTGCTTGGGAACAACAACATCCAATGCCTGAGTTCAACTATCCATCCAAACCATGATCATCTGATCTGTCTAAAATGGGGTTGCTTATTTTTTAACTTTAATTAAAAAATAATAATAAAGTGACAAAATAGTTATACCTTTTTTCATTGGACTAACTTAGTATATTTTTGACTAGCTTTTGGAGACCAATTCCTCCTTCCTCAGATAAGGACAGTATGTGCAAAAGATCACTATATCAGAATATAACATAAAAACTACAGTGGCAGTCTCAAAAGGAAAGGTGGAGGAGGGAAGGAGAGCAAAGGGAGAGATGGCTGTGTGATCAGAAAGTGACAAAGTAGAACTTTGTGGTTTATTATGTGATAGAAACCTAGATCTTTATCCAAGATGTTTTAGTTTGCCTTTTGCTGTTTTCCTATGTTGCAAGTGTAAGCTATCTAGAACTTTGATGCTATATGGCACAGAAATGTTTTAAAACAAAGAAATAAATACAGTTTTGTATGGCAGATTCACTTTGAAAATAAATAAGCTTGCAGTTCTGTGGGTACAAAGTGCATAGTGCCTACAGGTCTGCAGCCTACTTAGGAGTGGTTTAATTATTACTTTCTTTATTATTAATGGATAAGAGATTAATACAGAAAGTAGCTTCTGTGGTAAGAAATATCTTTAAGATAATACTGTTCTCCATGGCGGTAAGGGCTCCCACTCTAACCCAGCAGTAATCAGGCCGCGTTAAGTTCTGGTGCTACAAAAATAGGATATATCTTTTTAGTGCTGGAAATGGCATGCGCTAGGGGTGGGAACTACTGCTGGGCTCCTGTGGTAGCCCAGTGGTAGTTCCGGATTGGTGCAAGATAAGCCCACGGTGGCTTACCGCTGATTTGTAAAAGGGCCCCTAAATGCACATTTAGGTCTTGACGCCCTTTAGTAAAAGGGCCCCAAAGCTCAGTTGCTTACCTGTCACAAATAAAAGCACTATCAGCCAAAATAAATATTTGTTTAGAAATAACTCACTGCATGTGTGTATCGTAAGTGGACTCACAACATGAGATACAAAATGGCAGCTCTACTCAAAAAGATGCTGTCAGAGCCAACCAATCAGCTATACCCAACTATCTAATGTGTTCACCCAATGAAAAATCAACAAATTATAAACAACAAAATATAATCATAACAATACTGAAAAAATATATACATTCAAAAAATATGGCCTTCACAAAATCAGAAAAAAAAATGGGACCACTCCATAACTGCATTTCAACTTCTTGACTCAAACATCTTGACTCAATTATCTTAAGGTGGAATATCTACCACTGTTCTTTCCACAGTAATAACTTCCAGTTCCCACCTCTCATACTGGGTAGAATATGATCTATCACACAGTGTCGCAAATCTTTAAATCTGTGGTTTTCATTCATACAGTGTGGTACTAAAGGTGCTTCTTTGTTTTCTCTAATTAAACTACAATGTCCTTGTAGCCTGCCCTATCTAGAGCTTATTACAAGGACGTCTATTGCAATATACTACAAAAGAATTAATACAAGTAGTTTTAAGTTAATAACTCTGTCCATCAGATTAGTGAACATTGTAACTTCTCTGTAACTTCTCAGGTTTGACAGTGTCTATAGTTTACACATCCAGTATCTTTCACAATAGATATCATCCCTCTCAGCTGGTAACTCAGAAGGACAAAGCTTCGTACAGATTCATCCCTCTACGATATGTGCAAAGGGATTTATTAGTAAGTTCTGGGAGCACTGTTAACGTGTTTCCAAAAAATTCTTGCAATATGTGTTGATCCTGTCTCAGAGTTCAAAACACAGGTAAGATATTCATCAACTTACAACCCAACTTCCCTATCTTGACACAACAATTCTCTGTTATAGAGAGCCCTTTTATAAGCTTGTTTAATTAACAAACCTGGATATCCTTGTTTCTTCAGCCTTTTGACTAATCTTTAGATTTTAACTTAAAATCATCAGTGGTGAAACATAAACATCGAAATCATAAGAATTGTGAAAACGGTAGACTCCATTTTAAAAGTTCACTGTGGGAACTTATAAACCAGTGCTCTTATCTGTCTCCTTTTGAAAAACTGTAGTTTCAAAACAGCATCCAACTCTTTTCACCTTCACATCTTGAAAGGCCTGATATTCAGTCAGGGGTGCTGCTGGCGTTATCCCAGGAAATTCAGTGCTGGGCCATGTCCAAGCTCCAGCATTGAATTTCTGGTTATACGGAGCCAGCAAAAATATAGCCAGTTAAGTGCAATATGCAGCACTAAGCTATTTATTTATTTATTTGTTGCATTTGTACCCCACATTTTCCCACCTTTTTGCAGGCTCAGTTTGGCTTACATAATACCATAATGGCATTTGCCAAGTTGGTTGATAACAAATACAAAGTTAAATTGTGGTCGAATGAGGTAGGTGTGTATCAGGCACCATGAGGGTCAAAGGGAGTGAAGATTGTATATTGTCCAGTGCGATGATTGGTAATGCTGTGTTGCTGGGTGTGGGGATTTACGGTGGATCGGTGGGGTAGGCCTTTTTGAAGAGGTTGGTTTTTAGTGATTTCCTGAAGTTTAGATGGTCATGGATTGTTTTCACAGCTTTTGGGAGTCCATTCCATAGTTGTGCGCTTTTGTAGGAGAAGCAGGATGCGTAAGTAGTTTTGTATTTAAGTCCTTTGCAATTTGGGTAATGTAGGTTTAGGTATGATCGTGATGACTGTTCTGTTTCTGGTTGGTAGATCTATGAGGTCTGTCATGTATCCTGGGACTATGCCGTAGATAAATTTTGTGGATCAGATAGGACTGACCTTTGAAGTATATTTTAAAAAAATAGGACTGACTTTTATACAGTCCTATTAATGCAGTTACTTACATAGTAACATAGTAGATGACGGCAGAAAAAGACCTGCATGGTCCATCCAGTCTGCCCAACAAGATAAACTCATATGTGTATACCTTACCTTGATTTGTACCTGCCTTTTTCAGGGCACAGACCGTACAAGTCTGCCCAGCAGTATTTCCCGCCTCCTATGATGAATATCGGCACTTAACTGACCAAGTGCTAACTTTGCCCCTTGAACACCTCCAAAATAGCCAGTTTCATGTTGGGTGCTAACTGGACAACTTCAGCGACATTAACCAGTTAAGTGTCACTGAATATGACTGGTTAGTCCTGAACAATAAATTTAACCATCCAGGAGCCATTTCTGGCTGGTTAAATCATTTTGAATATCGATCCTGAAATTTCCATAGCTTTGAAAGCCATTGAGGCATATTTTCAAAGCACTTAGCCTCCCAAAGTTCCATAGAAACCTATGGAACTTAGCCTCCCAAAGTGCTTTGAAAATATGCCTCATTGTGAACTAAAGATTTTGATGGTATGTATTTAGCTAGTGTTTGAAAGAGAGCAATTCACTCTCGTTTCCCTACCACAATTCAAAAATATGATCTATAAAATGTAGCCATTATAGTATCAAACAAGCCAACAAAGAGGAGGAAAAGGACCTCACGGAGATTTGAAACAGTTGCATTATTCACACTGGCCAACTACAAGGCCATTTTTTTGCAGTGTATCCGCAAGACAGAAGATTACTGAAGAACTTTACTAATAGATCCTCACAACAATTTGTCCTGTTATCAAGCCTTACTTTACAACATCAGAGATTAAATCAAGGCAGGCCTTCAGGCCGAAACACGGCCGTGTCGGGTCATTTTTACGTTTTCCTCAATAAAGCATCTTTTTTTATCCTCCTTGGACTTAATGCCATCATCACCTTAGAATAAAACAAAGAAGTTTGTAGCAATCTTTGTAAAAACAAAAAAAGGCCATAAACAGGTTTGCTGTAGACAGTATTTATTTATTTATTTATTTATTGCATTTGTATCCCACATTTTCCCACCTATTTGCAGGCTCAATGTGGAATATCATTGTGGCCACTCCTGAACTTGTACAACACACGTTTGTCCAAAAAAGAAAATAATTCAGTTTCTAGACAATATTGGCCAATTGAATAGTAAATGCCGTTGGTACTGTGTAGGGTTAACATTTGTTTTCAGACATTCAGTCAAACTTAAATAGCCTCATCCTATAGGTATCACATTATATAGGGATTCAACATCAAACATAGCCATGACTACTTTCCCATCTAGAAACTCAGATTTCTTCCATTTATCCATAAAGTCAGTGGGGTCCTGAATATAAGAAAACATCTTTTGTTCCAAGGATTGCAAAAAAAAAAAAAATCTATATAAATAGATCATGGTTCTAATACTGATCCTTTGCTGGATACAATAGGCTGCCTGGGTGGATTCTTTAAATTTTTATGAACTTTAGGAAGGATATAAACTGGAATCGTAGGATGCTCTAATTCAAGATTGAGGCAGTGGACTTCATAAAATGCTCCCAGGTACATAGCTCCCTTACCTTGTGTGCTGAGCCCCCCAACCCCCACTACCCACAACTGTACACCACTACATAGCCCTTACGGGTGAAGTTGGGGGCACCTTATGTGGGTACAGAGGGTTTGTGGTGGGTTTTGGAGGGCTCACTGTTCCTCCACAAATGTAACAGGTAGGGGGAGGGGATGGGCCTGGGTCCGCCTGTCTGAAGTACACTGCACCCACTAAAAACTGCTCCAGGGACCTGCATGCGCTGTCATGGACCTGAGTATGACATCTGAGGCTGGCACAAAATATTTTTAAAGATTTTTTTTGAGGGTGGGAGGGGGTTAGTGACCACTGGGGGAGTAATGGGAGGTCATCCCCGATTCCCTCCAGTGGTCATCCGGTCATTTCGGGCACCTTTTTGTGCCTTATTCGTAAAAAAAACACGTCTGGGTAAAAATGTGCAAGTGTTCATCATGGACGTCCCTGCTTTTTTCGATTATGGGTCAAAGACGTCCAAGTGTTAGGCACACCCAAGTCCCGCCTTCGCTGTGCCTCCAACACGCCCCCTTGAAATTTGGACATCCTTGCGACGGACTGCAGTTGGAGTCCAAAATCAGGTTTCGATTATACCGATTTGGACGTCCCTGGGAGATGGACGTCCATGTTCCAATTTATGTTGGAAGATGGACATCCTTCTCTTTCAAAAATGAGCCTAATGGTATCTTGTTGGGCAGACTGGATGGACCGTACAGGTCATTTGCTGCCGTCATCTGCTGTGTTACAATGTTACACACAAACACCTTAAGCACCTTTTATCAGGTCCCCTACACACTCCGTCCACCTTTTTTCTAGCACTCCATCCATGTTTTTTCCTGGTCTCCCTTCCTTTTTCCTCCCTGCACATAGATGTGTGAAATCCAAAGGAATTGCTGCCACCAGCAGTCAAAGGAAGGCTTGTAAGGAATCTCAAAAAAATATACATATCCTACTTTATGTTTGCCTAGGTGCTACTGAGAAATGAAGGTCCCCAAGAATCCATGAATGAATAATTACATATGAATATAAGACTCAATCCATCTTCCTTAATACCAGCAGGAAAGTGCACTCATCTGTCGCTTGCACATAATAATGAGGATTCCAACCAGTATTCTATGAAGGCTTTCTTGAAATGGATGTGTGAAGAAACAGTGTGTTTTAAGCATTTAAAATGTATTGGATATTTTCCTGCATTATGTTTGAACTGTATTTCTCCTATTTGGCCAATAGATGGTGCATGTTTATGCTTAAAGCTGTTACAGAGGACTAACTTATATTTTTTTATTTGGCACACAGATAATAGGAAGTGTCTGTAGTGATGTAACCAGTTTTTATTTGTAAGTTGACTGTTCTGGGCTCTGATTGGCCTGGCGTTTTGAAAATTACCCAGCAGATGCTGACTGTTGCTTCAGTCTTAGCCTGGAAGAAGAGAGAGACAGATCTCTTTGATAAGGACCTGTGAACAATTATATGTCCTGATCTTCCCAGGTACTGTTTAGCCAGTATGCAAATGTTTAGTTAGTGTCATAATCAATCCATATTTCAGTTACCTGTTATTGTATGCTAATTGCACATTATTTTGTTCATTGCTCCAGTGTGAGAATAAATACATTTTTTTTATAATTCTGCCTGTCTGGACTGATAAAGAATTCTGGTGGCTTGTGTGTGGAGTCTGTGAGTGATTTTTGGGAACTGTGGGACTACTGGGAGTATAGCTCCAGTAACCTAGAAATCACTGGGGATAATTTGAGCGTGGGAGACTTGCCCAGAGGCGGTTATGACCCAGTTGGTGGGAGGAAGGTGCAAGTGGCAGGTACTGGCAGACCTGAGCTGTGCTGGGAATAGACCCTCTAAGTGGCCATGGGGTAGCAGGTGGCTAGGCGTTTCATCACAGGAGGAAAGAAGGTTAAGTATAGTGGCTCAGCTCTCGGACAGCAGGGGTTTTGGAACTTCATATCACTATACTTACAGACTATTCTTTCCCAATTTCCCTTCTTCTTACTGATTTTTCCCAGGTTGCTCCTGTTTATTTTCAATCAAAATGTCCAGCAAATTTGCCTGTCTGTTCCCGAAGAAGAATTGTTGGCATAATTTTGCAAGGACCAGAAAAACCTGCTTGATATGGTAAACTGTTCTTTCATCAATGATAAGCACAACAAATACAGAAAGCACTCAGCATATGGTTCATGGAATTCTTTCCACCCTTCTGCAAGTAAATGCATGTGTATGTGGGAGGAGGGGGAATACCATGTTTGTGTGTGTCTGTGATCATGACAGGACAAGTCAGTTTGAAAGGTGCAATTCTTTAATCACAATGTTACAGTGAATTAGTATATGTATACGCAGCTGTTAGGAACATCCTTCAGCCACGGAAATATATTGTGGCATTTTTGGGGGAGGAGGTTTCTTAGGTGGAGGAATAGCCTAGTGGTTAGTGCAGTGAACGTGGATCCTGGGGAATTTAGTTCAATTCCAACTGCAGCTCCTTGTGATTCTGGGCAAGTCACTTAACCCTCCATTGCCCTGGGTACAAAATAAGTACCTGATATTTGTAAACCGCTTTGAATGTAGTTGCAAAAACCTCAGAAAGGCAGTATATCAAGTACCATTTCCCTTTCCCTTCTGACCTCCTCCCCCCTCCACCATCATCACATGCAAAAGCTTTAGTACTACAGTGCATGGAAAAGAAAATAAGATGATACCTTTCAGGGCCGGTCCTAGGGTCTCTGGTGCCCCCCTGCAGACTATGAGTTGACGCCCCGCCCCCCCAGCACTTCCTTTCTCTCTTCTCCCACCCTGCCCCTGTCCAGCGATTCTCCTTCGCCCCCATCCCCCGCCATACCACGCCGCCCTTGGTGCTTTAAATCTTTAATTTACCTCTATCCTTCCCTCCCTTCGTGAGTTCGTTCCCTCAGAGTCCCGCCCTCCAGGAAATGATGTCAGAAGGCGGGACTGCAGAACGAACTCACGAAGGGAGGGAAGGCTAGAGACGGGGCAGGGCTTTCAAATGACGTGGCTGCTGGAACTGAGGTAAATTAAAGATTTAAAGCACCAAGGGTGGCGCAGTATGGCCCTGCAGCGGCGCCCTTGAAGGCAGGCGCCCCCCTGCGGTGCTTACCCCGCTTACTGGGTTTGACCGGACCCTGATACCTTTTTATTGGACATAACTTAATACATTTCTTGATTAGCTTTCGAAGGTTGCCCTTCTTCGTCAGATCGGAAATAAGCAAATGTGCTAGCTGACAGTGTATATAAGTGAAAACATTCAAGCATTACTATGACAGTCTGACAGGGTGGGAGGATGGGGTGGGTAGGAGGTATGCATGGGGACATCAAAGCATATCATTGATATTCTAACAGGATGGGTGTGGATAGGTGAGGGGTGGGGTGATCAACAGAGACATACAGCTTTATGGTTTATAATGGGCTAGGACCCCAGATCCTTGTTAAGTCCTTTCTGTTGGGTGTTAAAATATTCAATCATTCTGACTTCAAAGTCTTACGTTCTTGTATGGTTTTAAAGTTACCTTTCAGGATTCTCACTGTGAAGTCACTGGTACAGTGTCCTGGTCCTGTAAAATGCTGACCAACAGGCGTGGGAGCCCTACTGGCACCAGTATTGTTCATGTGATGTCTATGTAAATTGAATCTTGTCTTAAGCATCTGGCCTGTTTCTCCAATATAGCATCCTTCGTTACATTTTTTACACTGAATGATATATACCACATTGGAAGATGAGCAAGTGAAAGATCCTTTTATGTTGAATATCTTTCCTTTGTGGATGACTATGGGGTCCTGTGAAATATTTTGGCATAGTTTGCAACTGGATAAATTACAGGGAAGTGTGCCCTTCTGTTCCTTTTCAGTCTGTGATGGAAGTTTACTTCTGATTAGCTGTGTTTTAAGTTGGGGTGGCTGTCGGAAGGCCAGTACTGATGGGGATGGGAATATCTCTTTCAGTAATTCATCCTCCTGGAGTATAGGTTGTAGATCTCTTATGATTTTCCTCAGTTTTTCCAGCTCTGGATTGTATGTCACTACAAGGGGGATTCTGTCTTATTTTCTTTTCCATGTTTTATTTTGTTTGATTTCTATTGATAACCTTAAGAGTGGACTAACACAGCTACCACACTCATGTACTACAGTGCAGAAACTTCCTCCACATTTTCACCTTTCATCCTGTGACTAGGTCTGCCTTCCAGTGCTCTATGCCTCCACTGCCTCCCCAATTTATGTCCTCTAGCCCTACAGCTTCCCTGGACCTGAAAAAGATTTGTTTGCTCATTAATGCCTTTCACATACTTAAATGTCTGTATTGTATCTTCCATGCCCCTTTTTTCCTCAAGAGTATGCATATTCAGGTCTACGCATATCCAGCAGATAGCCAAGACCTGTCTCTTCTTCCTCTATAACATTAGCAAAATTCGCCCTTTCCTCTCTGAGCATACCACCCGAACTCTTATCCACTCTCTCATTACCGCTCGCCTTGACTTCTGCAATCTACTCCTCACTGGCCTCCCACTTAGCCATCTATCCCCCCTTCAGTCCGTTCAGAACTCTGCTGCACGGCTTATCTTCCGCTTGGACCGATATACTCATATCACCCCTCTCCTCAAGTCACTGCACTGGCTTCCGATTAGGTACCGCATACAGTTCAAGCTTCTCCTACTAACCTACAAATGCACTCGATCTGCAGCCCCTTCCTACCTCTCTACCTTCATCTCCCCCTACGTTCCTACCCGTAACCTCCGCTCTCAAGACAAATCCCTCCTTTCAGTACCCTTCTCCACCACCGCCAACTCCAGGCTCCGCCCTTTCTGCCTCGCCTCACCCCATGCTTGGAATAAACTCCCTGAGCCCATTCGCCAAGCCCCCTCCCTGCCTATCTTCAAATCCTTGCTCAAAGCCCACCTCTTCAATGTCGCCTTCAGCACCTAACCACCATACCTCTATTCAGGAAATCTAGACTGCCCCAACTTGACATTTCGTCCTTTAGATTGTAAGCTCCTTTGAGCAGGGTCTGTCCTTCTTTGTTAAACTGTACAGCGCTGCGTAACCCTAGTAGTGCTCTAGAAATGTTAAGTAGTAGTAGTATTAGTAGTCTACAAGTCTCTTCTTATATGTCTTATGGTGGAGACCCTGTACCATTTTATTGCTTTCTTCAGAACCACTTTGTATCTTTTTATGTCATTAGCAAGATACAGCCCCCAAAATTGAACACAGTGCTCCAGGTGGGGCCTTAGCAATGACATGTACAGTGGCACCCCACCCTCAGTTGTATAGGGTAACAGAGCTAGTCATACCTCAGGATCTGTTAACAGAGGAGGCTACTATTAGAGAAAAGACCCCTGTTATCCATAGGCCCTCCCCCTCCAGCTGAACAGAGTGATGGAGTTAATTGCCCCTCAGTGTCTGGTTACACTGTACACTTTTGACTCTCACTTACCAAGATGATTTTTTGATTCAGGTTCTACCAAAATATACTGGTTCAGTAACCCAAGGAAGGTAACAACTGGATTTCCCAAGAATAAATGTCAAGAGTCAACGTACATATAATCATAAATACATAGAGGGGCAATGGGCATAATCAAAAGGGACGCCCAAGTTTTGCGAGGATGTCCTCGCAAAACGTCCCGGTGGAGGGGCAGGGAAACCCGTATTATCGAAACAAGATGGAAGTCCATCTTTCATTTCGATAATACAGTTGGGGACGCCCAAATCTTGACATTTAGGTCGTCCTTAGAGATGGTCGTCCTTAGACTTGGTCATTTCTGATTTTCAGCAATAATGGAAACCAAGGACGCCCATCTCAGAAACGACCAAATGCAAGCCCTTTGGTCGTGGAAAGAGCCAGCATTCGTAGTGCACTGGTCCCCCTCACATGCCAGGACACCCTAGGGGGCACTGCAGTGGACTTCATAAATTGCTCCCAGGTACATAGCTGCCTTACCTTGTGTGCTGAGCCCCCCAACCCCCCCCCCCCAAGCCCACTACCCACAACTGTACCTTACGGGTGAAGGGGCACCTAGATGTGGGTACAGTGGGTTTCTGGTGGGTTTTGGAGGGCTCACATTTACCACCAAAAGTGTAACAGGTGGAGGGATGGGCCTGGGTCCGCCTGCCTGAAGTACACTGCACCCACTAAAACTGCTTCAGGGACCTGCATACTGCTGTGATGGATCTGAGTATGACATTTGAGGCTGGCACAAAATATTTTTAAAGATGTTTTTTGAGGGTGGGAGGGGGTTAGTGACCACTGGGGGAGTAAGGGGTGGTCATCCCCGATTCTCTTCGGTGGTCATCTGGTCATTTCAGGCACCTTTTTGTGGCTTGGTCGTAATAAAAACAGGACCAGGTAAAGTCGACTAAGTGCTCGTCAGGTACACCCTTCTTTTTTTCATTATGGGTCGAGGATGCCCATGTGTTAGGCACGCCCAAGTCCCTCCTCCGCTATGACTCCGATACGCCCCTTTGAACTTTGGTCGTCCCCGCGACGGAAAGCAGTTGGGGACGTCCAAAATTGGCTTTCAATTATGCTGATTTGTGTCGAAAGATGGGCGTCCTTCTCTTTCAAAAATAAGCCTGATAGTGGTGCAATAGATTTTTATTTGTTTGGCATAAAGATTGAATATTAAAGATTGTTGTTTATATATATTTAAAATATTTTGAGCAGTTACTTAGTTTTATTATAGTTAATACTTGTAACCACAATTTTATTGGTTACCCAAGTTGGTTTATATTGGAGTGTCTGCTTACAGAGAGGTGACAGTTGAAGAAAAGGCCTCTGTCCTTCTCAGGATATGTCTTTCTCCTTCCTGTAACTGTGCATAGAACACTTCAGGGAGTGTTCATAATTATGACTGCAAGAACGAGAGCCTGTAGGCACCCAGCTCTTCTTCCTTTAAGACAAACAAGGGTTTTGCTGGTGTGATCACACTGTCACTGTCACTGTCACACAATAATTCAGATTCTTCTCTGCACAAGTGTGAGTTAAGAAGAGCAGACAGGGTCTAGCTATACAAGCTGCACCCCGTCTGGGACAGTATTTCTCTCTTGCTGCCTACGTCAGGCACTTTATAGACTAGGTGCAGCTAGTCATCCATTGCCTGCTCAGCATATCACTTCCTGATCCCCTTGACAGGCTAATAAAAATCATATCTGTCTTAGGCTAACCAAGCTTTTGGGATTGCTGCAGCCCTTCCTTGTGTAATACACAGGACCCAAGGGACAGAAGCACAGGAACACCGGCTGTAGACACTGCATGTAAGTCCAGGATGTTTCATTTACTTCATAACAGAGGGATTAACAGAAAGAGGCAGGAGAGGTTATGCCACAGTGCAGATCACTGAGCCTGCCCTGCCGGAAGATAGGATTCAAGGATTCGTTCATCATTTGGCTTAAAGAACAAGGACTGATTGATGTGTAATCCCTTCTACCTGCAGGCATGTGTGCACTCCCTTATTTCCATGTCTACCCATTCCACTCCACTCATTATTTTATAGACCTTTATCATATCTCCCCTCAGCCATCTTTTCTCCAAGCTGGAGTCCTAGCCGCTTCAGCCTTTCCTCACAGGGAAGTCATCTCATCCCCTTTATCATTTTCGTCACCCTTCTCTGTACCTTTTCTAATTCCACTATATCTTTTTTGAAATGCGGTGACCAGAATTGAACACAATATTTGAGGTGCGGTCGCATCATGGAGCGATACAAGAGCATTATAATGTCCTCATTTTTGTTTTCCATTCCTTTTCTAATACCTAACATTCTATTTGCTTTCTTAGCCGCCGCAGCACGCTGAGCAGAGGGTTTCAAAATATCATTAACGACAACGCCTAGATCCCTTTCTTGGCCGGTGACTCCTAACGTGTAACCTTGCATTATGTAACTATAATTCAGGTTCCTCTTTCCCACATGCATCACTTTGCACTTGCTCACATTAAACGTCATCTGCCATTTTGACGCCCAGTCTCCCAGCCTTATAAGGTCCTCTTGTAATTTTTCACAATCCTCTTGTGATGTAACAACTTTGAATAACTTTGTTTCGTCAGCAAATTTAATTACCTCACTAGTTACTCCCATCTCTAGATCATTTATAAATGTTAATCAATAGGAATAAAACAAAATAAAACATGGAAAATAAAATAAGATAATACCTTTTTTATTGGACATAACAATACATTTTTTGATTAGCTTTCGAAGGAAGCCCTTCTTCATCAGATCAGAAATAAGCAAATGTTGGTAGATGACACTTACATATACTGTCATCTACCAACATTTGCTTATTTCCGATCTGACAAAAAGGACTACCTTAGAAAGCTAATCAAGAAATGTATTAAGTTATGTCCAATAAAAAAGGTATCATCTTATTTTCTTTTCCATGTTTTATTTTGTTTTATTTCTATTAATTACCTTTCTAAGTGGACTAACACGGCTACCACATCTCTCTACTCATAAATATGTTAAAAAGCAGCAGTCCTAGCACAGACCCCTGGGGAACCTCACTATCTACTCTTCTCCATTAAGAATACTGACCATTCAACCCTACTCTCTGTTTTCTATCTTTTAACCAGTTTTTAATCCACAATAGGACACTACCTCCTATCCTATGACTCTCCAATTTTCTCTGGAGTCTTTCATGAGGTACTTTGTCAAACACCTATTGAAAATCCAGATACATAATTATGGGCATAATCGAAAGAGAAGGGCGCCCATCTTTCGACACAAATCAAGAGATGGGCGTCCTTCTCCCAAGGTCGCCCAAATCGGCATAATCGAAAGCCAATTTTGGGTGTCCTCGACTGCTTTCCGTCATGGGGACGACCAAAGTTCCCGGGGGCGTGTCGGAAGCGTACCGAAGGCGGGACGGGGGCGTGCTTAGGAAATGGGCATCCTCGGATGATAATGGAAAAAAGAAGGGCATCTCTGATGAGCATTTGGCCGACTACTTGGTCCATTTTTTTCACGACCAAGACTCGAAAAGGTGCCCGAACTGACCAGATGACCACCGGAGGGAATCGGGGATGACCTCCCCTTACTCCCCCAGTGGTCACCAACCCCCTCCCACCAACCCCCCCCCCCCCCCCAAAAAAAAAAAACATTTTTCTCCAGTCTCTATGTCAGCCTCAAATGTCATACCCAGCTCCATGACAGCAGTATGCAGGTCCCTGGAGCAGTTTTTAGTGGGTGCAGTGCTCTTCAGGCAGGCAGACCCAAGCCCATTCCCCCCTACCTGTTACACTTGTGCTGGTAAATGTGAGCCCGGTTGGTGTCCTGGCATGTGAGGGGGACCAGTGCACTATGAATGCTGGCTCCTCCCACGACCAAAGGGCTTGGATTTGGTCGTTTTTGAGATGGGCGTCCTCGGTTTCCATTATCAGCGAAAACCAAGGTCGCCCATCTCTAAGGTTGACGATCTCAACTTTTAGGTCGACTATCTCTTAGGTTGACCTAAATGTTGAGATTTGGGCGTCCCTGACTGTATTATCGAAACGAAAGATGAAGGCCCATCTTGTTTCGATAATACAGGTTGCCCCGCCCCTTCGTTGCACCATCCTTAGAGATGGGCGCCCTTAGAGATGGTTGTCCTCATTCGATTATCCCCCTCCACATCAACCGGCTCACCTTTATCCACATGTTCATTCACCCCTTCAAAGAAATTTAATAGATTAGTGAGACAAGATTTCCCTTCACTAAATCCATGTTGGCTTTGTCTCATTAACCCATGCTTTTGAATATGCTCTGTGATTTTGTTCTTTATAATAGTCTCAACCATTTTGCCTGGTACCAAATTCAGACTCACTGGTCTATAATTTCCCGGATCTCCTCTGGAATCTTTTTTAAACATTGGCGTTACATTGGCCACCCTCCAATCTTCTGGTACCATGCTTGATTTTAAGGATTAATTACGTATTTCTAACAATAGCTCTGCAAGCTCATTTTTCAGTTCTATCAGTACTCTGGGATGAATACCATCCGGTCCAGGAGATTTGCTACTCTTCAGTTTGTAGAACTGCCCCATTACATCCTCCAGGTTTACAGAGAATTCATTAAGTTTCTCCGACTCGTCAGCTTTGAATACTGTTTCCGGCACCGGTATCCCACTCAGATCTTCCTCGGTGAAGACCGAAGCAAAGAATCCATTTAATCTCTCCGCTACGGCTTTGTCTTCCCTGATCATCCCTTTTACTCCTCGGTCATCTAGCGGGCCAACCAATTGTTTAGCTGGATTCAGTTAAACATCAACATACTGTACAAGTTAATGCCCCATAGACAGGTTGGATAAACTCAGCAAAACAATGAGCCAAAATATCTCAACAAATATCAATCATAAGATACTTAAAGGAAGGAAAAATGTAGGGCCATAATCTGTTCGACTTTTCTGTGTGCATTGGAGGCCTGAAGCAAACCATCATGGATTCCCTGCTGTAATGCATTCTGGACTTGTGGCTACAGCCGAAGATCAGACATTGTTCATTGCTCTCTACTGTGAACATTGTACTAAGAACTTTCTCAACTTACAAATTTAGCTTGGAAGACCTTAAGCTTTAGCTAGCCCAGGTTCCACTGTGTTCGCCTACATCTGTCCCTCATCACTAGGGATGTGGCTCATTTATCTGCCATGTGATAACAAACGTCTGATTGGCTTTGCTATCACTGGTGGGTTCCAGTTTCTCTAATTAGAAGCTTGTCCAAAGATTTCTACATAGCACTGATGACTTGCAGAACAAAGAACTCCATGGCTAAGAAAAAGAACTGTACTCTTTGCCAACTTTCCTTCCCTACTACTTAACATTTCTAAAGCGCTACCAGGGTCACGCAGCGTTGTACAATTTAACAAGGAAGGACAGTCCCTGCTCAAAGGACCTTACAATCTAAGGACAAAGTATGCAGTCAATCAAATTGGGGCAGTCTAGGTTATGTGCCTAGGTGAATTAGATTCTGCAAGTATACTGCTGCAGTGCTATTCTAAAAGCAACACCTAGAAGATTTACAGACTTCTTATGGTCAGACGATAAACTGAACCTGGGACAAGGGAGGTATAATTAGTTCTCCTAGGCTATTACCCTCCTACAAGTGAATGTTTTGAAATGGCCATGAGAAACCCCATACTTATTACTGAAAATCTATGGGACAATCTCCGTGTTTGCAAGGATACTCAAGAATATATGTACTTATGTACTTATGTACTTATAAAGGGTTAGACGGTTTCCTAAAGGACAAGTCCATAAACCGCTACTAAATGGACTTGGGAAAAATCCACAATTCCGGGAATAACATGTATAGAATGTTTGTACGTTTGGGAAGCTTGACAGGTGCCCTTGGCCTGGATTGGCTGCTGTCGTGGATAGGATGCTGGGCTCGATGGACCCTTGGTCTTTTCCCAGTGTGGCATTACTTATGTACTTATGTAGAAGAGTTCTACAAGGAAGGGGGGGCATACCTGGGAAGAGATTAAAAGGCAAGAATAGCAAGAATAGAAAGATCTAACTGGCTACAGGAAAAGCTGGGAAATTGGTCTTTTTTTATTTTGTTATTAAATTTTAAAGCATATTACAATATCAAAGAAAACTTTTAAAGAAATAAAGGACATTATCATCATGGCTAAATACAAATAAGATTATTATATAATAGAGAACAGAAAATCACTTTTTTCAGTTTCTCTTAACAGTCCACAAAACTGGAGACAAGATTACCAAATAACGGAGAAAATAATTACATCACAAGAATATAATAACCAAACAAATGAGATAGCATCCAATTATTACATTATCTGTAATTATCTCTTCTAGAAAGAACTGTAATTGTGAGGACTCATAAAATACACAGGTGCAATTTTCAAACCAAATAACACATTTATAATGATACCTAAGCTGATATTTTGCTCCCATATCCAATACTTGATGCTTTAAAGAGAAACTGTTTTTGCCTTCCCTGGGTTGCTCTAGAGACATTTGAAAAAAAGGGAAAGTTTTCCGTCAAGGAAAGAGCAGCTCTTCATTTTAAAGAATATCAGCTGCAATATATATTTATCCTGGAGCAAAACAAAATTAACCAACAATCTAGCTTGGGATTCCACCTCCTCACTAGAGCTTTTCAAATTCAGATCTTGAAGACCTCCTAGGAAATTATTATTTCTGCTAAGGGAGGTATTATAAATAGAGGCTGACCAAAACCAGGGTTTTCGGTTTCAGCTGATACAGAGTTTGCAGCCAAAATTTGCTACTTGGTTTCAACTGAAATTGAAGCCGAAACTGGTCCTCCTCAGCTTGGCCCCTAAACGGGAGGACGTCCTCAGGAAAACTTGGGCATCCCTTTCGATTATGCCCCTCTATGTGTCCCTGCCATAAATGGTATATCGGCCACACTAAAAGGAAGATCAAACAAAGGATTGCCGAGCATGTGAAGAACTTGAGGGTTCATAAGAAGGAGGCTCCCTTGGTGGAACATTGGGAGCGTTCTAGCCATCGGGAACAGGATTTGAAATATGTTGTTGTAACACAGGTGTTTATGCCACATGAGGGGAATGTTTCCTTAATCCTGTTGAAAAAGGAGCAGCAATTCATCTTTCAATGGGATACATTGACCCCCGGTAGCTTGAATAGGGAGACTGAATGAACTAGGATACTCTGATTTTCCCACCGCAGCTATCTTTAAATTCGCTAGGATTCATGCGCTGACATCTTTCTGCTGTTAGAATGCTGTATGAGGAGCAGGTCCATTGCAAGATCGCCCAAGTATGACATTTCAAGAAATTTTGTTATATTATGAAGCTGTTGATGAAGTTTATTTAGTAGCAACTTTGTAGTGCCAGAAGCTTGAGATGTTTTTATTCTTGGATTTAATTAATCATGGATTTTGTTTTTCTGTTATCGTCCTCCTGAAGAGGCTTGATTAGTGAAACATGGCACATGTTGAGGACAAAGAGGACAACAGGTTCTATTAAAGATAATGCTTTCTTGAACAGATGTGACACAGTTGGGGGAGTTTATCACAAAACTCACAGAATTCACAGCGTTACAAAAGTGTTTTCAGCAGATTTTCAACCACAAAATTAATTTCCACAGAGCAAGCCCGCCGCTTTAAAAGCTAAGTAACAACTCATTCATCTATATGTTTCTATATGTTTCATGGACTGTTATAAATGCTAGCACGCAATTTGGCAGGGTGGCTTGGACTCTTGTGCTACGATGACGGGAAGGTGGCATTACTAACTACTACTACTACTACTTAACATTTCTAGAGCGCTACTAGGGTTACGCAGCGCTGTACAATTTAACTATCAAACCCTAACTCTAGTCGTGTGTAATGTACTGAACATTGAGCACAATTCACATTATATATAAGTACTAGCCGTTAAGCCCGTAACAACGCGCTAGTTTTTTGTTTTCCTATGGCCTCCCCCCCACCGTCCACCAACCCTGCTCTCTCCCCTGCCCTCTCCCCAGCGTCTGTTTCCCTCAGTTCTGCCCCTCCTTCCCTCCCTGCTCCCTCTTCCCCCGATTTCCACGCCCATGTCCAAGCCCTCCTCCCTATTGGGCTGTACTGCTGGTGGAGGCGGGGCTTGGACTTCTACACTCTCAGCATTCCAAGTTCCGACTCTACTGAGCATTTGCAGGTGAGTCGGTCACTTGCCGTTTATATGTTTGACTAGCCATTAACGGGCGAGATTTCCAGCTACCCTCCTTGCCAGGTCGTAGTCGCCGCCGCCGCCCCTCCTCCCCGAGGTCACCGCTACCGTTCCGCCCCCCCCGGAGTCGCCGGCCTGGGCCCTCTCTTCGCAATTCAACTTACAGCGCCGAAACCGCAGCAGGCAGATCAGCTGAGCTGCCGTCAGCCTTCCTTCTCAGAGGCAGGGAAGGAAGGCCGACGGCAGCTCAGCTGATCTGCCTGCTGCGTTTTCGTTGCTGTAAGTTGAATTGCGAAGAGAGGGCCCGGGCTGGGAGGAGGGGGGGCGGCGGCGGTGACTCCGGTTGGGGGGGGGAGCGGTGGCGACCTCGGCGGTTCCCTCCCTCTCTCCCCTTCGCGCAGTTTCCCTCTCTGTCCTGCCCCTGTCATCACGTATTGATGCGGGGGCGGGACAGAGAGGGAAAGTCTCTACTGCGCATTTGCGGGTGAGTACGGTCACTCGCAATTTATATGTTTGATATTGCTCTGTAAATATTATGTACAAATATAATTAAATTTTACTTGCCAGACCTTTTATGCTGAATGTCTTTCCCATGTGAGTGATTGTGGGATCCTGTGTGATGTATTGGCACAGTTTGCAGCTAGGCATATTGCATGGACATGTGCCATTCTGTTCTTTTTGAGCTTGTATTGGGAGTTTGCTTTTCACTAATTTCTGTTTCAAATTAGGTGGCTGTTGGAAGGCCAGCACGGGTGGGGCTGGGAATATCTCTTTTAGTAATTCATCCTCCTGGAGTAGTGGCTGTAGATCTTTTATGATTTTCTCAAATGTTCTAGCTCTGGATTGTATGTCACTACAAGAGGGATTCTCTCTTGGCTTTTTTCTTTTTATACTGCAGTAGGTTTTCTCTAGGTATTTTAATGAAAGAAGCAATATTCTTGGAGATTATTTTGGTGTTGTGGCCTTTTTGTTTAAAGGAATCAGTCAGGATTTTGAGGTGTTTATCTCTGTCTCTTGGGTCAGAGCATATACTGTGGTATCATGTGGCTTGGCTATGTATAATGAATTTTTTCTATTTGAAGGATGGAAGCTGGAGTTGTAGAGATAGCTGCATCTGTCTATACGTTTCCTGTATGTCTATGTTTGTATATAACCATTACTGATGGAAACTGTGGTGTCTAGAAAGTTGACTTTGTTTCTGGGGAGTAGTCAATTTTCAATTTGATTGTAGGATGGTATGTCTTGAAGGAACTGTAAAATTGTTTGAGAGTCTCTTCTCTCTCAGTCCAAATCATGAAAATGTCATCAATATACCAGTAGTATTTTAAGGGTTTAGTTTGATATGTATTCAAAAACATCTCTTTGAGTTCTGCCATGAAGAGGTTAGCATATTGGAGTGCCATTCTGGTGCCCAGAGCAGTGCCTATGATTTGGAAATAGATATCTTTGTTAAAACGGAAATAGTTGTGAGTTAGAATGAATTTGATTAATTTTGTAATGGTTTCCACTGAGTATTCTGTTGAGAAATGCTAAGCATGCTGCTCCCCCCTCCCATCCATGTTTCCCTCTCTGTTACCAGCTTAGGAAGAGAGGCAATGAATAGCAAAAACAAAAAACAACCTAGAATGATGATGTTAGCTGCCCTAAAGGTCTCCAAGGGCTGTCATTGGCCCCTGGGCTTGCACTGAAGAACAGCAGGGTTTATGGCTGTATAATCCCCCATTATAATGGGGATTATTAAGTGATGGCAACTCCTCCCTAAAGTCACTGGGGGGGAAGGGAAATACAAGTACGCAAGTACACAATGCATTCTTCTACCATGTATGTACGCACTTGATTGCAAAATCATGTGCATATCTAAAGTCCGGAAATAGCAATAGCCATAACGGCAAATGTAAGCCACATTGAGCCTGCAAATACGTGGGAAAATGTGGGATACAAATGCTACAAAATAAATAAATAAATGGGACGATATACCGCCTTTCTGAGATTTTTGCAACTACATTCAAAGTGGTTTACATATATTCAGGTACTTATTTTGTACCAGGGGCAATACAGGGTTAAGTGACTTGCCCAGAGTCAGAAGGGGCTGCAGTGGGAATTGAACTCAGTTCCCCAGGATCAAAGTCCACTGCAATAACCACTAGGGAAGTTGGTTGGTAATGTAGGTATGAGAAGCCCAGCCCCCAGGGGAGTGTTTGTGGGAAAGTGCTGAAGGAAATATTCCTGGATTTTGAATGACAATAGAGGAGGAGTTAAGAGTGCATAAATGTTGAGGTTGAGGAAGACATGAGATCTTTGGTTGCCTTTATCACTGCGCATATCCAGCAGATAGCCAAGACCTGTCACTTCTTCCTCTTTAACATCAGCAAAATTCGCCCTTTCCTCTCTGAACACACCACCCGAACTCACGTCCACGCTCTCATTACCTCTCGCCTGGACTACTGCAACTTACTCCTCACCGGCCTCCCACTTAGCCATCTATCCCCCCTTCAATCTGTTCAGAACTCTGCTGCACATCTCATGTTCTGCCAGAACCGATATACTCATATCACCCCTCTCCTCAAGTCACTTCACTGGCTTCCGATCAGATACCGCATTCAATTCAAGCTTCTCCTTCTTACCTACAAATGCACTCAGTCTGCTGCCCCTCACTATCTTTCTATCCTCATCTCCCCTTACGTTCCCGCCCGTAATCTCCGTTCACAGGATAAATCCCTCCTCTCAGTACCCTTCTCCACCACCGCCAACTCCAGGCTCCGCTCATTCTGCCTCGCCTCACCCTATGCTTGGAACAACCTTCCTGAGCCCTTACGCCAAGCCCCCTCCCTGCCCATCTTCAAGTCTTTGCTTAAAGCCCACCTCTTCAATGCTGCGTTCGGCACCTAACCCTTACCGTTCAGTGAATCCAGACTGCCCCCAATTTGACTGCCCCTATCGGACCGACCGTTCACTTGTCTATTAGATTGTAAGCTCTTTGAGCAGGGACTGTCTCTCTTTGTTAAATTGTACAGCGCTGCGTAACCCTAGTAGCGCTCTAGAAATGTTAAGTAGTAGTAGTAGTAGTAGACCCTTGTGAGGAGGGTGGTGTCCTGAATGGTTTCACAAAACTAAGGCTGATCAAAGAGGAGGTTTCTGCCAATAAAGCATTAACCTTGAAATGGAGGATTGCTCCAGGTGGGAAATAGGGGATCCAAGCCTGGGAGCAGGAGCAGGAAAGAACCAGTTTAGAGCCAAAAGTAGTAGCCTGGAGTGGTACTTCTTTGGAGGAGAGTGTGGACAGACAAGGAGGTCTGGTCCAAAGGAAGATCACTTGTTGCACCTGTGCTGCAGAAACAGCCTTAGGTTGTTTCACCTAGAAGGGATGGGTATGGACAGGAGGAACTGTAAATATGTACATACTGTAGGATTTATAAATTGAGCCCAAGAAGATACAAAACCACACAAGCAGGAAAATAGCTCCTACGGCAAATGAATGGAAACTCAAGTCCTGTGTCGGTGCTTGTTTAATAAATTTGTGTTTGCATTGCATCCATTTGCTCACTGGAAGTTATTGTGTTATCCCCTACTCTTTCTTCTGTGGCCCGAGAAGGTACACTATATTTCTGATTTTGGTTCTGGATTTATTGTTAGTGGATATCAAGTTGATTACAAATTGACTATTTGGCTACAAAAGGATTTAAACTGCCTGTGGCAGAAACTTCAGTTAAGTTCTTGTTGTTTTCATAAAAAAACAAACTCTGGACTGGAGAATTTTCTTAGCATGAGAGTGAAACTTATTTACTCCTGACCTACCATTGAAGAGTGTAAAGAGTAGCATGAAGAAAGCCTGGCTTAATACCCTACAGCTTTCCGGATCCTTATCTGGCCCTGGCCCGCACCCAGCTCAGTATGTGTACAGAGGCTGCTGGTAAGGAAAAACTTGATATTTTTGTGGCCCTGGTCTTGCGTGCCCCTGACCCGCAACGAGCTAGCTGGTGTCTGGACTGGCGAGACCAGGGTTGCAGTTGCATTATCAGTTGTGATCTAGGATAAAAAAATGGGATTTGTTCATTAGAATGATGCAGATGGGGCACTTGGAGTGGGAGGAGGGTGGGCTGGGGTTTGAGCTCATGTCCTACATTCAGGAATTCTGTTTATTTGGTTGTATTATCAACTGTTGTGATCTGGGGGTGAACAGTGTGATTTGTTAATTGAAGAGCAGTGCTTGGAAGACAGGTTGAGAGTGCAACAGCATTCCTACTGCTACTACTACTACTTATAATTTCTAAAGCGCTACTAGACGTACGCAGCGCTGTACACTTGAACATGAAGAGACAGTCCGTGCTCGACAGAGCTTACAATCTAATTAGGACAGCCAAACAGGACAAATAAGAGATAAGGGAATATTAAAGTGAGGATGATAAAATAAGGGTTCTGAACAAGTGAATAAGGGTTAGGAGTTAAAAGCTGCATCAAAAAGGTGGGCTTTTAGCTTAGATTTGAAGACGGCCAGAGATGGAGCTTGACGTATCGGCTCAGGAAGTCTATTCCAGGCATATGGTGCAGCAAGATAAAAGGAACGGAGTCTGGAGTTAGCAGTGGAGGAGAAGGGTGCAGATAAGAGAGATTTACCCAGTGAACGGAGTTCCCGGGGAGGAATGTAGGGAGAGATGAGCGTGGAGAGGTACTGAGGAGCTGCAGAGTGAATGTACTTATAGGTCAATAAGAGGAGTTTGAACTGTATGCGGAAACGGGTAGGAAGCCAGTGAAGTGACTTGAGGAGAGGGCTAATATGAGCATAACAACACTGGCGGAATATTAGTCGTGCAGCAGAATTTTGAAGAGGAGACAGATGGCTAAGTGGGAGACCTGTGAGAAGCATGTTGCAATAGTCTAAGTGCTTGGAACAACATTCCTGAGCCCTTACGCCAAGCCCCCTCCCTGCCCGTCTTCAAGTCTTTGCTTAAAGCCCACCTCTTCAATGCTGTGTTTGGCACCTAACCCTTACCGTTCAGTGAATCCAGACTGCCCCTATCGGACCGACCGTTCACTTGTCTATTAGATTGTAGCTCTTTGAGCAGGGACTGTCTCTCTTTGTTAAATTGTACAGCGCTGCGTAACCCTAGTAGCGCTCTAGAAATGTTAAGTAGTAGTAGTAGGTGATAAGAGTGTGGATGAGGGTTCTGGTGGTGTGCTCAGAAAGGAAAGGGCGAATTTTGGTGATATTATAGAGAAAGAAACGACAGGTTTTAGCATCTTATGTGAGTACTTTCTTGGCTGTCACATGTTCTTGTTGGAGAAATCAGGTTGGGCCAAGGAGGTTTAATGATAGGCTTATGAGTGTATCTCGCATATTATCTGGGCTGAAGGCGGCGCTTGACACCATATTCTCCAAAACAAAACAATTGCTATCACTACTGAAAACAATAACAAACTTGTGAGTTTGTTTTAAACCTCCTAGGTTTTGCATTCTCTCTATTGGAAGGGAGGAGACGGAGGGAGGTTATATTCAAAATGTATTTTGTCAGTGCTCCAGAGCTTGCTTTGTGTTACTTGCAATGCCGTATTGTGGATTTCAGTGCTGCGCTAATATGCCTTTAGTTTTTTTTTTTTCTTTACATAGAAAATATCTTTATCATCAACATATATTTTGCATATAACCCTTCCCCACGGACCCCACCCCTTCACAGACGCCTAAAAAAAAATCCACCCTCCCCTTACAACCCCTCCGTCCTAACAGAAGCAGGACATGCAAAAAAAAAAAAAAAACCTAGGGGATTTAATAAAACCTCACAAGTTCGCTGTTGTTTTGTTCTGGCCAATAGGCGGCTGCGCGGGAGGGGTCGCTGCTGACTCGCTTCTGCTGTTTGACGTTACGCTGAATTAATTAAACCTCCTTGGATTGGGCCTTTCGGCTCACATGGCCCTTCGGAGCCGGAAACGGAAGTGGAATCTCTTTTAAAGCCGGCAGCGCAGCTGAGCTGTGGAACATCTCTAAATCTCTTTGGGAACAGTGTGTTAAGAGTTGCGTTTTAGAGCGATTTTAGGGAAGTGGTAGAGGTTGCTGTAATGCTGAAGCAAAGGTCCCTAAGGACCGGACACGCATCTAAGTGTGAGGTAAATACAGGCTTAGGGTGCTCGCGGCATTCTTAGTTCATGTTATTACGTTTGCTTGTAGGCATGAATGGAGCAAACATACTCCAGATAGGTTAAAGTAGAGTAAACATCGTACATTGTATCTACTCGGGTTTTTAGGGTAACCACAGGGGACGTTAGAGGATCTGCTTATACCTAAATGTATACAGATATAATCTTATGCCTTGTGGCTATTGATCTAGTTGTGGGGTCATTAGGACAAGTTTGGGAAGCCTTGCCATAAAATTGTTCTCCATGACATGATGGAACCTCCAGGAACAAGTCCAACAAGAGCTGGTCACCTTAGAATGGCGTTTCCACTTCCAGTAACTTTACCAAGAAGGTCCCAAGACCCACGTGACTCGTCCTTAGTCTTTTGCAGGTAGTGACATTGCTTATTGGGGGGCAGAGAGTCTGTCAGAAGCAAAACTACACTTTCTGGTCCCAGGGGCATGGGGTTGCACAGTGGCATCTAGGTAGAAATATTTGGGGGTGGAGGTAAGCAAGGTAACATTTCCACCAGTTGTGCACACCTCAACAGCATGGCTACTACTACCTTAAAATTGACTGTGAAAGGAAACTTTTTTTCAAAGGTGTTTTAATGTAATATTTGATAGTATATAGAAGAAATTACTGAATAATGGGATTGAAGCATGGAGTCTATGCATGATAGAATAGAAGCCCTGTACCTCATATTATTGTCTTGATAAATATTTTAAAAGTTTGCCCTGAGTGATCTAAAAGAAATAGAAACAACAAATTATGAATGGGTAGTTCTGATTTCCAAATCAATCCAGTTATTTTAGTTATATCTCTCGGCATATAACCAAAGTTGAGGGGTGCAGATATCAGGAAAACCTGTTTTTACATACGAACATAAAAGTTGCTTGATTGGGTTAGACCATAAGTCTATCTAGCCCAGCATACTGTTTCCACCAGTGGCCAATCCAGGTCACAAGTATCTAGTACAGACCAAAAGGTAGCAAAATTACATGTTACTTAACCTCAGAAATAAACAGTGGCTTTCCCCAGGTATACCTTAACATACGAACGGCCAGACCAGTGGTCCATCTAGCCCAGTATACTGTTTCCAACAGTGGCCAATCCAGGTCACAAGTACCTGGCAGAAACCCAAATAGTATTAACATTCCATGCTACCAATGCCAGGGCAAGCAGTGGCTTCCCCATGTTTGTCTCAATAGCTAACTATGGACTTTTCCTCCAGGAATTTGGTCAAACCTTTTTTAAACTCAGATACACTAACTGCTGGTACATCCTCCTACAAAGGCTTGCAGAGCTTAACTATTCGTTGAGTGAAAAAATATTTCCTCCTGTTTGTTTTAAAAGTATTTCCATGTAACTTCATTGAGTGTCTGCTAGTCTTTGTACTTTTTGAAAGAATAAAACATTGATTCACTTCCTCTTGTTCTACATATCATATCCCCCCTCAGCCATCTCTTTTCCAAGCTGAAGAACCCTAACCTCTTTAGCCTTTCCTTATATGGGAGGAGTTCCATCCCCTATATCATTTTGGTCACTTTTTGAACTTTTTCTAATTCTGCTACATCTCTTGAGATACGGCAACTAGAAATGAATGCAGTACTCAAGGTGAGGTCGCATCATGGCGCGAATCAGAGGTATTATAGTATTCTTGGTCTTATTTACCATCCGTTTCCTAATAATTCCTAACATCCTGTTTGCTTTTTTGGCTTCCGCCAACACAAACTGGGAAGAAGATTTCAGCATATTGTCTACAACAGCATGTAGAGCTTTGTCTTGGGTGCTGACTCTCAAGCTGGACCCTAGCATCAGGTAGCTATTATTCGGATTATTCTTCCCAATGTGCATCACTTTACATTTGTCCACATTGATTTTTAATCTGCCATTTGGATACCCAGTCTTCCAATTTCCTAAGGTCTTCCTGCAATTGTTCACAGTTCACATGTGTTTTGAATAGTTTTGTGTTATCTGCAAATTTAATCACCTCACTCGTCATTCTGATTTCCGGATCATTTATAAATTGCTAATGCATCCAAGCCCGTTTTGTCAAAAATGAAACGGGCCCTAGGATGGCTCTCGTCTAAGCGATTTCTCCTCTCTCCCTTGTCCTCCCCGCCATGTCCCGCGATTCTGACCTCCCCTCCATGTGCAGCGATTCTCCTCTACCCTGCTGTCCCCTCCATGTGCCGCAATTCTCCCCTCGCCTCCCATCTCCTCCATGTCCAGCGATTCTCCTCTGCCCTGCCCTCCCCTCCTTATCCCAGGATTCTGGCCTCCCCTCCATGTCCAGCGATTCTCCTCTGCCCTGCCCTTCCATCCGTGTCCCGTGATTCATCTCCTCCCATCCCATCCATGTCCATCGGTGCTCCTCTGCCCTCCCCTCCATGCCCCTCAATTCTGTCCTTCCCTTCATGTCCAGTGATTGTCCTGTGCCCTGCCCTCCCATCCATTCGTAACATTCTGACATCAGCTCGCCTCCAGCGTTCCCTTCCCTCTCACTGTTCTGCCCTCCTTTGACGTCATTTCGCTTTACGCGAGGGTGGGACAGTGAGAGGAAAGGGAACACTGGAGGCTTGCTGACGTCAGGATGTTATGAACCCAGCCAGCCAGCCATAGAATGTTGAGGTACAAATTATATAGTAGATGTTAAATAGCAGTGGTCCCAGTACAGATCTCTGCAGCACTCCACTTTTTACTCGCCTCGATTGAGAGAAATGGCCATTTAACCCTACCCTCTGTTTTCTTCTGTCCAATAACCAATTCCTAATCTGCAACAGAACATTGCCTCCTATCCCATGAAAGTTTAATTTTCTCAGAAGTATCTCATGAGGAACTTTGTCAAAAGCTTCTGAAAATCTAAATACACTACATCAGCTGGCTCACCATTATTGACATGTTTATTCATGCCTTCAAAGAAATAAAGCAAATTAGTGAGGCAAGATTTCCCTTGACTGAAACCATGCTTTGTCCCATTAAACCTTGTTTATCTGTGTGTCCTGTAATTTTATTCTTTATAATAGTTTCCACTATTTTATTTGAAACTGACGTCAGGCTTACCGGTCTGTAATTTCCTGGATCATCCCCTGGAACACTTTTTAGAAGTCGGTGTTGCATTAGCCTCCCTCCAATCTTCAGGTATTATTGACGATTTTAACTAGTGGTTATAGTTTACTAACAGTAGGTTAGTAATTTTATGTTTCAGTTCTTTCGGTACCCTTGAATGTATGCTGTCTGGCCCAGGTGATTTGCTACTCTTTAATTTGTTGATTTTGCTCAATACGTCTTCCAGATTCATTGAGATTTCTTTCAGTTCCTCCACATCACCCTCTAGATCTTTCAACCAAAAAAAGGGAGTAGTTTAATCAACACAGCACTTCTGAAGAAGACAGAAGGACGACGTAGATGTTTCAAAAGACTTTATTGTATAAAATACCCAACACACTTTGTTTCGGCTGTAGTGCCTGCCTCAGGAGTCTGAAAAGTTAAAATACATTAAAAAATATAATAAAATAAAGGTTATATAAATATATTAATACATAATGAATAAAATAAAAACAGGATGATATAATCTGAACAAAACAATTTCAAATGATAAAACATACAAAATCTCATGTGTACTTAAAACATGATTTAATATGCAGAAATGAAATTAACCTTGGTGGTAAATGTAATGCAAAAACACAAAACTATCCAAAATAACAATCACAAATCTATAAATAAAGACATAAATAGCTGCACATTAGTATGTATCTGACTGTATATCAATATATTTTAACTATGAGTTATGAATAAAAAGCCTATCAAGGAAGTGAAAAAGCATAATAATTGAATAATAAAAACAAAAATTAGAAAACATAGGGGTCCTTTTACTAAGTTGTGGTAAAAGTGGCCTGTGGTAGTTTGGGCGTGTGTTTTTGGTGTGCACTGGACCATTTTTTACTGCAGCTGGGAAAAAAGCCATTTTTTAATGGGGCAATGAATTTAGCCATGCGCTAAAATTAAAGTATCATGCGGCTATTTACTTCCTGAGCCCTTATCGCCACCCATTGACCTAGCAGTAAGGGCTCACACGCTAGTCGTGCGGTAAGTGCCAATGTGACTGCACTGCTGATTATTGCAGGGAATGCCCCCGCAATAGAAAATAATTTATTTTCTACTGTGGGGAAACAGCGCATGCCAACTTTGAAACTATCACAGGGCACCCATGCTACTCCTGCAGTAATGCTGATTTGGTGCACACTACCCTAGCGTTAACCCTTTTGCTGCTTAATTAAAGGGCCCAATAGTGGATAACAAATGAAAAAAGGTATTAGTATGGTAAGGATAACATCACAAGTGAAATGTTAACAAAGGAATCGATAACAGATGCATGGTTATTTTTTTTTTGTTGTTGTTACATGTTGTTACATGTAGAAGTCGGCCCTTGCAGATCACCAATGTGGCCGTGCAGGCTTCTGCTTCTGTGAGTCTGACGTCCTGCCTGTGCAGCCTTCTACATGGAATGTTGCTAGTGGAATAGCAACATTCCACGTAGAATCTCCAATAGTAGCAACATTCCACGTAGAATCTCCGATAGTAGCAACATTCCATGTAGAATCTCCAATAGTATCTATTTTATTTTTGTTACATTTGTACCCTGCGCTTTCCCACTCATGGCAGGCTCAATGCGACTTACATGGGGCAATGGAGGGTTAAGTGACTTGCCCAGAGTCACAAGGAGCTGCCTGTGCCTGAAGTGGGAATCGAACTCAGTTCCTCAGTCCACCACCCTAACCACTAGGCCACTCCTCCACTAGAGCAAAGGTGTTCTATGTATAGTCAAAAACAACTGTATAGACAAAATAATAGAATTCCAAAATGCAATGGAATGTCTATGAAGGAAGATTGTTGGGGTCTTTTATGTAGGCGCACTGGCGTTTTTAGCACACCTTAAAAGTAGGTGTGTGCTAAATGCTAAAGACGCCCATAGGAATACATAGGCGTCTTTAGCGTTTAGCACACACCTATTTTTAATGCAAGGGTCAGGAGCAAGTGGGCTTTGATTCTGCTCCCATCGACCCCACTAGGACCAGTAAGGCTATCAGGTAGGCCTGGGGGGGGGGGGGGGGGCAGGCCTAGGATTCTGGGGTAATTTAGGAAACCACAGACCAGTGAGCCTGATGCAATTGCTAGGCAAAATGTTAGACAATATTTTATTACATTTGTACCCCGTGCTTTCCCACTCATGGCAGGCTCAATGTGGCTAACATATTATATACAGGTACTTATTTGTTCCTGGGGCAATGGAGGGTTAAGTGACTTGCCCAGAGTCACAAGGAGCTGCCTGTGCCTGAAGTGGGAATTGAACTCAGTTCCCCAGGACTGGAGTCCACCACCCTAACCACTAGGCCACTCCTCCACTCCACTCCACAAACTTACTAAACACATAGACAAACAGGGTCGGTCTTAGGCAGGGGCGACAGGGGTGGTTGCACAGGGCCTTGTGCTTCTAGGGGCCCCGCGGCTCTCCTTTCCACTTCCTCTTATTGCTGCGATCTGACTTTGCCTCCCCTCCCCCCCCCCCCCCCCCCCCGAGTCACAGGGTGCCTTCCCGGCACATACCTAAAGCCACCCTGGTGATCTAGTGGAGTCTTTGGGGCAGGAAAGGTCCCCAGTCTTTCCTGCCTGCTGCCGGTGCTGACTCTCTTGCTGCTACATCACTTTTTAAAAATGGGTGCCAAGACTTCCAGTGGCTTTGGAAATCTCGGCAGCCATTTCAAAGGAGATGTGGCAGCAAGAGGGTGAGTGCTGGCAGCGGGCAGGAAAGACTTGGGATCTTTCCTTCCCTGAAGACTGCACTAGACCACCAGGGTGGCTTCAGGTATGTGCCGGGAGGGCACCCTGCTGCTCGGGGGAGCTGGGAGGAGGTCTGGAATAGGTAGGTAGGTAGGTGGGAGGGGAGGATTCTGTTAAAAAAAAAAAAAAAAGAAATACAGATTGTGCACGTAGGTAGTATAATAAGTAGAGTAGCAGTGGCGTACCAAGGTGGGGGCGGTCCGCCCCGGGTGCACGCTGCTGGGGGGGGGTGCTGCGCGCCGGTCAGCGTCGTTCGTTTCCATGCTCCCTCTGCCTCGGAACAGGAACCTGTTCCGGGGCAGAGGGAGCATGGAAACGAACGACGCTGACCGGCGTGCGGCACCCCCCAGCGGCGTGCACCGGGGGAGGTTCTTTCGCCGGGGTGTGGGGTGTCCCTTCGCCGGGGGGGGGGGGGGGGGGGCTGGGCGCATCAGCGCCCCTCGGAACACCACTGTAGAGTAGTAATTTGTTATAAATCGTAATCAGTGTGTCATTTGGAGCTGGTTAAAGGGACACTTTAGTACTATAATATTCATGCAGAGATTTTTTTTCTCCTGGTAAATGGCCACTAAACAGACATCATGTTATGAGAATCAGGTGCTCAGCATTCTGAGTTTCTATCTGTCTGTTTACTTATTTATGGTATTTTATCCCACATTAAACGTGAATTTGATTGAAACCTGAGAGCATTTAAAATCTTTTGTTTTCCTGTGCCTACATCAAAAGAAAAAAAGATGGCATGTGGGAACTTTCTCCTTTTGCTTTGTGGAATGCAGTGGTATATTATAAAAATGCACTTGCCTTTTTTATTATTACTATTTCACAGAGAAGGTATTGATTAACGAGGGAAGGGTTTCCTTCATGCAGAACTGTCCAGAGTCAGTCTAACACCTATGTTTACTAAGGTGCGCTGTAGGTGCGTTAGCGTTGTTAACGCCCAAAGAAATGTCTAAGCGTGTTAGCATTTAACACGCCTTAACTTTAAAGGCACATTAAAAACGCCAACGCACCTTAGTAAACATACCCCTAAATATGCCAACATTGTACAGTTCAGCACACTGTTAGCAGCCAAGTTCATACACAGTTAATTATGTTCAGTGGAAAATAAATCCGTTGACTCAGGCAGCTTGCTATGTGAACATTCAATCACTGTTTCATTATTGCTACTAAGTATTAGATATTAAGGGTATTTGTTTTAATTCATTTATCCAGTATTTTCATGCACATGGTTTTGCTTTTTAAACCCGAAGGTTTCCTATGATAGCATTGTGCATATTTGAATTAGTTTTTCTGTACAAGTTTTGCTTGATTTGTCTTTATTTGAAATAAAAAATAATGTTTAAAAACATTGTGAACAAGGGGCGCGGCTAGGTAGGACGGGGGGAGGGGGGCCCACCGAAGTGGTCTGCACAGGGCCCTGTAATTGCTAAGACCGGTCCTGTAGACAAACATAGTTTAAAAAGACAGATAACAAAACTGAGTTGCACAGCTCTGTTGTGATATAATTTGGTAATTGTAACCTTCTTTAGTCTCACAGCAATGCTGTTTATATCATTTTAATGTTTGAGTACTTTTTGTTTTCACCAGTATACTTAATTTCTTCCCCTTTTGGTGACTTAGAGCTACAGTTTCCTCACGGATAGAAGATGGAGGAGGTATTGGCTGGTATCTGTGGTACAAGTCCCTCTGATCCTCTGCCAATTTGGCTCCATGACAGCATTGGACATTGCTTTAAGGAGCTGGTGTTGAACTCCCTCCCTCATGCTATTCTTGCTGTTACCAGCGCCTGTTATGTGGGCACACCAAGGTAAGCTCTGATCTTCTTGAGCAGTCTTTGCCTCTGGACTTTGTCCTTCCTGTGCCGCCTGTATCACAAAACCAGCTTATTGATACTCTGTCAGTTGGTGGAATTATGCCATTAATTCTCTGTAGGGTTTGCAATGCACCAGAGTTCTGTTTTGGGGGGAGGGGTATAGCATCATGCTGTGACTAGTATGCAGGCCTTTTTCTGCCCTGGGTTTTCTGTCATGTAACCAGCTTAGCCATTCATCCCATTTTGATCGGTAAATAATAAATAAGAACCCAGCCTTAGCTTGGGATGGGATGTGGATAAAGATGACTCGGGAAATAGTCTTCCAAGAAACCATCATTCAAGTGGCAGCCCCCATTAGTTATTTGTGACTTTGTATTTGTGTATGGGGCTACCTTACCTTTGTAGGGAGCTTGTACTATAACTCTTTTATTGAGTAGTATGATTCGTTGACTTGCCTGTTTTGAGAGGAGGGGTGGAATTGTTCGGTGACTGCAAATGGTATGAAAATTGTCTCTGGTTCCCATGGAATCTTTCTGAAATGACTCCCTCTTGTTTTGTAGATTTTCTGGCTATGACAACCTCTCCAGGCCCAGCTGGAAATGCAGGATCCTTGTGTCTTTCTTCTTTGCCGTCCTTTCCCTCCTTGATATAATCCTGTCAGTCGTCTTTCCACAGCAAGGCACCATCTCTTTGGCAGTGCTGGCAGGTGGCATCTCAGCACTCGCATGGGTCACACATGGCTTGGCACTGCTCATGCTCTTCAGGTCAGTGCATGGCGTCTCCCGAGGTCCTCTGGCTATGTTCATTCTTGTGCTTCTGCCTTTGCCAGCCCTGGTGATCACCATAGTGTCTTACTGTCTGTCTTGGATATCAACCTATCCCCTCCAGCCTGGTTCCATCTCAAAGCTTGCCATCACATGCCTACAGCTGGCCTGTCTATTTGTATATATAATTGCATTCATTGCCCCTGTCCCTAGAAGACAAGATTTTTGTTCCATCAATGATGCTTCTGAACGTGCACCCCTCCTTTCGGGCTCAGGAACTTTGACATCTGATGCACAGGTTGTTGGTGAGGATGGTGAGAGCTGGCTTTCAAGGTTTTTCTACCTCTGGATGAATCCTTTGATGAAACGTGGTTACCGGAAAAAGTTAAACCAACCACATGATGTCTATCTTCTACCTTGCCAGCTTCAAGCAGCAACAGTCCAAGATCGTTTTCATGCCTGCTGGCAGAAGCACATGCAGAAAAAGGACCCCACTATGTGTCAGGCCTGCAACTCTACTGAATCCAGCTACAGGGGCAGTGCTTTACACTCTGGACTAGCTGTAGCTCCAGATGATCCTGCTGGCAGAACTCAGAATATTCATAACAATGTGCGTCTCCTGTCTGTACTCAACTCATCATTTGGGCTTAGATATTACTCCCTGGGGTTACTTAAGCTGGGAGGCAGTATGTTGAACTTTGCTGGCCCCCTTCTCCTCAACTTATTGGTGAATTTCATGGAGTCAAGGCAAGAACCACTAAGTCATGGGATCTTATATGCTGTTGGACTCTTTGCCAGCTCCTTTCTTGGTGCTATCTTGCGCAGCCAGTTCACATATGAGATTAACAAGGTGATGCTAATGGTTCGAGCTGCCATTGTTGCCTCTGTGTACCGCAAATCCCTGCGGGTAAATGGCACCACACTGTCTCGCTTCTCCACAGGTGAGATTGTCAATTTCATGAGTACTGACACAGATCGACTCATCAACTTCTGCCCCAGCTTCCATGAGCTGTGGAGCCTCCCAATCCAGTTTGGAATTACCCTTTACCTCCTGTACCTACAGGTGGGGGTGTCTTTTCTGGGTGGACTGGGCCTGGCCTTGCTACTTGTGCCCCTCAACAAGTACATTGCTAACCGCATCATGGAAAACAACAAGGGAATGCTGGAACACAAGGACTCCAGAGTTAAGGTAGGATCTAGCTTCTGGTAGGATCTCATTGTACTGAAGAGATCTCAGACTTGCTGTCAAGGGCTTGGGGCTTAGTGGGGTTAAGGAGGCAGATGAAGTCACATGATCAGTAAACAAAAAGAAAAAGTGGGAATGACTAAACAACCTAGAAAGGATGATCCAGTACAGAAATGACCTTTATTATTGTAACTTGAAAAGAAACAAAAAGAAAAAGGAAACACCACCTTTCCCTGCTCAAAACATTAAAAAATAAAGGTAGGAGAAAATAAAAAATACAAACTACAAATTACCAAAATGACTATAAACCTACAAGTTAACAAAAATCTTTCCAAAATACAACTGCCGATATATATGAGCCCTAAGAGCCTAACATCAGGTATAACATAGCATAAGGCATAGGACCTTTTACAGTGCACAGTTGTTTTAAGTCTACTCCTTCACTACAGAGTTCTTATGTGTCAAAGCTCATAGGGCTGTCCCAAAAAATACCTTAATTAAAAAAAATCCCAAAACTGATTGCCATACAAAAGTCTTTTATTAGATACTTGTAATCTGCATTCTCTACATATAAAAAATATATTTATTTATAAACCATAACATGACCACTTATCTGCAGAATGCAGCCATCGGTGCTGAAGGCAAATCCATACCTGACACTCACAAAGGTCAAACCAGGAGCGTTTCGGCAAATAGCTTGCATCTGAGGTTTTTCAAATGGGTCAGTCACAAAACTAAAAACAAACAAGCCATCAGTAACTAAAATAGTCCCTGTAGAATGTAAAAACATTTTTAAAAATCACATAAATCACATTGCTGTACTTGCATAACTTCAAAAGGCTCAACGCCTAACTCCAAAATCAGCGGCACAGAGGTGGATGAGCAAGCGCCACAAACCACACTATTTAAACATCTGATGTATGAAGTCATAAAATACTTAGGGGTCCTTCTACTAAGGTGCACTAATGGATTTAGCGTGCGCTATATAATAAATGCCCATTATATTCCTATGGATGTCTTATCATTTAGCACATGTTAAATGTGTTAGCGCACCTTAGTAAAAGGACCCCTTAGGGGGTTTCCTTTTATTGACTGTTTACATAGTGCACTTACAAAGCCATAGAAATACCTCCACACTAAATACGAAGAATATTTTTCAACAACTGAACTACCAGTCAATTATTTTATTCAAACCAAAGGGTTCCAAGCTCGATGATAAAAATAAATAAATCCAGCGTCTTTCCTTTTGTAAAAGCACAATATCTGGATTTCTACCATGTGCAGAAAGTTTCTCCAAAGCAGTAAAGTGTAAATCCCTCAAACCATGGGAGGTGGTCAAACAGTAAGCCACTAAAGATGCATTAACATCCCGCTGTTGTAAACGGCTCTAATGTTCAGTCTTTCTAGTTTTAAGAGAACATATGGTTTTCCCCACATAAACTAAAGACACCAAATTGCATATACAAGAAAAATTTGACAAGTGGTAAAAGATTTGAAGTTAATTGTCCATTGTGACCGAACAGTGTGTTTTTAACTGTCTAAATTAATTCTGAAGTGCATTTCTGTAGTTTGGCCAGCAGGTGGTGCATGTTTTATGTTAAAGCTGTTATAGAAAAGTGAATGCCCTCTTTTAGTTTCACTCTGTGAAGAAGTGAATCTCCAGTACTGTGAACAGTATACTTCTAAAACTTGTTTACTGCATGATTGGCCCAGGAGCTCTTTACATTTGAACTGTACTGGGTTCCCCCCCCCTCCCCCCCCCAGTTTCAGCCCTGGAGAAGAGAGAAAGAGCTCTTTGCTGAAGCCCTGTAAAAAACAGTTATATTTGATAACTGGTGAACAGCTATATGCCCTGGTCTCCCTAGGTACTTTTAGGAAGTAAACAAATGTTTAGTTAGTGTTATAATTGATCCATATTTCAGTTACCTGTTATTGTTTGCTGATTGCACATTTTTTGTTAATTGTTCAATTTTTAAAGACAATAAACAATATTTAGTTTATTGCCTCTCTGTCTGGACTGATAAAGAATCCTGGTGGTTTGTGTGTTGGGTCTGTGAGTGCTTTCTGGGAACTGTGGGACCACTGGGAGGGTAGTCCCAGTAACCTAGAAATCACTGGTGATAATTTGAGAGCGGAAGACTTGCCCAGAGGCAGTTGTGACCCAGTTGATGGGAGGAGGGTGCTAGTGTAGAGCACAAGCAGCAGATGCAGGTGGACATGAGCTGTGCTGGGGATAGACCCTCTAAGTGGCTGCGGGGTATCCGGGTGGCTAGGCATTTCTTGACATCCATTTCATGCTAACGATTGCCCTGAAAAAAAAGGAGCCGACCCATTTGAAATACCCCGGAAATAGGCTGTTTGTTGAAATACTCCTGATTGTACAGTCAGTCTTCAGAGCTGATAGCTGCATTTTGCAGATAAGTGGTCATGTTATGGTTTAAAATATTTTTTATATCTAGAGAACACAGAGAATACAGGTGATAAATATCTAATAAAAGATTTTTGTATTGAATCAAAGTTTTTTTTAAATTAAGGTATTTTATTGGGAGAGTCCTATGAGCTCTGTAGTGAAGGTGCGAACTTGAAACGACTGTGTGCTGTAAAAGGTCATATGCCTTGTACTATGTTATATTTGATGTTAGGCTCTTAGGGCTCATATATATTGGCAGCTGTGATTTGGAAAACATAGTAGATGACGGCAGAAAAAGACCTGCACGGTCCATCCAGTCTGCCCAACAGGACAAACATATGTGTATACCTTACCTTGATTTGTACCTGCCTTATTCAGGGCACAGACCGTACAAGTCTGCCCAGCAGTACTTCCCGCCTCCCAACCACCAGTCCCGCCTCCCATCACCGGCTCTGGCACAGACCGTATAAGTCTGCCCTCCATTATCCTCGCCTCCCAACCACCAACCCCTCTTCCCCCCTCCTGCTCCGCCACCCAATTTCGGCTAAGCTTCTGAGGATCCATTCCTTCTGCACAGGATTCCTTTATGTTTTTGGTAATTTGTAGGTTATTTTTATGTGTTTATTTTTATTTTATCACACCTTTATTTTTTTGTCTTTTATTATAGTAAAACATAAATTTTGAAAGGTGCGATGCATCCGGACTCGATATGGGTCATGTTTCACCATTAACGCCTATGTCAGGACTCCATGGGGTCCTCTTACCAAAAGGTAGTAAAAGGGGCCCTGCAGTGGGGTCTGCACGCCAAGGCCTCTTTTTATCACCACTGATAAAAGGCCTTTTTTTAAGGAAGGAAATAGCCCTGTGTGCCACATAGTCATTTCCTGGGAAAGCCCTTACTACCATACTGTGGTAGGGGCTCTGGCAGTAACCATGCAGTATGTGGTGCTGCCTGATTACCACTGGGCATGCCTCCTGCACTAGAAAATACAAACACATTTTCTAGTGCTGTAACCTCCGGAAGCTGTAACTACCGCCGGGCTCCTAAACAGGCTCGGCAGTAGAGCCGATTTGGCAAGTGGTGGTACAGCTACTGCCACTTCATAAAAAAGGGCCCCCATGATACTAAAGAGAATATCAATCAAGCCATCAACACCTTGATAACACATAAAACAAAATAAGAAAATATGGATAAAACTAAAAATAACATATTTTTTGAAAACCATAAATAGAAATCAGTAAGAAAATCTTAAAACTTAAATATCTTGACATCATAAATCTACAATCGCCATAACGGAACAATGTAAGCCACATTGAGCCTGTAAATAGGTGGGAAAATGTGGGATACAAATGCAATAAATAAATACATACATATAAAACATCAATAAATAATCACCTTAAACAAATAGCTAGTAAATCATAAAATATCAAATATCAGAAAAAGGAAACATAACATATATAAACTAAGTATGTTATACAAAGCCATTAGATATCTAAAGAGGACCTCAGTTCCTTAGATAATATAAAATCTATTTTTATTCATAAAGAATCATATAAATAAAAGAAAGAAAGCGTATAATTTAATAATGTTAGGTGAATACATATCATGTGTGAAAAGACTAACCTTAAGGTCTTTACTATGTGGAGAGTGAACTGGAATATTATGGGATGTTACACATATATACCCTAATTTTGTATATGGCGCTCAGAATTAGGTGCACACCCAATTTGTATGAATTTAACTGATAAATGAGCCAATTAGCGTTAATTGGCATTTAAATTTGCGCACACATCTTTATGCACCGGGATCCATGTAAATCTTACGTGTGGATCTAAAAAGGGGGCACAGTCATGGGAGGGGCAGGGGCAGATCAGGGGTGTTCCTGGAATTTACATGCGATGCAAACAGCTTTCTGTTGTCCTACTCTCTAAGTATAAATGAACAGCTTTTCTACTTTTTGTATGGTGTTCCTTTCCTTTTTTAAAAATGATGTCATCATTTTTATGTAAACCACTCTGCTCTGTCTCGGCAGTTGAGCAGTATACCAAGTTTTAATAAAACATAAAAAATAAGGGAGATGCGTGCCTAATTTAGGCACAAGAATTTACACCAGGTTTCAGTTAGTGTAAATCCTCGCCCCCAAAATTGAGTGTAGATCCTGGCACCAAACACTAGTCTGTAAACAGCGCCCAACTCTGAACTTTGTTTATTTATTTATTTATTGCATTTGTATCCCACATTTTCCCACCTCTTTGCAGGCTCAATGTGGCTTACAATACATCATGAGTGGTGGAAATATATTACAAAATAGACATTTAGTGTTACAGAAGGATCTTGGGTAACATGATAATGAAAAAGAAAAACATGATAGTAGTATAACAAGTAGATACTATAAGACAATTCTTGGTTCTCATTTTTAATTGGTGCTGATTTTTCAACACCATATACAGAATTTATTCCATAATTCATTTGTGTTTAAAAGGTTTAGGCTGTGGCCAGCAAGCTGACCTTTAACTCTGAATAATACATGTGCTAGAGTATGCATCTATTATGTCCGTGTTTAAATTTGATCATATCTGAAAGAGGAACTATGCAATCTTCTTATACAGTGGAACTATAATAAATGACTACTACAAATAGGAGTAAAACAGACATCATTAATCGTGTAGAAAAACAAAAAATGCTGAGGAACCGATGAACAGCTTTAGTGATAGTTATATAGGTGTTTCATATGCTGAAAATAATGAGTGATAAAGATGAGGTATCTGTGGTGAATGTCATGTGGACAAATTAAAAGCAAGGCTTAAAATATTGTGAACGAACATGTTTGTTTATGAACAAGTGCAATTAAATACAAATGCAGTCTGTGAATTAATAAAAGCATGAATAGTGTAGCTTGGAATTTAACATATGACCTGTGATGACTTACAAGAGTCATGTCTCAAAAAATCTTTAATGAAACGTCCCTAAAGAAGGTATGTAAAAGGAGATATGAGAGTTAATAAAACCCCAGCATAAAAAATGGGAATGCAAAACATGCTGCTGTAAAACAATTGCTTCAATCCCATCAAAAAAATGATGAGGTTTGGTGTCCTGAAAAGATCACTGCTAGGTGATAAATGAAAATGTTACCCATCAGAGCACATGGTTAAACACACAGTGGAATATCCATGATCAGTTCCGGCAAATCCAAAACTCCAGAGACAGCTAGCTAAGTGATTCCCAATTAATGATGCTGATAGGTGAAAATTTTTATTCCTGGCATACTAAAAACTAGAAATATGGTGTAGGGATGTGTTACACATAAGAACATAAGATGGGCCATGACTGGGTCAGACCAAGGGGTCCATTGAGCCCAGCATTTTGACTGAGACGATGGCCAATCCAGATCAAAAATACCCAGCAGATCCATTTCTTCTTGCATACTTCCTGGGCTTTCCCAAATCTACCTAAGAATGATTTATGGATGTTTTCTCCAGGAACTTGTCAAAACTCTCTTTAAACCTTCCTGTGTGAACTGCCTAAGTACATAAGTATTGCCATTCTGGGAAAGACCAAAGGTCCATCAAGCCCAGCATCGTGTTTCCAACAGTGGCCAATTCAGGTCACAAATACCTGGCAAGATCCCAAAAAAGTACAAAAGATTTTATACTGCTTATCCCATAAATAGTGGATTTTCCCCAAGTCCATTTAATAATGATCTATGGACTTTTCCTTTAGGAAGCCGTCCAAAGTACCTTTTTTAAACTCCGCTAAGCTAACTGCCTTTACCACATTCTCCGGCAATGAATTCCAAAGTTTAATTACATGTTCCATAGCGTCCCCAGATCAATCCAGAGACTTGTGGGTTATGTCCCTCCACTAGCAGGTTAGATAGAGAGAACACCAAAGTTCGCCCACAAAAGGGCATGTGCAGCCAGCTTACCTTCAGTATTCTCTCTATCTAGCAGGTGAAGAGACATGCTGTGCAGCTCTGAAGTGATTTGGCTCCTATCCCGTTCTCTCGGGGGTTGTTGAGCTTGATTTGGGGTTGAGGTGCTTTGCGCATGTTGGGGTTACACCTGGTGGTGCCAGGTCCCTACCCGTCTCCCCCCACCAGCCTACTGCTGCTTAGGGATTCGTCTGTCAGTGTTTCTCTCTGCCTCTTAAAAAAAAAAAAAAAAAAAAAACTTTACAGAGACACAAACACAGATCCCTACAGGTTAAGCAGTGTTTTCTCAGTTCTCAGAGTTCCAGGCTTCAGCGGCTATTTCTTTTGTCAGCAGCTCTCATCACGGGAGTCCTGAATGTGCAGGCGGTTTTCCTCAGCCGGAACCGGTTGAATGCGGGGGAGTGGGAGCTCTCTCCAGTAGCGTTCGACCGGATTACGTCTCGTTGGGGGATGCTAGTACTGGATCTAATGGCCTGTTATTCCAATGCAAAGTGCCTCGCGTTTTCAGCAGGGGCAGGGAATTCGGGTCCGAAGGAATAGACGCGTTATTGCAAAGGTGGCCGCATTATCTCCTGTATGTCTTTACTCTGTGGCCCATGCTCGGTCGGGTGATCGGCAGGATCGTGCAGCATTCAGGAGTGGTCATTCTGGTGGCTCTGGATTGGCCCAGGCATCCTTGGTATGCGGATTTGGTGCGTCTGTTGATAGATGACCTGTTGCGGCTGTCAGACGTTCCCGATCTGATTCAGGGGCCAGTGATCATGCAGGATTCCATTCCGTTTGGTCTTACGGCTTGGCAATTGAGCGGTCACAGCTCAGACGCAGAGGGTTTTTGGAGTCAGTGATTGGGACGATGCTGCAAACGCGCAAGCGATCTACTTCTTTGGTGTACGCTAGTGTCTGGCGAACTTTTGTTGCTTGGTGCTCGTCCTCAGCCATTTCGCCGGAGTCGGCTCCTCTCGCGTCCATTTTAGCCTTCTTGCAAGAGGGGCTTGAGAGGGCCCTCTCTTTGAGCTCTCTTAAGGTACTGGTGGCAGCATTGGCCTGGTTCTGAGGCCAGTTAGGTGGTCGATCGTTGGCCGCTCATCCGGATGTGGTTCGTTTTCTCCGGGGCGTTAGTCATGTTCGACCCTGGTGGTACCGGAATGGAGTTTGAACCTAGTACTGAGGGCGTTACAGCGGGCCCCATTTGAGCCTCTGAGTAAGACGTCTTTGAAGGATCTCACGTTGAAGACGGTGGTTTTGGTGGCCATGGCTTCGGCCAGAAGGGTATCGGAGCTACAGGCTCTGTCATGCAGGGATCCCTTTCTGTGTTTTTCAGAAGCTGGGGTCTCAGTACGTACGGTTCCGTCATTTCTGCCAAAGGTGATTTCGCGTTTTCACCTTAATCAGGAAGTGCATTTACCAACCTTCAAGTGGGAAGATTACCCGGAGGATTTTCGCCAGTTGTGTTGTTTGGATGTCAAAGGGCTCTTCTCGCATATTTAGAGGTTACTAATTCTTTCTGGAAGTCAGATCATCTCTCTGTCTTGTTTGCGGGACACAAAAAGGGACAGAGCTTCCAAGGCTACGATTGCTCGATGGCTACGGGAAGCGATCAGCTCTGCGTATCTTCCATGGGGAAGCCGATTCCTCTTCAGATTCGCGCGCATTCGACTAGATCTCAGGCCACGTCCGTTGTGGAGTACCGGCTGGTGCCATTGGACGAGATTTGTAGAGCGGCTACTTGGGCGTCGGTACACATTTTTGCTGGACATTATCGACTTGATGTCGCGGCGCATCAGGATGCGTTTTTCGGCGCTTTGGTGCTGTCTTCAGGGAGTATGCGGTCCCACCCTTCTTGAGGACTGCTTTGGTACATCCCACAAGTCTCTGGATTGATCTGGGGACGCTATGGAAGGTAAAATAATGTCTTACCTGATAATTTTCTTTCCATTAGTCCCTCAGATCAATCCAGAGGCCCTCCCTGGGGTGCGCATTAGCTGATTCTGTATGAGGTATATATGGCAGAGTTTGGTATAGTTTATGTGGTTTAGGTCCGCGTTCTTCTGTTGGTCTGGAAGTTTGGATTCAACAAGTTATTGTCTTGACCTCATCCTCTACTCTTCCAGCTCTCCCTCCAATTTCCATGTTTCAACTCTCCCTCTCTCCGATCATCACCTAAACACCTTCACACTTCTTCACCCCCCCCCCCCCTCAGCCCCGTCCAACTTTAACCACCACCTCCAGGAATCTCCAGGCTATCGACCCTCCCACCCTATCCTCTATTATTTCTAATCTCCTCCCCTCCATCATGTCCTCCGAGTCTGTCGACAAAGCTGTCTCCGCTTACAATGCCACTCTCTCCTCTGCTCTGGACACCCTCGCACCTTCCACCTCCCGTCCCACAAAGCGTACTAATCCCCAGCCCTAGCTGACCCCTTGCATCCGTCACCTTCGCTCCTGCACCCGATCTGTGGAGCGCCTCTGGAGGAAATCCCGCACCCATTCAGATTTCCTTCACTACAAATTCATGTTATCCTCCTTCCACTCCTCCCTTTTCCTTGCCAAACAGGACTACTACACCCAATTGACCAATTCTCTCAGCTCCAACCCCCGTCGTCTCTTCTCCACCCTTAACTCCCTCCTCAAAGTGCCCTCCGCTCCCACCCCACCCTCGCTCTCTCCTCAATCACTGGCTGATTACTTCCGCAACAAGGTGCAAAAGATCAACCTTGAGTTCACTACCAAGCCATCTCTTCTTCACCCTGCAACCCTCTCCCTCACCCAACCAACCCAGGCCTCTTTCTCCTCCTTTCCTGTCATCACCGAGGAGGAAACCGCTCACCTTCTTTCCTCATCGAAATCCACCACCTGCTCTTCTGATCCCATCCCCACCAACTTACTTAACATCATCTCTCATACTGTCACCCCTTCCATCTGTCATATCCTCAACCTCTCTCTCTCCACTGCAACTGTCCCTGACACCTTCAAGCACGCCGTAGTCACACCTCTCCTCAAAAAACCATCACTCGACCCTACCTGTCCCTCCAATTACCGCCCCATCTCCCTCCTACCCTTCCTCTCCAAAATACTTGAGCGTGCCGTTCACAGTGGCTGCCTTGATTTTCTCTCCTCTCATACCATCCTCGATCCACTTCAATCCGGTTTCTGCCCTCTTCACTCGACAGCAACAGCACTCTCTAAAGTCTGTAATGACCTGTTCCTTGCCAAATCCAGAGGCCACTACTCCATCCTCATCCTCCTTGATCTATCCGCCGCTTTTGACACTGTGAATCATGACTTACTTCTTGCCACACTGTCCTCATTTGGGTTCCAGGGCTCTGTCCTCTCCTGGTTCTCCTCCTATCTCTCCCACCGCACCTTCAGAGTTCACTCTCATGGATCTTCCTCCACCCCTATCCCCCTATCTGTTGGTGTTCCCCAGGGATCGGTCCTTGGACCCCTTCTCTTCTCAATCTACACCTCTTCCCTGGGCGCCCTGATCTCATCTCATGGTTTCCAGTATCATCTCTATGCTGATGATACCCAGCTATATCTGTCCACACCAGACATCACCGCAGAGACCCAGGCAAAGGTATCAGCCTGCCTATCCGACATTGCTGCCTGGATGTCCAACCGCCACCTGAAACTGAACATGTCCAAGACCGAGCTCATCGTCTTTCCACCAAAACCCACGTCTCCTCTTCCTCCACTTTCTATCTCAGTTGATAACACCCTCATCCTCCCCGTCTCATCTGCCCGCAACCTCGGAGTCATCTTTGACTCCTCCCTCTCCTTCTCTGCGCATATCCAGCAGACTGCCAAGACCTGCCGCTTCTTTCTCTTTAACATCAGCAAAATTCGCCCTTTCCTCTCTGAACACACCACCCGAACTCTTGTCCATGCTCTCATCACCTCTCGCCTTGACTACTGCAACTTACTCCTCACTGGCCTCCCACTTAGCCATCTATCCCCCCTTCAATCTGTTCAGAACTCTGTGGCACGTCTCATATTCCGCCAAAACCGATTTACTCATATCACCCCTCTCCTCAGGTCACTTCACTGGCTTCCATTCAGATACCGCATTCAATTCAAGCTTCTCCTTCTTACCTACAAATGCATTCAGTCTGCTGCCCCTCACTACCTCTCCTCCCTCATCTCCCCCTATGTTCCCACCCGTAACCTCCGTTCACAGGACAAATCCCTCCTCTCTGTACCCTTCTCCAACACCGCCAACTCCAGGCTCCGCTCATTCTGCCTCGCCTCACCCTATGCTTGGAACAACCTTCCTGAGCCCTTATGCCAAGCCCCCTCCCTGCCCATCTTCAAGTCTTTGCTTAAAACCCACCTCTTCAATGCTGCATTCGACACCGAACTCTTACCGTTCACTAAATCCAGGCTGCCCCAATTTGACCGCCCCTATCGGACTGTCCGTTCACTTGTCTCTTAGATTGTAAGCTCCTTGAGCAGGGACCGTCCCTCTATGTTAAATTGTACAGCGCTGCGCAACCCTAGTAGCGCTTTAGAAATGTTAAGTAGTAGTAGTAAGTAGTTATTGGAAAATTGTTACTGTGAAGCAGCTGGAGGGTTTTCCTTCAGATTATTTGCTTTTTTTGAGAGGCAGGAGAGTGAACTATGGTTCAAATGATTTCTTACTGCTTTGGTATCGTATACTGAAGGTAAGCTGGCTGCACATGCCCTCTTGTGGGCGAACTTCGGTGTTCTCTCTATGTAACTTGCTAGTGGAGGGACATAACCCACAAGTCTCTGGATTGATCTGAGGGACTAATGGAAAGGAAATTATCAGGTAAGACATAATTTTACCTTGAATGAAGAAAACTGTTCTCCGATTTGTTTTAAATTTACTACATTGTTGCTTCATCGCATGCCCCCTAGTCCTAGTATTTTTGGAAAGCGTAAACAGATGCTTCACATCTACCCGTTCAACTCCACTCATTATTTTATAGACCTCTATCATATCACCCCTCAGCCGCCTTTTCTCCAAGCTGAAGAACCCTAGCCGCTTTAGCCTTTCCTCATAGGGAAGTCGTCCCATCCCCTTTATAATTTTCGGCGCCCTTCTCTGCACCTTTTCTAATTCCACTATATGTTTTTTGAGATGCGGCGACCAGAATTGAACACAATATTCGAGGTGCGGTCGCACCATGGAACGATATAGAGGCATTATAACATCTTTATTTTTGTTTTCCATTCCTTTCCTAATAATACCCAACATTCTATTTGCTTTCTTAGCCGCAGCAGCACACTGAGCAGAAGGTTTCAACGTGTCATCAACGATGACACCTAGATCCCTTTCTTGGTCAGTGACTCCTAACGTGGAACCTTGCATGACGTAGCTATAATTCGGGTTCCTCTTTCCCACATGCATCACTTTGCACTTGCTCACATTAAATGCCATCTGCCATTTAGATGCCCAGTCTCCCAGTCTTGTAAACTCCTCTTGTAATTTTTCACAATCCTCCCGCGATTTAACGACTTTGAATAACTTTGTGTCATCAGCAAATTTAATTACCTCACTAGGTACTCCCATCTCTAGGTCATTTATAAATATGTTAAAAAGCAGCGGTCCCAGCACAGACCCCTGGGGAACCCCACTAACTACCCTTCTCCATTGAGAATACTGGCCATTTAACCCTACTCTCTGTTTTCTATCTTTTAACCAGTTTTTAATCCACAATAGAACACTATCTCCTTCTGAAAATTCAGATACACAATATCAACCGGCTCCCCTTTATCCACATGTTTGTTCATCCCTTCAAAGAAATGTAGTAGATTGGTGAGGCAAGATTTCCCTTCACTAAATCTATGTTGACTTTGTCTCATTAATCCATGCTTTTGAATATGCTCTGTAATTTTGTTCTTAATAATAGTCTCTACCATTTGGCCCGGCACTGACGTCAGACTCACTGGTCTATAATTTCCCGGATCTCCTCTGGAACCTTTTTTAAAAATCGGCATTACATTGGCCACCCTCCAATTTTCCGGTACCACACTCGATTTTAAGGATAAATTACATATTACTAACAATAGATTAACAATAGATTAACCCTATGAATAACTGTCTATTACAAAAATACAAGTGCAGTACATGATCCTGGTTTTTGGTAATATGAAGGTTACAGCCAATGTTACCCCCTTGTCTTCCCTACAGCAGACTATTCCAAAGGTATTAGACATGCTAAGGCCCCCCTCTCCTCCCTGTCTTCTCTTTGATTTCCCCACCTGCCATTACTGTCACACCGACAGACCCTCACCAAATACAGAACAAGGGATCACAAATCAGAAATAAAAATATTTAGACAAAAATTGAACTGGGAACCCCAAAAAGTTAAACTTAGCATGTACTGCAACTCTGGAGAAACAAAAACAGAATTAATTTCCTTTCTACTGAACACAATACAAACACATTTGCTTTGCAAATTTCCCAAAGCCAACATATTCCATTTAAAACATTCAAAATAAATTGCTTTTATCTACCTTTGTGGTCTGGACGTTGTGTTTTTCCATCATGTTGGTTGCAGTTTCTCTTCTGCTTTCCTATCTGTCATCTTCTAATTCTCTTTCAAGCAGTTGCTGTCCATTTGTCTTTTTTACCCTCACTACAACTGCTTCTTACATATTGATGTTTTGGGGGGGTTGTTTTTTTTTTTTAGCTCTTTCCTCTTTTTTCCTTCTTTCTGCCTCAGTGTCAACTCAAATTTCACCCTCTCACTGTTCTCCTTTTTAGTTTACAGCGACCTATCAGATTTCCATCTTCTCTCACCCACTAGCTTTTGCATTCCCCATCTTGCTCCTTCCCCAGCCCTCCATTCCCTTTCATTACCATATTTCTATCTTCTGTAATCACTATCTTTTCATTAGTTTCCTTGCCACCCCCTTCCTCCCCTTCCTGGCCTCTCCCACATTGTTCTACCATTCCCAGCATCTTCCTCCTTCCGCCCTTCTAGCCATCTTCTGCTCCCTCTTTCTCCCCTCCCCACTCTTGCAGCCTTACATCTCTCTGTCCCTTCTCTCTTCCCTCCTGCCCTCTCCCCCATGTTCCAACATATCTCCCTCTCTCTTCCATCACTCCCTTCTGCTCCTGAATCCAACATCTCCTCTTTTCTCCCCTCTCCACCTCCTGTGTATCTCTCTCTCCCTCTCATCCACCCCTACGTCCAACATAGCTCCCTTTCTCACACTTTCCACCATATCTCCCTCTCTTGTGCCATGGGTCCAACACTTCTCTTCCACCTCTCCCCATGCAGCATTCTCTCCCTCTTACTGCCATGTCCAACATTTCAGCCTGTCTCCCACTGTCCACCATGCCTCTCTCTCCGTCCCTTTTTCCCTGTCCAACATCTCTCGCTTCCCCCCTACAGCATCTCTTCCTCCCCTCCACCATCATGTCCAACATTTCACCATCTCCCCCTCCTCACCACCCCATGTACAACATTTACCATCTCTCCCGCCCCACTACCCCTATGTCCAACATTTCTCCCTCTCTCGTCCCTCTCCCCTCCCCATGCAGCATGTTCCCCTCCCTTCCAAACCATATGCAAGATTTTTTCCTTTCTTTCCCATCTCCACCCTATGTCCCACAATTCTCTCCGTCTCTTGCCTCCTCCCCACCTTGTGCCCCCCCATGCAGCATTTCTCTTTCAGAAAGAGACCTCCCCCCCAACTCTCCCTCTCACTTCAGTGGAGCAGCACCCTTAACAGCGCCGTTATTGGAGGAAGCAGGCTGAGCTCCCATGATCCTGCATCTTCCTCTTTCTCTCTCAGCAGCAGCAGTAGTGATTCCCACACGCTGCCTACTGCCGCTAACCCGGAAGCATCTCCTCTGCTGCATCCTGCCCCAGCAGAAACAGGAAGTTGCAACAAAGAGGGTGGGATGCAGCAGAGGAGACGCTTCTGGGTTAGCGGTGGTAGGTAGCATGTGGGAATTGCTGTCACTGAGTGGGAGGCAAATGCAGGATCATGTATCTCAACCTGCTCCCTTCACTGCCATACTGATAAAGGTGGTCTGCTGCCTGCACTTTTAAGGGTGCTCCACTGTTGGGTGGGCCCAAGCCCAAACTGTGTGAGCCTAAGCCTACCCGTGGCTATGCCCCTGATACATAGTAACATAGTAGATGACGGCAGAAAAAGACCTGCACGGTCCATCCAGTCTGCCCAACAAGACAACTCATGTGTGCTACTTTTGTGTATACCCTACTTTGATTTGTACCTGTGCTCTTCAGGGCACAGACCGTATAAGTCTGCCCAGCACTAGCCCTGCCTCCCAACCACGGGCTCTGGCATAGACCGTATAAGTCTGCCCAGCACTATCCCCGCCTCCCACCACCGGCTTTGGCACAGACCGTATAAGTCTGCCCAGCGCTATCCCTGCCTCCCAACCTCCAGTCCCGCCTCCCACCACTGGCTCTGGCACAGACTGTATAAGTCTGCCCCGCACTATCCCCGCCTCCCAACCTCCAGCCCCGCCTCCCACTACCGGCTCTGCTATCCAATCTCGGTTAAGCTCCTGAGGATCCTTTCCTTCTGAACAGGATTCCTTTATGTTTATCCCATGCATGTTTGAATTCCGTTACCGTTTTCCTCTCCACCACCTCCCGCGGGAGGGCATTCCAAGCATCCACCACTCTCTCCGTGAAGAAATACTTCCTGACATTTTTCTTGAGTCTGCCCTCCTTCAATCTCATTGCATGTCCTCTCGATACTACCCCTGTGTGCTATTTTTTCACAATAGAGTGCTCCTTTGCACTCACCTAAAATTCCTTCGCAGGATCATCTCAGATTTCTATTTCTATACATGTTTTTATATACTGCCAGCTCTCCCAAAGGATCCGAAGCAGTTAGCAAACGGAATAAGCATTCACAGCTGTCTTCAGGGTATCACTCTTCAAAAGACTGTTTCTGCTTTTCTAATAGTCTCCCATTTCATGAGAGGCCTCATAAACATATGACCACCCTTAAGAGCACTACCTCCAGCACGGGACTTCAGAGTGGTGCTCCCTAGACAACAACCCTTCGAACCCTTGGCATCTGCTTCCAGAAAACAGTTTTTCCTCATAGCTATAACTTCAGCGCCAGAAGAATTAGCGAACTATAAGCTTTTGTACACTACCCCCTGTATACTCAGTTTTTTTCACAATAGAGTGCTCCTTCGTACTCACCCAAATTTCCTTCGCAGAATCATCTCAGATTTCTATTTCTATTTGTGTTTTATATACTGCCAACTCTCCGAAAGGATCCAAAGAAGTTAACAAGCAGAATAAGCCTTCACATAAAAGGAAATTACATTTAGTTGGCTATAAGTTATATCAAACAAGTTCAATTAATGTTATAACTCAAACAAAAATGTTTTTATGACCTTTCTAAAAGCAAAATATGATGGAATGGATCTAATGTCTCGAGGGAGATCATTCTAATTCTTGACTGCCTGAAAAGAAAATGATTTCTCATGAACCCTTTTTAAATGTATATTTTTAGATGTGGGATAACCCATTTATGTTTAAACTTTTTTATTGACAAAATGCACAATACAATGCAACTTGGAGACTTCGTACCGCAAGGTTCAGTATTCAAATCAGCATTGCAACAACATATGTATCTGCATCAATCACTTATTCCATTTTCTCTTCTCCCAAACCCCTCCCCTCCTTGCAACTTTATATTTCAGCAATTGTTAAATAAAGTCATAACATTACAACAATACAACGGAACCTTTAGATTTGGCAAGTGTACAATTGTGAATCTACTACTATTCTACTGTGATGTAAAGTGATCAGCTTACCGCTCCAAGTAAATACAGAGCTCCATATCTAATTATCGATCCTACTCTTCAATCCCCTCTCCTTCACCCCGGGATAGCCCATTTATAAAGTACGTAAGAAAGTTACTCTTCCCAACAGCCGGTAAAACCAAAGGATCTATTACATCTTCAGAATTCAATCTGCAAATTGCTTTAAAAACCAATCAAGCTTAAATCTTAATCCATTGTTTAATAAGCAACTAGTGAAGCTCTGTCATAAAGCTAGACGCAGAATCAAAATTACCTTTACTAAATATCAGTCTAACCAGTGTGTTTTGTAACAGTTTTAACTCATGTTGCAATTTAACTGAGATGCCACCATATAAGGAATTGCAGTAATCCAATAGTGGCAACAAAATCGCCTGGCCCAATATTCTAAAATTATGTGGGTGGACTGATTCTCTGACTGCACGGAGCTGTCTGAACTTGAAAAAATATTTCTTGCTAAGTGCATTGATCTGGTCAGTATAGGACATATTTAAGTCTAAAATATTCCCACTTAAGGTAGACCATTGTTCTAGCAACCTTCTTTCCTCCGCTTGATTAATCACAAACGGAAACATCTCTGCAAACTCCGGACTGTAGATGAGTATTGTTGTATTACCTCCATTAAACAAAAGACTTTTGCAAGGCATTGCAGCTTTTTGTTTCTTATAACCCAAAAAAATCTGAGTTCACCAATATCTAAGAGAACACTATCCAACTGGATTTCAGAGTATATTGTTTTTTGTTATGTATTCTCATATCTTCCACCACCAGGACGTATAGCTCCTCACCAACTTCGAGCAAAAGCTGCCTCTATAGCAAATTTCAGAACTGCTTGTTACAGGTATCTTCAAAGCTGCTACATGGGCCTCTGTCCATAAATTTACCAAACTGCTGTCTGAATCATTCATCAGCTGAAGATGCAGCATTTGGCCAAGCAGTTCTCCAGAACATGTTTGCCTAAAAAAGTCTCTCTTCTGTATTCGTTTCTTCCGCCCCTTTGTTTCTATTCCTGGGCCACCAACTGAATCAAATTTTAGGTGGCCCTCAGCTTGGGACTTCTGAGTGCGCTTCATTTTCCTGGTAGACTACAGAGAAAGCAAAGCTGCATAGCTGTAACGGGGGGTCTCTGTAGACATCAGGGAAATACAGCCACATTTGTCCCCCCCCCCTCCAAAAACATATATAGCACGTAAGCTTTGTTATAGACTGAGAGGGAGGAGGGAAACCGAGGCAGCACAGGAACCCCTGCACATGCTCAGATGTCAAACACTGACATCTCTAAGCTGAAGAACTACTCTGGCACCCAAGGTTCTGCCGGATGGCATCACCTCTGGCTGCATTTCCTTAATGTCGAAATCACTCCCGTTACATGTAAGCAACTTCTCTTTCCCAGCAGAACCCTTAATGCAGATTATTTATTTATTGCATTTGTATCCCACATTTTCCCACCTATTTGCAGGCTCAATGTGGCTTACATAGTTTTATTAACATTGTCATTCCAGGATATCAGATACAGTTAGTATTGTGCAGAGATTAAGTAGGGAAGAGAGAAGATTCATCTGACCCTAGAAGAATATATCCAGGAACTGAGAAGAACACCTCTGTCATTTGAGCTTGGCAATATTTCTGTTTGCTGCAGCCCTGATACTTGATCACCAAGGTCGCAATGGAGTCCACAGATAAACCTGCAGATAATTGAGTTAACAGCTGCATGATGGAACCTTGCTTTATCATGGGGATAGACTAAAGGTTCAAAACTACGTATCTTACCTTGCACTTACCAATGCTGCTACACATAGTAAGTAGCCCAGATGGAGCTCTGTAAATTATTGCCTCTCCCCATACTGCCCTATTGCTTCTGTTGATTGCCACCAGACACAGAGCTGAGGATTTGAGCATAAGTTTCCACAGTGACTCCCAAGATTCTTTTTATGGGTGGTGAACTGCTAATATGGAAACCAGATCATATGCCTATAGTTAGGATTATTTTTCTCTATGCACATCACTTTGCATTTGTCCATAATAAATTTAATCTGCCATTGAGATGCCAGTCCCCCATTCTCATCAAGTTGTCCTCCTCTTCACAAGCCAATTTAACAACTTTGAATAATTGTGTGTCATTTGTGAATTTGATTGCTTTTTCAGATCATTTATAAATATGTTAAAAATCTCTAGGGCAAGCCACTATTTATCTTTCCCCATTTGAGAAAGAAAACAGAGTAGGATTAAATATTTACCTATCTTTTAACCAGTTTCCGATCCACAAGAAGATATTGTCTCCTGTCCAATTACACTTCAGTTTCCTTGAGGGACTTTCAAATGCTTTCTGAAAATCTGGATTCACTATGGGGCTCATTTTCAAAGCACTTAGACTTACAAAGTATAGGTTGCTATGGAACTTTGTAAGTCTAAGTACTTTGAAAATATGCCTCCATATCAATCAGTTCACCTTTATCCACTTAGAATTTTTTTAATGTATTAATAACAAGTTGGTAAGGTAAGACTTCCTTTTGCTGAGCCCATGTTGACTCTGTCTTGTTAAGCCATGTTTATCGATATGTCTAGAAATTTTGTTTTTCAAAATAACTTCTACCATTTTGCCTGGCATCGATTTCATCAAGCTAACTACTCTGTAGCTTCCAGGGCTATTCCTGAAGACTGTTGTAGATTGAAATATGCACCCTTTGTAAAAATTGGAGTTATTGGTCACCCTTTAATCAGGTATATGAGGTGATTTTAATGATAGGTTAAAGATTACTAGTAACAGGTCTGCAGTTGGGTTTTTTTTTAAGCTCCTTTCAGAATTCTGATGTGTATACCATCCAGTTTTGGTGTCTTATGGATTAAGGTGTAGGAATAGGTGTGTTATAGGGGTCAGAAGGAATAAAACAGGGAAAGGGTTGGAGGGATTTGTTTTCTCTCATAGAGTAAGAGGGAAAGCTTAATGGCATTTCAGAGAGCTGGAACAGTTATTGGCTGAGTTGGAGTCATCACGTATGTGCTGTTTGTACCTTGTGTGAGACAGGGCTGTGTAAAGCCAATTGCATGTGAGACAGAAGGATGCAGTATACATATGGCCCAGGACTGATCTCTCTCTCTCTCTCTCTCTCTCTCTCTCAGCTGATGACAGAGATCCTGGGTGGTATCCGTATCATCAAGTTCTACACTTGGGAGAAGCATTTTGCAGCCAAAGTGAACAGCTTCCGGGAGAAGGAGCTGAGCAGGCTGAGAGCTCTCAAATACCTGGATGCTGTGTGTGTCTACCTATGGGCTGCACTTCCAGTACTAATCTCCATTCTGACCTTTATCACCTATGTGCTACTGGGACATGAGCTCACTGCAGCAAAGGTCAGCAGCTCCAATGCTATTCTTTTACTGTGCTGAATAGATGCCCTGGTCCTTGATTTTAACTTCCCATTTCTATCTCTTCTCTCCTCGCATGCTCAAGGAGTATTCAGAAGTGTAACTACTAAGATTTACTGTAGAAATATAGATTTAGAGCACAGGGCTAGCTTAACCTTTAAGCGGACTGCGCAGTCGTCTAGAATTGCAACTTCGGAACGGCAGCAAAGTGCAACAACAGTCATAACAAAACAATAGATCCTGACTAGAGAGTTGCACAGGGACAGAAATCTTACCCATCCCCCGCCTGTCCACGCTGAAATCTTACCTGTCCCCACAAGACTTTAACGTGTCCCCACTCAGTCCACAAGAATTTAATGGTACATTAAAAAAATTACTGGTCAGCTCTCTGTCACTCTCTGGATTCGAGCCGCAGCACTGCAGGCAAGGAAGGAACAGAAGTTGGAACACTCTGGTGTGCACATGTAAGAGTTGTCTCTGATTCACTGGCACTGTGTATTAAGAGGTCACCACATGCATGTGAAAGTAGGTCAGGTGACATCTGATGCTTGTGCCTGTGTCAGAGCTGAGGTCTGCGCATCAGCCCGGGAGCAGAGAGGATTAATAGTAACATAATAAGTGACAGCAGATAAAAACTTGAACGGTCCATCCAGTCTGCCCAATAGTCACACTCATTATCAATTCATGATTAAATCAACAATAAATGTGATATTATATACTTGATTATGGTCTTTCTTTGGCTTTTCTGGGACATAGACCATAGAAGTCTGCTCGGCCCTGTCCTTATGTTCCAACTGCTGGAGTTGCTGTCGAAGCCCACTCCAGTCTATTCATCTTTTCATTTGTGGGACACAGACCGTTTGTCCAGCGCTGTCCTCATGTTCCAGCCACTAAAGTTGCTGTCTAAGCCTTTTCCAGTCCATCCTAAACCAGATTGTGTCACGTTTGTGCCCAGGTTCCTTGCTTACAGACATCTCGGCCCCCGGTGGTTAAACCTGGCGGGTGCTGAGAACTGATGGCTTACCGTTTCCTATGTTCCAGAAGATATGCTGGTCCAGTCCGGATCTTCCAGAGTGTTTTAGGAGTTTTTTGGAACCAAGCAGTACCCATACTTAGTGAACTCCCTTGTTGGTTGCCTTTATTAACCACCTGGGTAGGTCTCTAGTTTGCCTTGCAACAGAGGTTCTCAGAGATGTTTCCTTTGGTGAGAGTTGTTGCAGTGCGTCTGTGCTGTTTTTTCATTTTTGTGCTTTTGACCCTGCTTGTCTCCTGGATTATTCTCTTTCCTGCTGCCTGCCCAGACCCGGCTTGTTGTTGGATTACTCTCCTGCCTGCTGCCTGCTGCCTGCCCTAACCTGGTTTGTTTCTGGACTATTCGTCTGCCTGCTGTCTACTTGGGACCCCAGCGTGTTTCTAGTGTGACCTGCTGTTTGTCAGCCGGTTGCTGTGTCCTGTAGTTCCTCCTCCTTGTCCTGTCCGGTAAGTCCTACCGGCCGCTTGCAGCCTGGAGCTCAACTCTTGGTGAAGGGCGGCTAAGTGTAGGTGAAGCCTTGCTCCAGTCCACTGTGTTCCAGTTCCGTTTGCCTTGCCTGTGTTTGGGTGATTCCTCCTGCCGCTGTCGCTCTCGGCAGTGGCCCAAGGGCTCACTTACCTAGAAGTCCGACAGAAGCGTGACAGATTGCCATATATGAGACAGACATTACAAGTCTGCCCGGTATCGGCCCTAGTTCATCATAGCCGGAGCCGCCATCTAAGCATCACTCGACACATCCACACACATGCAGCCATTTAAGTTTAGGTTTTTTATAACTTCCATTTTGTAATTAGAGATCCTCTGTGTTCATCCCACACCTTTTTGAATTCCGTCACCATTTGTGTCTCTACCACCTCCTTATTGGAGACTTTTCGCATCTGTGCTGTTAAAGCAAGGAGGAGGAGGAGACAGCACTCAAAGAACTTGGTACTCAGTAGGTGAGAGACTAGCAGAAGTGCAGTGTACACTTCCATGGGAACCCCCCAGGAATTGTTTCCGTCCCCACAGGAACCCCGCAGAAACTGCTTCCGTCCCCACGGGATTCCCGCAGAAACTGCTTCTGTCCCCACGGGATTCCCGCAGAAACTGCTTCTGTCCCCACAGGATCCCTGCAGAACTGCTTCCGTCCTCATGAACCCCGTTCTCGTGCAAGTCTCTAATCCTGACAACCACACAAACTCAAAGGACCGTTGGCACATTCTTTATCTGCAGGGAGGGTAGGAAATTTACATATAGCCCATTTACCTGGGTAAATAAGTGTTGGAAATTGCCTTCATTAAATGCACATATATTATTGAATGCAGTTTAATATTTACATGTATGATATCCAGTTATATGTTTTTTTTTAAAAATCAGGATTGTTGTGGGAGGGTGATGTTGAGATGATCATGATGATTGAGCTTAATTATCAAAACTTTCAAAAGGAGAGGGAGCTAGGAGCCTGAAAATTATTTGGATGGGTAGGGGGAGTAGGACAGAAGGATTGCCAAGGATGCCCAGTATCCTTGCACCAGTCTTCATACACTGAGCAGCTATGCGCTAAGGAAAGAGGAAGGAAGTGAGATACTGACAGGCACAGACCAATAAAGAGTAAGGGGATATTGGAGTGATCATGTCTGATGTCAAAGTAATAAAGTAGTTTGATAAGGTTTTATTTTTTATTCCACTTTTCACAGGGCAGATTACAATGATAACATACTCATAAAACAATTACATAATCAGTATCAAATGTATACAATAAAAAAAGCACAAACAAAACAAGTGAAAAAGGTAAAAGTATGTAAACAATCACACAAAACACTCAAAAAATAGATCAAAAAAATAAGTGCAGTACATCCCTAGGCTTCCTAATACCACATACATAGTAATATAGTAGGTGACGGCAGATGTGGACTTGCATGGTCCATCCAGTGTGTCCAACAATAAATAGCATGTGCTTTTATTACAAACATTGCTTCCATTATGTATCTTCCCACTATCCAGAACTTGTGGGATAATTGTTTCTTCAACCAGCTGGTGGAGATAGAGAACTGAAAACTGAGCTGAGACATCTCTCTTGGCATCCAGTCCAGTTCCTCAGTATTTTCTATCTCCAGCAGGTGGATTTGCTCCTGGTCCACTTGATCAGCTGGTCTCCATTTGAGCTTTGTGGGTGGCTTGAGTCTGCAGAATCATATCTGGAGGTCTTCAAATCCCTGTCTCTAATGGACATTCCTTAGCGTCCCTCCGGACCGGACCAGGATTGGACTGTTGGGTTGTGCCCGCCTACCAGCAGGTGGAGACTGAGAAAAACTCTGACTCTAGAGAGCCAATAGGAGCCCTGGCCATGTGACCTTAGCCTCAGTATTTTCTCAGTCTCTCAGCAGGTAGGAAGTGAGCCCATTAGTCTCTCTCTCTCTCTCTCTCTCTCTTTTTCTCTATAAGATATTACAGATATATTTATAATACTTCTTCTGTGCCTGGAATCGTAATTAGAGGCTTGACAGGGTTTCTTTTCTTTCTTTGACAGCCTCTGGGGTGTTAAACCGGGTGTCTCGAGTCCACCCCCCTTCCTCCCCATCTCCCTGGCTTAGCAGGGAAGGGCCGTCCCTTTCTCTGGAAAGGTGTACCGTCTTTGGGAGAGGCAGCCACTTTTAATAGTCAGCTGTTTTTAAAGAATTAAATCAAGTAAAAGAAAATTAAAAGAATTAATTCAATTGAAAGGAATTTAAAGGAAGTAGTTTTTGCTTTCCCCAGGCTTATAACAAGCAGGTAGCTCTTCTGTCTTATTCTGTTTGAAGAGTCTTTATTTTCTTTTCTGGCGGAGCTATTTAAAAAAAAAAAAAAGTGATAAGTCAGCGTCTGTAACTTTAATCGGCGTTTTTTTGTTATCTTAATTATTTTTCCTCTGCTATCCGGCGTTGTTAGCGGCGGTAGTTGTAAAAAAAAAAAAAAGAGGCGCGAACTGTTAAGCGCGTGCTCGCTCTTGGACGGGTCTGTATAGCTTGGGAGCTGTATTGACGGTTCCTGTTCGGGCCAGAGGCTAAACCATGTTTTGTGCGGCATCGGAGGCTATCTGTTTTTCGGTGGCACAGATTTCCTGCTTCTTCGTCGGTCCGGTCAGTGGTTTTCTCCCCCGAACTTTATTCTTCTCATTTTGGCGCGCTTGGCCGCCATTGTTTTGCTTGCAGCTGCAATTTCCCTTGACGCGGCAGCGTTTTTCTGCTTTTACTGTGTTTGGCTGTTTGTGCAATGGAAAGGAGGTATTGTTTCTCCGGTAGTTGGGGCAATTGGTAGTATATTTGCCCCGAAATTAATTTTTACATGTATTTTTCAAGCTATTAAAAAAAAAAAAAAAAAAAAAGAAATGCTACGATGCGAATGGCGCTCATTTTGTTTTTCCCTCTGTTTTTTCTCCGTCGGGGACTTTTTGGTTGCTAGCAATGTTGTGAATTAAAGTGCAGCTCAGTTGGCGATTTCTTTGTTCTTGGCAAGACTCCGATTCAAAGTGCAGCTCAGTCGGGAATACTCTGTTTTTGACAATGGGGCGAATTAAATTGTATCTCAGCTCCAAAATAACCATTTTCCTATTCCTTTCCCTTGTGTGTGATGTTTGGAGGAAAGGTCTTCGCTATTGTCTAGCGCAGTTTTTATGGGGGTCCAGTGTACGTCACTCTGTGTCTTTCTCATTTCCTGGTGAATAGGACTACATTTTCTAATAGTCAATTGATTAGTACTTTACAAATCTGGCCATAATATCTTAGTTCCTTTCAAGCATTTCCCTTCATGGCTATGATGTTATACAGTGTTTTTAAGAACTTAACAAACATTTTCTATGGCATAGGCTATCTGGTTCAGGTGCCATGTGGATAGAACTACATTGCCGGATAGTCTATTGTTTGGTACTTTACAATGCTGGATATAAGATCTTAATTCCTTTCAGGAAATTTTCCTCCGTGGCTATGTTCTTATACAGTGTTTTAAGATCTTAACAAACGTTCTCTAGAGCGTAGGCTGTATGGTTCAGATGCCATGTGCAATGAAATACATTGTCTGATACTCAATTGTTGCGTACTTTGCAATTCTGGACATAAGGTCTTACTTCCTTTCAGCAATTTTCTTTCATGGCTATGCTTTCTCTTTGGCATAGCAGATGACAGCTACATAGGCTACATGGTTCAGATGGTTCTCATATTCTAGGAGACTCAGTCCTGTCTACCGAGCACCCAGTTTTCTCAGCTGCTTTAGAAGGCATGTTTTATTCACGTCTTCTCTACTTTCCAACTGTCTTGGAGTTTCTCATGTGTTATCTTAGTTTTCTTCTAGGACTTACAAGATATATGTCCACTTAGGGAGTAAAGTTATCCGGTCAATTTGCATTTTCTCCCACTTAAGGATATTGGGAGGTCCTCACGCCATCTACTTGTATTTTTGTTTCCTCTATCTATTCAGCCTGGGCACATGGTAAACATTCTGGTTTTGTCCAGTATGACCATCCATAATATCTGCTATCCCTTTCTCTTCCTTACAGATTTTAGGGTCTTGTTTCAAACTTTCTTGACGTCAGGTACAGTCTTGTCTCCTGTGGCACAAATTCACCACCTTTTCCGTAATAGGTATTTTCCAAGTCTATTCCTTTTCATTTTCATTTATTCTTCCTCTCTCCAGAGTTTTTTCTCTTGGAAGGAGATTCACTCATTTTCTGTGCATTTTTGCCATAAGGGCATAAGTGTTGCCATAATGGGAAAGGCCAAGAGTCCCCATCCTGTTTTCAGATGGGGTCAATTTAGATTGCAAATACCACATTCATATCTCGTGAGTGTGCGTCTGTTCATCTCTGTACATCTCAGTGAGGAAGGAGGCATGACATGATACGAGGTTTGGGGAGAGCCGGTAAAATTAAAGGCCAGTGTGTCTCAGTCCACGCTTAACATATGGTGATCCTTTCATTTTCATTCTATACGTCCTCACTCCAGACCTTCCTTTCAATTGGAAGGGGATTCTTTCACTTCCTGTGCATTTTTGCTATTAGTATATGAGTATTGTCATACGGGGAAAGTCTAAGAATCCATTAAGCCCAGCATCCTGTCCTCAGTTGTGGTCAATCCAGGTTGCAAGTACCACATTCATTTCTTATGGGTGTGGGTCGGTACATCTTAGTACATCTCAGTATAGGAGGAGTAATGTCCACGATACGAGGATGATGAGAAGGTCCTCATTACCAGTTTTCTTGCCCTGCTCTTCAGTCTCACGTCGGCTCCGCGCACTTTTTTCTTAAGTTATGGTCGTAGTAGCAGCGGCGCTCATGAAACAATGTCTCCTCGTTTCATCCTTTCCTAGATGTCTGGTTCATTACAGACAGTCTTATTGGCAGAGTTGTCAGGTCAAGCAACAGGTGGTGCATTTCGGGCACACTCTAGGTTACGGGGTGCATGTAGCCAGGTCTCTCATTTGATCTCTCTTTTGAGCTCTTGTGTGATCTCATTAGATTTCGTAGCTTGTCTCTATTTTTTCTCTCTTTGTTTAGTCAAGTTGGCGCAGACTGTTTTTGTCTTCTCTACAAGCGTCCCACTTTCTGTTTTCTCTGGATGTTCTTGGGCCTTCGGCCATTACCTTGCTCTATTTTGCAGAGTAAAATTTTACTTTCTAGCTCCCAAGAAGGAATTTTTTCTTCATTCTCTTTGGAGTCTCGGTAGTCTTTTTTGGCAGCTTTTTACTCCGTCAATTTCGTGACCATTGAAAAAAAAAAAAGAAAATACTTCTGGGAGTTCTCAATGGATAGTACCTTAAGGGGAGGTCCCAGTTCTAGAACTACTTCTTTTCGCTCTGACCTTCCATGTGCCTCGCTTACTCTCTTGCTAAAAAGACTTGTCAGCGGCAGAGATAGATGCCCTCTCGTATCCAGATATTTATCTCGGATGGAATTCCCTCCGCTCAGTTGGCCTCTGTATTCTCACTAGTGCAGCACTTGGGTCTGGTGGTTGAGATTGAGCATTCTTCCTGCAAGTATGCCGGGAGCATATACACAGTGAGCAGTTTTTTGATGGCTGCATCTGTGAAAATATATATGTATATTTATAGTTCTACTACATAAGTACATATTTAATTCCACTCTGGGAAAAGCTCAAAGGTCCTATCGAGCCCACCTTTCGGTCCACAGCCAATCCAGACCATGAGCACCTGGCTAGATTCCTAAACATACAAACATTCTATACATGTTATTCCTGGAACTGTGTAGTGTTTTATGGACTTCTATATGTATCTAACAGATGAAAGGTACTAACAAGTGTCTACTGTTGATTTATTCCCGTTTTCACTAATTGGGGTCTACGACAAGAGTCTCAGGTGATCTGCTTACAGAGGCAACAGCTACAGATGATTCTTTCTCTCTCATTTGAATTGCGCTCTGAGATATGTTTTCTTCATGTTGGGTAACTGCAGCAGCTGTCAGTTTATTTGGACCTTCAGTCTAGTTTGCAGCAGGGATTTAGGTACCTTCTTCTTCTGCATAGTATTTAACTGCATTCTTGTTTTTACCTATTTAGCTTCTAGTGATCAGGTACTTTCTCACTGACAGGCTTTACATACTTCCAATCTGTTGCTAGGTCAGCAATAGTCTACGATATATGGAGTATTGTACTTCAGGATCTCGGTTTCCACTTTCTCAGCTGAGGTAGATTCATTGCAGTTTTTTGTTTCCAGGCGGCTCTGCTTCTACCTTTGCCATCTTTCTTTCAGTCGTTTTTTTTTTCTCGAGCCTCTCTGCGCTGCACTGATAGTGCGGTAGGTGACATTATATAGCGGCCACTTGGTAGGGGACAATGTTCAGCGTCGCTTGAACTTTTCAGCTTTTTTGCTTTGTAGTCATTCTATTTAGTTTATTGGCGGTTCTTGGATCGTCAAGCTTTTGGCTTCGTATTCATCCTAGTTTGGGTGTTTTCAGGGACTCTACCGCATTCTCAATGTCTGTCCCTCCCGTAAGATTACTGCTTTGGTACTTCCCAACAGTCCAATCCTGGTCCGGTCCGGAGGGACGCTAAGGAAGGAGAAATTAGATCTTACCTGCTAATTTGCTTTCCTTTAGTCCCTCCGGACCGGACCAGGCCCCTCCCATGTTCTATCAACTCTTTAGATTCTTTTATTAAGTTTGGAAGTGGAATGTTTAAAAAAAACCAAAACAACAGATGATACTGTTTATATATAAAAAAAAAAAAAAAAATGACGTTGCGTGGTCCATACCACTTCTCTGGTGGTTGCTGGTGAGCTCGGTTGCTGGAATATATACAAAACCTTAATGGGTCATACCACTTCTCTGGTGAGAGTTGCTGGTGAGCTCAGTTGCTGGAATATATATATATATATATATATATAAAACCTTAATACCACTTCTTTGGTGAGAGTTGCTGGTGAGCTCAGTTGCTGGAATATATATAAAGCCTTGAATATGTTATACCACTTCTCTGTTGAGAGTTGCTGGTGAGCTCAGTTGATGGAATATATATAAAACCTTGAGTCATACTACTTCTCTGGTGAGAGTTGCTGGTGAGCTCTAATATGAATGGGCCATGCCACTTCTCTGGTGAGAGTTGCTGGCGAGCTCTAATACAAATGGGCCATACCACTTCTCTGGTGAGAGTTGCTGGTGAGCTCTAGTACTCGGTTTTGCCGAGGAATTTGTGGCTGCTAGGATTCCATACGGCATAGAAGTTCTTTCTTTCTTTCCTGCTTTGTTATTCAAATACTGAGGCTAAGGTCACATGGCCAGGGCTCCTATTGGCTCTCTAGAGTCAGAGTTTTTTCAGTCTCCACCTGCTGGTAGGCGGGCACAACCCAACAGTCCAATCCTGGTCCGGTCCGGAGGGACTAAAGGAAAGCAAATTAGCAGGTAAGATCTAATTTCTCCTTAATTTATTTCTTATCTCCCTTCACTTCTCCCCTGTTTTCTGTGGAGCTCTCCTTATCAAGCACAACAACCTTTAAAAAAACAGAAAGGAGAAGGAAAGAGGTTATAGGAGAGCATGGGACAGAGTATCAATGCTGATTCTTTTTCATCTGGGGTAAGACTTGTGGAGATGAACTTGAGGAGAGCAACCGGCAGGGGTAAGTCCGAATAATCTTTGACTCAAAACCGCCTGGAAGGCTGCAAGTTCTACTTGGTTCTTGAGAGGGATCCTGACTCACCACTTGGGACTGCATTGTGCTGCTCTTGTGCCAGTTGGGGTGAATGGAAACTCCTGCAGAGATAGTTAAGCAGTGGAATCCACTATCCGGCATCAGGGTGTTGCAGTTCATGTGCAGCATGGGGGAAACGGTTGGCGGAAGCACATCTTTGGATTTGGCATAGCATCCAAATATGCTGGAGTCTTCGGACTGTCTGGCAGGGCCAGTGTGCAGTTTGATGCAGGACAGCCAGAGCCATTAGAGGAAGCAGAGTTCCTTCATGAGGAGGAGGATGACCCAAAGGTACTGAGGTGATGATTCATAAAGAAAAGTTTAGTAGTCTTATTTCTGAGGCATTGGTGGTGCTTTCCATTGAGGAACCTTCTGCTTCAGTGTCAGGAGTTCCATCTTTGTTGATCGTGAGTGGGCTTAGAGGTGCTTCTAAGGCCTTCCCGATGCATCCAGACATTCAAGACCTGATTACAGCAGAATGAGTCTTAACTGGACACGGGACTGAGAGTGGGAAGAGCCATAGCTTAACTTTACCCATTAGTTCCAGAGGAGAAGGATAAATTGCAGCTTCCCAGGGTGGATTTTCTTGTTACAGCGGTGACTAAGAAGACCACCTTAATGTTGGAAGGGGGCATTGCCCTAAATGATTTACAAAATGAGTTACAGGATAGGAAGCTAGAAGGCTTGCTGAAACAAGCTTTTGAAGTGGCTGCTTTGGGTCTTCAAGCAACAGTGTGAAGCTCATTTCTGGCTTTAGTATGCCAGAAGTGTCAGCAGTTTGCAACACAAGATGGGTGCCATAATGCCCAGCTGGAAATGGGGTTGGCCTACTTGGCAGAAGCTATTTATGATGGATTACAGCCTAAAGTATGCCTTTGGCTGTCATGGCATATCGGCAATTCTGGTTGCAGCATTGGGCAGTGGATGCAGCATTAATCACGTCTAGTTAAACTGCTCTTTCAGGAACAAGTGGCTATTTGGAGAAGATCTCAGTTTTACAGTGCTGGGCTGTCACTTCCAGTTCAGGGCTTTGCCTTTTGGTCTTGCCACGGCTCCGAAAATGTTCACTAATGTAGCATCAGGAAATCAGAGTTCACCCGTATCTCGATGACTGGCTCATTCGTGCATTGTCCTAATCAGATAGCATGGCGGTGACGGACAAAGTTGTCTTTGGGTTGGGTGATCAATTTCAAGAAGAACAGACTAACTCCATCACAGATGCTGGAGTATCTGGGAGTTCTATTCGACACAGCAAGGGAGAGGATCTTCCTCATGGAATGCAGGAGGTCAAAGCTAGTTCAACAGACTCGTCTTCTCCTCAGTCAACACAGGCCCAGGGTCTGTGACTACATCCAGGTTCTGGGGTCAAAGATAGTGGTGATGGAAGTGGTGCCATGGGCAAGGGCTCATGCGGCCATTACAGGAGTCTCTTCTCGGCCGCTGGTCCTAGAAGTACAACCTTCATCTTCCTTGGATGCTGGTTGCCAGACAGAGTATCTAGTGGTGGTGGTTGTCCAGGAATTTGACCATCGGAGCTTGCTTTCTGAGAACACAATGGGAGGTGGTGACAACGGATGCCAGCAAGTCAGGTTGGGGAACTCATTACAAGTTCATCTGGCACAGGGCATCTGGACAGAGCAAGAGTCTCGGTGGTCGATAAATTGCTTGGAGCACAGGGCAGTTCGGAATGCCTTACACAACTTCGCTACCTTTCTGGTGGGGGCCCGGTTTGAGTTTTCTCTGACAGTGCGACAGCAGTGGCTTATATCAACAAGCAAGATGGGACCCGCAGCTATCCAATGGCAGTGGAGGTGGTCTCCTTTATGAGTTGAGCGGAGAAAAATCTTCTTTGCTTGTCGGCAACTCACATTGCTGGGTCCTTGAATGTGGAGGTGGACTTTCTCAGCAGGGCCCTCTTAAACACTGCAGCCAGGACCAGACCAACCTCTGAGTGTAAAAGCTTGTAAAATTCACTTCACAGTCCATCTGGTCCTGGAGCTTTCCCCAAGGAACTTTGCCGTATTACCTACTCCACCTCCTCCACACAAATAGGCGCATTCAACATAGCCAAATCTGCCTCAGAGGCCCTGGGTAAATCCAGGCTAGAGAGATAAACCTCATTGTCCAACATAGATTGAACATTGGGACAATAGAGCCGGGCAAAAAAGTCTTTCAAAACTTTAATAGCTTGATCCTGATGCACTAAACAGCCCGCGGAATCTATCAGAGTGGCGATCTTGTCAGGTCCCCTACTCTGGCGGACCAATTTGGCCAACAGGCTGCTAATTTTATTGGCAAACCTATATAGCTGATGTTTATAGTAAGCAAAAGATTTCAGAGCACGGCTATGCAGAAGTTCATTTAGGGCCTGCTGGGTCTCCAAGAACTGTGTCTTAACCTGCAGAGAATGAGGGGTCCCATACTGCTGATGGAGAGATGTCACATGCCGCCCCAGGCATATCACCTCATGGTGACGGGTCTTCCTTTGAAAGCTTCCATATGAAATGATTTCCCCCTGTAACACTGCTTTCGCAGTCTCCCAAAACAAAATGGGGTTATCCAGTGAGCTCCATTAGTTTCCCTGAAGGCCTGCCAACGGGAGAGCAAAAAGGGCAACAATTTACTGTCCCTGTTTAAAAAATACCGGAAACCTCCAATAACTTACAGCCAATTGAGAGGAACCAAATTGCAGACCAAGCTCTACTAAGGCATTATCTGAGATCATTATTGGTCCCAGCCGTACATCAACCACCGAAGACAACAGACCCCAAGAGATCAACAGATAGTCTATTCTAGACATCGTGGAATGTGCTCTGGAGATGTGGGTATAGTTCCTCTTCAGTGGATGTAATATTCTAGATATCATGGAATGTGCTCTGGAGATGTGGGTATAGTTCCTCTCCAGCGGATATAATACTCTCCACACGTCCACCATGTCCAGAGAGGAACAAAGCATAGAAATGCTCCGTTGCATCCTAGCCAAGTCCCTCCCCGAGGGCCTGGATCAATCTAGAATGGGATTGGGGACCTCATTGAGATCTCCTTCCCCACCCACCATGTCCAGAGAGGAACACAGCACAGAAATGCCCCGTTGTGTCCTAGCCAACTCCCTCCCTGAGGGCCTGGATCGATGTAGAATGGGATTGGCGACCTCATTGAGATCTCCTTCCCCCTCTCCCTCATTATGATAGGGACATCACCCAAGTCATGTATCCAGCGAATAAGGTGTTCAAAAAAAATTGGGGGCATAAATATTACACTGCAGAAGAGGCTGGTGGTCTTCGATCACAGAGGCCAGAACAAATCTACCTGCTGGATCCATTACGACCACTTGGGTCTCCAATTGTAAACCCTTCTGGATGAGGATAACAGCCCCCCTTTCTTTCCAGCTGCAGGGGACTCAAAAATGGCACCCACCCACCAGTGCCACAGCTTAGTGTGCTCTGAGGCTGAGGATGAGTCTGTTGTAAAAAGGTTATTGATGCCTGCCTATCATTAAGGGCTTTCAGGATTTTTTGCCTCTTGATCAGGGAATGTATACCTTTTACATTCCAGGTAAGAACCTTAAGTGAAATTGAATAAATGGTAAAGCAGATAAATCTAATGCAAATCAAAACCTGTCAGAGAACTGGGAAGGTGCCCCAGCCTACACCCACTCAAAGAACATCACACGACAGAAAGCCAATGTGTATGAGGTCTCAGGCAACACCATTGAGAAAATTAATGCACTAAAATTCCAACCCCCCTACTCCTCCAAATCCTGCCTACCCGCCCCCTAATCCCTTACCCTAACCTACCCTTTACCAACCCTCTACCATACGCACACTCCTATCAAACCTATCAATGGGTACCCCCTGACTACAAGGACCTGAGAGTCCCCAAACTTAAAGACTCTGATAAAATGCCCCCCTGAGAGAGAAAAAAAAAACCTGAACTCCAACCTAGGAATTACTTCAGCAATAGCAATGGAGTCATTGTGAGCTGTAGAAAAGCTCTCAGAGCCTGGCACTCATGTACTGGCAACAGGAATCTACAGGAAGGTCCGAAAAGAAAAAAAAAAGTTGAGGTATTGACTGAAGTAGCCCAGCCAGACATGACTCCCAAGCTCCTATCGTTACACTACCGGTTCCTAGCTTAGATGGAACAAATATATAAGATAGAGTAACAGGAGTAAGAAAATAAGGGGACTAATTTTAAAGTAAGTTGCACATGAGGTCAGAAAGTGAATATTAATTTAGCTAGGATAGGATGGATAAACATGTTCTGCTACAGTATGTACAGCCAGTGTCACTCCTTATGTGTGTGTGTATGACTAGCAAGTTAGTTATTTCTTCCATTAAAGGCCTGGTTGAAGAGCTAAGCTTTCACCTGCTTCCTGAAGTAGAGATTATCTTAAGCGAAGCCCTTCAGGGAGTGCATTCCAGAGTGGGGGCTACTCTGGAGATGGCTCATTGGCGGGTATCACATCGGTGTATAATACCAACATGTAACTATCTTATATGCTTTTTCCTTAATTAAGCACAGTCAAAGACCTTTTGAACCTCAAGAAAGACCCGTTTCCATTCCCCTTTAGTAAGTTGTTCTCCTAAATCCCGCTCCCAATGATTCCTATATTCATGCTCGGTAAACTTGTAAGTGAGATGAATATCTGACCTCTGAGTGGGGGAAATTGCACTAAAGTCAGCAAGATGCTGCTTATGCTTCTGCCTATGAAAGTCCATTGAGTATAATTCTTTATCAACCTAACAAACAAAATACTCAGGCGATTGTAATATAATAAGGATACTAATTTATTAGTAGCACAGCAAACAAAAACAATTATTATATTATACTATACTATAATATTTCTCTTTAGGTATACTCACACAGCCATTAGTTTCTCCTCGTTGTGGGTGCTTTCAGAACAGTTCAACGCAGCTTGGTGTTTAGAGGGGAAAAAAAGTTTTTCTTCCTCCCCCTCCCCCCTTTTTCCTATCTTGTCTGGTAATGTTTGTCTTAGCTGATAAGAAATACACACAGAGGCAGTTTGCTTTAGGGGTCAGCCTGCCCTGCATTTGGAACAAACTTTGCACAAATGCTGTTCTGTGAAGAGGGAGTCAAGAGTGAGTGTTCAGAGGGGATGTTGAAAGCAGCCACTGGTTTTAGAAGGGTAAGGGTCTGCTGTTTCTGGCTTGGACTCCCCCAAGCCAAAGAACTCAGGTTCTGCCTCTCCTCTTTCAATTAGGATAAATTAGAGGTGTGGCCCGCTGTACCACAGGGTTCTGCTCCAACTTTCCAGACAAAACAGGAACTGGCAAACTCAATCTCCACTCCTAGAGGTTAAAGGTTGGAGGACTTTGTCGTGGCTTTTCAGCTTTACAGTCTGGGTCTTTAACCTTGCTACTTCGCCCTCACCCACACTCCACAATCAGCTGTATGGCTCCTCTTATATACAGTTTGTTGTCCTTTCCTGTCCAGTGCCGAAAGGCACTAGAAGTGTCCACACAAGTCAAATAAGCAATAAAAAATGGAGAAAGCCAATCACAATGTCCAGGGTGACCAAAGTTTATTCTTCAGACAAAAATTGCTGACAGATTCACCCAACATGGGCCATGTTTCGACAAACATAGAGGGCCATTTTCGAAAGGGACGTCCAAGTTGCGATTTGGACATCCTTGCAAAATGTCCAAATCCAGGGGTGGTGAAACCTGTATTTTTGAAACAAGATGGACGACCATCTTTTGTTTCGAAAATACCGTCAGGGACGTCCAAATCCTTATATTTGGACGTCCCTAGACATGGACATTTTTGATTTTCGGCGATTTTTGAAACCAAAGATGTCCATGTCAAAAATGACCAAATGCAAACCATTTGGTCATGGGAGGAGCCAGCATTTGTAGTGCACTGGTCCCCCTGACATGCCAGGACACCAACCGGGCGCCCTAGGGGACACTGAAGTGGACTTCATAAATTGCTCCCAAAACCCACTACCCCCAACTGTACACTACTACCATAGCCCTTACGGGTGAAGGGGGGCACCTATATGTGGGTACAGTGGGTTTGTGGTGGGTTTTGGAGAGCTCGCTGTATCCTCCACAAATGTAACGGGTGGGGGGGGGAGGGGTATGGGCCCGCACTTCAGTACCCACTAAAACTGCTTCTGGGACCTGCTTGTGCTGTCATAGACCTGAGTATGACATCTGAGGCTGGCATAGAGGCTGTCACAAAATATTTTTAAAGATGTTTTTTGAGGGTGGGAGGGGGTTGATGACCACGGAGGAGTAAGGGGAGGTCATCCCTGATTCCCTCCGGTGGTCATCTGGTAATTTCGGGCACCTTTTTGTGCCTTAGTTGTGAGAACAGGTCCGGGTGAAAACGTCCAAGTGCCTGTCAGGGACGTCTTTGTTTTTTTTCAATTATGGGTCAAGGACGTCCAAGTGTTAGGCACACCCGCCTTAGCTACGCCTCCGGCACGCCCCCTTGAACTTTGGCCATCCTTGTGATGGAGTACATTTGAAGATGTCCTAAGTCGAGCTTCGATTATACCGATTAGGACATCCCTGGGAGAAGGAAGTCCATCTTCCAATTTATGTTGAAAGATGGATGTCATCCTCTTTCGAAAATGAGCCCGATAGTCTTCCTCAGGGGTTTCTTTCAAATCAGCAATTTAAATATTGTCAAGCTCAAAATATTGTAATAGATTGCTTTAGAGAAACACGGCAGCACAGTGCTCTGCGTCCAATAAACAGCCCGTGTTCGTGGATTCTGTCAGCAATTTTTGTTTGAAGAATAAACTTTGGTCATCCTTGACATTATGGTTGGTTTTCTTTACTTTTTATTGCAGTATATTTCCAGGACAGGTGTCAGCATAATATAGAAAAATGTTTGTTTTTCTCGCTATAAGGAAAAAACACATGGATGGTTCTTGTCATCACATGGGGTCCTGTCTCTGTTCACATTTCAGGGCATTGTTACTGTATAACTTCTTATCAAGGGATCAGCTCAATGTTTTTCCCAGTTCTCAGAAAAAATGTCTTAAATTTTGGAACAGAATTGTACATAAACATGTCTATAATGATTTCCTACGCCAAACTCAAAGTAATTCAGAATTCAGCCTTTCCCTCACATGCATATTACAGTGCAGACACATTGAGTTTTATACCAAATAGGACAAGCTGATGGTCCTGGTTTCTATTTATTCCTCTGTCTCGCTTAATGTTTTTCTCTTTTTCCTCTTACTTTCATATGCCATCTTCTTCTCTCCTCCATCTGTTGTTTCCCTCTGCATACTAACTACCCTCTAGTCTTGTTTTCATTGATGTCTCTTCCTGACCTCTGTCTCCATGCCCTCCAGCTCCCCTCTCTTTTTCTCTCCCTGCTGACCCAGGTTCTTTTCCTCCCCCCAGGTATTCACAGCCTTGGCACTGGTTGGCATGCTAATTCTTCCCCTCAATAACTTTCCATGGGTACTAAATGGAACACTTGAAGCCAAAGTGTCTCTGGATCGGATTCAACGATTTCTTGAGCTCCCGGATCAAGACCTGGATAGCTATTACAGCTCTGGTTTGTAGATGAGCCTAGGACCAAACGGGGAGGCTGGTCAGAATTTGACATACATTCTTTTCTGAGAATGTATAGGCAGGGTATGTCCTGGGATTAGGGTGGGAAAAGGGTTTTCTCTGGCACTACAGAGGGTTTGTATATCCTTGCGGTGCTCAGAATGTAAGCATAGTCAGAATTAAGCTTATTTTGCTTAAGGTGGGTGAAAGCAGGACTCAATCAGATGAAGGGCACTGTGTTCAAGTTTCCAGTAGAGTGATACTGGGATTAAATATTTGCTGTCCTTTGCCTTTTCCCAGCGAAAGCAGGGATGGTTTTGTACATATTTCTACTTATAAAAAGAACATCATATTACCTGCATTGAACTGTAATGTTCCCTGAGTCTGAACACAGAGCTGCCTGTGTACATTCTGACTCTTTAAGGATATGCAGATTTAGCTGAGATATTTGTAGTGAAGCTGGTTAGACAGAAGTCAGTGTTTAATATAATAAAGACCTCTTGGGGTCCTGTTCCTGCTTTTTGCTTTGCACTCAGATGCTTCCTCTGATCCAGACATGGTGCTGGAACTGCACCAGTCCATGTTCTCCTGGTCACCTCCACTGAACACCAATGCCAGCCATTTGAGTCTGGAGAGGAGCCAGAGCAGAAAGGATCCCTAGAGACCTGCGTCCATCATTTGGCAGTGAAGAAGGTAAGAAATGGCCCAGGAGTCAAGGATAGGAAAAATTCAGAAGAAAGCTATACAGATAATGGAGGGAAGTGCTGCAGAGACACAGACAGGGAGAGACAGCAAGCCTGCTCACTCATGCCCTTACTAGAGGCCAACTGAATTTTGGTTTCAAAACCGCCGGCTCTGCCCCCAGAGAGAGCAGGTCTTTCTGGGTCACCGCCGCTGCCACTTCCCCTCCCCCTCTCCACTGCAGACACCAGGTCCTGATAGGCTAGGCTGGGCTATGCCAGCTGGCCATCCACCTGCCTGCCCCATGCTGCTCCGCCAGAAGAGAGTGGGTTCTACTGACATTTTTAAGGAGGACCCGGTGGGAGCAGGAGCAACAACTTGGATAGCTCCCTCCTCGGAGAGGCCAATAGGCCACTAGGGCAGTTAAAAGTAGGCCTGGGAAGGGCCTTCGGGTGGTTGGGGAGGCCGGCTCATTGGCGCTGGCTCTCTTCTAGGGGTGGGTGAACGTCGTGCCCAGCCCTGGCCTCTCAGGACCTGGTCTCTTCGGGGAAGGGGGATGGTTAGTAGTGGCGGCAGCTCAGTGGGATCTAGTCTTTGTGGGGGGGTGGGCAGTAGTGCTGGCAGCCCGGGAGGACCTGCTGGGGGAGGGGGAGGAGGTGCCATTTTCAGGTAAAAACATAAGAATAGCCATACTGGGTCAGACACATGTAGCCCAGTATCCTGTTTCCAACAGTAGCCAAGCCAGGTCACAAGTACCTGGCAGAAACCCAAATAGTGGCAACATTCCATGCTACCAATCCCAGGTCAAGCAGTGGCTTCTCCATGTTTGTCTCAATAGCAGACTATGGACTTTTCCTCCAGGAACTTGTTCAAACTATTTTTTTAAAATCCAGATACGCTAACCGCTGTTACTACATCCTCTGGCAAGGAATTCCAGACCTTAACTATTTGTTGAGTGAAAAAATATTGCCTCCTATTTGTTTTAAAAGTATTTCCATGTAACTTCCTTGAGTGTCCCCTAGTCTTTGTAGTTTTAGAACGAGTAAAAAATTGATTCACTTTACTCGTTCTACATCACTCAGGATTTTGTAGACTTCAATCATATCTCCTCTCATTCGTCTCTTTTTCAAACTGAGGAGCCCTAACCTCTTTAGCCTTTCCTCATATGAGAGGAATTCCATCCCTTTTATAATTTTGGCTGCTGTTATTTGAACCTTTTTTAATTCTGCTATATCTTTTTTGAGATACGGCGACCAGAACTGAACGCAGTACTCAAGGTGAGGTTGCACCATGAAGCAATACTGAGGCATTATAGTATTTTCGGTAATGTTTACCGTCCTTTTCCTAATAATTCCTAGCATCCTGTTTGCTTTTTTTGGCTTCTGCCGCACACTGAGCAGAAGATTTAAGCGTATTATTATCTACAATAACACCTAGATCTTTTTCTTGGGTGCTGACCCCAAGGTGGACCCTATCATCAGGTAACTATGATTCGGATTATTCTTTCCAATGTGCATCACTTTGCATTTGCCCACATTAAATTTCATCTGCCATTTGGATGTATGAAATGCATACTTCTTATTAAGGGTATCCAAAAGGAGAAAAAGTATCTATACAAGGAGGAAAAAGCCTCAACAAGGTCCAATAAAAATCTAACATGTAATATCAAAGGAACTTGTCATTGGCTTAAAAAGCTTTCTTGTATTAAGCACAAACAGAGAAAATATAACCAAGCACTTAACTGAATGTGCTGTGTTGTCGCCTTCTCAACTCCCACGACCAATGGTGGCCAGCTTTTCACATTGCTGCTTCAGGGCACGTGGATAATGCTGCAAATAAAACGAAGGATCAGAGCACAGAACTTCCCAAAAAAGTTAACCAAAAACATGCAATCATAAACCCGCTTTAGAATTCCAGTCTAATGGCTGTTCATCACAGGCTCTCCATCAAAAAATGGCTCCCTCTTATATGATCTGATGTCAGATGCCAATAGTTAACTCAACTAATCATAACTGTAGAAATTCCCATTACTCAGAAATTCCCAGTTCTCATCAAAAATTAATAAAAATGACGCCACTCGAGAGTTTAAACCATTGAGTTCTAAGGTTTTTAACTGGAAAATCCATTTCTGTTCAAGCTGTAAAAGAATTTTATGTTGGTCTCCACCTTTGCGGGATGATGTAACACATTGCAGCGAATCAAAATCATGACACCTCTAAACGCAATTGCACACAAATTGCAAGACCCGCAAGCTGCATGTCCATTCCTAGTTACGACATTGTCCAATCCATTAATTGATACACATGCTAATTCTGAGGAGCACAGAATCTCTTTTAAATTTCTGCGCCTACTGTACGCAAATCTAAGCATTGCTTCTGTGAAAGCCATAAGGGTAGTGACAATATGCCAGTGTTTCCTTATAGCCGCTTCAATCCTTGGAGCAACAGTTGATGTATGTCTTAGAACACATATAAAGATGTCATTATCCACTGTTAGCTTCTCTCGTGGAATCAATAGTAAATCTCTGATTGCATTTAACATGTTTGTAAGCAGTGTTAACAACTTTCTTTGGATAATCACGATCCAACAACTGCTGTAGCAGTTCTCGTGATTGATGCTTAAAATCATTAGTATTAGAGTAAATCTGTCTATATCTTAAAATTTAGAAAAAGGCAAACTGTCTTTTAGAGTTTTAGGACGACAGCTCCAATAGTCCAAAAAAGTGTTTGCTTTACGGTACACTGAAGTAGAAAAAACACCTTTTTTAATCAAGATGTTCAAAAAGGAGATCACTCTAAAGTCAAAATATGCAGTAAATTTCAATTTAGCATGACTGTTGTTTAAATATTGCACACTCAATGTAAATCTGCCTCCAATCCTTCCCAAAGCAAAACCAAAATCATCTGTGAAACTTGTCTACAGTTTCACTTTTTCAAAAAAAGAAGAATTATAGACTTTGGATTGCTCAAAATGGGAAACAAACAAATTAGCCACAGAGGGAACCCTCGTTGCACCCATAGCAACACTAGAGACCTGTTGGAACAACCGGCCCCTATACAGAAAATGCCAAAGATGCTAAGATGAAAGAGGTCGGGACATCCTGTATTTGCCTCTGTTCTAAATACAGCGCTAGAAATTTCAGCTCTTCATCTTGTGGTATGGCATTGTAGAGAGAAACTACATCAAGAGTAACTAACCAGCAGCTATGGTGATCGCAGTTCACAGCAGAAATCAGTCTCATGAAATCAGTGGAATCTGAATTTTTTTTATTTATTTATTTATTTTATTTCCATTTTGCTCACACCCTTTTCAGTAGTAGCTCAAGGTGAGTTACATTCAAGTACACTGGATATTTCTCTGTCAGGGCTCACAATTTAAGTTTGTACCTGAGGCAATGGAGGGTTAGCTGACTTGCCCAAGATCACAAGGAGCAGCAGTGGGATTTGAACTGGCCACCTCTAGCCACTAGGCCACTCCTCCACTCGACTTGAATATATGAAGCTTCCAACCAAAGGACACAGAAAACAATCTACATACATAAAGGTTCCAATAGTGACCCCTGGCTCAACACTATGGTTCTACCAGGGAATTATTTAAAGTCGTATGCACTTCTGGTAGTGTATATAAAAAGCCGGTATCTGTGGATTAATCACATTCAGGAAATGAAAATCCTTTTGAGTAACAAAGCCTTTCGCAAATCCTTCCCCTGTGATTTAAAAATGTTCTTTTTTCAAATCCACAGTTGGATACTCCTCCAGTTCTTCCTTATTCAATAATTGTCTGAATGCTTCTTTATCATAATCAGATTGGTTTTTTTTTTTATGCTGATGATGACAAGTTAAGCTCTTTTGTTATTGCATGTTAGGTTTTTATTGGAGCTTGTTGGGACTTTTTCCTCCTTGTATATATATATATATTTTTCTCCTTTTGTATGCTTGTAATAAGAAGTATGCATTTCATGCATTCACTGTTAGAGGTGAGGATTTACATTTATTGTTGGTACACCACTTCTTTCAATTTGCCATAGAGCAAAGGTATGCTTAGGGGTGCTATCACTGAACTGAAACTGTTGGAAAGTTGGCACAGGTCTATGAGGTCTCTGGCCTGAGACAGATGGAAGTCACCCAGGTACTGCAGAAGCTTTTATTCCCTGGGTTTGGGAGCAAACATGCTTAAAAATAAAAATTGGAGGAAGAGCATGTGGGACTGAGAGCTACTGCTGTCGCTTGAAGATGTGTGGTACTGCCTGCACCCTCAGCACCGCCCATAGACCAAAAGGATCATATCTGATATTGGTTTTCTGTGATTTCCTTATAGTTGAGAGTCCTGTGCTCTTCCCCAAGACACATTTTTCTGGGTTTTATTTTTTTTCTCATAATCCAGCCAAGAACGTTGGCAGAGGTTTTGTGTGCCCACAGTATAGTATGTGTGGAATTGAACAAGGTGCTATTCTGTGTCAGCTCATGTTGGCATACCTGAAGAACAGCCTGATCTGATGATTTGGGGGCATCTTCTTCTTCTTTTCTACCGTTTCCTTTTTCTTTCCCGTACCAAGTTTTGCTCACTTTTCAATGGCAGTTTCAATCTCAGGAGTCACGTATGCCCTTCCATAGAAGGGGAAGGTTTCTCCTGGAAGTGATTCCATACAATCCTCCTTTTTCTAAGCCACTGCCTGAGATTGAGGGGAGTACCCTGTGAAGGAAGCCTTTATTGAATACCAGGTCCATACACTGGCTGTATTGCTTCTCATGTGCTCCCTTCTTCTTGTACTGGTGTCCTTTTACCCCTTTTTCTTCTCCTGTTTGTTCCTACTCATTGTCCTCTGAGCTTCTGTGGCCCTATTACTCCCTCAGCCCCACACACTTTAATGTTTTGTAAAAGGTTGGTTGATATCTCCCCCCCCCACACACCATTGTTTTGCCTGGTATTTGGGAAGAGGCTGTAGGTTGGAAACTTATCTCCCCCCCCCCCCCCCCCCCCCCCCCCCCCCCCCCCGCTTTGCCCCTTGTGTCTTGATAGGTGAATCTTGGAGTACAATCTGAAACTGCACATAGGCTAGGTCTTTTTTGATGTTTCAGTGCTTCTGTGAAATGTTATTTTGTTTGATACTAGGTGTAAGTTAAATGCATAGCCTTTAGAAATAGAGTACAATTTTTGCTGTTTCCCTAAGTCTTTGGTTCCTTGAGTTTCTCCTGGTGTATGTTTGCTCAGTTTTCACTTTGATGGCTTAGATGAGTGCGTATATTGTAGATGAATCTGGTTCCCTATTTGAGGTTCTGAATGGTAGTCGAGAACTGTATATTGTGCTGTTTTGTTTTGTTGTGTGTTTGATATGTACACATTGCCTTCTAAATTTTTTCACATTCAGCTGCCTAAGAAATAAAATTCTAAATGTGTTAAGGTAGGAGTTTGTTTCCCTGATCTACACAACATACGCTACATTCTCTTCTTCCTTCTTGCACATCCTTCAGTTCTGCTTCTTGTTCCTGTTGCTGTATTCTCTCGGTGGCTGTTTATACTCCTATGCTGGCAGTGCAGGGGAGGGCAGGCAGGAATCTCTTCTGGTTTCCTTAGCCTCTTGGTCCTCTACACTTGCTCTTAGGGAGGTAATGAGAGCAGGAGCAAATGAGAGAAAAGTGCTTTCTGCGTGTCCTCATCAGTAGCTGCGCCCTGTACCAACAGCAACTGCTACAGGGAGGGAGCAGCACTTGAGGTACAGAGGCAGCACCCTGGGCTTGAAGACGGAGTGCTCTCTTTGAGCCTGGAGAGTTCCCACATATGCCAGTTTTCTTCTGTTCTTCTCCTCCCTTTCTGCTATTTCCCTTCCTGATTTCCATGGAACTTCTAGCCCTTCCCTGGGACCCAGCATGATCCAGGCTGTGTGGCACAATAGAGGGTTTCCCTGTCTCTCATTTGGTGCTTGCTCCCCTAGCAGAGCTGGAGTATGTATGTATAGTTTGCTGCTGATCAGGTAGCAGAAAACTTTACCAAGCTCTCATACCCTGCTAGATGTAAATGTGTTGATGCCATGGTGCACCTGCAACCCTTCACTCTTTGAAGGAGCCTGTCTTCTTTTGTTCTATATCTTTCCTCTTCTTGATACAGTAATCTGTTACCCCAATACAAAAATTTTCACACATGATCAGGGGGGATAATCCAGAATCTCCATGCTGGGCTTTTCACCATTGACTCACTCCATTATGATATCTGTTTCTTTCCACTCCTTTGTCTGATACAGTGTGTACATCACTATTAACACTATACAGAAATACCTTGCAGAGAAACCATGCTGGGGTGGAGATACTCATGCCATTATTTTTGTTCTCTTCTCAGGGAACGTTGGTGGGTGTAGTTGGGAAAGTCGGCTGTGGGAAAAGCTCCCTGCTTGCAGCTATCACAGGAGAACTTAACCGGTAACGTCCAGGAAGACCCCTTATGCTAATTAAAAACCATGCACGAGGGTATGTGATATGAAGCTGGAGCCCCAGGCAAGGGGAAGTGTGATGTGAAGCTGAGGCCCCAAGTGAGGACTTGGGGGAGGGGAGATGAAGCTGGGACTCTGTATGAGGGGCAGATTGTCATAGTGTGGAGGGTTGAGGTTAAGTGAAGTGAAGCTTGGGCTTTATTGGGGAAGAGGTGGCAGATTTGGCTGAGAATCTGGGGCCCCAAAAGAAGGAAGAGGAAGGGAAGGCAAAGTTGGTTGGAAAACTGGAATCCCATGCTTAGTGAGTGTAGTGTGGAGAGTTATGTGGTACAGTTGTGTGCAATCATTTAAGCACCCCTGATCGCATTGTATGTTTCAGTGAATCCCTAAGTGAAAAGAAGCTGACAGAACCTCTAGGTTTTTAATTATTGATTACTATTTATTTGCAGCATTTAAGTTTGTTTTATTTATTTACAAAATTCTAAATAAAGCACGAATGTGGCCAGTGCAAAGGTTTGACCATCCTTTCAGTCCATACTTTGTAACATCCTTGTTGTAAGAAATAACAGCTACCAACCTTTCCTGCAACCCAGGTTTCCCAAATCTGTCCTGGGGACCCTGCAGCAGATTGGTCTTTTTGGGATGTCCTCATTGAACGTGCATGAGACATATCGATATAACGAACCTTCAGGATGGTTTTGGAAAGCCTGCCTGCCATAGCCAGCTAAGTAACTTTCTGTTTTTGCTGTTGAAATTTTTTCCCCACTCTTTCTTACAGAACGCCTAGCTGAGAAATATTCCTAGGCCTTCTTGCAAGCGCCGCATGTTTGAGATCTCCCAACAGATTTTCTGTAATATTTTAATTCTGAGAATTGTGAAGGACATTCCATACTTTCATTTTACTTTCCTTGATTTTGGAAGCATGTCTCAGATCATCCAACTGAAATATATAACCTCTTTTCAGCTTCAGTTTTTTCACTGACAGTGGGACATAGTTTCTAAGATAGGGGTATCCAACCTTGGCCCTTGCCCAGTTGGCTTTTCAGGATTCCCACAATGAATATGCATGAGATCTATTTGCATACAGTGGAGACAGTGTATTCAAATAGATCTCATGCATATTCATTGGAGAAAGCTTGAAAACCCAACTGGGTTGCAGCCTTTGAGGACTGAGGTTAGACACACCTGTTCTAGGATATGTTGATATTTAGTTAAATCTATTCTTTCTGCCACAAATAAGGTATTTTGTGTGCAATAAGCTGTTACTCAATCCTTGTGCTGAGCAGTTGGCAGGCTATTCTGTTCTTCAAATGCTTTGTTCCTTATCCTCCTGCTAGACCTGTCCAGACACCTGGATTTATGTTCTTCAACCAACAAATGGACACAAAATACAGCTCTCCAGTGACATCATGCATGAATGTGGGGCAGCCTTGGACTAGTCGGTATTCTTTGTCTTTAGCAGATGGTTGGAGCTTTTGGATTGGTGCAGCAGGACTTCATATGTTTTCACTGCCTCCCAGTGTATGGCCTGTGGACTGTGCCCTGTACCCTTGGTTGAGAGAGGCCAGAGCCTCAGCTCTGAGTATAGTTTACAGGCCATGGCACTTGATTGAGCCTGGTAGCCAAAGGAAGCCCAAGATATAGGCTTATGGGCCTTTCCCCTGGTCTGGTAGATGTAAGATCAGGGTTTTTTTAGCTTCTCTGACAGGATAAGTGAGCCTGCAGGCCCTCTAGTCCCTCAGGAGGTGGGGGAGGAGGGCTTGGGTTGCAATTTACCTTTACACTCCTTCCCTCTTACTTCTTCTGGCAATCTTTTTGGTCAGCAGAAAGTCAAGGACATTAAAGCTGTTAAAAAAATTAGCTCTCCAGCAGTTGAGTGAGGCAGAAAACTTGTAGAATGGTTGCTGTCAGGAGTTCCCCATGGCATGGTTTCCCTCTTTATCTGGGTAAGTCTGGAGGAGTGATGCCAAAGTGTGAGGCAGTGTGGTGCTTTAAGGGATGTAGAGCTTGGCTTGTCAGTGGGTATGCTAGCCTAATATATTCCGTTTGCTGTTGGGACTCAGGGCACATTGCCACACTGGTGCTAATGTTTGGGGGGAGAGGAGGGAGAAAGATTTGGGCTGACAATCTACGACTCATGTCAGTGGCATTGCTCGTGGTGAGCATGTAGCTGCTTTTGTTGAGGGAATGAGTGGTTTGGCAGGAATGGTGATCATTGTGGCAGTCTCTTCAGCTGCCCCGACTCCTGGGCTTTCCTCCAGCTCCGTTCCTCCTCAAATGCTTGGTTTGGGTCCACCAGTGCATTCTCCAGAGGGGAAAGGCTTGTGAGTGAGCAGGAGCTCCTGTCTAACCAATTTTCCTCTGAATTTCTCCTGTTGGGGGTCCAGATCACAACTCAGGCTGTCCAGCACTGGCTGGGTTCTCTGGTCATGGTCTCGCCCCCAAGAGGCCAAATATATGAGGCTTTTCTGTCAGTGCAAGAGGACCCAGGGCCTTCTGTGCCCCTGAAAGAACCTGACAAAGGGAAGGATCTAGAGGAAATTGGGAATTGACTGGGTAGTGCCTCTACAGAGGAGTTAGATGAGCAACTGGTAATTCATCTCTTCAGAAGAGAGAATCTAATGTTTTTGATTGTTCAGTTGACCTTGGCATTCCAGATCTCAGATCCAGTGGAAACAAAGTCCTCCATAGTATCCTTTGCTGGATGATCTTGATGGCGTGGGAAATGCTGGATGTAGTATTCTGTGTCATGAAAATTATGGGGAAGTTGTTTCTGTTTCTGGTTGTGGAGCTGGATGTATTGTTTGCATTTACGTAGAATAAATGCACCAGTTGTTGTGGCCCTCAATGACTTCCAGGACAGGAAGGTGTGTGAGGGTCATGCTTATACAGGCATTCACATTGATTGGTGTGGGAGGTTCAGGTAGCTATGAGTGGTGGCTACATTGCACAGGCTCTTTACTGGGTTCAGTAGATCCCAGGCCAAGAAGCACTAACCAAAACGTTAAAGCCCTTCCCTTACCGATTTCATAGCGAATCGGTAAGAAACGGGCATGCATCAAGGAAATCACATGCATCAAGGAAGTCGCTGCTAGCTCATTTGCATGGGATTTCCTTCCAAGCCAGTTGGCCAGCTGAGCATGTGCAGAGCAGCCAGGTGTTATGCTGGCTGCTCTGTGCATGCCAAAGACGTCCAAAAAGGACATCCCTGACGAGCACTTGTCAGAGCCGTGGGCTGGAGTGCAAGCTGCAGCCGCCGGTACAGCCGGTGATCACCCTACAGATTCTCTTTCGCTCCGACTCTGATTATGATTCAAATATGGAACAAATGGAGCGCGTTCGTGCGTCTGTGCCTGGGCTTCCTGATCGGTGCTGATTGGTGCAGTCTGGCCGCGGCGGCTCTTCCCGGCTCCGTGGCCAGTGGTTGCAGGCAGCAGGGGGGAGAAGAGAGAGAGGGCTAGGGCTATACTTGGGACAGGAAACTATAAAAGTTAAAGTGCGAGGACGTCCAAATCAAAAAACTATTTGGACGTCCCTTTTGATTATGCCCCTCCTCCAGGTCTCTCTCAGCCAATCACAGCGCGTTTAGCTGACACTGGTGACAGCTAAATACGCTGTGATTGGCTGAGAGAGACCTGGAGGAGGGGCATAATCGAAAGGGACGTCCAAATGGTTTTTTGGATTTGGACGTCCCTGCACGTCCCGATCCAGCGGTGGTCATTCGGGCACTGAGGACACCCATCACAAAAAAATCTGGGGGGAAAAAACGTCGAAGTGCTTGTCAGGGATGTCCTTTTTGGGGGGTTTTGAGTGAAAGACATTCATGTTAGGCACTTTAGAAGGACGTCCCTGACGAGCACTTGGACGTTTCCCCCCCCCCCCCCCTTCCGATTCCCTCACAGTAGTCCCAACGAGAGGTGCAGACCTCTCGTTAGATTTTCCACAGTGAGGGGATCGGAAAACGGTAGTGCATCTCATTGTAATACGATTTATGCACATTATAATACTAATTTGCTCATCTGCATTCCGTTTTCGTTAGCTGCTACCGTGACAGGACAATGCCCTTTTGTGCATGTCCTGGTTTACTACTTGCACGTTAAACTGGCTAGAACTAGTTTAAAACCTACGTTGCTGGCTCGGAAAGCTTAGTGCATCTAGCCCCCAGTCTCTTAAGATTGCCCATCTGGAGATGGGGCAGCCTGTCTGATGGATGCCTTCTCTATGATTTGGTGAGAATTAATTAATGAGCAGTGGCATCCATCTTGGTAACTCTGGCTCTGGAGCTGAGCTGTGGATGCAGTCTCAAGATTTGACTCAGAAAGCTTCCGTTCAAAGGAGGGCTATTTAGTGAAAAAATTGTCAAGGATCTGGGAGAAGTTAAGCCCCAGCAATTACCAGAGGATTGTCCTCACTCGATGACTAGGGGAAAGGTCAATCAGCATCACCTCCATGACAGAAGACATTAAAGGTTGGGTAACTCTGACTTCTAGATTTCAACCCAAGAGTCGGCCCTTTCAAGGAGCCAGAAAGTCAAGGGACAGCGGAGTCTCTGACTCTAGTAATTTCCAGACCACAGTAAAAAATCTCCTGATTCGCTGTGGGTTGACTCTAATGGAGAGTCATCTGCAGTTCATTTTCGTGGAATGGGTCAAGGTAACCTTGACTTGTGCATTCCGGAGGGGTTCGGTAAAATTATGCCCTGGAGTGTCTTTATGTTGTGCCCCTGTGGTATATCTGCCAAAAGGCAAGCAATCTAGTCTTTTCTCTACAGTGGCTTCTTTCTCTTAGCATCATGATCTTGATGCTGCTTGAGTGTGGTTACAGGTGATATTCCATTTGTTTCATGATCCCAAAGAAGGTTATAAACAGATGCTTACGTGTACTAAGTTTTGCATGGTGACTGTATGCTTCATGGTCCCCACTATGACCCCTTCCCTCTCTTCATCCCAAAGGGAGAAATATTTCAGGCCACGAGGGGGGGGGGGGGGCGAAAGAATAAATTGCAGAATCATGGACAAAAAGTAGCACTGCAGGCATATGCCACTTCCCAACAGCAGAATGACTCGAAGAATGGAAATTAAACAGGTACATTTCTTCCTAATTTTCTTGCTACACCAGTCCAGATGCTAGGATGTACCCGCAATATTCTCACTGAACCAAAAGTGGTGTCCTCCCTGGCCTTCACATCCAACTTATGGTGGTTGATGAAGAAATGAAAGGATGACCAAGGAGCTGCACAACAAAAACTTGTGGGGTAACCATGCTAACCTTACCCAAGAAGTTGAGAGAGCTCTAGTCAAATGTGTTAAAATATCCTTTGATATTCAATACTAAGTAAATAAGCTGACCCAATTGCCTCCCTAATCTACCTAAATAAGGAAATTTTAGACACTGCTTCTCCCTTGCATGGCCTGGTGAAAAAAACAATGAGGCTGTCAGACTTTCAAATATCTAAGCAAACAACAAACATCCAATACATGGATATTCTCACTGGAATTCTAGCATACTTTCTCAAAAAACAACAGAAGGTAAACATACTGATTCAAATGGAAAGGAGAGACCACTTTAGGTAAAAAAGGAAACAATTGACCAAAAGGAGACTAATGGGCTCATTTTTGAAAGAGAAGGATGCCCATCTTTCGACATAAATCGGAAGATGGACGTCCTTCTCTCAGGGTCATCTAAATCGGTATAATTGAAAGCCGATTTTGGATGTCCCCAACTGCTTTACATCGCAGGGACGGCCAAAGTTCAAGGGGGCATATCGGAGGTGTAGCGAAGGCAGGACTTGGGCGTGCCTAACACTTGGATGTCCTCGACCCATAATCGAAAGAAATGACGTCCCTGACGAACACTTGGACGACTTTACCTGGTCGTGTTTCTCTTATGACCAAGGCACAAAAAGCTGCCCGAAATGACCAGATGACCACCAGAAAGAATCGGGGATGACCTCCCATTATTCCCCTAGTGGTCACTAACCCCCTCCCACCCTCAAAAAATATCTTTCAAAATATTAATTGCCAGACTCTATGCCAGCCTCAGATGTCATACTCCGCTCCATCACAGCAGTATGCAGGTCCCTGGAGCAGTTTTAGTGGGTGCAGTGCACTTCATGCAGGTGGACCCAGGCCCATCCCCCCTACCTGTTACATTTGCGGAGAAAACAGCGAGCCCTCCAAAACCCACCACAAACCCACTGTACCCACATCTAGGTGCCCCCCTTCACCCGTAAGGGCTATGGTAGTGGTGTACAGTTGGGGGTAGTGGGTTTTGGGGGGCTCAGCACACAAGGTAAGGGAGCTATGCACCTGGGAGCAATTTATGAAGTCCATTGCAGTACCCCCTAGGGTGCCCGGTTGGTGTCCTGGCATGTCAGGGGGACCAGTGCACTACAAATGCTGGCTCCTCCCATGACCAAATGGCTTGCATTTGGTTGTTTCTGAGCTGGATGTCCTTGGTTTTGATTATCTCCGAAAATCAGAAACGACCAAATCTAGGGATGACCAAATTTGAGGATTTGGACGTCCCTGACCGTATTATCGAAACGAAAGATGGATGTCCATCTTGTTTTGAAAATACGGGTTTCCCCGCCCCTGGATCGGGACGTTTTGCGAGGACGTCCTCATCAAAACTTGGACATCCCTTTCGAAAATGCCCTTCTAAGTCACATGAAATCATCAAATAAGGATCCCAACAAGAGAATGTTTGAAACTCTCATAACTGAGCAAATAACAACCAACAGCTAATCTTCCTTTTGTGCAGGTAGGAAATCGTCCTTTCAGTCAGCAAGCAAGCAAGCTAGCTATTGCCTCCAGAGCTTCACAATGATGTGAAGCTGGTCCACTCTTCTCTTTCTCTGGTGGGAGGATGTCTTCAGGAGTTTAGGGAGATGTGAGCCAAAATCACATCAGACCAGTGGATTCTGGATACTCTTATAGAAGGTTACAAGTTGGAGATCTCCTTCCTGGTCACTTCTCTCTTGTTGAAAGGGAACCAAGGCGCTCGAGGTTCTGACCACCATAGATTCCTTGCTGGTGCTCTGGGCAATTGTTCCATTTCCCCAGGCCAAACAGGGACAAGGCAGATACTCCATCTACTTCATTGTCACAAAGAAGGAAGGCACCTTTAGTCTGATCTTAGATCTCAAAGGTCTAAACCACTGCCTCTGAGTGTCCCACTTTCGCATGGAAACACTTAACAGCAGTTATAGCCTCATTTCAAATGGGAGAATTTCTTACTACCCTCAGTCTCATGGAGGCATACTTGCATATACCCATATGGCTGCCACATCAGAGGTTTCCACATTTTGCAGTGCTGGGCCATCACTTCCAGTTCAGGGCTTTGCCCTTCAGTTTCGCCATGGCTCCAAAAACATTTTCCAAGGTTATGGTGGTTCTTCCTTTGGTGCCAGGGAATCAGAGTTCACCCGTATCTTGACAACTGGGCTCATTTGTGGGTCAGACAGCATGACCGCAACAGACAAAGTCTGCACTTCTCAAAATTAATCAGCCAACATGACTGCTGAAGACAAACTCTATTGCAGACACCAGTGTATTTAGGCGTTCTATTCGACACAGCACTGGAAAGGATCTTGCTCATAGTCCGCAGGAGGTCAAAGCTGGTTCAACAGATTCGTCATCTTCTCCATCAAGACAGGCCTCCCTTTCATATGCTTTGTTGAGTGGAACTTTTGGGCTCTTCAGAAGCCTCCTTTTGAGCCACTCCAGAATGCCTCTTTGAAAGATCTTATACTGAAGTCTGCATTCTTGGTGGCTGTTGCATCGGCACATAGGGTTTTGGAGCTTCAGGCTCTCATGTCAGGATCCCTTTCTTTGCTTTTCGGAGGTGGGGGGGGTCTGCTTCAGGCTCTCATGTCAGGATCCTTTTCTTCGCTTTTTAGAGATGGGGGGGGGGGGGGTCTCCCTGCGCACGGTTCCGTCCTTTCTTCTGAAAGTGGTATCAGCATTTTATCTCAACCAATCTGCGGGACTTCCATCCTTTCGGCTCAGTATTCTTCCCTCAAGCTCTCAATGTGCGTAGATTTCTCGCTAGATATCTGAAAGTCAGAATGAATTTTGCAAATTGGACAAACTGTGCTTTTTGGTAAACAGGGGCTTGGCATTTGCAAGGCAGCAACATGTTCGACACTGCATACCTTTGCGAAGCACTACAGGAAGGACATTGCAGTGCGCTTGGAATCCAGTTTTGGGGCTTTGGTCCTCAGGGTTGTGGTGCCAGGATCCCACCCACTCTAGGGATTGCTTTTGGACATCCCACACATTCTGGAATAGTGAGAAGCTACATAATGGAAGGAGAAATTAGGTCTTACCTGAGAATTTTCTTTCCACTAGTCCTTCCCATTATTTCAGAGGCCCACCCAAGGTTTCAGAGATGTATGTAGGTAATGGATCAAATAATGAGTGTCACCTTGCATGGTGCTTTCTGCAAATCTCTTGTTTCTCCTTCCATTACTTAGCTTCTCACTATTTCAGAATGTGTGGGATGTCCAAAAGCAATCCCTAGAGTGGGTAGGATCTTGACAACGCAACCCTGAGGACTGAAGCCAGGAGTTAACCCAGTTAGCCACAATATTCAGACTACTAACTGTATAACTATCCACATAATGTTAGGATAGCTGTCTTGTGATGTGATGTTTACCTTAGTGGACCCACTACATTCACTCTCACATGTAGTTTAGATGTTAGAACAATTTGGCCTAGCATCGGGATTCAAGACAAACATGACAAAAAAATCAGAAATTTCAAATATGAATATGGGGGTGAGACACACAGAGGGGCATAATGGAACGCGAACGCCCACCTCCATGGACGTCTATGTCCGAGAACGGATACGTGAAGGGGCGGGACAGACCGTATTTTCGAAAAAAATGGGCGCCCATCTTTTTTTTCGATAATACGGTTTGTGCCCGACAAATGCATCGGATTTGTGAGGATTTGAGCTGGGTGGTTTCGTTTTTCAGCGATAATGGAAACCGAAGGCGCCCAGCTCAAAAATGAACAAATCCAAGGCATTGGGTTGTGGGAGGGGCCAGGATTCTTAGTGCACTGGTTCCCCTCACATGCGAGGACACCAACCGGGCACCCTAGGGGGCACTTGTAACAATAAAAAAAAAAAAAGTTAAATACCTCCCAAGTCCATAGCTCCCATCCCTTGGGTGCTGAGCCCCTCAAATCCCCCCCAAAACCCACTGCCCACAACTCTACACCATTACCATAGCCCTTATGGCTGAAGGGGGGCACCTACTTGTGGGTACAGTGGGTTTTGGGGGCAGTTTGGAGGGCTTCCATTTACTACCACAAGTGTAACAAGTAGAGGGGTGATGGGCCTGGATCCACCTGGGTGAAGTCCACTGCACCCACTAACAACTGCTCCAGGGACCTGCATACTGCTGTGATGGAGCTGGGTACGGCATTTGAGGGTGGCATACAGGCTGGAAAAAAAGTTGTTAAAGTTGTTTTTTTTTTTTTTGGTGGGAGGGGGTTAGTGACCACTGGAGGAGTCAGGGGTGGTCATCCCCGATTCCCTCCAGTGGTCATCTGGTCATTTAGGGCACTTTTTTGGGACTTGTTCGTGAAAAAAAAGGGTCTAAAAAAATTACCCAAATTCGTGCTAAAAACCGCCTTTCTTTTTTCGATTATCGGCCGAAGGCGCCCATCTCTCCTCAGCCGATAGACACGCCCAAGTCCCGCCTTCACCACGCCTCCGACACGCCCCCGTCAACTTTGCCCATTTCTGTGACAGATTGCAGTTGAAGACGCCCAAAATCGGCTTTCGATTATACCGAGATGGGTGCCCATCTCCTGATTTGGGTCGAAATATGGGCGCCCATCACTTTCGAAAATAAGACTGACAGAGACATTGAAGGCTCAATACACATTTCAATGGGTTCCACTTCACATTAGGCAGCTCGGGGGAAATGTAGCAGTCGACCCAGGAAAATTGTTTGAAGTCCTCTATCCTCCACTGCTAGGAACATTTCTGGAAGGAGTTGGAACAATGGGAAGAATTTAATATCACCTGGTTGGGGAGGGTTCACCCAATAAAAATGATACTTCCTAAAACTCCTCTACTTATTCACAGCACTAACTATCCCACTTTTCTAAATGTCTTTTTCACAATGTAAACTGAAAAGATGTGGCCTGTATTTGGAAAAAGAAGCCATTACGGGTGCAATGAGTTAAGCACTATCACCCTAAATCCCAAGGGGGCATGGCTGGGTTTAAAAAAAAGTTTGGATATCTTCCTAAAAGAAAAGTTCATAAGCCATTTTTAAAATGGACTTGGGAAAATCCACTGCTTATTTCTAGGATAATCAGCATAAAGTGTAATGTACTGTTTTGGGATCTTGCCAGGTACTTGTGACCTGGATTGGCCACTACTGGAAACAGGTTACTGGGCTTGATGGACCTTTGGTCTGTCCCAGTATGGCAATGCTTATGTTCGCCCTAAAATATAGAAGTTTTGGCATGAGGTGCTTGATTAAAGAAATTATGGATCTAGCGATTCCCAAATGTAAAGAACATTTTCTGTTTAATATGTGTTGTCTGCAAGTACAATCTAGCACACGGAAGCTTGTAACCAGTGCTTTTATTGTAAGCTGGTTAGCCTTGGCAGCAGCATGAAAACAGCCAGAAGTACCCTCTGTGTCAAAAGTGATTGGAAAAGTTGACTACATTTACTTTAAATACAAAGTGACGGCCCTGTTGGGCAGGGACTGTCTCTTCATGTTCAAGTGTACAGCGCTGCGTATGTCTAGTAGCGCTATAGAAATGATTTCACAAAATTTCACAAAATTTGGGAAATCTATGGGAAATTGGAAGAGGTTATACTAAAAGGGGACAGTCACCCAAATTGACATTGATGTATATGGATACTTTAAACTAAGACCTTTTATTTCACCAGAACACTCTTTGGATTACACTGTTAGGAGGTGGGATTTGGGGGGAACCTGGGAGAGGGGAGGAAGGTAGAGTGTGGATCAGTCATTCTGTTATTTCAGTTGAAGCCTATTCCAGTTGTTTTGATATTATTTCGTACTGCCTTAATGAATCACTGATGTTGGCTTGTTGCAATGCCTTTGTGTTTTGGAATTTTAAACATTTTTAAAAAAGACAACTGTCCTAACTTTATCCAGGTATCAGTCTCAGTATTGCTGGTATCCAGATAAGTGCTGGTGGCTACATTACACCTAGATATTCTGCGCTGTTATCCAGGTACAGCCCAGCACTGAATAATATGGGTATAAAAAACCTGTGCCATTCGTTGTTTAAAAAACACTTGATTGCCGTAGGCTGCATATTGATCCGGTTGTGTTTAACTTTGTACCATGTAGATGTCAGCTTTTGTTCACTTAGGAATTCATAGAAACATATATTAAGGGCAGAGGTGCCTAAATTTTGCACACAATTATATGTGGTGTGATGCGAGAAGGGAGATAAGATGATGATGGTGATAAGAAGTGAAATTGGGTTCATTTGATTGGGGTGTGGTCAATCATGAGGATCATCTGAGATTAATTTTATTCATAGAGTCTTAGGTCAAGAGATGTGGCCAGGTACTAGGGCCAAAAGCAAATATAATAAGGAGAAAATATATTTCAGTCCCATAGTAATATAGACCTGAAACCATACACATCAATCTGGGTTTTCAGTCTCATTAAATAATCTCACCAAAACTAATCAAAAATTTTTATTAAAAAATTTTTTCAACAAAACTTTTTCATTCAGTTTTGGTGTGATTATTTCATGAGACTGATAATCCAGATTGATGTATGTGGTTTCAGGTACAAGAACCACCACATTTCCAGTTTTATTATGAAGACCTGTAGAGGTTCTGTACCCAGGAGAGAACTGCATAGATGCAGTAATTAAAAAAGGCTTTGGGTCAGGTAAGATTGAAGACTTGATGATTTGGTAGTACACCATACAAATTTTCACACTTGTACTGCTTTAGTGGTTTGTCTGTGTCATCAAGTAAAAACAAATTCAGGTGTCTGTGTAAATCTGCCCTGCTGACCTTCTATATTTTTTCAGGGAAGGGCAAGTGAAAAAAAGAGGGGGTAGAAAGATATGTATAGGCTGCCAGCAAGAACAAAGAGGCTCACACTCCAACCTGTTATCACTGGCCACAATAAAGATTTGTTTTACATGTATTTTATCCAGCACTCTAATCCTATATTTTTCTTTCCTTACCCATGATTCATCTCTCTCCTCATGTAAGTTTTCCCTGTTTTATTAAGTTTTTCATGGCTCTTTGTGCAGGAAAGGTGGCTCTCTCCACGTCTTAGGCTTGGAGCAGGGATTTGGCCTTGTGGCTCAAGAGCCGTGGATCCAGTTTGCCACCATCAGGGAGAACATCCTGTTTGGGAAAGGATACAATGCCAAATTCTATCAAGAAGTGGTGGAGGCCTGTGCTCTGGCTGATGACCTGAAGGTGAGTTCCTGGTGTTCAGAAGGTGACGCAAGCCTGTGCATTGACAATCGAAGCAGCAGGAATTAACAACACACATGGAAAACTGCAAGAACAAAGTGTAGGGAAAAAATAACACAGACTTCTTGATAGTGGTTCAGAGAACCAACACGGCCCATATTTCAGCAGGATGCCTGCATCAGGGGTCATAAATCAGCCTCTTGGTTTGCAAAGCTTTCTGTATCAGGAGATGTCGGATATCATTCAAATCATAAATACACAAAAATGGTCATTGTAATCTTTAGCTTTTCCCATTCAATGATGATGGTACCAAGAGGCTTATTTATGACTTACAGTACAAGCAATCTGCCGAAACATAGGCTGTGTTGGGTGTCTGAGTAACATGTTGGTTAGAAAGGGGCTTTATTGTTGCTTGTGTAGTTTCTGAACTTGAAAAAGTTTGTATTAACATATTGGGCAGCCAGGCTTGCTTGAGCATCTCCTCCTGTCTCCTGGCAGGGTTTGGAGTACTCAAAGAGCAGAAGAGGAGCTTGTTACCATAGCAGTGAAACCGAGTCTTGCTCTCTGTAACCTTTGAGAGGGCATAAGATGAAGTTAAAAGGAGAGAGATTCAGGAGCAATCTACGGAAAAGGGATAGGTGTTAGAGATGCTTGTCCAACATTTTCTTGTCCCAGATGCAGTCATGTGGAATTTCTTAGGGAGAGGAAGAGATGGTATGGATGGGTAGACTGTATAGTATATAGATCTGCGGTCCATAAGATGGTGGACCACTGTGTAACTCCTAAAATACTTGCCTTTCTCTCTGTGGAGCAGGGTCTAGTCAGCTCTGTAAAACAGCAAGGTAAGGTCATCAGGCGTTCATAGACAAAATTCCAGCAGAAGTTCTTATCTAACATTCCACTTGCAAGCACAGCAACAGAGGGGTGAAAAACAATGTGAAACAAGTTCTAGGGCAGATTTGTGGTTGTGGGTCGTGAGACTGATTTTGCAGGAACAAGTAAAGCCAGATGTTGGGTTTAGATAATGGGGGCACTGGCAGAGACAGCAGACGTGAGAACGGTCACGTACACACACAGATAAATGTATAAAAGGACTGTTTATACATTACCTCAGAAATAGGAACTTTTGCTAGCACTGAGAAGCATCTTGCTACAGGGTTAGACTAGTTTCTCTCACAGGAAGAAAGAGACTCTTTTTGCTTGTATTACTTAAAATTGGCAAGTCTGCAATCAGATGTCTATTTTCCTATTTGTAATAAATAAGCTTCTGTAATAAATTTATAATTAGCTAATTGTGAATCTCTTCCTCTGATCTTCAGGAGCAGGTAAGGCCCAAAATTAGTTTATCTGGGAATTAGCGCCCGAAGGTTTAGCCTTTTGTCTTGCAGCCTGTCTGATAAGAAGCACAGGTAAAGGTCTAAATAATAGGCCATATGACCTTTACCTGCTGCCATTTTCTCTTTCTGTTTCCCTCTTTACAGATCTTACCAAGAGGTGACCAGACAATAGTGGGGGAGAAAGGAGTGACCCTCAGTGGGGGGCAGAAGGCTCGGGTAGCTCTGGCCAGGGCTGTTTATCAGGTGAGTAAGGAATAATTATACATATACTCACAGAATAGAGAAACTTAAGACTTTCACAGAAAACCCTGCAAGGCCAGATCATTTCATGGTTTGTAGCACTTACTGTAATTTTCAAGGCAGAAGTACTCTGACTTATTATTCCTGTCAGGCCTGCTGTAAGAATAGTGAGTCCCTGTGCTAAACAACCCTGGCCTTACCTGCGGTAGGAGATGAAGAGCAGGGCACTGGAACCACCACTGGGCGATAGTAAGCAAAAGCAGAAGTCAGGTCCCGGCAGGATCTCAAGGCAAGTGGCAGACAAAAACGATAGTCAGGTCCATGCAATGTCTCTGGGCAGGCGGCAAGCAGAAGCAGTAGTCAGTTCCAGGCAAGGTCTCTAGGCAGGCGGCAAGCAGAACTAGTAGTCAGGTCCAGGCAAGGTCTCTAGGCAGGCGGCAAGCAGAAGCAGTAGTCAGGTCCAGACAAGGTCTCTAGGCAGGCGTCAAGCAGAAGCAGTAGTCAGGTCCAGACAAAATGTCTAGGCAGGCAACCAGTAGGAGCAACACAAAAGGCAGTCTCAAAAACAAGAAGCCGAAGCAAAGAACTGCCGACATAGCTCCCTAGAAATAGCCCGGTCCTCAGGAGTAAGCAGCATCAGCTGGAAGGGATCGTTACTGATAGGTCCCCAGTCTCGAGCAGAAGGAGACACTCAGGATGATCCACCAATCCCCTAACAGCAAGGAGGCGGGCCCACCCCCAGTGAACCCAGAAGCTGGCAGCCCAGAAAACACACACAGGAACCCACTCCAGCTGCCCGCGCCACCCCAGCGTGAACCTCAGATGGCCTCCCAGCACTCCCGCAACCACCCGCACAACTTACTATTACACAATATAATAATTAATTTATATGTAATGAGCTGAAATTGTACAGGTGTCCAACTTCTAGTTGGTTTCTCATCTAAGTTTTAATAGAATTCATTATGCTGTATTTCCTTTGCCTAGCGTCCTTACAAGACCAGTCCATAACGTGTGGGTTATTTCTTTCACCTAGTGGGTGGAGACTGAGACACAAAGTAGTTCTGTGTGATTCGCCTCCTTTGGGCACTCTGCAGCCTTAGAATGCTCAGTATTTCTTTCTACAAATATATGGTGATATACACCGTGCAAGTCCTGGGCTGATAAGGTCAGATGAGCTCCTGAACCAGTGGGCACCTCCCACCTCCCCGCTCCCCCCGTTTTGTATTTCTGTTGATGGCTCTCTCATTCTCCCTGTCTCCTCAGCTCGAAACCTTGGGGTCATCTTTGACTCTTCTCTCTCCTTCTCTGCTCATATCCAGCAGATTGCCAAGACCTGTCGTTTCTTTCTTTACAACATCCGTAAAATCCGCCCCTTTCTTTCCGAGCACTCTACCAAAACCCTCATCCACACCCTTGTCACCTCTCGTTTAGACTACTGCAATCTGCTTCTTGCTGGCCTCCCACTTAGTCACCTCTCCCCTCTCCAGTCGGTTCAAAACTCTGCTGCCCGTCTCATCTTCCGCCAGGGTCGCTTTACTCATACTACCCCTCTCCTCAAGACCCTTCACTGGCTCCCTATCCGTTTTCACATCCTGCTCAAACTTCTTCTACTAACCTATAAATGTACTCACTCTGCTGCTCCCCAGTATCTCTCCACACTCGTCCATCCCTACACCCCTTCCCGTGTACTCCGCTCCATGGATAAATCCTTCTTATCTGTTCCCTTCTCCACTACTGCCAACTCCAGACTTCGCGCCTTTTGTCTCGCTGCACCCTACGCCTGGAATAAACTTCCTGAGCCCCTACGTCTTGCCCCATCCTTGGCCACCTTTAAATCTAGACTGAAAGCCCACCTCTTTAACATTGCTTTTGACTCATAACCACGTGTAACCACTCGCCTCCACCTACTCTCCTCTCTTCCTTCCCGTTCACATTAATTGATTTGATTTGCTTACTTTATTGTTTTTTGTCTATTAGATTGTAAGCTCTCTGAGCAGGGACTGTCTTTCTTCTATGTTTGTGCAGCGCTGCGTATGCTTTGTAGCGCTATAGAAATGCTAAATAGTAGTAGTAGTAGTAGTGGTCCTAACTTCTTTGCTGCAGCTGTACAGTGGATGAGGTGGGCAGTTTCGGGGTTGGGGGGGGGGGGGGTGTCAGTCCTTGTCCTGTTGTATAAGCCCCACAGTGGAAGGATAAATCACCAGCACTTGTGCTTGTCCTGCACCTTAACACAAGATAGACATGGAACAGAGCAGTGGCAGGGTTTGTTCCAGTTCTGAGCGACCTGTCGGGGTGGCAGCAGTGGTTAAACTAGGACTGGGCCAGCAACATAGTTTCCTTTAAGCTGCATTACTGCAAAATGGTGTGTGGTGGGGCAAGTGAAGGCATGCATGTGCAGACGCACAGCTTAGTAGGAACCATGCTCTAGAACCTTCTTCCTTCCTTTGGTTCCTAGGTGGATACGTTGACACTGTCTTCTTTTTTCTCAGAATAAGGAAATATACCTTCTTGATGACCCACTAGCAGCCGTGGATGCTGATGTTGCCAGTCACATCATGGAGAAGTGCATTCTGGGAATTCTCAGACACAAGACCATAATTCTTTGCACACACAGGCTTGAGATCTTGGACAAGGCAGACATGTTGGTACTGATGGAAGATGGGAAAGTTGTACAGACAGGTAGTCCCTGTTTTTATCCATTGGAAAGGTCACTTTAGGATGCTAGGAAGATATTGCATTATTGACATGGCAGCAGAGGAAAAGGTATAGAAGGATGCAAAGATTAGGAAGATGGTTGTTTGTAGTTAGTTACTGCAATTTATTCAATAAAAAGATTTAAATATTTAAAGAATTGGAAGGAAAGGAGATTAGAAGGATGTTTGAGGTGAGGACAAAGGTGTTGGGTAATGAAACATCCAACTTCAACACAGTGTGATACATTAGTAGCTTTTCTTCTCCGAGGACAAGCAGGCTGCTTGTTCTCACTGATGGGTGACGTCCACGGCAGCCCCTCCAATCGGAAACTTCACTAGCAAAGGCCTTTGCTAGTCCTCGCACGCCCATGCGCACCGCGCATGCGCGGCTGTCTTCCCGCCCGAACCGGCTCGTGTTCGTCAGTCTTCTTTTGTCTGCGCTCGGTACGGTCGTGTTTGCGCCGTTCGCGCCCCTTAAGTTGACCCTCACGCGTCTTTTGACTTTTTCGCTTTAAAAAAAAAAAAGGGATTTCGGAGAAGGGCCTTTTGGTCTTTTTCCCTTCCCCGTATTTCTAGTTTTTGGCCCCGATAAGTTTTCTTTCGTTTTCGGGGTAGGCCCCTTTGAGGCCTCGGGTCGAGTTTTTTTCTCCCCCTCTTTTTGGTGCCTTACTGCAATTATGAGTTTTGATTTCGCCGGCGTGATTTTTCCACCCATGTCATCGAAGTCTCCCAGCGGCTTCAAGAAGTGCACCCAGTGCGCCCGGGTAATCTCGCTCACTGATAGGCACGCGTCGTGTCTTCAGTGTCTGGGGGCTGGGCACCGCCCGCAGGCCTGTAGTCTTTGCGCCCTTTTACAGAAAAGGACTCAGGTAGCGAGATTGGCCCAGTGGAACGTTTTGTTCTCGGGCTCTTCGTCAGCATCGGCACCGGGAGTATCGAGTACGTCGATGTCGACAGCGTCAAGACCTCCGCCCTCGGCCGCGACTGTATCGATTGCATCGAGGCATCGACCCTCTGCATCGTTGGGGCCGAGACATCGGAAGGCTGCGTCGGCGTCGGTGGTACCAGGACCTCCACTAGTGCTGATGTCGTCGGACGGTGGTGCTTTGTCTGGAGTGCAGGTGAGGGCTGTCCATTCTCCTGCTGGTGGCGGTGAGCCTTCGGGTGGGTCTCCCCCTACCCTGAGGGCTCCTGCGGTACAGGCCCCCCGAGACCGACCTTCTTCGGCCTCGGCCCCGAGGAAGCGACGGCTGGATTCTACGTCCTCCTCGTTGGTACCGGGAAGCTCCGGTGACATGCTTCGTTTGAAAAAGTCAAAGAAGCATCAACACTGGTCTCCTTCCCGCGTTGGTACCGAGAGCTCTGGGTCGCCGAGGGAGTTGGCACCCAGTAGGCATCGGCACCGGGAGGACCGCTCACCCTCAGTTTAGGAGGTGTCGATGCGCTCCACCTTGGACAGCCCGGAACAGCCTCCTCGCCCGGAACAGACTCTGACTTCGACTCCTGCATTGGCTTCCATGTCTTTCTCCACAGCCGCCCTGCACGAGAGTCTCCAGGCCGTTCTTCCAGAGATCCTGGGAGAGCTGTTGTGCCCTTCCCCTCTGGTACCGGGGGTGCTTGCGCCACCGGTACCGTCGAGTGAGGCGCCGGCTGGCCCCTTGCCTGGGGTGAGGTCTCTGACATCGGTGCCGCTTGCGGTACCGACTGCGGTCGCCTCCCAGGAAGGCTCCCCGATGACGTCGGCGGAGGGAGCTTCGCCGGTGCGAGCGAGGGAGTCTACCTCTCGATGCTCCCACCGTGGCCGTGGTTCCACGGAGTCGAGCCAGGCACGGCTTCAGACACAGGTCCATGAACTTGTGTCTGATACCGATGGTGAGGCCTCGTGGGAGGAGGAGGAGGACATCAGATATTTCTCTGACGAGGAGTCTGATGGCCTTCCTTCTGATCCCACTCCCTCCCCTGAAAGGCAGCTTTCTCCTCCCGAGAGTCTGTCTTTTGCGGCCTTTGTCCGGGAGATGTCTACGGCCATCCCCTTCCTGGTGGTTGTGGAGGACGAGCCCAGGGCTGAAATGTTTGAGCTCCTGGACTATCCTTCTCCACCTAAGGAAGCATCCACAGTACCCATGCATCATGTCCTAAAAAAGACATTGCTGGCGAACTGGACCAAGCCTTTAAGTAATCCCCACATTCCCAAGAAGATCGAGTCCCAGTACCGGATCCATGGGGACCCAGAGCTGATGCGCACTCAGTTGCCTCACGACTCTGGAGTTCTGGATTTGGCCCTAAAGAAGGCTAAGAGTTCTAGAGAGCATGCTTCGGCGCCCCCGGGCAAGGACTGTAGAACCTTAGACTCCTTTGGGAGGAAGGCCTACCATTCCTCTATGCTCGTTGCCAAAATTCAGTCTTACCAGCTCTACACGAGCATACACATGTGGAACAATGTGCGGCAGTTGGCGGGCTTGGTGGACAAGCTCCTTCCTGAGCAAGCCAAGTCATTTCAGGAGGTGGTCAGGCAGCTGAAGGCGTGCAGAAAATTCCTGGCCAGAGGGGTGTATGACACCTTTGATGTTGCGTCCAGGGCCGCTGCTCAAGGTGTGGTGATGCGCAGGCTCTCATGGCTGCGTGCCTCCGACCTGGAGAATAGGATCCAGCAGCGGATTGCGGACTCGCCTTGACGTGCGGATAATATTTTTGGAGAGAAGGTCGAACAGGTGGTAGAGCAGCTCCACCAGTGGGATACCGCTTTCGACAAGTTCTCCCGCCGGCAGCCTTCAGCTTCTACCTCCACAGGTAGACGTTTTTATGGGGGAAGGAAGACTGTTCCCTACTCTTCTGGTAAGCGTAGGTACAATCCTCCTTCTCGACAGCCTGCGGCCCAGGCTAAGCCCCAGAGCGCTCACTCTCGTCAACAGCGTGCGCCTCAGCAAGGCCCCTCGGCTCCCCAGCAAAAGCAAGGGACGAGCTTTTGACTGGCTCCAGCAGAGCATAGCTGACATCCAAGTGTCAGTGCCGGGCGATCTGCCGGTCGGGGGGAGGTTGAAAGTTTTTTACCAAAGGTGGCCTCTCATAACCTCCGACCAGTGGGTTCTGCAAATAGTCCGGCAAGGATACACCCTCAATTTGGTTTCCAAACCTCCAAATTGCCCACCGGGATCTCAATCCTACAGCTTCCAGCACAAGCAGGTACTTGCAGAGGAACTCTCCGCCCTTCTCAGCACCAATGCGGTCGAGCCCGTGCCATCCGGGCAAGAAGGGCTGGGATTCTATTCCAAGTACTTCCTTGTGGAAAAGAAAACAGGGGGGAAGCGTCCCATCCTAGACCTAAGGGCCCTGAACAAATATCTGGTAAAGGAAAAGTTCAGGATGCTTTCCCTGGGCACCCTTCTTCCCATGATTCAGGAAAACGACTGGCTATGCTCTCTGGACTTGAAGGACGCCTACACGCACATCCCGATACTGCCAGCTCACAGACAGTATCTGCGATTTCAGCTGGGCACACGTCACTTCCAGTACTGTGTGCTACCCTTTGGGCTCGCCTCTGCGCCCAGAGTGTTCACGAAGTGCTTGGCTGTAGTAGCAGCGGCACTTCGCAGGCTGGGGGTACACGTGTTCCCATATCTCGACGATTGGCTGGTAAAGAACACATCCGAGGCAGGAGCTCTACAGTTCATGCAGATGACTATTCACCTCCTGGAGCTACTGGGGTTTGTGATAAATTATCCAAAGTCCCACCTTCTCCCAGTGCAGAGACTAGAATTCATAGGAGCTCTGCTGGATTCGCGGATGGCTCATGCCTATCTCCCAGTCGAGAGCCAACAACTTGTTGTCCCTCGTCTCGCGGGTGCGAGCGTCCCAGCAGATCACAGCTCGGCAGATGTTGAGATTGCTGGGCCACATGGCCTCCACAGTTCATGTGACTCCCATGGCCCGCCTTCACATGAGATCTGCTCAATGGACCCTAGCTTCCCAGTGGTTTCAGGCTGCTGGGGATCTAGAAGACGTGATCCACCTGCCCACGAGTTTTCTCAAATCCCTGTATTGGTGGACGATGTGGTCCAATTTGACTCTGGGACGTCCTTTCCAAATTCCTCAGCCACAAAAAGTGCTGACTACGGATGCGTCTCTCCTGAGGTGGGGAGCTCATGTCGATGGGCTTCACACCCAGGGAAGCTGGTCCCTCCAGGAACGCGATCTGCAGATCAATCTCCTGGAGTTACGAGCAGTCTGGAATGCTCTGAAGGCTTTCAGAAATCGGCTGTCCCACCAAATTATCCAAATTCAGACAGACAACCAGGTTGCCATGTATTACATCAACAAGCAGGGGGGCACCAGATCTCGCCCCCTGTGTCAGGAAGCCATCAGCATGTGGCTCTGGGCTCGCCGTCACGGCATGGTGCTCCAAGCCACTTATCTGGCAGGCGTAAACAACAGTCTGGCCGACAGGTTGAGCAGGATTATGCAATCTCACGAGTGGTCGCTCAACTCCCGAGTAGTGCGACAGATCTTTCAGGTGTGGGGCACCCCCTTGATAGATCTCTTTGCATCTTGAGCCAACCACAAGGTCCCTCAGTTCTGTTCCAGGCTTCAGGCCAACGGCAGACTGGCACCGGATGCCTTCCTCCTGGACTGGGGGGAGGGTCTCCTGTATGCTTATCCTCCCATACCTCTGGTCGGGAAGACTTTGTTGAAACTCAAGCAAGACCGAGGCACCATGATTCTGATTGCTCCCTGTTGGCCGCGTCAGATCTGGTTCCCTCTTCTTCTGGAGTTATCCTCCGAAGAACCGTGGAGATTGGAGTGTTTTCCGACCCTCATCACACAGGACGAAGGGGCGCTTCTGCATCCCAACCTCCAGTCTCTGGCTCTCACGGCCTGGATGTTGAGAGCGTAGACTTTGCCTCTTTGGGTCTGTCAGAGGGTGTCTCCCGCATCTTGCTTGCTTCCAGGAAAGATTCCACCAAGAGGAGTTACTTCTTTCTATGGAGGAGGTTTGCCGTCTGGTGTGACAGCAAGGCCCTAGATCCTCGCTCTTGTCCTACACAGACCCTGCTTGAATACCTTCTGCACTTATCTGAGTCTGGTCTCAAGACCAACTCTGTAAGGGTTCACCTTAGTGCAATCAGTGCATACCATTACCGTGTGGAAGATAAGCCGATCTCAGGACAGCCTTTAGTTGTTCGCTTCATGAGAGGTTTGCTTTTGTCAAAGCCCCCCGTCAAACCTCCTACAGTGTCATGGGAACTCAATGTCGTTCTCACCCAGCTGATGAAACCTCCTTTTGAGCCACTGAACTCCTGCCATCTGAAGTACTTGACCTGGAAGGTCATTTTCTTGGTGGCAGTTACTTCAGCTCGTAGAGTCAGTGAGCTTCAGGCCCTGGTAGCCCAGGCCCCTTATACTAAATTTCATCACAACAGAGTAGTCCTTCACACTCACCCTAAGTTCTTGCCAAAGGTTGTGTCGGAGTTCCATCTGAACCAGTCAATTGTCTTGCCAACATTGTTTCCCCGTCCTCATTCCTGCCCTGCTGAACGTCAGCTGCACACATTGGACTGCAAAAGAGCATTGGCCTTCTATCTGGAGCGGACACAGCCCAACAGACAGTCCGTCCAATTGTTTGTTTCTTTTGATCCCAACAGGAGGGGATTGGCTGTGGGGAAACGCACCATATCCAATTGGCTAGCAGATTGCATTTCCTTCACTTACGCCCAGGCTGGGCTGGCTCTTGAGGGTCATGTCACGGCTCATAATGTTAGAGCCATGGCAGCGTCGGTAGCCCACTTGAAGTCAGCCACTATTGAAGAGATTTGCAAAGCTGCGACGTGGTCATCTGTGCATAAGTACATAAGTACATAAGTAGTGCCATACTGGGAAAGACCAAAGGTCCATCTAGCCCAGCATCCTGTCACCGACAGTGGCCAATCCAGGTCAAGGGCACCTGGCACGCTCCCCAAACGTAAAAACATTCCAGACAAGTTATACCTAAAAATGCGGAATTTTTCCAAGTCCATTTAATAGCGGTCTATGGACTTGTCCTTTAGGAATCTATCTAACCCCTTTTTAAACTCCGTCAAGCTAACCGCCCGTACCACGTTCTCCGGCAACGAATTCCAGAGTCTAATTACACGTTGGGTGAAGAAAAATTTTCTCCGATTCGTTTTAAATTTACCACACTGTAGCTTCAACTCATGCCCTCTAGTCCTAGTATTTTTGGATAGCGTGAACAGTCGCTTCACATCCACCCGATCCATTCCACTCATTATTTTATACACCTCTATCATATCTCCCCTCAGCCGTCTCCTCTCCAAGCTGAAAAGCCCTAGCCCTCTCAGCCTCTCTTCATAGGAAAGTCGTCCCATCCCCACTATCATTTTCGTCGCCCTTCGCTGTACCTTTTCCAATTCTACTATATCTTTTTTGAGATACGGAGACCAGTACTGAACACAATACTCCAGGTGCGGTCGCACCATGGAGCGATACAACGGCATTATAACATCCGCACACCTGGACTCCATACCCTTCCTAATAACACCCAACATTCTATTCGCTTTCCTAGCCGCAGCAGCACACTGAGCAGAAGGCCTCAGCGTATCATCGACAACGACACCCAGATCCCTTTCTTGATCCGTAACTCCTAACGCGGAACCTTGCAAGACGTAGCTATAATTCGGGTTCCTCTTACCCACATGCATCACTTTGCACTTGTCAACATTGAACTTCATCTGCCACTTGCACGCCCATTCTCCCAGTCTCGCAAGGTCCTCCTGTAATCGTTCACATTCCTCCTGCGACTTGACGACCCTGAATAATTTTGTGTCATCGGCGAATTTAATTACCTCACTAGTTATTCCCATCTCTAGGTCATTTATAAATACATTAAAAAGCAACGGACCCAGCACAGACCCCTGCGGGACCCCACTAACTACCCTCCTCCACTGAGAATACTGGCCACGCAATCCTACTCTCTGCTTCCTATCTTTCAACCAGTTCTTAATCCATAATAATACCCTACCTCCGATTCCATGACTCTGCAATTTCTTCAGGAGTCTTTCGTGCGGCACTTTGTCAAACGCCTTCTGAAAATCCAGATATACAATATCAACCGGCTCCCCATTGTCCACATGTTTGCTTACCCCCTCAAAAAAAATGCATTAGATTGGTGAGGCAAGACTTCCCTTCACTAAATCCGTGCTGACTTTGTCTCATCAGTCCATGTTTTTGTATATGCTCTGCAATTTTATTCTTAATAATAGCCTCCACCATCTTGCCCGGCACCGACGTCAGACTCACCGGTCTATAATTTCCCGGATCTCCTCTGGAACCCTTCTTAAAAATCGGAGTAACATTGGCTACCCTCCAGTCTTCCGGTACTACACTCGATTTTAGGGACAGATTGCATATTTCTAACAGTAGCTCCGCAAGTTCATTTTTTAGTTCTATTAATACTCTGGGATGAATACCATCAGGTCCCGGTGATTTACTACTCTTCAGCTTGCTGAACTGACCCATTACATCCTCCAAGGTTACAGAGAATTTGTTTAGTTTCTCCGACTCCCCCGCTTCAAATATTCTTTCCGGCACCGGTGTCCCCCCCAAATCCTCCTCGGTGAAGACCGAAGCAAAGAATTCATTTAATTTCTCCGCTACGGCTTTGTCCTCCTTGATCGCCCCTGCACACATTCACATCTCATTACTGCCTGCAGCAGGATACCCGACGTGACAGTCGGTTCGGGCAGTCAGTACTTCAAAATCTGTTCGGGGTTTAGAATCCAACTCCACCCCCCTAGGCCCATGTTTATTCTGTTCCAGGCTACACTCTCAGTTAGTTGGATAATTGTTAGGTCAATCTCAGTTATGTCCTCGCCATTGCGAGGCCCAATTGACCATGTTTGTTGTTTTGAGTGAGCCTGGGGGCTAGGGATACCCCATCAGTGAGAACAAGCAGCCTGCTTGTCCTCGGAGAAAGTGAATGCTACATACCTGTAGAAGGTATTCTCCGAGGACAGCAGGCTGATTGTTCTCACAAACCCGCCCGCCTCCCCTTTGGAGTTGTGTCTTCCCTTGTTTGTTTTGCTACATATGGGACTGACGAACACGAGCCGGTTCGGGCAGGAAGATGGCCACGCATGCGTGGTGCGCATGGGCGCGCGAGGACTAGCAAAGGCCTTTGCTAGTGAAGTTTCTGATTGGAGGGGCTGCCATGGACGTCACTCATCAGTGAGAACAATCAGCCTGCTGTCCTCGGAGAATACCTTCTACAGGTATGTAGCATTCGCTTTTCTTGAAATGTATTTTCTCTCGTTTGGCCAGCAGGTGGTGCATGATTATGTTTAAGGCTGTTACAGAGAAATGACTGTTCCTTCTTTAGTTGGCACACAGAGAAGTTAACCTGCAGTGTTGTGGCCAGCTACATTTAAAACTTGTTGTTCTGGGCTCTGATTGGCCCAGGAGCTCAATTTTAGCCAGCATGTACTGGCATTTTCTCCAGTCTTAGCCAGGGAGAAAAGAGAGAGAGATTTCTTTGCTGAGGTCCTGTGAACAGATAACCTGTGAGCAGCTGTATGTCCTAATCTTCCCAGGTAGTAGATAAGACAAATGTTTCGTTCGTTTTATAATTGATCCATATTCAGTTACTTGTTACTGTTTGCTGATTGCATCTTTTCTGCTCATTGTTCTAATTTTTCATGACAATAAACATTTTAGTTTATTGCCTCTGCTTGTCTGGACTGACTAAGAATTTTGGTGGTTTGTGTGTTGGGTCTGTGAGTGCTTTCCAGGAACTGTGAGCCCATTCGGAGTGTGGTCTCAGTAACCTAGAAATCGCTGGGGATAATTTGAGATCGGGAGACTCGCCCAGAAGCGGTTGTGACCCAGTCGGTGGGAGGAGGGTGCTATTGTAGATCACAAGTGGCAGGTGCAGGTGGGCCTGAGCTGTGATGGGGATAGACCCTCTAAGTTGCCGCGGGGTAGCCCCAGACAAGTGGCTAAGCTTTTTGTGACAGCCATCCACTGTTCTATTTTACCATGATAATAAATCAATTCATTTATTAGCTCTGTTTGTTCTGGACTGACTAAGAATTCTGGTGTTTGTGTGCTTGGTCTGTGGGTGCTTTCTGGGAACTGTGGGACCAAGTTATTTCCCCAGTATCCTTAGAAAACACTTGGGAAATAGCTTGCGGGTGAGAGACTCGCCCAGAGGCAAGTGGAACCCAGCAGGTGGGTGGAAGGGTATACCAGTGTCGAGCATGTGTGCAGGTGGTATCGGACCTGAGCAGTACTGAGAGACCCTTTAGGTGGCCAAGGGTTAACTCCCCCAGGTGGGTTCTAGGCATTTCGTGACTGGCTTCAAAACCCATTTTCAGGTTATTCCTCCTTCAGATTGAGCTAGGCCTAGGACTTTCTGTGCATGAGGGCCCTAGGGTAATTGCACTGATTGCCACCCCCTATCCCTGCCCCTGATCTTCCAGTTTCAGGAGTCAGTTTGTACAAAATGATACATTCCTTCCTCTCTATTTTTCTCCTGATTGCCATCCCCTAACACTGCCTTTGATCTTCCAGTTTTAGAAGTCAGTTTGTACAAAACGATACATTCCTTCCTCTCTATATTTCTCCTTTTGCAGGTACCCCATCTGAAATTTTGCTACTGGTTGAGGCAGCTCCTAAGCACAGAGACAAAGTCAAGCAGCAACAGAAAGGTAAGATTTGACCAATCCTGGATATTTGTACAGCCCCCAGCAGGTTTCTAGTTCTGCCTCTTCCTTTTACATCAACACTACAAATACCACAGTGGATCAAGAAGGGATGGGGCATAAACCAGGCCTAGCTATTCTGGTTGTACTATGACAAGTGAATTTATTACAAGGCAGAAGGGAACAGATGGAGCTGTTGAAAATCTGAAAGCAGGATTTTCTGCCTCTGTCCACTGATTTGGCACTATACTGTATTAAGTCTGTGCTTTGAGTGCAGCGATTTGCTCTCTTTGCTGTCCATGGAACTCAATAGATGAGTACTTTTGATATTTTTGTAACTGTTATTGTGGCTATTACTTCTTTTATCGACTCTATTTCATTTTTGAGAATACTTTTGTATATCACACAATTTTTCAGTGGAGATTTTTAGACTTATCATGGTGATTTTTCAGGGCATTTGTATCCATACTGAGGTCTATCTCCACTTTACAGATTTTGTATGTTTTTGGTGCATGTAAATGCTGTATTGGGTTCCTACTTTGTGCTAAGACTTTTGAAATCACTCATTATTATAGTGTTACTAAATGTTTTAGCTTCCCTAATTTCTGTTAACATTTTATCATCTGTTCATTCTGGCCAGGGGGATTTTACCAGTATTTTTTCTTTCCCTTCACACATGGAGTTTCTATCCATAAGGATTCCACATTGCTATCTGTTTTCCTACTGATTTTTATTCTGTTTGACTCAATTCCCTCTTTAACATATAGTGTCAGTCCCCCCCCCCCCTCTCCAATTTGATCCACCCTATCATTGGTATGTAATCATACACTGGTAACAGTGTCCCATTGTTTATCCTCCTTCCACCAGGTCTCTGAGATACCTATTATATCTTATTTCTTCATTTAGGGCATCTTTTACAAAGCCGTGCTGTGTGTGTGGGGGGGGGGGGGGGGAGGTCACATGATGGCAGAGACTTGAATGGACGCCTACATGCTTGGCTCCGCTCCCGTCGTGGGAAATATCCCTCCCCATTGCAAATCATGGAATGATTCCGATAAATTGAGGCAATAAATATGTAGCTGAAGAAACAGTGATTAACTCTAAGGGGGTTTTGTGAGCTGGGAGTGCCTTGGTATGCCAACGTGGTCGGCGAAAGCAGGGAAAGAGCAAGTGGTGAGTGGAGAGCACAAGATGGCGGCGCAACAATGAGAGTCCCCGGATTCCCATGCCCCTGAGGGCAATATTAGCATCTCTATAAGGCATATGTCTAGTTTGCTGGACAAGAAGTTGGCCAAACTGCATACCTCCCTGGAGGAACTGAAGTACTCTATGGCGGGACATGCGGTGCGCATGCAGCAGGCTGAGGAACGCATATCCACCCAGGATGACCGTGTTCAATCATTGGAGGACCGATTGGGGGCCTTGAAAGAACAGCACGAGCAAATGGCGGAGAGAGTCGAAGATCGGGAGAACAGAAGCCTTCAAAGATACCGACCTGAAGGAGATAGCGGAGCGCTGGATCCCTGAGGCAGTGGGATTACCCGCAGAGGTGGGCCCGGCGCACGTGGAAAGAGCTCATCGTGTCGGGAGCAGAAAAGAGGAGGGAGCAAAGCCAAGACCAGTCATAACCTCGATATCTTAACTATTCTGTGAAAGCCCGAATTTTGGAGTTGTTTAAGAAAACACGTACTTTGGATTACAAAGGTACCAGGTTGTTACTATTTCAAGATTACTCCCTCAAGGTGTCTGAGCAACGGAGAGCCTCGGCGCCATTTTGTACCCAGCTATTTAACAGAGGGATCAAGTTCGCGTTCCAGTACCCAGCAGAGGTACAGCTGGTTCATAATAATTGCTCTCTTTGGTTTTTACATCCGCTGGGGAGCTCCGTACCTTCATTGACCAGCTTCCGCCGTCCCAAAAGTCATGACATGCTGCTATGAGGTATTAGTGTAACGTCCATGAAGGCAGGACATATCTCCTGGAGTTTCTCCAGAGGTTTTTTGTTTCCTGTTACTGTTTTTGATGCTGGGAAAACTATAGAAAGCCTGCAAAACTTCTGCTGTGTGCATAAACGGGGACTATTGTGTTTGGTATAAATACTGTGGGTTTCGAAATGACATAGCAGATGTTATAAAGTCCACTGTTTTTTCTCAACAGTTTAATTGCAAGATCTTGTAAAATGGGACGGGAGTTGCTTGTTTTTGAGTTATCTGGTGTGTATAGGGGGAGGGCGGGGTGGAGAGAAGCTAAAGAAGTATTTTTGGATGGGAGGGGTTGAAAGGGGTTATAGACTTGGAAGGAATTGGAGGGGAGGGGGAGGTGCAAGTGGTGGGTAGACAGATGGTTTGTTACTGTTTGAAGCTGACTGTACGGGAGATACGTTTGGAAGATGGAAGATTGGGAGAGCGTATGGGATTTGAAAGAGATGGGGGTATAGAAGGGGAGGGATGGATTCTTCCTGTGCTGAGAAGCGACCTAGGTGGTGCTGGGGACATGATAAGATGGATGATTGGAGGGAGCTGGGACGACTCAGCTGGGATGTCGTTCTGGTTATACGGAAGACATAAGCTGAGCAGTAGAAAGAGTCTCGTGGTCCTATGGTGGGATGGGTGATTTAAGGATTGTCACATTAAATGTGGATGGGATTCATTTGCCCATCAAACGAAAAAAGATTCTGAACTATTCCAAGTGTCTAAGGGTTGATATCTTATTGTTGCAGGAAACACACCTTACTAGAACTGAGCACGAGAAATTGAGGAGAGAATGGGTGGGGGATTTAGAACACGCCTCCTACAATGGTAGACAAAGGGGAGTGGTGATCCTCGTGAGCAAGCAGATGGACTTTCAGGCTTATTTTCGAAAGAGAAGGGCGCCCATCTTTCGACACAAATCGGAAGATGGGTGTCCTTCTCCCAGGGTTGCCCAAATCGGCATAATCGAAAGCCGATTTTGGGCGTCTTCAACTGCTTTTCCGTCGAGGAGATGACCAAAGTTCACGGGGGCGTGTCGGAAGCATAGCGAAGGTGGGACTGGGGCATACTTAACACATGGGCGTCCTCAGCCGATAATGGAAAAAAGAAGAGCGTGCACGACGAACACTTGGACGACTTTACTTGGTCCTTTTTTTTTTTTACGACCAAGCCACAAAAATGTGCCCTAAATGACCAGATGACCACCGGAGGGAATCGGGGATGACCTCCACTTACTCCCCCAGTGGTCACTAACCCCCTCCCACCCTAAAAAAAAAAATAATAATTAATATTTTTTTCCAGCCTCTAATATCATACCCATGTCCATGACAGCAGTATGCAGGTCCCTGGAGCAGTTTTAGTGGGTACTGCAGTGCACATCAGGCAGGCGGACCCAGGCCCATCCCCCCCTACCTGTTATACTTGTGGTGGTAAATGTGAGCCCTCCAAAACCCACCAGAAACCCACTGTACCCACATGTAGGTGCCCCCCCCTTCATCCTTAAGGGCTATGATAGTGATGTACAGTTGTGGGGAGTGGGTTTTTTTTTGGGGGGGCTCAGCACACAAGATAAGGGAGCTGTGCACCTGGGAGCTTTTTCTGAAGTCCACTGCAGTGCCCCCTAGGGTGCCCTGTTGGTTTCCTGGCATGTCAGGGGGACCAGTGCACTACGAATGCTGGCTCCTTCCACGACCAAAGGGTTCGCACTTGGTCGTTTTTGTGATGGGCATCCTTGGTTTCCATTATTGCCGCAAATCGGGGACGACCATTTCTAAGGATGACCATCTCTAAAGTCGACCTAAATGTTGAGATTTGGGCGTCCCCGACCGTATTATCGAAACAAAAGATGGCCTCCCATCTCGTTTCGATAATACGGGTTTCCCCGCCCCTTCGCAGGGATGTTTTGTGAGGACGTCCTCAGGAAAACTTGGGCGCCCCATTCGATTATGCCCCTCCACGTATTTCATCAAATTATATCAGACCCAGAGGGGCAGTATGTAGTATGGATGGGGGACGCACAAGGGAAGCGGTTAGCCCTTTGTTCTGTATATGCTCTGAATATATACTCTCACAAATTTTTCTCTGATTTATTAGCTATGCTAGCGTCTTTATCTCTTTGGTGATGGGAGGAGATTTCAACATAACAGCAGACCCTCTGCTAGACTGTAGCCCACTGAAAGCTAGGCATAAGCATTTTGCAGATCGAGGAGTTAATTTCCTCCAGAGAGAACTAAATCTCTTGGATATATGGAGAGTGTTGAACCCAGAGGAGCGTGACTTTACATATTTTTCGCAGGTCCATAAAGTATATGCCCGTCTTAATTACATACTGATATCTTCATCCCTCTTACCAATGGTGAGAAAGGCCGCATTGGAAGACGGAGAGGTGTCTGATCATGGTATGGCCTGGGTGGAGATGGGCTTATCTTCACGAAACTGAGGGAGAGGCTGGAGAATGAACCCCTTTTTATACTTGGACGATGAGTTTAAAAAATTTTTACTTCAGGAATGGGGACACTTTATGGGGGACAACAATCCTGCAGATGTCGACCTCGTCACGTACTGGGAGGCGGGAAAGGCTACTTTGAGGGGGAAAATAGTATAGTGCCCTTAAGCAGAAACTTTATGATCAAGAATTGCTCCACTTGGCACACAAACTCCAGACCATTAGAGCCCGACTGGTAAAAGGGGACCGAAGCAGGCACGACAGGAGTATCTAGCTACTAGACACCAAGTGAATGACATTTTAACCAATAGAGCTAAATGGGATATACAGATATACAAACTTCAGTTGCACAAATGGGGGAATAAGGCCGGAAAACTACTAGCAAATCTGATTTGAAACAGAGACCCAAAGCAAGTAATTACTAGGATAAAGGACAAATCAGGGTCTGTTTTAAGTAAAGAAGAAGCCATTCAAAAAGCTTTCGTTGAGTTTTACACTGCCCTGTATGACAAAGGGAGTAGTGACACGGTGAGGAGGGATAGTTTTTTTAGTGGGCTGGAACACTCCACTTTGTCTGCGGCTCAATTAGATAATCTCAATGGCCCGATTACAGGGGTAGAGATACAGCAAGCATTGAAACGCTTCAAACTAGCGAAAGTGCCGGGTCCAGATGGGCTGGGTCCAGAATATTATAAAACACTGGGCCACCATATTGTTGGACCTTTCCAGACATTATGCCAAAGTTTACTCACACCAGGCCAGGGAGTGGGGCGATTAGCGCATGCTACAATAGTAGTACTTCCTAAGCCTGGGAGCGATAAGGAACTTCTGGGTTCATATCGTCCCATCTCCCTTTTAAACTAGGATTTAAAACTTTTTGCTGGTATATTGGCTAATAGGCTGGGAAAGGTGCTGTCGGTGCTAGTGCATGATGATCAAACAGGATTCGTGCCTGGTAGGTATGCATCCTCTAACATTCTGAGAGCATTGAGTGCAATCCGGGGGGGGGGGGGGGGGGGGACGCCATCATTGCTAGCCTAGACACTGAAAAGGCATTTGACAAAATAATGTGGGATTACTTATTCTGGGTCCTACCCCAATTTGGAATTATGGGTGACTTCCTTATGGGAATACGAGCATTGTACGCTAACCCCACAGCGCAAATTTTAGTGAATGGGCAACTTACAGCTTCTTTTATGCTAGAACGGGGAACAAAACAGGGATGCCCACTATCTCCAATGTTGTTTGTCCTATCGCTTGAACCTTTGGCATGCAAGATCCGTCAAACCGCTGCTATATGAGGTATAAAGCAGGAGCCCTGGAATGCAAGATCAATTTGTTTGCTGACGACATGTTGGTTTTTCTACAACATGCATCTTCAGATATAGTTGCTCTGGTGGAGCTAATCCAACAGTTTGGCTCTTTTTCGGGCCTTAAGGTTAACTTTGAGAAATCTGAAGCGATGGTGCTGTCCTCGACTTGCCCTTGCAGAAACATGCCTGTTTTTCCTCTTGCATGGACCAAGGGGCCCTTGAAGTACTTGGGGGTGTTCCTCCATTTGGATACGGGGGTGGTGTACAAAAAGAATGTAAGAGAGCAGATAATTAATATCCGATCCTTGTGCTCTAGGTGGAGAGACTGGGTTGCCAGGAAAGATGAAGTGGGATTCAGGGGAATTATAACCTCCTTTATCTTGGTGAATCGCAGGGCTTGCATAGGGTATTCTAAATTGACGGGCTCCAGAGTACAGGGAGGAATAAACCTTCCAGATTTGCACCTCTACAATGTCACTGCTGTACTACAATGGGTGTAATTACACACATGGGAAAGAAGATATGCACCGGAAGGTTTATGGGAACATGACGCTTCCCTTTATACAGTCTACAATGTTGTGCATGCATGGGGTGTAGGGAGCCATTTGTCACAGTTGCTAAAGCCGCTATGTAGGGCATGGGATTGGTGGCGCTCAAGGCTGGGGGGGGGGGGGGGGGGGGGGGGCTGTGGGATCATCGCCCTTTCTGGAGCTTATCCAGAACCCCGACTTTCCAGCAGGGTATGGTTATATAGTATTTGGGATTTGTGGAGAAGGGGAGGTTGTAGATATATGGGACAGTTCCTGGAGTTAGGGGAGGGTAAGATACCTGCTTTTGGGGATTGTCAGAGGGAATGGAAACTGCCTTCTCGCTTCTTCTTTTCTTACCTCCAGCTTTGACACTATGTTACTGCCTCTTTGAGGAGGCCGGGAGACCAGTACCCTGTTTTTACACAGTTGGATGCTGGGTTTATGCGTCTGCCGGCTTCCTTGAACAGGCTCTCGGTGTGGTATAAGTTGGGGAAGGAATGCCGGGGAACCAGCCTCATCGAACAGCTGGCGAGAAAGTGGAGTGAAAGTCTGGGGGAAATGTTAACAGGGAAAGATGTGTTGAAGTGTTTTGACTGGCTTTCATGGTTACTCCCAATGCGAAGCTCCAGGAGATTCAATTTAAAATCTGATGTATACATCTCCAAAAGTAAGAGGAAATCTGTGGCATTGTGGGACACAGGTATTTGTGACAAATGTGGGATAGGTCGGGGCACTACAGTGTAACATTTTTTGGAATGTAATAGTCTGAAACCATTTTGGACGGAAGTGTTATCCACAATAGAAGTGATAATGGGAACTCAGGGCGAGTGGACCTATGCCACCTTGTTATTGGGTCTGGACACTGATATGGAGACCTGGGATATGTCAGAGCATCAACAACGTTTCGTGCTGGTTACCCTAATGCTGGCTTGGAAAGTAATTCTGCCTAATTGGGTGGGAAAGGTCCCTCCGTCCTCAGCTGAATGGAAGGCTAATACGTTGCAGATGGCCTCTTGGGAACTGGCCAGATTACTCCACTCCACGGGGCGGATAGTGGTGAAATTCAGGGACATGTGGAAGATGGCATAGGACTATCTGCAAAAGCAACTGGAGCCTACCTAGGTTACCACAGGAATGGGGAGGGGAGGGGGAGGGTTGGGGGTATTAAAGAGAAAAATTGAGTGACTCGTACAAGATGAGAGTGTTTCTGTTATTGTTTTTCCATTCCATGTTATGCAATTTGCGGGATGATTTATTTTGTATGCATTGCATTCTTTCATGTTACATGTGTCATTCTCCAATAAAGATATTTTCACAAAAAAACCCCCAAAACCGTGCTAGCAATTCCTGTGCAGCAAATGACAGGAAGCCCATTCAATTCCTATGGGCCCTTAGTGCTATATACTCTAACCCTTCCATCTTAATTTTAAGGCTTCTGGCATTTGTACACAAACATTGCTTTTCTTATTTTCTTTTTATTAGAAATCAAATATTTTTACAAAGCACACTGCTTAGAAATATTGTCAACGTCTGTCGCGTTCTCGAGGCCCTTGGAATGCTGTCAGGTCCTCGAGGCAGCACTGGGGATCGTGAGCCCATGGGCCCCTGCCGAGGAGCGGCAGAGGCAGGCAAGACCATCTTGGAACTGGACGTCCGGAAGGACCGGGCTGGAAGTAGGCCACTGGAACCGGCAGAACAGGAACCGTTTCACCTGTGCTTAGCCACCTTTCCGCTGGAGTTGAGCTCCAGCGTGCGGGCGGCCGACAGGACTTGCTGGCCAAGGCCGGACTGGAGATCCAGAGGACCCACCGAGGATCAAGGAAACACGAGGAAACTGGACTAGGAACTAAACTCAGACGGAGTGCTGCTGCACAGCCACTAACAAGAACCAGACGGCAGACCAAGGAGACAAGACATAGGAACAAAGACTAGGGCAACATGCCAGCAAGGCAGACTGGGGATCAGGGAATACCCAGCGGGTAAACCCACTAGCTAGGAAGCAGCAGGAAACAGGGACCACGCCCTGGCAATAAACACTAGCTAGACAGAGAGACAGGATTCAGGATATACACACAGGAAATACAAGCAGGGTAAGCACACAGACTAGGCAAGGCAGGATTCAGGATATACACTCGGGAAATACAAGCAGGGTTCAAGATAGGCAACAGAGCGAACAGAGTAAACCAGGAAGACAGGCCAAGGGTCTTGGGCCGGCAGCAGAGCAAACAGAGTAAACCAGGAATATCAAGCCAAGGGTCTGAAGCCACAGCCGCTCCACACACCAAGTGGGAACTCACAAAGGCTGAGGCTTCACATGCAGACAGAGAACAAACACGGACAGAGGCTTCACCCCAAACACAGAGTAAGCCAGGAACAGAGGCTTCACCCCAAACACAGAGTAAGCCAGGAACAGAGGCAACACCCCAAACACAGAGTAAGCCAGGAGCAGAGGCTTCACCCCAAACACAGAGTAAGCCAGGAACATAGGCTTCACTCCAAACACAGAGTAAGCCAGGAACAGAGACAGGGAAACCCCCCACGGCAAGACCACAGACACAGAAAGAAGCTGGGCTGGGACCCAGAGAGAGGCTAAGTAGTAGTGCAGCAGACACCTACTAACCTGACCTGGCCTAAGAGCATAACACTTCATGCAAAGGCACTGACTGCAAGCCCAGCACTCCCTTATGAAGGCTCTCACTGATGAGTCACTATCAGCAGGACAGAAGCAGGAAGTTCCTTGCCTCCAAAGAGAGGCTTGACACACAGAGAAAGAGAGCCCACAGGAAGGACAAGCAGGAGTCATCTTGGATACTGGCATAGAGGAGGCGGCAGCCATCTTGGAAGAGGCATAGCCCACACAGGTGAGGTCCAGTAAGGCAATCAGCACACAGAGCCAGAGAGAAACTAAGACAGAGACAGACACAGAGACAAGCAGAAGCCAGCACAGCCACTGACTCCCAGAAACAGGGTAAGTATGAGGGTGGTCACGGCCACAGACATGACAACGTCCTATAGAAATCTAAAAGAAGAAGAAATATAGGAAAATAATGTATACACCAAAATAATATCCTAGGGCAAGACCTGAGTCCACAATATATGAGCGATCCAAGAATCACAATTCAGAGGAAGCTGAATATAGAAAAAAGAAAAAAAAATAAAGATAAGAATGAAGAGTAGGGCAAAAAAAATTCATTCAGTATATTACACTCCTTGATACTTGTGACACAAAGAAGGGCATAATCGAACGGGCCCATGTTTTCCTGAGGGCTTCCTCGCAGGATGTACCCGCGTAGGGGCGGGGAAACCCGTATTATCGAAACAAAATGAGCGGCCATCTTTCATTTTGATAATACAGTCGGGACGCCCAAATCTCCACATTTAGAGACCTACAGGAATTCCTAATGCCATACACCGCTTTGCCGTACAACTATTCGTGGCCGCCAAATTGGTGCTGGCGGCGGCATGGAAGCAACCTACACTTCCGGAACAGCGGTCAGTGTTGCGGAAACTGGACTATATTCATCTGATGTCGAAATTGACAGCCTTACGCACTGGCCGGGTTCCGCAGTACCATAAAACGTGGAACCCTTATGAACAATGGTTAACCTCTCGGACACCCCAGATCGATGTGTCACATGGACAAGTCTAACGAGAATTGGTCACAAAACTTCCTAAGAGGAGGGACTACAATAGGGGAGGGAGGGTATTAGATGGAAACATGTTAGTTGAAAGAGGAACTCTAATTTCTGTACAAAGATAAAATGTGAATACTGTTATGTTTCTAATGGAAAATAATAAAACAAATTTGGGAACAAATCTCCACATTTAGGTCGACCTTAGAGATGGTCGTCCCTAGAGATGGTCATCCCCGATTTTCGGCAATAATGGAACCAGAGGACGCCCATCTCAGAAACGACCAAATCCAAGACCTTTGGTCGTGGGAGGAGCCAGCATTGGTAGTGCACTGGTCCCCCTGACATGCCAGGACACCAACCGGGCACCCTAGGGGGCACTGTAGTGGACTTCAGAAAAAGCTCCCAGGTGCATAGCTCCCTTACCTTGTGTGCTGAGCCCCCCAACCCCCCCCCCCCAACCTCCACTCCCCACAACTGCACAACACTACCATAGCCCTTAGAGATGAAGGGGGGCACCTAGATGTGGGTTCAGTGGGTTTCTGGTGGGTTTTGGAGGGCTCACATTTACCACCACAAGTGTAACAGGTAGGGGGGGGGGGATGGGCCTGGGTCTGCCTGCCTGAAGTGCACTGCAGTACTCACTAAAACTGCTCCAGGGACTGGCCTACTGCTGTCATGGAGCTGGGTATGATATTTGAGGCTGACATACAGGCTGGAAAAAATATTTTAACAATTATTTTTAGGGTGGGAGGGGGTTAGTGACCACTGGGGGAGTAGAGGAAGGTCATCCCCGATTCCCCTCGGTGGTCATCTGGTGATTTAGGGCACATTTTTGTGGCTTGGTCGTAAACAAAAAAGGACCAAGTAAAGTCGGCCAAGTGTTCGTCAGGGATGCCCTTCTTTTTTCCATTATTGGCCGAGGACGCTCATGTATTAAGCACGCCCCAGTCCTGCCTTCGTTATGCTTCCGACATGCCCCCAGGAACTTTGGTCGTCCCCGCAATGGAAAGCAGTTGAGGGCGCCCAAAATTGACTTTCGATTATGCCGATTTGGGCAACCCTGTGAGAAGAGAAGGGAAATGGTACTTGATATACTGCCTTTCTGAGGTTTTTGCAACTACATTCAAAGTGGTTTACATATTTTCAGGTACTTATTTTTGTACCAGGGGCAATGGAGGGTTAAGTGACTTGCCCAGAGTCACAAGGAGCTGCAGTGGGAATCGAACTCAGTTCCCCAGGATCAAAGTCCACTGCACTAACCACTAGGCTACTCCCGATTTGTGTCGAAAGATGGGCGCCCTTCTCTTTCAAAAATGAGCCCAAAATGAGTGGAGGAGTGGCCTAGTGGTTAGAGTGGTGGACTTTGGTCCTGGGGAACTGGGTTTGATTCCCACTGCAGGCACAGGCAGCTCCTTGTGACTCTGGGCAAGTCACTTAACTCTCCATTGCCCCAGGTACAAATAAATACCTAAGCCGCATTGAGCCTGCCATGAGTGGGAAAGCGCGGGGTACAAATAAAAAAAAAAAATTTGAGCATTTGAGTCCCTAATCATTGTTGCTTTATTCAGAGAGACAGTAATAAAAGAGGAACAAACCTTATGGAGTGCTTCTGTTGCCAACCAGATAGAGTGCAATGTCATCTCTGGTGGTTTGTGTAGGGCCTGTAAGGCTGAAATATGTAAATTTTTCCTAAGCAATTCCATTCTACCTTCCACTCCATTGCTCACAACCTGTGAAGCTCTTGCCGATGTCCCTGCCTCAAATATAAGACCAGAGTAAACTTGTTGTTCCACCTCCAGCTTCGGTGGTGTTTGGACCCGATTAAGTTAGCTCTTGCATTGTTGTGAACTACAGGAACGCCTGCCCTTCCTCTGCACGTTTGACAGTGTAGCCTCTCATTTCATCTTTTTGCACAGTGTCACTGGAGCTTTGCAGACCCGAAGGGGTCGAGAGACCTTGTGGGCAGAGCAAGACCTTGCCCTCCAGCTCGGGGTTGTTCCCTGGCCCGAGAGCAGCAGATACACCCGCTTGAATGAATGACTGTGTGCAAAGCAAGTAATGCTGGTGTACCAACTAGAGGAGACTCCTAGTTTCCAGGGGAGAGAACCCTTCAACTTGCCCTTCCTCTTAGGCTTGCTGCAAATAAGAGAAGGTACATTTTTAAAGGAAATTAAGTCTAGATAGAGAGCTCCAGCATGCACATCCTACTCAGACACCATCTTAGACCCCTGAATGCAGACATTTCAAAGTGGTATTTTTTTTTTTTTGTATCTACAAGTTGTTTTGCAGCTGACAGGGATAATTTGCAATCTTTATTCTACCCTTAAAGACTTCTATCTAGCTTTTGTCTTTGTTGCAGCCTCTCTATCGGGTTGCCCTAACTTCCCCTTTTGATGTTATCCTTCAAAGATACCTCAGTACGAATCAGCTTTCCCCTAGGTACTAATTTAACAGCTGCTCTATCTCCTTTTTAAATTTTAGTCCAGCAGTCTGGTTCCACCCCAGTTACTTTTGAGTCCTGTGTAGCCAGCCTTGTGTATTCGTTTGAGTGGCTTCCCTTTTCCCTGAGTGCTGTATGGTACAGCTTAGAGTGTATTCCTATAGTTGGCTCTCCTTTACCCTTGAGTGCTGCTTGGCCAGCCTTGTGTATTCTTATGAGTGGCTTCCCTTTTCCCTAAGTACTGTATGGTACAGCCTAGAGTGTATTCCTATAGTTGTCTCCCTTTTTCCCTTGAGTGGCTTCCCTTTTCCCTAAGTGCTGTATGGTGCAGCCTAGAGTGTATTCCTATAGTTGGCTTCCCTTTTCCCTTGAGTGCTGCGTGGCCAGCCTTGTGTATTTTCTTGAGTGGCTTCCCTTATCATTGAGTTCTGTATGGCATAGCCGTGAGTGTTCCCCTGTGTGGCCTTGTCTTGAGTTTTTCCTGTGTGCTTTCTGTTTGAGTTCTCTTTGTGAGGTTTCTGGTTGTGTTTGAGTGAATTGTTTTTTCATTTAGCTGTGACTACTAGCGCAGCCTTGAGTGGTGTCTCTGTGTGGCACGAGGGGGCTGTTCTTCCATTTAACTGTCTTCTAGCACAGTCCTGTGCATCCTCTCTGTTTGAGTTGGTGGCTCTTTTGTTTGCTGTGACTACTAGCTCAGCCTTGAGCTGGCTCTCTGTGTGGCACAAGTGGACAGCTCTTCTGTGTAGCTGGGACTACTAGCTCAGCCTTGAACTTACCTCTCTGTGTGATTTCTGTTTGACTTGGTTAGGATTATTCGTTTATAGCTGTGGATCTAGCACAACCCTGAGTGTCTTCTCTGTTTAGTTCTGTTTGTGCTTGAGTGGGTGGTTCTTCTGTTTAACTGGGACTAGTAGCCCAGCCCTGTGCTACCTCTCTGTGTGATGTCTGTTTGATTTGGTTAGAACTATTCATTTATAGCTAGGGTTCTAAGCCCAGTCCTGTACTGCCTTCCTGTGTGGTTTTCTTGTCTTTTACTTGTGGTTTGTACTATGTGAGTCTAAGTGGGGTTGTCTTTTCCCCTTCAGTTTGTTTGTGCCTGTGTGTAGGGTCTTTTGACCCCTTGTTTGTGGCTCTGTTTAGTGCAGTGTGTGTGCACTGCTTGAGTAGTACTTGCTGAAGAGATTCCGTTCTGTTTCTTTTCCTTTCCCTCTGGTGTGATTCGGTTCTAGTTCAGCTGTGAGGCCCGTATGCTTGGACTCTGTACGAGTGGGTTCCAGATCGGCCGTGAGGCCCGTCTGAGTGGTCTATCTCCCTTTTCTGGCGGTGCTTGTTGCTTATCTTGAATATGTTCTGTCTATTTGCCATGTCTGGTATCCTGTTTGTATTCAGTGCCTGGTTCATCTCTGCTCTGCGCTTCCCCGGAGGACTTGTCTGCTGCAGCCCAAAGCCTCACCAACCCAGGTTCCGTGACAATCTTAAGTAGATATATTGAGAAACAGGCTTATCCAGCTAAGTCCTGCTGAGTATTTGTTTACATTTATCTGGGTGACATTACTGCTTACTTATTTGTCGAATATCATCCTCATGTTCGATTTGCATTGTAGTGCTACACTGTGGTGTGTTGTGTCTGCTTTGTGTTTTAGTGCTGACATCCTGATATTACTTTGATTGTCTTTGTTGGTTCAGCCTCAGCAGTGCAGATGGTAAAGGATGAAGATGAAGTGGAGGATCAACAGCTACAGGTTGACAGTTCACTTCAAGCTGAGGAGGAGAAGAAAGAAGGGGTGGTGGCATTTCTGGTTTATCAGGCCTACTGGCTGGCAGTAGGTAGCTGGCTCTCTACCTCTATCATGTTCTCCCTCCTCTTGATGCAAGGTATGATTCTCACTGCTTCAGCTTTTGCCCCTGTCTCTCTGCTGTCTCCCCCTATCCCTCTTCTGTGCTGGGTCTTGGGGGGGGGAGCTTTTGCTCAAGGGAGTCCTCCCTGCTGCTGGAGCTGGTCCTGATTCTGAAAAGCATATCACTGAAGTCCATGCATCACTCTTTAATATGTGTTGGGAGATAAGATAGCTTTAAAATAGAATTGGATGAATGATTATGGGGTTAACTATTGTGCAAAGCCCTATATTTAAGATGCAGAAATTCAAGGGCCAAATAACTTCTGAATGTGAAGAACTAGCAATCATCAAACAGGAAAGAAATATAGAACATGATGGCAGATAGAGACCAAATGGCCTATATCCAGTCTGCCCATCTATGCCAGCTGCTCAGCTCTGTAAGCTCTCCGTTTCTCTCAGAGATCCTCTGTGCTTCTCACATGCTGTCTTGAATCCATCACCACCACCACCTCCGTTGAGAGGCAGTTCATGCATCCACTACCCTCTCCGTAAAGAAATATTTCCTTAGGTTACTCCTGAGTCTATCCCCTTTTACCTTCATCCTGTACCCCTCATTTCAGAATTTCCTTTCAACTGAAAAAGACTCATCTACTGTGTATTTATGTTACAGATATATCTCCTTTCTCCTGCCTTTATTCCAGAGACTTAAGATCTCAATATGAATACTTTATTATTAAAGTATTCATATTGAGATCTTAAGTCTGTTCCCCGTATACTCTATTAGGAACTCCACTGATAATTTTAGTAGCTGTTCTCTGGATTGACTCCATCCTGTTAATAACTTTTTGAAGGTGTGGTCTCCAGAATTGTATAAAATACTCCAAATGAGGTCTCACCGGAGACTTTATCCTCCACTGATGTATCCACACGTTTGACTTTTGCTGCTGCCTTTTCTACCTGTTTGGCCACCTTAAGATTAATATGATACGATTACCCCCAAATCCTGCTCTTCTTTCGTACACAGAAATACTTCACCCCTGTATTGTTGCTCCCTTTCTGCAGCTCAAATGCAAAAATCTGCATTTTGTATTTTAGCATTAAAGTTTAGCTGCCAGTTTTAGATCATTCCTCGACCTTTGCTGTCCCCTCATGTTTTTATACCTTCTAAGCATAGGAGCTTACTTTTTAAAATGATTGGGGGTGTTAAGTACAACATGTGAATGCTCTCTGGTCACAGTAAGGGAGTTTGTTCAATATTGGGGGGTGCTCAAGCATCCACAGAGCTGGCACCTCTGATTCCAAGGTTTCTATCTTATTGCAGATATTGGTATCATTTTCCAAAAGCCCTTCCACTGTATTGCTTACAAAAATGTTGGAAAAAAAACAAACCAAGAACAAATCCCTACAGCTCACCATTGGTAATGCCCTTTTCCTTAGAATGAACTCGACTTACCACAACCGATTGTCACTTCCCACTCAAACGGTTTTCTAACTCACTTCAACGCTCACTGCAAGGGCACTCAGTTTCAATCTTTTTTTATTTGTTACAGAAGAAACAACATTTCTCAACATGTGAAATGACAAATTTCTCCCCAATTAGTAACTCAGACCAAAGTTTCTCCCTCTACTGGCCATATTATCCGTCTCTTTAATAGAGAGCAACATGACTACAAAACATTAAGTGGTGTGCTGGAGCCGGCTCGCACCGGCTCACAAGAGCCGGTTGTTAACTTTTCTTCCGACTTGCGAGCCGGTTGTTAAAACCCGCGAGCCAGCTCTCCTCCCTCCCTCCGGATCCGTCCCTCACCGACCTGTCCTTCGAATTCTTCGGGGCAGGCAGTCGCCTGCCCGCTGCCAGTGCTAACTCTCCTCCGCTGCTGGTTCACGCTTTAAAAATGGCCACCAAGACTTTCAGAGGCGGCCTCGCGAGACTTCTGCTGAAGTCTTTATAATCATTTGTCCATATTCCAGTATTCCTGTCCCCTCCCCACCTCCAGCCCAGCAGATAAAGTACCAAATGGTATCAAGTATATCAGACTAGCATTGCATGCAACCTTGAATGTGATGTCCTGGCTCTTATGACTCCTCACACCCGACAATCACATACTCTTTTATTTTCAAACCTCTTCCCTTTTATTACAGACCCTTACCCTTCCAAGATCACCCCACCTATCCATATCCGAGGGCATTAAGTTATTTATGAGTCCCTACTGCAGAATCATATGAAATTCTTTGCTGAAATGTAAGTACACTACATTTAGCGCTCTCCCTTGATCTAACTCTCTGGTCACCCAGTCAAAAAAATTGATCAGATTCATCTGACAAGACCTACCTCTAGTAAAACCTTGGGTCTTTGAATCTAGGAGCTAGCAGTTGAGACCTTTTACCCCCCACCCCCATTGCACCCCCTGAAGTTGAAGATTGGGATAGGAGAGGTAGGATGGAGAGAAATCCCCTCCAAGGTTTACAGCATCTCCTTTAGAGCCTCATTTCCTGAAAACGTTTTCCTGTTCTGTGTCTAAGGGAAAAGAAATGTTAAGAAAACAGGCTTTGAATGCAGCATTGCAAGGTACTAGCAGGAGCACAGTCAGCAGTCCTCATGCCCAGTCTTTGTCTCCTTCCGAACTATCTTCACTTGGTCGCTCTCATTGTTAACCCCTTCACTCTTATTCCCCCCACACCCTGTTGTTACCCAGTCTCTCTCATTGCTGAACCTTATCTCAAGCTATCCCTTATACATTTTTCCCCATCAGTCTCACTTTCCCATTCCACCATCTTCCTGATTTCTTCTCTAAACCTCACTACTAGGAAGGCAGACACTGCTCCATTTAACCAGCCATTACCCCACCCCAAATAGCCCTCATCACTTAAGCCAGCCCCAAACTAGTCAGCTGCTCTGCCAGCTACTGCATAAGCTAGCCAGCCACCCTCCTGACCATGACTCTCCTTTTGCAGTGTGCAGCTCTTGGTGAGTTTGATTTGTGCAGTGCAGGAGCTCCCATGCTGGTCTTGTACATTGTCTCAGGTCTTAAGTTCCCTGCACCACACAGCTCAAATTCACAGAGAATTGTGCAGTGTAAAAGAGAGGAAAACTTGTTCTGGAGAAGATGGTAGCAGCAGCAGGCTAATTCAGGAATAACGTCAGGAAGTACTTTTTCATGGAGAGGGTAGTAAACACCTGGAATGCCCTCCCACAGGAGGTGATGGAGATGAAAATGGTAATGGAATTCAAAAATGCATGGTATAAACACAAAGGGATTCATTCTGTATGGAAAGAGAATGGAACCAAACTTAGTGGTGCTTAGATGGCAATTCCAGTAATTTGGAAGAAAAGCCAGTGCTGAGCAGACTTCTGTGGTCTGTGCCCTGATCATGGCTGGACAGATTTGGATGGGCTGGAGTGGGGCTTCAATGACAACTTCAGTAGCTGGGGAACAAAGCTAGTGCTGGGTAGACTTCTATGATCTGTGCCCTGAAAATAGCAAGGATAAATCAAGATCAAGTATGCATATATAATATCGTATCATACCTTATGCTATGATTTTATCCTGTTGGGCAGACTGGATGGACAGTACAGGTCTTTATTTGCCATCACTCCTATGTTACTATATTAATTTCCTAACAAGATGGTTTGTTGCTTTTGCAATAACTCCTTTCAGTTGTTGCCCACTGCAGTTCTTCCTCCCTAGACTTTCTCACACAGCTAATGACACCTCAAGGTGCTGGGAGTTGTCCTCTCCAATGATCCAAAGGTAGCCAGTCAACTATTCCAGCTGATTTGTGACACTAATAGTATATGATAATGCGTAAAGGGTATGTGCATGAATGAGGGGGTAAAGGATGAAGAGGGTATAGACAGAAGTAATCTAAAGAAACACTTATTTACAGAGAGTGGTGCATACATGGAATGGTCTTCGGTGGAGACGGAGACAACTGTATCTGAATTCAAGAAAAGTGTGAGACAAATACCTAGGATCTCTAGTGAGAAGAAGGGATAGTAGTCTATATGGATGGGCAGACTGAATAAGCCCCATGGTCTTTATTGGTCATCATTTTCTATTTTATGATTCTCTGTTTCTCTGAAACAAGACTCTTCGTGATCAAGAGCTAAATTTTGCCATGTGGAGGAGGCGGGCAATAATTGAAAATGTAACAGAAAATGTTGTATGAAGTGTAGCTGTAAGATGAATTGTTGATTTTTTAATAAAAAGATGATGCAGAAAAAATACTGAGGATGGTAACATCTGGAGCTGATTTCCAGTGGATGTTATAACAGAACTCATGCATACTTGTGCATACATAGGACAGAAAAAAGACCTTTATCCACTAGACCAGTCCAGTGAGTTATGCTTGTCAACCATCAGATGGAGTCAGAAAGCAAAGATTTGTGATCCCTACACTATACAGAGCACCATGCAGCTCCTGCTCTTTAGTATTTTTTTTTCCTCTGTCTCCAGCAGATGGTGAAGTATGTACTGTCAAGCTGACTTCAAACAGGTGTGGCTCCTTTGCCCAGTCAGAGAACTGGGTATCTGGTTGAGCAGGGTCAGTCTGAGAAGAGACTGTAGAGTCTGACTGTTGAGCATCATAATTTAGGAATACCCAGAGGAGTCTAGGTTCCTTCCGTGTTTTATCTAGTGGATGTGAGGCCTGATCCCCCACTCTTCCCCCATCTTTCTCTTCTTATATCAGGTAATAAAGAATTCTATGAGGTATGCTCTTCATGCTTTCCTTACTTCTTTTTTTTATAACCCTTCTGTGTGTATGTGTGTGTATGTATTTGTGTGTTCTGGGTGTACTCTGCTTGTGTTGTGTTTGTGGAATTTTGGAAATCAGATGGTAGCACCAGTAAAGGAGAATCGGCAACCTGTCTAGAGGGTTGGTGGCTTCCTGGACAGAATCACATGTGGTCTCCCCAACAGAGATTTGTAAGGCTGCAATGTTGTCTTTGCATGTTTTCTGTAAGCATTTTAGCAGCCATTACCAACCCAGTCCTTGGACACACCTAGTCCCATCAGGTTTTCAGGATATCCACAATGAATATTGTAAGGTCTCCACCACCAGGAGACTCTTGGAAAAGTCTCCTGCACCGGGAGACTCTTGAGTCCCTCGGCCCTTTAGCTGAGCTGTGTGCTGTAATCCACTGCTAAAGAGCACATGGCAAATCACAAGGACAGATCATTATACTTTATTGTAATCCCTTTGTGTCAACTGCTCCTCCAAAGGTAGTTCCCACCACAGCATTTCTCAAGAAGCATAGCAGTTCAACAGCATAGTATTCAAAACAAAACAAAAAAAAACCCCAAAAGGGTCCAAAATCTCAGCAGTTCATATAAAGCAGTCAAAAGGGCTCAAAGTCTCAGCAGTTCTTGTATAGCAGGTATGCAAAGTAATTCTCCAAATACGGTAGCTCCAGAAAGGGTTCAAACCCTCCCCAACAGTTCATGTCAGCAGTTAGGCAAAACAATTCCCCAAACACAGCAGTTCAGAAAGGGTTCAAACTCCCGGCAGTTCATGTATAGCAGTTATGCGAAAACCACCACTCCTCCTCTCTCCCTTTCAAAAGCAATCAACCTATGGACAGTGGCAAGGGTCCCTCCCCAACCAGGCCATCATTATACCTTGACCACCACCCGCATGACCCTTCCGTGGTAAATCTGTTCTCCGAGGACAAGTAGGCTGGACGTCATCACGCATGGGTCGTTGTCCGCGACGGCCCAGGAGACCGGAAATCAAAACAAAAACTTTCAAAAGTTCTAGAAGTGGCGTGGCGCGCACAGGGACAACGCATCACGCATGCGCGAGTGAGTTCCCGCCCTCTATGCCCGCACACTTCCCTCAGTTTCTTTTTATCCGCGCTGTGAAGGGGTAGTGTTTTTTTCTCTGCTTCTCGTCTTTTGCCTAGAAGATCGTGTTTTTTCCGTGTTTATCGCGCCCCTTTTCATTACTACTAGTTAATTCATCGAAATATTAAAAAAAAAAAAAAGAATTCTTTCCCTTACTTTTTTAGTTTTTCCTCATTTTTTTCAAGTTTCCTTTCTTTTTTGTTGTGGCCGTCCTTAGGCCGCTGGGCCGTGTCTTTTTTCCCTTTTGTGTGCCTTTTTATCTGGCACGATCGAGTCGTTTGATTTCGCGGACGCTATTTTCCTGCCCATGTCATCAAGGACTCCCAGCGGCTTCAAACGCTGTACTCGCTGCAACCGGACCATCTCGTGTACCGACCCTCACGCGTGTTATCTCCAGTGCCTCAGGCCCGATCATCTTCCAGCTGCTTGTAAGCTCTTTAAGTTAATGAAGAGGACCCAGGTGGCTCGAGAGGCTCAGCGCAAGAGGCTTTTTCCGGATCGGTCTGGTCCTTTGACGTCGGCATCGACATTGGTACCGAAGTCGGCAGCATCGATGTCGAGGGAAGTAGCACCGAGAGTCCAGGTAATGGCTGCCGAGAGACCACTTCGAGCTGGGAGCAGCGAGGCATTGAGCGGGTATCCACCCGTCTCGAGGACTACTGCTATGCAGGCCCCCCCCGGGACCGACCTGAGTCGGAGCCGGCCCCGAGGAGGCGTGAGGATTCCACATCCTCATTGGTACCGAGGAGTGTCGATGACGGGCGTCGGGCGAAAGCTAAGAAGCATCGCCATTGATCTCCTTCCAGACACGGTACCAAGAGCTCCGGGGAGCCGAGGGAGTCAGCACCCGAGAAGCGTTGGCGCCGGGAGGACCACTCACCCTCCATTCAGGAGGTGCCGATGCGTCGGTCGTCCGGCAGCCTGGTACCGGCTGTCGAGCCCCCTCAAATTCTGGCACCGACTCCTGCACTGACCCCACAGCCTTTTTCGATGGCAGCTCTCGATGAGCATCTCCGGGCCATTCTTCCAGAACTTCTGGAAGGACTGCTCCGTCAACCTGCTTCGGTAGCGGAGGTGCTTGCGGCTCCCGTTCCTACTCCTGAGATGGCGTCTGGCACATCCCCTGTGAGGACGGAGCCGGTTGCCACCCGGGTCGACTCTCCCTCGACGTCGGTGGAGGAACCTTTGCTGGAGTCCAGGCAGGGCTCGACTTCTCGATGTCCCCCACGAGGACATCGATCCTCGAAGTTGAGACAGGCTCGGGTTCAGGCTGCTCTTCAAGAGCTTCTGTCCGATACCGAAGAGGAGCGTTCATGGGGAGAAGAGGAAGACCCCAGATATTTTTCGGAGGAAGACTCCTGTGGGCTTCCTTCTGATCCTACTCCACCTATTGAAGTCAGACAGTCTCCACCTGTCAGTCTTACTTTTTCATCTTTTGTGCGAGAAATGTCTAAGGACATTCCATTTCCCATGGAGGTTGTTGATGAGCCCAGGGCTTAGATGCTCGAGGTCCTGGATTATCCTTCTCCGCCTGCAGAGGTTGCAACGGCCCCTCTGCACAATACGCTCAGGGAAGCGATGTTGCGGAATTGGTCTTGCCCTCTTTCTAATTCAGTTGTCAACAAGAAGTCCGAGTCCCAGTACAGAGTCCATGGTGAGCCTGTGATGGTGAAGGCCCAACTTCCTCACGATTCTATGGTGGTGGACTCTGCTCTCAGAAGAGCCAAGAGTACTAGAGACTATGCCTCGGCGCCCCCGGGCAGAGAGTCTAGGACCTTGGATTCTTTTGGGAGGCGTACGTATCAGGCTGGAATGCTCGCTGCCAAGATCCAAACATTACCAGCTGTACACGAGCATTCACTTACGGAACTCGGTGAGGCAACTGTCCAGTTTAGTTGAAGCTCTCCCTCCGGAGCTTGCTGAACCTCTTCACCAGGTGGTCAGGCAGCAGAAGGCATGTCGCAAATTCCTGGCCAGGGGAGCTTACGACACTTTTGATGCCGCGTCCCGAGTAGCTGCTCAGGGTATCGTGATGTGCAGGCTCTCATGGCTGCGTGTCTCGGACCTGGATCAGAAGACCCAGCAGCGAATGGTGGATGTTCCTTGCTGGGGGGATAATCTTTTTGGAGAGAAGGTTGAGGATATGGTCGAGACCCTCAAGAAGCATCATGATGCAATGGATTCTCTCTCCCACCGGACGTCTTCTGCTACTACCTCCTCCACTAGGAGGTTTTTTGGAGGGAGAAGGAGTGCTCCCTATTCCTATAATAGGCGTAAGTACACTGCTATCTCTCGACAGCCTGTTCAAGCTCGCTCCCAGCAGGCTCGCTCTTGTCAGCGGTGTGCGCCGAAGGCCCCTCCGGCTCCCCAGCAAAAGCAAGGGACGGGCTTTTGACTGGCTCCAGAGCAGTGTAGCCGCGGTAAAAGTATCCATGCCGGACAATCTGCCTGTTGGGGGAAGGTTGATATTTTTTCACCAAAGGTGGCCTCTTATAACCTCCGACAGGTGGGTTCTTCAAATAGTCCGGTTTGGATACGCTCTCAATCTGGAATCCAAACCTCCAAATTGCCCACCAGGAGCTCAATCCTTCAGCTCTCAGCACAAGCAGGTACTTGCAGAGGAACTCTCCGCTCTTCTAAAGGCCAATGCGGCCAAACCCGTACCACCAGGGGAAGAAGGGCTGGGATTCTATTCCAGGTACTTCCTTGTGCAAAAGAAAACGGGGGGATGCGTCCCATCCTAGACCTAAGGGCCCTGAACAAATTCCTAGTCCGAGAAAAGTTCAGGATGCTTTCCCTGGGTACCCTTCTTCCCATGATTCAGGAAAACGATTGGCTATGCTCTCTGGACTTAAAGGACGCCTATACTCACATCTCGGTGCTCCCAACTCACAGGAAGTACCTTCAATTCCGCTTGGGAACTCAGCACTTTCAGTACTGTGTACTACCCTTCGGTCTAGCATCTGCGCCCAGGGTCTTTATAAAGTGCTTGGCAGTTGTCGCAGCATCGCTAGGCAGACTGGGAGTGCATGTGTTCCCTTATCTCGACGATTGGCTGGTGAAGAACACCTCGGAGGCAGGAGTTCTACGATCCATGCGATCACTATTCAACTGCTCGAGCTGCTGGGGTTTGCCATAAATTATCCCAAGTCCCACCTGGTTCCAGTACAGAAGTTGGAATTCATAGGAGCTCTGTTGCACACATGGATGTCTCAAGCTTATCTTCCCCAGGCAAGGGCAGACAATCTTCTGCTCTTAGTGTCCTCGGCTCGAACATCTCAACAGATCACAGCTCGGCAGATGTTGAGGCTTTTGGGCCACATGGCCTCCACAGTTCATGTTACTCCCATGGCACGTCTACATATGAGATCAGCTCAATGGACCCTAGCTTCTCAGTGGTGTCAGGCTACAGGGGATCCATCTTTCCACCGATTTTTGCAATTCCCTCCAGTGGTGGACCATTCGCTCCAATCTGACCCTGGGACGTTCATTCCAAATTTCTCAGCCACAAAAAGTGCTGACGACGGATGCATCCCTCCTGGGGAGGGGAGCTCATGTAAATGGGCTTCGCACTCAAGGAGTTTGGTCTTTTCAGGAAACAGGTCTTCAGATCAACCTCCTGGAATTACGAGCGATCTGGAACGCTCTCAAGGCTTTCAGAGATCGGCTGTCCAATCAAATCATCCTAATTCAGACAGACAATCAGGTTACGATGTATTACACCAACAAGCAGGGGGCACTGGATCTCGCCCTTTGTGTCAGGAAGCCGTCAGGATGTGGCTTTGTGCATACCAGCATGGCATGCTTCTCCAAGCCACGTATCTGGCAGGCGTAAACAACATTCTGGCCGATAGGTTGAGCAGTGTAATGCAGCCTCACGAGTGGTCACTGAACATGGACGTTGTCCGCAAGATCTTCCGAGCGTGGGGCACCCCCTTGGTGGATCTTTTTGCCACTCAGACCAATCACAAGGTCCCTTAATTCTGTTCCAGGCTTCAGGCCCACGACAGACTGGCATCAGATGCCTTTCTCCTAAATTGGGGGACAGGCCTTCTGTATGCGTATCCTCCCATACCTTTAGTAGGGAAGACTCTGCTGAAACTCAGGCAAGACCGCGGAACCATGATTCTGATAGCACCTTTCTGGCCCCGTCAGATCTGGTTTCCTCTTCTTCTGGACTTGTCCTCCGAAGAACCGTGGAGATTGAACTGTTTTCTGACCCTCATCACCCAGAACGAGGGGTCGCTTCTACATCCCATCCTCCAGTCTCTGGCTCTCACTCGTGCATGCGCGGTGCGTTGTCCCCGTGCGTGCCATGCCGCTTCTAGAACTTTTGAAAGTTGACTTCCGGTCTCCTGGGCCGTCATGGACAATGACCCATGCGTGATGATGTCCAGCCTGCTGTCCTCGGAGAATACCTGCTACAGGTATGGCATCTTCATTTTCTCTCAGCTCCCCTCATGGGATAGCCACCTTTCCCCTTCTACCAGGCTCTCCTTCCGAGCAGCCCTCTCCTGTTTCACCCCCTTTCCTTCCAGTTTAGTCAGAGCAGCAATCTCCATCGGCCCCTCTTGCTCTAGTTCCTCCCCCTTTTCTTCCCCTTGCCAGTCCATAGGTTCCTCCCCATACCCATTGCTCAGTAGTAGTAGTAGTAGTAGTAGTAGTAGCTGCTCTCCATTTGCTTGATTGGGCAGGTTCAGAACTCCTTCCCTCATCCTGGCTCTCTGGAACAGGTTTTTCCAACTCCCTTCTCTTGCCCTTCTCCTGACCTCTTCCGGGTATCTGCTGGGGATTGAAGTCCCTGTTTCTGCTATCATGGGACCTACTCAGGGGCTGCTGGGAATTGTAGTCTTTTCCTTTTCTCCAATCCCCCAGGGGAAAAGACTCCTTCCTTCCTCTACCCAGTCTCCCCCCGTCTCGAGCCTCCTCGTTCCTCCATGTGCCTTCATTCTCCTTCTCACCCTCATATTCCTCACAATATGCATGAGATAGATCTGCATGAACTGCCTCAATTGCATGCAAATCTAACTCATGAATATTCATTGTGGATATCCTGAAAACCCAATGGCACTAGGTGTGCCCTGAGGACTGGGTTGGCTGTATTATAGACTGGATATCTTTTGCTCCAAAAGCAGCAGCTTCTCTGAAGTACTTAGAGGAAGGGTTTCAGGATCCTACTGAGTTTGATTCTGGACTGGTGGATGAAAAGAGAGGTAAAATTTGGTCTTACCTGTGCTCTTTTCTTTCCTTGAGTCCTACTCTGAACTGTTAAAAAAATGTGTTCTTTTTTCTTCTGGAAAGAAATATATCCAGAATTAGTTTCAGGTTTTCTCAAGTTAGTGATTTTTTTAGTTGAAACCCTGAATTCCGCCTAGGACTTGAAGGAAGTTTCTTCTACCTTTTTTATACAGAAATTCTGAAGAACAAGTGTTACGTGGTGTCCTATATTGGGCAGAGCTTAACAAGTCTTTGTTCTCTGTATCTGTTGGTCAATGAGCGTAATCCATTGATTCTGAACTGATCTGGTAAGATTCAAATTAATAGTTAAGACCACATTTTACAGTAGTGTCATGAGAAGGAGTTTGCTTTACATGTGCCCTGAGAGAGAAGACACTGTGTTAGCATGGGGCGGGGCAAAGGATATGGGAGGGGTGAAGGGTATCAGTATGTGAGTGGAAAATGGAGAAGCTATGTACTTGTGAATCAGGAAAAGGGGGGCTTAGGATTGGCTAACTCCATAACTCTTTAAGCCTGCTTTTTACACTTGTTGAAAATTGGCATCACCTTCAGTAGAGGGTGGAAAAAACCCGATGCTAAGGAAGTTACATTGATTTTTTGAGCCTTATATTCAAGATTAAATTCAACCATTCATCTGACTAATACTCCTTAGGCAAGCCAGTGAGCCAATTGTCTATCTCACCATCACTCCCTGGAGAGAGGGAGCCAGCTAAGTAGCAACATCTTCCTAGAAGGGTTGATTTTTGCCCCAGGTGCCTCTGGCTATGAGAACAGTGGATTCTCCCATGTTGGCCTGCATGACTTCTTGGTATTGCTTTCCTGCTAAAATGGTAATATGACGTATCAGTGTTTCTTTCGTCTTCAGCTTCTAGAAATATCTCTGATTGGTGGCTGTCAAACTGGATCTCCAACTTACAGCAGACAGGAAATACTTCTATGAGCAACCTTTCACCAGCTAACCTTTCACCTCAGTTGCTGCTGTTCTCTCCAGGAGGTCTAATGTGAGTCCATGGCAGGGAGGATGAACTTGGCTTCTTTCTTCTCTTTCAGTAGCACTGTTAGATATACGCAGTACTGTACACATATGCATACTGTCCAGTATTTCTCACCAGAAACCTTGAATAATAGGGCAGGACCACCAGATATGCCTATCAAAGGCCTTCTCTGCATCCAATGACAGGAAAACTGCAGATTCACCCTGATCTTGCAATTTCTCCAGTAAATGGAATGCTCGTCTAGTGTTATCAAAAGTTTGTCTATTTTGAATAAAGCCTGCCTGGTCAGCCTGAATTAGTCGTGTGGCAAAGATTTTCATGAAAATCTTATAGTCAGTCCCTAATAGTGATATCGGGAGGTATGATCCACAGCTGTGAGGATCCTTATGAGGTTTAAGCAATAAAGTGATATTTGCCAGTCTCCAAGATGGCGGTAGAGTACTATTAGTGGAAATCCAATTAAAAACTTTAATAGTGGGGCCAATAAAGACCTATAACATTTATAGAAGCGATTACCATATCCATCTAAACCTGGGGTTTTCCCATTAGGTAAGCTTTTAATTGCCACTAAAATTTCCTCTAGCTCGATGGGGGCTGATAACTGTTCCTACTCCACCCCCGTTAAGTTGGGGATATCTACCCTCTCCAGAAATGATTGAATATCTCCCAAGGGGGGGAGGCATTCTGGTTTATATAAGTGCTCATAAAACTGTAAAAACACTCTCTGGATATCAGCTAGTTGATCACAGATTTGCCCCTTTTCATCCCTTACTGAGCCTATAGCGTTACGATAGGACAGATGTTTCAACTTATAAGCCAACAGCTTACTAGCCTTATTATTGAATTCGTAATATTCTTGTTGTGTATGCTGTAATTGCTCTTGTATGGTGTTAAGTTTTAAAGCCGCTAGCTGTATCCTATCTTTATGTAGTGCTTCCACTTGTTCAGGAGTAGCCTGATGATGTTTAGAGAGGGTGTCCAACCGCTGTATATTCTGTCTAAGATCCCATTCCTTTTGCCTACCAGATTTATGTATATATGCTTGTATCGAGATCAGTTTCCCCCTCAGTACTACTTTAAGGCTTTCCCACAGGATATCAGGTGTATCATCATGATGGATAAACTCCCGTATGTCCTCCTCTATGCGCTTAACATATATAGGGTCATCCAACTTCCTGCACCCTTGTCCTCTAAACACTATAGTTATAGGGGCATGATCCGACCACGTGCATGTGTGAATAACGGTAGCTTGTGTTCCTGATAGTACTCCCGCACTGCCCAACCAAAGATCTATTCGGGAATGAGAGTCATGTGGTGCTGATTAGCAAGTAAAATCCCTTTCTTGACCGTGCATAACCCTCCAAATATCAACCAATCCCCAGTCATTGATAAACCTCATTAATTTGCCTCTGTCCGCTAGCGTATGTGACTATCTTAGAGGAGTTATCCAGCACAGGATCTAGAGTTAAGTTAAATCCCCCCCCCCCCCCCCCCCCCCCACTAGAAGTTCACCCTGTATGTGTTTAGATAGTTTTAAGGTCAGTTGCTCATATAACTTCCCTTGAGCTTGGTTGGGAGCGTAGATGTTTAGTGTGTAAGTCCACCCTGCAATCTCCATTACTAAGAGCACATAATGACCCGCCCCATCCAATTTATGGGACCAAACCACCTAAGGGTGCCCCTTTTTCAGCAGAATTTCCACTCCTGAGGTCTTTGGGCTCACCCGGCTGGAGGCCAGATATATCTGAGGGTATAATATATTGTTAAGCAAGTACTCATGTTTCGCTAACAGATGAGTCTCCTGGATAAAAATAACATCTGCCCCCAACCTAGTGGCCTCTTTAAATAACTTTTTTCGTTTGATAGGAGAGTTCAGACTTCGTACATTCAATGACATGCACGTTATAAATGCCATAACAGTTTTACAGAAACAAATGCTAGATTTCTACACTTAGTACTGATTGCCCACCTAAGTGCTATCTTGTTTCGAGTCACCAGTATCTCTAACCCACACCCTCTAATGCCCCTATGGTCAACAATCCCCCCCCCCCCCCAAACTCCTTTATCCCCCCCCCCCCGCCCCTATGATCAAAAAGTGGGCCATAAAGACCTTGCAATGAAATGTAGAGAGAGCGGCCGCCTTTAGCATACCCACACTGAGCTTCATAATATACCCCCCCTACCTGCAGAGAGAGGGTAAAGCTTCCAGCCCTTATATACATCCATACAAAACCAGGAAATTATAAAAATGTACTCTTAGCCACAATAGTCGCAATGATCCTCATCCGCACATCCGTTCCCTATGAGGTACATCAAGTCAGTGTTCGTCCAGATAATGTAGTGCGCAACCCCGATTGTTGTCTAGTGAGTCGACCTTTGCCCTGGGCCACACGGGCCCATCGGACATGAGACTGATGGAGTCCTCTGGATTTAGCTGCCTCCGAGCTCTCCCCAGTTTTATCGGCTGGGGGATCCACCTCTGGCAGTAGTATTCGCACTTCTTCCAAGTTGTGTATCCGCTGCATCTTCCCTTCCATGTGGTATGCTAAAGCAAATGGATGCTGCCATCGATACTTAACTCCCTTTTCTCAGAGATATTTAGTAAATCCTCGCAACTCGGACCGACATTTCAGCGTGGTAGGTGCCAGGTCTTGGTATATCTCTATTGGAAATGTTTCCCACTGTAATGGGAAAGATTTGCGCGCCTTTGCCAAAATCAGTTCTTTAGTTTTATATTCCACAAAGCAAGCAATGATATCTCTTGGAACGTTTGCTCTCGGGCGGGTGGCCACTCTATGCACCAATTCAATTTTAATCGATTCCGGGGCCACCGCCTGCTCTTCCGTGGAAAACAGCATACCCGCAATCTGCTATGTCACCAACTCACAGTTTATATATTCGGCTTGCTCCGGTATCCCCCGGATGCGAATATTCTTCTACGACCACGGTTTTCTAAGTTCTCCACCTTATCAGATAGGAACCCACATAAGGCCTGTTGCTCCATCATAGCTTCTTGCTGGTCTTCCACCCTATTGTCCACTTCCTCCACGCGATGGCCCAGTTCCAAGATTTTGCTGTGGAAGTCCGTAGCCAGAGCCGAGAGGTCCTCTCGCACCCCTTTAATGTTCAATCTAATCTCTTCCAGTAGCGCATGAAACTCACAAATATTTGAATTTTCCCACCTCCGGAACTCCATCGTGTGCTTGCTCGTCTGCCCGAGCCATTACTGTATTTGTGGGCCCCGCTGCTGCCGCCATCTTGTTTGCAGGGGCTTGTGATCGATAAACTCTTTTAGCGATTTGCGGGATGAAGTTTGCCCTTTCCCGGCCATATAATTAAACAGTGGATCACTTGCGATCAAGTAGGCTGGTTTTATCATGGTTTTCGCTATTTTGGCTGGATATAGGTGACGTTTTTACCGTGAGGCATGCGGAGCTATTCGATCAGGCAGCCATTGCCGGATGTGACGTCCTCTCTCCAAGAACTGTTCATAAGCAGTGGGCAATCAAAGAGGTGTTGCATGGGCTGCCCCTTGCCACAGTTAGGTCTCAGGTTTGATAGAGCAGTGGTTCTCAACTCTGTTCTTGGGGCATACCCAGTCAATCAGGTTTTTAGGACATCCACAATGCATGTGCATGAGATTTGCATTGCACTGCTTCTTTGCTTTGCAGTGTAATGCCACTTAGGGTGCCCCTTTGAGGGCAAAATTGTGACTTTATAGATATATATCATCATTGTTTTTTTTTTCCTTTTTTGATTCGCTATTATCTTTAGCACCATGCCCTGGTGGATTTTATTTTTTATATTTATTGCTTTGGGGAGGGGTGGTCAACCTTACATATAATGCATTAAATCCTTCTTTCATTCCTGTAATTATTTACATTTTTGTAAAGATAGATACAAGAGACTGTTTACAAACAGGTACTCGTTAATAGAATGTTCAACTGTTACTACTACTTAACATTTCTAAAGCGCTACTAGGGTTACGCAGCGCTGTACAGTTTAACAGAGAAGGACAGTCCCTGCTCAAGGAGCTTATAATCTAAAGGACAAATGTACAGTCAGTCAAATAGGGCAGTCAAATTGGGGCAGTCTAGATTTCCTGAATAGAGGTATAAAGGTTAGGTTATGCCCCAAGCAATTAATGTCACTATTGGGAACCGCCCCCTCGAAAATATAATAGCTTTAATGACTTAATGAAAACTACCAGACTGTGTTTGAAGAGTTTCTTTGGGGGATGACATTTACCTTCCTGACTCTTTTTATAAATTTTAATACTAGATTACTTAGAAATAAGTTTTATTGTAAAGGATATTGTTTTTTCTTTTATCCATGAAACCTGGCTTATTTATTTATTTATTTATTATGGATAACAATGCTTCAATTGTTATGGATCCTCTGCCCTTTCAGATTATAAAACTCTTTGGTGTTCTACAACAGATAAGAGAGGAGGTGGGCTTGCCATAGTTAGTTAATAAAGACTTTTTAAATATGTCTTTGATAGATTCAATATCCATTTCTGAGTTAGAAATGATGTCATTTAAATTTAAAGATTCTGCTCTTTCTGTCACTGCCGGATTTATTTTGATACACTGTTCACCTGGAAACTGGAAAGACGTTCAAAGTACATTTGCTGAATTTTTACTTCATCAGTTAGTTTTTCTAAATTCATTTATTTTACTTGGTGATAGTCTTTATCTAGAGAACAAGGAAAACCCTGAGGTATTAGAATTTTTTTATCAATTTCAAATTCTTTACCTTTATCATTACGTTCACCACAATCTACTCATGAGAAGAGTCATTTGCTAGATTTTTTTAGCAGGATTTTCAGACCTTTTATCTCACATGTGTATCTCGAACATAAACTGGACACCAGTTCCTTGGTCTGACCATTTCTTATCAGAATTTACTCTCACATTAATGTTTACCTGTAATTCTACTCAACCTGTTCCAAAACTGACCTGGAAAGAGAATTCCACAATTGGACTTCAAGGATATTGATCCTCTTACCTCATTCACTAAGTGGGATAAAGTTGCTACTAAAGTTGTTAAGTTAACGTCTCTGACATTAGGACTTAAACTTAACAGACACAAACACCTTGGTATACACTGGAACTCTTGGAGATACTGATACTGAAACATTCTTGTATTCCGCCACAGCCTTACAGTTCAGTACAGATCACAATAATCAAAGAGTTCATACAGACTTTTTTTAATCTAAAGATTAAAATCCATAAAAGCTTACAATATAGTATTCAACATGTCACACTCTCACAAATAAAATAACATCCTAAACAGATAGTAAATATTTATTTAAAAAATATGTTTTAACTGGTTTCTAAAAACCATATAATCCGGAATGATTTGAATATCAGCCGTAAGAGAAATCCAATCTTGAGCTGCTGGATATTGAAAAGTAGTTGTAAAAATTTTGTTTAGAACGGATACCTTGAGGATTAGGAAATTGCAAAAGTAAGGGATTCCTCAAGGAGATATTCCTAGACAGTGACAAAAAAAAATAAAATAAAATCCTTCATATACGTTGGAGCCTCACCATAAAACAATAGTGTATAATATAAAATAAACTGGAGCTTCAACCGGAAGCCATTGCAGCTTGATCAACAAAGGTGTGGCCCTATCAAACTTTTGTGCTGAAAGTATAAGGCAAGCATTTGTGTTTTGAATTGTCTGACTTTTCTTCAATAATGACTTGGAGCATCGCAAATAAACACCTGACCATTATGAAGGTTTTGTACAAATAATTTAAAGGCATCTTGATCAAAATAATTTCTTACCCTTCTCAACTTCTTCATCATATAAAAAGCCTTTTTTTTTTAACCAAAACTTGAACCTGCAAAGCTGGACTTAAAGTATTAGTCAAAATCACACCTAGAATTTTCAAACTAGATTCACATTTAAAATAGGGATTTGCCACTTTTAAAATATTAACATTACATATTTCAGAAGCTTGGCTAATCAAGAGAAATTTGGTTTTATCTTAAGCTTTTGCAAAATAAGAAGAAATCCATTCCTCCAAAAGACGAATACATTCTGCTATTGTATTTGGAATATCTAATTTGGAAGAAGAACTGTAATATCATCCGCATATATATAGAATTCGAACATTGAACATTGAAGGCTACAATGGTGAGCTCTGAGGGACCCCACAAATGGGATTCCAACAATCTGATTCCAAGTTTTGTGCTCTTATATGATCTATAGGTTAAAAATCCATTAAACCATCTCAACGCATTTTCCCGAAATTCCTATCCCACTAAAAATTGACATTTGGGTATGATCAGCTAAATCAAAAGCACAGGACAAGTCAAATTGCAATAAGACCACCCTGTGCTCCTTGCCAATTAGTATTCTGCCTTCTTTAATAATAGTACTTATAATTGTTTCTGTGCTATAAAATTGTCTAAATCCCGATTGTGCCCCATGCAAGATGTTATGTCTATCCAGATACCACTGTAATTGTTCTCTGACAATTCCGTCCAGCATTTAGGTGGTCAGGAGATCCCGATAAAAAGGTTAAATGGAAAGATTCTATAAAACATAAGTCAGTCAGTTATGCACCACAGGAAAAAATATTATGCCAATGAAAAGGATATGATGAGCAGAATCAAAAGAGACCTTTTGGACTATTTAAAACAGGTGTGGGCAACCACAGGTCTCAAGAGCAAAAACCCAGTTGGGTTTTCAAGATTTCCACAATGAATATACAGGGATCTATTTACATACAATGGAAGCAGTATATGCAAATCAATCTCCTGCATATTCATTGTGGAAATCTTGAAAACCCAATTGGGCTGTGGCCCTCAAGGACCATGGTTGCCCACCCTTGATTTAAAAACTTAACACACTTCTTTTTCTGAGTCTCATAATAACAATCTTTACCCTTTAGCAGAAAGTCTGGTTCATTATTTTTCAGATAATATAAATATTCCAAAGTAAGAAGCATTAGTTGATTCTCCTAAGACCAATGGTCATTTAACATTGGCCATATCTGTAGAAAGGTCATGGAATTCTTTTCTGGTAATGATTCAATTAAGGTTGTCATTTATAAGGAAGTTGTCTGTCTTTTCCTACATATTAGATAGATGTTTGTCTTATTTAATGACAGATCTTCATTTTCAAATTTTGAATTGGCTTACTCTTTTGAGCATGTTGGGGTCTGCACCCACGTTAACCAAACCCCAACTGATTATTGCTAGAACACCCATGTTCTTGCATTTGTTTCTTACACTAATAAAAACAAATAATACTTACATACACAGAAATTAAATAAAAAGAAAAGTTTATTCTGGAAATAAGTAAATAGTAGCTTGAGCAGAGGCTATAGCAAGTCTGAAATACAGCAAAAAAAATAATTAGAGAGACCATTTTGTCTCCAAGCCAGTTCTCTGCCTTAGGAACAAAAGTAGTCCTGCCATGCACAGATTTCCCTCATTTTTATACGATTGATTTAGCACCAGTTAGAAAATAACCCGGAAACTAATTATCATCTTAGCACATCCCACTAATTAATCATCTGCTTTCCTGTTCTAATATATCTGACTTCTATCCTATCAATTATCAGTTCATACCCTAATCTCTAAAATAGTAGTTACGCCTCCTGGGTCACAAGGACATGTTATCTTCACCCTCCATCTGGCTTCTGTGATTAATAAATATACCTTTTTGTCTGTTATCTCTTTAAAACATATAATAAAATTAGTAAACTGTTTGTATAACATCATGCCTTGTGTCACCACCCTTACATGGACCCCATCAGCAAAAAAATACATGAATGCACAGCTTCCTTTCACATCCTGTTTGTTCTTCTCTTTCCCAGATCTTAAACTTCCTCCCTAGCTCCAACTGCATGCCCATCTTCCAATTTCCCCTCTTCACTGTCTAGCTATAATGTGGATTCAAACTGTATGAAACACAGGAAATCTTGACCCAAGAATTAATATACATCTAAATACCCATTAAAGTTATCTTAATTACATTGGACCATTCTATATACATGTACTTATCTTCTAACAGCTTGTAACAAAGTTCACAGTCAGTAAATTCTTAAGCTGTCTTGTACAGTATCTTGCCCTAAACATGACCTTAACATTGGTCAGCAAAAATACAGACAAAACAGGGGGGGGGGGGGGGGGGGGTTCCATTCTCATTACGCACTCTCTCCACAAGATCTTGTATAATTGTCTCTTGCCCACACACATCTGTCTCAGTAAAAAGGTCTATTTCCCCTTCTCCCATGACTTGCCCAGCAAATCACACTAAATGCGTAAACTTTGGTCCTGGGGAACTGAGGAACTGAGTTCGATTCCCGGCACAGGCAGCTCCTTGTGACTCTGGGCAAGTCACTTAACCCTCCATTGCCCACCGCATTGAGCCTGCCATGAGTGGGAAAGCGCGGGGTACAAATAAAATTAAAAAAAAAACTAAAACATGTTTTTGGGTCCAGTCTAGTTAGGAGTGTGGGTGTCACATTGCTGCTGTTTCACAATTTCAAAAGGCCACCGCCACCTTGCAGCCTGATCTAGTTAGCAAGGATTGAAAACAGCACACAGAATAATTAGGGGGGGATGAAATCTTACAGGTAACCGTTGTTTTTATTATTGATCACAGGTTTTCTGCTCTTGATGTTAAGTTTTATTCTTATGTAGAACTGTACCAAATAGCATATTTTACTATTCGGCTGAATACAAATAATAAAAAATATTTATTCGTCTGAATAAGAATAATGGGCATTGAGCTTTAACATAACAAACAACAAAAGAAGCAATGTGAAATCAGAGATCAAGTGATTATTTCAGTATTCAGGATTTAGCACAGTAGAGCCCCAGATTATTCATATTCAAATTTAAATCACTGTTCAACCGAATAAGAATAATATATTCAGGGCACTCTTCAGGGCAGAATCGAATACAAATATTTAGTACAGCTCTATTTGTGTGCAGACGATATGTTTCTTTTAGTCCCTGTGGATACTAATTTGACTGTTACCTTCTCCAGAGTAACTGATAGCATCTCTGTAATTGAATATTATAGCAGAGTCATGTGTATAAACTCAAAGATAAAACAAGTATTTATTTATTAGGATTTATTTACCACCTTTTTGAAGGAATTCACTCAAGTTGGTGTACAGTAAGAATAGATCAAACATGAGCAACAGGCAATTAGAGCAGTAAAAATATTCGAACAACAATACAAAGTATGGCATGGTATATTACTTGCAATGACAACACAGTATGTACTAGAACATTATAATTGGTAGTGAAGGGTAAGGCAAAGTTGTAACATATAGATGAGTAAGAAAGTAAGGTGATTGATTTGAAGAAAGTTGCACGTGAGGTCAGAGAGATGGTTAAATATTATCTCAGCTGGGGTAGGAGTGGATAAACATGTCCCGCTGCAGTATGTGCAGCCCGAGTCAATCCTTGTGTGTTTGAGTGAGTTAGTTACTTCTTCCATTAAAGGCTTGGTTGAAGAGCCAAGTTTTCACCTGCTTGCTGAAGTAGAGGTAGTCTTGTGTTAAGTGGAGCCTTTCAGGCAATGCATTCCAGAGTGTGGGCGCTACTCCGGAGAAGGCTCGCTTGCGGGTATCACATTGTGTAATGTCTTTTGGAGAGGGTGTAGTTAGTGAAAGTCCTTGGGAGGACCTTAGTGTCCTTGGCGGTGTGTGGAGGATCATCCTATTCTTCAGATACTCGGGGCCATTTCCTTTCAGGGCCTTGAAGATCAGACATAGACATATGATCTCAAAGGGAATGAAAGGGAGATTAGATGGCATGGATAGGCAGACTGCATAGGCCATATGGATTTTATCTGCCTTCATTTTTCTATATTTCTAAATTACTTTGGTTGAGATATTTTGAGAAGTCCATTCCAGAAGAGTTAGTTTTGTCTGATGGTTTATCATTTGAAGTTGAACGAATTTCTAAAGGTTTGGGAGTCCTCTTAGATACAACATTGTCCTTCGAACCACAGTTTGTTTATTTATTTATTTGTTTGTTTGTTTGTTACATTTGTATCCCACATTTTCCCACCTATTTGCAGGCTCAATGTGGCTTACATAGTACAGTAAAGGCGTTCGCCAATTCCGGTATGAACAAATACAGTAATGTGGTAGAATAAGGTTCGTGTGTACAGACACATTAGGGAATCGTAGAGACGAAGAGTTATTATATGTCCATTATGAGCTTTGGTTTACTTGTGTTGCAGGGTACAGGCATTTAAGTTGGGTCGGTAGGGTATGCCTTTTTGAACAGGTTAGTTTTTAATGATTTCCGGAAGTTTAGGTGATCATAAGTTGTTTTCACGACTTTTGGTAATGCATTCCATAGTTGAGTGCTTACGTAGGAAAAGCTGGATGCATAGGTTGATTTGTATTTGAGTCCTTTGCAGCTTGGGTAGTGGAGATTTAGGTATGTTCGTGTTGATGCTGTTGTGTTTCTGGTTGGTAGGTCTATGAGGTCTGTTATGTATCCCGGGGCTTCGCCGTAGATAATTTTATGAACCATGGTGCAGATTTTGAAAGCAATACGTTCTTTGATTGGGAGCCAGTGCAGTTTTTCTCGGGGGGGGGGGGGGGGGGGTTTGGTGCTTTCGAATCGTGTTTTTCCAAATATAAGCCTGGCTGCCGTGTTTTGAGCGGTCTGAAGTTTCTTTATAATTTGTTCTTTGCACCCCGCATAAATTCCGTTGCAGTAGTCTACATGGCTTAGTACCATTGATCAAGTTGCGAAATGTTTCCCTCGGGAAGAATGGTTTCACGCGTTTGAGTTTCCACATTGAGTGGAACATTTTCTTTGTTGTAGATTTCACTTGGTTCTCTAGTATGAGGTTACGGTCGATTGTATTGTGACCACTTTTTTAAAATTATGTCAACTGCGTACTATTCGTTCTTTGTTTACTGAAGACCATCTTCAATTATTGGCCCCTAGGCTATGGCCTTATCACACCTAGACTATTGTAACAGCTTGTATTCAGCTGTTGTGGTTAAACTTTGGACTGAGTTTCAGAGGTTACGAAATACTGCAGCAAAATTAATTCTTCATTTAAAAAAAATTGATAGAACTATGTGTGCTTTAATTCATTTACACTAGTTGCATGCTTGCATTAGTTTCAAATTAACTTGTATGATCTATAAAAAGTTTTGAAGGAACCAGTCAGGAAACTAAAATAAACTGATTAAATATTCCAAACGGCAGGATTCAGCTAGTAAAGATGATCCTCTTGGCTAAGTGGCTGTATCCCTTTCAGCATCTTCCGTTATTGTTAAAATACAAGGACGACCATACCTAGAATAGACATGTCAGTTGCTTTTTTTTTGGTTTTTTTTTTGTGGGGTGGGCAGAAACAGAGGATGGCTTTTAAATATTTACAGCTAGGGAAGGGAGATGGTGGCCTAGGACTCATAGAGACCTGCAAGCCTATGCCATTGCCAGTCAGCTAAGCTATGTTCATTACTGGCTCTCTGGAACATGATCTTTTTTGTGATATTTCTTTGGAGAGCTGCTTCAGTGGTCATTTAGCCCCTTCTTACTTGATTCTTGCAGGGGCACGTAAGCTTGGTAATTCTGTGCTCCACCATACGATGCGACATGCATTGAGCGCTTTTAGAAAGTTTTATGGGCTTTATCCCATTGCTCTTGATACCTTCCTGTTGTGGGTAATGGAGATTTTGAACCCGGACTGACCAACAAGGTCTTTGAAAGGTGAGCACTTAAAGAATTAACTAAAGTTTCTGATATCTTGGACAATGATGAACCCACCTTGTTGTCTGATGAAGTGTTGAAAGAAACCTATGATATCCACTCTACTCATTGGTATCAATATACGCAGTTGCGCCACCATGTACATAGTCTGATAACAGTTAACAGGAAGGATTTTGAGGAAAATCCCTTTGAGTGTTGGCCCTTGCTTGCAGTAGCAAAAGGTCTTGAGGGTTTTTATTCTGGGAGTTTGAAGAAAGTTCTGGGGACCCATCCATACGAGCAGGTAGTGAGCAAATGGTCCAGAGATTTTGGAGATTATTCCTGGACCATCTATTGTTTAGTTTGAAGAACGGCCCCTGTTGGCTAGAAAGTGCTAAATATTGGGAATTGCATTAAAAGTTTTTACTGCGTATGCATATCCATCCCCATAGAGGAAAAGATGTGGGTTACTCAACTATGGGGACTTATTTAAAATGTTCTGCACCAAATGCCTCCTATAAACATTGTGTATGGCAGTGTCCTCAGATACAGAGTTTTTGGACGGCTTTTTGGACTCACTTGAGTACTATGTTTGGCAGTTGCTGGCCAGTGCTCCCCCATAGATCTCTCCTGGATTTGATGGATGGCATTGTGGAGGTCGTAGCATTTTCAGTGCTCCTTTTGCATAAAGCCTGTTTGATAGCAAAACATTGTATATTGTTACAATGGATCAATACAGCCCCACCCACTGTGTCTCAGTGGCGCAGTCAGATATTTGATCTGCTTTGGATGGAGAAGATGACCACAGTCCTTTGGGGACAGGCTGCGAAGAAAATTTTTTTGAAGATATGGAATCTCTATTTTGCGACCTTATCGTTGAGAGTCCGTCCTTTCATCTTAAATGGTTTAGATGTGTCATAGCTGCAGGCCATGGGCGAAGTTGCTTTCTTACTGGTTGGGAGCACAAGGGTTTGAGGAACTGATAGAATGTTGAGTGATCATGACTGGGACTTATGCTATTTCTTGATGTGTATTTTCATGCACTCTTTGTGTAGGATCAGGTGGTGTATGTGTGTGATGGTGGGGGAGGATGAAATAGAGAAATTGGTCTTTCTGGTCATCATTTGTTTGTTGTTGTGCTTATGTACTAATTGAGTATTTGGCTTGGATTGGCCGCTGTCTTGGACAGGATGCTGGGCTCGATGGACCCTTGGTCTTTTCCCAGTGTGGCATTACTTATGTACTTATGAGTATTTGCTACCTTGTACATTGAAATGGTTGTTGAGTACTGAATAAAAAATATTTAAACATAAATATTTCGAACGGCGTCAGAACATCTAGAAGATTCTAGGGAATTCAATGTATCAGGCCATTTATGTCTGGTCCTCTTTACCAAAAGAATTAAGAACATTGAATTCATATCTTTTTTTTGCATATGTTTAAACATAGTAACATAGTATATGATGGCAGATAAAGATTCACATGGTCCATTTAGTCTGCCCAGTAAAAGCCTATTTGTTTAAGAAATATTTAATATAAATTTTCTTTTTTTTTTATTCTTGTTATCTGCTTTGAACCATATAGGGAGTTGGCAGAATACAAATGACATATTACATCACATCTATGTTGTGCATATTCATTGTGGATATCCTGAAAACCTGACTGTATCTTGCCAATGTGAATCAATATCCACAACTCACAAGTAATTCTATCTCTTTATTATCAAAGGGACAAAGAGGAAAAGACTTCAGATACCCAGTAACCACTATCTTGATTTTGAATAGTGGACCGCGCTGCTCAGCATTTACTTATGAAATTAGACGTTTTCTTTTGTAGACATGCTGGTGAGCATCGTCATAAGTCAAAAACCTCACCCTTTATCTTCTTTTGTTTAAATTCTTTTCGTATTTTATTTTATAGTATATTAAATTTTTTGATAGAAATAAACAGCTGCTGCTGTTGCACTCGAACTAGTGGGTACGCCTGACAGCGAGCTCCTGTTTCGCTGATGCTTCATAAGGAGCAGGACCCTTAGTTTCTTACAACACCCTGATACTGTCTCGGCTTCTACTTTGTATGAAATTGCCAATGTGAAGCAATTTCCAGTCTTTGCAGTTAACCCACATCAAAAGAAGAAACAGTGAAATGGGAATATTCTGTCACAGTGCTACTCAACCCAGTACTTGTGGCACAACCAGACAAAGTGAATCACATCTGAAGCATTTCATGGAAAAAAAATTAGTGACCATCCATATATCTGTGTCTGGCTACATTGCACCTCCTAACCCATATAATATACCAGACACTCAACTACTTTGACTACATCAAATTGTTCAATTTGCTACTCATTGTGCAGATTTTTGTTTCATTTCCTTTTCTATCTGTTTGTTGCTTACAAATGTTTATGTTTAAATACATTTGATAGACCGATTTCTATTCCTTGGTCTGATCATTTGTACATTTTGTTAACTAATGTGCAGATAGTAGGGGAAGGGAATTTTTTCCTATTGACATTAGAGGCCGACCAAAACTGCTTTTCTCAGTTTTGACCAAAACTGAAACAGTGGCGTAGCCAGACCTGATATTGGCAGTGGGCCCAGAGTTAACCTGGATTGCCCCCCCCCCCCCCCCCCCAGTAGATATATAAAATACAGGTGTTTTTTAAAATTTCCCCTCAGCCCCCCCCCCCCCCCCCCCCCCCCCCCCACCTCTTCCTCTCTCTCCCCAATCCTCCACCTGCGGACTGGCAACTCCCCCCCCCCTTTCTCTTTCTCTCTCTGACATCCCCCCCCCAAAGTGTACCTTAGAGGCATCCCTGGTGGCCACAGTGGTTCATTGCCCCACAAGCTTTCCTCAGCCCCATTGTCATCACTTCCTGTTTTCTCACTAGCAGGAAACAGATGAGAACTGCCTTATTTTAACCTGTAAGATTTCTATCCTGAGCCAAAAACCAAAAAGGACAAAAATCCAAACACCTTTCACAAGATAAGGCTGAGATCAGTGAACTGTATTTAATAATGTTAGTGTTTGTAAGGGATGAGGAATAGGACTGAGCCACAGTAAACTATATACACTACCTGTTGGGTCCCTCTACTCTGAGCTAGAGAGACTGCTGTCATACCAATGCTCAGAAAAAATGAACAAACAGGAATTTTTCTTTCTTTGAAACAAAATACCCTTAATAATCACACAGATGAGGACCATGAAGCATGTTCTGTAAGTCTGAGAGGTTTCTTGCAAGCTGTACTACTACTTTCCCCCTCTAATTGGTGATAGAATCCACTGAGTCAATAATCCATGACAGAAGGGAAGCAAAGAGAAGGTGATGGGATGCAAGATTCTTAGTTATGCTATTCTTTTCTTTTTCCCTTTGACCTGAAAATAGAACCTGGCTTTCTGTTCTCCCTAGGTCTGCCATCACAATGAAACATTCCTCTGAGCAGAACAGCTCCTCTGATGTCCGCTTCTACCTCATGGTGTATGGCAGCATCGCTGTGGCTAACTCACTGTTCACTGCCCTACGTGCATTCCTTTTTGCCCGTGGAACCATCCGTGCTGCCAGTGTTCTTCACAACAAGCTGCTAAAGAGAGTGCTGAAGGTAGGTGGGGGCATGCTCCGAGCTGAGGAATGTGGTTAAAGATATTCTGATGAGGGATATACACTTAGCATAGATGCTCAGTGGATCCCATTGCGCTGGTAGACATCATAATAACCATCCTCAGGGCAATAGACTGCAGTGTGATAGCCAACTCTGAGCAAAAGAAATTTAGAAAATACATGAACCAACAGATTTAGAGGGAAGATCAGTGAGACCCCACTATAACTATAAAATATATCATAGACAAGTGCATAAGAACTGCCATACTGGAGTTATACCTAAGGTCAATCTAGGTCACAAGCATCTGATAGGATCCCAAAAAGTAGCAAGGTTCCATGCTACTTACACCCAGGGAAAAGCAGTAGCTTTCCTCAAGTCTACCCTAACAGTTTATGGTCTTTCTCCCATGAACTTATCCAAACCTTTTTTTCATTGTGTGTTTCTCCTTTTTTGCAAATCTGTTTATTAATCAAAAGAGCACAGACTAACAGAACCAGAACAATTGCCATTTCAAAAGAAGGTTTGGATGGTAATGGTACATCCTTATGGTTCACAACAGATTAGTCCAGGACTTATAGGTTATGTCCATTGACCAGCGGATGGAGACATAGAAAAAAAAGTGGTTCTTTGTGATTCACCTCCATAGAACCTTGGTATTTCTCTGTCTCCAGTGGAATGGTGATGGTGTACCGTGGCGCTCCTTGGATTTCCAGCTCTTAAGCTGGTTTATTCCAGTTTTTTGGAGCTGGAAATCTTAATTTATGAGTGTAAGAGGGTTATCTGAAGTTTGAGGGAAATACTTGGTGTTTCAAAGTCACTTTCCTGACCTCCCCCTCTTCTAGAATGAACTCTTGGGGTTGCAGAATCTCAGTTCAGCTATACTGAGGATTTCTCCTGGTGAGAAACTCAGGCCACATACCAGTCAAGTTTGGGGTATTTTTTTTTTTTTTTTTTTACTAATGAAGGGTAACACTCGTGGTGGGTACTGAGTCCCTCTCCTTCCCTACTGCTGCCTGAGGTACTCCAGTCTGTTTCAAAACAGCAAGTATTTATACAGACTTTTATAATTGTGTGGGTAGTATTGTCTTTACCTTGCTTTATGGAGTAGTTCTTCTCTCTTCACTACAGTAAACCTTTCTGTGGTGAATTTATCTTTCTAGAAATTGTTTCTGGGACTTTATAATTGGGGTTTGCCAGTTGCTATTTTTTTTTTCTCAGCACAGTGCCAGAATCGGTGTTCAGGGCCAGCTCAAGGAATAGTGACGCCTTGAGCAAACTTGCTTTGGCAGTGCTCTCCTCCATCGCAATGCTTCTGGCATCCCCTCCTTCCCATAGGTTAGGCATCTCTCCCCCCCCCCCCCCCTCACCAGTCCATTCTCTCTTTCCCCCTCCTTTGTCCTCCTCCCCATGGGTCCGGCACTTCTCTCTCACCTCTCTCACACCCCCACAGCCCGTAAAGGTTACATCCGTCACCCAGCACAGCAGCATGACATGCCGCCTTCGGCGCCAACTCCCTGTGCTATCTCCTGCCCACAGAAAATTGCATCAGAAGAGGCAGGACGTGGCAAAGGGAAGACCCAGGGGGTGAGGGAGCAGTGCTGGATCTGTGGAGGAGGAGGAAGACTGGGAGAGGGGGGGTAAGAAAAGGCTTAATCTCTAGACCAGGTGAGGTCAGACACTGGGTATTTTGGTGCCCCCTGGGCCAATGGTTAAGCTGGCCCTGGCGGTGTTTTCTTTCTTCAATTCCTGCCAGAAGCAGGCTTCTGAACCGCCATGTTTTCGGAAGGTCAATTTTCCTCTGTTTCTTTCTCCCCACAGGGAATAAATCTCTTTGCAGAAACTGGCAGGTTTACTGGCTGTTTGAAAATAAATAAAATGTTTCCTTGGAGTCTGGTTGTGGCACTTTGAGGAAACTCAGAAAGCACACTGCTTCATTATTAAGGATTCAGATTCAGCTTCTGTCCACTGTTCTAGGGGAATGAGTTCATGCATTTCTTTTGGATTATTTGGGCATTTCATAATAACCCTAACTTAATGCTACTGCTTGTTTTCCTCTTGGTGTGCGAACTTACAAATTCTTTCTTGCTTTAGTGCTTTTTTTGTTTTAATTTAGCACTTTCAGTGCATTATTTATTTTCAGCTGTGCCCCTTTTCTCAGGATGATGTGACTTCTTTTTGTTTTCGCTGACGCAGTTAACTGGCTATAACTATTTATAAGTTGCTGGTTTCTATTGAGATTGCGGTCTCACTCTTTATACTACCTCTGTGTACATCCTTATGCTGAACAAGCCGGCATGTTTGAAAATATAAGTGGGATCAAATAAAAATGGTACCAACTGTAAAGAATGAGAACGTGGTTGAAGTAGCTTATAGGTTTGTTTGCTTTGTTTTGAGGGTACGGGGAATCGATATGACAGCTGTGCGGGAGAGCGGAAAGAAAGATTAACCTCGTGGCTAAGGCTTCAGCTTTTTTACATCATGCTGTCCTGTTCTCAATCAAACCTCCTTGGGCAGTAAACCATGGCACGGGTAGCACTGAAGACAGCTGCTTCCGGCTGCCCCGGTCCATCTTGCTGCTTCGTCCCACTCACAGGAACTTGAAAAGGTGGGATGAAGCAGCGACGGGACTGGAGCAGCCGGAAACAGCTGCCTTCAGCGCTGCCTGTGCCGCAGCACACTACTGTAAACGGAGGAGAGATGTAGCCGGCCGGACCCAAAGGAAGGGAAGGAGAGCTGAGCTGCCTGACAGCGGGGATAGGGAGCAGGGAGCCTGAGGATGCAAAAAACCACCTGACTGGCCACTATTGTTGGGGGAGGGGGGGGCTGAGACAAATGGGGGCCTAGGCCCCTCAAGGTCCCCTGTAGCTATGCCACTGCTGCCGCCTCTTCTTTCCTACTAGCTGTGGGTAGGGTTGTCGGGTCTTTGCCCTAATTTTGCAGCCCTATCTTCCTCCATTCCCCCCCTAACCACCAGGTCCAGCCAGCGTTTCTTTCTCCCCCTCCCCTCCTCCGCCTCCAGAGTCCAATGTCTCTCTCAGTCCCTCCACACTTTTGTCTCGATCACCAACAACGGCAGCCTGCATCAGGGCCTTTCCTCTGCTGCGTCCTCATGCAGAAACTGGAAGTTAACCTCATTGGGGGGGGGGGGGGGGGGAATGACAGAGCTAAGGCCCTAATGCCATCTGAGAAGGGAAGAGGGACCGAGAAAGACACTGTACTCAGGAGGGAGAGGCTGGGAGAGAGAGATGTTGGACCCATCGAGGGTGAGGGAAAAGGGGAGGATGGAAATGTGCTGGACCTGGGGGGGGAGGGTTGACTGGAGAGAGATGGAAATCTGCTGGACCGGTTGAGGGTGGGGGGTGAAACGGAGAAGGATCCCATACTTATGATGTTATTGCATCTGCGTTATAATCTATCCATTCTGAATTCCATCTCCAGGATAAAAATCACCAAAACAACTACTGACAATGGCTCCAATTTCTGCAAAGCTTTTTAACAATTTTCCAGATCTCTATAACATGCTGATCAATTTATAGTGAGTCACTGGAACATGATGATTATGAAGATGAGATGGAATTTCATAACTTGCACAATATCTTATCATAAGCTGGTGATTGTCACTCAGCGCTGTGTTTGTCACTCCCTAAATCTGGTGGTTACACATGATGCTACGGAAGCAGAATGTGATTTGGTTTACAAAAAGCTGTATCGCTCCATTTTTGTCAATTCTGCCAGGCGTTATGGAACATACAGTCACAAAGTTTGATGTCTGCTGAGGTTAATGAACAAGTTTTTAGCCTCTATTTTGTTACTCCTAACCAGATTTGCTGGAATTCAGTCTACATCTCTATGGAACCAGTGGCATAGCTACGTGGGGCCACAGGGCCCCTGGTTGACCCCCAACCCCTGCAAGCTGAAGACTTCGTCCAGCGCTAGTCTACGACAGCACCGCCACATTGCCTGCCCTGCTCTCCATCTCGCGTCTGGCACGCTTCTGTTCGTGAAATTGAGCAGTTTCACTAAAAGCAGCGTGATAGATGTGAGGGGAAGAGAGAGTAGGGCAGGCAGTGCGGCGGCACTGGAGACCAGTGCTGGACGAAGTCTTCAGCTGGCGGGGGGGGGGGGGGGGGTAGGGGACATTAATGAAAAATTGTTTGTCTATAGAAGGTGGTTACATTTTAAAACAACTAAAACCGTATTGGCTATGACATGAATAACATTTTTGCCTATAATCAAATTATACACTATGTGAAGGTAGACTCAGAGGCTTTGAAACATAGACATTGTCACCGAATAAGACAGTTTTTTTTTTTTAATTTGCATGAAGTCTTTATTGTCAAATTAAAGAATCAATACAGAATGCAACAGAAAAACATTATACACAAGTACATAATTCAAAACACGGCAAAAAACACTCAGGAATAGTGCTCCAAACTGCAACGAACAGCACAATAGAACTTCATTATTTTATAAACTTTCAAATTTCCCCCCCCCCCCCCCCAGAATCCCCCAAATCCCTCCTCCCACCGTCCCCCCAGCCTATTAAGACCACCCAACCACCTAGTTACCAGTCTCTGTCCTCAGTTATACTAAACATGTTTGAGGAAAGGCTCCCAGATCGCATGCCACCTACAGGTTTGGTTACGCCGCTCCGCTAGAAGCCTTTCCATCTCACAAACATACCTTAATTTAGAAAGCCATCTCGCTATTGGAGGAGTCTGAGATACTTTCCAACAGGAAGCTATTACAATCCTAGCTGCACTTGTTGCATACCTCGTCAATATCTGCTGATCATGTGAAAGGCTTGCCTCCTTAACCGAGAACAGGAAAAAAGCAGGGCTCCAAGGAATAGGGCATCCCATCCATTTCTGTAAACGATTCTGAATGGATTTCCAGAATGCCCGTATCTTTGCACACATCCACCACATATGCCCCATAGTGCCCTTAACCCCGCAACCCCTCCAGCACTCACCAGACAAGGTAGGGTATATGCGCCGAAGGCGCTCCGGCGTCAAATACCACCGAAACAGCACCTTGATAGCATTTTCCTTGAAGGGTACATGAGTGGACACTCCCACCGCTGCCCTTTCTATCCTCTCCCACTCAGCCTCCGAAATCTCTATGCCCAGCTCCCTCCGCCAGCCTCCTCTGTGAAGTGTGTATCGTGGCGCCTGCAGTCTAATGCAACTGTATAAGCGAGATATTAAGCCACTCGTCGTTGCATGCCCTTCACATATTGCTTCCATAGGCAACTTTTCCCTGGCCACCACCTCCTTGATTGCCCGTGTAGTGAGGAAATGGGTTACTTGTCGATATGCAAATTCATCCCTTCCCACTACCGGGAATCGGGCCACAGCTTCATCAAAGGACAACAATGAGTTGCCCTCAAACAGCTGTCCCCAGGTTCTCAGACCCTCTCCATACCATCTGGTGAACACTCCTGTTTCGGTCCCAGGGTAAAACATTGGGTTAAATGCTATCGGGGACAAACGCGATAGCATACATTTTTTCCGGGGAAAGATACTGTCCCAGTATGAGAGCGTTACCTGGATGGCCGGACATGCCCCCTCCCCAATTGATCTAAACGGGCTGGGAAGCCACATTAACGTCCCAAGTGGTCTCGGGCCTACAGACTGCTGTTCTATGTGTACCCATTGTTTGTCGGGATACTCCTGGAACCATTCAATGGCTGCGCTTGCTTGGGCTGCTCGGTAGTACCAGGTCAGATTAGGTACCCCCAACCCTCCCCATCTTTTATCCTGATATAAAAGAGATCGCGATAAACGTGGCCTCTTCCCTGCCCAAATAAAACGTACAATACGATCTTGCAAGGTTGCAAGGAACTTTCTAGGTAGCACTATCGGGAGGACTTGGAATAGGTATAGCAAACGTGGCAGCACATTCATCTTAACAGTAGCTATTCTACCAAACCATGATAACTCCAAGTCCCCCCATCTGTCCAAGTCGGCCGAAAGAACTCTAGCCAGCCCCTTGTAATTTGCTGTGAAAAGGTCAGATAGATTAGCTGTTAAATTCACTCCCAAGTAACGGATTCCTTTCGGGGCCCATCTAAAGGCGTAAGACGATTGTAGGGATGCCACCAATCCTTCAGTTAATGTCACATTCAATGCCTCTGATTTCGTCATATTTACCTTAAAGCCAGAGACCTCCGAATATTCACTGATAGCTCTCATAAGATTCGGGAAGCCAACCTGAGGCCTTGGAACAAAAAGCAGCACGTCGTCTGCGAACAAGGCCATTTTATGTTCTCTCCCTGCCACATTGACCCCAGGAATACCCCGATTTAGTCTGACTCTTGAAGCAAAAGGCTCCATGACCATGGCGAACAACATTGGTGATAAGGGGCACCCTTGTCGCGTGCCTCTGTGGAGCGTGATCATTTCCGAGTTGCCCCCGTTCACCCTCACGCATGCTTTAGGGGATTCATAGAAAGCTTGAATCCAGCCTCTAAACCTCGGCCCGATCCCAAATGTTTCCATTACCTTATACATGAACGGCCAATGTACTCTGTCGAAGGCCTTCTCAGCATCTAGGCTAAGAAGGCTCAAAGGCCTCTGGTTTCGTTTGGCCAAGTACATTATATCTATCACACGCCGTATGTTGTCCATTGCCTTCCTGTACGCGACAAACCCCACCTGGTCTGGGTGTATTATTGCCGGTAGTAAGGGCGCTAATCGATTGGCTAACACCTTGGCTAAAATTTTTACATCGGCATTTAATACTGAAATTGGGCGGTAGGAACCACACTCTGTGGGATCCTTATCTGGCTTTGGCAATACAGCTATCCATGCCTCCATCATAGACGGTGGCAATGGCTCACCCCTGCCAATCTGATTAAACAGGTCTGCCAGAAGAGGAGCCAATTCTAGAGCAAATTTCTTGTAAAATTCATTGGGGAGACCATCCAGCCCTGGAGATTTACAGGAAGGCAGGCCTTGAATAGCCTTTTGAATCTCAATTGGGGTCACTGGTTCTTCCAGCATGGCGCATTGCTGACTTGTCAGTGAGGGTAGCTCACTTCCCTCCAAGTACTCATTAATAGCCTCTTCAGACGGGTTAATGTCTTGCGCGTACAAAGCTTGGTAGAACTCCCCAAAACGCCTACGTATGCTTTCTGAAGTGGATAGCATATCACCCTTCCCATCACGCACATGTGTGATAGCACGGTCCATTTTATGCCTCCGTAGCTGCATAGCAAGGAGACGGCCTGCTTTGTTAGTGAACTCATATGAGCTAACTTGCCTCCGCGATTGTAGAAAACTAAGATGTTCTGAATATAATGCATCCAGTTGCATTCTCGCTCCACGTAGTTCCTCCAAGACTATTGGGGAGCCTCTAGCCTTATGCCGCTGTTCCAAATGCTTAATTTTCTCCAGGCAACTCGCCAACTGCCTCTTTCGGACCTTCGCCCGTTTACTAGCTGTTTGCAAGAAAAAGCCCCTCGAGACCGCCTTCATAGCATCCCAGACTATGTTCAGTGGTGGTCCCGATTCAACGTTAAGGTCCAAATATTCCTTCAACACATGCCTACAGCCCTCTACCACTTCCGCGTCTAGCAATACATTTGCATTTAATGTCCACCTCTTATCCTTAACCTCAGCCTGAATGCCCGGCACCACCACCCATACTGGTGCATGGTCCGATATAGTTATGTTGCCTATACCCGCCTTTGGGCCTTTCTCAACCAAAGCGAGATCTAGGAAGATACAGTCAATTCGAGAGTAAGTGGCGTGAACCGGCGAATAATATGTATAATCCCTTTCCATTACGTGGTTCAACCGCCACACGTCCAACGCACCCAGGGAGTATGCTAATGAGCCCAATGCTAATGACTCCTTGTTTTCCCTCTGTTGACCATTTCCTGATCTATCTAGGGTTGGGTTCATAACAGCGTTAAAATCACCTCCCAGAATTAGTGAACCTTGAGTAAATGTGGCGAGAGCATTTTTGATCTTAGTGAAAAAGGGTCCCTGATGATCATTTGGCGCATATACGGATGCCAGAGTAAGTCCACCTGATCCAAAACTATGTGTAAAAACAAAAAACGCCCACCCGGGTCTCGCTTAATCCGCTTTACTTGGACTGCAAGCGACGAGTGAATCAACACTGCCACTCCACGTTTTTTGGAACCGTCAGAGGACGAGGCAAAGAATGTTGTCGGGTAGCTAGAGTGAGAGAGGAGTTTTTCATGTACCCTGCGGAGATGTGTCTCCTGCACTAGTACTATCTGTGGTTTGAGCTGTGATAATTCCTTAAAAAACTTTTGCCTTTTCTGAGGCATGTTCAAGCCTTTGACATTATAAGATATAATTTTTAAATCAACACTCATATTTAGGTATGCATCTAGGTTGTGCCTAAAGGAGGTTCAGTAGATCTGGCCTCTTCAGTGGTAAGAGCTCCCTCCTGTACACAGCACATCTCCCCCCCTCCCCCCTTCCCCCCTTCCACCACCCTCCCCTCATCCCCCCCTAGCCCACCCTTACCCCCAACTTGAACACCAGCCAGAAGATCTATGTCCCCTGGATGGGATATGAGAAAGTGACCCACCAAGTCCCCAGCAACCCAGCCCAATTAATCCCCCCGCTCTTCCCGCACCCCTCCTTTATCTGCAATTCCTTCCCTCCCCCTTACGTCTTGTCTCCCTTACAGCCCCATGCTTAACAAGGTGAAATTAGATCTTACCTGCTAATTTTCTTTCCTCTAGACCCTCCAGACCGGTCAAGACGCGTGGGTTATGTCCTCCTACCAGCAGAGGGAGACTGAGAAAACACTAAGCTTTTGAAGCCCGTATATATAACCTGTGCAGAACCTCCACTAGCCAGTATACCCCTGACAAAGCAGAGAAACAAAAAACACTAACAACAACTAGCAACCCTGTACGTGGTCACAGTAAACTGCAAAAACAAGAAACATCTTCCGCTTGCTCTTACGGAAACATGTTCCTTTGCCTTTGATAAAACAGTTGGGCTTCTACAGGTGGACTATCAAAGAAGAGCCCCACCTGTCCCGGACTCCTATCACAAAACAGAAATAAACAGTCTGCAATTAGAGAAACAACAATTTACAGCAGCCAAGAATTATCCAACAAACACACCTCCTGGCCTCCAATACAGACAGGGCGGGCTCTTGACCGGTCTGGAGGGTCTAGAGGAAAGAAAATTAGCAGGTAAGATCTAATTTCACCTTCCTCAGCGACCCTCCAGACCGGTCAAGACGCGTGGGACGTACCAGAGCAGTAACTAACTTATGGGAGGGACCTACTAAGGCCAGAGGTCAAAATTGCTGCGCCAAAGCGCACCTCGTCCTTTGCATGCACAGGAATCCTATAATGCTTCACAAAGGAATGCAACGAAAACCAAACCGCAGCCCGACAAATATCTAACAGAGAAATCATACTATTCTCCGCCCACGAGGCTGCCATTCCCCTAGTGGAATGAGCAGACCAGCCCCTAGGCACCACAGGACCCTTCACCAAGTAAGCAGATGCAACCGCCTCCTTCAACCACCGTGCTATGGTCACCTTAGGAGCCGCTGCACCCTTCTTTGGGCCACCATGAAGAACGAACAAACGGTCAGAGGCTCTGAAGTCCTGAGTTCCAGAGAGATAACAACTCAAAACTCTCCTGACATCCAGCTTGGCAATACCACGCTGCTCCGAATCTCCAGCCATATCACCCAACACTGGCAGAGAGATGACCTGATTAACATGGAACTCGGAAACCACCTTGGGCAAAAAAGGAAAGCACCGTTCGCAACGAAACCTTTCCCTCAGAAAGGACAAAAATGGTTCCCTAAAAGACAAAGCCTGAAGCTCTGAAACACTCCGTGCTGAAGTAATCGCCACCAACAAGACCGCCTTTAAAGATAAATCCTTACAAGATGCCGATACCAGAGGCACAAACGGAGGCCTGATCAAAGCATCCAAAACTAGCTTCAAATCCCACGGAGGCACCATCCGTCACTGAGGCGGACGCAGCAACTTAACACCCTTCAAAAAACGCACTACCTCAGGCACAGACGCGAAGGACTTTCACTGAAGCTTCCCACGAAAACATGACAAAGCTGCCACCTGAACCTTCAGTGTAGACAAGGCCAGACCTCTATCAACACCATCGTGCAAAAATTCCAAAACTTCCGCCACCGAAGAGTGAAACGGCCGAACTCGATGGTCTTCACACCAGTGCTCAAAGATTCTCCAAACCCGGACATACGCCAAGGAAGTGGATCGTCTACGGCAACTCAACATCGTAGCAAAGCCACTGGACGAAAGCCCCTTCTTCTTCAACTTGTGCCGCTCAAGAGCCAAGCCATAAGCGAAAACCGAGCCGGATCCGGCATGATTATCGGGCCTTGACACAGAACTGATCCCAACAAAGGCAGGGCCGCCGCCCCTGCCAACCGCACCAGGACTCCATACCATGGTCGACGCTGCCAATCCGAAGCTACCAGAATCACCCGACCGGAGTGATGTTCGATGCGCTATATTACTCGACCGACTAACAGCCACAGAGGAAACACATACAGTCACTCCCGAAGCCAAGGCAACAGAAGAGTGTCGATTTCCTCCGCTCAAGGGTCTCTTCAGCGACTGAAAAAAAAAAATCTCTGAACTTGCGCATAGCGAGCCGTTGCCCTAAGATCACCGAAAGTCCCCAGACCGACACAACTCACTGGAACACTGACCGAAGAAAAGACCACTCTCTGGGATCTAGAGTGTGCCTGCTGAGATAATCTGCATCTATGTGACCTACCCCGGCCACATGCGCTGCCAAGAGAGCCTGAAGATGAGTTCAACTGCGCCGCCAAGGCTCTTTGTTCCCCCCTTGACGGTTGACATATGCTACTGCCATGGCATTGTCACAGAGCACTCGGACTGCCTTGTGGCGAACCACCGACGTCAAGGCCTGGAGCGCCACCCGAATGGCCCGAGTTTCCAGCCGGTTGATGGACCACTCTGCTTCTGCCCGAGACCACCGGCCTTGAGCTACCTGACTGAGACAATGTGCCCCCCAACCTTGCAGACTGGCATCCGTGACCATTACCAGCCCCTGTGGGGACTCCAACGGCATTCCTTTCCCAAATTGCGCGGACTGAGCCACCAGCGGAGACTGAGACGAGGGGCCACCGACAGCGGACAACACATTTCCAAGTCCTGCGACAGAGGGGACCAACGACTGAGCAGAGCTGACTGTACCTGACGCATGTGCGCCCTGGCCCACGGAACTACCTCTATGGTCGCCGCCATCAGGCCCAGGACCTGACGATAAGTACGGGCCGTCGGCGCCTTCTCTGCAAGGAACCGACGAATCGGACCCTGTAACTTGGAACCAAAAGGCTGCACAAAGGAAAGTGAAGATAAGCTTCCGTCAAATCCAGGGAAGTGAGAAACTCTCCTTTCCTGACCGCACCAGTGACCGACCGCAACGTCTCCATCCGGAAAGAGGGCACCTTGAGTGCCGCATTGACCCTTTTGAGATCTAAAATGTGACGAAAAGTGTCCTCTTTCTTGTGGACCACAAAATAGATCAAATAGCACCCTGAGCGTTGCTGATCTGAAGGAACAGGAACCACGGCTCCCAACGCGAGCAGCCACCGCAGAGTGTCCCTCACTGCTGCCCTCTTGCTCCAAGACCGACAGAGGGATTCCAGAAACACTTCGGGAGAACAGCTTTCGAATTCCAGCGCACATCCGCCTCGAAACACCTTGAGAACCCACTGATCTGACCTGATTTGGGCCCAACTCTGGTAAAACAGACTCAGCCGAGCCCCAACATGCACCAGAGCCTGAGCCCGCACACCTTCATTGGGAATTGTGGCCTGAATACTAACCTCCCGCGGAAAAGCCACGCCCTCCGCGACGACTCTCACGAAAGAACTGTGTGCGGTGGAAAAACCGACCCCTAGAGGTCCTACTACTATTAAACATTTCTATAGCACTACTAGACTTATGCAGCGCTGTACAAATTAACATGAAAAGACAGTCCCTGCTCAACAGAGCTTACAATCTAAATTGGACAAACAGACAGCTAGGGGTAGGTCCCACTCGATCTGCCCGGCCTATACCGCTGAGCCTCCCTAAACCGTCCCCGAGAGGAACTAGTTCTGGCCCCTGCCTTGAACCGAAAATCTGGAAGCCATAGAACCTTGGTATCACTAAGACCTCACACTAACTTGTCCAAATCTTCTCCAAAGAGCATAGCTCCCTTAAGTGGCAGAGACCCACAACCATAGCCATATTTTTTGTCTGAAGTAGGCAACAAATCATAAAAGCCTCAGACAAAAAGGATGAACCCATGTCCAAGTCGGCTAACTCCTGACCCCCAGAAGAACCAACATCTACCGAATCATCCAGGAGCTTCTCGGCCCAACGAAAACATGCCCGAGCTACCAGACCCCCACAAACCGAGGCCTGCAGGGCTAGAGCCGACAAAACAAAACTACGCTTGAGAAAAGATCCCAACTTCCTATCCTGAGGATCACGGAGAGCCGTTCCTCCATCAACCGGGATAGCCGTAGCTATAATTACTGCCGTCACTACTGCATCTACCGTGGGAGCCTTAAAGGAATCCCTATCGTCCTGAGGGAGGGGATAAAGCCTCGCCATTGCCTTTGCCACCTTACACGGCAAATCCCATTCCTGACAAATCATCTCCCGGAGATCCTTGTTCATAGGGAAGGATCACGCCTGACGCTGAATGCCCTTCACCAACGGATCCTGGACAGTTTCCCCCAACGCCACCTCAGGACCAAACTGAAGGGTGGACGACACCTGATCTATGAGTTCTGACAGCTCATCTCTATGGAAAATCCGCACTACTGAAGGATCCTCTCCAGGAATCCAACAATCCTGCTCCTGAGAGCCGTCAATTCCATCTGACTCCCCCAGATCACTAAGCGCAGCTTCTGCAGCTACAGGAGAAAAACATTGCCTGTCCTCTAACCACTCTAACCGTGGTCTCTCAGCCAAGACGGAAATAGCCCCCTCTTCCAATTGGGGGGGGGGAGGGGGGGGTCCCGATCTCCAGGCCTGATACCGTGTCCAGACAAAATCTGGAGGAAAGCCCACCATTCCTGGACCGTCATTAGGCCCTTTTGTGCCAAAAACGGAGGCCGCAGGCCCAAAACCAGCCGGCTCCATGGGCCGCGTCAGACTCAAGATGGCGGCTGTTCCCGCCGAAACTGTTCCCGCTGACAGCGGCCCTGCCTACGCTCCCGCTGACCCGGAGACTCCCGACACCATCGATCCCTCCGCGGTCAAGTCGGGGGGTGCCGCAGCCACCTTTATAGGTGCACCGCAAAGCTACACTGAGCGCCCGACGCCTCTACCCCTCGCCACAAGCACGCGCGACATCGGAGGAGCTGGGCCGCCATAAACCACGAGGGAAGGGAAAAGCTGTTCCGCAAACGCGCCAAACCAAAAACTCACTCACACTGCAAAAGCACTGGAGAAAGCGCTGCTCTCTCGTTCCAGCAAGGAATCAAAACCCCCGTTCGGTCCGCTGAAAATAAAGAAATAAATGCCCTTAAAGGCACAGTACTCCAACTCTGGCAGCTGGAAATTGTAAGGCACTCAAGGCTACAATACTGAGAAAGCAGCCGAGGCACAAAGCTGCCAAGCAAAACGAAATAGAATAACTGACCTTAAAGGCACAGTACTCTAATTCTGGCATCTGGAAATTGTAAGGCACTCAAGGCTACAATACTGAGAAAGCAGCCGAGGCACAAAGCTGCCAAGCAAAACGAAATAGAATAACTGACCTTAAAGGCACAGTACTCTAATTCTGGCATCTGGAAATTGTAAGGCACTCAAGGCTACAATACTGAGAAAGCAGCCGAGGCACAAAGCTGGCAAGCAAAATGACATAGAATAACTGACCTTAAAGGCATCGTACTCTAACTCTGGCATCTGGAAATTGTAAGGCACTCAAGGCTACAATACTGAGAAAGCAGCCGAGGCACAAAGCTGCCAAGCCAACAGAAATAGAGAGCAGCACAGGGGGAGGGACCCAAACATAGGTGTAACACCCCAGGGGGAAAAACTGGGCCCCACCAGACCCAGGGCCCCAAAGCACTTTTTTTTTTTTTTTTTTTTTTTTTTTACACACACGTACAGGGTACTGCAACAGAATAAAGTTTGGAAGGAAAAAATCCTACGACCCAATGACAAACTACCTCACCAGATTATTGGAGACTGCACAGGCTGTCAACTGCTACCTCTGCTGAGACTGAGAAAATACTGGCTAGTGGAGGTTCTGCACAGGTTATATATACAGGCTTCAAAAGCTTAGTGTTTTCTCAGTCTCCCTCTGCTGGTAGGAGGACATAACCCACGCGTCTTGACCGGTCTGGAGGGTCGCTGAGGAATGAGCATTTATTAAATCATCCTATTCAGCTCTTCCCTTTATGTCTCCACACATACCTTCCCCTTTGTTCTACCTGCCTTATGGCCTTTATCCCCCCACAATTCCGCTACATACTCCCCCTTCCCTCTCTTTTAGGCTATAAAGTTAGCATGATATGTATTAACCTTAACTCAAATATTAACTATAGAGTCCATCTTGGCAAACTACGGTTATACCACAATTGTCCAGCATGTCCCATAGATCACCTCAGGGTCACCTCAGGGTAACACGTCTGGCACCAGCCGATCTCTCTGATCCTCCCAGCGTTCATTCAGGTCTCGGATGCCTCTCCTTTTCTTTTTGAGTTGCTCCGTTTGGTGGTCTCTGGAATCCGCTGCCATTTTTGTAATTTTTCTTTCGTCGCTGGCGCCAGCTCCCCTGGAGGCGCTCTCGTTGCAACTAGCCCCGCCTCATGCATGATTTCCCAAGCCTCCGGAAGCAGGTGGACTCTGTGTTTAGTTCCCTTCAGGTCAAAATTTAGTGAAAAAGGGAATCCCCATCTGTATGACAAGTGATGTTTAGTTAGCACTTCCAGTGCAGGCTTCATCTGGCGTCTCTGTTGTAAAGTATACTGAGACAGGTCCTGGTACACCGATATCTTGGCTCCATTGTATTCTAGTTCCTGCACCTTCCGTGCACGGTTGATAATCTGCTCTTTGACTTCATACTTGTGGAATCGGGCGATAATATCCCGCGATCTGCGTTCTTGTCTTTGGCCAAGGGCTCTGTGCGCTCTGTCCAATTCAATCGGTGTCGCCTCTGCTTCGGGTCCCAGCAGGGTAGTGCACAGTGATTTTACTATCTGTGGGACATTTTCTATGTCTCCCCCCTCCGGTACTCCGCGAAAACGGAGGTTATTTCTCCTACCTCTGTTTTCAATATCGTCCAGCTTGTATGCTAGTTCAGCATTCTTTACTTCCAAGACCCGGAGTTGGGTTTCGTGCTGCTGCAGGGATTCAGAGTGATCATCAAGCTTCTGCTCTGCTTCTTCAACTCTGCCCCCCAATTCCCGAAGGTCCACGCTCATCACCTCCATGCGTTCCAGGATTTCTTCCTTAGACGTTTTGATGTCATCCTGTATGCTTGTTAGAAGCTGGCGGAGTTCGTTTGAAATGCCTTTTTTTGCCGGGGGCTGTCTGGACTCTGCTAAGGAGAGCGCGGAATCGGAGTCCGATGGCGAGGCTCGCGCCCGCGACTCGTGGCGCTTCGGCGTTTTACTAGGCCCGCCGTTCGCCTGTCGCTCGGCCTCTTTATTCCGCGATTGACTCGCCTTACTCATATTAGTCCGCTGTGGGAAGCTGATTCTACCCACTTTAGATCGCCAATAAGGCCGTTTGCCGCTTTTATTTGCCGTTTATGGGTGCTACGAGCGGGAGCTCTAGAGCTAGGCTGCCGACATGGAAGGTGACGTCACTTCCTCCCGAATAAGACAGTTTTTAACAGGAGGAGACACAGAACGACTCTCGGTCTCTAAGTTGTATAAGATCTTGGGGAAATTGCCACTTCTAAAGGACCGGGAGTTAATACAAATGCGATGGGCCCGAGATTTAGCGAGACCAGGGCTGTCTTTGGATTTTGATATGTTAGTTTCTAGAATTCCGGAGATGACTGGCAATGCAGGTTTCCGTGAATGCCAATACCGAATTTTGCATAGAGCATACCTTACAAAAGCTCAGATTTTTAGGATGGGAGGGGTGGAAGACCCACTATGTGAAAAATGTGGAAGATTACCTGGGTCATTATTTCACTGTTTGTGGGAATGTTTTCGGGTACACCATTTTTGGGGGGAGGTTCTGCAATATCTGTCCTCTCTGTTGGGCTCTGGGGTAGTGGACTCCCCGATGGGTGTGTTGCTGGATAAACATGAGGTGTTTGCACTGCAGGGCATATCTGGAAGACATCTGATCCGTAGGGCCTGTTTGGTTGGCAAGAGGTTATTACTTTGTCAATGGGTGGGTAGTGCTCTCCCGGATTTCTGGCACTGGAGGAATAGATTCCATGAACTAATGTTGTGTGAGCGCCGAGGGGTGGGAGGTTCGAAGAGGAGGAGGAAGGCCTTTTTGGACATTTGGGGCCCATATATTCAGACACTACATACCAGAGGTAGAAGTCTGGTCCTGAATTCCCTTTGATTTTACAGCGCGATACATTTCTGGAAGATATCTCAGGGTGGGTTAGGAGGGGAAGGGAGGGTAGACGGGAAGAGTATGATATAGAATGATGGGAGTATGGGAGATAGGGAAAAGAGGATGACATTTAAAACTATGATATGTTCCTCCGGCCCTGTGGGCGTTAATTTGTTGATGAATCACAACTTTGACATATGATGGAGGAGACATGGAAAGTAGTGAAACACAGGAACTACATGTACTGACTACAGAAGGTTGACAACATTCCATATTTATTTTCATTATGAATCTTGTTGAACAATGCTTCGATCACTGTTTTGATACAGTCCAAAGGTTCCTGTAAAGCTTCCTTGACAATCATTCTGTACAGATTTTCTCTTCAATAATGGATACAGTCAATAAACATATTATAAAAAAGGAAAGGGAATGGGAGGGGGGAAAAATAAAATGTTGATGATAGAAGTTCAGATGTATTAGTACAGGTTTGAAATGTTTGCCATTGGAGTTTTAAGGATTGGCATGATATTGTATCATTTATGCATTCATCAATAAAAACACTTTTACATTAAAACAACTAAAACCAAGTAATTGGAGCCTGACAGATGAAAAATTGCACTGTTTCATAGCAATAAAAATCACAAATAACACAAGGGTCAATGACCAGCAGCATAAATATAGATCTAAAACAATGTGGACAGAGCTATGTTTGTCTGTTTGAAAACCTGATGTCCAGTGTTAATAGCTAACAAAAATTCTGAATCGCTTTACAAGACTGAAATAAAAAAAGGACTGAAAATTATTTTTAAAAAAAAACAACAAACTGATAGAATTGTTGGATTACGTAAAAAAAATTTCAAAAAATCATTGATAAATTGTAGTTAACTTGAAATATATTCGAACACACTAAGACAATTGATGCCTAGTTAAATCTAGATATCATGTATATTACTAATAAATGGGAATATCATGGTGTTATAAAGAAAGTATACTGATGCATTCCTATTAAAAGAACATGTTGCCAATAGCTGATCACATGCATATCACAACATAGTACAGGTAAATTATAAAAATGGACCTACAGTATGCAATCCAAAGAACATGCTTTATTTAAAATAAAAACTGTCTAATGAGGCCAAGATATGCTTGTGGTAAAGAATGGAAAACCAAGAAGATAACTGAAATCAGGGGGCTATTTAAAAAACAAAACAAAAAAGAGCTTAAATTTAACGCCAGGTTCTGACAACCTGGCTCAATTGTGTCAAAAATGAAAGTAAATCTCTCTTCTTCCCTCAACAAAATTTAATCCATATCGCCCCCACAAAATGAAGTTGGGTCTCATATTTATGCATGTAGTTTATAGAATACTATGTTAGTGCCTAAATGATGCAGATACACACAACACTTTCACCAGCTCTATGGCTGGCGTGTTTGCGCCTAACAACATGTATATACCCGATTTGGCTAGTATTCTTATAAAGGAAAGTAGGCAGTTTTTCCAGAAGCAGCATCAGTTCTAAGCATTCAGGGAAAGTGGAGAGCGTTCTTCACTGTGAGGCCTGCCAACCAGTGGTATGGTGTTCCAAGGATAGACTCAAAAACATCTATAATTGCATGGACAACATCCCCCTCCCCCTTCAGAGCATTTTCTAGTTATAAAACTTTCCTTCCTGCAGCCCTATAGTCACATCTAAAGAAGGGACTTAGGTAGTCACAAAAGCTACTGAACCCCTTTGGTCTGTCTTATTTTTCCTGGTTCTCTTGATGAAGCACTGTTACTGTTGGGGCCACCATGTTCTTATTTTGTTGTCTGACTTTCTGCTCCTGCTATAGTCACTAGTCTGCTTGTGGTGGAATTATGGTAGGTTGACACTGGAAAAGAGGAAGATGAACTGACGTAAACATTTGTTTTCCCTTTACCAGGCTACAGTGACGTTTTTTGACACCACACCAACAGGACGTATCATTAACCGCTTCTCATCTGATCTATATTGCATCGATGACAGCCTTCCATTCATTCTAAATATCTGTTTAGCCAATGTCTTTGGCCTTCTGGGCATGGTAGTGATAATAAGCTATGGGTTGCCTTGGATTATCCTGGTGATGGTACCACTTGCTGCCCTTTACTTCTATATTCAGAGATACTATCGGCACACTTCACGGGAACTGAAGCGACTGTACAGTATTACCCTATCACCAATCTACACCCACTTCTCAGAGACCCTGACAGGACTAAACACCATCCGAGCAATAAGGGCAACAGACAGGTGAGCATTGCAGGGAGTCCTTCTCTAACTTCTCTACACCAGTGACAAGTGAATCCTTCCTTCTCTTCCTTATCAGTTATAGACAGCTGAGGAGAACGGAGTCCCTCTCTAGTTTCTCTGCACCAGTAACAAGTGAATCCTTCCTCCTTTTCCCTCATCAGTTAAAGGCAGGGAGTCCAGCCCACCACCAACTGATGGGTGAGCAGAGTTGTGGTGGGAATTGATTTTTAAGATGCTGGGTAATTTTGCTGTTTGATGTTCCTAGTGACCAAATTAAATACTGCTTATATTTAATAGACAATAATTTATAAGAGTTAAATGAGCCTGTCCACTGGTGAGCTGGGCATGAGTGCCTGGTTTATAGGTAGGCTTAACTATGGAAACCTTACCTCATTAAGAACACATATTCTACTTTGATATTGACCCTGGATTATGTACCTGGTGCAGGTTTGAACAGGAGAATGAGGTGCGATTGGAGAAGAACCAACGCTGTCTGTTCATCAGTAACACTGCTATGCAGTGGCTAGACATCCGTCTGCAGATGATCGGTGTGGTGGTGGTTACAGCAATTGCAGCGATTGCCATCATTCAGCACCAGAAGGAATCTGGCAACCCAGGTTCACAAACTGTCTTATCTTTTTCTTCCTCCCTTGGCTTTAGGAGCATTGAGCTATCTGGACATAGATTGGCTCACATCCCACATGTTCACCTATTTGTCTTTCTACATTTTGTCTTTATCTCAAAAGGCAAGATGAAATTATGAAACATACTCCAAGGAATAAAGTATATATAAATAGGGAGATGAAGTGAGCTGGGTGCTTTATTAACAGTCAATCAACATTGTGCAGTGACTAAAGTAATTTGACGCAGTCCTGTTTTTCGGCACAACATGCGCCTGCCTCAGGAGTCAAGTAAACTCGGACAAAATTCATAAGTTAGACGGCACAACAAGGCATCCAAAAACGAAAGAAACATAAAAAATAGAAACATGAAGGCAGATAAGAGCCAAATGGCCCATCCAGTCTGCCCATCCACAGCAACCACTATCTCCTCCTTTCCCTAAGAGATTCCACGTGCCTGTCCCACGCTTTAATTGCATATACAGTCCTCATCTCCACCACCTCCACCAGGAGGTGATTCCACTTGTCTACCACCCTTTCCAAAAAAAGTATTTCTTTAGATTACTCCTGAGCCTATAACCTGTTAACTTCATTTTATGCCTTCTCATTCTAGAGTTTTCCTTCATTTGAAAGAGGCTCACCTCCTGTATATTAATACCACGGAGGTATTTAAATGTCTTTATCATATCCCCTCTCTCCTACCTTTCTTCCAACTTATTCATATTGAGAGCCCTAAGTCTGTACCCGTACGCTTTATGACAGACAACTGACCAATTTTGTAGCCACCCTCTGAACAGAGTCCATCCTGTTTATATCTTTTCATAGGTGCAGTCTCCAGAATTGCAAATGGATCCTCACCAGAGACTTATACAAGGGCACTATTGTCTCTTTTTTCCTGCTGTCCATTCCTCTCCCTGTGCACCTGAGCATCCTTCTGGCTTTGACCATCGCCTTTTCTACCTGTTTGGCCACCTTGAGATCATCAGAACAATCACCTCTAAGTCTCGCTCTTCTTTCGTACACAGAAGTACTTCACCTTCTATACTATATCTTTCCCTTGGAGTTTTGCAACCAGTGAAGATCTCTCCATTTCTGGAAGTCCCCTTACAGCACCTCCTGTCAAAAAGTTCTCTCTATACAGTTCTTATTCCCATTCAATACACAATATGTTTTTCTGTCTGCCAGGAACTGCTTTTTCCAATGGACTGTGTCCTTGATTATATGAGATAATAAGATTTTTGTACCTCTTTTTTCCACTCAGTTTGTTTCTCCCTTGTTCTGGCCCCAACAGTCCAGCTTATTCAGATATGACAGCACATATGAGAGAAGAACTGAATACCTATCATGCGAAGAGTCTGAAAAGAACAGTAAATATTTCTCATATGTGGCGCCAAAATGCAGGACTGCGTCAAGTCACTTTAGTCATTGCACAATGTTGATTGACTGTTAATATATATCCTGTGTTGGAACTACATTGGTCTACCCCCATCCTTTTGTATTTTTCTTCTTTCGTTTGTTTACTTGGAGGTAACTTCTGCTTTTTTTTTTGTGAGCTGGGTGCTGCCACAGTGTCCATTCCCACCTGGGCATCTGCCCACTGCTCCATTCTGCCAGAGTTCCAGTTTGGACCACAAGCCCTTTTTTCACAACATATGCAGGACCGCTTTGGGGGGGGGGGGGGGTTGCAAATGCTATGTGGCACATGATCTAGCCTTTCTTCAGTAGTGTCGTCGTTCTTATCACCCTCCGATACATGTCATAATTTTGAAGTAATATCTTGAAATTGTTAGAGTCAATATTTTCCCCATAAACCAATTCTTTCCTTGGCTTTGAGATACAACTTTGGTCAGTTTTGTGCTTCCAACAGCTTATGCTGATAATTGAATTATTTATTTATCATGCTTGTGATTAAACATCTATCTTTATCACTGAGCCTCTGTCATACTGGGCCCAGACTCTGTATCATTTATATAAATACTGACTCTTGACTTGGGCCTGTGCAAGAGTAGAGGCAGATTTGTCATGGGGCTAGAAGCTGATTCTGTCTCTGCTGCCACCATTGGAAGATGTGCACTTAGACCACTGTTCTCCCCTTATAAAGCCCAACCTTCATTTTCCTTTTCTCCCTTTTATTTTTGAATCCTCTGCACATGCTAGGTGGTCTCATCTGTGCTTTCTTTGCAGGACTGGTGGGTCTGGCGCTCTCCTATGCTCTGTCCATCACCAATCTACTGTCTGGCCTCATTTCCAGTTTCACACAGACGGAGACAATGATGGTCAGTGTGGAGAGGGCAGAGGAATATTCCACTGAGCTCCCAAAAGAAACCCAAGATGAGGTCATCCAGGTGAGTGTCTTCCCTTTTGCAAAAAACTGAAAATGCCTCCCTGCTTTCTCAACAACACTGAAATCTCCATGCTTCAGGTGGTGTCCATAACTAACCCATTTTCATCTTTCCTGGTATAATAACCCTGTGACTCTCTCCAGTTTCCAGAGCTTGAGATCTGATTTCACACATTGTCCAGCCTCAGGTGAGCCAGTTCTCCCTTGTTTTTCAGAACAGCAGGATGCTTGAAAATCTGGTTTCAAAGCTTATTAATGAGGAAAGTCATCTGCACCAAAAGGAAGACTGAGGTTCTGACTGTGAACCCCCCAGGACACAAGCTAGTGGCTACTCTGTGCATACTTGTTTCCATTTGTCTTTCTTCTAGAGAAAACGTTTTATTAACAGAGTTGCGATACTAAAGCTTCCATTTTACAGAGGCCTTACACATTGTTCTAAGGCATAGAAAACACTTGGGGAACAAATGTCAGTTCCTTTAGCCTGGGTACATTGGCAGCATGAGATGTTCCCTGTTTCACAATGTATATACCTTAGCTTGGTGAGGACAGAGATTCCAGGGGCATGTTTGGAAAGCGATGGACATAGACTGTAGTTTGATATCTGCACATGATGTTTTTGCAGAAGGATTTTACCTGCACAGAAAGCAGGTGCAGAGTCCTTGTATTTTTTTTAAGCATAGCAATTTGGAAAGAAGGAGAGATTACACACAGATGCTGCACCTCTGCAAGCAGCCCGAGAAGGGAAAGGGAAATGGGACTTGATATACTGTCTTTCTGAGGTTTTTGCAACTACATTCAAAGCGATTTACATATATTCAGGTACTTATTTTGTACCAGGGGCAATGGAGGGTTAAATAACTTGCCCAGAGTCACAAGGAGCTGCAGTGGGAATCGAACTCAGTTCCCCAGGATCAAAGTCCACTGCACTAACCACTAGGCTACTCCTCCAGTGCTCTATTTAAAGTCCATGGTGAATCAGTTACTCTTATCAAAGTGAAATAAAGAGGGTAAAACAGGAACTACAAAAATCTTTATATCCATACAAGAGTGTGGCAAAGAAAAATCATTCTTTTCTTACAAGAGTGCTATAGATATTCTGGGGCAGAATCTCATATATTCTTATAAAGTGTGGGTGAGTGAGTATATAAACATCGTCCATCTACCCAGCTTCTTATTTTCCATCAATAAATGAACTTGTCCATACAGACAGGCTGGATGTAAAATGTTGATAAGTTATGTGCTGAGTATGTTTATTGCTCAGACCCCAAGCAAGAACCCTTGCCATTCTGTCCAAGGTGGTATTGAAGGAGGAAAAAAGCACAGTTTCACTTGGCAGTCTGAGGAATAAACATAAACATATGAGTAGAAGATTAGCCTAGATTTTGCCAGCATAACAGGAAAACTCCATGATGCCACTAGCAGTCCTATTATTTATCCACTAGTAAAAGAGGCCCATTTCCAACAGAAATGAAACAGGCACTAGCAAGGTTCCAGGGCCCCCTCCCTCCCTCCCTCCCTCCCTCTCTCTGTCCTCAGAGTTCCATGCCCCCCTACGTGCCTCCCTCCCTCCCTCCCTCCGAGTTCCATGCCCCCCCCCCTACCTGCCTCCTTCCCTGTCCTCCGAGTTCCAGGCACCCCATCCCCTTTGAGTTCCAGGACCCCCTCCCTTTCGAGTTCCAGGACCCCCTCCTCCCTCTACTTCCAGGACCCCCTCCCCCCTGCCCTCCCTCTCCTCCCCTGCCCTCCGAGTTCCACACCCCCGCACCACCCTCCCTTCCTCTCTGTGCCCTCCGAGTGGAAGAAGGACGTGTGCGGCTGGCCCTCCCCTTCATAAGTGCCGGCTGTTATTTAAAACTTCTTACCTCGTGGTCCGCCGGCAACAGTGAAGTCGAGCAGGCATGGCACAGCGCTTCACACGGCCTTCACTTCTGTTTCAGCTCTGCCTGTGGTCCCACCCTCATTTCCTGTTTGCGGAAGGGCGGGACCAGAGGCAGCGCTGAAACAGAAGCAAAGGCAGTGTGAAGTGCCGTTCTGTGCCTGCTCGACTTCACTGTTGCCGGCGGAGCACCAGGTCAAAAGTTTTAAATAACAGCCGGCACTTAAGAAGGGGAGGGCCAGCCGCACACGTCCTGCTTCCACTCGGAGGACACAGAGAGAGAGGGAGGGAGGCATGGGAACTCGGAGGAGAGGGGGGGCATGGAACTTGGACGGGAGTGGAAGGAGGGAGGGAGGCAGAGGGGCATTCTGTGCGGACCTCCGGAGGAGGAGAGGGGGGGCGTGGAACTCGGATGGGAGTGGAGGGAGGGAGGTAGGGGGGCATGGAACTGGTGCTGGCTTCCCTTCCCAGGTCGTCGTGAACTCGGGGGGGCGATTCTTTGCAGACCTCCGGTGGCTAGTGCTGGCTTCCCTCCCCTCTCACTTCCCATTGGTCCGCCCTGTGATGTCATCCCCAGGGCAAACCAATGGGAAGTGTGTTACCAACCCAGGCATCCAGACGGAGGTGCAAATTGTTATATAGGATGATACAATGCTTCTTTTTATTCATTTGAAAAGGAAATAGACATAAATTGATTTGCATCTTTCCTGGCATAGTGCCTATGCACAAACACCCAAACACATACCAGATTAGGGTAAGAGAGCTGCCTGGAATGATGTGGCCTTCATTTTGAAAGATGACTGAAGGAGGATTTTTTGAAATCTCTTATAGGTTGCCTCGGATTGGCCCAGTGAGGGTAATGTGGAGTTCAGGAATGTCGTGCTGGCATATCGACATGGCCTTCCGAATGCCCTGGATGTAGTAGACTTTACTATTACTTCTGGAGAGAAAGTGGGCATTGTGGGTCGAACTGGGTCCGGCAAGTCAACAATGTTCCTGGCACTGTTCCGTATGTTTGAACTGAATGAAGGAGAGATCCTTATTGACAATGTCAATATCCGGCTGGTAGCCCTGGAGGAGCTGAGGTAGGCTGGACAACACTCTTTTATTCCAGTTAAAATATTATGTCATTGTGAGGGCAACAGGAGGATCATGAACTCCTTGGTGATTCTGTTAGGCCCCGATGCAGAAAAGTCACTGTTAAACACGTGCACATTTATATCCGCGGTTGAACATAGTTATTTTGAAACAGTGACTAATGCTTTAAGGAAATTGTTTGCAAATGAGATACATGGAAAATCTGTAAGTGGCTCGGTAGGGAAAGCGCCTAGCATATGCGCAGAACAGTCTCTTAGTAAGCATTGATGTTCTGTGCATGCACTTCCACCTTCAAAGCTTGGCTTTCCACTCCTGCAGCGCACATGACCAGCTAAAATGTAAAAATTTGAGGTGGAGGTAAGTTTACAAAGGAAATGCTTTGTCCATGAATAGTTTGCTCAGTTGAAGTGGGGTTTTTTTTTTCTTTGTTTACATTTGCTAGCCCTTGTCTGCTGAGGGCTGGGCAATTTAATACAAGTACTCTACACAATCCAGCAAACTGTAGTGTATGCAGACTTCTCTACCAAGTCATTCACGTACAACGACAGCTCCAGACCTTCTGGAACATTTTGCATGTTAAAGGTAGGCACTTGGTGCACAGAAATGTTTGTGCATCGCTCAGAATGCTTATTTTAATACTAATGAGCTTATTGGAATACATTTGCATAGGGTTATTGGTAGCTGCTACATCGAACGGTAAAAGGAACGCAGAACCCCTTTGTGCATTAGATGCTAAACAACATTGTCAGCTATGGTCCCCAGCAGACAAACGTTTGCTTTAAATTGGCTACAAGTGGTCTAAAGCAAACATTGAAATCACGGTTAGGTTTGTGCATCTGACCCTTAGTCAGTTCTACTTTCTTGCATCCTGCTGTCTTTGCTTTGATCCCCATACGTCTTGACCATCTCATTGAAAAACTTTGGCTAAGATGTAGTAATTGATGGGAGATCTGGTTTCCAAGCTCTGAATTTTACTAGATTAGCTTTGGAAGTATTTGGGAGCATTAGTAATTTTTGTTGCACTTTGCACATATGCATCATATGTTTCAGATCACTCTTGTATAAGGCTGAAACATACATTCAGACATCTGGCAACACTGACGTGGTGGTGAATTTGCGCAGGAGGTCTTGCAAAAGCCACCAGTGTTTCTCCTCACCTTCATCATGTGATTCCCTTTTCTCATGTTGTTCTCAGCACAGTGCCTCTGCCTGTGGATATTGGGAAAGCACTAATTGTTCCCATGTATTTTCACTTTTGTTTTTGTGACACTCTTCACAGCTTTAATTTTTCATTGCCATCAATCTGAATGATCTCACCATGCCTTTCAGAGGCTCTGCATCCAGTCTGCTTTCTGTTCCTCATGTTACTGAGCTACAATATACTATTTAGATTTCGAGCCCATTAGGAACAGTACAAGTACCTGTACAACTGTATGTAAACTGCCTCGACTTGTGCTCGAAAGAGGTGTATATCAAATTAATAATAATTAAACTAGTGCTAAAAAAGCAGTGAAGTGTTTTTATATCTGGTAATTCTTCTTGTTCATCTGCAGGACTCTGTGAAGCATGATTTTTCTTGGGAAACTAGTCCTACTTTTGAGTGTCTATCTTTGGACAGTGCCCCTGCCCACATCTGACACTCCTGTTATCTCTTTTTACAGATCCAAACTAGCCATCATCCCCCAAGATCCATTTCTTTTCAGTGGAACAATCAGAGAGAACTTGGATCCCTGGGATCGGCACATAGATGCAGAGCTGCAGCAGGTGCTGGAGCAAGTTCACCTGAAGGACGTGATCACACGAATGGGTAAGTCCCAGTGTCCACTGAAATTACAACCATGCTACAGGATGTCTCATCTATATCCTGTATGTGGATCATATTCTGGGAGAGCCCCTTTTTACCTTCCAGCCCCTCTCGGGTCTCATCCCAACCCTTCAGCTACCCTGCACCTTTGTTCTCCCACCCTCTAATCCAAGTGCCTTTTTTCTTTACTGGTCTAACTGGTTCCTGGTGCTTTGCAGGTGGGCTGGACTCTGAAGTAGGGGAGAGAGGCAGGAATCTGTCAGTGGGACAGAGACAGCTGATTTGCCTAGCAAGAGCTCTTCTTACCCAGGCCAAGGTAAGCATTGGGGCAGAAAGGGGAGGTGGGTGCTGCTGGTATGTCTGCATAGGAAATGTAAAATGAAAATCCATATACAATATATTGACCGTCTTGCTTTAAGTTTTTTATTTACACATCTTACTGGAATATTACTGCCCCATCCTTGACCATCTTTAAATCTAGATTGAAAGCCCACCTCTTTAACATTGCTTTTGACTTGTAACCACTCCCCCACATTAATTGATTTGCTTTCTTTATTTTTGTCTATTAGATTGTAAGCTCTTTGAGCAGGGACTGTCTTTCTTCTATGTTTGTGAAGCGCTGCGTACGCTTTGTAGCGCTATAGAAATGCTAAATAGTAGTAGTAGGAAATGTAAGAGGTGATGCAAAAGACTGCATGTCTTCCTCTATTTCTCTCATCTTCACTGTCAGTCTGAAAGTTATTGCCCTCTACCCAATTAAGAGTATGCCCTGGCTTCTACAGCATATGGAGACATTTCTTAGTGGATTGAGCAGTGGACTGAGAACCAGAGAAGCCAGTTCAAATCCTACTTCTACTCTTTGTGATCTTGGGCAAGTCATTTAATCGTCAATATAGAAAGCCACATGGTAGACCTGCGCGCACTGCTTCTACCACGACCTTAAAACAGCATGCAACTTCTACCAGATTTTTCTTCGGTGAAATCCAAGCAGAAGTATTCATTGAGCTTTTCTGCTTTTTCCTTATCTCTTTTCACATAGCCTTCAGCTCCTTTGAGTCTTATAAATCTACCTCTAGCCATTTTTATTTCCACTCATAGTTTTACCATCTTGATTTTTTTTTTTTTTACTCTTTCAGCTTTGTGGTATTCTTGTTTGAATTATTTGTGATCTTTTGTAAGATAAGAACATAAGAATAGCCATAATGGGTCAGACCAGTGGTCCATCTAGCCCAGTATCCTGCTTCCAACACTGGCCAATCCAGATCACAAGTACCTGGCAGAAATCCAATTAGCAGCAATATTCCATGCTACCAATCCTGGGGCAAGCAGTGGCTTCCCCCATGTCCATCTCAATAACAGACTATGGACTTTTTCTCCAGGAGCTTGTCCAAACCTTTTTTAAACAAAGATACACTAACCGCTTTTTCCACATCCTCCGGCAGCGAGTTCCAAAGCTTAACTATTGTTTGAGTGAAAAAATGTTTCCTCCTATTTGTAGTATTTCCATGTAATTTAATCAATTGTCCCCCTGGTCTTTGTACATAAGTACATAAGTAATGCCACACTGGGAAAAGACCAAGGGTCCTTCGAGCCCAGCATCCTGTCCACGACAGCAGCCAATCCAGGCCAAGGGCACCCGGCAAGCTTCCCAAACGTACAAACATTCTATACATGTTATTCCTGGAATTGTGGATTTTTCCCAAGTCCATTTAGTAGTGGTTTATGGACTTGTTCTTTAGGAAATCGTCTAACCCCTTTTTAAACTCTGCCAAGCTAACCGCCTTCACCACGTTCTCCGGCAACGAATTCCAGAGTTTAATTATGCGTTGGATGAAGAAAAATTTTCTCCGATTTGTAGATGCTTCACATCCACCTGTTCCAGTCCACTCATTATTTTATATACCTCTATCATGTCTCCCCTCAGCCGTCTCTTCTCCAAGCTGAAAAGCCCTAGTCTCCACAGTCTTTCTTCATAGGGAAGTCGTCCCATCCCTGCTATCATTTTAGTCGCCCTTCACTGCACCTTTTCCAATTCTACTATATCTTTCTTGAGATGTGGCGACCAGATTTGAACACAATACTCAAGGTGCGGTGGCACCATGGAGCGATACAAAGGCATTATAACATCCTCACACCTGTTTTCCATACCTTTCCTAATAATACCCAACATTCTATTCGCTTTCCTAGCCGCAGCAGCACACTGAGCAGAAGGTTTCAGTGTATTATCGATGATGGCACCCAGATCCCTTTCTTGGTCCGTAACTCCTAACGTGGAACCTTGCATGATGTAGCTATAATTCGGGTTCTTTTTTCCCACATGCATCACCTTGCACTTGCTCTTTAGCCGCCCAGTCTCCCAGTTCTGAACTTTTTGAAATAGTGAAAAATCAATTCACTTTTACCCATTCTACAATACTCAGGATTTTATAGACCTCAATTATATTCCCCGCTCAGCCGTCTCTTTTCCAAGCTAAAGAGCTCTAACCTGTTTAGCCTTTCCTCATATGGGAGGAGTTCCACTCCCTTTATCATTTCAGTCGCAGTTCTTTGAACCTTTTTTAATTCTGCTATATCTATTTTGAGATATGGTGACCAGAATTGAACACAATACTCAAGACCAAGAATATTATAATGCCTCTATATCATTCCATGGTGCAACCTCACCTTATTTTGCATCCCTTTCCTAATAATTCCTAGTACCCTGTTGGCTTTTTTGGCCACCGCCACACACTGGGCAGAAGATTTCAGCATACTGTCTACAGTGACACTTAGATCTTTTTCTTGAGTGCTGACTCCCTAAGGTGGATCCTAGCATCAGGTAACTATGATTTCATATTATTCTTCCCAATGTGCATCACCTTGCATTTGTCCACATTAAATTTCATCTGCCATTTGGATGCCCAGTCTTCCAGTTTCCAAAGGTCTTCCTGCAATTTTTCACAATCCACATGTGTTTTGACAGCTTCGAATAGTTTTGTGTCATCTTCAGATTTAATCACCTCACTTTTTGTTCCATTTTCCAGATCATTTATAAATGTTAAATAACACTGATCCCTGCAGCACTCCACTATTCACCCTCCTCCATTTAGTAAAAAGGCCATTTAACCCTATCCTCTGTTTTCTGTCCAGTTACCAATTCCTAATCCACAGAAGGACATTGAGGGACATTTTTGATATGACGTCTAAGTCCGACTTTGGACGTTTTGCAGAAAACACCCACAGTCTGAATAGGAAAGAAGATAATTTCTGAAAAAGAAAAACGTCTATCTTTTTTTCCAAAAATACTGCTTTGAACAAGGTTTTGTGTTTTGAAGTTTATTTTTTTTCTAAACAACAAATATGTGCAAAACATAGAGATTCATGACATTGGGGTGTAGGAGGAGCCAGCATGTTTAGTAGACTAGTCCCCCAGACATCCCAGGAGAGCAATGGGGCACCCTAGAGGGCACTGCTGTGCATGTCATAAAAATGCTCCCAGGTACACATTTCACCTTTGCTCCCTTGTCACCTGAGCCCTCCGAAACCCACCCAGAACATACTGTCCTCCACTGTACACCACTACAAAAACCCTTATGGATGAAGGGGGCACCTATATGTGGATACAGTAGGGTTTTGGTGACTTCGGGAGGGGTCACAGTTTCCATCACAAGTGTGACAGGTAGAGGGAGATAGGGACCTGAGTCCCCCACTCCATAGTGCACTGCACCGAACTCTGCACTAGTCTAGGGACCTGCATGCTGCTGTAATAGACCTGGGTTTAACATCTGAGGCTGCCATAGAGGCTGGTAAGTCATATTTTTATTCACATTTTTTTTTTTGGGGGGGGGGGGGAGGAGGTCAGTGATCACTGGGAGGGGAGTATTAGGGGTCACTCCTAATTCCCTCCAGTGGTCATCTGGTCATATAAGGTAACTTTTTGTGCCTTATTCGTTCTGAAAACAGGTCTAGATCAAAACAGCTTAGTTTTACTCCTGAATGTTTTTGTTTTGTTCCGTTCCATTATGGCTGTAAAAATCTCAATTGTTAGGCACGCCCTACTCCCACCTTCTAAACACCCCTGACACACCCCCTTGTGATTTGGACGCACTGCAGACGCATTGCATAGTTAAACGTCTACAAAATAGGTTTTGAAAATACTGATTTGGACGCTTTTAGAAGACAAGCGTCCAAATGGTGCTTTATGACGTTTTTATCTCCACAGCAAGTTTTTCTTCATATTCGCTTTCGGCCTTCTTTATCAGTGCTTTGCATCTAGCTCGACAGTGCTTAGGATCCGAATGAAGAAAATAAGCAACTTTTTTTCCATTCTTTGAAGGATGCTCTTTTGGCTCTAATAGCCTTCTTCACTTCACTTTTTAACCATACTGGCTATTGTTTACTCTTCTTTGTTAATACGTGGAATACATCTGGTCTGAGCTTCCATGATGGTATTTTTAAACAATGGCCACGCCTGATTTAAAGTACTAACCTGTGCATCCGACCCTTTCAGCTTTTTTTAACCATTTTCCTTATTTTGTCATTCACCCTTTCGAAAATTGAATGCTGCTACAATAGATTTCTTTAGTGATTTCCCTCCAGACGATATTTTGTGAACACTACCTTTTTGTGCCTTAAATTTTGCAGCCACATTATTGGTAAACCCAGTGGTGTGCTGGAGCCGGCTCGGGCTCTCACGCCACCGACCTGACTCTTCTAATTCTTCGGGGCAGGCAGTCTTGCCTGCCCGCTACCAGCGCTGACTCTCCCCTGCTGGTTCGTGCTTTAAAAATGGCCGCTGAGACTTCCAGAGGTGGCCTCGCGAGACTTCTGCTGAAGTCTGGGCGGCTATTTTGAAGCGCGAACCGGCAGGGGAGAGTCAGCGCTGGTAGCGGGCAGGCAAGACTGCCTGCCCCGAAGAATTCGAAGGACAGGTCGGTGAGGGACAGATCCGGAGGGAGGGAGGAGAAGTCGCCTGTGAACAACTTGGGAGGAGTGGCAGGGGAGAGAAGGGAATCGCTGGGCATGGGTGGATGGAGGGGAGAGAAAGGTCACTGGGTATGGGTGCATGCAGGGCAGGGGAGAGGAGGGTCACTGCTGGACATGGGTGGATGGAGGACAGGGGAAAGGAGGGTCACTGGGTATGGGTGCATTCAGGGCAGGGGAGAGGAGGGTCACTGCTGGACATGGGTGGATGGAGGGCAGGGGAAAGGAGGGTCACTGGGTATGGGTGCATGCAGGGCAGGGGGAGAGAAGGGTCGCTGGACATGGGTTGATGGAGGGCAGGGGAGAGGAGGGGAGAGAAAAGAAATGCTGGACATGGATGGAGGGGAGGGAAGAGTGAGGAAGGAGATGAGATGAGGGAAAAGGAAGAGAGGAGAAAAACTGCACTTGGATGAAGAAAATATGCAGAAGCTGAGGACCAGAAATGAAGAAGAAAGGAGGAAAGGAAATAAATAAATAAATGGAAAGGAAGCCCTGGAAACAGAGTTAAGAGGACAGATAGCAGCAGAATCGGATACTGGGCCAGCATGATCAGAAAAACAGTCACCAGACAACAAAGGTAGAAAAAAATCATTTTATTGTTGTTATAGTGTTTGGAATATGTTCACTTTGAGAATCAGGTGCTCAACATTAAAAGTTTATATTTATTTACTTATTTATGGCATTATATCGCACATTAAACATGAATTAGATTGGAACCTGGGATCATTTAATGTCTTTTTCCTGGAGTAATGCATTGCCACCCCCCCCCCCCAGGCTTTCTCCCCGGCTATAGCCAGCTCTACAATTTGGGGGGGGGGGGTGCAGAGGGGGACCGGGGAGAGAGCCTGTTGTTAAATATTTACCAGCACACCACTGGGTAAACCATATTAGTTTCCTTTTCTTCTTGCATTTATTTACTTTCCTTTCATAAAGATCAGTGGCCCTTCAGCTTTTCCACATTCCTTATTTCTTTCCACCCCACCATGTTCTTTATCAGGTACTTCCCCCCTTTTACTGGTCAGCATGTTTGAAATTTAGAATTTTGAGTTTGGTGTGTCTAGCCTCCATTACATGGTGTGGCTTGATATTCCATCACCATTTGTCTGAACAAAGCCCCTGAGACATCCACTATCTTCCTAATTCTTTCCAGATTTGCAGATGGGATACTTCAATCAATATCCAGTAGATTAAGGTCACCCAGTATTATCACCTCACCTTTCATTTCCACTTTTGCAATATAATTGATCAGATTTTGCCCCAATTCTTCCATTTGAGTTGGAGGTCTGTAGACTACACGCGTGTGGATGAACATACCATATATTTTTTCCAACACAATCCACAGGGCTTTCTGTTTTTCTCACACATCCCTACATTTCAGGCACTTTAATATTGTTTTTGACATAGAAAACTGTTCCTCACCCCTTTTTACGAAGAAACAGAGAGGCAATGATCTGCAAACAGTCACAGTAGAAAACAGCGCAGAGCAGACCAGTAGATGTAGAAAAAGCACAATTTTATTCAAAACAGAGCACCCAAAGTGGCCATGTTTCACCTTGACAGGCTGCATCAAGGGAAGGGCTGTTAATTATAACATACGATCTTAAAAACAAACTAATTTATAAGTAAAAAGTACAAATTAAAAATAAAATACGTAGTTCAAAAAAACAAATAAAAATACATTATTTAAATTTACACAAATTTGTTCAACAGTTTATAGTTAAAATAATAAATAAAATACTGTGCTTTTTTTGTGCCGGAATGCACTAGTACAGTGTACCAACACCTTTTTTTCCCAGGGCCGACTCATCTGCCCCCCTCAGCTCCCCGACAGCCCTCCTTTCCGTTCCTGCCACCGCTGCGACTTGAGTTAAAATAAAATATTTATACGCAGGGCGGCTGCAGGAACGGAAAGGAGGGCTGTCAGGGAGCTGAGGGCGGGCAGGTGGGGCTGGGGTTGGGACTGGACCTCGGGGCTGAAAAGGGGGGCTGGTGGATGGACATGGATGGGAGGGGAGAGTAGGGGGCAAAGGAGAATCACTGGGTATGGAAGGGAGGGCAGAGGAGAATCGCTGGGAAGGGAGAGCAGGGGAAAGAGGAGAATCGCTGGAAATGGATGGGAGGGGAGGATAGGGGCAAAGGAGAATCGTTGGACATGGATGGGACAGGAGGGCAGGGGTGAGAGGAGAGGTGCTGGACATGGATGGATGAATGGAGGAGAGGGCAGACAGGAAGGATATGGACATGGATGGAGTGGAGGGCAGGGAAGAGAGGAGAAATGTTGGAGGGAAGGAAAGACAGAAAGGAGATGCACATGGATGGAGGGGAAGGGAGAGAGGAGAAATTCTGGACATGGATGGAGGAGAGAGAAGACCGGAAGTAGAAATGCTGGACATGAATGGAGGGGGGAGGGAAGACAGAGGAGGAGATGCACATGGACTTAGGAGAGAGGAGAAATTCTGGACACGGAGGTGCGGGAAGACAGAGGAAGGAGATGCACATAGATGGAGGGGAGAGAGTTGAAATGCTGGACATGGATGGAGGGGAGGGAAGAGAGGAAGTGAGATGAACATGGATGGAGGGGTGGGGGAGAGTAGAAATGCTGGACATGGATGGAGGGAAGGGAAGACAGAAGAGGAGATGCACATGGATTTAGGGGAGAGAGGAGAAATTCCAGACACGAGGGGAGGGGAGAGAGTTGAAATGCTGGACATGGATGGAGGAAGTGAGATGAACATGGATGGAGGGGAGGAGAGAGGAGAAATGCTGGACATGGATGGAGAGGGGAGAGGAAAAAAGCTGCACATGGATGGATGAGAGGGAAGAGAGAGGAAGGAGTTGCATATGGATGGAAGGGAGGGAAGAAAGAAGAAGGAGATGCATACTGACGGAGATGAGGGAAAGGAAAAAGAGGAGAAAAACTGCACATGGATGGAGAAAATAGGCAAAAGCTGGATCCACTGTATACCTCCTCCAGTCAAGTCCACGGAGGACCCAGCTTTTACCTATGGATGTAGGGCAAGAAATGAAGAAGAAAGGAGGAAAATAAAGAAGTAAATGGAAGGAAGCCCTGGAAATGGAGTTAAGGGAACAGATAAAGAACAGCAGAATCAGAGACTGGGACCAACATGATCAGAAAAACAAAGTCGCCAGACAACAAAGGTAGAAAAAAATAATTTTATTTTCATTTTAGTGTTTGGAATATGTCCAATTTGAGAATTTACATCTGCTGTCTTATTTTGCACTGGGTATACTGGAGCTGTAACAGCTGACAGAAATTATTTATAATGAAAAAAAAAATCACAAGTTATTTTTTTTCTCCTCTACTGGTATAGTATTTTCAATGATACCTGTTTATATGCGCCATGGCTGGTATAAGGGGTGTGGCTACTGTGGGTGTGGTCACCATAGGGGCGAGGTCATATATGGTGACCCCGCCCATAATGAGTACCGGTACCTTTTTTCCTACAAAAAAAGCACTGAATAAACATATAAAAGTTCAAAATGAAAATGTATCAACCAACATATATTTTGTGAAAGGAGTCCCAAAAAGTGTCATGGCAGGCAAACTGCATACATATTTAAAATGTAGTGAAGCAAACATGCAATTTATGTATACAGCAAGCAGTCAGTGGTAACACTCAAAGTAACTTTTGCACAACTTTCTCCAAAAACCAAAATCAATCTCAGCCTGAAAGAATCATTTAAAAATCACAATATTATGCTTCACTAAGAACAATGCCAAAGGTCCAATATTGAAAGAGGTACTTACAGATTCAGCACTTTCCATCATTACCATGAGCAGGTAGAACTCTCAAATTTTGGGAGAGAGACTTAAGTCCATAGTCAAATTCTACAGCAGTTTTTTTTAAGTCTCTTTGTACTGCAGATGTGCAATTTTTGCCAAGTCATTAGTCCTTTGATGGAAAATAACGTCAGCTTTATAATCTTTACCTTCTTCTCTGATTTAATTTACAATTTGATTTGTGTTCCTGCTGGCTGAGGATCCCGGGAGGCATTTAGAGGCCGACCAAATTTTTGTTTCAGTTACAATGCCGAAACTGGCCCAAAATTCTTTGACTGGTTTCAGTTTAGGCCAAAAGGCTATGGCCATGGGTTCAGATTCGGCCAAAACTGACCATGTGTTTTCAGTGGAAGCCAAAAATTTGTGCTTTGTCCTTTTTGTCTCCCTCCCTTCCACTCCACTCTGAACAGGAGTTGTCTTTTGCCCCTGCCCACCTGTAGGTGCCCCCCTTGAGCCTACCTTACAATCCCTGGCTGTTTAGGGATGTAATCAGGGCAGGAGTGATTCCCAGACACTCCTGCCCATGCTGACTTTGCTCTCAAAATGACTGTATTTACCTCTAGTAGCAATCTTTTGAGCTTGCAACAAGAGGTGACATCAGCCACCATTTTGAGAGTAGAGCTGACATGGGAAAGAGTGACCGAGGATCACTCTTATCCTGGCTACGTTTTGCTTTTTTTGTGTGTGTGGTGCAATTGCAAGTAATGCTGTTATGATCTTGCATATCAGTTTTATATATTGAATAGAGAGCTCCAAATAAATGCTTTTGATCCAAAGGTTTAGCAGGAATTTAAATCTGTAAATTTGGAATGATAAGATCCTTAGGAATTAGCCTCTCTCTGGTGATATATCAGCTGTCACTCCAATTGTTGCGCAAAGTCAGCCATTGTAAAACCACTGTTTTCATTAGCAGAGGTCCCTGTGTGCAGAGGGGCTATTTTGCTTGGAGGTAAAATATGGTCTTTCATTATTTAAGTTATTATGTAGATTCTGGCTTGGATACTAATTGAGAGCTACCTTCTGTTCTCTGCTTTTCAGATTGTTCTCTTTTATTTTTTAGTGGAGTTCCTTTCATTTCATGTATTTTGTTGATTTTAACTCTAAGCTGCTTTGATTTTATGAAAGGCAACATATCAAGTGACAATAATTTCCAGGCTCTGTTGGGTATGATGAAGATGCAGCATTTTAATCAAACGTGTAGTGTGCAGAAGCTAGATTCTATGAGAAAGGAACCTGCAGTGATTGTTTTCAAGCACAAGTACTTATAGTGTTAGTAGGGAAATATAACAGTGAAATGAAGTTTATGTATTTAGAAAATAATTTGAGAAATGTATTGCCCTTGATTGTAATTTTCCAGAGTATATAGTCCTCACATTCAGTAGTTTAGTTTATTGGTCATTTGCGTAACCATCTTTCAAATAAAATCAAAGCAGTGTAGTACAACCTTAAAGGAAAGGAGCTACAACATCCAAATATGAAAGCATAGAGTGAAAATAAGAAGTGAAGAAGACACACATACAAAAAAACAAAACATTATACTACTGTGAAGAAACAGTGTGTTTTAAGCCTGTAAAATGTATCGGATATTTTCCTGTCTTAAATATGTCTGAAGTGTATTTCTCCTGTTTGGCCAGCAGATCGTGCATGTTTATGCTTAAAGCTGTTACAGAGGACTGACTTCTCTTTCTTTTAGTTGGCACATAGATAGTAGGATGTGCCTGTAGTAATGTAACCAGTTTTTATTTGAAACTTGACTGTTCTGGGCTCTGGTTGGCCTGGAGTTTGAAATTACCCAGCAGATGCTGGTTATTGTTTCAGTTTCAGCCTGGGAGAAGAGACAGATCTCTTCCCCAGGAACTTTCTAGGAAGTATGCAAATGTTTAGTTAGTTTTCTAATTGATCCATTTTTCAGTTACTTGTTACTGTTCACTATTTGCACATTTTTTTTGTGCACTGTTCCAAGTTATGAGAGTAAACACAATTGTTTGCCATATTTGTCTGGGCTGATAAAGAATCCTGGTGGTTTGTGTGTTGGGTCTGTGAGTGCTTTCTGGGAACTGTGGGACTACTGGGAGTGTGGCCCCAGTAACCTAGAAATCACTAGGGATAACTTGAGAGCGGGAGACTCGCCCAAAGGCGCTTGTGACCCAGTCAGTGGGAGGAGGGTGCTAGTGTAGAGCATGAGCAACAGGTGCAGGTGGACCTAAGCTGTGCTAGGGATAAACCATCTAAGTGGCCGCGGGGTAACCCCAGGCGGGTGGCTAGGTGTTTCCTAACAACTACGTTATGCAAACATGAGGGCAGACTACTCTGTTGGACTATCAACATCTCAGTTCAGTAAAATTAGGGAACGCTAGGGTAAATAAATGAATCTTTAAAGCTGATTTAAATCTAGGAATTGAGCATTCTGAACACAGAGCAACTGGGAAAGAGTTCCATAAAAAAGGTGCGGTCCCAAAACAAAACAGAATGACAGGTGGCCTGAAAACAGGAACAATGGACACAGGGTAAAGTAATACGATTCTTATGGGCTGAGCGGGAAGCTTGTGTAGGTCAATAAGGGAAGAATAGAGATGAAAGATAGCTTAACACCACTGGCTTCCCATCCCATACCTGCTGCAGTATAAAATATTGGTTCTTACCCACAAAGTACTTCTGTTCCAGTCTAAGAGACGAGTAACATGGTCAAAGCGAGAAGCACCTTTTCAGGGCAATCTGTGTGAGACCAACAAAAAAGATGTTACAGTAGTCCAGTTTAGACAGGACTAGAGCATGAAGAAAAGTGGCACAAGCGCTATTATCTAAATAATAGTGAACGTATGTAACATAAGAGAGCAACAGCAAGGTCTAACCACAGAAGAGATATGAGGGCGTAAGGATAGTTGACTATCAAGAGTTACTCCAAGGTATTTTAATGTATTAACCTGGGTTAAAGGAGATAAGGGGCAATTGCAGGTATAGAAGCTTGACCTGTAGGCAGTGGTTGTAAAGCCAATCATCGATTGCATTGAGAGTTTGTTGGACTGAGGAGGGTCCTGGGCTTTTTTTTATTCTGGATTGTGCCTCAAGCTGGTATAATGTCTGCAGTTTAGACCAGTGTCTGGACTCCATTACCCTATTATAGTAAGAATCTATATCATGCTTGCCCTTTAACTAAATACAAAATGGGACCTCAGCTAATAAAAGCTGAAACTAAAAGCCACAGTGTTTTTATAGTGGCTGACTTTGCGCAACTTTTAGAGTGACAGCTGATGTCATATTTCCACAGAGAGGCTAATTCCTAAGGAGCTTATCACCTCAAATTTACAGACTTAAATTCCTGCTAAATTATTTTACCAAAAGCATTTATTTGGAGTACTTTATTTGCAAGTAATGCAATTATGATCTTGCATAGTAGTTTATATGGTAGTCACATTACACAAACAAACAAAAAAAGTATGCAAAGAGTAGTGTTGCCCCCCCCCCCCCCTCCCAGGCCTACCTTAAAATCCCTTGTGGTCTAGTGGTATAATCAGAGCAGGAGTGATCCCCGGTGGTTCTTGCCCGTGTCAGCTCTATTCTCAAAATGGCTGCTATGATCTCTTGCAGCAGTCTCATGAGATTGCCACTAGAGGTCATGGGAGCCATTTTGAGAGCAAAGCCAACGTGAGCAGGAGTGACTGGGAATCACTCCTGCCCTGAGTACACCCCTAGAATGCCAGGGATTGTGTAAGATAGACCCAAAGAGGGCCCATACAGGTAGGCAGGGGGAAAAGGCAACTGCTGTTCGGAGGGGAGGGGGAGGGAAGAAGATAAACAGATCTAAACACACATTTTCATCTTCCATCGAAAACACTGTTAGTTTCAGCCAAAAACATGGCCATAGCCTTTTGGCTGAAACCAAAAACAGGCAGAAAAAGGATCCTGGGGGAGGAAGTGACGTCACCGGAGAGCATGGCTGCCTAACTTCTGTGCTCCCGAGTACCCGAGGTGCAAAGAGCGCTACCCGGCACTTACAATAAGCAAGGAGGGCAAAGAAAACGGCGCCACTTAAGAACGAGGAGCGGAGGAGGCCAGAGACGTCCATGCAAAGGCGGTCTACGCCGCTAAACCTGTCAAAATTCGCGTATAAGAAAGGCACGACGAAATCCAACATGGCGGCCAGAGCGAACGAAGAAATGGCGGAGCGAATGGATGCGGAATTGCAACCATCGGGAGACATGTTCGCATCGCAGACCCAGGGAGAGCCTGAGGGGGCCGGACTGCCGGAGCTATGCGCTTGGATCCAGGAAATCCGATCGGATCTAAAAGCCATGAGGTCAGAGCTGGCGACGCTGGGGGCTGACCTGAGAGGGGAGATAGCTGAGCTCGGACACCGGGTGGAGGAGGCGGAAGGCCGAATAGATGACCATTCGGAGTCCCTGGGCTCCCTTGAGAGGCAGATCGCAGATGAGCGAATAGGGCAGCAGCTTCTCTCTGAAAAACTGGAGGATCTGGAAAATAGGAGCAGGCGCCATAACATCCGCATTCGGGGCTTGCCGGAGGTTTCAAAGTATCAAAATAGTGAGCAAGTGGTCCAGCAAATTGCCAGCGATGTTCTAGCGAACACGGAGGATCCGATTCCACCAGAAAAAATAAACTTGGACAGAGCACATCGGGCCCTGGGGGCTAATAGAAAGAACTTACCAAAAGATATTATAGCATGCTTCCAGGACTTCAAAGTGAAAGAGCGAGTAATGGCAGCGGCAAGACAAATAAAGGATTATAAATGGGACACCAATAGAGTGGAAATATACCAGGATTTGGCGGCTGCCACCCTGAAGAGAAGGGCTGAGTTGAAGCCGGTAACGGCAAAGTTGCGAGAACTGGATATTCGTTATCGCTGGAGATATCCGTTTGGACTAGCATTCTACAAGGATGGGAAACAGCACATGGTCAAAACCTTGGCAGAGGCGCAGAGAATACTGCAAGGAGACTATCAGATGGATACACCCTCGGCAGCGGAGCGCCCATCGATGGCAGCGGATCCCAGGGCCCACCCCAGATGGCAAAGAGTGGGTCAGAGTCGACTACAGCGCCAGAAGTCAGCGGGACGCCTCACCTGACTTTGCATGGCAACAATGGGAGATAAGATCCCACTTGTTTAACAGTATGCGCCCTTGTGGCGAGTTTACCAGGTGCCGTGGACTTGGAGAGCGGCAAGCTGGCCTGGTTGAAAGTTATTGTTGGTTATAAGGTGCAGTAGGGTAATATAGAACATTGGTTTAAACAGGGAGCAAGATAAGAGTTAAGTTAAAGATATTAATAGCTAAAAATGTGAAGGGGTACTAGTGAGTTACAACACCTCCGTGTTGCACCATCCAGAATATGGTAAAGGTGCTAAGGTTTTGGGGGAGGGAAGGGGAGACTAGGGGGGGAGGGAGAAGGAAAGGAGCGGAGGAGGGGAGGGGGGGGGGAGGGAAGAAGGGTGGGAGAGACGGGTGGCTAATATTGAGATATGCTATAATGATGCTCATAACTGAAGAAGTTGTCTATATATACAATGCTTAAATGTGTGACTATAAATGTGCGGGGCTTGAATACACCGCAAAAACGGAAGCAGGTATTTAGGGAAATGCAACGCCAGCAAGCCGATGTAATGTTTCTCCAGGAGACCCACCTTAGAAAAGTCCATGAATACTTAATGAATAATAAGCAGTACCCATACATAAGATGTGCATCAGCCACAGAGGTTCAGAAAAAGAGGGGAGTCTTGATAGCTCTATCCCGGTCCCTACCCTGGCAGGTGCATACAACGGTCAGGGATACAGCGGGCAGATATATATTGATGGTGGTCTCCCTTGATAAGGAATATTACACACTGGTATGTACATATGCACCCAATGAGAATCAGAGGATATTTATGCAGGAACTGGAGAGGATTTTACAAAAGCATGCTAAAGGTCATTTGGTGATAGGGGGCGACATGAACTTGACACTGGACCCGAAGCTAGATAACTCAGGGGGGGTGGCAAAATACGCGCAGGGAGATAGAGTAGCCTTCCAGTCCTGGCTGGCAAGGTGGGGGCTGACTGACTTATGGAGAGATACGCATGGGACTGAAAAAGATTTTACCCATTATGCCCCCCTCCACAAAACCTACTCGAGAATTGACTATTGGCTGGGCGATGCGATGGTGAGGAGGCAGGTTGAAAGGGTGACTATCGAGCCCTGTAGTTGGTCGGATCACTCTCTGGTGGTGCTAACGCTGAGGATGGGAAGAAGGCCTATAGGCCGTCCCCATTGGAGGCTAAACGAAGCCTTACTCCTAGAGCCACAGAATATAGCTGAATTGGAAAAGTACATAAAGGAATATATAGAGCTTAATGATAATGAAGAAGCCCATCCGACCAGTATTTGGGAGGGAATGAAAGCGGTATTAAGGGGTCAGATAATAGCATGGCAGGCACACATCGTCAGGGATCATAGGGGGAAGGAGGACGCAGTTAGAAATAACATGGAGGCCAGTGAAAGAAAGCATAAAGAGGATCCGTCCGACACGCAAAAATTGCAGGAAGTGCAGCAACTCCGAGCACAGCTTAATGATCTCCAGATGACGGAGATAGCAGGGCAGCTTCAGCGGGTTCGGCAGGAGCATTTTGAATTTGGAAATAGAGCTGGCCGGCTATTAGCAAATAAATTGAAAAAGCAAACCCAAAGAAATTATATTGCAGGGGTATATAATGCATCAGGTCTGTTAGTAAACAGCACAGAAGAGATACAGGAAGTGTTTCGGGATTATTATGGCCAACTATATAAGTCGGACCTGAGGGGCACAAGGGAAGAGATTGCACAATATCTACAGGGGATACAAATGCCAGGCCTATCGGAGAAGGAGGTAGAGGAGTTGTCCTCCCCCATAACGCTTGAGGAGATAGAAAGGGCAATCGCGAGTTTGCCAAATAATAAGGCGCCTGGGCCTGACGGATTCCCAGCGAGCTTCTATAAGCTGTTCTCCAAGTGGTTAGCACCATTATTGTTAAAAGCAGTCACAGCATTTGACAACATGGGGGAAATGCCTTACTCGTGGAGGGTGGCAGAGGTAGTCTTGATACAAAAGCCGGACAAGGATCCCCTATGCTGTGGATCATATAGACCCATTTCCCTATTAAATGTGGACTATAAAATTTTCACTAAAATTCTGGCTGCAAGGCTGCAGAGGGTACTCCCGAGAGTGGTTCATGAGGATCAGGCGGGCTTCATAGAGGGCCGGCAGACGTTCGACAATATTAGATGCCTGCTCCATGTGATTCAGCAAGCTAATGAAGAGCCAGACTCGGTTCTACTCCTCTCGGTGGATGCTGAAAAAGCGTTCGACCGGGTGGAGTGGCCTTTTCTGTTTGGGGTCCTAAAGCAGATGGGACTGGAGGGAAGAATCTTAAAATGGTTCAGCTTGCTCTATACTAATCCCCTGGCAATCATAAAGATAAATGGGGCTTATTCGGAGCCGATAGGGCTGGGTAGGGGGACGAGGCAGGGATGTGCGGTATCGCCCCTGCTGTTTGCAATATCCATTGAACCATTAGCACAGAGGATTAGAGAACACAAGAGTATACGGGGTGTGGTTAGAGGTAAGAGGGAGCACAAGATTATGCTGTTTGCGGATGATGTATTGCTGACCTTGGCACAGCCTAAACAATCGCTACAGCAGGTTACAGAAGTGATCTTGCAGTATGGGGAGCTCTCGGGCTTTAAAATTAATACCACTAAGTCCGAAATACTTAATCTTACGGTTCCGCAGAGGGAGGCCCAGGAATTGCAGAAATTATACCCATTTAAATGGGCAGAGAGGGCAATAAGGTATCTTGGGGCTATGATTACCCCAAGAATAGAGCTTTTATATCAAGAAAACTTCCCTAAGAAGGTCAGGGAGCTTTTGAAGAACTGGATAGGTGGGAGGGCCTCACGATTTCGTGGTTGGGTAGAATACATGCGGTAAAAATGATGCTCCTGCCGAAGCTGCTTTATTTATTTATGGCGCTTCCAGTTCCCATACCGCGTATCTTTTTCCAGCAGTTGACTAAAAAGGTTTTTGCATATATTTGGAGGAAGCGGCCACCCAGGGTGCGAAGAAGTGTAATGTACCAAAGGCCGAACAAAGGCGGCATGGGGGTCCCAAATTTTTTTCTCTACTACCAGGCAGCGCAACTGCGGGTATGCGCAGAATGGTACCCGACCAATACCAAAAAGTGGCTTCACTGGGAGCGAGCATGGATGGGGACTAGATACACAGGGGACGCACTCTGGAAACCGAGAAAGGAACTCTTAAAGATAATTGAGAGGGTCCAGTTGGGCTTGAGCCACATCTTACATACCTGGCTTCAATTAAGAAAGCGGGCTTTCCCAGAAAGAGAATATTTCCAACAGATGGCAATACAAGATGCTCCAGGGTTCCCCTTGGGGAGGGAGGAGAGGGTATTTCAGATCTGGGCCAAGAGGGGTCTTTACCAACTGGGGCAAATTTGGGTCAACGGAGAGATGAGGTCATTTGAGGAGTTGCAAGATGAGTACGGATTGGAGGAGAGGGACTTAGTTTATTATAACTGCATCAGAAATTATATACTTAAAAGAGCTAGGGATGAATTGGAGTTGGCAGAGACGGAGGTGGAAAAGGCAATGAGACAAGGAGGGGGTAGGGGTGGCATAACGAGGATATATAGAGCTCTGCTTCTGCTCTCATCCCCACTGGGATTCTATACTAGAAAATGGGAGGAGGAACTACAGGGTAACTATACGGAAGAGTGGTGGACACATAGCTATAGACACCTATTGAAGCCCTCCATTGCCCAGCCTCTGGCAGAGAATGGGTATAAGATCTTATACTGGTGGTACTATACCCCAGTTAGACTACAGAAATTCTGCCCACAAATGTCGACAAATTGCTGGAGGGACTGTGGAGGGAAAGGCACATTTTGGCATATATGGTGGGAATGCCCAAAGGTTCAAAAATTCTGGACGGAGATCATGGACAGGGTGAAGGAAATGACTGAGATTAGCTATCCGAAAACGGCAGAGAGTTGTCTTCTGCATGTAAGACCTAGCAAGAGCCCCATACATAGTCACAAGCTGGTCATCCATGTCTTAGGAGCAGCAAAATTAGCGCTCGCTCGGGCCTGGAAGCAGCAGGAGACTCCAGCCATGCAGGTGGTGATGGGCAGGTTACATCACCTGTATCAAATGTCAAAGTTGACGGCAATGCGAAAAGGTCAGCTTCAAAAGTTTCAAAAAGTATGGGAAGCATATGAACAATGGAAAGGAGTGGAATGAGGCAGGATGATGCACACCCGAGGGGGGGGGGGAGGGGAGGGAGAGGGGAAGAATTGAAGGGGAAAAGAAATGAGCATATGAGCTGTACGATCTGCATTGTTTGTATGTAGTTGATGTAATAAGTTTATCAGAAGCTTGTATCAGTAGAGGTTGTTTATTTTTGAAAAACCAATAAACAAATATAAAAAAAAAAAGAAAAAGGATCCTGGGCCGGGGTCAGCACTGTAAATGAAACCAAAATTCGGTCAGCCTGTACTTTGGTATGTCTGTCACTTATGCCCAGGCTTTAAAAGGTCATGTAATGAATCACAATGTTAGAGCTTAAGGCTGTGTTGGTAGCCCACTTGAGGTCAGCCTCCATAGATGATATTTGCAAAGTTTTAACATGAACATCTGCCCGTATATTCACATCACGCTATTGTCAAGTGTAGGACTCCTGATGTGACAGTAGGTTTGATCTGACAGTTCTCCAGAATGTACCCTGGGGTTTAGAATCCAACTTCATCTCCCGTAGGCCCTTTACTTTCAGTTCTACACTGCAGCCTTACAAAAATAAATAAATAAATAAAGGAAAAATGGCTTGTTGGCACCAAAAAGAAATCGGTGTCTTCCTGTTGTGGGTCTAGTTGTTACATTGTTTTCCTCTTTTTCTGTTGAAGGCAGCGTGTAGCTAGGGAGTTGTTACTGTCCTGGATGTGAACCTTTGGACTGTAGTGAGGGCCCTGACCCAAAGACCAGGGAATCCCAGACGATGGCAGATGAGTCACAGAGAAGCTAGTGAAGGGTTGAACGGGAGCAAGGACTGCCGGCACACCAGCTACAACAAGGGACTGTATTGAACTTGGCTGGCACTAGAGCAGGAGCAACTGGAACTGGAGACTGGCAGCACCACGGATTTAACTAGAACTGGATCGGGAACAGCTGGAATGTGGCAGGACAAGGCTTTGTCGGTACGAGACAGGACTAGAGCTTGGCAGGACTGAGGCCTGGGCAACACACAGCAGGCATGCTGAGAAACATTGCGAAGGCAAGGAGGAATGGCACTGGTTGGCTAAAGTAGGGCCCAGAAGTGACATCATCCGGGGGTGCTTGTCGCTGACTCCCCCATAAAGATGTGTGTGGGCCGGAGGGCATCTGTTCCCTTGCCGCCACACGGGCCCCAAGCAAGGGCATCAGCTTCAGTTGGCCACGTGACTGGGCCGCGGTCTTCCATGCTGCAGGAGGTGAATCCAGGAATAGCGGCAGCCGTGACAGGAGTCTCATGAATGAGGATTTATCAGTCTTCCTTGTCCTCAGAGAAATCAATGATACTTACCTGTGGCAAGTGTTCTCCGAGGACAGGAGGAATGATAAATCTTCCCATCTCCCCAAGCAGCTGTACTCCTCTAGTTAGTAATATAGACTGTGGAGGTCTTCTGTGAGAGCAACAGACAGAACAGGTGCATGTATATAGTAGGCCTGCTCAAAAGATTCTAGAAAAGTTGTTAGTGCTTCCCATGCCAGGCTTTGTCAGTGTGATCATCTATGATTCAGGATTTATGTCCTGTTGTCTTCAGAGAATTTCTTCCACAGGTAAGTAACTTGATTAAACAGAACTACAGCTATCACCAAGCTCCATGGAATTCTTGATTTCAAAGGAAATCAAGAAAACTAGAATTGCCCTTCACAACTTTGTGGCCAATTATGCAAATAAGATCAATACCACTGAAAAATTGCGCATAAGTGGAAAAGACCCTTATAAAGTTACCTCCAAAGAGAACAGTTTCCAAAAGCTATTCACCTAGGCAAATGGATGAAAATTGCCCACTATCTCTGCAGATAAAAGCACACACTGATGATTGTTTTGAGTTTCCTGGCTGTCAGGATCTTTTGTTTTGGTGAACTGCAGCTATTCTTTGTTGCCTCCCAGAAGCTGTCACCTAGGCAACTGCATAGCTTGCCTATTGGTTCAGCCATCCCTACTCACCTTGAGCTACCGATGAAAAGGTGTAAACTTAGTTTATATAAAGTAGAGTGAGACAGAGGCGTTCCTGAAAGCAGGAAGGAAAACAGCAAAAATCCACCATTGGTAGAAGCACAAGGTATATGTGCCACGTTACCGGCCACCTGACGCATGAAAGGGTTTATTGTAGCAGTTAGCTTGCTTGGTACACATGGGTTCGCAGTATATTAAAATGAATGGTAAGAAGGCCATTAGGTATTCCTCCACAATTCACAAAAGTAAACATGGAGAAATTCACCGTCAGGTTCATGGCAGTATGTAGAAGAGTTAGTAGAGAGGATTTACTACCAGATTTTTTTTTCTGCAACCATAGCAAGTATTTGGCAACTTTAAAAGACAGAATGGAAGCACAGCTGTGCAAGGAGATAACGGCAGCTTCACTGTGCAGAAGTTTGCGTGTGAAGAAAACAAAGGTATCAGTACACATCTGTGTATAATCTGCACAGAAATATTAATCTCACAACAATTTTATGTGCAAGAAAGTTTTGTGAGGCTAATATTTATGCGCCAAACAACATTCCAGTTCACACGCAAATGTGTGCTGGCACTTTAAACATGTGAAATAGTGGTGGTGTGAGGTCGTTTTGATCCAAGCACCTTGAGGCTTTTTTCCCCCCTTAAATTTTCAACGTTATAAGTGTGGTCACACTGTGTGACCATTCTATCATTCCCCCTTTTTTTACAAGAAGCAGTGGGAGTTATTGAGTTTAGTATATGTTACTTTAAACATGTGCACAGTGAAGCTACCCTTATTGCAGAACATTTGTGCACGTGTCCAGCAGGCTGTCCCTGATTAGAGTGCAAGTTGTGTGCACTTTGAATTGCATCTCATTATTTTACTGCATCACTGTGGAATATTTTCTTGATCAGTTCACGGTAGAAGCCACATTCTCAGCCATTGACATATGGTTCTGTCATTATGCACAAGGTGCAACATCTGTAGGGGCTTTTACCAAAAGTTCTAGAAACCATTTTCGGAGCCGGGCATGCGCAGGAGTAGGAATGAGTGAGGATGCTCCTTAGCCCACTATCCACCAACAAAAAGGTAGACCCAGGAGAGGGGGCTGCTGTCAAGGGGTGGGGGGGGGGGGGGGCTTGGGAGAAGGGAACTGCCACCAGGTCTGGGGTAGCTTTGTTTCTGCCTTCAGTTTCTGCTGAAACCGGGCGGCCACTTTCGGTCACAGATTCAGCTTTGGCAGAAACTAAGGATCCTGGTTTCAGTCAGGCTTTACTGTTTGCTTTTATACCTAGGGGTCCTTAAGGCATAAGTCATTTTCCCCTTGTCTGTTGTCCTGCCTTTCCCAGATCTCATGTTTTATGCTGCTTTCTCCTGCAGATTCTGTGCATTGATGAAGCCACAGCCAGTGTGGACCAGAAGACAGACTGGCTTCTCCAGCAGACAATTCGTGAACGCTTTGCTGATAAGACTGTACTCACAATTGCTCATAGGTCAGTTCTTAGTCTTCATTGTATTTGTAAATAAGTTGTCTTCCTCTTGTGTGTTCCTGCTAGTGTTGCTATTGCGGGACCCCTTGTAACTTATACGTGGGCAGATTGCAGAAAAATATAGGCCTGGGGAATGTTCTTACCAGACCATGGGGAATGATAATGACATTGAAATCCTACAACCTCTCAATCTATATCAAGAAAGTTTTTCCTTTCTTGTGGTTGGATGAGATGTTCTAAATGTCAGCAGGCCTCAATTCAGAATGGTGCAATGAGGTAGCACAGCTCAGCCACTGAAAGATATGTAAACACTATATCATCACTGTACCAGAAAAACACTGGTACAGAATCAGAGAGAATAAAGAACTTTAACAGTTTACCATAAAAAAATATTTAAATTCTGGTAACACCTCAGTAGCAGTAACATAAACTCCTTCCATTGCCAGTCACATTCTGATATATAAAACAACATATTTATTACAGAAGGAATTATTAATAACTAGAGCTCACAGACTGATGACCGGTACTGATGTAATGCAACCCACCCAGAATAATATATTGGAACATTTTTATCCTGGCAATTCCATCCCGGCAGGTACATGCCTCTCAGTTAATTGACCTGTGATTGGGTACGTCATGCTTATCACTAATGGAAAACTCAGCCCTCATGCCAGTAATGGGCAAGTTCCACAAAAATAAAACAGTACCTCATTAGTTCCTTGCCTGGAACTATTCACAGTGATATCTGTCTGTGTCCTGGTAGGCCCGAGGGTGACCAGCCCTCTCTCTACATGGAAAGGAATGTATAGACCATGAAGGCATTATTATACATTAGATTACTTGCTGTGGTTTAAATCTCTTTGCTAGGTTCTCTCTATACTCACATCTTAAAGAGGCTTTACTCTTTCCAAGGCTAAAACGTTCACTCTGGGGAAAGGAAAAGAAAGAGCATTTTTTTTCACAGACGGCATTCTGTTTGATTAATAGGACAATCACAACGTAGTGGGCAATATGCCCTAACTTCATGGTTCATTTCCATTGTTCCATATTAAATACATAAGAACCATTCTAACCCCTGAAGCAGGCATTTGTACGCTGAAACACGGCCCGTGTCGGGTCATTTTCAGATTAAAGGATGACCGTTATCTCTATCCTGAAGGCCCAGTGTTGCTTTTTTTCTGTTTCTGTTTAGACAAACAAAACAAGCCATATTGCTACAGATCCTTACAGAGAAATTATTTTCTAATTAATATATACAGGGATAGGCAGGTCAGGTTTTCAGGATATCCTCAATAAATATGCATTAGATAGATTTGCATACAGTGGAGGTAGTGCATGCATATTTATCTCATGCATATTCACTGTGGGTATCCTGAGAACCTGACTTGCCTGTAGCACTTGACCAGAGTTGCCTTAAAGAATCCCTCATCTACTACTACTACTACGTATCACTTCAATAGTGGCACAAGGCATACGCAGCGCTGTACATTAAACATGAAAAGACAGTCCCTGCTCAATGAGCTCACAATCTAAATAAGACAGTTAAACAGACAGAACAACTACGAGGTAAGGGAATTAAAGAGGTGGGGTACAGGGCAAGTGAGTAGAGGTTAGGAGTCAAAAGCAGTGTCAAAGAGGTGGGCTTTTAGCCTAGACTTGAAAACAGCCAACGACGGAGCTAGACGCACAGGCTCGGGAAGTTTATTCCAAGCGTGAAGTGCAGCGAGATAAAAGGAATGGAGTCTGGAATTAGCAGTAGAGGAGAAGGGGACAGACAAGAGATATTTATCTACAGAGCGGAGTATCCAGGGGGGGGGGGGGAGCGTAGGGAGAGACAAGAGTGGAGAGGTATTGGGGAGCGGCAGAGTGAATGCTCTTATAGGTCAGTAAGAGAAGTTTGAATTGAATGCGAAAACGGATGGGGAGCCAGTGAAGTGACTTGAGGAGAGGGCTAATGTGAGCATAGCGACTTTGGCAGAAAATGAGTCACGCAGCAGAGTTTTGGACTGATTGAAGAGGAGAGAGATGGCTAAGTGGGAGGCCGGTGAGAAGCAGGTTGCAGTAATCTAGGCGAGAGGTAATAAGAGTGTGGATAAGGGTTCTGGTAGAGTGCTCAGAGATGAAGGGATGGATTTTGCTGATGTTATAGAGAAAGAAACGACAGGTTTTGGCAATCTGCTGAATGTGAGCAGAGAAGGAGAGAGAGGAGTCAAAGATGACCCCAAGGTTACGAGCTAAAGAGACAGGGAGAATGAGAGTGCTATCGACAGAAATAGAGAAAGGGGGGAGAGGAGAGTTGGGCTTAGGGGGATAGATGAGAAGCTCGGTCTTGGCCATGTTAAGTTTCAGATGACGTTGAGACATCCAGGCAGCGATGTCAGATAGGCAGGTTGAAACCTTGGTCTGAATGCTGGTTGAGATTTCGGGGGTAGAGAGGTAGATCTGGGAGTCATCAGCGTAGAGATGGTATCAAAAGCCATGGGATGATATCAGAGAGCCAAGGGAAGAAGTGTGATGGAGAACAAGAGAGGACCGAGAACAGAACCTTGAGGTACACCAATTGTCAGTGGGATAGAAGTGGAAGAGGATCCACCAGAGTGTACACTAAATGTGCGAAACGAGAGGTAGGAGGAGAATCAAGAAAGAACAGGGCCCTGGAATCCAAGTAAAGACAGAGTATCAAGGAGTAGGCTGTGATCAACGGTGTCAAAAGCGGCAGATAGATCGAGAAGGATGAGGATAGAATAGAGACCATTGGATTTGGCCAGGAACAGGTTGTTGTAAACTTTTGTAAGTGCAGTTTCAATTGAATGAAGAGGGCGAAAGCCAGATTGGAGTGGGTCAAGAACAGCATGAAATGAAAGTCAAGACAGCAGTGGTGAACATGTAGTGCACCATCCTGCTTATAATCGAACGAGAAAAACGCCCAAGTTCCGACCTAAATCGGGAGATGGACGTTTATCTCACAAAAACGAATAACGCGGTATAATCGAAAGCCAAACTTGGACGTTTTCAACTGCACTCCATCGCAAAAGCGTACAAAGTTGACGGGGGCGTGTCGGAGGCGTGGTGAAGGCGGGACTGGGGCATGGTTATCACCCGAACAGAGATGGGCGCCTTTCGCCGATAATGGAAAAAAAGTATGCGTTTGTAGCTAGAATTTAGGGCACTTTTCCTGGACCCTGTTTTTTCACGAATAAGGCCCCAAAACGTGCTCTAAATGACCAGATTACCCCCAGAGAGAATCGGGAATGACCTCCCCTGACTCCCCCAGTGGTCACTAACCCCCTCCCACCACAAAAAATGATGTTTCACAACTTTTTATTTTCACCCTCAAATGTCATACTCACCTCCCTGGCAGCAGTATGCAGGTCCCTGGAGCAGTTGTTAGGGGGTGCAGTGGACTTCAGGCAGGTGGACCCAGGCCCATCCCCCCCTACCTGTTACAACTGTGCTGCTTAATGCTTAGTCGTCCAACCCCCCCAAACCCACTGTACCCACATGTAGGTGCCCCCCTTCACCCCTTAGGGCTATAGTAATGGTGTAGACTTGTGGGCAGTGGGTTTTGAGGGGGATTTGGGGGGCTCAACACACAAGGGAAGGGTGCTATGCACCTGGGAGCTCTTTTACCTTTTTTTTTGTTTTTGTAAAAGTACCCCCTAGGGTGCCTGGTTGGTGTCCTGGCATGTGAGGGGGACCAGTGCACTACGAATCCTGGCCCCTCCCACGAACAAATGCCTTGGATTTATTCGTTTTTGAGCTGGGCGCTTTCATTTTCCATTATCGCTGAAAAACAAAAACGCCCAGCTCACAAATTGGCGAATAAAACATGGACGTCTATTTTTTTCGAAAATACGGTTCGGTCCACCCCTTCACGGACCCGTTCTCGGAGATAAACGCCCATGGAGATAGACGTTTTCGTTCGATTATGCCCCTCCACATCTCCCAAGAGGATCAGAGACTTGGTCAATTATCGTGGCTTGAATTCTTTCTGAAATCATTATACCCACCCGTGCTGTCTTTTTTAAGAGGTGAGAAGCAAATTTGTCAGTTGAGAATGCCTTAGAGGTTAGTAGTTTCTCATCCCACTTATGAAAATGAGTCTCTTGTATTAAGCAGATGATTAGCTTCTAATCTAGAAGCTTCACAAATTAAACTTTTCCTCTTAAAGGGAGAATTTAAGCCTTTAGCATTGATAGTATCAGTCTTAATGTCCGAAGTATTAACCATGAATATCAAGAAAATAATTTTCACTGTAGGTCACAGAGTCATTGACACCATCTATAAGGCAGAACACAGTAATCCTATCCTCACTATCCCCCCTCCCACCTGAAAACTCAAAGTTGATTCCCATGCCTCGCTGCAAAGGAATCAGGTACAGAGGAAGGACCTTATAACCCAGCGAAATTCCTTGACTCCCTCTAATTGCCTGGAGAACATTCATAGTACTTAATGCTTAAAATATACTATAAACATCCAAAATTAAAATTTGTATCACAAGTCAACTTGTTAGGGTAGCTTTAAACAAAGCAAAACTGCAAAAACTGTTACCACATTCAGTGAGTAAATAAAGAAGAGTAAACTTAAATGCAGAGCACCAGCACATATCAGAGTTCCCTGATGTACCTTGAGTACAAACTCAGACTGGTAAGTCCAATTTATAAGATTGATACCTGCCAAAAATTAAATAAAGTTATTTAAGAATGTGGTGATCATTGCTAGGTGCTTCCTGGTGTGATCAGAGACTGCCTCTTCCTGAGAGAAGTCATTGCCATTTAGCTGTGGTAGCGGCAGGGGCGTAGCCACGGGTGGGCCTGGACGGGCCCAGGCCCACCCATTTTCCCTCCAGGCCTGCCCATCCGCATTGCTGTCTCTATCCCTTTTGTCCCACGGAGGCAGCGCTTCCTTCCTGCCCTGTCTTCTCCCGAAGCTCCGCTGCATCGGTCCCTCCCTGCAAGTAGAATCCTCCTTCGCCGGTCGCGCTGCATTGCACACGCAGCTACGCTCCTCCCCCTGCCGCGTCTATCTGGCCCTCTGTGATGCACTTCCTGTTTAGGGCCGGATGAATGCGGCAGGGGGAGGAGCGAAGCTCCATGTGCATGGCAGCGCAGCGCAACCGGCGAAGGAGGATTCTACTTGCAGGGAGGGACCGATGCAGCGGAGCTTCGGGAGAAGACAGGGCAGGAAGGAAGCGCTGCCTCCGTGGGACAAAAGGGATAGAGACAGCGCGAAGGATGCGGATGGGCGGACCAGGAGGAAAAATGGCTGAGCTGCTGGGACATGGGAGGGAGAGGAGGAAGGGGCTGGAGGGAAGGGAGAGAGTTGCTGGGACATGGGAGGGAGAGGAAGAAGGGACTGGAAGGAAGGGAGAGAGTTGCTGGGACATGGGAGGGAGAGGAAGAAGGGACTGGAAGGAAGGGAGAGAGTTGCTGGGACATGGGAGGGAGAGGAAGAAGGGACTGGAAGGAAGGGAGAGAGCTACTGGATATGGGAGGGAGAGGAAGAAGGGACTGGAAGGAAGGGAGAGAGTTGCTGGGACATGGGAGGGAGAGGAAGAAGGGACTGGAAGGAAGGGAGAGAGCTACTGGATATGGGAGGGAGAGGAAGAAGGGACTGGAGGGAAGGGAGAGAGCTACTGGATATGGGAGGGAGAGGAAGAAGGGACTGGAGGGAAGGGAGAGAGCTGCTGGACATGGGAGGGAGAGGAAGAAGGGACAGGAGGGAAGGGAGAGAGCCGCTGGACATGGGAGGATAGGGAGAGAAAGAGGGGAGATGGATGGAAGGATGCAGAGAGAAAGGGGAGAGACTGGAAGGATGTGGAGAGAGAGAGAGAGGGGAGACTGAACAGAAAAGGGTAGAGAGATAGAGAGAGTAGATGGAAGGATCAGGAGAGAGGGTAGATGGATGGAAGGATGAGGAGAGAAAGAGGGAAGACACTGGATGGAAGGGTAGGGAGAAAAAGGAGACGCTGGATGCAAAAGAAAGAGGGGAGCTGCTGGATGGAAAGAGGGAGAGGACAGAGTAGGGAAAGACTGTAGAATAAGAGGAAGGGGCATGTGGCGAACAAGGGTGAGGAAAAGATGAAAAGCCATAGGTGATGAATGGACAGGAAACCCTGGCAAGAGAAAGACGAAGGAAAGCAGAATCTAGAGACTGGGAGCAACACAATGAGAAAAAGTAAATGGCCATACAACAAAGGTAAAGAACATAATTTTATTTTAATTTAGGATAAAGTAATATGGTACCTGTGTTAATAAAGTTTCCTAATACTTCCTTCCTTAGGTCAGGAGAGGATACCATAACAGCGTTATGCTGACCTGAGGCAGGAGGTTTTGGCCTCTGAAAGCTCATTGAAAAGGGTGTTAGGCTTTTAAATAAATTTTCTGAAACCTGATGCACTGAAAAGCAGCACTTTACCCCTATGTGACAAATGCATCTGATTAGTGTGACTAAATTTTGCTGGGGAAGGGGGAATAGAGAGAAAAGTTTGTGCCCACCCACTTTAGGTTCAGGCCCATCCAAAATTGGCAGTCTGGCTACGCCACTGGGTAGCGGGCTTGAGTAACAATTCTCAAGCCAGTTCCTCCTCTTCCCACCACCCCAAGGAGTATAGCCTCTCTTTGTCATCACTCTAAATTTTTTTCCATTAACAGAGAATTGTAATCCGAAGAGAATGGATCAGCGTTATCTGATTTGCTCTCTGTTATGTCTCTCAGTTTGTACCTCCTGCGCAGCGTTCTTGAGGAGACATCAGCAAAGATAGCAATGTCATGTGAGTGGAGGAGTGGCCTAGTGGTTAGGGTGGTGGACTTTGGTCCTGGGGAACTGATGAACTGAGTTCGATTCCCACTTCAGGCACAGGCAGCTCCTTGTGACTCTGGGCAAGTCACTTAACCCTCCATTGCCCCACGTAAGCCGCATTGAGCCTGCCATGAGTGGGAAAGCGCGGGGTACAAATGTAACAAAAAAAAATCCTATTTTCACGCTGCTGCCAGAACCGCATCCTTCATATTAAAATTATGATAACTATGTCTTTTGGAAGGTTATTAGGGCATTTCCCAGCGATCGTCCTGTGGCGCCATCTCAGTGCCAGTCTGGGCTAGAAGTTGCACAGAGAGTTTTTGATAACTCTTTACAATTCTGGAAAACAGGACTCTCGGGGATGCCCCTTATTCGCAGGTTGCTTCTACTGTTTCTGTTCTCCAGTTCCTCAATTTTATTGAGCTCTCTGTTGTTGAGCATATGCAGTTTTCTGTTTCTCCGGCATTATGATTTGCTCAGCCTGCTCCTCACCCCATTGCTCTACTTCTTCCAGTGTATTACAAAGGTCTGCTATGTTTGACCTTAAGTCTGATCCCAAAGCTGCTAAATCAGCCCTTGAGGCGGCATTTTCAGCTTTAATTTCTTTCAGCCAACTCTTGATTTCTTCCATATGTGGTAAAATATCATCTTTACTTGTCATTGTATATTGGAAGGTCCTGATGCCGCCTGGGATGTCGCCATGTTGTCTGCTTTGCAGCGCAACTGACTACTCCCCTGGTAGGTATAATCTTACAGGTCTGTCAGTTTCTTCTTGCTCATGATTAATGTGACTTTATAGTTGATAAGCAGATTCAGGTATTTTAAGTGCCAAAATAAAGGCTAGAGCAGCTGATGTACAGGAATTTTGCTGGGTCAGTGAAGAACCATGGGCTTAAGAAGCCATTCGGCCAGTGATGTCATTTCCTCCTATATTCTATATTTTGATGGGACACTGAGACCTTGCCTCCTTCGTGCCCTAGTGTGTCCTATCTAGAACTTCAGAATGGTTGTATAGTCATATAGAAATGCAGTTCCCCACATGGGCAGCAGAGGGCAACAGTGCTCCAGGATGCTAGGAAGCTCTCTGATTTCAGCACATGGTAGAGTTGGGAATCGCTTCTACAATAATACTAGGAATAATTATTACCTTTCATCCCAGTAAAACTGGAATGAACCTAATGATTGTAGTGCAGCTGTCTTCAAATCTAGGCTGAAAACCCACATTTTTTTATGCTGTTTTTAACTCCTAATCCCTATTCACTTGTTCAGTACCCATGTCTGGTTTTTTTTTTTTTTTTTAGTCATTCATTCTTGTATCCCCATATTATCCAAAAACAAGTTTCAGTTCAATGTGGCTTACAATTTACAGTTATGCAAAGTTACAGTGACTTATTACAGTTACAAAGTGGTGTGGAACATCGTTATAGTATGAACAACGGTGAAAAAAAGAGGAGCAGCTGCAAAGGTCAAAAATTTACATCAGGCATGGATGCTGTTCAAAAATACCATCCTGGAAGCCCAGGCCAAATAACTTCCTTCACCTCACTTTTTGACCATGCTGGCTGTCGTTTGGTCTTCCTTCCTCCTTTTTTTAATACACGGAATATATTAGAGCTAAAAGAAAATCCTTCTGAAAATGGAAGAAGGAACAGACTGAAAATAATAAGAAACAACATAAGGAATGGCAAGTCAAATGCAAAGTGCTGATAAGGAAGGCAAAGAGGGACTTTGAAAAAAGATTGCGTTGGAGGCAAAAACACACAGTAAAATTTTTTTTAGGTATATTAAAAGCAAGAAGCTAGCAAAAGAATCGGTTGGACCGCTAGATGACCAAGGGGTAGAGGGGGCACTCAGGGAAGACAAAGCCATAGCGGAGAGATTAAATTAATTCTTTGCTTCAGTCTTCAATGAGGAAGATTTGGGAGAGATACTAGTGGTAGAAATGGTATTTAAAGCTGATGAGTCAGAGAAACTGAATGAAATCTCTGTAAACCTGGAGGATGTAATGGCACAATTTGACAAATTGAAGAATAGCAAATCTGGACCAGATGGTATTCATCCTAGAGTACTGATAAAATTGAAAAATGAACTTGCGGAACTATTGTTAGTAATATGTAATTTATCTTTGAAATCAAGCATGATTGGAGGATGGCCAATGTAATGCCGATTTTTGAAAAGTTTCCAGAAGAGATTCGGGAAATTGTAGACTGGTGAGCCTGACGTTGGTGCCAAGCAAAATGGTAGAGACTATTATAAAGAACAAAATTACAGAGTGTATTCAAAAGCATGAATTAATGAGAAAAAGCCAACATGGATTTAGTGAAGGGAAATCTTGCCTCACCAATCTATTACATTTCTTTGAAGGGGTGAACAAACATGTGGATAAAGGTGAGCCGGTTGATATTGTGTATCTGGATTTTCAAAAGACATTTGACAAAGTACCTCATAAAAGACTCCAAAGGAAATTGGAGAGTCATGGGATAGGAGGTAGTGCCCTATTGTGGATTAAAAACTGGTTAAAAGATAGAAAACAGAGAGTAGGATTAAATGGTCAGTATTATCAATGGAGAAGGGTAGATAGTGGGGCTCCCCAGGAGTCTGTGCTCAGACTGCTGCTTTTTAACATATTTATAAATGATCTAGAGATGGGAGTAACTAGTGAGGTAATTATTTTTATTTATTTATTTTTGTTACATTTGTACCCCGAGCTTTCCCACTCATGGCAGGCTCAATGCGGCAGGCAATGGAGGGTTAAGTGACTTGCCCAGAGTCACAAGGAGCTGCCTGTGCCGGGAATCGAACTCAGTTCCTCAGTTCCCCAGGACCAAAGTCCACCACCCTAAATTTGCTGATGACACAAAGTTATTCAAAGTTGTTAAATCACAAGAGGATTCTGAAAAATTACAAGAGAACCTTACGAGACCGGGAGACTGGGCGTCTAAATGGCAGATGACATTTAATGTGAGCAAGTGCAAAGTGATACATGTGGGAAAGAGGAACGCGAATTATAGTTACATAATGCAAGGTTCCACATTAGTAGTTACTGACCAGGAAAAGGGATCTAGGCGTCATCATTGATGATTCGTTGAAACCCTCTGTTCAGTGTGCGGCAGCAGCTAAGAAATCAAATAGAATGTTAGGTATTATTAGGAAAGGAATGGAAAACAAAAATGAGGACGTTATAATGCCTTTGTATTGCTTCATGGTGTGACCACACCTTGAATATTATATTCAATTCTTGTCGCCACATCTCAAAAAAGATATAGTGGAATTAGAAAAGGTACAAAGAAGGGCAACAAAAATGATAAAGGGGATGGGACAACTTCCCTATGCGGAAAGGCTAAAGCAGCTAGGGCTTTTCAGCTTGGAGAACAAACTGCTGAGGGGAGATATGATTGAGATCTATAAATTAATGAGTGGAGTGGAACAGGTAGATGTGAATCACTTGTTTACTCTTTCCAAAAATACTAGGACTAGGGAGCACACAATGAAACTACAAAGTAGTAAATTTAAAACAAATCGGAGAAAATATTTCTTCACTCAACATATAATTAAACTCTGGAATTCGTTGCCAGGGAATGTATTAAAAGCAGTTAACTTAGCGGGGTTTAAAAAAGGGTTGGATGGCTTCCTAAAGGAAAAGTCCATAGACCATTATTAAAATGGACTTGGGGAAAATCCACTGCTTATTTCTAGAATAAGCAGCATAAAATGTATTGTACTCGTTTGGGATCTTGCCAGGTACATGTGACCTGGATTGGCTACCGTTGGAAACAGGATGCTGGGCTTGAATGGTCCCAGTATGGCAATACTTATGTCCTAATTTCTTGAAAAGGTAGGTCTTCAGTTCTTTTCTGAATTGAAGATAGTTAGTAATGCTTCTTGTGGCTTTGGGTATTGAGTTCCACCATTTGGAGCCCAGATAACTAAATCCATCTGTGTAAATGGTTTTATAAATTATATTTCTGCAGTTGGGTAAATGAAGAAGGAACCTCTGGTTTCTGGACTTGCATTTCTTGGGGATAGTTCAATCAGATCTAGCATGTGTTCAAGAGACATGCTGAACTGTATTTTGAAAATGAGGGTGCTAGTCTTGAAAAATAATCTTGCCTTGATTGGAAGTCAGTGTAGCATTTCAAGCAGTGGGGTTGCTCTTTTGTATTTCGACTTTTTGAATATCAGTCTCGCTGCTGTGTTTTGAATGGTTTGCAATGATTTTAGTATGTTTTCTTTGTATCCTACATATGCTGCATTACAACAGTCTAGTTGTGATAGTATCATCAATTGCACTATTACCTGGAATGCTTGACTAGGAAAGTAATCTCCATTCCTACTCAGTTTTATCATTCACACCTTAGTAATTCTCTTATTCCTTATTTGCCCTGCTTGTCTGTCCTGATTAGATTGTAAACTCTGTTGAGCAGGGACTGTCTCTTCATTTTCAAGTGTACAGCGCTGCGTACGTCTAGTAGTGCTGTAGAAATAAGTAATATTGGTGGTAGATTGGCAGTTTTCATCTGGGATTAGAACTCTACCATTAGTACAACTTAAATATTTCTGTATTGCTACTAGATGTGTGAAGCTCCATACAAATACACTTGAGACAATTCCTGCTATATAGCGTTTATAATCCAGTCAGGACAGACAGATTTTAGTCATTTAATTCATTAAGTAAATGGTTAAAACCAACAATGCTATGATCAGAAGAACCAGAGGCTCGGGTTTAAAAGATGGAATTTTAAACTGGATTTGAATAAGACCAGAGAAGGGAGCATGACACACTGACTCAGAAAGTGGATTTTACTTCCATTAAAAGCAATGGAAGTAACACCCAGACTGGCGCTCAACATGTCCTCCTTTTTCTGGAGCCATATGGTAACCCTACAGAAAGTGTATTCCAGGCATATAGTGCAACAGGGTGAAAAGCACAGAGTCTGAAATGGTAGAGACGAGCGCAGACAGAGTTCCTGGAGAGTGATATAGGGAGAAGTAATGAGAAGCTGCAGAATGGACGTACTTGTAAGTCAGTCAAACTGTGCGTGGAAATGGGTAGGAAGTCAGTGAAGAAGCTTGAGGAGAGGGGTTATGTGAGTGTAGCAGCACTGGCAGAAAATAAGTTATGTAGCAGAATTATGAACAGATTGAAGGGGAGAGACAGTTTAGTGGGAGACCTGTGAGGGGACAGATTGCAGTAATCTGATAAGGGGGAATGAGACGGTGGGCGAGGGTTTTGGTAGAGTTCAAAATGAAAGAGATGATTTTGGTTTTAGAAAAAAAAAACTACTGGGTCAACATTCAAAGGAACTTCTGCTATCAACTGTGAGCACTCGCCACATATATTCAGTGCTGGTGCTGCTTATTCATATAGAGGCACTGAATATATGTATTTTTAAAATTATTGCATTTGGTGTTTAAAAAGCACATACTCACCGCCAGCTTTGACTATTGCCGTGGACGTGTGTACTGCAGAAAAGAATAGTTTGAAAATGACCACAAGGTTATGAGTTGAGGGGACTGGGAATTTTGTCCTGGCCAGGCAAAGTGACTGCTAGAAAATCACCCGTCAGTGACAAAACCAGCAGTTTGCCCTGTGCTCATCAGTAACTCCCTGCTGTCATTGGAAAGGAAGAATGTGTGGCTACTCTTAATTTGCAGGAGGGGTAAATCTTAAGAGCTCTTTAATGATTCATCAGGAACTGGGATCAAAGAGAACTCCAGTCTATTTATGCAGTCTCATAATACATGCCATTGTACATTTCTCTGTGTAGGCTCAACACCATCATGGACTCAGACAGGGTATTGGTGATGAATGCTGGGAAAGTGGTGGAATTCGACTCTCCCAAAGTGCTTTGCAACAGTCCCGAGTCCTCCTTTCATCGACTTATCCAGAGTGGGGACCAGTGACAGGGTTTGATCATGCCCTTCCTCCCATCTCTAGGGGTGCAATGACATACTCCATTGTAGGAGTCTATTTGTCCAGTGACATGAATAATGATTTTATCCAAATGTAAAGTTTTATTAAAATCAGGTCTGTCACCATATATTCTGTCTGTTTGCTACTTTTGCCTCTCAGATATTAGGGGAAAATGGCTGCCAGTAGATGGTTCCATTGTAACAGATGTGAAATCCTCTTCTTCACATGAGAGATAAGATTCCTGTGATCATTGTCCCTGTCTCCTGAGATTAGATGTTATCCGTTTGTGCATGTCTGTGTGTGTTTTTAATATCACAATGATTAAATAATGCTAGCTCACAAGCCTTGTTTTGGACATGAGAACTGTACAGTATATTCAGAAAGAAGTGTATCTTCAAGATTGAAGGGAACCGTGTCCAGGCCCTCTGTCACATCCATGAAAAGATCACTGAACATGAGGGTTGAGCAGAAGTCACGGGAGCCAAGGAGGGCAATGCAGTATTACCTTCTCTCAGCCAGTTTGTCTCTTTAGTCCTTGTTACTGCCCAGGCCTGACATGAAACTTCAGAGACCACCAGTGTTTACAGTGACATACACAGTAACCAAGCAGATAGACTACTTTTCTTCTCCAGTCTACCCAGTTATTCCTGACTTTGCTGCAAAAAGATATATCTAGCTGTAGGCTGTAGAAACTTTAACTTTTTCAAGATGTTGCTCCTCACCCAAGATCTGCTTCCTTGAGTCTCTACCATCATGATGCATAAATACACAAGATTCGTACTTAACTTATAGTCTAGTGGTGAGGCATGGGAAGGGAAGGATCTGACTGCTGGATTATTACAGACAGCTACCAAAACTAGTAAGGCTGTTGCCAGCAGATTTGGTGCTCTGTCCCCATGGCCGGGTTTGAACAGCCTGCCTCTTCTGTGGGCTGGTTTCCATCTGGCTTCCCTGCACCCTACAATGGCTCTATCTCCTGCTTCTACAGACCGGTTTCCCCTCAGCTGCCCTGCATCCTGTGACTTCTCTGTCTGCTGCTTCTATGGGCTGATATACTCTGTGACTGCACTGTCTGCTGCTTCTCCGGGCTGGTTTCCTCTCAGCTGCCCTGTATCTTGCAGCTGCTCTGTCTGCTGCTGCATCCTTTTTCTCTCTACCTTCTCTTACCTTGCCTTTGCTCTCAAAGAATGGAGGGTGAGCTATTTATGCATGTTGTTCCTCATTTTAGAATGGAAATACACATTCATTTTTAGAAATTTCTGTGCTGGCTCTTGCACTTGTCCCGAGGCAAACATAAATACCACTTTCCTAATCCTTGGGGCCAGCAGCAGTGATGGAGGGGGCAATTGCACTCCTTAATTAGCTCCTCTTGAATGTATAGTGTGTTAAAAATGTCACGTGTGTTTGTGTGAGCACCGGCATGTACTAGACACGTATAAGTGCCTATTCCACAACAATCAACGCCAATTTGTTTCTGCATGTGTAGTTTTCAGAGATCAATGCTCTGGCTGTATGTGCTGGCCAATAACTCTGCACACCTGTGCTTCCTTAGATAAATATTTTATTATCTGATAAAGGGTCTGCATATGGCAGCATCTTTAATAAGATACTGGAGAAAATTTGAAAATCATGACCTGGATGTCCCATTTCCCCTGTGCTAAATGGTCTTTCACGTTCATCATGGTGTTCTACAAAAATGTGTGCTGGTGCTTATATGCACAGCTGTTCTTAGGGACGAGATGGCTGCTCAGGGCACAGACGTCACAGGAGACATGCATCATGCAATCCAGTCACAAAGACTATGTAAGTACAGCATTACAAAATATTATATCAGGCCCTAGAAAGAGAGAGAGGGTCATAAAGCAGAAACAATTTTTAGAGGTACATCAGCATTTGAAGTACTGTGTTCAGTTCTGGAAGCCAAATCTTGCCAAGACTCCAGAGCTAGTCAAATGAAAACAACCACAGCAGTATGGGGTCTACGTCAGAAGATGTATGAGAAGAGACTTGAATATGTATATCCTGGAGGAGAGGAGGGACAGGAGAGATATGATAGACATTTATATTCTTAAGATATTAAGGAACAAAACAACCTTTTCTGAAAGTAGAGAGGCTGTGGAACTAGAAGACATGAAATTGCTAGGAGGGAAACTGAAAAACAACACAAGGAAATACTTTTTCACAGAGACAATGGTCCATGCCTGGAGTGCTCTTCCATGGGAGGTGGTGGAGTCAGAAACAGAGACGGACTTCAAAAAGACATAGGATAAACATAGAGGTTCCCTATATGGTATGAAGGTGGAATAGAAGTATAGAGCATTTCCATTCACAATAAAACAAATAACATTTACACTTTAAATATTTTTTTAAAGGCATAGGGGTGGGTGTTAGCATGGCTCACAGCTAGCTGCAGGACCTCATATAAATGTGGAACACATTACACAGGTTGCAGGTAAAAAGTCAGTGCTTTATTTGTGTACACCAAAAAGGCTGTAGTCCACTCTTTTACATCACAGGCTTAGTCCTTTTAAGTAGTCTCTCGCTGTTACTCAATATAGTCCCAGTCAATACTCATTGGGGCGGCCTCCTAGCCAGGCCCAAACATCCCTTCTGGACACATACCAAATTCATATACTTTCTGAATATTTGCAAGGTTCTCTCATACCTTGGTAGTCTTCTTTCCACACATATAACCAACTTCTAGAGGCTGCCTTTACTTTGTTTCCCATTTCAGGGAAACACTTAGGCTCAGGCTATTCCTCTTTGCTTAGGACTGTAGCCTTCTCTATCCCTGTATCGTTGCTGGGAGGACCTCTCTCGGGACTGCTCTCTAGTGGCTCCTTGCCTCAGACCTCTCTTGCTGCTCCCTTGGAGACTTCTTGCTTCAGGGCTTCCCTGATCTGTTTTACCTCAGGGCATTTAACCACCTTCTTGCCTGAGACCCATTCCTCTGACTCTGCAGGTGTAACTCCACCTACTCTAAAGTGTCTCAGCTTAAGCGGGGGATGGATTCTATGGGAACCCACCCATGTAGCACCCACTCCCTCACAGGGGGGTAGACGGCACCAGACCTCAGCTACATTCCTAAAGACAAAACCCTGCTTACCTTGCCTTTCTGGGCAGACTGGATGAGCTATGTTGGTCATTATTTTATATTAGGTGAAGGTCTGTTCATGTCATGCATATGTGGCTGAACTAAGGGATTCTGATAACATACAATCCTGCTTGTTTGACTTTCTGAAGAGGAGGTGCGATGCTGCTCTACATAGTAACTTACCACCCGATATTCAATGCGATTTAACCAGGCAGCAGAGGATCGAGGTTAAATCGTTTGTGTCTGCCTACGCATGGATAATCAGTAGTCCTTAACTGGTCAGTACTGCTGAATTTCACTACAGTCCAGTTAGTGCTGGCAAAGTGCTATTGGTTCTCATAAGGAGAGTCTTGTGCAAACACTGGATTTCTCTAACAACAATGCAGCCGAGAATCGCTGCATTTATGAATGGAACGCGCCAGCCTGTGCAAGTTGCAAACGTAGGGTGGGGATCATCCCAACAGCTCACGCTGCAGCCCTCAAAGACCAGGGCACGAGGTATGAGTTTGTTACTACAAATGTTGCTTGCTTCAAAAAAAGCTTTCAAGAGTGGATGTTTTGGTTTCGCTTTCAGTTACAACAGTGGTTGTGCATAAGTCTGTAAGCTTGTTAGGTGTTGTTAGAGAAATCCAGTGTTTGCACAAGACTCTCCTTATGAGAACCAATAGCACTTTGCCATACAGGAACTCCTGAGGCAGGCCTGAACGGCCGAAACATGACTCATGTCGAGTCCAGTTTTTTTAAGAATAAACTCTTGCTGTGAATTTTTTTCTGAGTCCAGTAGAAGTTTGTTTGGCGTCATCCATCTTGTCACCTTCGCTGTGTTCTTTTCTTGGTTTTTCCATTGCAGAGGTCCGCTTTCTTCTGTGTTTGCTGTTGTTTATCCAACCACCACTTCTGCCCTTCTGTGGCTGGCAAATGAAAACATCTGGCCGTTATGAGTGGCCTTAGTTGAATCTCTTCCTAAAAGCAGTTAATAAATCCCAATGAATGAATGCAAGGAGCTTCTCGTTGAATGGAAGGAAAGCACAACCTGTGGGCTGAGGATGAGGGAATGGCAAAATTCTTTTGGAGTGAACAGTTAATTAATTTGACATACCATATTTCATTTCTAACTGTGGCCCTGATGCACAAAGGCAGCCCTAAAATACAGCTGCCTTGCTAAAATTTAGTGAATCACTAACAGCCAGCAATGCACAAAGGGGATCACATGCAAATGAGCTGCACAGATCCCCCTTTGTGCATCTTCGCTGTTTGTGAGTCCATTCCCCCCCCCCCCCCCCCCCCCCCCCCCCCGTGATCCCGGAATCTTTTAAAAATGTTTTCCCTGCCCTTTCCCCTCTGTAGGCACACACCCCCGACCCACCCCCCCACCCCTCCATGTACCTTACAACAAGGTGGAGGGCAGGAGCAACAGCTCCCTCCTTCTACCTTGGGCCTGCCTGGAATAATATGGTGGCGGTGGCCAGGCCCTGCTCAGTGCATTCTGGGATGCACTGGGCAGGGCTAAACACCATATAAGGAATTGTTTTCCTTATATGGTGTTTAGCCCTGCCCAGTGCATCCCAGAATGCACTGGGCAGGGCCTGGGCGCTGCCATTTTGTGCCAGGCAGGCCCGAGGTACAGGGAGGGGCGGGGGTGTGGGTCGGGAGTGAGTTACTTTCATTGCGTTTGCCTCACAAAGGTCTTTTTCAAGACCAATTCTGTGTCAAGTCTCTGAAATAAACATTTTATCACAGGGGTGTAGCCAGACACCCAATTTTGGATGGGCCTAGGCCCAAGATGGGTGGGCAGAAGAACCCCACCCAGTCTCACAGGTGATTTGGTCTCTCCTCTCGCCTGCATGCCATATGGTCTCTCAAACATCTCCCCCTCTCCCGCATACCTTTTAAATAGCAGATTTTCACCAGCAGCGAGAAGCAATTAATACACACTGCTCATGTTGGCCTCCACAGCCTTCCCACTGAAGCAACTTCCTGTTTCCGCATAGGTGGGAATACATCAGAGGGAAGGCGGTGGGGCTGGTGCGAGAAATATGTATCAGTTGCTAGGAGGGACAGTTGTTGGGAGTTTTCAGCTAGTGGGGCTTGGCAATCCCTGCCAACCACATCATAGATGTACTGCTACTGGGTGGGCCTGAGCCCAAAGTGGGTGGGCCCTGGCCCACCCTTGGCTACGCCACTGTCTTATCATCATTAGAAGTCTCCACGTTGTTTCTGGCTAGCCTGGTCTACTTCATACTTTTCTTGTTTGTCTGTCTGTTTTTGTGGGATTTCAGTGTTCCTGTGCTTCGGCAAACTCTCATTCACACATCCCGTGGAATACACATTTGATTATGAATGAGCTCATTAGAATACTAATGAGCTTGTAATATATTTGCATGGGGTTCTCAATGGCTGCTAACAGCACACATTAGAGCCACGGAAAACCCCTTTGTGCATTCCTAGCTACCTAAATGTTTGCTTTAGACTGGCTAGAACCAGTCTAAAGCAAACATTAATAGCAAGGTAAGCCTTGTGCATCTGGCCCTGTGTGTGTCCCCATGCTGCTGTCATGACCTGCTCACCCAGTGAGGTATAGGACCTGGAGCTATCCTTGTTCTATGCAGGCTTTCATAAATTTTTATAGGATTAGATCAGAATTTTCCAAGCTTAAGAATATCAGGTGGTGATATTAGAAAGAAAAACATTTTAAAATTCAGAATAAACACAGACAGACACCAGGTAATGACCATATGTGGGCTGCAACACCTTACAAAAGAAGGCCAACCCAAACCAACCCAGTCTCCTACCAAGACAGGTCTGAAGCAGGGGCTTGGAGCTGAAATGTGGGAACCCTTGCTCCAACCTGCATGTTTGTGTGAGGGAAGTTTGTACTGCCTTGCTCATGTACTGCTGGGTAGTGTGTGTATGTATGTCTGTGAAGCTTATACTTCTCTGACCATGTTGTACCTTACTCTGTGATGAAGTAGTGTGTGTGTTTATCTTGCACTGTTGCTGCGTGTGCTGTATGTGTTTATTTTTATATTTTATTTATTCATACTTGTATCCCACAGTTATCTAAAAATGAGTTTTGGTTCAATATGGCTTATATTTAACAGGCGTTAGAGATTACTTTGATTCAATTACATTTACCAGGTTGTATGATGCTGTGTTTTACAGTGATTGGCAAGGTAACTATTAGTGTGTATGTGTTCTGTGGTGGGGCAGTTTGTACATTTATGTGAAGCTTGTATTGCTCTGCCCATGTTATACCTGTTCTAGGATGGGATTGTGCTATCAGTGTCCCTACTGTATAGCCTATGATAGGAGATTTGGGAAGCTTGCAATGCTTCTGCCTGTGCTTATTCTGTGATAGGACAGTTTTTGTGTGTGTATGTGATTTCTGTCTCCAGTGTGGTGCAGAGGAAGGGATAATGGAATAGAAGACCCTGAGCAGGTGCCCCAACTCTTTGGACCAACAGTATAAATCCACAAGCATTGTTCTTTTTCCCAGCAGTGAGAAATCTGTGCTCCTTGTCTCCTGCTTAAGCTGAGACCATGATTTTCAAGATTTTCCTTTATTTAAAAAAAAGAACAACAGTGATAAGTGTAGTAAATTCTAAAAAAAAAAAATTCTGATTATGGTCAGAGAACATGAACACATGAAAACAGTATTGGTTGTTTGCCACATTCCACTTATGGTATTGGGGTCTCAGCCTGTGCCCGATACCCTGGGCTGATACAGTCTGGTATGCAGTGTCCTACAGACAAGACAGAGACTGCTAATACATGCATGAAGCTGGCAGGCTTCTTCCTATGAGTTGGCCTGAAGCATCTCATTGGCAGATTTATAGAATTAATGTGCAAGTGCTGGGAGGTCACAGTCCCAGGACTTTCACACACAATGACTTAGGGAGGGAAAAAGACCCTAACTTGCAGGAGTCTGGCCAAGTAACTTATAGCAAGTTGGTCTGTCATTCCAACCAACAATCAGACATTGTGAAAGTTAACAACAACAACAAAAAAGGCAGATTGTCAGGTTTCAGGATACTTGGAGACTTGCTGGGGTAGGACTGGATTTCTCAGTTAATCATGAGAACCCAGAATGAAGCGAGACCATGGAGCCACCTCCTTCCACTCCCCTACCCCCATATCTGGGAGAATGCTAAACTGTTCCCATTCAAATTAATGTGTCCACAGGTTAGATGTTTTTCACTTCTTAATGCCTTCTCATTTTAAGGCCTAAGCGTAACAGCAGAATTCACCAAAGTGTTTTATGGAAAACTGATTTTGTTCTGGTACTAAAGTGAAGAGTCCTAAATAGCGCATGGGGGAAAGAGAAGACGGTTTAGCAACCTGGCATCAGGCAACATCATAGAATCCCAAGTGACCAAGTCACTGATATTTTCCATCTTCCCAAGCCATGTAGAGTCCCTCAGCACTTGCCACATTTGCGTCACTTCACATCTACCAAGACAATTAATAGTTCTGGCATTTTGGGGAAAACTCCTGACAAAAGCTGGTTCAATACCACTTGGGGTTCTGTATTAGATATAGATTCTTCCATATACCATAGTCATTCAGAGACTTCCTTGGATCCACCAGCATGACTCCTAAATACTTTTTCAGGCTCAATAACCAGTAATGGCAATCTCAGACCTCTGTGGTCTTTCTAAGTTCTGTCTCAGCAGTACTTAATATGTGGACTTCACACTCCTTGGCTTTGCCTTTCCTCCTGGTGCTTGAGAAACTTCGAACCCTTGCCAGTCTATGGTGCCCTCTACATCTGTTCCTCAACACCAGTGTTACTGTCACTAGGACTAGCATGGTAGTGAGCACCCCTAAAATAACCACTGTCACCAGCTGGGCTTCAGTTAGTCCTGCCTCTTTCTGTGTCACCACCTCCTTCACTGAAATTTTCAGCAGTCCACTGCTGGGTAGCTTGCTGGAGTAAGAGACCCAGCTCTCAGCATCTGCAGTTCTGATTGGCTGAGTTTGGGTGGCTCTTCTTCCCTCAGTGAAGTCTTTGTGAAACCTGGCAAGTGGCTTGTTTAATGTGACAAATGTTGGCTTTGGAATGAGTGTCTCACAGGTTTTACCAGTGAAGCCATTGGCACAAAGGCATTCAAAGTCATTTGTCCGATCATAGCACTTGCCGCTGTTCTTACAAGGGTTGCTCAAACAGTCATCCATGTTGATAGTGCAGAAGCGCCCTTTGAAACCCACAGGGCACTCACAGGAGAAGCGATTAATGCCATCGTGACAGGTGGCACCATTAGCGCAGGGCCTCATCAGGCAGTCATCCACATCAATCTCACAGCGGTCTCCCACAAAACCAGCCAGGCACTTGCATGTGTAGTCAGTAGCATAACCATGGTCATCCTGGCATATTCCACCATTCTTGCAGAGGGATCTGAGGAAAAGAATGATTGTGAGTGGATGATCTACACCCAAAGACTTGTGCCCTGAATCTTCTACCAGACTCTGTTTACAAGGATTCCCACTTCCCAGTGACATATAGAGTTCATGCTCTCAGTCACTGGGACAGAGAAGGAAGATAGTACACACTGTGGGAATATAGTGATGTGAAAAAGTTCCCCATTCCTGATTTCTCCTATTATTGCATATATGTCACACTGTATAGTTCTGTTCTTTAAAGAAATTGTAATATTAGACAAAGAGAACCTGAGTAAATATATATGTTTTTTTTTTAATTTAAAGAAGTCTTTATTGAACAATAAATAATACAGTCACAAAGGATAACCGCACAATCCGAGGGGCATAATACAGAGTCTTGCATCGTGCTTCGTATGCCCTCAAGCTATTAAATTCAACTGACAACAATTAAGTGAAAGCAGCATAGGAAATCCTTAACAATCCTACATTTACTTCTAAGTTCATAGAAAAGAGAGTTCTCCAACCAAACGAGAAAAGAGAAAAAAACAGCCCCGCCCCCTTCCCCCCCCCCCCCCCCACGTGCACTACCTCCCTCCCCTGCCCACCCTCCCTCCCTCCCACCTAGTCACCTATCCCGCTGGTTACATTTAGCAAGAACAGTTAGGAAAGGTGTCCAAGTAGCTTCCCACTTAGCGTTTTTTTTTTATAAATTTCAACAATACATTCACAATAAAGCAAATGCAAGAAAATCAAGAAATAGTAAAAAGTAAAGATAATTCGTCCTTTAAATATAAGGATTTAAGAAATAAACATTATTTACTTAGTCCAGAATAAGATTGATCAAGATACAAAGCAATGAAATAAGGAAATACTGTGAACAAAACACTCTACATTGAGAGGGTGGAATTCAAACCCCACCAGCGGTTTTAGCTACCTACAGGCACTTCCACAACTGCCTCTCTCCCCCCTTCTTTTACAAGTATAAACTGCTTCAATTTTTCAGGTTCAAAGAATACATAGTGCACCATATTCAAGGAAATAAGGCATCTACAAGCAAATTTAAGTTTAAAAGTACCTCCTAGTGATAGTATCCAAGGCCTCAGCCCCAGGAACGCTCTCCTCTTTCTCTGATGGCGTCCGTGAGAGGGAGGGTTTTCTGAAGTTCCCGATAACCAGGCCGTTTTCCGCAGCGTGGTTGTTTCTTTCACCATTATTATGGTGAAAAGAAAGGGGAAACCAGGGGCTAAAGCCGTCCCGAGCCCTGCTGGAGCCTTGACGCTGCGTCAGCTGACCCTGGAAGCATTCGGGCTACAGATGCCCGGAATTCAATGCCCTACCTTAGTTGGATCCCCTGAACAGCGCGGGGATCTTGGCGTGGCGGCGGTATCTCTGAGCCCGCCTTCTCAGTCTGCCCCACCGAGGCCGGGTGGAAAGTCGGGACCAATCGGAGAGCCTCAGATGGAAGTTCTGGAGGCTAATGGCGGCCCGCATGGTCACTCAACACCGGAATGAACGGTAACAGCACGGAGGGCGGGAGGTTTGGATTCCTCGCCCTCCCCTATCCAGGCAGTTCCACCTGTTTGTCCTGGTATTAGTGTGCGACCAGCAGTAGTTACCTTAGAGGTCCTATGGGATGCGATTCAGCTGCTTAACTCATCCCTTCTTCAAATCTCTAACTCTTTTAATTCTGACGTGAAAGATTTAAAACTACAATATCAGACTTTGGACTCGAAGGTTAAGGCCCAGGAGGATAAATGCGAGTTAAATTCACTAGAAATTGAAAAACTTCAAACTGTTGTGGATAACGTAGTATCTGAAAAAGAAATGGCATTAAGGAAGATGGAATTCTTTGAGAACCAATTACGCCGTAATAATTTAAGATTCTTAAATTTTCCCAAGACTCCTCTGATACCTCCTGTGGAAATGCTAAAGAAGTATTTTAATGAAGTTTTGGGAATTCCAAAAGATGTACTACCTCCAATTATAAAGGCGTATTATGTTACTGGAGCTAAAACTGTTGCTGTGGAAGGTCCAGAATTGAATCTAACTCAAATTCTTGAAACATCTTTAGAAGCCATAACAGACAACTTCCTGGAGGAAATGTCCATAGTCTGCTATTGAAATAGACATGGGGGAAGCCACTGTTTGCCCTGGGATTGGTAGCATATAATGTTGTTGCTATTTGGATTTCTGCCATGTACTTGTGACCTGGATTGGCAACTGTTGGAAACAGGAAACTGGGCTAGATGGACCATTGGTCTGACCCAGTATGGCTATTTTTATGTTCTTATGTAACCAATTGACCAAATTTAATTGATAATTAGATTCAGCTGATAGAGCACAGCTAGGCTTGATTGCAGCAAGCCCTGTTGAATCTAAACTTCACTATATATTGAATGTAACTTACTATGAGATTGAGGTAGTCACCACAAAGTTTCTATAAGAATGTTATGCCGCAATCAAAGGAAATCTCTGAGAAAAAAAAGTTGTTCAAAAATGTCCATCTGGAAAGGTTTAGAAAGCCATTTCTAAGGCTCTGGAACTCTATTCAATCATTTTGAGTCATTATCTCTGAATGGAGAAGAAATGGAACAGTGGCCGACCTGCCAAAATTACTCTATGGGCCCAGTGACAATTCATCTGGGAAGTCACAAACCCTCATTAAAAAAAATTTTTTTTTTTTTTAAAAGAGGCAGAGCAGTCAAAATCAGGAACATCTCAAAAAGAATCTGCCCTGATTTGTATTTTCTGTGGGGTTCACAGGGTACAATCACAACTAAACAAAAACTGTGGAGACAAAAAGACCTCAGTCAAACAAAGTGCTCACCCACCCACTTCTATCAATGGGATGGGCTTACTTTGATACTTCTACATGTGGAGTTTCTTTTGACCAGTGAATAAAGTAAGCTCATCCTGCTGATAGAAGTGGGTGAGCACTTTGGCTGAGATCTTTTTTCCTCCACAATTTTTTTTTGTTTAATTGTGATTGCCCTGATTTGTATCCTGTGAACCACACTGAAAAACCAAAGTCAGATCCAAGATGGTTGCACCTAGCTAAGTTGCTGTGAGCCTCGTTTTTCGTGCTCTACCAAAATGCCTAAACGAAGAGGGAGAACAACGAGCAGAGCTTCCCCGCTACCTCCCTCCTTACCTGGTCCGATGGATCGTTTTGTGAGGCCACAGGGAGCTACTTCAGACGGCGGAATGCAGCCAGTAGGGAACGCCGGCAATTTGGAGATTTCGGCTTCTCCTGGCTATGAAGTCACCTTGAGCCCCGCTGCGCCCACCCCTCCTCCCCAGCCGATCGGCGCAAGTTCTTTCCTTATTGAATCGACGGGGTCCACTCCGGAAGATGGTAGGGGCCCAGAGGAACGCCGATTGGAAGCTTCATTTACATCTCAGGTTGGAACGGAGGGCAGTTTGCCCATGGAATCGCCGCGGATCGAGGGAGGAGGACCTGAGGAACTGGGTGAGACTCGTGAGCGGTTTTCTGAAAGGTTTGAATTACCTAAAGAGCTAGTAACTAAACCGAAAGAAGTGACATTAGATGCATTATGGGACTTAGTTTCTAATTTGGGACAAACCTTCTTAAAACAGATTAATGAAGTAATGCCAAAAGTAAAATCCTTGGAAATTGATTTACAAAAAAAAGATGAGCAGCTTAAAGAGTTAAATGATAAAGTGGATAAAATGGATCAAAGAATTGTGAAGATTGAAACAATACAACCTACTATGACGAAAGATTTGACAAACCTCAGACTGAAAACTGAAATTTTTGACAATTATACTAAAAGTTACAACCTGAGATTTGTTATCTTTCCTAGACTACAGAATGTTGCTCCTCTTGAGATGCTGAAACGCTATATGCGTGAAATTTTGATGATACCTGAGTCGAATCTACCACCACTGACTATGGCATACTATATTCCTGGGAAAAATTTGAACCAACTTGATAATCCGATCGATGTCTCTCTTTTGCTTCAGACTTCTGACTCTGAATTAGCAACTGCCGCCACGTTAGTGGCGACGGTTGCATTATTACCAGACAAGAATTGGATCTTTCGTTTATTTTTCCGAAATAAAGAGAAGCCTTTTTTGGGCTTTAAAATATTATTATTTCCCGATGTCTCCAAAGAGACTAGAAGACGGAGGAAACAATTCTTGCTCCTTAGGCCTGAGGTTTTGCACTTGGGGGGAACCTTTTTTTTAAGGTACCCCTGCAAGTGCATAATAAGGCTTAGGGAGAAGAAATACGTTTTCACAGAACCAGCTCACGTATCGGCACTTATTGCCTCGGTAAAAGTGGATAAGCATTAAATTATAAGATAACTCCACTTAGCAAGGTTTGCACCATCCGTTATATATTTCCTTTTGTTATACTCCCTTAGATATCCTGATCTTGGATTTCAAATTTATGGACTTGAGTATGGGTTACCTTGAAAATGTATATTGTTTTTTCTTTATATATTTTCTTAATATTCCTTAACAGTTATGTAACTGCCTTATCTTTGTATACTTTCTTAAGCAAGATGTTTCTTGTAATAAAATGGATAAATGAATAAATATTAAATTAAAAAAAAAAAAAAGAAAAACCAAAGTCACAAAACTTCCCAGAAAACATCCAAGTAACTGCAGGCTTCGGCAAAGGTCCATGTCATGACTCCACAAGAAAAAGACTGGGCAAAAATGGGATCCATGGAAGAGTAGCAATGTGGAAACCACTGCTGTCCAAGAATAACATCAGTACTAGTCTCACGTTTGTAGAAACACACCTGGATGATCCCTAAGCCTTTTGGGCTAATGTTCTATGCACAGAGTAAAAATGGAACTGTTTGGACAACACAGGTCCCATTATGTTTGGTGCAAAGCAAATACCGCATTCCACAGTAAGAACATCATACCAACAGTCAAGTATTTTCTAGAACAATGCAGAATTTATGATTCCTTTGGCAGGTTTTGCAGGTCCTGAGGCAGCAAAGCATCCCATACCATCACACTACCACCACAATGTTTAAGGAGTATGTCCAGCGCAGTGGCGTAGCCAGTATGGGGCCATGGGGGCCTGGACCCCCCTGCCGCTGACCTGCCGTTGCCTACCTTTGCTGGCGGGGGACCCCAACCCCCGCCAACCGAGCTGAGGTCCTCTTCTTCCCAATCCCGCTCAAGGCTTTGTTCTAGTCTGACGTCAGACTCACAGAAACAGAATGAAGCTGTTTCTGTGAGTCTGACGTCCTGCACAATGTACATGCATGACGTCAGACTAGAACGAAGCCTTGCGCGGGATTGGGAAGAAGAGGACCTCGGTTCGGCTGGTGGGGGTAGGGGTCCCCCGCCAGCAAAGGTAGGCGACGGTGGGTTGGCAGCGGGGGGGGATCAAAGTTGGTGGCGGGGGGGTTTGGCAATGGTGGGAGGGGTCGGCGGCGCTTGGGGGGGGGGGGTAAAATGTGCCCCCTCCCCTCGGGCTCTGGACCCTCCTCCCGCCGAAGTCTGGCTATGCCCCTGGTCCAGCGCTCTGTATCTTCAACACATGTCACAGGGAGACTGTCCCTTCATTTAAATCGTTATTGAAAACTTATACAAAACTTCTCATTTATTCCTCATTCGATTCGCAAAGCAATTTATACTTTCAGGCTTTGTGAATCGAATGAGGAATAAATGAGAAGTTTTGTACAAGTTTTTAATAAATGTGCTGGACTTGTTTTTATCTATTTTGAAAGCCCTCGTTGATTTAAAGATAGAGACTGGTTTGATATTATAAGGAGTATGTCCAGTCATTTGTCACTGAGCTGAAGCACAATTGGATAGTTGTCTTTATGCGTAACCCAAACCACACTAGCAAGTCTATAGCTGATAGCTGAGGAGGAACAACATTTCTGAAGCAGGACCTAAAACAAGCTGTTTGTACACAAAAACCTACAAATGCGCCTGAATTAAAGCAGTTCTGCAAAAATGAGTGAGCTAAGATTCCTCTACAGCAACGTGAAAGACTGATGTCAAATTAACGGAAGTGTTTGGTTGCAATTAGTGCTGCTAAAGGTTGTACAACCAGTTATTAAGTTTAAGTGGCAGTTACTTTTTCACATGGGTGTGAGTAATTTTGTTCCTTAAATGAAGTAATTTTAAACTGTGTTATGTGTTTTCTCAGGTTCTTGTTTGTCTAATACTACATTTTGTTTAAAGATCAGAAACCATTTAGTGTGACATATATGCAATAGCAGGGGAAATCAGGAGGAGGGGGAACTTTTTTCACATCACTGTACACGAGGTACAGACTTCCCTAGAAACCCTTAAGCAGGAAAAGGATACCACACCAGAGCTATGAGCAGTGGCGTAGCGAGGGGGCCTGCCACCGGGGGCGGGGCGGTTCGCCGTTGCACCCCCCCCCCCCCCCGGGTGCAGCACGATGACATACCCCCCCCCCCCCGTCCCAGGGCCCACCCTCTTCCGTCCAACCAGCTCCCTACCTTTAAAAAAATATCGGAATCCGAAGCAAGGCGCAGCGCCTCATGCCTGCATGTAAAAGAAATGTGCACCGTCTCTTCAGACCTTCCCTTGCTCTGTCTGTCCCGCCCTCCGCTGACGCAACTTCCTATTTCCGCAAGGGTGGGACAGACAGAGCGAGAGAAGGCCCGATGAGACGCTGCACATTTCTTTTATGTGCAGGCGCGAGGCGCTGCGCCTCGCTTCGGATTCCGATATTTTTTTAAAGGTAGGGGGAGCTGGTTGGACAGAGGAGGGTGGGCACTGGGGGAGGGGTGTCGATGCGCCGAGGGGGGAAGCTGGCAGGGAGCACCCCCCGAGCTGACACCCGGGGCAGACCGCCCCTCCCGCCCACCCTTGCTAAGCCACTGGCTATGAGAACACATAAGGCTCTCACACTTCCTCCTCCATGCAAACAGAAAATACAACAGAAGGTGGACTATGAATAAAACCATGAGTTTACCATAAACTGCCTCCCCAGCATGAAGAGAGTACCACGCAGGGGCGTAGCTAGACAACAGATTTTGGGTGGGCCTAGGCAAGAAGTGGGTGGGCACCAAGTGTTCGCTCCCTCCCCCCCCACCCCCAACCACCACCAAAAATATATCTCAGCTGGCAGGAAAATGCTTCTTTCCACCTTGGCAGTCTGCAGCAGACGTGCGCTGAAAACTGAGCATGCATAGGTGCCGGTATCATGGAGAGTAGCATTTTCGTTACCATCAGGGGCAAGACTTCAGCTGGCAGAGCTTGAGATCCCCACCAACTACCGCTAAATGTGTGCTACTGTTGGATGGGCCTGAGCTCTAAGTGGGTGGGCCCTGGCCCACCTGTGGCTACGCCACCACAGCAGGGGATGTAATTGAGATACGAGTCTCCCAAGAAATCCTTCTCCAGGAAGAAAGAGTCCTACACCCAGGAACAGTCTCCACAGAGCACACTCCCCCTGCGAAATAAAAGGGTCTCACATTGGTGAGATGTGAGTGAGGTATAAGTTTCCCTTCCTCTTTTCCTTCCAATAGGAAAAATGTAAATGAAGCATGTCATCCCAGAAACCCCATATCTTCCCCACCCCTACCCTAAGGCAAAATCAATTATCTCTGGAAGGACAGGGCTCTCAGAAATAGATGTTAGTCAATCTGACACCTAGAGAATAGATATATGTGACTAAAGGCCAGAAAAGAAAGAATCCCATCTTACCCTGCTGTCTCACATACTCCTAACTTCATCTCGCAGTCCCTGCCGTAAAAGCCCTCTGGACACAGGCAGGTGTATTCTCCGTCCTGGTCATCAATACATGTCGCTGCATTTTGGCAAGGGTTACTGTGCTCACAAATATGAATATCTGAGGGCAGAGAAGGAGGTGAACAGTCAGTAAGGGTAGAAGTACAAACACTTGTATTCTGGGTAATAAAGTCTTGGAGGCTACATTGGCAGAGCCGGTTTGGATATTGTTGCTGTAACAGAGATATGATTCAGTGAATCCCATGATTAGGATAAATGTCTGAATGGAGTTGGAAGGAAAGGGGGACCAGCAGCACTTTATGAAAAAGATAACAAAGTTATAGACATGCAGAGGATGTGAGAAGACAACATGGGTTATCTTGGAGAGGGCTAAATGGCGGAGTTGCTCAATCTGAGAAGCAGGTTCAAATCCCACTTCTTCCACCAGCACCAAGTGGTCCTAGGCAAATCCCTCTACCCTCCATTGCTTGAGGTGTAACTTAGATCATAAGCCCATTTGGGCAAGGAAATAACTTGTCCCTGAATATGTAGCTCACCCTTGAGCTCCTCTGGCTGTGCTAAACATAAAATGGTTATAGGAGGGAAGGGGGTGCACACATGCTGGGAGCATATTTTACTCTGAATTCAACAATGAGGAAACATGCAAATTACAGTTATATCAAGCAGCATGTCCTAAAATATATCAAATCACTGTGATCCTTCCAAAACATGAGCTATCATGTAGTGCCAATCACGTGCCCAGAAGTTTAACTTTTTTGCTTTATTTTTAATACATTGTACAAAATTACCTTCAAAAAAATAGAATATTTAAAAGGTATAAAACTTCATTGAAGGGCCAAGCACAGCATTAAACTCTCAATGTTCTGTGCAAAGAAAGGGGAACACTGTAGTACTCTAGCCATGTAGCAAGGTAATATTGCCTAATGCAAAATGAGAAAATAGAGCGTTATAAAGTAACAACCCTTGGCTTATACTTACATATTTTGGGGGGTCAAATTCATAGTTTCACCATAGCTACTACTATTAAACATTTCTATAGCGCTACTAGACGTACACAGCGCTGTACAAATTAACATGAAAAGACAGTCCCTGCTCAACAGAGCTTACAATCTAAATTGGACAGACAAACAGACAGCTAGGGGTGGGGAAATTGCAATGGTAGGGGTGATAAGTGAGGGTGTTGAGTAAGAGAGTCATGGTTAGGAGTCGAAAGCAGTAGCAAAGAGGTGGGCTTTAAGCCTAGACTTGAAGACAGCCAGAGACAGAGCCTGACGTACTGGCTCAGGGAGTCTATTCCAGGCATAGGGAGCAGCGAGATAGAAGGAACGGAGCCGGGAGTTAGCAGTGGGGGAGAAGGGGGATGACAGGGGACATTTACCCAGCGAACGGAGTTCACGGGGAGGAGTGTAGGGAGAGATGAGAGCGGAAAGGTACTGAGGAGCTGCGGAGTGGATGCACTTGTAGGTCAAAAGCAGAAGTTTGAACCATATGCGGAAGAGGATAGGGAGCCAGTGAAGCGACTTGAGGAGAGGGCTAACGTGAGTATAGCGACTCTGGCGGAATATAAGACGCGTAGCAGAGTTTTGGACAGATTGAAGAGGAGATAGATGGCTGAGCAGGAGACCAGCGAGAAGCAAATTGCAGTAGTCTAGGCGAGAGGTGATAAGGGTGGTGTGCTGGAGCAGGCTCTCACAGGCTCTCGAGAGCCGTTTGTTAAGTTTTTAAGAATTTTGGGAGCCGGTTCTCCATGGCTACTTTAACAAATGGATCCCAAAATGTGGGCTTGGGCCCCTCCTGAATTCTCTTTTACTTTGCTGGCGAGAGAGAGCCCCCTGTTAACAATTTACCAGCACACCCCTGGGTGTGGGTAAGGGTTTTGGTAGCGTCCTCGGAGAGGAAAGGGCGAATTTTGTTAATATTATAGAGAAAGAAACGACAGGTTTTGGCAATCTGCTGAATATGAGCAGAGAAGGAGAGAGCGGAGTCAAAGATGACTCCAAGGTTGCGCGCAGACGGGACAGGGAGGATGAGAGTGTTATCTACCGAAATAGAGAACGGGGGGAGAGGAGAGGCAGGTTTAGGGGGAAAGAGGAGAAGCTCGGTTTTGGTCATGTTTAGTTTTAGGTGGTGGCGAGACATCCAGGCAGCGATGTCAGACAGGCAGGCCGATACTTTTGTCTGGATTTCAGCTGAGATATCCGGTGCGGAGAGGTAGATCTGGGTATCATCAGCGTAAAGGTGGTATTGAAAGCCATGGGATGAGATCAGAGCACCAAGGGAAGAGGTATAGATGGAGAAGAGGAGAGGTCCTAGGACAGATCCTTGGGGTACACCGACTGTTAGCGGGATAGATGTGGAGGAGGAACCACCAGAGTATACGCTAAGAGTACGTTGGGAGAGATAGGAAGAGAACCAGGAAAGAACAGGGCCCCGGAATCCAAGAGAGGATAATGTATCAAGGAGTAAGGTGTGATCAACAGTATCAAAAGCAGCAGATAGGTCTATCCCACGCACAACAAAATCTCCTTGTGGTCCCCTCCTATTGAGTAGTGGTTAAATTAGAAACACACTATAACTCTTGCTTCAAAGTAGTTGCACCATCCCTTTGAATATTAAGACTTGAGCCCTCTCACAAGATTGTCATACAAAAACTGAGGAGTAGCCAAGTGGTTAGTGCAGCGGACTTTGATCCTGGGGAACTGGGTTCAATTCCTACTGCAGCTCCTTGTGACTCTGGGCAAGTCATTTAACCCTCCATTACCCCAGGTACCTGTATGTACTATGTAAACCACAGAAAGGTGGTATATCAAGTTCCATTCCCCCTTCCCTATTAAGGCATTTCTTCCTGACTAAAGGGTTTTATTCTGTATGTGCTGTATACTTCCTGATAGTGTTTTAATTATTTTGGTCCTTTCTCTGCACCCCCCCCCCCCCTGCCTTCCTTCCTCCGGTGTCCCATCTGTCTAGTTGCTCCTTTTTAACCCTTGATCCTCTCCTTACCATGTAGTATTAAATCATTTATTTATTTAAACATGTATATTCCACCTACAACTAAGAGAATCAAAATAAAAAAACACACACAATACTCATCTTACATCAGTCAAAAACAGAAATTTCAGCCCCATGCTTTCACAAACAGTTGTCTTCAATAATTTACAAAATGATACTATACTGCTACACAGTCTTAAAACCCCAGGTAAAACATTCCAAACCTGTGGACCACCAATAGAAAAAGCTATGTTGTGAGTACAAGCATGTTTCACAGAACTCAAGTCCGAAGTCGCCAACATTGTATTCTCTGACTGCAAGGCCCTTAAAGGTTGATATACAGAAATAACTTATTTAAGATACCATGAAACACGTTCAGAATACAATGTCTGATGAATCAAATATGCAATCTTAAACAGTACTCTAAACTGAATAGGTAACCAATGCAATGAATAAAGCACAGGTGAAACGTGCTCAAACTGAGATGTTCCACTCAACAGGCTGCAGCATTCTGGATTGTCTGCAAAGCCTGTATCCTGGATTTAGCAATACCCAGATATAGTGCTTTGCAGAAATCAATCAGAGAGATCGCCATATTCTGTACCACCAACCTAAAGTCATGCTTTGGTAACATTGGTTTTAACCTGGAAAACAAATGAAGCTAAAAAAAAGGCAGATTGAATCACAGACAATACCTATCTGGAATGAAGTCACAAAGGAAATCTACTGTAGCTGCATTTAATTTTCGAAAGGGTGGCTATAATAAAATGAGGAAAATAGCTAAAAAGAAGCTAAAAGGATCAGCTGCAAAGGTTAAGACACTAAATCAGGCATGGACCTTGGAAGCCAGACCAGATGCATTCCACATATTTACAAAGGTAGAAAGAAGGGAAAACGACAGCCAACATGGTTAAAAGGTGAAGTGAAAGAGGCTATTGCGGCCAAAAGAATGTCCTTCAAAGAATGGAAAAAGGACCCAAATGAAAAAAAATAAGAAGCAACATAAGTACTAGCAAGTCAGATGCAAAGCACTGATAAAGAAGGCTAAACTAGAGTATGAAGAGAAACTTGCCAACAACTTTTTCAGGTACATCAGAAGCAGAAAGCCTGAGAGGAAATCTGTAGGACTGTTAGATCACGAAGGAGCAAATGGGGTGCTCAGGGAGGACAAGGCCATAGCAGAGAAACTAAATGAATTCTTTTGTTCGGTCTTTATGGAAGAAGATATAAGAGATCTACCTGTACCGGAAATTGTGTTCAAGGGTGATGATGTAGAGGAACTGAAAGAAATCTTGGTGAACCAGGAAGATGTACTGAGCCAAATCGACAAATTAAAGAATAGTAAATCACCTGGGCCGAATAGCATACATCCAAGGGTACTCAAAGAACTGAAGCATTAAATTGCTGATTTGCTGTTAGTAATATGTAACCTGTCATTAAAATTGTCTGTAGTATCTGAAGTTTGGAGTGTGGCCAATGTAATGCCGATTTTTAAAAAGAGTTTCCAGGGTTGATCTGGGAAATTACAGACCAGTAAGCCTGATATCAGAGCCGGGTAAAATAGTGGAAACTGTTATGAGGAATAAAATTATGAAACACATAAACATGGTTTAATGAGACAAAGTCCGCATGGGTTCAACCAAGGGAAGTTTTGCCTCACCAATTTGCTTCATTTGTTTGAGGCTTGAATAACCATGTGGATAAAGGTAAGCCGGTTGATGTAGTGTATCTAGATTTTCAGAAAGCTTTTGACAAAGTTCTTCATGAGAGACTCCTGAGAAAATGAAAGTCATGAGATAGGAGGCAATGTTCTGGTGTGCATTAGGAATTGGTTATTAGACAGAAAACAGAGAATAGGGTTAAATGAAGGACAGTGAATAGTGAAGTGTCTCAGAGATCAGTACTGGGACCAGTGCTATTTAACATATTTATGAATGATTTGGGTTAATGAAAGTATCTATAGTCATCATAAAAGAACAATAAATGCAAGATCCACATTTCTTGTGGCTTTTGGCATCAACTTGAGTTTTGGAAGAATATTGATCTTGTAAAATTTCTCTGAGGTTTTTACCTCTGGCATATGCTATTCTTAGTTGATGGTCTCCGAAAACTGGATGCATTTGTATTAGTCTCCAATGACATTTTAAAATCTGAGTAACTTGTGTTATTCCATGTGTGTACTTGACCACACAGGTTTCTAAATTAAGTTCTTCTTTATTGGTTGTTTTATGCTCTAAGAGTAATTCTCTGTGATTATATTTAGCTCAAGTATAAGCTGATTTTATTATATTTTCAGAGTATCCTCTACACATCCTCCAGCTAAACACTAATGTCAAGTAAAATATTTAAGTAAATGAGAGGATGTTTAACTTGCTTATTCATAGAGTGAAATTTATTCATTGGCAAGTATTAGACAAAGTTGAGTTAATTAGTTATTGAACCAGATGGAAATACTTTTAAAAGAAATAGGAGGAAATATTCTTTTACTCAACGAATAGTTAAGCTCTGGAAATCTTTGCCAGAGGCTGTAGTAACCATGGTTACCGTATCTGGGTTTAAACAAGGTTTGGACAAGTTCCTGGAGGAAAAGTCCATAGTCTACTATTGAGCAGACATGGGGAAACTACTGCTTGCCCTAAAATTGGTAGCATGGCATGTTGCTACTGTTTGGATTTCTGCCAGATACTTGTGACCTTGCTTGTCCACTGTTGGAAACAGGAGACTAGGCTAGATGGATCATTGGTCTGACCCAGTATGGCTATTCTTTTGTTATAATCTTGCATAGATAATTGGTAGTCTAAAATCACACCCAATACTCTCACTTCTTATTCAATCTCACTCAACCTCACCGACTGGCATTGCAACAAATCCTTTTCCTTCCCTAAAAACATCAATTTAGATTTATTCAAATTTAAAACAAGTCTATTAGAATGCAGCCACCATACACTGGTTCAACTTGTCATTTAACCCAGACAGATCTCTGTACTGAAAAGAAAATTGAGCATCATCTGTATAAATCTTATGTTCAACCTATAAATCTCTAATATGTATATGTGTTCTCTGGGTAGGGTTTTTAAACAACAAAGCAGAGAGAAGCCGACCCCTGCAGAACTTCTCTAGACACTGGTAATACATGAGATGCCTGTCCCTTACTATGTATCTGCAAATACCTCCCTTTCAGGAAAGAAGAGAACCAATTCCACAGATTCCCACCTATCCCTGTTATGATCCTAGCTATTGAGACAGACAGGGTAGTGACTGGGTCTCGCTCCTGATTAGGCTGATGTCTGAGGTAGTTGACGTCAGATGCCAGACCCTATTTAAGCCTGCATCTGCCTGCACAGGACGCTCTAGCGTTATCTCCTTCAGCTGTGAGCAAACCTTGCTTCTGCATAGTCTGTGCATGTAGCACAGTGTGAATTGTCTTTTGTATGGTTGCCATTATTCTCTTTGTCTGTGTTTGTTCTTTGAGTCTGTAGGAGTCTGCTCCCTCTGATTGCTTTGCTGTTGTTCACCTGTGTTCAGCTTCTCTGTGTACGTTGCTTCCCTGTGTGCCTTGCCTTTCCCTTTCCTGCTGTGTGTGCTGTGTGAGTATGTGGGAGCTTACTTCCTTTGTTTGGGTTTCCCTGGTAACTTTTTTCCTGCTGTATCTGTTGAGGACTGTTCCTGGCCTGAGCTGTGAAGTTTGTAGCAGTCTCTCCGTGAAGCTTGCCTTAACCCTTTACCTGTTCCTGGTCTGAGCTATGTAGCTTGTAGCAGTCTCTCTATGAAGCCTGCCTTAACCCTTTACCTGCTGTATCTGTTGCATGGTTTTTGTGAGCACTGCTCCCCATCTGAGCTGTGTAGCTTGTAGCAGCCTCTTTGTGTAGTCTGCCTTAACCCTTTACCTGCTATATTGCTTGGTTCTGTGAGCACTGCTCCCCGTCTGAGCTGTGTAGCTTGTGTAGTCTCTCTATATAGTCTGCCTTCACCCTTTACCTGCTATTTGCTTCTACTGAGGACTGCTCCTTACCTAGCAGTGTAGCTCTTGCTGTCTTTCTGTGTGGTTTCCCTTTTTCCCTATACTTGCTGTAGCTCATTTGGAACTTGTGTAGGCCGCTTCTTCATTTAAGCTGTGTGGCACAGCATGGGTTGCCTCTATGTGTGGGTTCCCTTATTCTGGTTGTTTGTATCTGTGTGTTTGGTCTGGTGACCTTTCATTGGTGACTGTGTGTGGTGCAGTGTGCATGGCCTGAGTTCCAGTCCCTTCTGGGACTTCTTTCTGTTCTTTTCCCCATTCCGTTTTGCATGTTTGGGTTCCAGTTCGGCCTTGCTGCCCGTATGAGTGGTCTATTTCCCTTTCTTGTGGTGCTCGCTGGTCTTCCTGAGTGTGCTGGGCTTCGTAGCCCATTGTCTCTGTATAGCATGAGCTTGGTCTGCCCTAGGCCCCTGCCCTAGGCCTCAGCCTAGGTCTGTCCTAGGACTTAGCCAAGGCTCATGATCAACCTAACAGACCTAACAATCCCAATCTCCTTCAACCTAATAGAAGATCCACATCTACTGTGTCGAAAGTACTGACACATCCAGGGAGACAAAACAGTATGTCAAACCTTTATCAATTCCCTGCCTTATCACATCCAAAGATGACAGCAACAATTTCTCAACACTGGTCTGGGCCTCTTCATGCCCAAGAGCGACATCACTTGAGGGGCAGAGCTAGCTCTATCCCGGACCTGACCAGCCACTGTAACACCATGAAGGCTCCCAAAAAGATGGTCCGAGGAAAAGAGAGCAGCAGGAAAACCACAACACTGAAGCAGATGACACACACAGGTAGGCACTCTCCCTTCCATCCCTGGACTGAACTTCTTCACTCTGCGCCCAAGAGCGACATCACCTAGGCCTCCCGATGTGGCATAAGGGAAAGATAAAATAATTCTTTGAAAGGGGGTGAAAAAACGGAGATGTTTAAACCTGTAAACCACCTAGATGTGTATTTGTACACCACTTTGAGTGAATTCTTTCAAATAGGCGGTAAATAAATTCTAATAAATAAATAAGCAGATAACTGATTGGTGGTATATCAAATAAAGTGAATCGTGAACCATGATCACAAAGGCACTGTTGAACTAGTTTTTGCAGCAAAGCTATATGGTAAGCTGTATTGTAGAAAATCATTAGCATCATATCTATATTGGTTGAATATTATGGTACACATTTTAAAAACAAAGGTGAGCATTTCATTTTATTTATTTTTATTTATTAGAATTTATTTACTGCTTTTATGAAATAATTCACTCAAGGCAGTATACAGTAAGTATAAATCAAACATAAGCAATAGACAATTACAGCAGTAAAAATATTAAAATAACAATACAAAGTATGGCATGGAGGGGTATTTTTGATATGTCTAAATCCGACTTTAGACGTGCAAAAAACGTCCAAAATCTAAATAGGAAAGAAGTTCATTTTCAAAAAAGAAAAAACGTCTATCTTTTGTTTTCAAAAATACAGTTTCTAACAAGATTTTGTGCTTTGGGTGTTTTATTTTTTGGTCCATTTAAAAAAAACAAAAACGTCCAAGTGAAAAACGCAGAAAATCAAGTCATTGGGATGTAGGAGGGCCAGCATTTTTAGTAGACTGGTCTCCCAGACATCCCAGAAGATAAATGGGGCACTGCAGTAGACTTCAAAAACAGCTGAGCCCCCTAAAACAGCTGAGCCTCCCTTCAAAAACTGCTGACCCCCCCCCAAAACCCACCCAAAGCCTACTGACCACAACTGTACGCCACTACAATAGCCCTTATAGGTGAAGGGGCACCTATATGTGGGTACAGTGGGTTTCTGGTGAGTTTTGGAGGGCTCACAGTTTCCCCTACAAATGTGACAGGTAGATAGGGACTAGAGTCCCCCACTGCATGGTGCACTGCACTGACCACTACACTACTCCAGGGACCTGAATTCTGCTCTAATAGACCTGGCTCTAACATCTAAGGCTGTTAAAGAGGCTGCTAAATCATATTTGTATTCACATTTGTGGGGGGTGGGAAGGGGTCAGTGGCCATCGGGGGGTATTGGGGGGGGGGGTCAGCCCTAATTCCCTCCAGTGGTCGTCTAGTCATTTAAGGCACCCTTTTGTGCCTTATTCATTATAAAAACAGGTCTAGCTCAAAACGTCTTCGTTTTAGTCCTGGACACTTTTATTTTGTTCTGTTATGGCTCAAAAATGTCCAAGTGTTAGGAACACCCACATCCTGCCCTTAACATGTCCCTGATATGCCCCCTTGTGATTTGAACACACTTCTGACGGACATCATAGAAAAACGCCAATTTGAACGTTTTTGTGAGGAAAACATCCAATTGCAAGTTTATGCCACTTTTTGGACGTTTTTCTCTTTTGAAAATGAGCGCCATAGTATACTACTTACAATGTCAACACAATACGTAATAGAACATTTTAATAGACAGCGTAGGTGTCTGGTGAGTCAGGGTTGGGAGAGGAGTCATGGGTTCCTGTCCTCAGCAAGCCGAACTGAGAAAGTGATTAACCTTTGTTTCAAATTTCTGCTGTCCTGAAGATTCCAGAATAACAGCAAAACAGCTGTGTAGGAAGCAGGATCCTGGTTGGAAGTCAAAAAAGGTTTTGTTCACTATTCACACGAGTATCTCAACATCACCTATGGAACATTGATTGGAGTATGTTGTATGCTGCATAGTCATCTTGACATCAACATAGGAAGATAAGTACATTGAAAAGTTGTGGAATTTATTCCAGCAGTGACGTTGTTTTGAAATTCTTTTTTGTTTTTTGCTTTTCTGTTCCATTCCACCCACTGAAAGATTTCTGCTTCTTTGTTTTGAGGTACGCAGTGGTGACTGGGTGCAGTGATGATTTAAGTGCCTAGACTAGGTATTCATACCAGGTGATGTGAGGCATTTGATCACTCTGAACATCATAAAATGATTAAAAGTAATTCAAAATTTATTTAATAATTGGAGTATTTAATATTATTTGCATTGTGCATCAAAGGGAAGGTATCTACAGACAGAAATATTTGTACCTTTAAATTGTTTTTACTAGTTAAAATTTAATGCCAAGGAGTGCAGAGTGATGCACTTGGGGTGCAGAAACCCAACAGAGAGTTACCGAATAGGAGGAGAGAGATTAGTAAGCTCGACTCAGGAGAGGGACCTTGGGGCGATGATGTCTGAGGATCTGAAGGTGAAGAAACAATACGACAAGGTGGCGGCCGTGGCCAGAAGGATGCTAGGCTGCATCGAAAGGGGTATAACCTGCAGAAGAAAGAAGGTGTTGATGCCCCTGTACAAGTCGTTGGTGAGGCCCCAGTTGGAGTATTGTGTTCATTTGGAGGCCATATTTTGTCAAGGATGTAAAAAGACTTGAGGGGGTGCTAAGGAAAGCTTCAAAAATGGTATGGGATTTGCGTTGCAAACCGTACAAAGAGAGACTTGCCGACCTGAACATGTATACCCTGGAGGAAAGGAGAAACGGGTGACATGATAGAAACATTCAAATATTTGGAAGGTATTAATCTGCAAACAAATTTCTTCCAGAGATGAGAAGGCGGTAGAACTGGAGGACATGAATTGAGGTTGACGGGGGACAGACTCAGGCATAATGTCAGGAAGTATTTTTTCATGGAGAGGGAGGTAGATACTTAAAATGCACTCCCACAGGAGGTGGTGGAGATGAAAACAGTAAAGGAATTAAAAAATGTGTGGGATAAGCACAAAGGAATCCTATTTAGAAGGAATTAATCCATGGAATCTTAATGGAGATTGGGCAGCAACACCGGTAATTGGGAAGCAAAGCCAGTGCTGGGCAGACTGATCGTGACCAAATAGATACGGATGAGCTGGAGTGTAACTGTTAAGGGACTTTGATGTTAACTTCAGAAATTTTAGTACAAGAACAGTGCTGGGCAGACTTCTACCTGAAAATGGCAAGGAAAGATCAAGACAGATATACATATGAAGTATCACATACCACGAGTTTGTCATGTTGGGCAGACTGGATGGACCACACAGGTCTTTATCTGCCGTCATATATATTACTATGTTACTATGCTATGTGCAATCCTGGCCTGGCCTGGGAGCCAATGGAATTGTCATAAATACGGCATGGCGTGATCAAATTTTCTACCTCCTAATATCAATTTAGCAGCAGCATTTTCAGCTGTTATCTGGATACATTTCACACAGATTTTTTGTCGTTCTAACTCCTCTGGGTAGTTACCTAGGCAGTAGCATTGAAAATTGCTGCTATTCAGATAACTTTAGTCTCCACCCCTGGATTGTCCACCGGTCTGTAAAAATAAGCAATGGCACTATCTGGATAATGCTGCTAAAAACCTTTCTCAGCTACATTTATCAAGGTAGCAAATGCTGCTATCTGGATAAATGCGGTTGAATATTGATCTCTGAGAGCTTAATGTTATGCTAGCACATGGAATAGGATCCTTCAATTAAGTTTTATAAGTTTTTATATGCAGTCTTTGTTGAAGGTAAATTTGCAGAATTCACTAGAAATAGAAGAAACAGCTAACTAGACTTTTGGGCAAATGATCCATGCTACGTGAATCATATGTTATGGAGGGTTCACAGTGGTAGGTGCTCCTATGTCTGATATATTTTAGCACATGCTGCTTGTAATAACTGTTCATAACTTGGATACTGTTCCCGCTTTTTAAATTTTCATTAAAGCATCAGAGAGAGAGAGAGAGATCCTAGCCCCCTTAATGCTCTCTCCCATCTAGCCCAATCCTCAGCCAGGGGCTACAGACTACAGGGCTCTCCGGACACTGGTTCCTGTGTATCCTGAGTCTGGTCATTAAGTGGTTCTCTTTTACAATGACTGAGACTCCCTTAGGAGCTGTTCATGCTGTGTCACCAGTCCTGACCGGCCTGAAGAGCCGAAGTTGGATACAGGAGTTGAAAGCAGACCCTCGTATGTAGCAGTGCATACCACTATCAGTGAGCCTCTGGCCTACTAAAATTGTTTACAGTGTTGCACATATCCATACCTACCTTTATCACAGAACTTTCCAGCCCAACCATTATCACACATGCATTGCCAGGGTTGATGGCATGAACCGTGCACACATCCAGGCATGCGGACGCAGCTCTCACAGTATTGCCCTTCCCAACCTGGGTCACACCTGCAAGGAAATGCAGCATAATCACACATTTATTTGTTTACACAGTGGTATCAACTCCCATATCTTCCTGGGGCCCACCCAATCATATTGACCCTAACTCTCCTATCTTCCTGGAGGCCATCCAACCAGTGGGGTCCTGTTTCCCCATACACTTGGGGGAGTAGCCAAATCAGAGGGGTTCCAAATCCCTTATTCTCCTGGCATCAGTCATTCAGATGGCTACTAATTGCTCTCTACGTAGGTGTCTGCCAATCAGTGGGGTACCAACGTCTCACCATACTCTATGTGGAAGGGGGATATCAGTCTCCAGTTACTACCAAGGGTATGAACTCGGCATTCACAGCATGGGTCCCAGCAAAGCTAAGGACATGGATTTGACCTAGCCAGCTGAAGCTCAGAAGAGCAGGTTTAAAGACTTGGTCTTGTGCTAAGTTGCTGCGGACACAGCAGCAAAATTAAATGTAACTTAGGAGATCAGTACATTGGTGGGAGTTTGAGCACAACTGCCTGCTGTCTCTTAACTTTATTCCTCGTCTCACTTTTTATTTATTTACTTATTTATTTATTGGGATTTGTTAACCGCCTTTATGAAGAGGTTCACCCCAGGCGGTGTACAGCAGGTACAGTTTAACATAAAACTTATAATTTTATTAACAGAATAACAATTTTAAAATAACTAAGAATAAACATAAATACAATAAATGAGTAAACTTGAAAACCGTAAATTGAAACCTAATAGTAGAACTACCGGGAAGCAGCATCAAAAATACACACATTTAACAGCACTGGAATTCAAATACCAGAGATACAATACGATGTTAGCATAATACTAATGATACACCTAATAAGCAGGCATTAGAACATTCAACTAACATAGATATGACTCTAAAGATTTTCTACAATACAGCTTACCATATAGCTGAGGGACCAAGAGCAGATATATGATAGGAACAAGATGTGTGGTACTGAGTCAGATGGGATAATTTGATGGTTAGCTAAACTCAAGGCAAATTCATTGTATAGTTAAGCAAGAGATAAGGAACTGATCTAAGTTACAGTGTGTGTAGCAAGCTAGTCCAGGTGCAGAATGAGTGTATTAAAGGCTTGGGAGAAGAACCAGGCTTTCACCTGCTTCTTGAAGTAGAGGTAGTCTTGAGTTATATGTAGCTCCTCTGCTTCAGGAAAGCCTGGCTCTTCTAAGCCTTTAACACATAGAGTGACTATACATTCATTGTGCACCTGGACTAGCTTGCTACACATATTGTAACTTAATAAGACATGCATCGTATTTATTTATTTATTTATTTATTTATTGCACTTGTATCCCACAATTTTCCCACCTATTTGCAGGCTCAATGTGGCTTACAAAGACCTGTTATGGCATCACCATTTCAGGGTACAAAAGATACACTTGGTGTTACAAAGATATCGAGGCTAACAAGTTGATCTAATCAGCAATTATGGAGATAAGACAATCAGAATATGAGAGGATGTAGTGATGTATTGTGGATTAGTTATGGATTCTCGTGGTAGACTTTGTTGAAGAAATAGGTTTTCAACGATTTGCGAAAGTTAGTTATTACCACAGATACTATAAAATTCCTGGGTGGGGGTTGGAAGGTATGGGTTTCCATATTTGGAAAACAAAAGGGATTGTTAGAATGGAGCAACAAATACAGAAGAACAAAAAAAAAACCTCCGCACAGGTCAAGCAAAGCAAAAAGGCACAGCGAAGGAGACGAAAAGGATGATGACAAAAAACTCTGACTCAAAGAGTTGACATTAAACGTTTTTTGCTAAAACCTGGACGACACGAGTCATGTTTCGGTCGCTCAGTCCTGCCTCAGGAGTCCCTTTAATTTATATATATACGTGGCAATTTCTGGAAGCAAAATGGTTCCTCAGACTTGTATATCAGGTTTTAGCAATAAACTTTTGATGTGAACTCTTTGAGTACATTAGAGTTTTTTGTCATCATCCTTTTTGTCTCCTTTGCTGTGCCTTTTTGCATTGTTAGAATGGAGCAATTGCTAGAAGCAATCTCAAGATGGGTGGTTCTCTTTGAGATGTTACAATGGAAATATAGATTGGAGGAAAGGGACAAATTTAGGTATTTGCAATTGGCTCATTATGTTCAGATGCTTCTTAACAATTACCCAACAGATCTGGAAACATTAGATTTTGACCAATTTTGGCCTCATGAGTGTGTAACCAAAGGATTACTTGGGAAATATTATACACTGAGGTGCTCATTTTCAAAAGCAAAAAAACATCTCAAAAGTGGCACAGATGTTTTTCTCGCCAAAACATCTAAATCAGGATTTTCGAAAAGGCACTGAGTTTGTCCAAATAGCAAGGCAGCGTGTTGGAGGTCTGTTTTGGGTGGGCTTACAATCTGGAAATTTTTCTGCAACAATGAAACAGAAAAAAAGTTCCAGGGCAGAAAAGAAGTACGTTGTTATCTAGACTTGTTTCAGTCATGACTAAGTCACAAAAAGGTGACCTAGCTGACCACTGGATGGAAAAGCATGACCCCCCTTAATCCCCCAATAGTCACTGACCTCCTCCCACCCCACAAAGATGTAACAGTGATGATAGATACCAGGTTGTATGACAGCTTCAGGTATTATGGCCATTCCTAAGAAAACAGCAAGCAAGTAGATGGAGTAGCCTATTGGTCAGTGCAGTGGACAGTGAACAATGGGACCCAGGTTCAAGTCCCACTATAATTCTTTCATTGCAGTACAAATATGTGAGCCCTCCTGGAATACAGAAATACCTTCTGTACCTAAATACATAAGTCATGCAAGGTTCCACGTTAGGAGTTACGGACCAAGAAAGGGATCCGGGTATAGTCGTCGATAATACACTGAAACCTTCTGCTCAGTGTGCTGCTGCGGCTAGGAAAGTGAATAGAATGTTGGGTATTATTAGGAAAGGTATGGAAAACAGGTGTGAGGATGTTATAATGCCGTTATATCGCTCCATGGTGCGACCGCACCTTGAGTACTGTGTTCCAATTCTGGTCGCCGCATCTCAAGAAAGAATGCGTAATTAAACTCTGGAATTCGTTGCCGGAGAACGTGGTGAAGGCGGTTAGCTTAGTGGAGTTTAAAAAGGGGTTAGACGGTTTCCTAAAGGACAAGTCCATAAACCACTACTAAATGGACTTTGGAAAAATCCACAATTCCAGGAATAACATGTATAGAATGTTTGTACGTTTGGGAAGCTCGCCAGGTGCCCTTGGCCTGGATTGGCTGCTGTCATGGACAGGATGCTGGGCTTGATGGACCTTTGGTCTTTTCCCAGTGTGGCATTACTTATGTACTTATGACCTGCAAGCCTGAGAGCTATTGTAGTGGTGGACTGGTTTTCTCTGTTCCTGGAGGGCTCACCATACAATATGAAGGGGTTTAGGTGGGATTTGTATCTTGGTCCCTTTATGTGAAGTCCACTGCACTAGGCTGCCCCTTTGCACTGCTGGGATGTCTGTGGCCAGTTCACTAGGAATGCTGCCAGACAGACTTCCCTATGGTTTGTTTTCCTACATTTTTCTGTGGGACCTTTTTTTTTTTCAATAATGGTACTTACAAATGTTCAGCCTGAAAATACCTAGCTCAAAGCCATAATCGAACCAGAAATTTAGATGTTTTTCTGGTTTGATTATGGCTTTATGCTAGATGTTGGATTGAGACATTTTCGGCAAAACATCTCAATTCGGACTTAGACATCATATTGAAAATGCTCCTCCACATGTTGAAAAATATCATACAGATCCCTTTGTGAAGACTATTCAAAAGTAGACTCATGATGTTACTCCAGAATATACAGAGGGCAAATTTTTAGAAGGTCTGTTGGGAAGGGATGGTCTGGTGGAGAACGTTCAATTAATGGAAATACAGTATAAGATGCTGTATTGTTTATATATGCACCCTTTATGGGTACATAATGTATGGCTCCATCACAACAGCAATAGTATGAAGTGTTGTTACCGATCTGTGACAGATACCTTCATTGTTGGTGGGAATGCCCTAGGATTGCTAATTTTTATTTTTTTTTTTTTTTTTGGGGGGGGGGGGGAATTATTTTACATCTAGAATGACTGTTTGGGGGAGGGGGGATCATTACCAAAACACAAAAAATTATGTTTATTAGATTTAGAAGATGATTTAGGAGTAGACTTGGATGAACACTGCTTGTTAGAAAAGCCTGTTTGATAACAAAATGTTGCACATTACTTCAATGGATCCAGAATGACCCATGGAATATATGTCATTAAGGGGAACAGGAGCAAAGAGTTCATATTTTGATGAACCGGTTGAACTCTTTATCACCAAGATTATGAAGTATATTTTTTAACTTGTTAGAAACTTTAGGTATTAATGCTTGTCTATAGGCATAACATATTTGTGAGATTTCCCATTGGTCTCTTTCCCTTATCTCTATACTGATGATATTATAGTAGTAGACCTTTAAGGTTGGGGGGAGGGGGAAATGTTTGGTGTATGTGTTGCCAGTTAGGTAACTCACTGGTGATGTTCGGTGACCATAATGATTCTTTCTGTTAGTGTTATTTAAAATCTAATGAAAAGGGAAGGGGGGGGGTCATAAAATTCTGAGTGAAGCAGGAACCACTGGGTAGTGAAGACAATCGGCACAGCAAACCCAGACCTGATAACCCTCTACCACCACTAATATACACACACAGGTCCAGAAAATTCAGAGAGACAGTCAGTTCGAATAGTGCTATTGAGAACTGTTCTTTGTCTGCCTCAGTTTCCCAGAGTGCCTTGCTGCCCAAAGTCCCTGCCAACTTGTGACATCAGCTGGAAGTGGAGTGAATAGCTAGCATGTATGCCAAGGCATTGCACCATTTCATGCATTGTGCCCAGTCAGTGTCTAATGGGTAGCCGTTAAAATTGTATTTGGTTATTTGTTTAGGGAGGTTGTATTATATGTTTAAAGATGGTGTACAATGTGGTTGGGGTTGGGAGGAGTTGGAGAAAAGATTGAGATGATTTAGGTAAAACAAAACAGGAGGAGGGAATGAGGGAGCATGGAGCAATATTTTCAAAATGATTGGGAGTGCTAAACCCAATGGAAATTACCCTTCCCAGGACACAAGGAGTTTGCTCAATATTGGGGGTGCTCAAAAATCCACAGCACCCCCAGAACTGGTTACAGGTATGAATGGTATGTGAGGATTGGGTCAAGGTGTGCTTATGGAACATGGTGAGAAGGGAAGTAGGGGGTTGGTTAAAAGAAGTAGGGAGACAGATCCAAAATTGGAAAAACACTCCTGCACAGAAACTATACACTAGCAGCAAAAATTACCTAGATCACACATGCAAAACACAGAACCCCAACCAAATACAGAATAACTGACCAGAGATTAGAAATAGAGACAGACAAAAACTATACTGGAAACCACAAGAAGCCAGACTTTGCATACAATACAATGCTGGGAAAAAGAGAAACATCTTTGTATTTTGCACAGTACATAGGAGCCAACTTTTCAAAATTATTGGGGGTGCTAAGCCCAATGGAAATAACCCCTCCCTGGACACATACAAGGAGTTTTCTCAATATTGGGGGTGCTCAAGCACCCATAGCACCCACAGAGTCAGCTCCTATGGCACAGTGCAACAGGAAATACATTTCAGAGATAATGCATTTCTCAAACCAACTGAGAAAAACAAAGTCTTCCCACAAAAGAATGAATAGGAAAAACTTTGTATAATCCAGAGGGAAAGATGAGAAACAGCATTTAAAGCAGCGTGAATAAACATGTGGATAAAGGTGAGCTGCTTGATGTAGTGTATCTAGATTTTCAGAAATCTTTCCACAAAGTTCCTCATGAGAGAATCATGGAATAGGAGACAATGTTCAGTTGTGGATTAGGAACTGTTTTTTGGACAGAAAACAGAGGGTAGAGTTGAATGACCATTTCTCTCAATAGTGGATTGAGGCAGGGATCTGTACTGGAACTGGTGCTATTTAACATATTTATAAATGATCTGGAAATCAGAATGATGAGTGAGGTGATTAAACTTGCAGATGTCACAAAACTATTCAAGGTTGTTAAAACACATGTGAAAAATTGCAGGAAGACCTTAGGAAATTGGAAGACTGGGCATCCAAATGGCAGATGAAATTTAATATGCTAGGGTGGTATAGAAAGTTTTAATAAACATAAATATAAACAATGTGGACAAATGCAAAGTGATGAATATTGGGAAGAATAATCTGAATCATAGTTACCTGATGCTAGAGTCAACCTTAGGAGTCAGCGCTCAAGAAAAAGATCTGGGCATTGTTGTAGACAATGCTCTGAAATCTTTTGCCCAGTGTGTGGCAGCAGCCAAAAAACAAACAGGATGTTAGGAATTATTAGGAAACGGATGGTAAAAAAGACCGAGAATACTATAATGCCTCTTTATCGCTCCATGGTGTGACCTCACCTTGAGTATTTGAGTATTGTGTTGGAAAAGAGACGACTTAGGGGAGATACGATTGAGATCTACAAAATCCTGATTGGTGTAAAACAAGTAGAAGTGAATCAATTTTTTACTCTTTCAAAAAGTACAAAGACTAGGGGACATTCAATGAAGTTACATGGAAATACTTTTAAAACAAATATGAGGAAATATTTTTTCACTCAACAAATAGTAGAGCTCTGGAACTCCTTGCCGGAGAATGTAGTAACAGGATATGCGGATTTAAACAGACCTGGGAAAGCTACTGCTTCCTCTGGGATTGGTAGAATGGAATATTGCTACTATTAGGATTTCTGCCAGGTACTTGAGATGTGGCTTGGACACTGTTGGAAACAGGATACTGGGCTAGATGGACCATTGGTCTGACTCAGTATAGTTATTTTTATGTTTTTATCCTTCCTGTAAAGCTCCACACCAACAGCAAAGTTTATCTTCACAGACAGAACAGACATCAGAGTGATTGCACTTGGTTAACTAAACTGCCAACACAAGGTAACAGGAGCTGCTTCACTCCTGCTCTCTTGTCTACACCAGCGGCGTAGCCAGACACCCAATTTTGGGTGGGCCTGGGCCCAGGATGGGTGGGCAGAAGAACTTTGCCCTGTCACACAAGTGATTTGGTCTCTCCCTCTCTTGCCTGCATGCTATTTTGGTCTCTCAAACATCCTCCCTCCCTCGCATGCAGCAACTAATACACGCTGCTCATGTTGGCCCCACAGCCTTCCCTCTGATGCAACTTCCTGTTTCCGCATAGGTGGGAATACATCAGAGGGAAGGCTGTGGGGCTGGTGCGAATAGTATGTATCAGTCGCTGCTCGCTGCAGGTGAAGATCTGCTATTTACAAGGTATGCAGGAGGGAAAGTTGTTGGGAGTTTTCGGCTGGTGTGGCTTGGGGATCCCTGCCAGCCACATTATAGGTGTGCTGCTACTGGGTGGGCCTGAGCCCAAAGTGGGTGGGCCTGGGCCCATCCAGGCCCACCCTTGTCTACGCCACTGGTCTACACACAACCCTAAGCGACAATAAGAATCTTTTTAAATTCTTCCTTTCTAATTTAGTCAAGCCAAGTTCCAAGACTACTCAGCAAACCATTATCCACGTTTTCTACTCAAGGATCCTTCACAACAAAGTTATATTCACTTACAACATGTACAAAGGAACGCTTTGGTAAAACTCTAAGGTGTCAGCTATCCTGTCAGCCTCGTACTGTCTGGGTTAATAGCTTCATGAACATTTCTAAATGTACTCACTGTTATTTACTCATTATTAAATTGACTTGGGGAAAACCCACTGCTTATTTCTGGGATAAGCAGCATAAAATGTATTGAACCTTTTCGGGATCTTGCCAGGTATTTGTGACCTGGATTGGCCACAGTTGGAAACAGGAAGCTGGGTTTGATGGACTTTTGGTCTGTCCCAGTGTGGCAATACTTATGTACTTATCCTTTGCTTTGAACAATTTCAGTTGTACATAAGTTCTGTTATATATGTTTGCAGTTCAGTTTTAAAAGAAAGTACACCAAAGTAAAGGTTCTGTTATTGAATTAGATTGTGTCTGAGATCATTTAAAATGTATGAGGTCTTCCTGCACTATTTCTGAGGCTGTTCAATAGATATCACACTACATCAGAAAGCTCACACAGATCCTCGAACCCTAGGCAGAGGGAAAATTACTTCTCACATTTTGCTCCCTTAAACCTGAAGGTGACTTCAGGGTCCCTTTCCTGGTAGATACTACTTGTTAAAGGGCAAACAAAGGAACAATTTAACTGTATTAAACTGTCAAATTATATGTGTGTGAAGTTGCTTTGATATCTGTGGAAAGGGGTAATTAATTAAAATGGGAGAGAGAGAGAGAGCGCGCGCGCGCGTGTGCTAAATAAATAAATAAATAAATATGGGCCATGAGCTGTTTTTTTTGAGCTGCTTCCAGTTAATGTGTGCGCATTCCCACTTCCTGCTAATCTGCCTGTGTTCTGCTCACTGAACACATACCTGCACTTCCCATGTTCATCGCAGGATCCATGGGCAAGATTGCAGTGGGCACTGCATTCATCAGCTGTAAGTGAAAGAGTCAAGGAAACAAATTACATTTAGAAAGAACAAACTTTAATATAGAGGGTGATTTTCAGAACTACTCCTGTTGGTAAATTTCCCAGCCTGCGAACATGTAGCAATACATACCTGGTTCCCTTCCACCTGGCCTTTTATCTACATACAATGGGGGGGGGGGGGGGGGGGGAGAAATTAGGGTGAGAATTGAAGCCCGTATATATTTTTGTATTTTCCAAAGAATGTGTTTATGTTTACTGGAAAAGGGAGGTGCAAGTGTCTGTGGGATATTTTCCTTCAGCTGTTTTCAAACTGAATATGTGTGTGTACATCTACTTTTCCTTTGAAAATTTGTGAACAGTAATGATAAGTCGTGCACCCAAAATTCTGACTAGTGCGCAACTTAACATATTAATTAGATGCTAATTGGCTGAGGGGAGACATGATAGAGGTATATAAAATATTGAGTGGAGTGGAACAGGTGGATGTGAAGCGTCTGTTCATGCTTTCCAAAAATACTAGGACTAGGGGTCATGCGATGAAACTACAGTGTAGTAAATTTAAAACAAATCGGAAAAAATGTTTCTTCACCCAACGCATAATTAAACTCTGGAATTCGTTGCCGGAGAACGTGGTGAAGGCGGTTAGCTTGGCAGAGATTAAAAAGGGGTTAGACGGTTTTCTAAAAGACAAGTCCATAAACCACTACTAAATGGACTTTGGAAAAATCTACAATTCCAGGAATAACATGTATAGAATGTACGTTTGGGAAGCTTGCCATGTGCCCTTGGCCTGGATTGGCCACTGTCGGGGACAGAATGCTGGACTCGATGGACCATTGGTCTTTTCCCAGGGTGGCATTACTTGTGTACTTAATTGGCAGTTATGCCAGTATTCCATAAGCTGCACCCTCAAATTCCAGATTGCACAATTCAAAGGGAGGGTGTGGATCTGGGAGGGGCATGGATGGGTCAGGGGCATCGTGGGCTATAGAAATCTAGCATTCATATACTTAACTGCCTACAGTCAGGCATGAATGTGTACACCAGCCATTGAGGTAAGGACAAGTACGCAAATGCGGACTTATGCTAGTATTCTATGATGGTAGTTGTGCACGCAACTGCCATTATTGAATCCACACTTAGGGGTCCTTGTACAAAGGTGCTAGCATTTTTAGCATGGGCATTAAATATGCGTGCACTAAATGCTAGAGATGCCCATATGGACATCTCAAGCATTTAGCGCGTGTGCTAACAACAGTACCGCGCCTTTGTAAAAGAACTCAGTACTGCGCATCATATTGGCACCTAACTTTAGGCAATCTATTGAGAATTATCCCCTATGTGAATAAAGTATACCCATAGACTCTAATCATGCAGGCGGTATGAGGTGTGAACCCACCCTTTCTCAGGTCCAAATAGAAGGAACAGGTCAGAGAAAAAAGTCAATTACTTTTCTGAATGTAGGTGTGTGCACTTTAGTTCTGTTTTCACAAAGTGCCTTAGTAAGGCCCATAATATATTAAACTAAAGCCCACCTGTCTCCATTTACAGTAGCTAAGCTGATATGAATACTCCTGGATGAAAAATCAAGCTATTTTTGTTGCATGATGTGAAGCTGAAGAAAGGTCTAAACAGGCCAAACAGGGAGCTTCAGAGAGTACTCTAGGATAAAATTATTCAAGGGTACAGACTAACATAGTAGATGATGGCAGATAAAGACCAGTATAGTCCAGCCAGTCTGCTCAAGAAGGTAAACTCATTTGATAAGGTACGAGGTGATACAACATATGTATACCTGATCTTGATTTGTCCATTCTATTTTCAGGGCATAGACCATAGAAGTCTGCCCGGCACTGACCTTGATCTAAAACCTTTGAAGTTGTTATTGAAGCCCTTGAAAAGCGCCATTCCAGCCCATCCAAGTCTATCCAGCCACAATCATGGCACAGACTGTGGAAGTCCGCTCAGTACTGGCTTTGCTTCCCAATTATTAGTGTTGCCACCTAGTCTCCGCTAAGCTTCTTTGGCTCGATTCCTTCTAAACAGGATTCCTACGTGTTTAGCCCACACATTTTTGAATTTCGTTATGGTTTTCATTCTCCATCACCTGCCGCAGGGATGACTATAAGAAAATGTAAATGTGTTTGGATACTATATAGTCAATCACTGTAAAGTGGAAACAGTTTGAAGGGATATCCTGATTGAGATGGTTTCTTGATGGTGCTACAAAAAGTGAAAACAGAAAAGGGTGGTGCTAAAATCAGTAGCCTTGAGTTAAGGAAACTCCTGAAGAACATTGCTGTGAGGCCTACAGTTACTTTGATAGAATCACAGACATCTCTGGCTGTAACTAGGGTAAATGTGGGTGACTGTCTCATGATTACTGCCCAAATACCTTCCCTTCATAAATGTCTGGGGGGTTTTTCCCTGATTTCTCCTCTTGGTCCTGGTCCCCTCCCCTCCTTATTTTCTTCTCTCTGTTTTTTACCTTGTTTCTCTAAGCTCCTTAGCCATTATATTGTAAACCCCTGCAATGCCACTAGGCAATATGCAGTAAATCAAATGAAATAAAATAAATACATAAGAAAAGAGGATCAATCTCTGCAGTTAGGCAACCAGTAGAAGGAGAGGTTTCACAGTGTCCTGACACAGTCAAATTTCAACATAGTCCACCTGTGTGAAGGGTCTAAAACTATATTTATATATGTTGACAATTAAAACATTTAAAAAATACTTACAAAATGCACATTTATATATTTAGCATGTAAATGTGCATTTTGTAAGTATTTAACTGTTTTAGTCATATTTATATGTGTTTGACATTCTATATTTGGGAACGCCTCTTAATAATGCAGGTAAAAAAATCTGGGTAATATTTGAGCAAGACCAATAATCAAAGCCCCCATTTCCAGGGCTAAGGCAGTTTTATTCATGGAAATGCTTCTGATTACTGCCATGGAAAAGACCAGAGTTTTTAACCTCACTACCAGAAACTATTGCATCTCTTGTCACCTTCTTATCACTCTTTCATATTACACACTCCTCCCTGTCCCTCCCCCCTACCATTGCAATCTATATATAATGCACTATGGTGGCCGGTTCAAATCCTGCTGCTGCTCCTTGTGATCTTGGGCAAGTCATTTAACCCTCCATTGCCTCAGGTACAAACTTAGATTGTGAGCCCTCCTGGGACACAGAAATGCCCAGTGTACCTGAATGTAACTCACTTTGAGCTACTACTGAAAAAGGTGTGAGCAAAATCTAAATAAATAAATAATATGGTGCTGGATACTATTATGTCACTTTTCGGTGCAGTGCATATGTGTACAATCAATATGCATCCCACCACATCCTGCTAATGCTCTTCCTCCTAGATTGATTAGGATTTTTTTTTTTTTGGGGGGGGGGGGGAGAGTCAAAGGTTAGCATGGGCATCAGGCAGTTTGCATGTTGACACCACTTCCAGTTGTCCTCTCACTGGCCTATGTCACTGCCACTCACTGAGTAGGCCTGACTCCAAACTGCTGGGGGCCTGGTCTACCCATGGCTGTGCTAGGCTACAAAAGAGATCCTTGCTGTTCACCACAACTCACTGAAGTGCTGGTGGGGTCCTACCAGAAAGGGAGCAAAGAAACCTGCTGCAGGCTGAGTGAAAGGGACAAGAGATGGGGAAAAAATGTGAAGAAAAAAGAAGTTCAGAGAAAGGAAGGAAGGTAAAGAAAGAGGAAGAGAGGAGCTGCTACAACCCTCTCTCAACAATCAATGCTCTCCTCCCCTGCCATCATTCAAACTGCAGGATAAAAACAGGCAAAACTGGAAAAAAATTACTAGTGAAGATAGGGAGGGTGGATGACAGAGAGAGAGAGAGAGAGAGAGAGAGAGAGGAGTGTGTGACTGGTGAAGAAAGGGAGAGGATTGTGACAGAAAATATGACTGGTAGAGAGAAAAGGGATTTAGAGAGAGTGACCAGTGGAAGGAGTATTGTGACAAAAAATCTGTGACTGGAGAGAGGAAGGGGGGGGGGGGCATTGCGAGAGAGTGTGTGTGACTGCTGTCTACAGGGAGATGGGATTGAGAAAGCGACAAGTTTGGTGGCGGGGCATTTTGAGAGTAAGTGTGTGTGACTGCTGGATAAAGGGAGGGAGGATTGAGAGAACATGATCAGTGGGGTGGGGGGAGCATTGAGACAAGTTTGGTGGTGGGGCATTTTGAGAGTAAGTGTGTATGACTTCTGGGTAGAAGAAGGGAGGATTGAGAGAGAGTGGTCAGTGGGGTGGGGAATGTTGGTGTTAGACTAGGGAGGAGAAGATTGTTGAGAGCTAAAGGGAAATCTGTTAACCAAAAGACATCAGTGCAGGGGGTGGGCCATTACTGTATGACCTGATTCTACTGTAACATCCCTGGCTTTTCTGGCTAGGTATCATCACCCTGTCACTCCCTGACTGGTCTTTTTTGGTTGGGTAAAATCAGGGGCGGATTGACAGTGGTCGGGTAAGGATCATTGGGGGCCCACAGCCTGCTGCCCCCTCCCACACATTACAGCACCCCCACCACAGTCGCTGCCCCCCTCCCCTACACACTACAGACCCCTGCCTGAGCCAAAATGGGTCCTACCTTGAAAGGCCCTGGTGGTCTAGTGGTTTCTTCAGGGGCAGGAAAGAATCCCACTCTTTCCTGCCCGCTGTTGCTACTGTACCCAGGGCCAGTGTCACTGTGTTTTCAAATTGGCTGCTGAGACGTCCCAGTCTTGGCAGCCATTTTGAAAACACAGCAGCGCTGGCCCAGGGTACAGTAGCAACAGTGGGCAGGAAAGAGTGGGATTCTTTCCTGCCCCTGCAGAGGCCGTTAGACCACCAGAGCCTTTCAAGGTAGGACCACCGTGGAAGGCTGTAGTGTACGGCGGCAGCAGGCAACCAGGCCGAGCCTCTGAGCCCTTGGACACAGCCCAGTTGCCTGAATGGTCAGTCTGTGCCAGGTATAATTGCCCTGCCGCTCCCTGACTGGTTAGTTCTAGTTCAGTATCATCACCCTGCCACTCCCTGACTGGCCTTTTCTGATTGGGTATCATCTCCCTGCTACTTCCTGACTGGTCTGTTCTGGTTGGTTATCATTACCCTGTCACTTCCTGACTGGTCTGTTCTGGTTGGTTATCATTGCCCTGCCACTCCCTGACTGCTCTCTACTAAAAGGGTAAGAGGTCATGCATGGGTTTGATATACAGATTTTCTGTGGTGCAACCAAAGCAGTTTACATTTATTATATGCAGGTACTAACTCATCAGTATAGACTTTAGCACTGTTACTGAACCCTTCCCCTACCTTTTAAATCTACATGTATGTTTCTTTAAGGCACAAAATGCTACAGTGAAGGAGCCAGTCAGAATCACTGAAGAAAGGGCACACCACTCCATGACCTTAGCAGCAGGTCAGCAGGATCTGGGAGTGATGCAATGGTGACACTCACAGCCCTGGCAGGGTGCTGATTGTCTATAGTATCTAGCTGAGGGGAGCAGTACCAGTCTGTAGCACTGCAGCTTATGAGTCTGGCAGGAGGAGCTGCAGGCAGGGCTGTTTTTGGTCAGGAGTCCAAGCGCACCAATCCCAGGACCAACATATTTAAATTGACAAGTTGGGAACCAACCCTCTTTGTGTTGCCAAGGGCTGCTGGGAACCCACCCACTCTCAAGGCCCAGAACTGCTAGCAGTCCACTCAGTACTCAGGGCCATTAGGATCCCACCTCCTCTCTGGGACTCAAGACTACTGAGAGACCTAGGAGCCCACCTGCTGCCCAGAACCCATCAAAAGCCCAGGGCTGCTGGGAGTCCACCTGCTCCTTGGGGCTGCAAGGAGCTAACCTGTATCTGGAGCCTAGGGTTGCTGGGAGTCCACTCACTGCTTGAGTTCAAAGCACACAAAGAGTCTTGAGCCCTTAGAAACTCACCTGCTATTTGAGGCCAATGGCTGATTGGAGCCCACACACACTGCCCAGAGGCCAAAACCACTAGAAGCCCACCCAATGCCCAGGACCCATAGCTGCTCAGAGCCCCCCAAAAGCCAAAGGCCACTGGGCACCCACATGCTGCTCTAGACTCAGGGGCACTAGGTGCCCATGCACTGCCTGGGGTCCAGGACCAGTATCCCAGATAGCCCAGCACAGGTTACTTTGCTTTCAGACTGGAGTAAGACGCTGGTCTGTGCAAAAACAATGAGGTGAGGGAAAGGGGTAAGAGCTTCCACCACCTCATTACCAAGCTTTGCAGAGCTATGCTACACCTTCCATAGGTATTTCTAGTGCCCTCCATATGATAGCCACAATTTGCAGCAATGCCAAGGGCTGGTCCAGCCTCTGGCATGGATCAGCAGTGTCCTTCCTCCTAACAGGGGACTGCAGACGTGATGTCCCTCCACATCAATATTAGATGGAATGAGAGGGTCTCTGTGAAGATACCTTCAAACCCTCCATTGATACTTGGAACATCCTAGAGGGCATCCTTTACCTAGTCCCTCACATTATCAGAATAGCTGGCATTTGTCCACAGAGCCTCACCTTGGGCAGGATGCTGCTGGGCCATGAGACTCCAAAGCAAGAAGAGGATCTGCAGGAAGAGGGATCTGAGCATGGTCAGGGCGGTTCTACTGAAGACAACACCTGGGAGGAGAGAGCAGAGATAAGAGCCAACATTCTCCCCAAGTCAAGGACAGAATAGAGACATCAGACCATAACTCACAGCCCTGAAAGCGAGGAAGGGCAAAAGAATTACACTCCCCATCACCACTTCTCCAAGTACCTACACCCAGCGCATACAAACAACTAAAGGCAAGAGCATGGACAAGAAATCTACACATCTTAGCCCTAGGCAAGAACATGGGCTCTTCATCAAGACAGATGGAATCAACAGCACAGTAGATGAAGTACATCAAAAGAAGCACAATGGGCCACAAGAAGGGATGTAGAAGCAGACTTTATTGAGGGCCCAACACAGACTGTTTCAGCGCTAGGTCTGCACCAGGAGTCTATATAAAACATACATAAATGTACAAATACATTTAAATTTATGAACAAAAATTGTATAATCCATACCCAATAATTGACTCAAATAATAAACAGATACAGAGTAAAATAATAAATATTGAATATTAACATAAATTGATAAATCATAAATCACATAATAGTAAACACAATGGATATTGTGAGAACTGCAAAAACAATATAAATACACGTCTATGGACAATAGCAGTATTGAATTAACTTTTTTTGGACTGAGTTAACCAAGGAAGCAATATACTACAGACTTCTGTTACCTAACAGTAATTAATAATAGTTTGATACTGTCCTATCCTTGACTTTAAATTAATATTGACAATTTATAGTTTCCTATTTATGTAATAATATGTTATTTTATAGTCTTATTTCATATTCATTGTGTTTATATTATCTGATGCTGGTGGGCATTCCTTTTCATTGAACCACTTCTGACCCAGTGTTCCTGCTGGGTATTAGGGGCATTCCTTTCAGCTTGAATTGATCATTTGTCCTCGAGTGTAGTTGAGGGAAGGTCTTCCTTCTGAGTCAGTATTGACCCAATGACCCAGCATGGTATTGTGGAAAATGCAGCCAACTGGTGAAAAATTCAAGCCAGGTTGAGAACTTAAAATTTCTTGCATCACTTTGCAGAGAAGTAGGAAAATGATCCTGGTGTTGGATCTAAATTATAATTGGTAGAATGATGTCACTTGTAGAAATATTTCCTCTTTTCTTCCTATTACTCTTTTTTTCTGCCTTCTGTATTCATGAAAAAAACAGACTAAACTTACAAAGATCCCTACCATGAACCCCATCATCCCACAGATTTCCACAACTAAGGAACATTCCCAAAACTGCGGTAGGCTTTGACAGTCCATCACTTCACTTCATTTGCAGTAGAAAGTATTTGTGCAGAATTTGCAAAACTGAAAATGGCCAAGTCAGTGGGACTGCATGAGGTACATCTCAGGACATTAGGGGAGCTCAGCAGGGCTGGCTTAACTATTGGGCCAGGTGAGGCGCTGGCCCAGGACGTTGGTGATTATGGGTGCCAAAATACTTAGCCTCTGACCTCATCAGGTCTACAGGTTAATCCTTTTCTTCCCCTCCCCCCAATATGGTCTCTCCCTTCCTCCCCACGGGTCTGGCACTGCTCCCTCACTCACCGCAAAGTTACAGAGAAGTGTGACAAAAATGATAAAGAGGATGGGATGACTTCCCTATGAGGAAAGGTTAAAGAGGCTAGGGCTCAACAGCTTGGAGAAGAGATAGCTGAGGGGAGATATGAGAGGAGTCAATAAAATCCTAAGTGGAGTGGAACAGGTAGACATGAATTACTTGTTTGCTCTTTCCAAAAGTACAAGGACCAGGAGGCACGCAATGAAGCTACTAAGTAGTACATTTAGAACAAATCGGAGAAAATATTTCTCCACAATATGTGATCAAGCTCTGGAATTAATTACTAGAGAATATGGTAAAAGCAGTTAATATAGCAAGGTTTAAAAAAGGTTTGGACAAGACCCTAAAAGAAAAGTCCATAAACCATTATTAAGGTAGATTTGGGATAATCCACTGCTTATTCCTGGGATCAGAAGCTTGAAAACTATTTTTGTTGGAAATTGCCAGATACTTCTGACCTGGATTGGCCACTGTTGGAAACAGGATACTTGGATTAAAGGACCTTTGGTCTGTCCCAGTATGGCAATGCTTATATTTATGCTGTGACAGGGGGAGGAGATATAAAAGGTTACGGGCAGATGCTGAAGATAGATTGGCCCCTAGCACTAATACCAGGAAACTACTGCTAGGGGTAATAGCTGTCATTTTGAATCCGGCACTGCAGAGGACAAGAGCGACTGCACACCGCTTCTGCTCTGACACCCCAGATAGCAGGGAACCCCCTAGTAGGTACTTGGGGGGGGGGGGGGGGGAAGAGGGTCATGATCTTGTGCTTCTGGGGGTTGTGGAGGAGAGGGGTCTGTTGCAAGATGGATTGGCTGATCTATTACCTATGAGGCTATCTTATCTTTTGCACTTCTTGAGGTGCCATTAAGTACAAATGTGATAATGGCTTCACTGACAACACACAGTAATGCCCCATGCGCTGTCAGGGCTGGCCATGCCTGAATTCCACACCTACCTTTACTAAGCAGTTAGTGTAGGATGTTTACTATGCTGACTGGCTTTAGCGTACAATAACTGTTAGTGCAGATCTGTGTTAATGGTTAGCACACATTAACAACCGTGCCAACTGCTTAGCGTAGTTTAGCAAACAGGTCCCAAAGTTTCAATGCGCATTTTCTCTGTGTGGCTTTGACAAGATTCTAAGCTCCATGGAGCAAGGTCAGTCACTCTACTACTACTACTTATCATTTCTATAGCGCTACTAGACGTACGCAGCGCTGTACACTTGAACATGAAGAGACAGTCCCTGCTTGACAGAGCTTACAATCTAATTGTCTGCTTCCTGCACCTGGTTTGAGCGCTGCACCATATAAATAATGTATAACCTAAAAGAGAGGAGAGTGTGGGAAGACATTAAAAAAGGCATTCAAGTACCTGAAATCCCCATGATGGGTGCATATTTTGAACTCTGGGCTACAAAACATGCAAAAATAAATCTTTCAGGAGGTGCTGGAGGTAAAAGCAGAAACAGAATTCAAGAAAGACTGGGATGAGAACAGAGTATCCTTAGCTGTGGAAAGAATGAGGGTAAAGTCTGGGATAAGCACAGAAAATGTTTAGCTGTGGGGAGAGTGATCCTTAGCTGTGGGGGAGTGAGGGGTAAAGCCTGGGATGAGCAGAGAAGATTCGTAGCTGTAAGGGAGTGAGGGGTAAAGCCTAGGACAGGCACAGAGGATTCTTAGTATCTGTGTGTGGGTGGGTGTGTAGATATGAATGTGTGTAGGTAGGACTTTGTCTGTGGGCATGTGTTTGTGCATACACTTTTGTTTGTGATAAATTTTGGGTCCTGTCTGCACCAAATTTTCTGTGTATGTTAGGTGGGCAATTGGGACTTTGACAGGATGCTTTATTTGAACCACACTTATCTACACAGGTATACACTTTTAGTTCTGGAAAAGGAAATCTGACTGAATGTTATAGATGACACACATGAGTAGGTCAAGAATTTAAAAAAAAAGGGGGGGTAGATAGCACATCGCTACCCCCCTACTCCTATCACTCTCATCCCTTCCCCTTCCATTTTGCTCCTGCTGGGTCCTTTACCATCAGCCCCTACCCAGATTCCAGATTCTTGTCTACTCTCCTAGATTCCAGATTCCTCTCAACTTCTCCAGATTCCAGATTCCTGTCTGCTTCTCCAGATTCTGGATTCCAGATTTCTGTCTACTTCTCAGATTCCAGATTCCTGTCTACTTCTTCAGATCCTTCTGTGTTCCCCTTCCTGTCTGTCTCCTCTCATTTCTCTATCTCTTCATCTCCTCCTCTCCTTTTTCATCTCCCATCTTCTCTAAATTCATATCCATGTTCCCTCTTATGGTCCTTTCCCTCTCCTACTGTGCCCACCACCCATCCTCCTTTGTCCTTCCTCTTCATCTTTAGCTGCTCTTGGGTTCCTCTCTGGCTTTGCCTTCTTTTCCCTTAGGTTTTTCTTCCTCTATCTTTCTCCATTGCCCCCTCCTCCCCCTTCCTCCTCCAGTTCCTCGGGCACTTGAGCCAGGGACATACTGAATGTATGACCCTTGTCCCCAAAATTATGTTCCCTTTGTAATCAGGACACATAGGCATGGAAGAGGAAAAGCCAAGCTGCCAGTTTACAGTCAGGGGGGGGGGGGGAGCTTGAAGGGAGATCAACCTTTTAAATGCATTAATATTTGTTATGACTTTTACCAAGGGAATGTCCTATATTTGGGGGATTTGTTAGTGATTACTCTGACCAGGGATGAAAAAAGCTCCATGTGCTATCTTACCTGCAAAGACCAGAGGAGAGGTGAGCCCTCTACCCCTCTCTGGCTTCTCGTCAATGGAAGAAGTTGCAGCATCCAGAATGGAGAAGGGAGGTCAGCATCACAAGTTTTAATCCAAGCCCTTTCAGTGAGAATCAGTGTCACAAGGCAGCTGAGGACACAGGCTGCAAACCCCCTCCCAAAAGCAAGAGAGACATGCAGATCCTAGGTGGCTCTCAAGGGAGGCTGTAACCTCACCCCTCTTAGTAGTAAGGAAGATGTGCAAAGTACTGGTGACTCTTGTTGGTGATAGTTATCCCCTTCCTAACAGGAAAAGTCCTGGCAACCTTACCATACAGAAAGTAACCCTCCCCCTCCCTCCCTCAATAGCAAGGGATAGATGTAGATCCTGGAGGACTCTCAATGGATGTTGTAACTATGAAAATTCAGCAATGGTGTACAATTCCCAGAACACAGTTTCTGTGCAGGTTGTAAGCCCACTCAGCAGCAGAGGCAGGGCTATTAATGTAGACTGTAGTGCTTTCTTGTCCTTAATTAATTTGGCATTCTTTTCATATTTTTTTCTGTAATTTCAGTTGTAAACTGCTCTGACTTGCACTTTCAGACAAATCAACTAATAAACATAAGCATACTTCAGGCTGTAGGGTCTCAGTAGTGGGGTAGTGGTCAGGGGGTCTTGCTGCTCCCAAAGGTATCACTGTTGGTTGTAGTGTCTCACCAGGGGATGAGGGCTGCTGATCCCAGAGGTCTCACTGCAGGCTGTGACGTCTCAGCAGGGTAGTTACTGGTCATAGAGGTCTCACTGCAGGCTATGGTGTCTCAGCAGAGGGTGGGAAGCTGCTGGTCCCAATGTCTCACTGTAGGCTGTGGTGTCTTAAGCAGGGTAGTTACTGGTCACAAAGGTCTCCCTGAACTCTATAGCATCTCAGCAGGGGGCTGGGATAATTACTGGTCAGAGGTCTCACTGCAGGCTGTGGGATCTCAGCAGGGTGGTTAGTACTCCCAGGGGTCTAACTGCAGGCTGTAGTGAAGGGCTGCTGGTTCCAGAGGTCTCACTGCTATTTGTAAAAAAAGTTCAGCAATGAACTTGCTGGTCAGTCCCAGAGGTCTCCCTGGTCTGTAGTGTCTGGCAGGGTACTTGCTTGTCCTAGAGGTCTCTCTGAAGTCTGTAGTGTCTCACCCGGGTGCTTACTGGTTGGAAAGGTGTCCCTGAAGTCCGCAGTGGCTGAGCAGGGTATAAACTGGTCCCAGAAGTCTCACTGTGCTTGCTGTCCCAGAGGGTTCACTGCTGATTGTAGTGTCTCATCAGTGGGAGCTGCTGATCCTGGGGTGTTCAGAGCTCTCAGCACAGCCCGTAATCTCTCTCAGCACTGGGAATTCAGCTTCCAGGCTAGTGTGCAAACCTCCAAGGTAGAATGCGTGTCTCAGCTCAGGCTCCCTGCCAGGAACCTGGCGTGTGGCTACACATCACATCTCTCCCAAGAATTCAATCTTGCTCTGTAGAGTCGGAGCTTGCCAAGAGATCCAGAAACAAGGCGCACATAATCCCGAGGGAGGGAGGGAAGGAGAGAGGGGAGTCGGGGTGGAGACTCAGCAGCAACAGGAGTCCTTATTTTCAAACCATAAATACTTCTACCTGTTCCCACAAGGAAGAGTTATTACTGCTGCCTAGTAAAAGGCAGATACCATATCCTCTGGTGTGTAGCAGAGAGACAGCCAAAGAGAAACTGCATTCCTCCCCATCTCCAGCACAGCAATGGGGCTATAGCTCTCTGATCATAAGCTACATAATAATAGCAATAATAATAATACTTATCAGTACAGTATTATAGGGCTACAGTATTATAATGCTACTGGATGTACGCAGCCCTGTACAATGGTGATAAACATTCAGGTACAAAATAAATGCCCCTCCCCCAAAGAGCTTACACTCTAACAGGGTACTTAAGAAATGGAAGATAGTGATTCACCCACAGTATATAGTGGCAGAAACATAACATAACCCCCATATTGTCTAGCAACAGGGTCAGATTGCTTCCTGGTCTCTCTCTTGTTTGAACTCTTCCAAACCAGATCACAGACCTTCATAAGTACATAGTATTGCCATACTGGGACAGACTGAAGGTCCATCAAGCCCAGCATCCTGTTTCCAACAGTGGCCAATCCAGGTTGCAAGTACCTGGCAAGATCCCAAAATATTACAATACATTTTATGCTGCTTATCCTAGAAATACTGTCCAACAATTTATGGCCTCACTCAGTATTCAAACAATATCGCACAACTGCTAACAGAGTGTGTTCAACAAGTTAGCTGTATAATTTTCTGTGAGGCAGAGTCTCATATAACTGACACGGCTGTTTTCATTTCACTCTGAGGTGAATCAATTGCTTGTGTTCTTTTATTAATCATAGACTCATCCCCCACCTTCTAATAAGGTAGATATTTAAATGATGCATAAATCTGCTTCTAACATCTTAACTATAGCCATTCTCATAACTATGCACACAGCACTTAACTTATGTACATTGGTGTACTCTTGCACCCCGACAGGTCCCCGTTTTGTAATACTTTATCAAGGGGGAGTATCACACGCTGTAGTGAGGAATCTGATGCGGTGATACTCCCCCTTGTTACAAATGAACTTTAATGCTACAACACTATATCTCTGATCCTGATAATGAACTCTTTATAATCTGCTTGTCCTCTTATGAACATTTAATGCATTACCAACTTGTATTTCCTCATACCGGAAATGGCGATCGCCATTAAAAAATAATGTAAGCCACATTGAGCCTACAAATAGGTGGGAAAATGTGGGATACAAATGCAACAAATAAATAAATAAATAAATAAAGAATACAATTATGGAACACATAAATAAACATGGTTTAATGGGACAGAGTCAGCATGGGTTCAGCCAAGGGAAATCTTCCCTCACCAATTTGCCTCATTTCTTTGAAGGCGTGAATAAACATGTGGATAAAGGTGAGCCGTTGATGTAGTGTATCTAGATTTTCAGAAAAGTTCTGACAAAGTTCCTCATGAGAGATTCCTGAGAAAATTAAAGAGTCAAGGGATAGGAGGCAATGTTCTGGTGTGGATTAGGAATTAGTTATTGGACAGAAAACAGAGGGTAGTGTTAAATGGTCAGTACTGGGACCAGTGCTATTTATCATACTTATAAATGATTGAACCACATGCGGACTGTGAAAAATTGCAGGAAGACCATAGGAAATTGAAAGACTGGGCATCCAAATGGCAGATGAAATTTAATGTGGACAAATGCAAACTGATGCACATTGGAAAGAATAATCTGAATCATAGTTACCTGATGCTAGGGTCCACCTTGGGGGTCAGTACCCAGGAAAAAGTTCTAGGTATCATCGTACATAATACTCTGACATCTTCTGCCCAGTGTTCAACGGTGGCCAAAAAAGCAAACAAGATGCTAGGAATTATTAGAAAAGGGATGGTAAATAAGACTAAAATTACTAAAATGGCTCTGTATCACTCCATGGTGCGTCCTCACCTTGAGTATTGCGTTCAGTTCTGGTCGCTGCAGTGGCTTAGGAAGGGGGGCGGGGGGGCGGTCCGCCCTGGGTGCACGCTGCTGGGGGATGTCGGCTCCGCACTGGTGCACTGCCCTCTCTGCCCCGGAACAGGTTACTTCCTGTTCCGGGACAGAGAAAGCAGTGAATTAGCGCGGAGCCGACACACCCCAGCAACGTGCATGTCGGGGCGGATCGGCCCTCCCACCCGTCCCTCGCCACAGGTATGCACTCCCGGGGGGGGGAGGTATGTACTCCGGGGGGGGGGCGCTCCAGCAGGAGGAGGGTGCGCCGTGCTGCACCCAGGGGGGGGGGGGTGCGCAGCGGCGACCCGCCCCGGGTGTCAGCTCCCCTTGCTACGGCTCTGGGTCGCTGTATCTCCAAAAAGATATAGTGGAATTAGAAAAGGTTAAAACAAGAGCGACCAAAATGATAAAGGGGATGGAACTCCTCATATGAGGAATGGCTGAAAAGGATAGGGCTCTTCAGCTTGTTAAAGAGATGGATGAGGAGAGATAAGATTGAGGTCTATAAAATCCTGAGTGGTGTAGAATGAGTCGAAGTGGATTGATTTTTTACTCATCCAAAAGTACAAAGACCAGGGGACACTCAAGGAAGTTACATGGAAATATTTTTAAAAGAAATAGGAGGAAATATTTTTTCACTCAACGAATAGTTAGGCTCTGGAACTCTTTGCCGGAGGATGTAGTAACAGCGGTTAGCATATCTGGGTTTAAAAAAGGTTTGGACAAGTTCCTGGAGGAGAACTCCATAGTCTAATGAGACAGACATGGGGAAGCTACTGCTTGCCCTGGGATTGGTAGCATGGAACGTTGCCACTATTTGGGTTTCTGCCAGGTACTTGTGACTTGGCTTGGCCACTGTTGGAAACAGGATACTGGGCTAGATGGACCATTGGTCTGACCCAGTATGGCTATTCTTATGTTCTCCAGCGCTTATGTCAGCTACCAGCAGCCACTTTGGGTCATATCTTTTGGCGGTGCCCAAAGATATCTGGATTTTGGTATCAGTTATTATCGTCTTTATGGCTATGTGGAGTAAAAAAGAGTCCGCTACTATTTTTTGACTATTATACTATCCTGCTTATAATCGAAATAGAAAAACGCCTATATTGTGACCCAAATCGGGAGATAGACGTTTATCTCACAAAAACGAATAAAGCGGTATAATCGAAAGCCGAATTTGGACGTTTTCAACTGCACTCCATCGCGGATGCGGACAAAGTTGATGGGGGCGTGTCGAAGGCGTGGTGAAGGCGGAACTGGGGCGTGGTTATCGGCCGATCAGAGATGGGCGCCTTTCGCCGATAATGGAAAAAAATATGCGTTTGTAGCGAGAATTTAGGGCACTTTTCCTGGACCCTGTTTTTCCACGAATAAGGCCCCAATAAGTGCCCTAAATGACCAGATGACCACTGGAGGGAATCAGGGATGACCTCCCCTGACTCCCCCAGTGGTCACAAACCCCCTCCCACCACAAAATATGCCGTTTCACAACTTTTTATTTTCACTCTCAAATGTCATACCCACCTCCTTGGCAGCAGTATGCAGGTCCCTGGAGCAGTTGTTAGGGGGTGTAGTGGACTTCAGGCAGGTGGACCCAGGCCCATTCCCCCCTACCTGTTACAATTGTGCTGCTTAATGCTTAGTCGTCCAACCCCCCCAAACCCACTGTACCCACATGTAGGTGCCCCCCTTCACCCCTTAGGGCTATAGTAATGGTGTAGACTTGTGGGCAGTGGGTTTTGAGGGGGATTTGGGGAGCTCAACACACAAGGGAAGGGTGCTATGCACCTGGGAGCTCTTTTACCTTTTTTTTGTTTTTGTAAAAGTGCCCCCTAGGGTGCCCGGTTGGTGTCCTGGCATGTGAGGGGGACCAGTGCACTACGAATCCTGGCCCCTCCCACGAACAAATGCCTTGGATTTATTCGTTTTTGAGCTGGGCACTTTCATTTTCCATTATCGCTGAAAAGCAAAAACGCCCAGCTCACAAATTGTCGAATAAAACATGGACGTCTATTTTTTTCGAAAATACGGTTCGGTCCGCCCCTTCACGGACCCGTTCTCGGAGATAAACCCCCATGGAGATAGACGTTTTCGTTCGATTATGCCCCTTTATGTAAGCCACATTGAGCCTGCAAATAGATGGGAAAATGTGGGGTACAAATGCAAAAAATAAATAAATAAAATTCCCTATTCTGAGTGTCATGTGTGAAAGAAGATGTGAATTTGCCATGTTGCAAGCACAATAGTGCAACTTTCAGACTGGTTTGGTTCATCCATTACTATCAAAGTGCCTTTGTAATAGGACACATTGTTCTGACATCATTGCCACTGATTGGCCAGCTACAGTCACCTGCATCATAGCACTCCAGAGCAGTGCTAAGAGCTGTAAACACCATGTACAGTATGTAACACATCTCACTCATTCAAAGTATTGGTAGGTACCGCACCAAGCCCAGATCTGTGGTAGAAACACCACTGCTAAGTACAGTCCAGACTTGGCCTCCTCGCTCCACCCTCAGTTCACTGATTATTCCACACTCTGCCTCCCTCCAAAGCCCCTCACCAGCTGAGCTGCCTATATGCAGGTGTTCTGAGGTGACATAATTCCCTGACTCTGGATGCCTCTTGAAAGCCTCCTGCCCAGCCTCCCCACCTTCCCATCTCACCTGGCATCACCCCAGAGACGAGCCAGTCAGCCAGTTAGTCAGTCAGGGAGCCCTAGAGCTTCAGCACACTTCTCTGCACAGCAAGAATACATTCCCAGGGGCTCTGAGCCCTCACACCAGCAGAAGGCTGCCTGTAACATCTTTAAACAAATGTTCCCCCCTCCTTCCTCCCCCCATATTAAATGCAGCAGCCCTTTGACCAGGGCTGCCTGTAATCCTAGCCCTACTATTGTTCCCGGGCTTCCCTCTGCTATATTTGACTACAGTGTCCTGTGTGTTTTCATAGTTTCATTCTCCAGATGCCCTAGATTGCTGGGAAATCTCTCCTTTGGTGCTAGGTGTGTATAGAGAGAGGGGCTAGGGTGCAGCTGGGAAGCGAGGCAAGGGCGAAAGGGGAGGGTGCTTACTTTGCAATGTTTACCATCTCAGCTATGCATCTGTCTCTTGATTACAGAAAGGTAAGGGTAAGGGTCATGGACTTGATATACTGCCTTTCTAATTGCTGAAAAGTAGGTATGCGTGGAGGAACATCCTAGTGCCATACCGTCACACACAGGACACAGGGATCACACACAACTACATAAATACACTATACAACCATGCACATGCATCTATACACCACCATACAGATCACACATAAGCACATACATGCACTGTGCAATCACACACATGAATCCATTTACCAGTGTGTGGATCATTCAGGATGGTTGCCTGGAGTGTCACATGACAAGGCATGCCACCAGGAACACACATAAACCAGGAGCGCTAGGCAGTCTTCCACCAACCCAACTCACCCCAAACACATGCAAATCAGAAGCATTGTAGTATGGCCCCTCACAAACATAACCTGCCCCTTCTCTCTTGGAAGGGCACCATCATAAGCCCTGCCTAAGGCATTCCTCACCCTTGCAGTCTCCAAAGCTTCACTACCTGAGACTATTTTCAAACTGGTAGCTCTGGTGTTAGAGGTCACCGAAGATGGCTGCCAATACCCCAAAAAAGATACACCTTTATGGCGTTCCTTTTCTTATATTTTACATGTTTTTAGATTGCACACCGCTTAGAAGTGTTAGTTAGTATAAGCGGTATAGAAAGTTTTAATAAACATAAACATGTCCACATTCCAAATGACTACATGAACCAGCCTTAAACAAAAGCCAAGCTAGATCTCACTTTGAGTATCATGTTCAATTCTGGTCGTCATATCTCAAAAAAGATATAGCAGAATTAGAAGAAGTTCAAAGAAGAGCAACCAAAATGATAAAGGGATTGGAACTCCTCCTGTATGAGGAAAGGCTAAAGAGGTTAGGGCTCTTCAACTTGGAAAAGCAATGGCTGAGTGGGGATATGATTGAGAGCTACAAAATCCTGAGTGGTATAGAACGGGTAAAAGTGAATCGATTTTTCACTCTTTCAAAAAGAACAAAGACCACTAAATAAATTACATATTATACCATATAATCTTAAGGCTCTTTATATTAATCCGATATCCCTAGTACCTTAAGAAGTTTTAATTAAACAACTCCGTAATACTAAGATGCAGACAGCAGTCCAGCAGCAAGAGGGGTGCTATCCAGTCTTTTGCATTGAGTGTCACATGTATGATTATCTCCCAGTTGGTGAGAGATTATATGTGTGTGCTCGATGCAAAGAGCTCCTAGCTCTCAGAGAACAATTACATTCTCTTGAGGCTAGAGTAGCAGACTTGGAGGAGCTGAGGGAGGCAGAGAGGTACATAGAAGAGGCCTACAGGGACGTTGTAGAGAAATCCTACCTCCAGTCTGGCAGTCCCTGTGCTACCTTGGAAGAGGGAGGTCACCTAAAAGGACAGCATCACCCTGGTGAAGCTGGAAGTAATCCTGTAGCCAAGACCAGCCCACCAGGTGATGCAATATTGTCTTCCACCGAGGATGTGTGTCCAGGAGCTTCTACGCAGGAGGGAAGGGTTGGGATGGCTGTTGTAGTTGGTGATTCCATTATTAGGCATGTAGATAGCTGGGTGGCTGGTGGACATGAGGATCACCTGGTCATTTGCCTGTCTGCTGCAAAGGTGGCAGACCTCACACGTTACCTAGATAGGATTTTAGATAGTGCTGGGAATGAGCCAGCTGTCTTGGTACATGTGGGTACCAATGACATAGGAAAATGTGGGAAGGAGGTTATGGAAGCCAAATTTAGGCTCTTATGTAGAAAGCTCAAATCCAGAACCTCTAGGGTAGCATTTTCAGAAGTGCTCCCTGTTCCAAATGCAGGGTCCAAGAGACAGGCAGAGCTCTGGAATCTCAATGTGTAGATGAGGCAATGATGCAGGGAGGAGAGTTTTAGGTTTGTAAGGAACTGGGCAACATTCTGAGGAAGGGGGAGCCTATTCCAGAATGATGGGCTCCACCTTAACCAGGGTGGGACCAGGCTGCTGGCATCAGTATTTAAAAAGGAGATAGAGCAGCTTTTAAACTAGAAACTGAGGGAAGGCTGACAGTTGCTGAAAAGCACATGGTTCAGAATAAGGTATCTTTAAAAGATATCACCAAAACAGGAAAGATAGGGCATCCCGATAGCGAGGTTGCAATAGAGACCATAGTAGACCACGTGTCTTGAAATAAAGAGCAGACAGATTTCTAAGATTGCAAATTATCACTGTCAACTGCTAAGCAAGATGTAAATAGGAACAACAAACATAGTTTGAAATGTCTATATGTGAATGCCAGAAGCCTAAGAGATAAGATGGGAGAGTTAGAATATATTGCACTAAATGAAAAATTAGATATAATAGGCATCTCTGAGACCTGGTGGAAGGAGGATAATCAATGGACACTGTCATACCAGGGTACAAATTATACCGTAGCAGTGGCGTTCTGAGTGCGGGGCGGTCCACCCCAGGTGCACGCTGCAGGGGGGTGCAGGGAGCAGCCGCGCGGCTGTCAGTTCCACCAGTTCCCTGCTCCCTCTGATGTTACTTCCTGTTCCGGGACAGAGGGAGCAGGGAACCGGCAGAGCTGACAGTCGCACGCCTGCTCCCAGCACCCTAGGAGGTAAAAGCAATGCACCCAGGGGGGGAGGGGGTGCGCAGCAGCGATCCGCCCCAGTTAAAAGCTGACCAAGGAACACCACGGTATCGTAGTGATAGGATGGATCGAATTGGTGGAGGGGTAGTGTATGTTAAGGAGGGCCTTGAATCAAATAGATTGAAAATTCTGTGGGAACGGAAAACATCTTGGAATCCCTATGAATTGAAATTCCATGTGTAAAGGGGAAAAGGATAGTGATAGGAGTGTACTACCATCCACCTAGCCAGGATGATCAGACAGATGTATAAATGTTATCAGAAATTAGGGAGGCTAACAAACTGGGGAACACAATAATAATGGGTGATTTCAATTACTCCAGTATTGACTGGGTAAGTATAACATCAGGGCATGCTAGGGAGATAAAATTCCTTGACGAAATCAAGGACTGCTTTATGGAGCATCTGGTACAGGAGCCAACAAGAGGAGGGAAAATTCTAGAGCTAGTCCTTAGTGGCGCGCATGATCTGGTGCAGGAGGTAATGGTGCTGCGGCCGCTTGATAGCAGTGATCATTATATGATCAAATTTGATATTGGCTCTGGAGTAAGTACACACAGGAAATCCATTATGTTAGCATTTAACTTTCAAAAAGGAGACTATGATAAAATGAAAAGAAAACAATGAAAAAAAAAACTTAGAGGAGCATCTGCGAAGATCAAAAATTTTGCTGTTCAAAAATACCATCCTGGAAGCCCAGGCCAGTTATATTCCATGTATTAAAAAAGGGAGGAAGGAAGGCCAAATGACAGCCGGCACGGTTAAAAAGTGAGGTGAAGTAAACTATTAGATCTAAAAGAAAATCCTTCAGAAAATGGAAGAAGGATATGACTGAAAATAATAAGAAACTTCATAAGGAATGGCAAGTCAAATGCAAAGCGCTGATAAGGAAGGCAAAGAGGGACTTTGAAAAAAAGATTGTGTTGGAGGCAAAAACACATAGTAAAAACTTTTTTAGGTATATTAATAGAAAGAAGCCGGCAAAAGAATCAGTTGGACCGCTAGATGACCGAGGGGTAAAAGGGGCACTCAGGGAAGACAAAGCCATAGTGGAGAGATTAAATGAATTCTTTGCTTTGGTCTTCACTGAAGAAGATTTGGAGAGATACCGGTGCCAGAAATGGTATTCAAAACTGACGAGTCAGAGAAACTGAATAAAATCTCTGTAAACGTAGAAGATGTAATGGCACAATTTGACAAATTGAAGAGTAGCAAATCACCTGGACAGGATGGTATCCATCCCAGAGTACTGATAGAATTGAAAAATGAACTTGCAGAACTATTGTTAGTAATATGCAATTTATCTTTAAAGTCAAGCTTGGTACCCGAAGATTGGCCAATGTAACACTGATTTTTAAAAAGGTTCCAGAGGTGATCCAGGAAATTATAGACTGGTGAGCCTGACATTGGTGCCAGGCAAAATGGTAGAGACTATTATAAAGAACAAAATTACAGAGCATATTCAAAAGCATAGATTAATGAGACAAAGAGGGGCATAATCGAAAGGGATGCCCAAGTTTTGTTGAGGACATCCTCGCAAAACGTCCCGATGGAGGGGCAGGAAAACCTGTATTATCAAAACAAGATGGATGTCCATCTTTTGTTTCGATAATACGATCAGGGACACCCAAATCTTGAAATTTGGTCATCCTTAGAGATGGTCGTCCCTAGACTTGGTCGTTTCTGATTTTTGGTGATAATGGAAACCAAGGACTCCCATCTCAGAAATGACCAAATGCAAGCCCTTTGGTCGTGGGAGGAGCCAGCATTTATAGTGCACTGGTCCCCCTGACATGCCAGGACACCAACCGGGCACCCTAGGGGGCACTGCAGTGAACTTCATAAAATGCTCCCAGGAACATAGCTCCCTTACCTTGTCTGCTGAGCCCCCCAAACCCCCCTAAAACCCACTACCCACAACTGTTCACCACTACCATAGCCCTTATGGGTGAAGGGGGGCACCTAGATGTGGGTACAGTGGGTTTGTGGTGGGTTTTGGAGGCTCGCAGTTTCCTCCACAAACATAACAGGTAGGGAGGGGGATGGGCCTGAGTCCGCCTGCCTGAAGTGTACTGCACCCACTGAAACTGCTCCAGGGACCTGCATACTGCTGTGATGGACCTGAGTATGACATCTGAGGCTGGCAAAAAATATTTTTAAAGATGTTTTTTGAGGGTGGGAGGAGGTTAGTGACCCCTGGGGGAGTAAGGGGAGGTCATCCCCGATTCTCTCCAGTGGCCATCTGGTCATTTCAGCCACCTTTTTGTGCCATGGTCGTAAGAAAAATACGACCAGATAAAGTTGTCCAAGTGCTCTTCAGGGTCGCCCTTTTTTTTTCCATTATGGGTCGAGGATGTCCATGTGTTAGGCATGTCCAAGTCCCGCCTTCGCTATGCCTCTGATACACCCCCTTAAACTTTGGCCCTCCCTGTGACGGAAAGTAGTTGGGGACATCCAAAATCAGCTTTCGATTATACCGATTTGGACGACCCTGTGAGAAGGACGCCCATCTTCCGATTTGTGTTGAAAGATGGCCGTCCTTCTCTTTTGAATATGAGCCCAAAAGCCAACATGGATTTTGTGAAGGAAAATCTTGTCTCACCAATCTACTACATTTCTTTGAAGGAGTGAACAAACATGTGGATAAAGGTGAGCTGGTTGATGTATATAGTGTATCGGGATTTTCAAAAGGCATTTGAAAGACTCCAAGTACCTCATGAAAGACTCCAAGTACCTCATGAAAGACTCCAGAGGAAATTGGAGAGTCATGGGATAGGAGGTAGTGATCTATTGTGGATTAAAAACTGGTTAAAAGATAGAAAACAGATAGTATGGTTAAATGGTCAGTATTCTCAATGGAGAAGGGGATAGTGGGGTTCCCTAGGGCTCTGTGCTGGGACCAGTGTTTTTAAACATATTTATAAATGATATAGAGATGGGAGTAATTAGTGAGGTAATTAAATTTGCTGATGACACAAAGTTATTCAAAGTAGTTAAATCGCGAGAGGATTGTGAAAAATTACAAGAGGACCTTACGAGACTGGGAGACTGGGAGACTGAGTGTCTAAATGGCAGATGACTTTTAATGTAAGTGCAAAGTGATGCATGTGGGAAAGAGGAACCCGAACTATAGCTACGTAATTCAAGGTTCAACGTTACGAGTCACTGACCAAGAAAGGGATCTAGGTGTCATTGTTGACGATACGTAGAAACCCTCTGCTCAGTGTGCAGCGGCGGCAGCAGCTAAGAAAGCAAATAGAATGGAAAGGAATGGAAAACAAAAATGAGGATGTTATAATGCCTTTGTATCGCTCCATGGTGCGACCGCACCTCAAATACTGTGTGCAATTCTGGTCACTGCATCTCAAAAAAGATATAGTGGATTTAGAAAAGGTACAGAGAAGGGTAACGAAAATGATAAAGGGGATGGGACGACTTCTCTAGAGGAAAGGCTAAAGCGATTAGGATTCTTCAGCTTGGAGAAAATATGGCTGAAGGGAGATATGATAGAGGTCTATAAAATAATGAGTGGAGTGGAACGAGTAGACATGAATCGCTTGTTTACTCTTTCCAAAAATAGTAGGACTAGGGGGCACGCAATGAAGCTACAAAGTAGTAAATTTTAAAAAATCAGAGAAAATATTTCTTCACTGAATGTGCAATTACATTCTGGAATTTGTTGCCAGAGAATGTGGTAAAGACAGTTAGCTTAGTGGAGTTTAAAACAGGTTTGGATAGCTTCCTAAAAGAAAAATCCATAAGCCACTATTAAGATGGACTTGGGGAAAATCCACTCTTATTCCTAGGATAAGCAGCATAAAATGTACTGTTCTGGGTTCTTGCCAGATACTTGTAACCTGTATTGGCCACTGTTGGAAACAGAATTCTGGGCTTGATGGATCTTCAGTCTGTCCCAGTAAGGCAACACTTATTTTTTTTTTCTTACATTTGTACCCCGTGCTTTCCCAGGTTCAATGCGGCTTACATATTATATACAGGTACTTATTTGTACCTGGGGCAATGGAGGGTTAAGTGACTTGCCCAGAGTCACAAGGAGCTGCCTGTGCCTGCAGTGGGAATCAAACCCAGTTCCCCAGGACCAAAGTCCACCACTCTAACCACTAGGCCACTCCTCCACTGGTCATAAGTACTTAAGTACTTATGACCAAGGGGCACTCAATGAAATTAGATGAAAATACTTAAGCTCTGGCACTCATTGCTGGAGGATGTGGTAATAGTGGTTAGCATATCTGGGTTTAATAAAAGGACAAGTTCCTGGAGGAAAAATTCATAGTCTGTTTTTGAGATAGACTTGGTGGAAGCCACTGCTTGCCCTGGGATTGGTAGCATGGAACGTTGCTACTATTTGGGTTTCTGCCAGGTACTGTGACCTAGATTGGCCACTGTTGGAGACAGGATACTGGGCTTGGTGGACCATTGGTCTGACCCAGTATGGCTATTCTTATGTTCTTATCTTTCAATCCAGCATATATAAGGTAGGCAAGAGGAGTGGTATGGAGAGGCTCCTGGCCATTTAAATCATCTGTCAGGAGCTAACCAGGCATTTTCAGTGGCACTTAACTGGATAGTACATAATTGGCCATATTCTATAACTGTGCGCCTACATTTGGGTGCCATGTCGAGAATTTGGGAATGCATGAAATGCAGTGTCTGTGCAATATGCGACTGCCCTTTGTGGTAAATATACACCCTCTGCATTTACTGAATCAGCTTTGCACTTACCACACCTAGGGGTCCTTTTACTAAGTTGCGGTAAAAGGGGGCCTGCGCTAGCATCAATGCATGTTTTTGACTCGGGTAAAAGGCTGTCTTTTTTTCTGAAAAACAAATGGACGTGTGTTAAATGAACCACTTGCTGTCCGGCCATTGAGGTGGCAGTAAGGGCTCCCATGCTAACTCAGCGGCAACCGGGCAGTGCCGAGGTAAGCACCGGTGCTACAAAAATAGAAAATATTTTTGTAGGCCAGAAATGGCACATGCTGGGGGGGGGGGGGGGGGGGAACTACCGCCAGGCTCATGCGGTAGTTCTGGATTGGCGGTCGCAAGCCTGTTGCTGCGCACCAACCCCTTTGTAAAAGGACCCCCTAAACCTTTGCAGTTAAGGCGTGGTAAGGGCAAAAATTTAAGGCGCTTTAGTAACATTATTTATTTATTTTAAATGTTTATACATCACCTACAACCTAAGCGGTTTCCAAGTCGACATACACAAATTAAAACCATAAAATCACAAAAAGCACAAATACCTTCCAATTTACAATATGTCAGTGCTACTCCTTCCGTCCCAGCCTAAACATAGCCATCATTACAAAAAGGCAAAGCTTAGTCTTCTGCAGTTTCTTGAATTGCAGCTGACTGGCACATAAACATATTTGAGCTGGAAGTGCGTTCCACATCTGAACTCCTGTCACCCAGAAGGTTGAAACTCCCTTATCATAATAACGTACTTTTGCAACTAGATCCAAGGAAAACCGCATAGCAGTCTCTGATCTCAATACTCTTGAAAGATGGTAAAAACACACGTGGAGGGGCATAATCGAACGTGAGAACGGGTACGTGAAGGGGCGGGACAGACCGTATTTTCGATAATACGGTTTGTGCCCAGCAAATGCATCGGAGTTGTGCGGAGTTGAGCTGGGCGGTTTCGTTTTTCAGCAATAATAGAAACTGAAGGTGCCCAGCTCAAAAACGAACAAATCCAAGGCATTTGGTCATGGGAGGGGCCAGGATTCGTAGTGCACTGGTCCCCCTCAAATGCCAGGACACCAACCGGGCACCCTAGGGGGCACTTGTAACAAGTAAAAAAAAAAAGTCAAATACCTCCCAAGTCCATAGCTCCCTTCCTTTGGGTGCTGAGCCCCTCAAATCCCCCCCCCCCAAAACCCACTGCCCACAACTCTACACCATTACCATAGTCCTTATGGCTGAAGGAGGGCACCTACATGTGGGTACAGTGGGTTTTGGGGGCAGTTTGGAGGGCTCCCATTTACCACCACAAGTGTAATAGGTAGGGGGGGGGATGGGCCTGGGTCCACCTGCCTGAAGTACACTGCACCCATTAACAACTGCTCCAGGGACCTGCATACTGCTGTGATGGAGCTGGGTATGGCTTTTGAGGCTGGCATACAGGCTGGAAAACAAATTGTTAAAGTTGTTTTTTTTTGGTGGGAGGGTGTTAGTGACCACTGGGGGAGTGAGGGGTGGTCATCCCCAATTCCCTCCGATGGTCATCTGGTCATTTAGGGCACTTTTTTGGGACTTGTTCGTGAAAAAAAAGGGTCCAAAAAAATTGACCTAAATTCTCGCTAAAAACGGCAATTTTTTTCGATTATCAGCCGAAGGCGTCCATCTCTGCTCGGCCGATAAACACGCCCCAGTCCCGCCTTCACCATGCCTCCGACACACCCCCGTCAACTTTGTTCGTTCCCGCAACGGAGTGCAGTTGAAGACGCCCAAAATCGGCTTTCGATTATACCGACTTGGGCGCCTTTGCGAGATAGGCGCCTATCTCCCGATTTGGGTCAAAATCTGGGCGCCCATCACTTTCAAAAATAAGGCTGATATTCTCCTTCAGGTACAATGTGCGGGGAAATACTTTCCAAAATACTAGTACAAGTGGCACAAATCATGCCTAGATTAAGAACTCATATCAATTGGCCCATTTTATAATCTACATGTGTACTAGTGACCTCCGCCTAGGCTTTGCTCAAAGTCTACCCTTGTACATGCTACTGCCACGGCTCCCAATTAGAGTCCACCGGGTGCTCTGCATTCTTCTCCACCGCCCCTACCTATTCCCCTGAGGACACAACCAGCAGGTTAAGGCCTATTTTTTTCCATTAGCCTTTGGAGAGTAGGGTAGATGTGGGTGAGGGTGGCTGGGTGGTGGCGCACTGCCTTAGACTATCTCTCTCTCTCTTTCTTTTCCTGTCCTGTCTGGTGTTTGTAGTTCTTTGATACTGATTAAATGAGTTTGTGCACTGCTTTGATTGTGTTTGAAAGACGGTATATCAAGTCTAATAAAGCATAAGCATGTCAAACTATGTACGTTTATGCCAGTCTGTATTTTATAAGAGGCCACATACATGTGAAAAAGCCTTTAATAAACTCCATTCTCATTTGAGCTGAGAGACTGGAAGTGGGAGAGGAGAAACCATCCCATTGTTATGATTTATTAGGGAAATTAGCCATATGAATGGTAAGGATGCCAAAATAACCAATAAGAGACTCACAAGTAAAACCAAATAATTCTTTGAAGCCAGAAAGGTACCTTGTAGTTTACTCTAAGAACTATTATTGTTGGAAAAGAGCGATTATAGGAATAACAATACCATCCTGGAAACCAAATGAGTCACTTCAGACTAATCTGAATTATGTTACTGTAAACTACAATCACAATTATTTGGTATAGATAATGAATATGTTCAGTCACTCTGTGCTGTGCTGGGGATCACCAGAGATTATATGCAAATCACAAGCAACATTGTCCTATAAATAATGTTTAGGGTCTAGTTCTTACCCTGCAAGATCTGTGAAAATGATGATGGGGCAGGGAGGACAACGTCAGATTGGTCTTCTCCCAGGATGTTTAGCTAGTTCCTTTGTCCTGGGTAGTAATTATCAGGTCAATATGCAGCAGAACGTATTTTTATTAAATGCCAACCATGCCATTTAAAAATATAGATATATATTCAGCACCACTCTATGCGGTAGTGGTATAGCTACCATTGAATGGTATGGGACCCAGGCAGAAAAATGAAGATGGATCCCTATGCTGTCTCTCCCAAGGTAGCGGGGGCCCCTGGGTGTGGGGGACATTCAGAGCTCCAGTAACCAAACCCCTTACAACATCCATTCCAGACCTATATAGGAAACCTATCATATAAAAGTAGCACTACTGTCTAGGGTTCAAATAGCAACAACCCTGCTTTTAAAAGGAAGAATCCAGTGACCACCAATGCAAGACACCAGGAAGGAATGCTATTTCAGGGTGTTGCAAAGGGCGTATTATACTCAGGCACAACTGTATAAGGCAGCATCCTCAATCTGTGGCAAATGTCAGAGTGCAGACAACAATTTGTACCACTCCTTTTGGGGTTGCTCGGTAATTCAGGAGTTCTGGAAGCAGGTGACTCACTGCATGGCTACTCTTTTGGACTAGAGGATTGATGGCTTGCCGGAACAATTGCTATTGGATAAATCAGGGTCATTTGGGGGAAAAGATAAGGGTGAGGCATTATTGTTTCATAAATTGTGCCTGCTGGCACGAAAATGTATCTTGCAGTTATGGACCCTGGAATCCTCTGAGCATGCTACCAGAACCCTCATCCACACTCTCATCACCTCTCGCTTAGACTACTGCAATTTGCTTCTCACAGGTCTTCCACTCAGCCATCTCTCTCCTCTTCAATCTATTCAAAATTCTGCTGCACGACAAATATTTTGCCAAAGTCGCTTTGCCCATATCAGCCCTCTCCTGAAGTCACTTCACTGGTTCCCTATCCATTTCCGTATTCAATTCAAGCTCCTCTTATTGACCTATAAGTGCATTCACTCTGCAGCCCCTCACTACCTCTCCACCCTCATCTCTCCCTACACTCCTTCCCAGGATCTCCGTTCACTAGGCAAATCTCTCCTAATTGCACCCTTCTCCTCCATCGCTAACTCCAGACTCCGTTCCTTTTATCTCGCCGCACCTTATGCCTGGAATAGACTTCCTGAGCCGTTACGTCAAGCTCCATCCCTGGCCGCCTTCAAATCCGGGCTAAAGGCCTACCTGTTTGATGCTGCTTTTAACTCCTAACTTGTCACATGCTCATAACCTTTATCTTGTTTTCCTCTCTTCAATAGTCCCCTTTTCCCTATGTGTCCTATCTGTCTGTCCTACCCTTATCCCTTATTGTGCTGTCTGTCTGTCCTGATTTAGATTGTAAGCTCTTTTGAGCAGGGACTGTCTTTTCTTCATGTTCAATTGTGAAGCGCTGCGTATGACTGGTAGCGCTATAGAAATTATTTGTAGTAGTAGTAGTAGGGTTCTGGCACTGGAGGAATCAAATTCATTTGCTGATAGGTTAGGAGGCGAGAGAGGTTCTGGGTTCCTCTAAGCATGAGGAACTTTTTTCTGCAAATCTGGACACCTTATTTGCAGTCATTGACACCACTTGGCCGAAGCCTTATTTTGAATATCTTATCACTTCTACTTTTCTGGAGCAGTTGTACTATACAGTTCTTTTAAACATTAGTCCCCTGGTCTGGGATAAGGTGGGGAGAGGGAAGGATAGGGTCTCAGGAGGCTATAAGAGTTCAGGCCTTCTGGGGAATATGTTACCATTGGTTCTGTGATTAACTTTGGTGGGTTGCTGTGAGGGGTGTAGGAGGGATTCGGGGGGGGGGGGTCGTTATTGTATCTATGTCTTAGCAATTGGCATCTTTCTTTGCACTGTTTGTACATGTATCTGGGTATGTAAAATTGAATAAAATTGTTTTAAAATAAAGGAAGAACCCTAGCATACCAGTAAAGTTCCTTCTGGGAAAAAAAGAACAAACCACACTCACTAGCAGAATACCTCACTTCTATTATTCCTGCAGAATACAGACAGAGCCTCAAATACAGAATAAGTAACCACAAATTTGAAATAGGAACTCCGAGAAATCTAAATGCTATGCAGCATTAGAGAAAAAATGCATTTCCTTCATACAATGTAAAATATAAAGTTTTCAGGGTTGCACATATCAAGATGTCATATTCCAGTTACTTAATGGAAAATAATATGCATTCTACCTTTGTTGTCTGGGTATTGTATTTTATTAATCCAATCAGTTCCAACCCTCTCCTTTCAACTTTTCATGTGTTGTCTTCATCTAAGTTCTTTTCCAGGGTCTCATTTTTATTTCTTCTTTCTTCTCCTGTCTTCCTTTCCTCTCTACATCTATCTCTGACATTGATCGTTCCCCTTAATCATTTTTCTCTTCTGTGGGTCTCCTCTTAGCAGCTAGATTTTACCTCTCATTTTCCCTTTCTCTTCCATCTAGGTTTCAGCTTCCTTCTTTTTACATCTCACCTACTTACGAGCTTTCCATTTTCCACTCTCATCTCTCCCCAGCCCTCATTTATCTTCCTCCTTCACTAACCCCAGCTTGTTACTTGTCATTCAACCCCTGCTGTCACCAGCCCCCTTTTTCTTTTTCTTACTTACTACCCAGTTTCTTTATTCCCTTCTCAGATTTGTCCCTTCCATCTGTTCCTTTCTAGAACCTTTCAACCCTTTCCCTCCCCCTCCAGCCCTTTCACTCCCTCCCTCCTTCCCTCCCTCCAGTATTCCCCCTTCTTACCCCATCTTCCTTCATTCTGATCACTTCTCACCACTTCACTCCCTCCTTCCTACCATTCTAAGCCCTTCCTCCAGTCCATTTCACTCTCTCTGTCTTCTCCTTCCCTATCTGCACACTCAGCCCTGTCTCCCATTACCCATCCCCACTCTCTGCATCAGCCCCTAGCCCCTTGCTCCCAGACCCAGCATCAGATCCATCTCCAAGCCCCAACCTGCTTCTCTCACCTGCCTCCGTGTCAGCCCCCTGCCTTCATCCTCCTTCAGCACTAAAACTGTTCTCCTACACCCATCCCTTAATATCTGCCTTTTCTCCCATCTCCAGTCTGGGTGTTACCTCCAAGCCAGCTTCTCCCAACCATAGCATAAGACCTTTTTTCCAGCCTTAGTATGAGCCCCTTCTGCCACCTCACCATCTGCCAACATCAGCCTCCTTATTTCAGTCTTAAGTCCATCATGTTTTTCTCCGGTTGCTAATCTTTGATTCTGTGGGCCCTTTAAAATTGTCTTGGTCGATTTGTTTTGTCCATTTTTTCTCTGTTCTCTTCCCTCCTTTTGTTTAATTTTAGGTTTTAGTTATTCCCAACCCTTCTCCCCCTCCCTTATAACTATTGTAACCTAGATTCCCTGATGTGTTCCTCCACTATTCTTTCTCCTTTATAATTCTTGTTATTTTATTTACTGTACACCACTTAGATTTTGTTATTCGCGGTATTGTAACATACATACATAGTAGATGACAACAGATAAAGACCTGTACGGTCTGTCCAGTCTGCCCAACAAGATAAACTCATTACAAAAGGTATGTGATACTTTATATGTATACCTGGTCTTGATTTGTCCTTGCCCTTATCAGGGCATAGATCATAGAAGTCTGCCCAGCACTGACTCTGTTCTAAGATTTCTGAAGTTAACATCGAAGCCCCTGAAAAGCTCTACTCCAGGCCATCCAAATCTTTTTAGCCAAGATATGCATTCTACCTAAAAGTCTGCCCAGCACTGGCCTTGTTCTCCAGCTTCAGAAGCCGAAGCTGAATCTGTCCAGCCACTATCAGAGCACAGGCCATAGATGTTTGCCCAGTTCTGGCTTTGCTTCCCAATTACTGGTGTTTTGCTTCCTAATCTCCGCTAAGCTTCTTTGGATCCATTCCTTCTAAATAGGATTCCTTTGTGTTTATCCCATGCAGTTGTGAATTTATTACCGGTTTCATCTCCACCACTTCCCACAGGAGGGCATTCCAGGTGTCTACATAAGTACATAAGTACATAAGTAGTGCCATACTGGGAAAGACCAAAGGTCCATCTAGCCCAGCATCCTGTCACCGACAGTGGCCAATCCAGGTCAAGGGCACCTGGCACGCTCCCCAAACGTAAAAACATTCCAGACAAGTTATACCTAAAAATGCGGAATTTTTCCAAGTCCATTTAATAGCGGTCTATGGACTTGTCCTTTAGAAATCTATCTAACCCCTTTTTAAACTCCGTCAAGCTAACCGCCCGTACCACATTCTCCGGCAACGAATTCCAGAGTCTAATTACACGTTGGGTGAAGAAAAATTTTCTCCGATTCGTTTTAAATTTACCACACTGTAGCTTCAACTCATGCCCTCTAGTCCTAGTATTTTTGGATAGCGTGAACAGTCGCTTCACATCCACCCGATCCATTCCACTCATTATTTTATACACTTCTATCATATCTCCCCTCAGCCGTCTCTTCTCCAAGCTGAAAAGCCCTAGCCTTCTCAGCCTCTCTTCATAGGAAAGTCGTCCCATCCCCACTATCATTTTCGTCGCCCTTCGCTGTACCTTTTCCAATTCTACTATATCTTTTTTGAGATACGGAGACCAGTACTGAACACAATACTCCAGGTGCGGTCGCACCATGGAGCGATACAACGGCATTATAACATCCGCACACCTGGACTCCATACCCTTCCTAATAACACCCAACATTCTATTCGCTTTCCTAGCCGCAGCAGCACACTGAGCAGAAGGTTTCAGCGTATCATCGACGACGACACCCAGATCCCTTTCTTGATCCGTAACTCCTAACGCGGAACCTTGCAAGACGTAGCTATAATTCGGGTTCCTCTTAGCCACATGCATCACTTTGCACTTGTCAACATTGAACTTCATCTGCCACTTGCACGCCCATTCTCCCAGTCTCGCAAGGTCCTCCTGTAATCGTTCACATTCCTCCTGCGACTTGACGACCCTGAATAATTTTGTGTCATCAGCGAATTTAATTACCTCACTAGTTATTCCCATCTCTAGGTCATTTATAAATACATTAAAAAGCAATGGACCCAGCACAGACCCCTGCGGGACCCCACTAACTACCCTCCTCCACTGAGAATACTGGCCACGCAATCCTACTCTCTGCTTCCTATCTTTCAACCAGTTCTTAATCCATAATAATACCCTACCTCCGATTCCATGACTCTGCAATTTCTTCAGGAGTCTTTCGTGCGGCACTTTGTCAAACGCCTTCTGAAAATCCAGATATACAATATCAACCGGCTCCCCATTGTCCACATGTTTGCTTACCCCCTCAAAAAAATGCATTAGATTGGTGAGGCAAGACTTCCCTTCACTAAATCCGTGCTGACTTTGTCTCATCAGTCCATGTTTTTGTATATGCTCTGCAATTTTATTCTTAATAATAGCCTCCACCATCTTGCCCGGCACCGACGTCAGACTCACCGGTCTATAATTTCCCGGATCTCCTCTGGAACCCTTCTTAAAAATCGGAGTAACATTGGCTACCCTCCAGTCTTCCGGTACTACACTCGATTTTAGGGACAGATTGCATATTTCTAACAGTAGCTCCGCAAGTTCATTTTTTAGTTCTATTAATACTCTGGGATGAATACCATCAGGTCCCGGTGATTTACTACTCTTCAGCTTGCTGAACTGACCCCATTACATCCTCCAAGGTTACAGAGAATTTGTTTAGTTTCTCCGACTCCCCCGCTTCAAATATTCTTTCCTGCACCGGTGTCCCCCCCAAATCCTCCTCGGTGAAGACCGAAGCAAAGAATTCATTTAATTTCTCCGCTACGGCTTTGTCCTCCTTGATCGCCCCTTTAACACCATTTTCGTCCAGCGGCCCAACCGACTCTTTGGCCGGTTTCCTGCTTTTAATGTATCTAAAAAAATTTTTACTATGTATTTTTGCTTCCAACGCTAATTTCTTCTCAAAGTCCTTTTTTGCCCTCCTTATCTCCGCTTTGCATTTGGCTTGGCATTCCTTATGATCTATCCTGTTACTTTCAGTTGGTTCTCTTCTCCACTTTCTGAAGGATTGTTTTTGGCTCTAATGATTTCCTTTATCTTACTGTTTAGCCACGCCGGCTGACGTTTAGTCTTTTTTCCCTTTTTTCTAATACGTGGAATATATTTGTCCTGAACCTCCAGGATGGTGTTTTTAAACAGCATCCACGCCTGATGCAAGTTTTTTACTCTGCGAGCTGCTCCTTTCAGTCTTTTTTTCACCATTTTCTCATTTTGTCGTAATCACCTTTTCTATAGTTAAACGCTAGCGTACTTGATTTCCTAGTTTCACTTCCTTCAATGCCAATATCAAAACCGATCATATTATGATCACTGTTATCAAGCGGCCCTCGTATCGTTACCCCCTGCACTAGATCATGAGCACCACTAAGGACTAAGTCTAGTATTTTTCCTTCTCTTGTCGGCTCCTGAACTAGCTGTTCCATGAAGCTGTCCTTGATTTCATCAAGAAATCTTATGTCCCTTGCATGTACAGATGTTACATTAACCCAGTCTATATGCGGGTAATTGAAATCCCCCATTATTATTGTGTTGCCCAGTTTGTTTGCGTCCCTGATTTCCTTTAACATTTCCGCATCCGTCTGTTCGTCCTGGCCAGGCGGACGGTAGTACACTCCTATCACTATCCTTTTCCCCTTTGCACATGGAATTTCAATCCACAGTGATTCCAAGGAGTGTTTTGTTTCCTGCAGAATTTTCAATCTATTTGATTCAAGGCTCTCGTTAATATACAATGCTACCCCTCCACCAATCCGATTCACCCTATCACTACGATATAATTTGTACCCCGGTATGACAGTGTCCCACTGGTTATCCTCCTTCCACCAGGTCTCAGAGATGCCTATTATATCTAATTTTTCATTTAGTGCAATATATTCCAACTCCCCCATCTTATTTCTTAGGCTCCTGGCATTCGCATATAGACATTTCAAACTATGTTTGTTGTTCCTAAGTACATCATGCTTAGTACTTGACAGTATTAATTGGCAATCTTTTGTCTGATTTTTATTGTTATTTAAAGATACCCGATCTACTACAATCTCTTTTGCAACCTCACTATCAGGATACTCTATCTTCCCTGTTATGGTGATATCTTTGAAAGATACCTTATCCCGAACCATGCTCTTTTGAGCGACTGTCGGCCTTCCCCCCATTTCTAGTTTAAAAGCCGACAGTCTACCACCATCTTCTTGAAAAAATACATACTTCCTGACATTATTCCTGAGTCTACCCCCTGTCAACCACGTTTCATGTCCTCTAGTTCTAGCACCTTCCCGTCTCTGTTTGTCAGTATCATATCATCCCTGTTTCTCCTTTTCTCCAGGATATACATGTTCAGGTCAGTAAATCTCTGCCTGTACGTCTTGCAATGCAAATCCCATACCATTTTTGTCGCGTTTCTTTGAACCCCTTCAAGTCTTTTTACATCCTTAGTAGGATATGACTTCCAAAATTGAACACAATTCTCCAATTAGGACCTCACCAATGACTTGTAGAGGGGCATCAACACCTCCTTTCTTCCACTGGTTATACCCCTCTCTATGCAGCCTAGCACCCTTCTGGCCTCGGCCACCACCTTGTTGCATTGTTTCGTCACCTTGAGATCCTTGGACACCATCACACCAAGGTCTCTCTTCTGAGCTGAGCTTACCAATCTCTGCCCTCCTATATAGTATATCTCTTTTGAATTTCTGCACCCCAAGTGATGCACCCCAAATGCATCACTTTGCACTTCTTGGCATTAACTTTTAACTAGTTAATAAACTGGGTATTTTACAAAACCAGTTTCCTTCTTATAACAATAAACAAAGTATCGGAAACCAAGGTGATATTTACCTATATTAATAAAAACAAAAACAAAAGAACCAAAAATAAAAAAATAATATTTAAATGAATGCTCAGTTTTTTTGGGTGTATATACAATGACTAAGGAACTGGGAACTTTGGACTTTGATTTTCGTTTGACACTTGAATTCACAAACTTTGCATTGAAAAAGTATTACAGTGACCAGGATACCACATTTACCTGTCAATGCACGTCAAGCAGATGGACAATACTCCACACCGCTTAAGCTAGGTAACGGCTATTATTATATTTTTTACCTTGTATTTTCTTAAGAAAAATTCTTTTGAATAGTGTTATCATTGGTGGAGGCAGGACGTGCAATGATGTCAATAAGGTGTGGATTTACATTTTGATTCCTTGAGTCATTGTATATACACCCCAAAAAAACTGAGCACTCATTTAAATATATTTTTTTTATTTTTGGTTCTTTTGGTTTTGTTTTTATTAATATAGTTAAATATTAACTTTTAACTGCCAGAACCTTGACCATTCTTCTAATATTTGGAGATTCCTTCTTATGGTTTCTACTCCCTCCAGGGTATCCACACTATTGGCTATCTTTGTGCCATCTGCAAAAAGGCAAACTTTTCCTTCTAATCCCTCACAAATATATTAAACAGAATCGACCCCAGCACCTACCCCTGAGGCACTCCACTACTCACCTTCCTTTCCTCCAAGTAGATTCCATTTACCAGCACCTTCTGCCACCTGTCGATCAACCAGTTTCTAATCCAGTTCACTACTACTACTACTTAACATTTCTAAAGCGCTACTAGGGTTACGCAGCACTGTACAGTTTAACAAAGAAGGACAGTCCCTGCTCAAAGAAGCTTACAATCTTTCACCAGTTTGGGTCCTAAGTTTACTACTCTCAACTTATTCAGGTATATTAAATAAAGTTGAACCTTGAACCTTCTGCTATTCCCAGCCATTTGTCAGCCCCCAAACTCCTTTTGCCATCTACAGCCCCCATCACCCTCTTCTCCTTTCTCCAATTCCCAGTCCCTATATCAGCCTGCAGCCCTTTTCTTCCACCCTCAGCCTCTGTGTCATCCCCAAGCCCTAGCATCAGCTGTAGAGTAATAGTTTGGGGACCTCTGACATAGTGGACCAATATCTCTCCCTCTCTCATCTTGTCCCCCTCCCTCATGGTCCAGCATCTCTCCCTCTCTCTCTTCACTCCCATTGTCCAACATTTTGCTGAGCTCGCTCAGTGGTAGCTATGCCCTTAGTAGGCTTCAGTGTTGAATTATACGCAACAGCACTTTCTGATACAGACACATAAATTTTCAGCTGCTATACATACATTGGCCTATTTATATTTTGCAGTTAGCATGCTTGTTCATCACAAGTGATGTAGAAAAGCTGAGCTATTGCTGGCCTTTTCCTCTGAACCTTTTCACAAGGAGTGTTTTTGTTCTCACCAGCACCTTTGTCTCCTGGGTTTTTGGAACACTGGAGAATGATGTCACGGCCTTGCAGCTTTACACAGTTATGCAGGTTTTAGAAGAAAAGATAGGCGCAGTGCCCCATAGGTGCACGGAGCCGCAGATAACATGGCGCAGTGCACCGAGGGGCATGCGCGTTCGTGCCAGCGGGGTGCCAACGAAGCAGGGTGGGTTCGTTCCCACCGCAAAGGGGCACCCCGCTGGTAGGGAGGAGAGAAAGCGGGGTTTAAAAACCCTGGGCCGGAGCCCGGACGACCTCTTCTCGCGTCCGGGCTCCAGGTGCACCCAGTCCTCCCTACCCAAACTATGTTATGTTTACTGTACATGTATATATCCTGTCGCAGCTTTGGCGGGGTACCCAAGCCTGATGGTGTAAGCTAGGCAGCTGGGGCAGCTACGCTTATGGTTGAGCTCCCTTGCTGGGCGGCGGGGAGCTCAGGTTACGATTGGTCAGTCTTGCTATGACGGCGGACTGGGTTGGACAATGAGCCAGAGGCTGGATCGGCTTGGGTATACCCATGGTTAAGATGTGTTGTATCTAAATAAAGCTGCGGCCGAGTTATGCCATATTAAAATACCATGTGTCGTGTCATTATTGTATTTCGTGTATTGTTGTGAAATTGTAAACCGAGATGTCTCGGCTGCCTATGTTATTGCTAATATTCATTCTACCTCTGGAGGGTCTACAGATTCGGTTGCTTCTGTCGACTTCCAACTCTGTTAGCACATTCCCTCTTTGAAGCTAATGTTTTTAACATTTCTATTCTGCCTGGATTCATTCCGCTATCTTGGAGTACTTATTGATTCTCACCTGTCTCTATAGCTATATGTAGATCCTGAGGCTTCCCATGCTCACTTCAAATCCACTCTGAAATGTGATCTTACAGACACACTCTTATTCCACAGTCCATCAGCTCATAATGTTTTGTTTTATTTATTTTAAAACATGGTCCATGCTGCTGAACCGTGATTCACTCAGGAGCCACAGCAATTCAGAAATCTGTCTACTCTCATCCATGCTATCCTCTCCTGAGAGAAGCAGAACAGGTAAATATGAATCACTTGTTTACTTTCAAAAAGTAGAAAGACTAGGAGGACACTCTGAAGCTACGTGGAAATACTTTTAAAACAAATAGGAGAAAATATTTTTTTCTCTCAAGAATAGTTAAGCTCTGGAACTCGTTGCCAGAAGATGTGATAGAAACAATTAGTGTATCTGGATTTTAAAAAAGGTTTGGACTAGTTTCTGGAGAAAAAGTCCACAATCTGCTATTAAGATAGGCATGAAGAATGCCACTGCTTATCCCTGGGGGAAGAAAGCATGGGATCTTGCTAGTCATTGGGATTCTGTCAGGTACTCCCCCCTCCCCCTCCCCTCCCTCCTCCCTTTCCTATCCAAGATACTTGAACGTGCTGTTCACCACCATTGCCTTGACTTTCTTTCATCTCAAGCTATTCTTGATCCACTTCAATCTGGCTTTCGCCCTCTTCATTCAACTGAAACAGCGCTTGCTAAAGTCTCCAATGACCTGTTCCTGGCCAGATCCAGTCTCTATTCTATTCTCATCCTTCTCGATTTATCTGCTGCTTTTGACACTGTTGATCACAGCCTACTCCTTGATACGCTGTCCTCACTTGGATTTCAGGGCTCTGTTCTTTCCTGGTTTTCTTCTTATCTCTCCCAGCGTACCTTTAGCGTATACTCTAGTGGATCCTCCTCTACTTCTATCCCACTGTCAGTTGGTGTACCTCAGGGATCTGTCCTGGGACCTCTTCTTTTCTCCATCTATACTTCTTCCCTTGGTACTCTGATCTCATCCCATGGTTTTCAGTATCATATTTACGCTGATGACTCCGAGATCTACCTCTCCACACCAGAAATCTCAGCAGGAATCCAGGCCAAAGTATCAGCCTGCCTGTCTGACATTGCTGCCTGGATGTCTCAGCGCCATCTGAAACTAAACATGACCAAGACTGAGCTTCTCATCTTTCCCCCTAAACCAACCTCTCCTCCTCCCCCATTCTCTATTTCTGTGGATAACACTCTCATCCTTCTTGTCTCATCAGCTCGTAACCTTGGGGTCATCTTCGACTCCTCCCTCTCCTTCTCTGCACATATTCAGCAGACTGCTGAAACCTGTGGTTTCTTTCTCTATAAGATCAGCAAAATTCGCCCTTTCCTTTCTGAGCACACTACCAGAACCCTCATCCACACTCTTATCACCTCTCACTTAGACTGTTGCAACTTGCTTCTTAAAGGTCTCCGACTTAGCCATCTCTCTTCTCTTCAATCTGTTCAAAATTCTGCTGCACGACTAATATTCCGCCAGTGTCGTTATGCTCATATTGTCACTTCACTGGCTTCCTATCCGTTTCCGCATACAGTTCAAACTCCTCTTATTGACCTATAAGTGCATTTACTCTGCAGCTCCTCAGTACCTCTCCACTCTCATCTCTCCCTACATTCCTCCCCGGGAACTCTGTTCACTGGGTAAATCTCTCTTATCTGCACCCTTCTCCTCCACCGCTAACTCCAGACTCCGTTCCTTTTATCTTGCTGCACCATATGCCTGGAATAGACTTCCTGAGCCGGTACGTCAAGCTCCATCTCTGGCCACCTTCAAATCTAAGCTAAACGCCCACCTTTTTGATGCTGCTTTTAACTCCTTTTGTCTCTTCATGTTCAAGTGTACAGCGCTGCGTACGTCTAGTAGCTCTTTAGAAATGATAAGTAGTAGTAGTAGGATTGACCACTTTTGGAAGCAGGATACTGGGCTTGATGGACCTTCAGTCTGACTCTATGTCAGTTCTTATGTTCTCCTTACTTATCTCTTCTTTTCATGTGAATAGCTGTTATTTTTTTTAACTTGTAAGCATAAATGATATTTAAGTTATTTGCAGTATATCAACTAAGCCATAAACAGAAGGTGGGACTGGAAAAGACAAATGCTGCGTCTTTTTATATGTTATAATTGCAGAGATCAGATTTTAGGATTTTTGAAAGATATATAATTCAGAAGAAGGAAACTGAAAGATGCTGACTGAAGATCGTTATTACTGCTAAGTGAAAAATATTGGTAGATACCTAGAAGAGCAAGTGGACAAAGATGAGGGAACTGGAAAGGGACAGAGAGGGAGGGTACAGGAAGGAGGCATGAGGGGTGGAGTAGGAGACAGGGAGGGAGGGCAAAGACAGGAAGACAGCCTGGGTAGATAGGAAGGAAGAAGGGGACAGGGAGCAGCTGAGCTGGCCTGGGAGAAACAAGAAACCTGCTCATTATGAAACATTTATGTTGCAGATGGATTGGAAGCTGAAAGCAGAGGAAAGTGCTGAGCAGATGGCCAGCCTAGAAATCCTGCAGTGGCTATTGTCCCTGCCACGTGTTATTTGACTCTGGCACACTGAGAGGATTTGGATAATTTATGGAGGAATGAGGGCTTCAGGGCTCTCTTGAAATATCTGTGGCTAATCTGTGATCTGAGGTGCAGCACACAGCACTGGGAGGCGACCAGGCTTCAGATTCTGAATGAATTAGGGACTAACGCTGCAGGCCTGCTCAGAGCTAATATATCCTGGCCATTTTAATAGGCATTCATTTGGGAGATCTCTAATACATATTACTTCTTAGTTATGCCTGGGGGAGATGGGAACGGTGGTAGCACCCACGCCATGCCTCTGCTTCCTCATGCTTCATACATCTCCAGAAGCCCAAGACAACATGTCCCAAGGCCTGCACTTCATATATTATAAAATGTTCATTTGCATCTTGAGCTAAAGAAGGACATCTCACTTCTCATGTATAAGCCAGGCGCTAACATTTATGCATACACTGGGCCAGACTCAGTACATGGCCCCCACAATTGGGTGCTGGAATATATATATATTTTTTGTTACATTTGTACCCCGCGCTTTCCCACTCATGGCAGGCTCAATGCGGCTTACATGGGGCAATGGAGGGTTAAGTGACTTACCCAGAGTCACAAGGAGCTGCCTGTGCCTGAAGTGGGAATCGAACTCAGTTCCTCAGTTCCCCAAGACCAAAGTCCACCACCCTAACCACTAGGCCACTCCTCCACTCAGCAGCCAGCACCGTTCTATAATGAGAGTTTTTTTATAGAATGGCGTTGGGCGCTGAATTCCGTACCCAACTTTGGGCATGAGAACTTACACCAGCTGAAACCTGGTGTAAATCCCGGTGCGCAAGTCGGACACAGATCTGCGGTATTCTGTAAAACTACATGCAAGTTTCTAGAATGCCCTGACCCGCTCATGCCCCTCCCATGGCCATGCCCTTGTGCAGTTATTTACGAATACACTTAAGTGCTATCCTATAACTGGGTGCATAAGTGTATTTGCACACTGATCTGCCATTTCGGTGCCTTGCATCCATTGGAATGCATTTTCTGCACCGACAGCTGGATGCCTAATTAGCACCTAACTGTGGGCACCATTTACAGAATTCTCTAGATTATGCATGGCAATGTTTAGACTGGTTATCATCCAAACCTACACTAGTGTCCAAAGATGTAATATCACAAAAAATATTTTTTAGTGATTTAAATAGACCTTGGTTGTGCAACTCAAAACTAATAAGCAGTTTTCATAGTTTTGAGAATCAAGCACAGCACTCGTCATCGGCATTTTTATATTCAATTTGTTATGGTTTATAACTATTTCCCACTTAATATCTTCTTAAACTTTAATTCAAAACTTTGTAGATAGTTTAAATGAAAAACTTAGCTTTTGTTGACTCAGGGGCAAAATAGTCCAACATGGCACATATTTCGCATAAGCTGTTTCAAGGATGTAACCCTATTACTTATCAACTCCTTGACTTGCCGACCAGTGATTCAGATGGTTTAACTTACATATTACCAGTTTTTCCAATAATACATTTGTTGTAGTCATTTTAAGGAGCACTGGCATCCGTCCTTAGAATATTTTCCTACAATTGCATATGCCCAAGGACGCACTATTGGAGAGATGCTATCTAGACAGCACTATGAAGAAGATATCAGGAAGCTTGATTAAATGGGGCAGCGACTTGTGGGCAATGTCAGTGGTGTGAACTGCCCATTACAGGTTTGAATACCGAAACTGAATGGACTTCCTTAATATGAAATCATGTACCTAGGGTTCTGGGGTTGGTGGGCTCAGTGACCCAACGGCTTAAATATCACATAAAAAACACCGGTGCCATGTCTAGCGTCACCAATCGGCAAGTCAAGAAGTTGATAAGTAATGGTGGGGAATTTCCTTACATTGAGGGGGTTGGGGGTTCTTTACATCAATACGGAAAAGTATTGTTTGGGCAAGAAAGATGCTGAATATTCTTAAACTGAGATTGAATAACTTTTTTTTTATTTTTTAGGAGGTACGTCCTTGAAACAACTTAAGCGAATGTTTAGATTGCTAGCATCTCCATGCTTGTAGTATGTGCACACATATGTGTATATATGCCAGTGTGCCACCTGTGCTATTCTGTAAATATTGGACTATCTTGTATAGTGTGCAAATGCGAAGGGCGGATATGCATGGAGGTAGCATGGGCAGGACATAGGCGGGGCTGCCACTTCTCTAAGTTACATGTGTACCTGCTGCACTTACACTACTGTGCATACTTGTATGTAATATGTAACCCGCTTTCTGCGGCATATCAAGAACCTCATAAACATAAAACAGCTCTATGACAGAACTATTAATATCTGATTACACTAGTAGTTTATAAAGGAAAGCAGTCACCTATGTTCCTTCATAGAATATGTCCCTCCCATGGGCCCTCCAGATGCCTAATTTTAGGTATCCTGTTACCCAATTGCCCCAGAAGTATCTCCCAAACTGCTTACATTAGGATTAGCAGAAGGCTTTCACACCATGTGCTGGCTCTTATTTAGGTATTACCCAGATTCTCTGCTATCCAGGAGCTCCAAAAGTTCACACACCTACACACCCCAGCTTTAGCTCTCTGGATACCACATGCACACTCCAGGATTTTGAATCAGATTTTAGTATGAAATGGATCAGAGCTTTCAGCATCAGTACTTAAGTAGAGGAGTGTGGTAGCCGTGTTAGTCCACTCTTAAGGTTATCAATAGAAATCAAACAAAATAAAACCTGGAAAAGAAAATAAGATGATACCTTTTTTATTGGACATAACTTAATACATTTCTTGATTAGCTTTCGAAGGTTGCCCTTCTTCGTCATTTCCAATCTGAGGAAGAAGGGCAACCTTCGAAAGCTAATCAAGAAATGTATTAAGTTATGTCCAATAAAAAAGGTATCATCTTATTTTCTTTTCCATGTTTTATTTTGTTTGATTTCTATTGATAAGCATCAGTACTGAAAGTCACTTTACAATAGTTAATGAAATTCTTCAAGACTGGAGCCCAAAAAGCTCTTGTGAATGGCTGGTTATCCTCTTCTGTCAGGTGAAATCGCTGCTACTGGCATAAGTTCTATGAGAACTGCTTTTTCATTTCCTAAGTGAGACGATGATAATGTTTTCCGGTGCTGCTCTCATTAGGAAGAAGAGCCCCCTGGTTTGGAGAAACAAAGGAGCCCAATGTTGGCTTTTTTTTTTTCCTGAGGGGAATTCCCATACTCCAAAGCATTTTAGAAGGAATAAAAGGCAGGCCCCTTTGCAGAGCTTTCATATAATGATGCCTCTCCATTCCAAAGACGTTATGCACGCAAGTCTCACCAGCTTAAAAAATATGCCCAAAGGCAGTGATTGCCAAACCTGGGAGTGAACCAGCTGCAGGCATCCTGAATCACATTTCATCATCCAGAGGGCCTGGCCCAACCAAGCAGGGTAGTGTGCAAATGAACTGGGATGAGGGACCCAATATCATATGCATAAAGCTTTTGAATTCCACTCTCAGAAACTCTAGTTGCCAAAGAATCTTTTGTTGCCCCATTTTCCTAAAGAGGTTAGGGCTCTTCAGCTTGGAAAAGAGACAGATGAGGGGACACATGATGGAGGTCTACAAAATCCTGAGTGGTGTAGAACAAGTAGAAGTAAATCGATTTTTTATTCGTTCCAAAAGTGCAAAGACTAGGGGACACTCAAGGAAGTTACATGGAACTACTTTTAAAACAAATAGGAGGAAATATTTTTTTCACTCAACGAATAGTTAAGCTCTAGAACTCTTTGCCAGAGGAGGTGGTATTAGCAGATAGCATATCTGGGTTTAAAAGAGGTTTTGAAAATTTCTGGAGGAAAGGTCTTCTATTGAGACAGACATGGGAAGCAACTGCTTGCCCTGGGATTTGTAGTATGGAGTGTTGCCATGATATGGATTTCTGCCAGGTACTTGTGACCTGGCTTGGCCATTGTTTGGAAAACAGGATATTGGGCTAGATGGACCATTGGTCTGACCCAGTATGGCTACTCTTATGTTCTTATATGAATTTCTTGATCTTTTACCTCAGTTGTATCAGTTGCCTCGCCTCACCCTGTGCTTGGAACAACCTTCCTGAGCCCTTACGCCAAGCCCCCTCCCTGCCCGTCTTCAAGTCTTTGCTTAAAGCCCACCTCTTCAATGCTGCGTTCGGCACCTAACCCTTACCGTTCAGTGAATCCAGACTGCCCCAATTTGACTGCCCCTATCGGACCGACCGTTCACTTGTCTATTAGATTGTAAGCTCTTTGAGCAGGGACTGTCTCTCTTTGTTAAATTGTACAGCGCTGCATAACCCTAGTAGCGCTCTAGAAATGTTAAGTAGTAGTAGTAGTAGTACTTAATGTCTTGTTGTTTCTCTTTCTTTTTCTGAACAGTGAGTGCAATCATTTTATCTCTTACCACTGCCTGAATCCCGTCCTATAATGTATGCGGGCCAACATCTTTAGTGTCATTCTGCTGAAAATAGTTATCAATCTTCTGTTCAGTGCTACCACAAGCTTCTTCATCGCTTAATAAACTGTCATTAAAACTTCCAAATCTCCCATCCCCTCTTTAGGAGTTGTCAAATTTAAATCAAGCCAGATTGAGGCAGCATCCAACCAGACTGTCAAATCAATGGTCCCTTGCCTTTAAATCACTCACCATTTATTTATCCAGAAGTAACAGATTGACGCATGAAAACAAATTATGTTCTGCTGAGTAATATGTAACATCTTTGGTTCTAGGGATGGTGGGACTGTTGGAATCTTGCAGAATGGTGTCTGCCTAGATCCTAATTTTGAGAAGAGACAAAACAGTGGACTTCTACTCTATTTTGCTTCTTCTGATATTGTTCCCATGGGGATTTTATCCTTTTTTTTTTTTTTTTTTACTTTTAGATCCTAATTTTATCTTATGTTTGACATCAGTAGTTTTACAAGTCAATGGAAATTTAGGAATCAGTTTCCCATAATACTACCAACACAAATTGATTCCTTATTGAAATGCCTGTTAAAGCTCATAAAAATAATTCCCAAATTATTATATTAGAAAGAAAACATCATTTGGGTTTTCTTCAGAAGCAACTACTGACATACTAACAAATGCTTCAATATTTGGGTCACACGAATCACCAGCTTTAACAGTTGATCTAACTACACTTATGAGCTTGAGAGCAGTAGTTTTATAAGATAAGTGATATATTAGTAATGTTGATGTCTTAAACTAAATCAAGTCAAATTGAAGGTCAACTGGGATTTATATTGTACACAGATAACTGAGAATATGATATATTGTTCACAGATGAATGAGAATAAGACATAATGGGGCTCATTTTCAAAACATTTAGACTTACAAAGTTCCATAGGATGCTGTGTGACTTTCTATGTTTAAATGTTTTGAAAATGTGCCTCAAAGTGTCACATATTGGTACACACAAATTGAAGTATGTATAAAAACAGAGAGGGTTTTGACCAACGATGGTGGTTTGAATGTGAGGTTCTTCCATTGGCTTCTTATTTTGGAACCATGAGAGCCACTGAGGTCTTTTGCCTTCTAATATAATAATTTGGGAATTATTTTTATGAGCTTTAACAGGCATTTCAATAAGGAATCCGTTTATGTTGACATCAGTAGTTGCCAGGAAAAGTATTGCACATCACTTGGACATTCTGGCCTCTTCCAGAAAGAGGGAGAATCTAATGGCATAATATTACAAACAGAGGGTGGGAACTGTTTTATAGGAAACTGCAGTGAGTATAAAACTGAGTAATACATTTGCATAACTGTCTTTGGCTCATTTGCCTCCTCGGCCATTGACCATACCTGTTAGGGGAGAACCCCTTGCAGTCCAAAGCCCTAGCTATATAGACTCAGAAATACTATTGTAGTCCTCTACCCTAGCTAGTATAAAAAGGTCAAGAAGTATACAGGAGACAGAGGCCACTTCCCCAAATGGACTTCCGATAGTGCCAGAGCTTATTTTTTACTCTATTGCATTTAAAATATGCACCAGCGCCTTCGGCAGTTCGCTCTCCACTCCCCCCGCACCCTCAGCCTGGCTACACTTGTGCTGAGTGGGCAAAGTTAGGACTGCTTTTAGTGCTGTCCTGTCTGCCCACTATGCACGTGCTAGCACTGAATATTGCCAGTATATGCATACCTGCTGGCTCCTCCTCAACTCCACCCCAGACTGATTGGGCAGTGCCGCTGAATATCTGCACTAGTTAAGGGCCACTGAATATCGCCATCCAGCCCACTTTACACAATTTAAGCTGGCAGGAGCCTCTCCTGCCCATTTACATAGTAACATAGTAGATGACGGCAGAAAAAGACCTGCACGGTCCATCCAGTCTGCCCAACAAGATAACTCATATTTGCTGCTTTTTGTGTATACCCTACTTTGATTTGTACCTCTGCTCTTCAGGGCACAGACCGTATAAGTCTGCCCAGCACTATCCCCACCTCCCAACCACCAGCCCCACCTCCAACCACCGGCTCTGGCACAGACCGTATAAGTCTGCCCCGCACTATCCCCGCCTCCCAACCACCTGCCCCTCCTCCCAACCACCGGCTCTGGCACAGATCGTATAAGTCTGCCCCGCACTATCCCCGCCTCCCAACCACCAGCCCCACCTCCCAACCACCGGCTCTGGCACAGACACAGACCGTATAAGTCTGCCCAGCACTATCCTCACCTCCCCAGCCCTGCCTCCCAACCCCGGCTCTGGCACAGACCGTACAAGTCTGTCCAGCACTATCCCCGCCTCCCAACCACCAGTCCCGCTTCCCACCACCGGCTCTGGCACAGACCATATAAGTCTGCCCAGCCCTATTCCCGCCTCCCAACCACCAGCCCCGCCTCCCGATCTTGACTAAGCTCCTGAGGATCCATTCCTTCGGCACAGGATTCCTTTATGCTTATCCCACGCATGTTTGAATTCCGTTACCGTTTTCATTTCCACCACCTCCCGCGGGAGGGCATTCCAAGTATCCACTACTCTCTCCGTGAAAAAATACTTCCTGACATTTTTCTTGAGTCTGCCCCCCTTCAATCTCATGCTTTGAATAATGGCCCCTTAATTTTTGGCACATCTCCATTTTTACCTTTTACCTGACTTTTCCACATCCAGATTGTATGCTGGAATGGTGCTTGCTCTTTCCAGGCTGAAAGGAAGTCTCCTCTGATCTGCTTACCTACAGCACTGCTGCCATCTTCTTTCTATTACAACGCAACAATGATTTTGAGAGAAAAACATGTGATTTATACTAAATTGAACCCGCCGATTTCAAATATGAACTCCGAATTTGCCTGGCACGTCTAGATTTTAAGTTATACATGCAAAGCCTATTCACTTATAATATTAATGCGTTATATATTGGAAACATGGAGAGAGGTTCCATAAAGACATTTGTACAATGGAGAACAGATATCAAGGCCGCTGGAATCCCAAAATGATGGGGGACTACTGCTGGTTTTTGCAACGGGAAAATATGACCGGTCACAAACGCAAAAGCAGATGCCTGAAGCACTTTTAACAGTACTGGGCCTTGCTGAAGTTAGACATTTAAACTGGAATACCAGAGTTTTTTGAAATTTTGTTATTTCATTACATTTTCATATACTGTTTACTACGAAAACTTTGACATAGATCAGGTAATTGTTGGAGTAAAACTCGTTCTGTAAAAAGTTATTCAATGCTTTCCAAGTGCTTAATTCATTTGGGCAAACTTATGCATAACAAAATTTCCTGACGTGTTACAACAGTTCTGACTTCGGATTTGGAATACGCACACTGAATTTAGTATAGGACAAATGGTTTTTGCCCAGTAGCACACAAAAAATTGGTAGGACATGCTGGGTCCTAGGCAGTGGCGTACCAAGGGGGGGGGCAGTGGGGGCGGTCCGCCCCGGGTGCACGCCGCTGGGGGGGTGCCGCGCGCCTGTTGGCTGAGTCCGCTCATTCCCTCCCTGCTGCTCCCTCTGCGCGGAACAGGTTACTTCCTGTTCCAGGGCAGAGGGAGCAGCAGGGAGGGAACGAGCGGATTCGACCAACAGGTGCGCAGCACCCCCCCAGCAGGTAAAATGCACCCGGGGAGGAGGGTGTAATTTTGCCGGTGAGGGGGGGGGGGTTAATTTCACCGGTGGGGGGGCTGCGCTGCACCCGGGGGGCGCATCGGCGATCCGCCCCGGGTGTAATGCAGCCTAGGAACGCCACTGGTTCTAGGGTAGAAACCTGCAGGGAGCCCCACACCTTTTAGCTGGTTAGGCATCATTCAGATTTGGCTCCCTCCTCCCCCCCCCCCCCCCCCCCCCCCAGTGACATGAAAACCAAGGGCAATTTTCCTGGTTGGCCCCAACCTTTTCTGAGATTGCGCTCTCTCTCTGCTGGTACCCTACAATGAGTCTTCTGCACTATGGAACACCACAATGTGCTGTTGCCTGAGCCTCAGGGCCACCCTTTCACTCTCGCTTTCTCACACTGTTGTAAAACTATCCGGGCTCCTCATGTTGACTCCATGCAAGTTAATCCAATTAGTGCTAGGGTCATAACTGCCATGCCATTAAGGTTATCCAGCTACTATTAGGGCTATAACTGCCACTCAATGCAGGAACCCAGTTATGTTTAGGGTTGTAACTGTCACTCCATGCAGGAACCCAGTTATGGTTAGGGTTGTAACTGTCACTCCATGCAGGTTACACAAGTGTCATGCTGGAAGTAGGATGCAGTGATACCACTGATGTTAGGGTTGTAATCCCAGCAGCATACAGGTTAGCCTTTGGCAACTCCAGGGAGTTTCATTAAGTCACTGATTCCATTGCTTTTTGCTATGGCAAAGCCCATACAATGTTTTTTCATACACCGAGGAACCATCAATTTATGTAAACATATATCTATATCTATCTATTTATCTATTTTTTTATACAGAGTCTTCAATCTTATTTCTTGAGGAACCCCTGAAGAGAGTCTGAAGAATCCTAGGGTTCTGCGGAACCCAGTTTATGAATCACTGCACTAAATCCTGCTTCCACTACTACTTCACATTTTGCAAGTAAAGCTCCTCTGTGTTTATCTTCAGCTTACACTTTGCGTCCCTGTCTGATCTTGCAGAACAGAATATGCCATTGTTTAAGAGGTTTTTATTCTTCTGGCATCCACTGCTTCCTTCAAGTTCTTGTAAAGACCTTTACAGGTTGAATCCTCAAATATTCTCTTTTACAGCACCCTTTCCTTGTCCCTCTTGTATTCTTCCATCATCTCCTGAATTCATGTGCTGTGTTCAGACCTTACAGAGGACTCTTCACGTCAAAGCAGATTTTGATGCTGACTTAAAGACGAGTGGAAGCTCAGCTCTGTCTATTCCATGGTGGTGCTGTAAAGGAAGAGGAAAAGTTGGCATTAGATTTTGGATTGTGAGTAACTGATACTAGGATTGGACTGTTGAACAGATTGGATTGTTCTTTAGATCTAGTGTAACCTGGGACTATAAATATTTATTTATTTACACCCCTCTGTTCGTCAGCAGGCACAGTGGGAGCTGCAGGTGCCACAAGGCACCCAAGAACATAACAGGCAGCAGTAGGACCAGTGCAAGAATGTTAGACACTTTAGGTGAACCTTTATTCTTGTGCCCTTCCCCCTTTAGTGTCCGGCATCACCCCTACAACCTCCTATCACCCGTGCCCTTACCGCCACTGCTGCCACATCTGCTCAGGAGCTGTGATAGTCAGAATGGAACAGAAAGGAACCCAGTGTGAGGACTTCAAACTCATGTGGACTCTGAATGCCCAGCCAGGTCTCAGCCTCCCTGAAACAGACTTTCTGTTTGTGTGAGAGTAAGACACACAAAGTGCAGCATACAGGGTTATGATCACTATTGCCAAAGGGTCCCAACACTGTTATCTCTTGTACTAAGCCCTGCAATCCTCTAAGGACTAGATCTTAAAAACTCCCCCTCTTGTGGTTTCCTGAACCAGCTGCTCCATGAAGTAGTCATGTATTTTATCTAGGATGGTAGTATAGCCCTATCAGTGTACTTTCCTTTCAAACATAGAATTTTTATCCATAAGGATTCCATGTTACCATTTGTTTCTTGCTGAATTTGTATTCTGTTAGACTCAATTCCCTCTTAAACATAGACATATTGAAGATGAAGGCAGATACTGTAGGAGCCAACTTTTCAAAATTATTGGGGGTGCTAAGCCCAATGGAAATAATCCCTCCCTGGACACATACAAGGAATTTTTCCAATATTGGGGGTGCTCAAGCACCCACAGCACCCACAGAGTCGGCTCCAATGTAAAGACTATATGGCCTATCCGGTCTGCTCATCCTTGCCATCTACTATACCTTTCTCTTAGAGATCCTATGTACTTGTCCCAAGCTTTCTTGAATTCAGAAATACCACCTCTACTTAGGAGTAACCTAAGAAAATATTTCTTCATGAAAATAGTAGTGAATTTTCATGAAGAAATATTTTCTTAGGTTACTCCTGAGTCTATCCCATTTCACCTTCATCCTATGCACCCTCATTCCAGAGCTTCAATTAAAGAGTCTTGGCTCCTGTGCATTAATCCCATGAAAGTGTTTAAATGTCTTTATCACATCGCCCCTCTCCTGCCTTTCTTCTAAAATATGCATATTGAGAACCTTAAGTCTGTCCCATACACTTTATGGTAAAGACCACTGACCATTTTATTAACTATCCTCTGGACTGACTCCATCTTGTTTATATCTTCTTGAAGGTGCAGTCTCTAGAACTGCACACAATATTCTAAATGAGGTTCTTACTAGAGTCTTATGCAGTGACATTATTACCACCTCTTTTTTCCTGATGGCCATTCCTCTCCCTATGCACCCAAACACCCTTTTGGCTTTTACTGTCACCTTTTCTACCATACGATCACCCCCAAGTCCCACTCCTCTTTCATGCACAGAAGTACTTCACAGCTAAACTGTACTGCTCCTTCGGGGTTTTGTAGCCCAAATACATGATCCTGCATTTTTTAGCTTTAAATCTTAGCTGCCAAATTCTGGACCGTTCTTCATGCTTTGCTGGGTCCTATTAGTGTCATCCCATTCCAATCTCATCCACCTTATCATTGTGATATCACCATACAACCATTCATAGGCGGTCAATGGTTCAGATGTCTGGGGAGTTAAAAGTGGGGCAAGGCTGGGGCACAGCCAGGGTAGGCGGGGCAGGGCTGGGACATGGCAGGATGGGGCAAGTTGAATCCTTGGGATGGGGGAGGCAACATTAGTTCAGCAGTAGATGGAGAGTAAGAGCACTTTTGAACATAGTTGCTATGTTCTATCTTCTATCTTCTAAGATGTAGCATTTTAATCAAACTTGTGGTGTGCAAAAGCTAGATTCTGTGAGAAAGGAACCTACAGTGATATTTTTTCAAGTACAAGTACTGGTCAGCTTATAGTGTTAGTAGGGAAATGAAATTACAATAAAATGAAGTTTCTATATTAGAAAATAAATTGAGAAATGTGTTGCTCTTGATTGTAATTTTTCAGAACATATAGTCCTCGCATTCAGTAACATCAATGTGCTTTTTTTATTCTGGATTGTGCATCAGGCTGGTATAATGTCCAAACCAGTATCTGGACTCCTTTACTCTATTTTAGTAAGAATTTATATCATGCTTATCCTTAATCAGTTTTATAACTAAATACAACATGGAAAACATCTGAATTCTACTTTCTCTTGTTACTTGTGCAAAAAAAGCTGATACACGTACTCACAAAGTTCCTGTCTCAGGGGATATTTAACTACATCTTCATTGACTTGGGAGCTTAAATGTGCCAGACTTGTTGAGAAGTCCTTATTAAACTGGCTCTCCCAGTTGTTAGCCTGTGCTTGCAGCTCCTGGGACTGGATGGTAATAATTTCCAGTAGGTTTAACAGAGAACTGCCAACTGCAAGCTCTGACAATCCCCAGTGGGCCTCATTGATTGACATAACGGGGACACAAGACCCATCCCCCCTCTCTCCCTTAAAATACAATAATAACATACAAGAAGAATACAAATATTAAGCATGAAAATAATTAAGACCAGAGCACACTGTGGCCTGGTAGAAATCAGGCCACAGCTTTGCTTATAGGTGCTATTATTAGAACCCAAGCTAGAAAAAAACAAGTAACATTCTTATTTAGAAATAGCAACCTGACTACCCACCATGTCACAACAAGGAGTCGTAACCAAATAACTACAATTTTTTACCCATCATAGCAGCAAGGCTAAACATTGTAGACATGGACTTCCACGCCTGTATTGAGCTGTGGCCCAGTGCTCACCTCCTGTTGAGCATTGAGACCCTGTCCAGAAGGACCTCCTTCTGCACAAGCTTAAGCTCAGGTAACACCCCTCCCCCCACCAAACTGCAACAAAGCAAATACCCTATGGCCATACAGACAACAGTGAGAACAAATAGGGTTGGAAGGGCTGGAAGCAAGCCACCTCTGGTCTTCCACTCTCTTATATTGTCCTTACTAACGACCAAGTTCGACTACTGCAACATTGTCTATTTAGGCTGTTCAAATTTGAAGAAGCTTCAATTAATACAAAACACAGCTATTAAACTCATGTGTCACGCATGTAAGTTTGACCATGTTTTATCCCGTTTCAAACTTCACTGGCTTCCAGTAGAAAAATGCATTACATTTAAACTCACACTTGTTTTCAAGACTCATAGACATAGAGGGGGGCATATTTGCAAAGCACTTAAACTTACAAAGTGACATACCTCCCTGTTTACAAAACTGTGTGGCAATGCTAACAGATCCCATTTAAACTGAATGGGCCGTGTTGGCATTAGCTCACTGGCAGCTGCTAATGCGACTTTGTAAACAGGGGGGATAGTAACCTATGGAACTTTGTAAGTCTAAGTGCTTTGAAAATGAGCCCCTTGGTCTTCCTGACTATCTCTCCGCTCTAGCAATTCCATATTCCCCTGCATAGTTCCTCCGCTCAATTAACAACCATCATCTTGTCCTTCTAAATTCTAAAGCTGCTCAACTTAAATCCACCCACCATGGCACTTTCATTTTTGCAGTTCCTTTTCAATGGAATTCCCTCCCAGGGCCAGTCTTAGCAATTGCAGGGCCCTATGCAGAGCAGTTCAGTGAGGCCCCCTGCCACTGCCTGGCCCAATTAGGAGTTCCAATTCTCATAACACAGAAGAGAATAAAGGAAAAGTATTAATTATCTAAGAAAAGATCCAGGTATGTGGGCAAAGTACTTTAAAATTCCCCCATTAATGTAACTCAACAATATGGAGAGGTGTTGTAGGATGTGGAAGGCCTCCAATTATTTATTGTACAGAAATTAATGTCTCATATGTTGGACAGAGAGAAATTAAGGTTTCTTTCCTTCTAATCATGAGAAAAGCTTGCTGGCTTGCTGGAATGGCAATTACACTCTTGCCATGATTGCCCACAATCTCTCCCATTGAATATGGTCAGGAGACAGAATTCTTTCCCATGCCCTTTGAAGTAAGGCTACTATCCAGGAGAGAATTACCTTTTTTACAACCATGAGAGGAAGACCAGGTAACACCTTATTTCCTTCTCTGCCTAGAACAATTCAAACACTATCTCCCAGATCCCTGGAGTCAATAGCAATAGTTCTATTGACAAGAGAAACCTGACACCTCTATAGCAACTCTATAAGGAAGCAGTAGTTAACTTTTGTCTCCTCTTTTAGAATAGGGGAAATACTAAGATCAAAGGTTCTGAGAAATATATTCTTGTGTGAGAAAAGCTGTAAAAATGAATAGAAGAGGTATAATGGTCCAAAACATTTGGACAACAGACCAAATAGATGCTATATATTTCTTTATTGTCAGGAGATCCTGCCTGACTGTAAGATGCTAATTAAGGGGGTGAGAAGAAACCCTCCCCCCTTCTTGTGCTCCTCTGGTATTGAAAGGGAAAAGAAATCCTATATAATATTTCTCTGCCAGATAGGAGGCTGGTCAGTGTGCAGCGCTCCTGGTCTCATGCCAGAGAACTGGGAGTCTGCCCTGGCCAACTTTCCATTGTGATTTCTATTTCTATAATATGTTCTCATTTCTGTCATATTCTAGACTATTTCTATGACTATTTCTTATTAGTTATCCTAAATCGCTGGATAAAGAATAAACCTGTGTTTTCCCCCAACGGAAGCTTCTCTTGGCTCTCTTTTCTGTGTTATTGTTTTAAAGGCTTTAATCCACCTGTCAGAGTTTCTTAAGGTATAGTTGAGAGGGTTTGTCTGCGTAGTATTGCTGGCCTGATTGGACTCCGCCGGCCGCAAGAACAGACGCAAACAAAAGCAACACTGCAGATCCCCTAATAGCCAAAAAAGGTGTCAAATGCACAGGTTCCCAAAAAGACATATTTCACTAAAAAGAAAATCACAACTTATTTACAGGTAGCAAAAATTCTCCCTAAATCGGCTATAGCAAACCAAAGAGTATCTAGGGAGACTTCAGCAGGTAGGGTTGCCAAATTCTTTACAGGGACTGTCCTTCTATGTTTGAATTGTACAGCGCTGCGTAACCCTGGTAGCGCTTTAGAAATGTTAAATAGTAGTAGTAGTAGTAGTAAAGTCAATACACAATCCTTCAACTGCAAAACACTAAGCACAAACTTGTGCAAAATCATACTCAGAACCTTACTGTAGCATAACAGCACTGACTCCTAGGATGACTCCTAGGACACGTGGAGGGGCATTTTCGATAGAACGTCTAAATCAGAATAAATTCTGAACAGGAAAGAAGGTCATTTTCGAAAAAGATAGACGTCTATCTTTTGTATTTGAAAATGCTATGGATGTCTTGTGATTTGGATGTTTTATGAGTTGGATGTCCTTTTTTTTGGTCCATTTTCGAACAAAAAACGTCCAAATGCAAAACATCCAAAATAGAGGAGGAGTGGCTTAATGGTTAGTGCAGCGGGCTTTGATCCTGGCAACATGGGTTCAGTTCCCACTGCTGCTCCTTGTGACTTTGGGCAAGTCAAATGCACAATGGGCATTTTTGGATATGACATCTAAGTCTGAATTTGGACGTTTTTTGTAAAACGTCCAAAATCAGAGCAGGAAAGGTCATTTTCTACAAAAAAAAGTCTCTCTTTTCCTTTTGGAAATGCTGTTTGGAAAAATGTTTTGTGATTTGGATGTTTTATTTTTCTGGTCCGTTTTCAAACAAATACATCCAAATGCAAAACGTACAAATACACAAGAAAATCCACAATAAAGTGAAACCATTCACATGTTCTAAGTGTGGTAAAAGCTTTGGTTGTAATGTAAATCGCAAAGTGCATCAGAAAGTCCACACGGGAGAGAAACCATTTGTATGTATAGAGTCTGGTAAAAGCTTACACAGACACACACACATATGAAACCATTTACATGTCCTGAGTGTGGTAAATGCTTTGGTTGGAAAGAAAGCCTCAAATGGTATCAGAGAATACACACAGGGATTAAACCATTTACATGCAATGAGGAGGTAAAAGCTTCAGTTGCATTGGGACAGGTAATCATGGAATGTAAACTCTTGCTATGAAGTATGGAAAAATAGCACTCTGGTATTTAGATATATGTAATGAGACCTCCTTTTCATCTAGAGATCTGAATTCAAAGCCCAAATCTAATGATAAACAATAGACACAAGGCTCAGATGTTATAAAAAAAAATAGAAAGCTTGGCATCAGGTAGAATAGTGGAAAAGTAACATCCCAGGAAAGCAATAGGGCATCCTTGGGGGCTGAGCCCCCTAAAACCCACTACCCCTACCATAGCCCTTACAAGTGAAGGGAGCACCAACATGTGGGTTCAGTGGGTTTCTGGTGGGATTTGGATGGTTCACAGTTTCCTCCACAAGTGTAACAAGTAGGGGGAGGTAGAAGCCTGGGTCCACCTGTCTGCAGTGCACTGCACCACTACTAGACTACTCCAGGGACCTGCATGCTATTCTAATGGGCCTGAGTATAACATCAGAGGCTCGCAAGTAATATTTTTAATCACATTTTTTTGGGGTGGGAGGGGGATAGTGACCACTGGGGGAGTAAGGGGAGGTGATCCCCGATTCCCTCCAGTGGTCATCTGGTCATTTGGGCCACCTCTTGTGTGGAGTAGAGGAGTAGCCTAGTGGTTAGTGCAGCAGACTTTGATCCTGGGGAAGTGGGTTTAATTCCCACTGCAGCTATTTGTTATAAAAACAGGTCTAGCTCAAAACATCTAAGTTTTAGTCTTGGACGTTTTTGTTTTATTCCAATGTGGCTGAAAGCCATCTAAGTCTTAGGAACGCCCAAGTCCCGCCTTGATCACGCCCCTGGCACGCCCCCTTGATATTTAGATGTCCTTCTGACAGACTTCAGAGAAAAATGTCTAAAAAGAGGTTTCGAAAATACTGATGTGGACGTTTTTGTGAGATAAACATCCAAATGCAGACTTTTTGGGCGTTTTTCTCTTTTGAAAATGAGCCTGAAAGAGAAACAACCTCATCTGTGAAAAGGCAGCAATGTAAATATTACTGTAAATATTACACCTGACCCTAAAACTCCAATACACTATCTAGTGAGAAAACAGAACAAATGGGACTGCTACAGATCTCTACACAGAAACTACACGCTAGCAGAATAATGCACCTTGCTCACATGTGCAAAACACAGTCAGACCATCAACAAATATGAAACAAGGAATCACAGACCAGTAATAGAGATACAAAGGCAAGAATCTGAACTAGAAAATTCAAGGAGTCAGACTCTGCAAATACAGCAATACTAGAGAAACAGAAATGGAAATGCAAGATATCAGAGATGAATATTTCCCAAAGCTGGCATGTTCCAACTGATAAGTTCAAAATAACTTTTTTCTACCCCTGTAGTCTGAACATTTTATTGTTCCATTCAATTTGAACCATGTCTCTTCAGCATTTTCTGGATCTCCTGACCATTTGACATTTCCTCTCTCTCCATGACTGTCTTCCATCTTCTCTCTGCATCTGTATTTGTTCTGTCCAGCATCTCTCCTCTATGTCCCTGTTCAGCATCTGCCCTCTTAGTGTCCCTATCCATCATTTTAACAGCATTGCCCTGTGTCTCTGTTTCTACTCCATGCCTGGCATCTCTTGTCTGTGCCCTGTCAGTCCCCTCTCTCTTCCCTTTCTTCCATACCCCACAGATCCAGCATTTCTCCCTCTATCCCCTGCAGATCCAGAACATATCCATCTCCCTCTCTTTCTAACCACCCCACCGGTCCAGCACATGTCCATCTCCCTCCAAAGCCCCCCCCCCCTCCTGGCCCAGCACATGTCCATCCCCTTCCAACGCCCCTCCTTCCTGGCCCAGCACATGCATCTCCCTCCAGCCCCCTCCCCTCCCTGGCCCAGCACATGCCCATCTCTCTCTAGTCCCCCCTGGGTATATCCCCCCCCCCATAGTCCAGCTTATATCCATCTCCCTCTTCTACCCCCCTCCCCTCGTCAGGGCCTTCCTTCTGCTGGTCCTGCCTTCCATGCGGTAACTTCCTGCTTCCGCACGGGCAAGACTAGCAGAGGGAAGATCCTGACGCTGGCCTCAGTGGTGTGCCTTAATTGCAGCCGGCACCAGGGAGTGAAGTAACTTTAGAGAGTGCGGGAGGGAGAGACACTGGATTCAAGTTGAGGAGAAAGAGGGACATGCCAAGGCCGCCACAGGGCCTCTGGGAGCGCGAGGCCCTGTGCGACTGCCCCTGTCACCCCTGTTCTCTTCCATTGTTTATATGGTCTGAACTATCCTTTAAGAATTTTTAAAACCCGGCTTTTTCAACAAGCTTTCAGTTAAGGTAACAAAAAGGTTTGAAGAGTTATGCTATCATATCTCACTGCATAATCCTCCACTCCCCCCATCCTTGCTCTGTACTCTATCCACCTCCCCTCCCCAATCTCCTTTGCCCACCCTCCATGAACTTAGAGTGATTGTGTTACTGCTGAGTGATAACTCCTATTCTATAAAATATTGTAGTTCTTTTCCGATTTCTCTGCTATTTTAGCCTGTAAACCGTCCAGATCTGCAGGTTAGTTGGGCAGGATAGTAAGTGCAAATAAACTATACACAACCAGACATTGAATTTCCGGGTTTAATGCCGGTTGTGGGGGTGGGGGAGGGTGTGTAGCATCAAGCAGTGAGCATCTAAAGAACAGGGAGAGCAAGTAGAGGTGTTAGGAGCGGTGGGTGAGAATACATTGACTATGTACCAGCCTCTGGGGTAACCCTCACCCCCAATACGCATACAGGGGAATTCTATATATGATGCCTAACATCAGATGCTACTTTGGCATTCTAAAGGATCAATACATGCATCTAGCTTTCCATACATCTATACGCAACTATGGAATGAATTACCAACCACTATAAGAAAAACACAGGACCCAATGACCTTCCGGAAACTACTGAAGACTTACTTGTTTAAAAAAGCATACAAAATGGATCCCTCATAACGATCTGACTCCTAAACTACACCAGACACAATTTACGTTAGAACTCTTTTAATTTGCCTATTTTATTTACACCCTAATTACTGATAATTACACCATGTCCTGATATCATTATGTTATGTTGTTACCCATTTATCCACTTCTTACTCAACATAATTTTCGTATGCACTTTAATAGCAATATTTCTGAAATTCTTCTCCATTAATATGATTGCCACAATATTCCTATACATCTTATCTGTTATATATACTCTGATTTTCTATTCCATCAATATGATTGTAGTTGTATTATATTGTAAGCCACATTGAGCCTGCAAATAGGTGGGAAAATGTGGGATATAAATGCAGCAAATAAATAAATAAAGTGCTAAAATGGGGCAGATGCGCATTAAAAGACAGCGACATGCTCATTTACAGAGCAGTGTCAAAGGGTCCCTTTTACTAAGGTGTGTAGCTGCCTACGTGCATCCAACGTGCGTCAAATTGGAACTACCACCTGGCTACCTCATGCCCCGGGTGGTAATTCCATTTTTGACGCGTGCCCATAACACGCAGTAGAAAATATTTTCTACCGTGTGGCGCCTACCCAGCGGTAATCGGCAGCTTATGCTCGCTGGCTGCTTACCGCCTGGTTAGCGCATGAGACCTTACTGCTAAGTCAATAAGTGGTGGTAAGGTCTCAGGCCGAAAATGGATGTGCGCTGGTTTTAATTTTGCCGCACATCCATTTTCGACCACACACAAAAAAAATGCCTTTCTTCCAGGTGTGCTGAAAAACTGACCTACATGTGTCCAAAACATGCACCTACACAGCGCAGGCCACTCTTCGGCACGCCATAGTAAAAGGGCCCCTAAGTGTTTCCACACGGATAGTGATGTGAGGGACATGGGCGGGGCGGGGCGTCCTTTTAAGATATGTGCAGTGTTATGGAATAGTGCAAATCGACGTGCAGCTTGCATGCTGATATTTACACTTGGATGCAGTTGATGTAAATGCTCACGCCCAACGTTGATTGCGGATCCCGGCGCTACACGCTATTCTATAAAGGGCACCCATCCTGGAACCCCCTTTATGGAATGCCATACAGCAACCATTTTTTTCGCTGCTGAATTTTGAGCAGCATTTACTGAATCCAGCAGTTCCACTGCGTTAGGAAGAAGTAAACCCTGAAGTGTATTTCTCAGAGATTCTTTTCTACCAGATTGGTTGTGTTGCTTCAGTTTAGAAAAAGTGAAAGGGTGGAAGCAGGTCACATTCGGCTTATTAGTCTGATCTCAGAAACATTTAGAATTAATAACAACAGAGAAGATAAATAATTTTCTGACACAGAAGAAGGGATAATAGAAGGGATTCAAGGCAAATCCAGTCCTGCCAGACTAACTTAACTTTTTTTTTCAAGAAAGTTACAAAAGAGAAAAACAATGAAGGCAGTGTTGATCTTACACACTTGGATTTTGCCAAATCATTTGATATTGTTCCATGAGCTTGCTGAAAAAGGTTAGGAATGCAGGATTAGAAGAAAAACAGGCAAGCTGATTTAAGTTACCTTTCTGTGGCTATAAATGTCTGATGATTGGGCAGATGTAAGAAGGGTGCTGCTATTGGTGGTTTTAAATGTTACAGGATTTCATGGGTTGTGTTTGATGCAGAAAGCAAAAAGCCTTCCTTTAAAGGTAAGGTGAGCAGTGATGATCAGATATTGAAAGGAACTGTCAGCACTGATGAAAGATGGAGGATAGGAATACACATTTCAGAGAGAGTGAGAACTACAGTTGGATGCCCTAAAAGCCTTCACTCTAGGGGGCCGATGCAATAAAGTATGCTAGGCTTTGCACCAGGGGCGTAGCCAGACAATAGATTTTGGGTGGGCCTAGGCAAGAAGTGAGTGGGCACCAAGTGTTCTTCCCTCTTCCCACCACCACCAAAAAATATCTCATCTGGTGGGAAAATGCTTCTTTCCACCTTGGCAGTCTGTAGCAGGCATGTGCTGAAAACTGAGCTTGGGATCCCCACCAGCTACCACTAAATTTGTGTTACTTTTGGGTGGGCCTCAGCCCTAAGTGGGTGGGCCCTGGCCCACCCAGGCCTACCTGTGGCTACGCCACTGCTTTGCACAAAGCCTAGCTTGGTTTTTGCACACAATTTTATGTTGTATCATGGGTGCCCTAAGTAACGTGGAGGGTCCAACCGATTCTTTTGCCGGCTTCCTGCTTTTAATATACCTAAAAAAATGTTCACTATGTGTTTTTGCCTCCAACGCAATCTTTTTTTTCGAACTCCCTCTTAGCCTTCCTTATTAGCGCTTTGCATTTGACTTGACATTCCTTATGCCGTTTCTTATTATTTTCAGTCGGTTCCTTCTTCCATTTTCTGAAGGATTTTCTTTTAGCTCTAATAGCTTCCTTCACCTCACTATTTAACCACGCCGGCTTTCGTTTGGTCTTCCATCCTCCTTTTTTAATACGCGGAATATATTTGGCCTGTGCTTCCACGATGGTGTTTTTGAACAGCATCCACGCCTGAGGTAAATTTTTGACCCTCGTAGTTGCTCCTGTAAGTTTTCTTTTGACCGTTCTTCTCATTTTATCATAGTCTCCTTTTTTAAAGTTAAACGCTAATGTATTTGATTTCCTATGTATACTTACTTCAAAGCTAATATCAAATCCGATCATATTATGATCACTGTTATCAAGCGGCCCCAACACCAAGACTAAACTGGATCCTGCAGTACCTGGTAGATTCTATCTGTTAATGCTGTAGTACAAAGTTTTTTAAACTAAGTGGAAAAGACAATGGAGATTAGTTGATAAAATTTGCTTTTTATATTTTTATTTTGCCTAACACTAACCTACAATTCCTCCTTTAAACCCCAATCTTTAAGTTCCCAAAGCACAAAGCAAAATAGCGTTCACTTACCAGAGAAATGTCCTCTTCTCTCGGAACTTCTCAGAAAGAAAGTTCATTGGGACCTTTCCTCTTTATATAGTTTTGAATCTAAGGGACCTCTTTTAAACAGGCTCTTTGAAGCTGACTCAGCAACCTATGCAAGTATTCTACATCCCCACACCTTAATTAACACTAAATTGAGGTCGCTGGATGAGCTACCTCTCCAGCAGCCAAGGAACAGAAAATAACTGCCTTTTAGAACAAGAGTTTTTGGCTATTTAGTTTCTACCTCTAGAAAAGGTTTCAGTTTAAAACTATGGGGAAAATGCCTATTTCTAGAGAAAATTTCAGTTTAAAACTATGGGAAAAGGGTTTGTACACTATCCAGCTCATTTTCGAAAGGGATTGCCGGCGATCTTCTGACACAAATTGGGAGATCGCCAGAGATCTCCTGATCCCAGCCAAATCGGTATTATCGAGAGCCGATTTTGGCCGGCCCCAACTGCCTTTTCGTCGTGGCGCCGGCCAACCTTCAAGGGGGCGTGTTGGTAGGGTAGCGAAGGTGGGATGGGGGCATGGTTACGGGATGGCTGGCTTCACCTTATAATGAAAAAAAATGGCCGGAGCATTTCGCCGGCTGGACTTCGTCCATTTATTTTTAGGACAAAGTCTGAAAAAATTGCCCCAACTGACCAGATGACCACCGGAGGGAAGCGGGGATCACTTCCCCTTACTCCCCCAGTGGTCACCAACCCCATCCCACCCCCAAAAAAAAACCTAAAACTTTTTTTGCCAGCCTGTATGCCAGCCTGAAATGTCATACCCAACTCCTTGACAGCAGTATGCAGGTCCCTGGAGCAGTTTTTAGTGGGTGCAATGCACTTCAGGCAGGTGGACCCAGGCTCATTCTCCCCCCCCCCCCCCCATACCTCTTCCACTTGTGGTGGTTAATGTTGAGCCCTCCAAAAACCCCAAAACCCACTGTGCCCATATGTAGGTGCCCCCCTTCACCCCTTAGGGCTATGGTAATGGTGTAGAGTTGTGGGGAGTGGGTTTTGGGTGGGATTTGGGTGGGATTTGGAGGGCTCAGCACCCAAGGTAAGGGTGCTATGCACCTGGAAGCTATTTTTGCTTTGTTTTTTAATTTTTTTAAGTGCCCCCTAGGGTGCCCGGTTGGTGTCCTGGCATGTCAGGGGGGCCAGTGCACTACAAATGCTGGTTCCTCCCACGACCAAATGCCTTGCATTTCGCCGGGTTTGAGATGGCCGGGCCTGGTTTCCATTATGGCTGGAAAACGAAGCCGGCCATCTCATGTAAACGCGGCGATCCTGCTCTGAACCTGGCGAGTGATTTGGCCGGCGCCAAGCATATTTTGAAAATACGCTTGACTCCACCCCCCTCGCGGAGCTGGCCCCGAAGATGGCTGGCCATCGATTTGGCTGGCGCCATTCGACTATGCCCCTCCATGGCAATTAGTTAATGATGCTTGCTTTTCTCTCTCTCTCCCTCTCTCTTTTTATTCCCCCCTGCTTGCTTTTCCCTCTCTCTCTCTCTTTTTATTCCCCCTTAATACTAAACTGGATCCTGCAGTGCCTGGTAGATTCTATCTGTTAATGCTGTGGTACAAAGTTTTTAAAACTAAGTGGAAAAGACTATAGAGATTAGTTGATAAAATTTGCTTCTATAGTGCTAGACGTATGCAGCGCTGTACACTGAACATGTAAGAGACAGTCCCTGCTCTACAGAGCTTACAATCTAATCAAGACAGACAGGACAAATAAAGGAATTACTAAAGGTGGGAATGATAAAACAGACATTTCTAGAACCAGTGAAGTAATGGTAGGAGACCCCTTTTGGAAGAAAATTGTGATTGATATAAAATCCCAGCCCTATTAGACTTTGGTTCCTTGTTCCCCGGCCATTATATTGCAGAGTGAGGGGAAGAGACTTTGGTTCTGGAGGGATCAAGGACTTTAGCTAGCCCAGTCATAGTGCCAAGAGGAGTATAGAAGTGCTGAGCAGTGACAGAGTTGCTGAGGCCTTCTACATTTGCTTGAAGGTATAAACTGGAATGGGGAACCAGCTGACCATCACTTCTAAGAAGAAGAAAGCAGGAGTGGAGCAGCTGAAGAAACAGGAGAAACAACAGGAGATCCTGATCCTGAGAAGCAGAAAGTTACACAGAGAATGTCCCTGGGATCTACGGACAGTAGTGTTCCCATCGGCATTTGAAAGTGTGCCTGAGTAAAAGAAATAAAGAGAGGAGTCTCAAGAAACCAATGAGAGACTGTAAGTATTTGATGCTATTTTCACGTGGGCATTAAGGCCTTAATGCACATTAAGGGAATTAATGTGCACTAAATGCTAAGAAGCCCATAGGTATAAAATCACCTACTTAGCATTTAGTGTGCCTTAAGGCCCTAATGCCTGTGCGCTGCGTAATGAATTCCCTCCTTATGCTTCTAACTTTGAGAATTATGCTCATAAATTGGCCTCTTTGAAAATTTGCATACATTTTTACTCAAAATTTCACTAAACTGAAATTTAGGAGCATAAAATGTGAATGGCAGTAAGGGCAGATTTAGGGTGGTGAAAATAAATTATGGGGCCCTTTTACGAAAGGGTTGCTGTGCAGCAACCCGAAACTACAGCCGGCCCAACGTGGCTGCTGGCGGAAGTTCCGTCTCAAGTGCCATTTCCAGCATGCCGGAAACTGTTTTTGGAAATTTTTCCAGGTCTCCAACCCGACAGTAATCACTACCCGGTTATAACCAGTGTTCCTCATCGCATGGCCATTTTTATTTAAGGTGGGGGACTTTTTACCCGCTGTGGTAAAAAGGGCCCTGGCACACAGGAAAAATGACCGCACCACTACCTCAGGGCCCTTTTTACCGCAGCTTGGTAGAAGGACTCCTAGGAGCTTAGCACTCATTTTCAGCACTAGGCTCATAAATCTAGGCAAAGAAATGGCAGACGTATATTTATGAGCATTACATTTAAGCTCCTAAATTAAGATGATTTTTTCAGCTGAGAAATTATGCTCCTAAATTTGGCTGAAAATAGGGCACAAATTTAAGAGGCTAACATAAATTTTGGAGCCCAGCATTTTCTGAATATTGGGCTCTCTATTTTTAAGTAAACTTTTTATTCAGATCTCCAGTTATTGAGTGCCAGTGGAGAGAGTGGACTGTTATGCCAACTATCCCCAGTCTTTACTGATCCCATCCTGGGCCCACCAACAAAATTAGTATATTTTATGTAAGTGCCTCAGGTAAGACTGATCTGGGCAGGATAGGGTTACACTTACCTTAAGCAAAAAGTAAAATCTCTATCATTTGAAGGTTTTGAAGAGCAGATTAGGAAAACATCTGGAGGGAGAGGGGGAGGAGGAAACAAGACTGCCTTTGTGGAATGGGGAAACAGGGATGATGATGTGTAAGAAATAGGGAGCCTGGTGGATTGAGTTAAGGGAAAAGAATGAGTGGGGTAGAATGAACAAGGTCTCCATGAGGGCAAGGACCTTGGTCGAGGAGCACTAAAAGACAGCATAGGTCAGGACAGGCTGTGGAAAGAGACTGGTGCAGGATAGGATATGGGAGAGGGTGAGGCAGGTTGTAGTAGGCTGTCAGAAGAAGGCGTAGGATGTGTTGTTCTTGGTAAAGAGAGGATGGGATGGGCTGCATGAGGAAAAGGGTTATAATGGCACAGTCTAGATCAAGGAGGTTGGATAAAACTGGAGACTCTGTGATATCAACATGTTGAAACTAATTAGGGTAGTCTCTGTTTCCACTCCCCTGCATAACCATCATCCCTTACAGTCAAACAAAGCAAACAAATCAATCAGCTGCTTCATCCATGTTTATTTGTTGCATTTGTATCCCATATTTTCCCACCTATTTGCAGGCTCAATGTGGCTTACAATATTCCGCCCTGGCTATTGCCATAGCTGAGTAAAGATACAATCAGTAATTATACAAGAATATGAGTAACATGGAGGGGCATAATCGAAAGTGGGTGCCCAACTCCGTAGGTGGCCATGCAAAGGGGCAGGACAAACCGTATTTTCGAAAAAAAAGATGGGTGCCCATCTTTTTTTTGATAATACAGGTTGTGCGGGGCAAATGCCTAGGATTTGGGCACTTTTGTTGTCATTCTTTATTGCTGGTGGCGTTTTAATTTAATCTCACTTATATTTTCAAACACGTCAGTTTGTACAACATTCGGATGTACATAAAGGAAGCATAAGAATGGAATAACTTTCCTTAGGTAGAGTAGTAATTTGTTACAAAATTGTAATCAGTGTGTCATTTGGAGGGGCTGGTTATAGGAACACCCTAGTATGTGTTATATTCGTGCAGAGACTTTTTTTCTCCTGGTAAAGGGCCATTAAAACAGACATCATGTTATGAGAATCAGGTGCTCTGCATTCAGAGTTTCTCTCTTTCATTTAATAACTTATTTATGACATTTATATCGCACATTAAACATGAATTAGGCTGAAACCTGGGAGCATTTAAAACTTTTATTTTTCCTGTGCCAAAAAAGATGACATGTGAGAGCTTGCTCCTTTTGTTTTGTGGAATGCAATGGTATATTATAAAAATGCACTTGATATTTTTTATTTAAAAGACAGATATTGAATAATGAGGGAAGAGAATGGAAATGGGACTTGATATACTGCTTTTCTGTGGTATTTTGCAACTACATTTAAAGTGGTTTACGTATATACAGGTACTTATTTGTACCTGGGGCAATGGAGGGTTAAGTGACTTGCCCACAGTCACAAGGAGCTGCAGTGGGAATTGAATCCAGTTCCCCAGGATCAAGGTCCGCTGCACTACCCACTAGGCTCTTCCTCTGTGCTTACGTTCCACTAATAAGTTAAACGATTAACTGGTTTTCTTGAAGGATTATATAAACTTTGGATGCATGACTAGGGACACAAACATACACTAATTTATTCAGTATCACAATTCCTCGTGTACCACAAAAGAACCTTTTAGGGTGGATAGTGTTCACAATGAGCTACTTTTATTATCGACCAGGCAGAGATAAAAGTTTTCAGTTTCAGTTGGCACAGTCTAAGTCATCACAAGAACAAAATATAAGAAATGGAGCGCATTAGGGCTTATAGCTCATTTAGTTATGTTTAAACAAAAGAGATCTGCATGAAACAAAATATTTATTTTTATTTAGACTTATAAAACCACTTGCCCCTGAAACATGTTCAAAACAGAATAAACCATTTGTGTATCTAGCATGTCAAATTCTACAAAACAGATGAAGATGTGATTCCATGTGCCACAATGAAAGGAGAGTTTAATTTTATTTCCATTTAATTTCAATATATTCCATCTTTATAACACCAGACTTCCCAAGGCAGATTACAACAACAGTTAAGATGAACCCATCAGGAAACGGGATAACCTCACTGAAATTTTTGCCATCTGTATTGTATAGAAAGAACAGAGTAGGAAAATGAGCACAAAATACAGAGTTTATAATTTTTTAAGCTGTGTTAGTGATATTCAATTTTTATTTCATGATATTTATATCTAGATATGTGTATAGGCAGTCCCTTATTTCTAATAATCTTTTGCTATTGTTTTCAGTAATGCTTGCTGTTGTTTTGGGTGTACTAAAACTACAGCCAACTCCGCCTACTGCCGGCAAGCTCCGCCTACTGGCTTCAGCTCTTACAGTGGACTAGATAGGCTCACTTCTTCTTCTGTTTTATCCAACCTCCTTGAGCTGGGTAACAGAAAATTGGGAGGAGGTGCGAGGCGGGGTGGTACAGGCTGTATAAAATGCTGCAGCTGCTGTAATTATTTCCTGGAGTTTGACCCTCTTCCACATCTCAAGTAGTGGATGGACTTTGGGCTGGCTGCTTATGTTTTGATTCTGGTTTACAGTGACAGCCTGCATACGGTTTCTCTTCTGCTCTCATAGTCTATCCTGTGCCCAAGAGCTGCTGCCTCCAAGTGCCACCATTCCGGGAGGCATCACGACTGAAACTAGGTATGCCAATGTACATTAACCATATATGTTCTCCTTTCCGTCAGTGCAGGTATGGAACTTCCATCTAGAATACTCAGCTGCCAGAGGTGCCACTGGTCACTTTCAGCATGCAGGTTTCTGCTCCATCCATAAGGGAAGGGAAATGGGAATTGCTATACCGCCTTTCTGAGGTTTTTTTAACTACATTGAAAGTGGTTTACATATATTCAGGTACTTATTTTGTACCAGGGGGCAATGGAAAGTTAAGTGACTTGCCCAGAGTCACAAGGAGCTGAAGTGGGAATCGAACTCAGTTCCCCAGGATCAAAGGCCACTGCACTAACCACTAGGCTATTCCTCCACATGTGAAGGGAAAGATCTCACATAGGTTTGTTTGTTTATTTATTTGTAATTCCACATATAACTAAGCAGATCACAACTTGACATATATAACTAGGGGTCCCTTTTACAAAGGTGTGTAAGGCCCTACGCGCATACAGCATGCATTAAATCAGCATTACTGCCTGGTAATTCAGATTTGGCGAGCATCAAAAACATGCAGTAGAAAATAATTTTCTACTGCAGGGGCGTTCCCGGCAGTAATCGGGAGTTGACACAATCTGGATGGTTACTGCATGGGTAATACGTGAGCCTTTACCGCTAAGTCAATGGGTGGCATTAAGGACTCAAGCCATAAATAGACACGTGCTGGTTTTCATTTTGCCGCACGTCCATTTCCTGGCCCCACCCCATCCCCAAACCCCCCCCCCCTTTTTTTCCAGATGTGGTGGAGAAATGGTCCAGCGCGCGTCCAATACATGCGCCTACACTACCGCAGGCCACGTTTTGGTGCGCCTTTGTGAAAGGATCCCTAAAAGCAGAACGACACAGGACAATCATTGAGTCAAATGCATACCATAATACACTTACAGAAACAAAAGTTGAAAAATAACATAATTATGCGTTTCCTTTGTATTGTGGATTTCTAACTAAACAAGACAGACAATCCTTTGCTGGCTGCAGATGATGTTACTAGTATAAATAGTTAACAAAGATCATCAAAATCTAAACTACTACAATCAATGCCAGGAGCTGTATCAGGTTAGAAGGTAATGCTACCGCACCTCAAAAGTCTGTGTGAAAAGTGCTTTCATTTGTTGCTAAAGCTAGTGGTGTCAGATATTAAGTGAAAGATCATTCGGGAAGCTACTTAAATCTTGAGAAGCAGTGCTAAAGAAAGTACACGATCTGGTCTCAGCAAAGTGTATTTGAGATTGACAATCTCTGTGTTCCTTCAGATCTTAAAGTTCTATGGAGTATGTACATTTTTAAAACAGTAGAAAGATTATATGGGCTATATCAACCTATGGGAGCTCATGTATTAGCATTAGAATTTTGAATTTGATATGATACTGTATGGGTAAACAGTGTAATGCTCCGAGATGAGGTGTGATATGATGGTGTTGCGACTTGCCTGTCACCAGACAACCAGCACCATTCTGTGCTAACTGCAAAACCTTCAGATCTGTTTGTGACATGCCCAAATAAAGTGAATCGCGTTAATTAGGCCTGGAGAGACAGAATCAAGGTTTGTACAACAGTTCCAAAATTGTTCTCACAAAATACGGGTTTAACCTGCAAAAAAGCTGACTGTATAACTGCATTAATTTGTGCTTTCATAGCCAATGTAAAGTCCAAAGCAGTGGTGTAGCCGGGAGGGGCCTGGGCCCCCACATTTTGGCCTCAGGTCCCCCCCCCCCCCAAATTGCAGCATCCCCAAGCCCCACCAGCTGAAGAGTTCCTTTTCCAGCAGCCCAAAATTCCTCAACATTTGCAGTCATCAGGTAGAAACGGAGCATGGGGGGGGGGGGGGGGGGTAGACCAGTGCGGCAGCCCATGGAAAGTGCTGCTGACCACAAGTGTGGGGAAGTTTCTGGATGCCCAAAGAGGACTTCAGTGACTGAGCTTGAAGGTCCCTGCCAGCTCAGGTATTTAAAGGTTGAATTGGAAGGTTGTTTTTTTGGGGTGGGGGGCAGGGCAAACTTTTTTGCCCACCCACTTTGGCCTCAGATCACTCCCACACCCAAAGAGAAAATCTGCCTATACCATTGGAATGTCCAGGCCCCACTGAGAAATCATTAGTTGGATATCATAGACCAACTAAAGACAACAATCTCTGTTTTGGAAAGGTTCATGGCTAACTGGTTTGTGGTCATCCGTGTTGTTGCAGGTTGCAGAAAGTGTTGTAGCTTAACAATAGCAACAGAAAAAGAGGAATCAAATGAAAAAAAAGAGCTGGATGTCACTGGCATAGATCCAAAAATGAACATTAAGACTGTGAAGTTTCTGACAAAGAGGTTCCAGGTAGAGGGCAGGATTAGGATATTTGTGAGGGGTGTGTACTGTTACAAATCAGACCTAACGAAACGCAGGAATGGCCTAGTGGTTACAGTAATTGACTGAGCACTAGAGATAAGGATTTAAATCCTGCTAATGTTCTTTATGGCCTTTAGGAGCTCTTTTACTAAGCCCTGATTCTCGGAGTTACCATTGATTGTAATCTCACATTTGAAAACCATGTGAAGAATACAACCAAAAATATGTTTCAATCAATGTGGAAACTCAGAAGACTGAAACCTTTCTTCCCTAGAGGCATTTTTCGCAACTTGGTACAATCAATGGTGCTGAGTCATTTGGACTATTGTAATGCGCTGGATGTAAAGAGCATGTCATCAAGAAACTTCAGACAGCCCAAAACACTGCAGCTAGACTTAAGACAAAATATGAAAGTGCAAAACCCCTAAGAGAGAGGCTCCATTGGCTTCCAGTTAAAGAACGTTCGGTGTTCAAGGATTGTACTCTGAGTCATAAGATCATCCACGGAAATGCTCCGGCCTACATGTCAGACCTTATAGATTTGCCACTCAGGAACGCTAGAAGATCAGCATGCACATTCTTGGGACTGCACTTTCCTAGCTGTAAAGGTCTAAAATACAAACTAGTACATGCGTCTTGCTTTTCCTACATTGGCATGCAGCTGTGGAATGCATTGCCACTTGATCTGAAAAATATTCATGACCTTATCAACTTTTGAAAATCACTAAAGACTTTCCTTTTTAATAGGACTTACCACATTGATCAAAAATAGGTACTCTAACATATCATTACTTACTTGGAAATCTGTTTTGTTTTCTGATTTATTGACTTGATTATATCCATTATGTTATAACTGTTCTTCTGTTACTAATTGTTTATCCACTCTTGATTGACGCTTGTTATGATGAAATATTGTAAGCCACATTGAGTCTGCAAATAGGTGGGAAAATGTGGGATACAAATGCAACAAATAAATAAATACATTTCTAGCTCACAGTAGAAATCAAGTTAGCGGTAAAATGCCGAGATGGAAATTTGTGATTCTGCATTTTAAAAATAAAACGGCTTGGTATTACATTATTTGTCACATTCTAAACTGGAACAGTTCTAGTGAAAAATAATCAAATAGCTGTATTAAATACTGAAGCATTGAAAAGCAGTACTCTGCTTCATATAATGAGCTGGTTAGATATCCAATGTTAATAAACCATAAACCATGTACAGTATGTGTAGGAGAGAAACTACATGTATCTCCCCCAAACTCCCTCTGCCTTTAACTCTGATTTATAGGTAGACTTCAGGGTTTGGCTGGACTTCTTGTCTTCAGCTGCAGATTCTTAGAAAATTAAATCAGGGGAGGAGCAAGATGGCGTCCTAGCTGTGCTCACAGAAGCTCTCGAACTGTTTGCGGGTAATTCTCAAGACTTTTTCCTCAATTCCTACTATGCCCCATACCAAAAGAAAGGGGATGACAAAAGTGCAACCGCCAATTGCACTAACGTCGTCCCCTAACCAGCAGATGTTAGACTGCTTCGTGAGAAGCTTACCGCTCGGTACCGGTTTGGCGATCCCCGCGTTGGCCGACAACGAAGGAGCGACGTTGGCCAGGGGCCTAGATGTTACCCTATCGCCGCCGACGCTGAATCCGCCTCCTTGTCCCGCAGGAGCCAGAGTGGAGTTAGGGGGATCAAGCGGGAACCGATGTGGTCGATGACTTGTCCCTATCTGGCGGTTTCTCCCCTGGAACAGTGGTTGAGAATACTCTGGAGCTGGAAATGCCCCAGGAGGTGACAATGGAAGCTATTTGGATGGTGCTTCAGAGACTGACTAATGAGGTGGCTAAATCTACAAGAGAAGTTTCCACGATTGCAAGTAAGTTGACTTTAATGTCAGAATCTCAAGAGGAAGTTAAAAGAGAATCCGCTACTCAATTTTCCACAGTAAAAGAAGAAATAAAAATGGTTAAGTCAACTGTTGATTCTCTTGTGAAGGATAAAGTTTTCACTGCTCGTAAAATAGAGCAGATAGAAAATTACAACTGACGCCTCACGCTTAGAATGTTGAATTTTCCTATCTCACCAGCTTTGACTCCCAGTGACTTTTTTAAAAAATATTTGCAGGAGATTTTGAAGTTTTCTCCAGCGGATATTCCACCTTGTAATAAGATTTATTACTTACCTAAAGTGCAAAAACAAGAAGAAGTACCTCAACCCCCTGCAATAGATATTCAGAACTTAACAGCATTACTGGAAGACTCAATGATAGAAATAACTTCAAGAGGGACCCTTATAATATCTATGATTTTTGAACAGGATCTGAATATGATTATGAAAATGTACTTTAAACATTCGTCAGCCCTGTTTTGTGGGCAGAAAATATGGGTCTACCCTGACGTTACTAAGATAACGCAGCAGAGGCGAAAGCAATTTCTTGCATTGAGAGATGAAGTGAAAGCGCTGGGTGCAATATTTACCTTGGCATATCCATGCAAATGTATAATTCATATGTCTGGCATTAAATACGTCTTTTTTGAGCCATCTCAGTTAAAGGTTTTTCTGGACGCTAAAAATCCATCTAGCTGAATAGGAAGAACGATTGATATCAGCAAGTAAGAATTAAGAGAAAGTAAAATCAGGACTATGCCAATTTGTGCTAAGATTTTTTTTCCTTCTCTTTTAGAGTAATAATTCTCCTTAAATTTGTTTGGACTCTCCCCCCTTATCTTATGGTGGTCTAAGGAAGAGAGATAAGATAAATAAGTTTGACATGTATGTTTAAATGGAATATTTTTTTTCTTTCCTCAATAACTCTCTGAATTGCCTTACAAACTTGATTTGTTTGTATTATAATTAAAATCAATAAATATAAAAAAAAAAAAAAAAAAAATTAAATCAGTTCGCAGAAGACATAACTGCTGAAATTCTGACACTTCAGGGGCTAAAAATACCAGAGGAGACTGGTCAGATTTAGAGAGTGCAGGAGATGAAAATCTGGGGAAATCAGTTAGATGCAGATAGCACAGAGGCTGAACAAGCCACAGGAGACATCAGTTGGATTTAGAGTGTACAAGGGCTGAAAATGCCTTTAGCTTTATGGAGTCTGAGGTGTGATTGTGTTTAAGAATTAGCCAGGGAAGGAAAGCCAGTTTTCTTTACTCCTTAGCAGGTAGATGAGACTCTTGATAAAAGCTGGGTTTGAATGAATTCAATACACCCATAAGTAGCAGGGGTAATATTTCCAGTTTGTGGTCGCGTCCTTGTTAAGTGCCAAAAGTCAGTGAACTGTACATGTAAAAATGGATTGCCAGGACCCAGGACAAGGCAATGTCCCAGCTGGCAGTGCTCAGTGCTGAATCTTAGGAAGTCAGCAGGCAGGGACCGCCTGATTCTCCATTTTCAGTCTACAGCTTCGGATACTATCTACCAATAAGTTCTCTCTCTGTGCCTCATTTCTAAACCTCTGATCCAGCCCAACCATTCAGCAAAATTAGTGGTTACCCAGGGCGGCAGCTTCTAGGGAGCAGCAAACACAACTGCAGTCAATGCAAAACAGTAAAAGTCCTGACAGCAACAGAACTTATCCCAGCGCTTAGGTTCCGATGGTCCCAGACAACTGGGTTTATCCCAGTTCCGCCTACCTAAGTACATAAGTACATAAGTAGTGCCATACTGGGAAAGACCAAAGGTCCATCTAGCCCAGCATCCTGTCACCGACAGTGGCCAATCCAGGTCAAGGGCACCTGGCACGCTCCCCAAACGTAAAAACATTCCAGACAAGTTATACCTAAAAATGAGGAATTTTTCCAGTCCATTTAATAGCGGTCTATGGACTTGTCCTTTAGGAATCTATCTAACCCCTTTTTAAACTCCGTCAAGCTAACCGCCCGTACCACGTTCTCCGGCAATGAATTCCAGAGTCTAATTACACGTTGGGTGAAGAAAAATTTTCTCCGATTCGTTTTAAATTTACCACACTGTAGCTTCAACTCATGCCCTCTAGTCCTAGTATTTTTGGATAGCGTGAACAGTCGCTTCACATCCACCCGATCCATTCCACTCATTATTTTATACACTTCTATCATATCTCCCCTCAGCCGTCTCTTCTCCAAGCTGAAAAGCCCTGCAAAACAAAGCTTAATATTTAAAAGCATGATATCTTCTAATTATATATTTTTATAGCATCATTGTAGGGTGATTGTCACAAAATGCCTAGCCACCCGCCTGGGGTTACCCCACGGCCATTTAGAGGGTCTATTACCAGTACAGCTCAGGTCTGCCTGCACTCGCCACTCGTGCTCTACATTACCACCCTCCTCCCACCAACTGGGTCACAACCGCTTCTGGGCAAGTCTCCCACTTTCAAATTATCCCCAGTGATTTCTAGGTTACTAGAACCACAGTCCCAGTGGTCCCACAGTTCCCAGAAAGCACTCACATATCCAACACACAAACCACCAGGATTCTTTATCAGTCCAGACAGGCAGAGGCAATAAACAGTTATTTATTGTCTTAAAAATTGAACAATGAACAAAAAATGTACAATCAGCAAAACAATAACAGGTAACTGAAATATGGATCAATTATAAAACTAACTAAACATTTCCATACTTCCTAGAAAGTACTTGGGGAGATTAGGGCATATATCTGTTCACAGAGCTTCAGCAAAGAGATCTCTCTCTCTCTCTCTCTCTCTCTCTCTCTCTTCTCCCAGGCTGAAACTGAAGCAACAGCCAGCATCTACTGGATAATTTCAAACTCCAGGCCAATCAGAGCCCCAAATAGTCAAGTTTCAAATAAAAACTGGTTACATCACTACAGGCACTTCCTATTATTTGTGTGCCAACTAAAAGAAAGAGAAGTCAGCCCTCTGTAACAGCTTTGAGCATAAACGTGCACCATCTGCTGGTCAAACTAGAGAAATACTCTTCAAAATTAAATAAGGCAGGAAAATATCCAATACATTTTACAAGCTTAAAACACACTGTTTCTTCACGGTGATCACGATTGTAGAGTTTAATAATCAAAATCTTGGAGGGGAAGCAGATGTGCTAAGGACCTGAAAATTAATTGAGGATGGGAGAGGGGGGCATAAGGCTGAAGGTTTACTTGGTGCACTGAATACTCTTGTGCCAGCTCTGCTAATCCCACTCTGTCACTGACTCTCTTTGATCTCAGGGTGAGTCCCTTTATCACTCTCCAGTCCTAATCCCAGCTCTGTCACTGACTTTTTGTGATCTTGGGGTGAGTCCCTTTATCCCTCTGTTCTTCTATTGTAATCCCAGCTCTGTCACTGACTCTCTGTGATCTCGAGTTAAAACCCATCATCTCTCTGTGCTTCTTATTTTATAAGAAAATCTTGTCTTTTTCCATTTATCTTTTGGAATTTCTACGGCAGGAGACATGAACTGCATCCCAAAGGTGGCTGCACATCTGTTTTTGCAATAATAAATTGTGCACTTGCTTGGTAAAGGGTGCAGTTTACATGCTTGTTATGATAACGTGTTTGGCTATGAGTGAATGCTTGATGACCAGGTGAGAACCTGGATAAAACTAGTCCCTGTATTATATAATCAACTTGCACGTCAGAACATATTCCTTAAATACCTATGAGCTTGACCAGAGACCAAGACAGACAGGCACATTCTTGGGGGGGTGGAAAAAACAAGTGTTTTTTTTTAGCTTATGTAGGAAGGAACAACACATTACTCCCAAAAGGAGGTGAGTCAGGCTAAAATTAGACAAATGCAACCTCTGTAATGCCCTCTCAGGGGTCCAGTGATTTGACCTTTTGCTTTTGTGGTTCATGATGTCACTGGAAAATCCTTCAATGGAATTACAGCTCCTTCTTTCCAGTTGCCTCCATGCATTCTTTTCTTGAGTGAGCTCCTGGTGTGCTGTGCGCGCTGGAGGAATGGGGAGGGGGGTGAAAAGGTTTGTGGAACTCAGTGTTTCATATCTCTGAAATGCAAAGCAGCATCTCTCCTTGCAACCTTTAACCGGTAATAAATCACAAGGACAGTGGGAACCTTCTTTATTTAACTTTTCTCCCTGGTGAGGTCTAATGTCAAATAATGTTAATTAATTCCTGATTAAATATTACCTTTTTCTTTTGTATTCTTTGACATAACTGCTTGTTTTCCTTTACAATTTGTTTGTAACTGGAAATTATTTTGCAAAATAAAAATTAAAAAAAAAAACCCAAAAACTGAATGCAAATGTTAATGCTACTGGTTGTCCAGCTAGCCCACAGCCTACCCTAGATGAACTATACAGTTTGCTGTGCAAATTGTGCACTACCTTGGTACTCTCCTGCTTCTGAGGACATCCATTTAAGAAGCCGCAGTGTAGTGATTTAAGGAATCACTTACCTCTCTTTCGGATGTCCATCTTATAAATGTTGGGGTCGATACTGTAATCAATTTAACCAAATGATTCCTCACCAGTTAAGAACATAAGAATAGCCATACTGGGTCAGACCAGTGGTCTGTCTAGCCCAGTATCCTCTTTCTAACAGTGGCCAATCCAGGTCAAAAGTATGTGGCAGAAACTCAAATAGTAGCAACATTCCATACTACTAATCCCAGGGCAAGCAGTGGCTTCCCCATGTCTATCTGACTGAAAATGATAAGAAACAGCAAAAGGAATGGCAAGTCAAACGCAAAGCGCTGATAAGGAAGGCTAAGAAGGACTTCCTGAGCCAGTATGTCAAGCTCCATCTCTGGCCGTCTTCAAATCTAGGCTAAAAGCCCACCTTTTTGATGCTGCTTTTAACTCCTAACCCTTATTCACTTGTTCAGAACCCTTATTTTATCATCCTCACTTTAATATTCCCTTATCTCTTGTTTGTCCTGTCTGTCCTAATTAGATTGTAAGCTCTGTCGAGCAGGGACTGTCTCTTCATGTTCAAGTGTACAGCGCTGCGTACATCTATTAGCGCTTTAGAAATGATAAGTAGTAGTAGTAGTACTTTGGAAAAAAAGACTGCGTTGGAGGCAAAAACACAGAGTAATTTTTTTTAGGTATATTAAAAGCAAGAAGCAGGCAAAAGAATCAGTTAGACTGCTAGATGACCGAGGGGTAAAAGGGGCACTCAGGGAAGACAAAGCCATAGTGGACAGATTTAATTAATTCTTTCCTTCGTTCTTCACCATGGAAGATTTGGGAGAGATACCACTGCCATAAATGGTATTCAAAGCTGACGTGTCAATGAAATTGAATTAAATCTCTATAAACCTAGAGGATGTAATGGCGCAATTTGACAAACTGAAGCGTAGCAAATCTCCTAGACCGGATGGTATTCATCCCAGAGTACTGATAGAATTGAAAAATTAACTTGTGGAACTATTGTTAGTAATATGTAATTTATCTTAAAATCAAGCATGGTACCAGAAGATTGGAGGGTGGTCAATGTAACGCCGATTTTTTAAAAAGGTTCCAGAGGAGATCCAGGAAATTACAGACCGATGAACCTGACATCGGTGCCGGGCAAAATAGTAGAGACTATTATAAAGAACAAAATTACAGAGCATATTCAAAAGCATGGATATATGAGACAAAGCCAACACGGCTTTGGTGAACAAACATGTGGATAAAGGTGAGCCGGGCGATATTGTGTATCTGGATTTTCAAAAGACGTTTGAGAAAGTACCTCATGAAAGACTCCAGAGGAAATTGGAGAGTCATGGGAGTGTTCTATTGTGGATTAAAAACTGGTTAAAAGATAGAAAACAGAGAGTAGGGTTAAATGGTCAGTATTCTCAATGGAGAAGGGTAGATAGTGGGGTTCCCCAGGGGTCTGTGCTGGGACTGCTGCTTTTTTAACATATTTATAAATGATCTAGAGATGGAAATAACTAGTGAGGTAATTACATTTGCTGACGACACAAAGTTATTCAAAGTTGTTAAATCGCAAGAGCACCTTATGAGACTGGGCATCTAAATGGCAGATGAAGTTTAATGTGAGCAAGTGCAAAGTGATGCATGTGGGAAAGAGGAACACGAATTATAGCTATGTAATGCAAGGTTCCATGTTAGGAGTCACTGACCAAGAAAGGGATCTCAGCGTCGTTGTTGATGATACGTTGAAATGCTCTGCTCAGTGTGCTGCTGCGGCTAAGAAAGCAAATAGAATGTTAGGTATTATTAGGAAAGGAACGGAAAGCAAAAGTGAGGATGTTATAATGCCTTTGTGTCGGCCCATGGTGCGACCACACCTTGAATATTGTGTTCAATTCTGGTCACCGCATCTCAAAAAAGATATAGTGGAATTAGAAAAGGTACAGAGAAGGGCGATGAAAATGATAAAGGAGATGGGACGACTTCACTATGAGGAAAGGCTGAAGCATCAAGGGCTCTTCAGCTTGGAGAAGAGACGGCTGAGGGGAGATAATGATAGAGGTCTGTAAAATACTGAGTGGAGTGGAACTGGTAGACGTGAATCGTTTGTTTATTCTTTCCAAAAATACTAGGACTAGGGGGCATGTGATGAAGCTACAACGTAGTAAATTTAATACAAATCAGAGAAAATATTTCTTCACTCAACGTGTAATTAAACTCTGGAATTCATTGCCAGAGAATGTGATAAAGGCGGTTAGCTTAGCGGGGTTTAAAAAGGGTCCGGACGGCTTCCGAAAGGAAAAGTCCATAGACCATTATTAAATTGACTTGGGGAAAATCCATTGCTTATTTCTGGGATAAGCATCATAAAATGTATTGAGCTTTTTTGGGGATCTTGCCAGGTATTTGTGACCTGGATTGGCCACTGTTGGAAACAGAATGCTGATGGACCTTTGGTCTGTCCCAGTGTGGCAATACTTATGTACTTATGTTGAACGGGCAAAAGTAAATCGATTTTCACTCTTTCAAAAAGCAGTGGCATACCAAGGGGGGCGGTGGGGACGGTCTGCCCCGGGTGCACACCGCTCGGGGGGGGGGTGCTGCGCGCCGGTCAGCTTCGTTCGTTTCCATGCTCCCTCTGTCCTGGAACAGGAAGTAACCTGTTCCGAGGCAGAGGGAGCATGAAAACGAACGAAGCTGACCAGCGCGCGGCACCCCCCATCGGCGTGCACCTGGGGGGTTCTTTCGCCGGGGTGGGGGTGTCCTTTTGCCGGGGGGGGTCGCGCTGCACCCGGGGGGCGGGGCGCATTGGCGATCCGCCCCGGGTGTCAGCCCCCCTAGGAACGCCATTGTCAAAAAGTACAAAGACCAGGGGACACTAATGAAATTAAATGGAAATACTTTTAAAACAAATATGAGGAAATATGTTTTCACTCAAAGAATAGTTAAGCTCTGGAACTTGCTGCCCGAGGATGTGGTAACAGTGATTAGCGTATCTGGGTTTAAAGAAGGTTTGGACAAGTTCCTGGATGAAAAGTCCATGGTCTGATATTGAGACAAACATAGGGAAGCCACTGCTTGCCCCAGGATTCGTAGCATGGAATGTTGATACTAATTGGGTTTCTGCCAGGTACTTGTGACCTGGATTGGGAACTGTTGGAAGCAGGATACTGGCCTAGATGGACCATTGTTGGTCTGACCCAGTATGGCTATTCTTATGTTTAAACGCTAATCACTGTTACCACATCCTCCAATAACAAGTTCCAGAGCTTAATTATTCGTAGTGTGTAAAAAATATTTCCTCCTAATTTGATTTAAAAGTATTTCCATGTAACTTCATTGAGTGTCCCCTAGTCTTTGTACTTTTTGAAAGAGTAAAAAGTCGATTCACTTCCACACGTTCTACACCACTTAGGATTTTGTAGACCTCAATCATATCTCCCTTCAGCCATCTCTTTTCCAAGCTGAAGATCTCTAACCTCTTTAGCCTTTCCTCATGTGAGAGGAGTTCCATCCCCTTTATCATTTTGTTGCTCTCTTTGAACCCTTTTCTAATTCCACTATATCTTTTTTTAAATATGGCAACCAGAATTTAATGCAATACTCAAGGTGAGGTTGCACCGTGGAGCAGCAATACAGAGGCATATAGTATTATTGGTCTTATTTATCATCCAGCTTTCGGAAAATCTTTGAAGACATTTCTCTTCAACAAGCCTACAAAAATGATCCTTGATGAAACCAACTACTCCGTATACCACCCAACGCTTTAAACACCTCTAACACGACCTTACCTAATCCCTTCTAACTAATTCCTCTTCTACCTCCAGTTTATTACCGGACTGTTTCTAAGATTATGTAAGTGACTATACATATTAACACCCTGTAAGCCCCATTGAGCCTGCAAAAAGGTGGGATATATGGGGTACAAATGCAATAAATAATAATAATAATAATCCTAGCATCCTGTAACATAGGCAGCCAAGACCCCTCGGCCTACTGGTATTCGTGATATTTAAAATATCACAGGACTCACAGTAATTTCTTAACATGGCACAACTTGGCCGCAGCTTTATTTTAAATACAAACACCATTACCCCGGGTATACCCAAGCCAATCAAAACTTCCGGCTTACTAGCCAACCCAGTCCGCCGCCATCAGCAAGACTGACCAATCATATACAGAGCTCCCCGCCACACAGCAAGGGAGCTCAACCGTAAGCGCAGCTATCCCAGCTGCCTAGCTTACTCCATCAGGCTTGACACCAGAAGAGGATGTCCTGGCTCTGCCCCCGGGGTTATAAACCCCTTTCTGCTGCCCGCTCATCTCAGCGGGATGCTGCCCCGTGGCGGGAAAATTCCCACCGTGCCCAGCTCGCACCCCACTGGCATCTATGCACATGCCCGTCAGGGCACGGCGCCATGTTAATGGCGGCTCCGTGCACCCGGGGGGCACTGCGCCTTGCTTTTTGCTTTTTTGGCCGCCACTGCACACTGGACACAAGATTTCTGCCTATTGTCTACAATGACACCAAAATCTTTTTCTTGGGTGCTGACTTGCACAGTGGACCCTAGCATCAGAGAACTATGATTCGGATTATTGTTCCCAATGTGCATCACTTTGCATTTGTCCACATTAAATTTAATCTGCCATTTGGATGCCCAGTCTTCCAATTTTCTAAAGTCTTCCTGCAATCGTTCAGTTTGCATGTGTGTGTAATCTGCAAACTTAATTATTATTATTAACATTTGTATAGCGCTACCAGACGCACGCAGCGCTGAACACCTGACATAGAGAGACAGTCCCTGCTCAATAGAGTTTACAATCTAAAAATAGTACAGACAGACAAGACAATTAAGGGCGAGGGAAGTACTGGGTGAGAAGGAACAAGGATAGGGGAATTGAATAGTGGTTAGGAGCCAAAAGCAGTGGTGAAAAGGTGGGTTTTCAGCATAGATTTGAAAACAGGTAGAGATGGAGCTAGACGTACAGGCTCAGGAAGTCTATTCCAGGCATAAAGTGCCGCGAGGGAAAAGGGACGAAGCCTGGAGTTAGCAGTGGAGGAGAAGGGGGACGATAAGAGAGATTTGTCCAGTGAGCGGAGTTCATGGGGAGGAATGTAGGGAGAGATGAGAGTGGAGAGGGGGAGCTGCAGAATGGATGCATTTAAAGGTCAGTAAGAGAAATTTGTCATTCTGATTTCCAGATTAATTTATAAACTAGTAAAAAGGCCCATTTCTGTGAGCCATGAAATGGGCGCTAGCAAGGTTTACCTGCGGCAGCGTCGGGAGGGCACAGGACGGCAGCGTGGCAGCGTGGGGAGGGTGCAGGCGGGTAGTTTTGTTTTTGCGGGTGGCAGCTTCGGTTCCCGGTGGCTCAACGTGTTCGGAAGCACTGCGTCGGGAGGGCGCAGGACGGCAGCATGGCAGCGTGGGGAGGGTGCAGGCGGGTAGATTTGTTTTTGCGGGCGGCAGCTTTGGGTTCCCGGTGGCTCAGTTGTTCTGATGGCACTCCTCCCCCTACGTAGCTCGGTGTTTGTCGCTGTGCGTCGGGGGGGGGGGTAGAGGCCCTATGTAGTCCGCTGTTTCTCACAGTGCGTGGGGGGGGGTTAGCGTCGGAGGGCGGTGGAACAGGCGATTGAGTGTCATAGCCCCGCCCTCCACGTCATCACGTTGTGACGCGAGGGCGGGGCATACACTCATGGGATCTTGCAACTACAATTTACATTTAGAATGTTGGGGGTTGTGAATTATGTTGTGGATGGGGCGTGGCTGAGGTCGGGTCTATGAGTGAGAGTGAGAGTGAGTGGTGCTGACAGACTAGAAGACTACAGGGCTTCAGTGTTTCCCTGCCACACAGTGAGGTTCTGAACTTTGGAGGTGAGAATTATTTATATAGATATGTTAAATAGCACGGTCCCAGTATAGTTCCCTGAAGTGCTCCACTGTTCACCCTCCTCCATTTAGAAAACTGACCATTTAACCCTAACTTCTCTTTTCTGTCCAGTAAGCAATTCCTAATCCACAACAGAACAATTATTGCCTCCTACCCCCATGACTAATTTTCTCAGGAGTCTCTCATGAGGAACTTTGTGAAATCGTGCTGAAAATCTAGACACACTACATTAACTGGCTCACCTTTATCGAGTAAAACAGATTTTATGCAGCTTATCCCAGGAATAAACAGAGGATTTCCCCAATCCAATCTTAAATAACGGTTATGGACTTTTCTTTTAGGACTTGTCCAAAACCTTTTTAAAATCCGATTAAGTTGTTTTACCAATATTCTCTGCCAACGAATTCCAGTCTTAATTACATGTTGAATGAAGAATTCTTTTCCTGAACTGGTAGTGACATGTCACCATGGACCAACGCAATGTAGGTACTAATAATGTCTGTTTAAAACAAAAATAATAGAATGCATGTGATGTTGCGATAGCAGCGTGCGATACCAACGTCCTCAACTATCCCTATTTCTAGGGCTTTATATGCCAGCGATGAAAAACCAACCCTACTTTTTTAAGGGGTTTGAAACACGCTCTTTCTAATGAAAATGATTAAAAAGAGTTTTGTAAAAGTGGGCTAAAAATACCATATTTTTGGCGTTTTTGCAAAAATCAGCAACTTTACACTCAATTTGTGAACTAACGGAAAATATTAGGGGAATGAAAATTTATATTCGAAAACCTTGTGTTGATAAGTTGTTGTGTGCAAAGTTTCACGTTCATCACACCTTTAATTCCAGAGATATAAAAAGCCAAACTTTACAATTTTTTCGAGCTGCAAATTTTTCAGACCAAGTTTGCTCCACATTTTCTTCATGGAAATCGCTCATGAAGATTTTTTTATTATTTTGTTTAATAGAGCACAAAAAGTTGTACAAGATGGCCAAGTTTTGTTTTTCTACTCACAAAATATTGCTGGAGATACAGTGTCTCAAAGTTGCCAAAATCTCGGAGTCATACCATAGAAGGCTGCAGTATGGGGTCAAACAGATTACTATGTCTCAGCAAGTATTGCATCGGCGAATATAAAACTTTACCAATGTTCATTGGGACATGTATGAATGTTCACAGAAAATTTAATCGAAATCCGTGACAGTCGAGCAGGGCACTTCTCTGAAATCAGACCACTTGACATGGAATGACCCAGCTGACAGAAGCAGTCAGGTTTTTCTTGGTCACAATTTCATCTTGTAATGTCACATCATCGTTTTTCTAGTGCCAAGAGCAGCATGCCACGACCTTAAAAAAGTGTGTGCACTGCACTCACAAGCCTTCATGCCCAGGTCCCTGGAAGTCTAAAGTGTCCCCCAGGCATTGAAGATCTAGATAGGGCAGCAAGATCATGTTCTCAGCTTAGCTGTGAAACCTGACCTGACACCCCTACCCCAGGCATCATAGGTAGCAGTACTGATGCAAGCCAGATGCTGTATTTTCTGATGGCAGTGAATTGACGTGATGGAAGTATTGCTTTCCTTAGGATCCACTACAAGTATGAAGTGCAAAGGATTCTGTGGCATCTGCTCTGGGCATCTGGAAATCACCAGTGCTTGAAGCAGGGAGATTCCGGCAGCTGCCAAACATCCTACCAACCAGCACCATCAGGAGGGTCTGTCACCGATTCAGTTGGCTGGTCTTCAGTGGTCAGCCATCATTCTTCCCCTCTATATACCCAGATGAGATTTGCCCCTCATTGTATCATCAGTGATTTTTGAAGAGGGGCTGGCTAGAAGGAATGGTACTACTACTACTACTACTATTTAGCATTTCTATAGCGCTACAAGGCATACGCAGCGACTGCACAAATATAGAAGAAAGACAGTCCCTGCTCAAAGAGCTTACAATCTAATAGACAAAAATAAATAAAGTAAGCAAATCAAATCAATTAATGTGAACGGGAAGGAAGAGAGGAGGGTAGGTGGAGGCCAGTGGTTACGAGTCAAAAGCAATGTTAAAGAGGTGGGCTTTCAGTCTAGATTTAAAGGTGGCCAAGGATGGGGCAAGACGTAGGGGCTCAGGAAGTTTATTCCAGGCGTGGGGTGCAGCGAGACAGAAGGCGCAAAGTCTGGAGTTGGCAGTAGTGGAGAAGGGAACAGATAAGAAGGATTTATCCATGGAGCGGAGTGCACGGGAAGGGGTGAGGTGATCTCTCACAACAACCTACTTCAGTACAATGCATAAGCAGGGAAGGCAGATGGTCAAACCCTTTTAGCTCTTGGTATACTAATGAGAAGAATGACAGATACTATTTTGTGTAAAAAATGATATCTTGCAAGTGGTCACACTGAATGGCTGGCGACTGAGACATACCCTTGTGGTGTGAGCAGCAATTACTGGACATAATGAACTGCTAGTTGGTCTACCATCATCTGGTCCTTAGTCAGAGCTCTGCTGCTCATAGGGAGGGGAAGAATTTGAATACTCCCCCCCCCCCCCCCCCGAACATTACCTGGCATTCCTAGGAGAGAAGTTTCAAATCTCCCCCACCCCTTTCAGAGGCTGCTTTTACATCTTTTTTTTTTTTTTTTGTTACATTTGTACCCGGTCATAGCAGGTTCAATGCAGCTTACATATTATATACAGGTACTTATTGTACCTGGGGCAATGGAGGGTTAAGTGACTTGCCCAAAGACACAAGGAGCTGCCTGTGCCTGCAGTGGGAATCGAACCCAGTTCCCCAAAGTCCACCACTCTAACCACTAGGCCACTCTCTGTCCTCTATCCTCTTAACCTCTGATTCCCTGGTTTTCAACCATATTATTTCTTTCAGCAAATGAAATTGCCCAAGTCTTTTTCTCCTGAGTTTGTCCCTGACTAGTTTTTTTTAAATATGCATTTGTATTCTGATACTATATAAATAATTAGTAGAAGTTCTCAGGGGATTGAGGGCTGGGGTGCTCACTGGGTTTTTGCCCTGTTCCTGGAAGGCTGCCTGCCTGCTGCTCTGTGTTGTTTTTTTTGGGCTAGAAGAGGATGTGGCTTGTTGGCAATCGGTAGGTTTTGCATTCCTGTGCGTCGAGTCGCTGCGGCGTGCCTTTTGTGCCCTGCGGCTGCAGGTATTTTTTGGGAGACATGAAAGGTGTGTTTCTGTGCAAAGAAGCCTGGTGTGCAGCTCGTGCCTTTCCTGGACACACCTGAGCGCCTGCAGGCAGACGGGGGAGGAGCCGCCAGCCACGCTCCAACTTCACATTAGCACTCAATAGCCAAACCCTGGAATGTGGCAGGAACGTGCAGCGAGGAGTCACTGGAAGGGCAAGTCCAAGCAACTGTGGGAGAGTTTATTAGCTGAGTAAAAAACACAACTCCAGTCCTTTCATACTTTCAGGCATTAATGAAAGCTACTGAGAGCTGAGGAAGTTTGGTAGGTTCAGCTTGCATGGGAAATAGAGACCTGCAGCCCTCAAGCTAGTCTCACATATACTACTACTACTATTAGCATTTATATAGCGCTACCAGACGCACACAATTGACATAGAGAAACAGTGAGTCCCTGCTCAAAGAGCTTACAATCTAGGTAAAACAGACAGACAAGATATTACCGCAAGGGAATTACAGGGTAAAGAGGAACAGGGAGGAGGACATATGTTCCCAAGGGTCAAGCTAAGAATTTTACAAAAGGGGAAAGGGACCTGGGACTTGATATACCGCCTTTCTGTGGTATTTTGCAACTACATTCAAAGCGGTTTACATATATACAGGTACTTATTTTGTACCAGGGGCAATGGAGGGTTAAGTGACTTGCCCAAAATAGCAATAACAACAGAAAACCGAAATTACAAGATGTAGAGAGGGCAATAACTAGGAAAATTCAGGATTATACATAGTTTCCCCGCTCAGTCTGATTTTCTGTCTGTTTTGAGAAATGTGCATCTCTGATCTCTTTGTATTATATAGGGTACAGGAGGAAATGCATTTCTATTTTTCCTCTTCCCTTCAAAATTATATAGTTTTTTTTTTCCTGTTGAGTCTTTCATTTTTCTCTGTTAGTTTTGGGAACTGTGCATCTCTGATGATTATCCCATGTCTCAGGCCATGCTTGTTGCCTAAATTCCTCAATAGAACAAATCCTTCTTAATCTAAGAAACTAAGGGGTCTTTTTACAAAGCCGCGGTAAAAGTGGCCTGCGATAGTGTGAGTGTGTCTTTTAGGTGTGCGTTGGGCCATTTTGTTTTTTTTTACTGCGACTGGGAAAAAGGCCATTTTTAATGGGCCGGGAAATGGGCCTGCGCTAATATTAAAACTAGCGGTAAGAGCTCACGTGGTAACCATGCACACCGATGTGGGCGCACTGCCGGTTACCACTGGGAACACCACCCATGATAGAAAATAGAAATTATTTTCTACCGCGGGATTCGGCGCGTGCCAAACTCAGAATTACTGCCGGGCGCATGCGCAACCCCAGCGGTAGTGCTGATTGGGCACAGACTACCCGTACGTTAGCTCTCCCGTGTCTTTGTTAAAGAGCCCTTCACCGATGGGAAGTGCATCTCGCAGACATTTGGAATGATTGTCATAGTGCTGTGGTCTGGAGGATCTAATCCTCAGGGTTGGGGGAAGGAAGGTGAATGCTTTTATTGTAGTGACCCTTGCAGACAAAAAAAAGAGTGTTGCAAATGTATGGCTGGAGAACGTCCTTAGCGTTCCATGGGGTAATTAGGACATTCCATTCATGGAGAAAACAGAAAAAACGAGAATCAAAAAAGCCACGTGTCTTTTTGGGTGAATGTTACGTTTTGCACATGGACATGCAGATGTGTGTTTGTTTGTTTGTTTGTTATATTTTTATATCCCACATTTTCCCACCTATTTGTAGGCTCAATGTGGCTTACATAGTACCGGAGAGGCGTTACAGACTCCGGTGTACATAAGTATTGCCATACCAGGAAAGACCAAAAGTCCATCGAGCCAGCATCCTGTTTCCAACAGTGGCCAATCCAGGTCACAGATACCCGGCAAGATCCCCAAAAATGTACAAAACATTTTATACTGCTTATCCCAGAAATAGTGGATTTTCCCCAAGTCCATTTAATAACGGTCTATGGACTTTTCCTTTAAGAAGCCGGCCAAACCTTTTTAAAACTCAGCTAAGCTAATCGCCTTTACCACATTCTCTGACAACGAATTCCAGAGTTTAATTACATATTGAGTGAAGAAAACTTTTCTCCGATTCGTTTTAAATTTACTACATTGTAGCTTCATCGCATGCCCGCTAGTCCTAGTATTTTTGGAAAGTGTGAACAGACGCTTCACATTTACCCATTCAACTCCACTCATTATTTTATAGACCTCTATCATATCTCCCCTCAGCCGCCTTTTCTCCAAGCTGAAGAGCCCTAGCCGCTGTAGCCTTTCCTCATAGGGAAGTCGTCCCATCCCCTTTATCATTTTCGTCGCCCTTCTCTGCACCTTTGCTAATTCCACATATCTTTTTTGAGATGCCGCGACCAGAGTTGAACACAATATTCGAGGTGCGGTTGCACCATGGTGTGATACAAAGGCATTATAACATCCTCATTTTTGTTTTCCATTCCTTTCCTAATAATATCTAACATTCTATTTGCTTTCTTAGCTGCAGCAGCACACTGACAGAAGGTTTCAACGTAAACAAATACAAAGTGATGTTATGGTAAGATAAAGTTCATGTGGCACAGCCACACTAGGGAATCGTACAACGGAAGAGTTGTGTTATGTCCATTACATTCTTTAGTTTTGTTGTGTTGCAGAGATCAGGCATTTATGTTGGATCGGTAGGGTATGCCTTTTTAAACAGGTTAGTTTTTAGTGTTTTCTGCAAGTTTAGGTGGTTGTTCGTAGTTTTCAAGGCTTTTGGTAATGCGTTCCACAGTTGTGTGCTTATGTAGGAAAAACTGGATGCGTATGTTGATTTGTATTTGAGTCTTTGCAGCATGGGTAGTGCAGATTTAGGTATGTTTGTGCTGATTCAGATGTGTTTCTAGTTGGTAAATCAAGTCTGTCATGTATCCCGGAGCTTCACCGTAGATAATTTTGTGAACCAGAGTGCAGAGTTAAGACTGTGTCAGTGATGTGCATTTGTTTTCACTGTGCCTGTAGGTTTATGTTCAGGTTCTGTTGCTGCACGATGTTTGTGAGTGTGGCTATATGTTCAGGTTATGTTGTACATGATATGTGTTGGTAGTGAGTGTGGGTATGTGTTCAGGCTATGTTAATTCTGTGCAGGTGTGTGTTAAGACTGTCAGTGATGTGCAGTGTGTTTTCAGTTTGCCTCTAGGTATATTACAGGTTATGCCAGTGGTTCCTAACCTGGTCCTGGAAGCACCCCAGCCAGTCAGGTTTTCAGGATATCCACAATGAATATTCATGAAGAGATCTGCCTGTAGTGGAGGCAATTCATGCAAATATCTCATGAATATTCATTGTGGGTATCCGGGGGGGGGGGGGGGGGGGGACCTGACTGGCTGGGATGCCTCCAGGCCCAGGTTTGGGAACCACTGGATTATGTTGTTTCACGATGTTAGTGGGTGTGTGTTCAGGTTGAGTTGTTGCATGATGTGGGTGTGTGTTCAAGTTCTTTTGCTGTATGATGTTTGTGAGTATGGGTGTGTGTACAGGTTGTGTTGCTCCATGATGTTTGTGAGTGTGGATATATCTTCAGGTAGTGTTGTTGCAGGATGCTGGTGGGTGGGTGTTCAGGCTGTGTTAATTCTGTGCAAAGTCCGTTTGTACAGGCATGATTGCACAGAGACTGTGCCCTAGTGGAGCATGTGTCAGTCTTGGTCCAGATGTGCCTCTTCTTGTATCCTGTACTTTGGAATGTTTTGCCTCACAGTCCAGCAGTTACAACAGATGCTCAGGCTTTGGTATTGCTTCCCAAACTCCTTTACAAAGCGTAATCCATGCTGAGACCTGCAGGACCCCCCCTCCCTCTTGCTCCATAGCTTTGAGATCTTTTGGTTACCTGCTTTTGAACCCATCATGTTTACTCTGTGTCCTCACTGTACTGCCAGTTCTCTTTCCCTGATCCTTTGTGAGTCACGGCATAGGCTGCGTATGACGGTGTGGGGGGGGAGTAATTCAGGCATGTTTGCTGGCAGCAGGGAGCGGCCTGTGCAGTGTCACCCAGGCTGCTGGGGCTGAATTCCTGTAGCATGAGTGAGTGGCAGGTGGGTCTAAGCTGCCTCATGAGTAGCAGCAATGGGTTTCTTCATTTCAGTGTAAAGAATCTGCCCAGCTTCTGCACTCTTTTCACAGTTTGCCACCAGCTCATATCCTAGAGATTTCAGTTCCACTCTCATCCCACACACAGTTGAACATGAACCTTTAATTTTGTGGTTCCTGGTTTTCATAATGGAGGGCTTCCGGTGATCTGCTTGATTTTTTAAAATCTATTTGATATGGCATTTCCTGTGTGAAGTTTTATTAATATGTGTCATATGTTTGTTTGTGTGGGATGTTTTAACATTATGTATGTGTGTTTTATTTGCTGTTTGTTGCAGTGATGTGGACAGGTTAAAGTTTAAAAAACCGCGGGTCAATCCTTATGTTTTCCTGGAACAGTTCATTCATCTTTCTCATGTTCTCAGGAGGTGATTAAGGGCTTATTTTCAAACAGAAAAAAGTCCAAAAAGTGGCACCACCTCAGCTGTAGCTTCCACTGGTGGCCCCTCCAGTTCTGCTCATGGATTTGCAGCTCACTCCCCTTCCCCACCTGGGGTCCAGCATCTGCCCCACTCTCAATCACCCCCTTGCTGGTTTACCTTAAAGGTGGTCTTCTGTTGGTCCCCAGCACATACGCTTCCTGTAGCCTTCTACAAAACTTTCCCTCCGGTCCATCCCGCCTCCTCTGACATCGCGCTACCTGTTTCTGCATGGGCAGGATGGGTCAGAGGAAAAGCTTTGGACCAGGCTGCAGCAGCATATGTGCAATGCTGTCACTGCCAGGGACCAACAGAAGACCACCTTTAAGGTAGACTGGCATTGGAGAAGAGTGATTTTAAATCACAGGTGGGGGGGAGATGTGGGATCGCGCCACGGACTGGCGTTGGAAGTGGAAGAGAGTAGAAGATATGTTTGAAAGAGACAGAAGATGCTGCAACGTGATTAATTTTTTTTTTTTTTAATCCTGATTAATAATTAATGCATTAATTGCAGAGTTAACTGCAATTTACTTGCAGGCCCTATTATTTACAGATGTCTTTGAAGATTAACATGCCTCACCACAGAGAATTAAAATGATGGACGATGAGACCGGTATGGAATTTGCAGCTTCTGTTTTATTCCTAGTCTAGAGACCGTGCATCACAACTTCTATTTCTTTGTATTTTAACTTGTTTTAATGCAAAACACTGAGAAGGTGGTGCACAGATAGGCCGTATATAAAGAATTAAAGGGTCATGCATTTTATATATCTCCTCGGTATACTTCGGTATACTGTGAGGCTGCCACGAGAGGTTGCAGCAGCCATTTTTGCAGAGGCAATCACTAGGGGCAGAAGCAAGTGAGTTTTGCTCTTGCCCCATCAACCCAACTGGACCACCAGGGACTAGGTAGGCCCAAAGGGGTCCTGTCCTGAGTGTGTGTGGGGGGGAGGGGGATTGGAAGGCAGTATTGACCTGGAGGGGTTCTGGAAGGGGGTTCTTGCTTCATTATAATGGTGAGAAGGAATGGAAGGGGGGACTGTGTGCTTTATTGGGGGGGGGGGGGTGGGTGGGAGAGAGGGAGGGAGGGGGGATGGCAACATATTTGATCAGGACCCACAAGGTTACCAGGCACCGGCCAATATTTGGACTGGTACTTGGTTAATGCCCTACATAAAGTTAGGAGAACCTTTTCCTATCATAACTTTAGGGGTCTTAAGCTTAGCTTGAGTTATCTGCAGCAGGGCCCACAGGAATAAACTGGGCCCTGCTGCAAATAACTCGAGCTAAGCTTTAGTAAAAGACCTCCTTTATGCAACTGCTCAGCCAGTCAGTGGACTGAAAATCACCACTAACTGGCAAAGCTTCTGTTCCATCCTAACTCTGCCGCCGGACTGCCCACAAACTAGCCAGTTTCAGCATAGGTGGTTAGAGGGGATATTCAGCGGCACTATCTGCAAAACATCCCCGGATAGACATGCACAAATGATTTTAAATGCCTCTCCTGGACATTTAAAACACTTTGGGCCCTGTATACTAAGCCGCAACTTTAGCATGCGCTAAAAATTAGTGCGTGCTAACGCTAGAGACACCCATAGGAATATAGGGTGTCTCTAGCATTTAGTGCATGCTAAAATTGCTAGCGCAACTTATATCAGGGTACATATTCAGAGGGCCCTGTTTACTAACAGTACATCCTGCTATTATTATTTTTGGTGTAAGAATTTTTGAAGATTTTTGTGTATTTTTTTCAGAGTTTTAGATGTACAGAGATGTTACATTGAGTCGCAGTTCTCCCTAGGGCAGCCCTTAGTGAGCAAAACATGTTGGAAATATTGTGTAGTCTTATACTTTGTGTAGTTGATTCACAATTCAAATGTACTACATCCAAATGTTTGGAAATTAATTTGGTGTTTTCACTAAGGAAGATATTGTTGCCTTCGTTATCACATTCAGGCTAAGGGGCATGTTTACTAAGGCACGTTAGCGTTTTTAACACGCCGTTAAAGTTAAGATGTGTTAAACACGCCTATACATTCCAATGGGCGCATTAGCGTTTAATGAACACGCGTTAAAAACACTAATGCGCCTATAGCGCACCTTAGTAAACATACCCCTAAGTATTATTTGAAAATATTTTTGAGTTCTTTATATTTTTGTAATAGACTTTTCATACTTAGAAGCACACCAAAAAAAAAATCTCTTGCTTTCCATAAAATGCTTCTAAATATGTAAAATATGTAAAAAAAAAAAAAAAAAAGAGGAAAATACAACTCCCTTTCAAATGAATACCATAAACCATAATAAAGGAGAAAATGCAAAGGAAGAGTGTGGTACCAAAATAAACACAAATTGTATTCTCTTAGGACCTCTTATAATGCACGGCTACTCCAAGTCCGAGGCTTCAGAACAAATTATAATCATCTGTCAGACCCTAACCTCCATAATAAAAAAAAAATTAATTGTATTGTAAACAATACAAAAATACATAACTATACTGAAACCTGTAAATCCTCAATTTAAGATTGAAAAATAACACCACTTATCTTGTGTAAAGGTTCAGTACTAAGATATGTAATGATGACACCTGACGCTCACAAAAAATCAGTGTTTCGGCATCAAGCCTGCTTCTGCGGTTAACATCAAGTAGAACACAACAAAGGTAGAAAAATGAATTTTGACTGTTAGTTTTGTAATGCACATAATGCCAGCGACAAAAACCTCATTATTGGTCTTCAATTTCCAGCGTACTGGTGGTAAATCTTCAGTTTTGAGCTGAGCCACCCAGCCCCACCCTTGTCGTCTCTGGGACCCTGTAATTGTATCCTGTTTGGTAAAAAAAAAAAAAAAAAAAAGTAATAGCTTATGTGGTGATGAAAAGGAACTCCTTAGATTCATTTTAATCACAATATAAGCTTGCTTTGCCCTTGTTATGCACAACACTCAATTGCAGATATTCTTTTACCGTCCTACTGTCAGCGCGTGGTAAGTAATAAAGTTGTGTGAGTGTTGAACGTTCCGGAGTGATTGATGCGGCCTTGCAGGGACCGGAGAGTAGATCGCCGAGCGGAGCGGGAGGATAGAACGGCGAGAGAGAGAGGTGAGGATGAGTGGGGGGAAGACGAGAGGTGAGCTCGGCAGCGTCTAGATATACTGAACCCCCCCCCCCCCCCCCCCATAGGTGCGCTGTCACTGACAAGTTGCTCGGGAGGAGCGAGTTCATAGCTTTAAGGGCCCGCCTCTGCAGGGAGTAGTACTGTGGGGATTTAGGAGCTCCATGGAGGGGGGTATTTGAGGGACAACTTACGAGAGTGTAGCAGGGTATTTTGGGGGAGGGACTAGTAAGAGAGTGTGTAGTGGAGGGCAGTAGTTTCGGTCCGCCGTAGTTAAGGGAATATGTGGTATTAGGAGGGAAGGGTAGTTCTGTGAGTTTTGAAGAGGGATTTTTAAGGGAGTGTGCAATATTGAGATCTCTGTCCCTCGAGGAGGTAGTTAAGGGAGTGGAGTAATTGGGGTGCTCGGGGGAAGGGCTTTTTCTAAGGTAAAGCTAAAGGAAGACGGAGGAGGAGAACGTTAATAGAATTTCAGTCCAGACACATTACACATTTTGAGGCTTTGTCTTGGAAGTTTGGCAAACTTAGATAAAAGGAAGGTTATCGGGGGGGGAAGGCTGCAATTGCTGCCATAGCACGAACGTCTTCTTTCTAAAGACAAATACCTGCACATCATGTGGTAGGAATGATTTAAGGCAGTGCTTCCAAAACGTTATCCAATGTGACTGCATTTTAGCATTTAAGACATTAATGTGAACAGCAGACTACACTGTACAGATCCTTCTATATGCTTCATGTTACTCTAGGAGCAAGTGGATATTGGACCATAAGTCATTGCCATACTCGTATCATGTCGCATCTTCCTTCAGGGTCTCGGTTTATAATACTTCACAAGGAACTATGCCAGACAGAAGATTGGCGTCAGTGAATGTGAACATCTGTGCACCAAATATAATGCAGGTCTCTGTTTATACACAAATTAGCAAAAAGGCAGAGCATATTTTGTTATGGGGGGGGGGGGGGGGGGGGGGGGGGACGTGCAACATAGGATCTTATTGATAAAAATGACACAACAGTCTAACCTTTGTAATTCATTTCCAAGAGATTCCACCTCAGGTATTATACTTGTTCTTTTGCAAAACAATCCTATAGTAGGACTGAGGTGTGGGTTTTTTTCTGTTCTTTGTAGACTTGGCTAGGAATTTCCAGATATACTAGGCTTGTGCGTTGGTCATGTTATTCTTATAAAAAAAAATCAGGCTAAGTTAGAAGAAGAAAAGGAATCTTTATGGGAAATAGAGCAGCATACCTGAAGTAGAACATTATAGCTAAAATTATAGGCACAGAACAGCAATCTACTGGCAGCTTCCTATATAATCATAACCCAGGAAACCAGAATAATAGATGGTTGGAGTAATGATCTGGGCACTAGTTCATGAAAGATGATTATATGCCCCTCTTCCAAATGGTTACTTAAAAAGTTACCTTTATAGGAAAGGGTCAAAGATTCTAATCTGCATAGAGTTTATAGATGCCTAGTTTTCTTGTAAAATTACTTGGTGGCTGATAGCAGGTGCTTGAGAGAATGTAACTTGGAAGGAGCTAGCTTGCATATGCAGTGGTTGTGTACCCATGTCAGAATTTCTGGAGAGAAGGACCAGCTGAGATTTCAAGGACTGTTTGGGCATGACATTCCCCTTTTGTGCAAGTTATTTAAAGCATATGGGAAATTGCCTTGATAAGGGTCCCAACAACAACAAAAAAATGGTTCCTCATTCTCTCTCCAGGACCTGTCCAGAAGCATGGTATACATTTTCCTGCCAGCAGGTGGAGACTGAGAACCACTGTTTCTTATAAATATCCTGTAGCTCTGGATACCACTGTGGACCATTCTAAAGGGGATGGTCCTTACAGTAGCAGGGTGTCACTAAGTCACTGGAAGTTATAGATGTATGGAAGCTTCACCACCAAAAGAATTATTCTTTTTATTCCCATGCTAATGATACATATACAGGTTTAGATGTGATGAAGTGCTTCAGAAATTTGTGGGGAAGGGTGTTGATTGGATTCAATTTCAGATCTCAGGTCGGTTAATATAAAGCAGAATATCATCTGCAAAGAGAGCAATTTTGTTGATGTCCTGCAAACTGCAGTCCCAGGATATCCCGGTTAGCTCCAATCTCAAGGCCAGGGTTCCTAAAGAAATAGCAAAAAAGCAAAGGTGCCTGGTGCCACAACTAATCAAGAAAAGCTCCATGTGACCATGATTTACCCTCACACAAACCAAGGGAGCTGCATAAAAACATTTGAGCCAAGCACTGAAGAGGTCACCAAAGCCCATCTGTTGCATGACTGCCAATAAAATCCCAGTCTGAACTTCTGGTTGCTACTTTGTCCTCTGGGCATAAGAACTGCTTTTACATAAAAATGTTCCCATCAGATGGGCTAAGGGTCACTTTTCGGTATTTGGGAAACAAATTACTAATGAATGAATGAAAGGTGGATGAGAATCTGGGCCGGGATCTCAGGGTCTTTCTTAGGTTCATGGTGATGTTTGGGGACCCTGCTTTTGGTTCCCTCCAGTGGGAGGATAGTTAAGGGCAACTTCACTAGTGGTGGGTCCTAATAACCTTGAATCAGTGGGTCTTGGAAATAATGAGCAAACTCCAGAGCGTAAACTTTGCATAACAGCTTCCTGGTACCACCTTAGGCTCCCTGCTGGGCTTGGGTGATTACCACCATGGGCTAAATATGGATCAGCTATCTTAAGTGACTTAAGCGGTTAGCTTGGCAGAGTTTAAAAAGCGGTTAGCTTGGCAGAGTTTAAAAAGGGGTTAGACGGTTTCCTAATGGACAAGTCCATAAACCACTACTAAATGGACTTGGGAAAAATCCACAATTCCAGGAATAACATGTATAAAATGTTTGTATGTTTGGGAAGCTTGCCAGGTGCCCTTGGCATGGATGGCCGCTGTCGTGGACAGGATGCTGGGCTCGATGGACCCTTGGTCGTTTCCCAGTGTGGCATTACTTACATGTACTTATGACTGTGTTGTTGCACCCGCAGCGCTATTCTAGGATCCACCAAAGAAAGAGGCACAGGTTGGTATTTGATTTATCTTATGGTGCCCAAGAAGGAAAGGGATGTATATCCCATTTTTTACTCAGGCATGTAATCAAGGCATTGTAGTTGCCAAGAATTCATACGGAGACATTAACATCAGTGATCGTAATGATGCATCAGTAAGCTTTTCTAACATCTCTGCCACCCAGCCAGGACATACAGCATTTTCTTCAGTTTACAGTTCTGGGTCAGGATTTTTGGTCTTCACATTCTCTGTTTGTGCTCATTACAGCAGTGAGAACATTCCCTAAGTTGATAGTTGTCAAGGTGACCACCTTGTACAAGGAGTGGTGTTAGCGCATCCCTCTTTGGTTGACTGGTTGACATGAGCAAAGTTGTACAAGGAAAGCTAGGAAGCCACAAGATGGTTGGTGAATTTCCTGTAAGAATTGGGATGGGTAGTGAGCTCATCCAAGAGCAAATGGTCCCATCACAGGCACTGGAATATTTAGGGACACACTTTGACACCCAGCAGGGGAAGGTCGTCCTAACGGTGGACACAGCAAAGAAGTTGTGTTCTGAAAATCAGGAAAATAGTTGGCATTAGAAATCCGTACGCCTGGGACTATCCTCAGGTAATGGATCTATGGTGGCAGCCCTGTAGTTGTTGCCATGGGCTAGGGCTCAAGTGTGACGATTTACAGAGTGCTCTTCTATCCTGTTGACTTGCCTTCAATGCAGGATCTGATGTCCCTCTTTCTTTCTCAAGGGAGGCATGGGACAGCCTGTTGTGGTGGCTTCGTCCTCCAGCCTGGATGCCTGGATCAGGGAATGAGTCTGCAATCACTCAGCTGGACAGTAGTGACGGATGCCATCCTCATCAGCTGGGAAGCCTGTTGTTGGGGCAAGGTTGCACAGGGGTTCTGGTTGTCGGAGAAAGAGGCCTAGCCAATCAGTTGTCTAAAGGTGCAAGCAATGTGGCTGGGGCTCCAAGTGTTCTACCGCTGTTTGAGAGAAAGGCAGTGAGGATAGGAGGAAGGGTGGGATCTGTGAACATGTATGACTCCCAAGCTTCAGATTAATGGCTGCTGCTGCTGAGCATAGGTTGTAGTGGAGGTCTACAATGATGTGGAATAGTCTTGTTTCTGTGACCCCCATCCATTGATGTGACCTCATTTGGGGTCCTTACTTTGTTTGAGAATGGTGGTGGGCTATGTAAATTGTCAGGGAGGAACCAGAAGTCAACAAGTGTCAGTAGAAGTCAGGCTGATGATGGTTTGGGCAGAAAAACATCTTTGCACCTAACTGCAGTGCATATGGCCGGAGCAGAAACTGTTCAGGGAGACTTTCTAAGCAGAAACACCCTGGATCTAGGAAAGTGGAGCCTGGTGGAGGAGGCCTTCATACACATTGTACAGCACTGGGGAACTCCAGGCATGGATCTTATGGCCATGCTGTGAATGGGAAAGTTCTCAAATTCTTCAGTCACAGAAAAGAACGGTGGTCAGTGGGAATACATGCCCTGGTACAGCAACAGCTAAGGACTGCTGTGAGCCATACTAGGCAGGATCATTTAAAAGAGAGAGAGGGTCATTTGGACCTAGTCCTGGTGGCTATAGATTGGTTGAGGAGAACATGCTACTGTATAGAGATCTAATGAGCCTGAGAGCGGGGAATCTTCTGCTCTTATCCAGTATGAAAAAAAAAAAACATAGTAACATAGTAGATGACGGCAGAAAAAGACCTGCATGGTCCACCCAGTCTGCCCAACAAGATAAACTCACATGTGCCATTTTTTGTGTATACCTTACCTTGATTTGTACCTGTCTTTTTCAGGGCACAGACCGTATAAGTCTGCCCAGCACTATCTCCACCTCCCAACCACCAGCCCTGCCTCCCACCACCGGCTAAGCTTCTGGGGATCTCTTCCTTCTGAGCACGATTCCTTTATGTTTATCCCACGCATGTTTGAATTCTGTTACCATTTTTCTTTCCACCACCTCCCGCGGGAGGGCATTCCAAGCATCTACCACTCTCTCCGTGAAAAAATACTTCCTGACATTTTTCTTGAGTCTGCCCCCCTTCAATCTCATTTCCTGTCCTCTCGTTCTACCGCCTTCCCATCTCCGGAAAAGGTTCATTTGCGGATTCATACCTTTCAAATATTTGAACGTCTGTATCATATCACCCCTGTTTCTCCTTTCCTCCAGGGTATACATGTTCAGGTCAACAAGTCTCTCCTCATACGTCTTGTAACGCAAATCCCATACCATTCTCTTAGCTTTTCTTTGCACTGCTTCCATTTTTTTAACATCCTTCACAAGATACGGCCTCCAAAACTGAACACAATACTCCAGGTGGGGCCTCACCAACGTCTTATACAAGGGTATTAAAACCTCTTTTCTTCTGCTGGTCACACCTCTCTCTATACAGCCTAGCAATTTTCTAGCTACGGCCACCGCCTTGTCACACTGTTTCGTCGCCTTCAGGTCCTCAGTTATTATCACCCCAAGATCCCTCTCCCTGTGTGTACCTATCAGACTCTCACCGCCTAACACATACGTCTCCCGTGGATTTCTACTCCCTAAGTGCATCACTTTGCATTTCTTCGCATTGAATTTTAATTGCCAAACGTTAGACCATTCTTCTAGCTTCCGCAGATCTTTTTTCATGCTTTCAACTCCCTCCGGAGTGTCTACTCTGTTGCAAATCTTGGTGTCATCCGCAAAAAGGCAAACTTTACCTTCTAACCCTTCGGCAATATCACTCACAAATATATTGAATAGAATCGGCCCCAGCACCGATCCCTGAGGCACTCCACTACTCACCTTTCTCTCCCCCAAGCGAACTCTATTTACCACCACCCTCTGGCGTCTGTCCGTCAACCAGTTCCTAATCCAGTTCACCACTTCGGGTCCTATCTTCAGCCCGTCTAGTTTATTCAAGAGCCTCCTGTGGGGAACCGTGTCAAAAGCTTTACTGAAATCTAAGTAGATTACGTCCATAGCAAGTCCTTGATTTAATTCTCCGGTCACCCAGTCAAAGAATTCAATGAGATTCGTTTGGCACGATTCCCTTTGGTAAAACCATGTTGTAGTGGATTTTGCAACTTATTTGCTTCCAAGAAATTCACTATCCTTTCCTTCAGCATCGCTTCCATTACTTTTCCAAAAATTGAAGTGAGGCTTACCGGCCTGTAGTTTCCAGCTTCTTCCCTAAAGAGATGCTGATGCAGGGATCCATACAGATGCAGGCCATGTCTCCATTCTGTCTTGCGGCTTGGTTCTTGGGAAGGCAAGATTTCTGAAAAGGGGCTACTCCAGATAGGTCATAGCTACCCTTTTGTGTTCTAGGAAAATGTTGACTTCCTTAAGTTTAAAGTGTGCTGAATTTTTGAGGCATGGTGCTTTGATCCAAGTTTACTATCATTTAATACACCAGCCATCTGGGTGGTTTGCAACTAATATGTTAAAAAGAGAGAGAGAGTCAAGGTTTCATTCACTATGGCAGTCATTTTACAAGCGCTACAGTCCCAGTACATGTGGCCAAAACCTGTAAGCCATTAAAACTTCTAGGGCCGGCATGTGAGCAAGTGCAAGGTGATGCATGTGGGGAAAAAAGAACCCGAATTATAGCTACGTCATGCAAGGTTCCACATTAGGAGTTACGGACCAAGAAAGGGATCTGGATGTCGCCTTCTGCTCAGTGTGCTGCTGCGGCTAGGAAAGCGAATAGGATTTTGGGTATTATTAGGAAAGGTATGGAAAACAGATGTGAGGATGTTATAATGCTGTTGTATCGCTCCTTGGTGCGACCGCACCTTGAGTATTGTGTTCAGTTCTGGTCGCCGCATGTCAAGAAAGATATAGTAGAATTGGAAAAGGTGCAGCGAAGGGCGACTAAAATGATAGCGGGGATGGGACGACTTCCCTATGAAGAAAGACTAAGGAGGCTAGGGCTATTCAGCTTGGAGAAGAGACGGCTGAGGGGGAGACATGATAAAGGTATATAAAATAACAAGTGGAGTGGAACAGGTGGATGTGAAGCGTCTGTTCACACTTTCCAAAAATACTAGGACTAGGGGGCATGCGATGAAACTACAGTGTAGTAAATTTAAAACAAATCGGAGAAAAGTTTTCTTCACCCAACGCATAATTAAACTCTGGAATTCATTGCCGGAGAAAGTGGTGAAGGTGGTTAGCTTGGCAGAGTTTAAAAAGGGGTTAGATGGTTTCCTAAAGGACAAGTCCATAAACCACTACTAAATGGGAAAAATCCACAATTCCAGGAATAACATGTATAGAATGTTTGTATGTTTGGGAAGCTTGCCAGGTGCCCTTGGCCTGGATTTGGCTGCTGTCGTGGACAGGATGCTGGGCTCGATGGACCCTTGGTCTTTTCTCAGTGTGGCATTACTTATGTACTTATGTCATGGACAGTGCTTCCAGACAGCACATTGATGTACAGGCAACACAAGATCTACCTTGGAACTTACACCACCTATAAATGACAAATAATGCTGCTGCAGCATGTTCCTAAGACTGCGAGAGAGCGGAGAGAGAGTCTGTGTCATTTCTATCCACCCGGTTCTGTTCTCCGAAACCCCTCCACACCAGCTACCTGTCGCACCTCCCCCCTTCCATTACCATACCAATTACCTCTTGCCTCTCACCTGTCCCCCTCTGGGATGCAGCAGGTCCCATCTGTAATTCTGTCTGGTTCTCAGCATGATCCTCACTCTGCCTACAGCCTCTTGTACTGTCTGAAGCACTGAAACAGTCCTTCCTCACCATATGTTCTATATGTGTCTTAGAATGTTAAAAGAAAAAAAAAAAAACCTAGGGCAAAAATGACAAATAAATTGCAATGAAGGCTTATGATGCCAAATCTTGGTCCTGGTTCCAGTTGAGCTAAAAACCCAAAGCAGCTGAAAGAATCTGCCAGGTAAACACACAACGCAACATAAAACACTTAGGACTTTCATAACTGAGAAGACAGGAAGAAAGATGGTGGAAGTAGACCAAAGCACAAGATGTGGGATGTGCCCTATGTAATAAAATGCATTCTAAGTAATGGGCAACTGCTAATCTTCTTTTACTATAAGACTAGCCGTTAAGCCCGTTAAAACGGGCGAGATTTCCAGCTACCCTCCTCGCCGCCGCTCCCTCCCCCCTCCATGCCGGGCCCCCTGCACTGACCTGCCAGCGCCTCTCACCTCCGTGTGGTGAGAGGCGCTGTCAGGACAGTGCAGGGGGCCTGATACGGAGAGGGGGGGCAGTAGCGGCGGTGCAGATGGCTGGGTAAATGTCTCCTGTCGTCCCCCCTTCTCCCCCACTGCTAACTCCCGGCTCCGTTCCTTCTATCTCGCTGCTCCCTGAGCCAGTACGTCAGGCTCGGTCTCTGGCTGTCTTCAAGTCTAGGCTTAAAGCCCACCTCTTTGCTACTGCTTTCGACTCTCTTACTCAACACCCTCACTTATCACCCCTACCACTGCAATTTCCCCACCCCTAGCTGTCTGTTCGTCTGTCCAATTCAGATTGTAAGCTCTGTTGAGCAGGGACTGTCTTCATGTTAATTTGTACAGCGCTGCGTAAGTCTAGTAGCGCTATAGAAATGTTTAATAGTAGTAGTAGTTGCTGCGCGCAATGTTCGTTTCCAGACTCCAGTGTCAGCGTCCGACAGTCCACTCCATTTCCCTTTCTGTTCCGCCCTCTGACGTCATCACATCTTGACGTGAGGGCAGGACAGAGAGGGAAGTCTCTACTGCGCATTTGCAGGTGAGTCGGTCACTCGCCATTTACTACTACTACTACTACTTAACATTTCTAGAGCGCTACTAGGGTTACGCAGCGCTGTACAATTTAACAAAGAGAGACAGTCCCTGCTCAAAGAGCTTACAATCTAATAGACAAGTGAACGGTCGGTCCGATAGGGGCAGTCAAATTGGGGCAGTCTGGATTCACTGAACGGTAAGGGTTAGGTGCCGAACACAGCATTGAAGAGGTGGGCTTTAAGCAAAGACTTGAAGACGGGCAGGGAGGGGGCTTGGCGTAAGGGCTCAGGAAGGTTGTTCCAAGCATAGGGTGAGTCGAGGCAGAATGAGCGGAGCCTGGAGTTGGCGGTGGTGGAGAAGGGTACTGAGAGGAGGGATTTATCCTGTGAATGGAGGTTACGGGCGGGAACGTAAGGGGAGATGAGGGGCAGCAGACTGAGTGCATTTGTAGGTAAGAAGGAGAAGCTTGAATTGAATGCGGTATCTGATCGGAAGCCAGTGAAGTGACTTGAGGAGAGGGGTGATATGAGTATATCAGTTCTGGCGGAATATGAGACGTGCAGCAGAGTTCTGAACAGATTGAAGGGGGGATAGATGGCTAAGTGGGAGGCCGGTGATTGATTGATTATTATTGATTGATTGATATATGTTTGATTGAAGTGTGAATATCTGCAAGAAGTTGTTTGTGTGTGTGGAGTGGATTAGTAACTAAGCGGAGTGCAAACATTGAGCAGCAGTGGGGATATGAGTTTCTGCCAGGTACTTGTGACCTGGCTTGGCCACTGTTTGGAAAACAGGATACTGGACTAGATGGACCATTGGTCTGACCCACTGTGGCTACTCTTATGATAGTGACTGGGTTCTGGGTGTTGCAGTGCAAGGGGGTGGTGGTATTGGCTGGGTCCTGGAGTTGCAGTGCTGGGGGGGGGGGAGGATACAGCCATTACGGCAAATGTAAGCCACATTGAGCCTGCAAATGGTGGGAAAATGTGGGATACAAATGCTACAAATAAATAAATATTGGCTGAGGATCTGGGTGCTTTGATACCCAGTTTTTTTCTTTTTCTTATAGGTGATGTAAGAGGGAATCTGTTTGATATCCCCATCTCTCTCTGATTTGTATTGTAATTCAGGTATTTTGTTTTCCTTTTTCCTTCATTTCTCACTCCCTCTATCATGGTGAAATGACAAACCTTGTTTCTCAGATGGAGGATCACTTGTCACCATGCATTTGGGAACTATACACCCACACTCCCTCTGCATGCCAAACCACCCTCCCCCTCTGCTGTTTGTTTTCAGATTCAGTGTAATAGGAAGAGAGCTGGCAGTCCTAGCTCTATAGCTTAGGGTAGCTTTACCTGCTGAAACGACTGCATGGGTGAGTGTGTAGTTGGTGGAACCCTGCTGATGCTGGTTGATTCTGTGACCAACACCTCCTCTTGCTAAGTCAGTGAATTCTAGTTAAGGTGAGTATAGATAATTCATTCAAATATATATGCAGTGACTAGTCAGTGTGGGGCTGCATTCTGTAGTATATTTCCAATGTGTGTGTGTATTTATTTTATTTATTTATACTTGTATCCCACAATTATCCAAAAACGAGTTTCAGTTCAGTGTGACTTACATTTAACAGTTGTTAGAGATTACATTGCTGGTTTGTGTATAAAGTTAGTTTTCATAAACACCAGGAAGTCTGTTACATACACCAGATAGTTGTATGAATTACTAGGGTGGACAGGAGGAGAAAACGGCAATTTTGTGAAAGATTTTTAACAGTTCTGGCTGAGGGCCGTACTTCCTCTGGAGCACCTTCTGTCTTCATGACAGGCCAGAAGTTTTCCTTGCTTCAGTGGCAGTGCAGTGGGATGTCTGGAATGGTGTGGATAAGCATTGTCACTTTTCTTTCGAGTGCTCTGGTTATGCACTCAGAGAAGAAAAAGTGTACTATGTTTAAAGTGCACGAGTTAACTGTGTGCAAAGACTCTCCGATTTCAGCACAGAATTCATTTAAATTCAACAGAGATGCGGACAAGTGCACAGAAAACCCAAAAGCTGAGTACAGGGTTTTCTAATGCTGGGTAGAGAATGACATGGGGGACGGGGACATGCAGTTAACCATGGGTACAGAGAGAGAGCACGCGGGGTCGAGGACAAACTTTGTACCTATCCCCCGTGTCATTCTCTAATGCAGACAATAATGTTTTGGAAAAACAAGCGAAAGTGCTGGTCAAAACTGACAAAACATGCACCAGGTACCCTGTGCATTTCTGTCTTCTGAGAGGACATTTTCTTTTGTGGGAAGGACTGTTGAAGAGAGGAGAGTTAAACTGAGTCCAGAGATGATTGATGACTTGTTATTCATCCGTAGATTTAAAAAATCATCACTGTGCTTCATAGGGCATATTTCTCCTATGCTAGGGCATACAGAGTGGGTTGTATTTTGTACCCCTGGGTGTATTAGAGTTCCTTAAGTTAGTAGAAGTCAGCTATTGTTGGGGTTGGAAGGGTAGAGGGTGGCAGTGTGTGTGTGTGTGGGGGGGGGGTTATTACAGTTGCTCATCGTCATTCTTGTTTTCTATTTGTGATTTATCAACAACAGTTGTACAGAATATTGTTCTTTTTTTATACTTAAACATTTAAATATAAAATCATAAGTGTTTGAGGCTTGTGCAGATGAGGACAGAGCGGGCAGGGCAGGGATGGAGACAGAGTTCACGGGGACAGGGACAAACGTTGTCCCTGTGTCATTCTCTAACGCTGGAACCTTAATGCAAGATCTGAGAAGGAGTAAAAGGCTCGTTCTTCAACAGTCGGTGTAAAGTGAGGACTTCACATCTGTTTCTTCAGTTAACTGTGAACATACAAGACCTGCAACCTTTTTCTGGCTTCCTTGAGGAGGATGGGTTACAAAAAATACAAGACAAAACAAAAAAAAACCCAGCAGGAATGAAGGGGAGGTGTGCTGGACTGTAGAGAAAAGTGCAGTGTGGTATTAATGTTGATGTGTGAAATGTGCATGCATTCTCCCTGTGTGCTCATAAATACTGTTGGTATTGCCAAGAGTGTATCAGCCCCAGAGTTGCTTGCATATACATATATATTCTGCACATAAATAGCATTATTATTGCAAAACTTGTATGCGCAGAATAGCATTCCAGCCATGTGGAAACTTAAAAGAATCAAACCCTGCTTCCCAAGAAACACATTCCGCAGCCTAGTACAGTCAATGGTGTTAAGTCACCTAGACTACTGCAACGCAATATACGCAGGTTGTAAAGAACAAGTCATTAAGAAGCTTCAGACAGCCCAAAATACGGCAGCCAGACTTGTATTCGGGAAAGCAAAATACGAAAGCGCCAAACCGCTAAGAGAAAAACTACACTGGCTTCCACTAAAGGAACGAATTGCGTTCAAAGTGTGCACCATGGTCCATAAAATTATACATGGAGAAGCTCCGGCCTACATGTCAGACCTCATAGACCTACCTGCTAGGAATGCTAAAAGGTCAGCATGCATGTGACATGGTCTTCCTGTCCGGATTCCTCTCTCGGACTTCCATAAGGGGGGGGGAATGGGGGTTTTGGGGTTGAGGTTAGTTGCACATGTTTAATTGTAGTAGAAATCTGTGTTATGAATATCAGATGTTCAGTGGCTATCTGTGAAATAATTTGTGTTATATTGGCATGGATTTCTAATAAAATGTTATAAAAAAAAAAAAAAAGGTCAGCACGTACACTCAACCTCCATTATCCCAACTGCAAAGGATTAAAATATAAGTCCACCTACGCAACCAGCTTCTCCTACATTTGCACACAGCTATGGAACGCACTCCCGAAGACCATAAAGACAATGCAAGATCTAACCATCTTTCGTAAACTACTGAAAACGGACCTATTCAAAAAAGCATACAACAAACAATCGTCCTAACTTCTAAACAACAGCAACAACGAAGAATAATGACCGAAACGACATAACCACTGCCCAACCCTATTACTCTCACCATAATACCATCACCTGAGCAACTACATAAAGCCGACACCTACACAAGACCACAATGTATTCTTCTACCACATATATACGCATTTGATTGTAAAACCACATGTTAAGTACGCAAGCACACAATGCATTCTCCTACCATGTATGTACGCACTTGATTGCAAAATCATGTGCATATCTAAAGTCCGGAAATGGCAATCGCCATAACGGCAAATGTAAGCCACATTGAGCCTGCAAATAGGTGGGAAAATGTGGGATACAAATGCTACAAAATAAAAATAAATAAATGTGTGGATGTATGCACATGCAACTCCAGGGGCCAATACAGTTTGTTTGTTTTGATAGCAAGATAGTATGTACATGTTGATCTGCACAAGTGGCAGCTCTATTTGCCTACTATATTGGGGAACAAAGCTTTTTTTCATCACCCAAAGTTAACCACTTCATCCCCCAAATTTCTTAGCAGATCGAGTATGCCCATTTATTTATCGGTACTTTTTTTTTCCACTTTCTCAACTGTAACAGTCTTAATGCCTCCATAATTTTCTTAAATTTGTTTCTGTGATGACAGCAGTTCCTTGTTTCTTAGGTAGTACCTTTGTGTCCCACCTTAGACTCACATTGATAGCTTTAGGAGAAGAGCTGGGAAAGTTGTTTAACCCCCACCCTCCACCAGTCGAGTCCAGGTACTTCCCAGAGATGGAGGTAATTGTGCCACCAGTGCTAAGTTTGATACTATCCTTTCTTCTTTCCCCCACATCCTCCCATATAGCTGACACACAGCAGGTTTGGGAAAGCTGCTTTATTATGTAAAATATAACATTATTTAATATTTGTAATGATTTTAAATTTGTGCAGATGTGCTGTAGAATTGCCATAGAACTTGCAGGAAACCAAGCTTGTTGCCTATGACTTTGGGGTGAGAGGAACTTTGTGGGACCCATTAATATCCAGAATGCATATCCTCATTGGATTCCCAGTATTTGGTATTTGGACATGAAATGAGATTGAAGGGGGGCAGACTCAAGAAAAATGTCAGGAAGTATTTCTTCACGGAGAGAGTGGTGGATGCTTGGAATGCCCTCCCGCGGGAGGTGGTGGAGAGGAAAACGGTAACGGAATTCAAACATGCGTGGGATAAACATAAAGGAATCCTGTTCAGAAGGAAAGGATCCTCAGGAGCTTAACCGAGATTGGATAGCAGAGCCGGTAGTGGGAGGCGGGGCTGGAAGTTGGGAGGCGGGGCTAGTGCTGGACAGACTGATACGGTCTGTGCCCTGAAGAGCACAGGTACAAATCAAAGTAGGGTATACACAAAAGTAGCACACATGAGTTGTCTTGTTGGGCAGACTGGATGGACCATGCAGGTCTTTTTCTGCCGTCATCTACTACTATGTTACTATGGTTTGGAGGGATACCATCACAACTTGCCTGACCCAGTTCAGGACTAAAAACTGGCCAGCTGTATGGTTCACTCATGCAAAGAACCAGTAATGGACCCCATCCATAATCTCAAATTATCCTGCAAGCCTATTATAGAACTCCTTAAAGGGAGATTTGGGAAAGGAAAGTGACTTATTCGCCTCTTGATTTTTGTTAGTGAGGTGGAATGTCTTGCATGTAGGAAGCAATTACAAGAACTGTATAGTGCAGAGGGGACATTGGCAGTGATGTGTTTTTCTTGGCAAGCACTGTAAACAAGGGAGAGGATGTTGCTCCCATAGCCTGCGGAATGCTGCTGTAATAAGACAAGACTTGGCTTTTCTACCAATGCAAGAAATTAATTTGGCTTTACGCCAGCGATGTGTGAGCTGTCTATTCTAGGAATGACCATACACTAATGAAGAGATGCATTAAAGTCAGTGGCCTGGGTGGAAAGGAGCCTTTAGGTAGCAAGCCTAAAGAGAAAAACCTATTGTACTGTGACCTGGAGTGGTGATGAGTGAGCCCAACTGCATTCTGGAATAAATGGAAGGGGGTGAACATCAGAGTTTGCACACCCCTTGTATGTGTGGTAGCTGGGATCTCTTTTGTGCTGTTATGTTTGCTTAGTCTCCATGTTTAGAGCAAAATATGATATCCACTGCCTGCTCACCTGTCTTCTCATGTTTCAGATGCCATCAAGAAGCTGCAAGACGCTGAGCGGCCAGGATTGAGTTTGAGATGCTTGACTTCAGGAAGAAGGAATAAGAGTGTTTTGAATTGTGTGGTGCACTGAACATGTAAGTATGAATTTTAGAAAGATAGTTGACATTGGGTGTAAAGTGTTCTGGTGAGAAGGTGGGGGGGGGGGGGGGGGGGTTGGGGGTTACTAGGCTTTTCCTAAGGTTTTCCGGAGAGGCTGTTCTCTCCTTCTCCTTGCCTCTTCCACGTGACTTTTTTTTTCTTGAGCTTCTTGGTTTACATTTTGTAAAGTACCTGTAATAGAAATTGTAAACCACATAGTCGCCTCAGGGATCGATTGCAGTATATCAAGTGCTATAAATAAATAAATAAAATAAAAGCCAAATCCTTTATTATTCTGTTCATGTACATGTATCTCTTCCAGTGTTTCTCTCATGCCTTACTGGGTGGGGAGGTAGGTAGCACTCTTTGTTCTGTGTTCCTGTCTCCTCTCTGTGGGGATCCCTGCCATTTTAATCCTCCTGAGATTCTGCAAGTAGAGGAGAGTAATGAGCCAATACACTAGCTGTCCATGGAAAAGTAGTGACAGGAGAAATTGGGGATCTATGAGAGACAGGGGTATATGGAAAGAAAAGTTTTCTTATGTATATTTCTGGTCCTCCCCTCCAAAAAAAGATCCAAAGTGGATCACTGGGATGGAAGCCATAGGCAGTTAAACATACATAAAAAATTAAAACTTGTAATAATCCTACTACAGGATTATGACTCTTGGATAATAAATTTATGAAATAAGAAGGTCTTCAGCTGTTATGAAACAGCCTATAAGAAGACAACTTTAGTATCCAAAGGTAAAGAATTTAAAAAGAAGCAACCTGATATTAAAAGGAATTTTCTAGTACTTGCTTAGATCTCATACCTCTAACAGATGGATAAGCAAATCCATATCTGATATGCGACAAGTGTGATTTGATTTCAGCAATTCCACTGTGTTGGATAAGTGGTCAACAGTGTTACTTTCTAGCCCTCCCCCGTTTACTAAGCTGCGCGGCAATGCCGACACAGCCCATTCAGATTGGGAGGTGAAAATTTTATAAAGCATACAAGCAAATATGAAACAGCACAAGCTCTCACCGCAGCTAGTGCAGCTGTTATCATGAAAGGGGTTACTCTAACATATTTTTTCAACCCAAATATTATCCTAACCGCTGTATTCTGTAAAAGTTTAATTTTCTTAAGCAATTTGGCAGACAGATCTCTGTATATGCGTTACAATAGTTCAGGTGAGAGAGAATTAATGTTTGTTTTGCTTTAATAATATAATCGCTGAAGAAATAAGAACAAATTGGTTTTATTTGTTTAAGGCGGTGATACTCAAACTGTGCGCCCCGGCACCCTGGTGCACCGCAGTGAGCTCTTCAGGGGTGCTTCGGCAAATCCTGACCTCCCTCCCACCGCCCACAATCCTGCTTTCCCCTCTCGCAGGTCCAGAATCTGCTGCTTCCTCCTCCTTTCCCTGTCACCGCTGCAGTGCTTGCAGCTTACATTTTCGGGCCATCTGCAATTCACACAGGCACTTCGGGGACTTCCCACTGCCATGTCCAGCTCTTGAAACAGGAAGTTGCATTAGAGAGGGCTGGACGTGACAGAGGGAAGGCCTTGGAGTGCCTGTGTGAATCGTGGACAGCCAAGAAGGAAGCAGCAGCAATCCTGAACCTGCGGGAAGGAAGGTAGCGAGCGATGCTGATTTGAGGAAGGCAGAGGGGGGGCTGCAAGGAATGGAGAGGTTTGCTGAACTTTCAGGGAGGAGAGGTGTGTTGGTGTGAGAGGAGGGGGCTGCAGGGAAAGGGAGACCTATGTGGCCAGGGGGGTGCGGAGACCTATGTGTGTATGTGGGGGGGGGGGGGGGCTGCAAAAAACTGATCAGACACTAAGGGTGCCATGAACCAAAAAAGTTTGGGAACCACTGGTTTTAGGCTAAAAAACTCCACCTTAAGAAGGTTATGGGAACCACTGGTTTCAGGCTAAAAAAACTCCACCTTAAGAAGGTTATGGGAACCACTGGTTTCAGGCTAAAAAAAACTCCACCTTAAGAAGGTTATGGGAACCACTGGTTTCAGGCTAAAAAAAAACTCCACCTTAAGAAGGTTATGGGAACCACTGGTTTCAGGCTAAAAAAAAACTCCACCTTAAGAAGGTTATGGACCTTATGTTCAGTTTGAAAAAAAGGAGTCCAGCATCTTCCCCAAAACTTTGAATACCTTTCTACTGGCAACTCCTCAGTCTGTCCCATCAGAACGGACAAAGATATATTATTAAAGTTAATAAATCACAACACTTTTTTTTGTCTTTTTAGCGTTCATCTTTAATGAGTAAGAAGATGCCCATCTATTTACTTTTTCTATGCAGTTGTTTATTCAAATAGAAGTCTGATCTACTGTCCTTTAAAAAAGGAACAAAGACAAAAAATATTGTCTGCATAAGAAAGTAAAGTTTCACCCATTTGGAATAATAAGGATCCCAGGGTACTCAAAAAATATTGAACAGACGGGTGAAAGAGGGGAGCCCTGGGGGACTCCACAAGGTGGTTTCCAAACAAATGAAACAATATCCTTTATGACATGATATGATCTTCTTAAATCAATTGAAAACAGTATTAGAAATTTTGTTTGCTCAGCCTTAATAGCAATAATAAGGCAGCAGCAAAAGTTGAATTAATAAACTTATATTTCAAATGTTTAAATGCGGCATTTTTAAAAAGTCTTTATTGAAAATAAGTAATACAAGTTTCAAGTTTATTTAGGACTTACTGTGCCACCTATCGTAAAGTACATCTAGACGAATTACATTCTAAAAATGTGAAAAGAGGAAGGAGTGGGAAGGACATAAATAGAAGGGTAAAAGGGTAGAACTAAACTGGTGATAGGTTAGTGAAGGAAGATACAGAAGGAGGGGTGAAGTCAATCAGGCCCACCTCCACGAAGGAGAGGCATTAAGTATATGCCTCTTTGAAAAAAGAAGGTTTTAAAGACAGTTTTAAAGTCCTGGAGTGTTTCTGGGTTTGGAAGAATATGTTACACTAGTAAAAAAGCCCCGTTTCTGATGCAAATGAAACGGGGGCTAGCAAGGTTTTCTTCTGAGTGCATGTGGGAGTGTGTGTGTCCCTGCCCTCTCTCCCTTCCCCTGTGCTGTCTGTCCCCTCTGCTCTCTGTCCCCTCCCCCCTCGGAGTCGAGTCCTTCAGTGTTAAGTTTCCTGCTGTGCTGTGTTTGTGTTACAGAGATAGTGAGGGCTTCTGCCCTCTCTCCCCTCCCCCCTCTGAGTCCTTCACTGTTACAGAGAGAGCGATTTGATTTCGTGCTTTGCTGTGTTTTCCTTCACTTTTTGTGTTACAGAGAGAGCGAGGGTGGGGCAGACAGTCATGGGGAAACAGGATATCTCTCCCCCTTCACACTTCCGGCTGGAGGCTTCATTTAGAACGTTGGTGGTGCCTTTTATATATAGAGATAATACTATGTTGATGGAGAGACAAAAGGTTGGTCTATCTTTTAAGAGGAAGAAAGAGTTTATGTCAATTTGGGACCCTTATATTTATTCCCTTTCACCTAAAGCCTGGAGTCTAATTTTAAACACATTGTAACCCTTAGGTGGGGTTTGGGCATCTGCATCCCCTTCTTATGGGTAGCTTCTCCTTTTTTTTTGGGTGGAATGAGTGGTGTAGAGGGGATTGGGGTGGGTTTGCTGTGTATGTTGAGAAGCGCCATTATTTTGGAGAGGGTGTAGATATGGGACATGCTGGACATGAACCCAAACGACAGGACTACGATGGTAGCCTGACAGTTATGAGTAAAGCTAGGCCTCACAGTACAGGTCAAGAGGGCAAGTCACTGAGAAGCTAGTTAACAAGGGTGACACAGAATCTCATGTCCTTTTCTGCTTATGAAAGGGCAAAATGAGCTGACATGGAAAAATAATAGAAATATGCTTTGCAGGAGAATATGGTTTATAACTTTGCTAATCTAAGGGGAATTTTCTGTTAATCTGTGGTAACCACGGAATCAGGTGGGTGGAGAAACAGAAATATGGTTGCTGGGAAGAAGATTTTGCAAATCAGGATGACTTTGCTGATGTTTAGTAAAAGTGCTATAATATGGTGAATCTGCAATTATAATTTGATGAACCTGTAACCCCAGTGAAATATGCTATGGCATGATGATTTTGCATTTCCATTGAAGTTATAAAAGTTAGAGCCATGGACCAAAGTAGCCAGAGAACTAATGTCAGTGGTCATGTTTGTGTCCCGGTTAGTCTCTCATATGAGAATTGATCGTATTACTCAGCCTATCTGATTATATCCTGTATCCTTACTTGGTAAGTGAGATAAATAATTATTCTCATATATCCGTAGCCTTACTAATACTACTTATCGTTTCTATAGCGCTTCTGAATCTTTTTGTCTCCTCCCTTAGTGGGTGATAAGTACATTATTATCTGGAGTGGTGGACACGCTAGCCGATGGGTAATTAGTAGTTTATTACTTAGGGAGGACAAAAAGATATTACAAGGGGCTATAAGGACCAAGGCCGTTTTTTTAAAGATCTAGGGCATGTAGTAGCTGAATGTCATCTGTGTAAGTGTAAGCCATAAAACCTAAGGGTTGGGCAAGGGTAATGAGGGGGTGCAAGGAAGATGTTGAAAAGCATGGGGGACAAGGTAGAACCTTGTGGGACTCCATGAGAAAGGCATCGATGCACTGTTTTGAAAGTGAACAAGAAGTACAGTGGGAAAGATTCGGTATGGTTGGAAAGATATGATCTGAACCATACGAGAGCTAAGTCGCACAGTCCTATCTGATATAGTGTGTCTAGCAGTATTGTGTGGTCCACTAAATCAAAGGCGGCAGAAAGATCGAGTGAAAGTAAAACCACTGAACTGTGTTGATCTAAATGACGATGAATGTGTTAGTATGACACCTAGCAGGGCAGTTTCCGTGCTATGGTGCCATCAAAATCCGCTTTGATTAGGATGTAGTGTGTTTGCTTTTGTAATAAAATCCTGAAGCTATAAGTGGATAACTTTCTCAACAATCTTGGTAAGGAAAGGGAGGTTAGAATTGGGTTGGTAAATATTGCTATCTGAAGGAGGCTTGGTGGAGTCTTTCAGCTTTGGTATTGGTATAGAGTATGTTGGTTCTTACATGCCCTGTCCATTAGCCAACCAACTTAATTACAAATGTAAATAACACATGAAATGGGTAGTGACTTGTTTGCACTGTTTTTTTTTTTGGTTCCTTTCAGTAAAACTATATTCACCCTACCCTTCCACTTCACACATCCAAAATTGTGGGGTAGATATCCTGCAGATATCTCAAAGCTACTACATCGTTCCAGAAAATTTCTGATTTGAAAGGTTGCTCTGAGCTCTAGGAGGGAGAGTAGACCAGACGAACTCCAAGACAGCTTGAAAATTCCTGCACTGGGTTTCTTTCTTGCACGTAGTAGAAACAAACAAAATGATGGCACATAAAGACAAAAGGCCCATCCATACCATCTACTATCTCTTAGAGTTCCCACATATTTGTCCCATTCTTTTCTTGAATTCAGTTAGTCTTGGTTTGTACCACCTCCACCAGGAGGCCATTTCACGGCATTCACTACCCTTTTCCTCAAAGAAGTATTTCCTTACATTACTCTTAAGTCTATCCACTTTCATCTTCATCCAATGCCCCTTCATTCCAGAACTTCCTTTTTAATTTAAAGAGACTTGCCTCCTGTGCATTTATGCCATGGAGGTATTTAAGCTTCTCTATCATGTCTCCTTTCTGCCGCCTTTCTTCAGAGCATACATATTGAGGTCTTTAAGTTTGTCCCAATATGCTTTATGATGAAGACCACTGATATAGCTGCCCTCTGGACTGACTCCATTATGTTTATATCTTTTTTTGAAGGTGAGTTCTGTAGAATTGTACAGTACTCTAAATAGGGATTCACCAGAGACTTATACAGAGGCACTATCCCTCCCTGTTCCTTCTGGCTGTTCCTCTCCCTACGCACCTGAGCATCCTTCTGGCTTTGGCCATTTCCTAATGATTAGTTCTGCGGGCCTAATGGGTAGCCTAATGATTAGTGCTGTGGGCTTTGATCCTGGCAACCTGGGTCCAATTCCCACTCCAGCTCCAAGTCACTTAACCCTCCGTTGCCCCAGGTACAAAAAACTTAGATTGCGAGCCCTCTAGGATCAGAGAAACTACCTGCATATAGTATGTACAGAGCTGCGTATGTCTAGTAGTGCTATAGAAATTGTTATTAGTAGTAAATCACACACTTTTTTTTTTTTTTGCACAGAAGTACTTCACCCCCCTATATTGTACTGCTCCCTCGGGTTTATGCAGCTCAAATGCATGACCATGTATTTTTTTTAGTCTTAAATCTTAACTGCTAGTTTCTTGATCATTCTTTAAGCTTTGCTAGTTCCCTCCTCATGCAGGGACGTCTGCCCTATTACAGGGTTTGATATCAGCTGCAAAGAGGAAAACCTTCCATAATATCAGTTTCAAAGATGTTAAAAAGAGCAGGGCCAATGACATCCCTGTGGCACATCACTGGTAACATTCTTTTTCCTCAGAGTGAACTGCATTTACCAACACCCTCTGTCTTCTTCCACTTAACTAGTCATACCAAGGGCACTGAGTTTATTTATCATAGTAACATAGTATATGACAGAACATAGTGACCTGCATGGTCTATGCAATCTGCCCAGTAAGGTGGCGAGAACTGTACCTACTACTCTGTGGCAGGGGTGTAGTGGACTAGGGGGCCAAGTGTTTCCTCTCTGTCCCCCCTGCTGCTTCCGTACCCATGTTCCTCCCCCCCCCCCCCCCCCCCCCCCCAGATCATTCCTTTGCTAGTGGGGATGCTCAAGCCCCACTAGCAGAAGTTACACCGCCGGAGCCCTTCCTTTGCTGTCTGAGAAACAGGGAAGCAGGCAGGCTGCTCCAGTTTCTGAAGCTAGCACTTCAAGTACATGAATTAAGCATGCATGGAAGTACCAGCATCAGCAGCTAGAGCACCATGCTGACTTACTGCTGCTGCTCAGGCAGCACGGACAAGGTTCCAGCAGCAAATCTCTTTGGCGGGTGGGGCTTGAGCACCCCCTCCAGCCATGTATTGGCTGCCACAGTTTTGGAGGTGCCTGACCCCAGAGCGGGGGGACTTGAGCCTCTGAGGCCTCCACTGCCTACGCTACTGCTTTGTGCAGGTTACTCTCCTTCATGATCAAATACTGGCTTTGCAAATCAGTTAGGTTATACCAGTGAACCTAACTGAATTATACAGTATAAATGTACATCCTCTTCTCGATGCCACAAAGACAGAAATTGTCTAGGTGGTATGGTATTCTCATATCCGCTTTTACAATATGATGATACTGCCCACATGGCTAATACACCCTTCATTCAATTTATTACATACAATCTTAATTTAGTCTTACGGCAGTATTTATGGTAGTGGCAAATAAGACACCAGGTTTAAAGACCCAAGTATTTCATAGACCCTGATATCCAGTTCAGAAAGGGGCTCACTTGTTCTTTCCACAATTTAGCGTGTGTGGGCAAGGCTTCAGATTTAGAGGGTGCGTTACCATAAGAACATAAGAATACCCATTCTGGGGCAGACTAATGGTCCATCTAGCCCAATATCCTGCTTTCAACAGTGATCAATCTAGGTTACAAGTACCTGGCAGAAACCCAAATAGTAACAACATTCCATGCTACCAGTCCTAGGGCAAGCAGTGGCTTCCCCCATGTCTATCAACATGGGCTACTAATCTGTGTTATTTTACTGTTAACCCCAGGTATTGGTATCTAGGTTTTATTGCATAAAATGAGACCTGTGCTAAAAGAGCACAAGTTGGTGGTAAAATAACGTTTCTTAACAGTAGCCCATGTTGATAACTGTGCACGCTTTAGTCGGATTAAGTTTCAGGCATGAGACAGCTCCAAATTGTTTAAACTATTCCAGCACCTTTGGTAAGGAGATCTGTGTGTTCTTCAAATGTCATGAGTATATCATTGGTAAAGGCTAGTATTTTGATGTCTAACCTCTTAGTGTGGCCCCCTCCATATCCTCCTCTGCTTGAAGCAAATGCAAAAGGGGCTCCAAGAAAAGAAGAAACAATATTTTCCAAGGACAAGAAGGCCATATTCTCACATGTGGATGATATCATCCACATTGCCTGGTGTGGAGTACTTTAAAAATGTATATGAATTTAAGAGCACGCAGTAGCATCCCCACCGCGCAAGTGCCTTCCTGCCTGCCATGAGAGCGCAGGACCAGCAATCTCTCTTCAAGCACCTTGAGGGGAAAATGTGCTGTCCTGCGCTCCTCACAGTGTCTGGTGTGTGAGTTTGATTTTGGTTTTTTTTTAGCTTTTGGTGCTTTCCCTGTGGGATGTTTTTCCTGGTTTTGGCTTCTTTTTCCTTTGGAATTTTTCTCTCCCTTCCTTTAAGTTTTTCCTCCCTTTTAAGCTTCCTTGGTTTTTTTGCATGCTCTGTAGACTCTCTTCATTCACCATTGAGCTGTTTGATTTGGCCATGGCTGTTTTTCATTCCATGTCATTGAAGGCTTCAAGCACTGTTCATAGTGCAATAGGACTATCTCTGGCAAAGACACCCATTCTTGATGTCTTTAGTGTCTAGGGGCAGAACATTCCCCTGCCAACTGTATTCTTTGCCTGTATATGCAGAAAATAACCTGGCTGTCCAGAGAGGCTCAAAGACACAATTTTTGGAGCTCAGTCTGAATCGTCTGCATCGACTTTGGCGTTGGCACTTGCACTAGCATTAGTCCCCGTGGCTGTGAGACCGAGGTCTGATACTGGGAGTGTACATGCATCGAATAGGTCTCCACCTGCTTCAATGTTGGCCACTGTGCAAGGCCCCCGGGAAGCCATTCTGCTTCTGCTGCCCCGCAGGGCCCTCAGCCTGTGGTGAGATCTCGGACACCGATGCCGTATGTGGTACCAGTGTCAACAGCTACCTGTACTCCTTGACATCGATGGAGGAAACTTTGCTGAAGTTGAGGTTGTAGCTTACACCTCAACGCCCTTCCAGGCAGGGACATTGTTCCTCTATCTCGAGACAGGCTTGGTCTTAGCCCTCCCTTGAGGAGTTCTTTGCTGACAGCGATTAGGAGCATTCATGGATGTCTGATGAGGACCCTAAGTACTTTTCAGAGGAGGAGTCCTATGGTATCCCATCTGACCCCTCCCCTCCAGAGGAAAGAAGTAAGTCTCCACCTGAGAGCCTTTCCTTTCCTGCTTTTGTGAGGAAAATGGCGGCTGCCATTCCAATTCGGTTGGAGACGGAGGACGAGCCCAGAGCTTAGATGTTCAAGTCCTTGGACTACAACTCTCCTCCTAGAGAGGCTTTGATGGTTCCGCTTCACAAGATCCTGTGAGATGTTCAGTTGAAGAGCTGGGAATCCCCTCTGTTGGTCCTGTCCTCCCCAATAAAATTGCACCATTAAAAGTTCCCCTGGGTTTGATAGGCCACAGTTGCTTTATCATTCCTTGGTGGTATCTGCGCTCAAAAGAGCCAGGAGTTCTAGGGACTTTACTTCAACACCCTCAGGCAGGGAAGTTTGAACCCTGGACTCTTGGACAGAAGCTATATCAGGTCTCTTTGCTCATCTTCCGCATATAATCTTACCAGCTCTACACAAGCCTTTACTTCTGGAACTTGGTGCACAGTATGTCTAATTTGGCTGAATCTCTTCGCGAGTTGGCCAAGCAGCAGAAAGTGTTTTGTAAGTTTTTGGCTGGGGCGCTTATGATACTTTTGATGTGGCATCCAGGATCTCTGCCCAGAGTACTACTACTACTTATCACTAATATAGCGCTACAAGGCATACACAGCGCTGTACACCATTCATGAAAAGACAGTCCCTGCTCAAAGAGCTCACAATCTAAATAGGACAGACAAACAGAACAACTAAGAGGTAAGGGAATTAAAGAGGTGGGGATAAAAGGGTACAGAGCAAGTGAGTAGTGTTAGGAGTCAAAAGCAGCGTTAAAGAGGTGGGCTTTTAGCCTGGATTTGAAAACGGGAAGTCTATTCCAGGCGTAAGGTGCAGCGAGATAAAGGAACGGAGTCTGGAATTAGCAGTAGAGGAGAAGGGGACAGACAAGAGAGATTTATCCACAGAATGGAGTACCCGAGGGGGGATGCAGGGAGAGACAAGAGTGGAGAGGTACTGGGGAGCAGTAGAGTGAATACACTTATAGGTCAGTAAGAGAAGTTTGAATTGAATGCGGAACGGATAGGTAGCCAGTGAAGTGACTTGAGGAGAGGGCTAATGTGAGCATAGCGATTTTGGCGGAAAATGAGTCGCGCAGCAGAGTTTTGGACTGATTGAAGAGGAGAGAGATGGCTAAGTGGGAGGCCGGTGAGAAGCAGGTTGCAATAATCTAGGCGAGAGGTGAGGATAAGGGTTCTGGTAGAGTGCTCAGAGAGGAAGACAGATTTGCTGATGTTATAGAGAAAGAAACGACAGGTTTTGGCAATCTGCTGAATGTGAGCAGAGAAGGAGAGAGAGGAGCGAAGATGACCCCAAGGTTACGAGCTTATGAGACAGGGAGAATGAGAGTGCCATCCACAGAAATAGAGAAAGGGGGAGAGGAGAGGTGGTTTAGGGGAAAGATGAGAAGCTCGGTTTTTGGCCATGTTAAGTTTCAGATGACATTGAGACATCCAGGCGAGATATCAGATAGGCAGGCTGATACATTGGTCTGGATGCTGGTTGAGATTTTGGGGGTAGAGAGGTAGATCTGGGAGTCATCAGCGTAGAGATGGTATTGAAAGCCATGGGATGATATCAGAGAGCCAAGGGAAGAAGTGTAGATGGAGAACAGGAGAGGACCCGAGAACAGAACCCTGAGGTACACCGATTGGTAATAGGATAGAAGTGGAAGAGGATCACCAGAGTGTACACTAAAGGTGCGAAGCGAGAGGTATGGACGAGAACCAGGAAAGAACAGAACCCTGGAATCCAAGTGAAGACAACGCATCAAGGCGTAAGCTGTGATCAACAGTGTCAAAAGCGGTGGATAGAGTATAGTGATGCACAGACTCTCATGGCTGCATGTCTCTTACTGGACTTAGTGGTCCAGCAGAGATTGGCGGCGGATCCGTGGGGGGGGGGGGGGGGGGGGAGGTGACCTTTTTGCAGAGAAGGTGGAGGAGGTCACTGACCTCATAAAGAAGCATATGATACCATCGATACTTTCATCCCGATGGACACCTTCTGCATTATCCTCATCCAGGAGGTTTTAAGCAGTATGAAGAGAGCTCCCTACTACTCTCAAAGGTGATTAAGGGAAAGGAAATTATCAGGTATGATACATAATTTTACCATATGCTCCTCCTAGCCTCAGCAGGCACAGGCCCAGTGTGTTTGTTCTTGCCATTAACGTGTGCCTAAGGCCCTGCCGGCTCCCCAGTCAAAGCAGGGAATGAGCTTTCGACTGGCTTCAGTAGAGCATAGCCGCAGTACCAGTGACCATGCCGATCAAACCTACTGGTGGGAGGGAAGCTGAGTTTTTTTCCAAGAAAGGTGGCCCTTGTAACTACCAACCAGTGGTTCTTCAAATTATCTGTCTCAGTTATGCTTTTCATTGGCGTCAAAAGACCATCAAATTTTCCTCCAAGCGCAGGGTCTTTCAGCTCTCAGCACAGGAAAGTACTTGCAGAGGAACTCTCCACCTTCTAAAGGCCCACATGGTCGAGTCCATTCCACCAGAGGAAGACAGGAAGGGATTCTATTCCAGGTACTTCCTTGTGCCAAAGAAGATGGGGGGGGTCCCATCCTAGACCTAAGGGCCCTGAACAAATTCCTGGTTAAAGAAAAGTTCAGGATGTTTTCCCTGGGCACCCTTTTCCCAGTGATTCTTGCTCAAGATTGGCTATTCTCTCTGGGCTTAAAGGATGCCTACACTCACCTCCCGATACTTCCAGGCCACAGGAAGTATCTCGGATTTCAGGTGGGAACTTGTCCCTTCCAGTACCGTGTGTTGCTGTTTGGCCTTGCGGTCAGCTCCTAGGTTTTTCACCAAGTGTCTAGCGGTAGTCGCAGCGTCGCTATGCAGACTGGGAGTCCGTATGGTTCCCTACTTGGAAGATTGCTTGGGGAAGAGCACGTTGAAGGATGGTGCTCAGTGAATCCATGCAAAGAACTATTTGGGTGCTAGAGCTACTAGGGTTTGTATTAAATTATCCCAAAAGTCCCAATCTGCTCCCAGTTCAGCAATTGGAGTTCATTAGAGCCCTGGTAGACGCACAGCAGTCACAAGCCTTGCTCCCTAGGCCAAGGGTGGACACTCTAGTCGCCCTTGCCACTCAGGTTTTGAGCCAGCCAGCGGGTCACAGGTCGGCAGATGTTGAGGTTTTTTTTTTTGGTTACATTTGTACCCCGCGCTTTCCCACTCATGCAGGCTCAATGCGGCTTACATGGGGCAATGGAGGGTTAAGTGACTTGCCCAGAGTCACAAGGAGCTGCCTGTGCCTGAAGTGGGAAATCGAACTCAGTTCCTCAGTTCCCCAGGACCAAAGTCCACCACCCTAACCACTAGGCCACTCCTCCACAGCTGTCCTCCCCTCCACAATAAACGTTACATTCTAGTAGTGTGATCAGACTAGATCAGTGGCTCCCCAAACCTGGTCCTGGAGGCACCCCAGCCAGTCAGGTTTCAGGATATCCACAATGAATATTCATGAGAGAGATCAGCATTTACTGCCTCCACTGGGATGCAAATCTCTCTCATGATATTCATTGTGGCTGGGGTGCCTCCAGGACCAGGTGGCCTCCACAATGCATGTCACATCCATGGCACATCTTCACATGAGAACTGCCTAGTGATGCCAGGCCTCTGGGAACCTAGGAGATGTCATCCAAGTGACTCCAGAGTTGGTTCAGTCCCTCCACTGCTGGACGATTGATCCAATTTGGCCGTGGGACTTCCATTCCAAATTGCTCAGCCCAGAAGGTGCTGGCAATGAATGCATCCTGCCTGGGGTGGGGGGCTCATCTGGATGGGGTCCGCTCCCAGGGTGCTTGATCAGCTCAGGAAGCAGATCTTCAGATCAACCTCCTGGAGCTGTGGGTAATCTGGAAACACTCTAAAGGCTTCAGAGATAAGCTGCACAATCAGGTTGTAATGTATTACACCAACAAGCAGGGGAGTACCAGATCATATACCCTCTGTGTCAGGAGGCCATAGGGAGGTGGCACTGGGCTGTCTAGAATAGGATAGTTCTCAGGGCCACATACCTGGCAGGCCAATCCAACAACCTGGCTGAAAGACTGAGCAGGGTCATGCAACTGCACTAGTGGTCACTCAACACAAGTGTTTACCCATGAGATTTTCTGAGTGTGGGGCACCTTGGTGGATCTCTTTGCCACTCCATTCAATCACAAAGTCCCTCAGTACTGTTCCAGGGTCAGGGCACCAACAGACTAGCGTTGGATGCCTTCCTCCTCCCTTGGGGGAATGGTTGTCTGTATGTGTATCCTCCCATACCTCTTGTGGGGGAAGGCTTTTCTGAAACTCAAGCAAGACCATGGTCCAGGTAGATCTGGTTCCCTCTTCTTCTGGAAATATCCTCCAAGAACTTTGGAGATTGGAGTGTTTTCAGACTCTAATCAGGCAGAACGAGGGATCGCTTCTGCATCCCAACCTCCAATCCTGGCTCTTACAGCTTGGATGTTGAGAACTTAGAATTTGCTTCCTTGCATCTTCCAGAGGGAGTCTCCAAAGTCTTGCTGGCTTCCAGGAAAATTCCAATGATAGGTGTTACTCTTTCAAATGGAGGAGGTTTGCCATCTGATGTGAGGGCAGGGCCTTAGATCCTGTTTCTCACCCTGCAGAGACCCTGCTTGAATATCTTCTACACTTTTCCAAGTCTGGTCTTAAGACCAAGTCTGTAAGGGTTTGCCTTAGTGCAATTAGTGCTTACCATCACCGTGTAGAAGGTAAGCCCATCTCTGGACAGCCTAGTTGTTTGCTTCATGAGAGGTTTGCTTTTGACAAAGCCCCCAGTCAAACCTCTACCTCTGTCATGGGACCTCAGTGTCATCCTCACACAGCTGATGGAAGCTCCCGTTGAGCCGCTAGATTCCAGTCATCTGAAGAACTTGACCTGGAAGGTGTTATTTTTGGTGACTTTTACTTTAGTTCACAGAGTCAGTGAGCTTCAGGCCTGGTCGCAGATCCACCTTACACTAAATTTCATCATAACAGAGTAGTTCACCACATGCACCCCAAGGCTGTATTGGAATTCCATCTAAACCAGTCAATCGTTCTTCCAGCATTCTTTCTACTACTACTACTACTTAGCATTTCTATAGCGCTGCCAGGGTTACGCAGCGCTGTGCAGGTTTAAACATGAGGAAGGACAGTCCCTGCTCAAGAGAGCTTACAATCTAAAGGTAAAAAACTATGTAGTCAGTGAAGGTATCAGGAATGGGAAGGTGGTTAGGCGCCAAAAGCAAGGGAGAAGAGATGGGCCTTGAGTAAGGACTTGAAAATGGGCAGGGAGGGCGCATGGCGTATGGGCTCAGGAAGTCTGTTCCAGGCATAAGGTGATGCGAGGCAGAAGGGGCGGAGTCTGGAGTTAGCGGTGGTGGAGAAGGGTACAGAAAGGAGTGATTTGTCCTGAGAGCGGAGGTTACGGGTGGGAACATACGGGGAGAGGAGGGTAGAGAGGTAATGGGGGGCTACAGATTGAGTGCACTTGAAGGTCAATAGGAGAAGCTTGAACTGTATATGGTAGCGGATCGGGAGCCAGTGAAGCGACTTCATGCTCATCCTGGTGAAAGCGAGATGCACACCTTGGACTGCAAGCGAGCATTGGCCTTATACTTGGAGCAGACTAGGCCCTAAAGTCAGTCCACCCAGCTTTTTGTTTATTTTGATCCCAACATGATTGGGGGTTGCCATCGGGAAATGCACAGTCTCTAATTGGCTGGCAGATTGCATTTCTTTCACTTAAGCCCAGGCTGGGCTGACCCTTGCCGGTCATGTCAAGTCTCATAGTGCCAGATCCAAGACAACGTCAGTAGTCCACTTGCGGTCAGCCTCCATAGAAGAAATTTACAAAGCTGCAACATGGTCTTCAGTTCACATATTCACATCACACTACTGCCTTGAGCAGGATATTTGATGCGATAGTTGATTTGGACAGACAGGTCTGCAGAATTTGTTTGGGGTCTAGAATCCAACTCCACCCTCCTAAGCCTGTTTTCTTCTGTTCCAGTCTGCACTCTCACAGTATGTATATAGTTTCAGGTTAATTATTGTTTTACACTCGCCGTTGTGCGTTCCACTTGACCTTTTCTTGTTTTTGGTGAGCCTGGTAGCTAGGGATTTCCACATGTGAGAATATGGCCTGTTTGTCCTCCGAGAAACAGAAGATACCTACTTATAGTAGGTATTCTCACATACTCTCCTCCTCCCCTTGGAGTTGTTTTCAATGCTTTTGTACTGTACTTTGGTCCCATGCTCTCGCAGCGTTCAGGTAAGCACTCAGTGTGAGTGTGGTGGGGATGCTACCACGTGCTCGTAAAGTCATATACGCTTTAAAAGCACTAGACACCAGGCAACGAGGATGACATCACCCACATTTGAGAATGAATGGCCTGCTGTCCTCTAAGAATACCTGCTACAGGTAAGTATTTTCACTTTAGCAGTAGGTGATATCCTTGCCTTGTTTCCCGAGTGATGGAGAAGATTGCAGACTACATTCCATTGGCTATTTATTTATTTATTAGGATTTATTTACCACCTTTTTGAAGAAATTCACTCAAGGTACTTCTGCCATAGGGTTAGTATATATTATTTGAACAGCCCTAATGAAGCCATGTCCCAAACAAAGGCTTCCAGCCTACTTTATCAATGCTCTTTTTTTTTTTTTAATGAGGTTTTATTAAACACATGAGGCCAAATTGTATATTGCACCATACAGTATAATTCAAAATACAAAGTCGATTAGGAAAACCCCCAAGCAATATATAAACCTCACAAATGTTTGGAGCATATCAAAGACCCCATCCCCCTTCCCCCATATTTTATCAAATGCTTTCTTAGCTTCAAATCCTACCACCAGGACAGGATAGTCAGTTTGCTGACTATGCACTAATGCCAAAAGTAGCTTGTGCACGTTTACAATTCTCTGCCCTGAACAAAACTTTCCTGTTCTTCCCCAATAAGTTGTGGAATATAAAGGCAATCTATGTCAATACCTTTGTCATAATCGTAATATCGAGATTTAAGAGAGATGTAGGTCAGTGAGACTTGGGTAATGCTGGATCCTTGCCTAGTTTGGAAATCAATTAACAATGCAGTATTGGTATCTATTGGGATATAGCCTGGTTGCAAGGCTTAGTCATAATTAGACTCCAATTGCCCTAGAATTTTTAAAATTCAGCTGTAAAGTTATTTGGGCTTGGAGCTTTGTGTAAATGCAGTTATTTGACTTTCTGAATTGACGCACTTAATGTGGCAGATTGGATAGGGCCCAAGCAAGGCAAAGTAACATGATTTAAATAAAAGCTAATTTGAGACAAGTCCACTTCAGCTTCTTAAGAGTATACGCCCTGGAAAATTTTTCATCCAACCAAAACAACGGTTGTATGTCTGGACATCACCAAGTAGAGTACACTGAAACCAGATTGGTTGACTATGGCGCGGCTCATTTTCAGAGCATTTAGAAACTTTGAAAATACGCCTCTGGATGTGGCATTTCTGGGACAAGGTAAAAAAGCTCTCATAATAGCTGTGGTACAGAAAAAAAGTACTTGAATCTATCCCACTAAAGATTCTGTGGAGTGTATCTGTTCTAATTTTGAAAAAACAAGGGAAAAGCCTCAGAATTCCTCAACCTCCAGCCTACATATATATATAAGGCTTCACATTGAGAGCCGTAGTGCTCTTCTGACATCGGAGGGGGTTATCACAGACAGATAAACCCTGTCAGACTACAAGAGGGATGGAAGCAACTGGGCAGTAGTTAGTTATATCATTTAATTTTTCTTCAGGTCTTTGGGGATAGGGGTGAGTAGTATATGTATTTGTCCATAGGAAAAAATCCATGTTGAAGCATGTAATTTAAGTAGGAGGTGAGGTCTGTTATGAAACATTGAGGGGCCATTTTTATTAAGTAACTAGGGCATGTGTCTAATTTGCAATGGGACTTGGTAAATTTGTTGATCACTTGGGTGATTGTTTCTTCCTTCAGTAAATCAAAGTTTGTCCAGATTCGGTCAGCTGGATATTCATCAATGGCAGGATCCAAACAGTTAATGAATTTTTCATAATCAGTTGAGTTAAGTGGTAGGGTGGATCGTAGCTTGATAATTTTCTCGTGGAAGTGAGTGGCTAATTCATTTGCTGATGGGGTATCTGTATTGGTTGTGGTAACTGGTGTGGTGTCTAGAAGATTATGTACAAATTGGAATAGCTTATGTATATCCTTGTATTCTGGCCCAATTTTGGATTTGTAATATGACCTTTTATTTTGTCTGATTGTGTATTTGTATTTTCTTAACATTGTTTCCATGCTTTAAATGTGCATTCATCTTCTTTTTGCTCCATGCTCGTTCATGTCTTCTTACTTGGGTTTTTAGTTTTTTCAGGTCATCATTAAACCAAGGTAGTGAACTATGTCTTCGCATGTTCTTGTTTGTGATGGTGCTATTGTGTCAAGTATGTTCCTGCATCTATTGTCCCAATTTAGGAGGTATTGATTGGAATCTATTTGTACTGACCATCGTTCATGTAGAACTGTTGCCAGAATATACCAGATCAATTTGGCCTCTTGTGGTGTAAGTTTTGCGTTCTGTTTGTGGACCAGATTTTTTCTCTCCGCCATGTTTGGATAAGTTTAGTTTAAAGTGGTCTGACCATGGTACCTCAAACCATTTATGTCTGTTAGTATAAAGTTTTCATCTAAAGAGAATTTGTGTGTGATGAGGTCAAGCTTATGTCCTTTAGTATGCATTGCTTGGGTATTAATCCAATTAAATTCCTATAGTTGGAGAAAGTTCTTGCATTCTCGAGTTTTCTTTGCATTATGGTCTTCTAGGTGCAAATTTATACCCCTAGAAGATTAGAGTTAGATACACAGGCATGAAATGAAGTCCATGAATTGTGGTTGGCATTCTTGCCAATATCCTGGTGGTCGTAAACAAAATAATGTTTAAATGGTCAAGCAAGGTGGAATGGTTTATACTAATGGAGGCAATTTGAGTTGTGGTGTTATGGATTCGGCTTTAGTTGTTACTGTAAGATAAGGTTTGTAAATTAGTGTAATGCCTCCTCCTCTCTTTCCCTTTCGTGACCAGTGAGTAATTTTGTAGCCTGGTGGGCAAAGATCCAGTAATATGGGGTCATTGTGAACATGAATCCAAGTTTCATTGATGATTACTAGATCTAGGTTGTCATCAGTAATCCAATCTGTTGTTGTGTGTTGTTTTATTAACAGCAGATCTGGCATTTGTATATCCTAATTGGATTGATGGAAGGGATCAGTAAGGTTTGAGATTAAGTTGATTTTTCTTAGATGTCTTTGCTGATGATGGAGGTTTGTTATATCCATTTTTCCTTTATTGATGTTGTTCAAGTGAGGTGATGATTCCATTGTTTGGTAGTTGTTGTTGTTGTGGTGTTATGTACATTACTTTAACCCACCTTCAGCATCAGCATTGTGGATGTTATTGAGTAGATCAGAGTGTTTCCTAACGAAAGTGGATAGGGGAGATATAGTGGGAAGAGACCATCTCATCTGTAATTTTGCAGATTCATAGCTGTTGAGATGGGTCTCTTGGAAGAAGATAATATCTGGCGAATCTTTAGATAGGTGAGACAGAATCTTACTACTATTACTACTTAATTTCTATAGCGCTACTAGATGTACGCAGCACTGTACACTTGAACATGAAGAGACAGTCCCTGCTCGACAGCTTACAATCTAATTAGGACAGACAAACGGGACAAATAAGAGATAAGGGAATTATTGAGGTGGGGATGATAAAATAAGGGTACTGAACAAGTGAGTAAGGGTTAGGAGTTAAAAGCAGCATCAAAAGGTGGGCTTTTAGCCTAGATTTGAAGACGGCCAGAGATGGAGCTTGA